>NC_052161.1:93937828-95137828 GCF_902713615.1 Scyliorhinus canicula | reverse complement strand
TGGGCGACACGGTAGCACAGTAGTTAGCAATGTTGCTTCACAGTGTCAGGGTCCCAGATTCGATTCCCGGCTTGGGTCGCTGTCTGTGTGGAGTCTGCACGTTCTCCTCATGTCTGCGTGGGTTCCCTCCAGGTGCTCCTGTTTCCTCCCACAAGTCCCAAAAGATGTGCTTGTTAGGTGAGTTGGACATTCTGAATTCTCCCTCAGTGTACCCGAACAGGCGCTGGAGTATGGCGACTAGGGACTTTTTCACAGTAACTTCATTGCAGTGTTAATGTAAGCCTACTTGTGACAATAAAGATTATTATTACTTTTTTCTGGATTTTGGAATTTACTGAATTATACATTAACATTAGACTGTCTAACTATAGGCTGGATTCTCCATTTTTGGGGCTATGTGCACACGCCGTTGTGAAAACTGTGGGGCGGGATTCTCCGACCCCCCGCTGGGTCGGAGAATCGCTGGAGTTCGGCGTGAATCCCGCCCCTGCCGTCCTCCGACCCACCAAAAGTTGGCGAGGCGTGAATCGTGCCGCCCGCCTCAGAGAATGACGGGGACCAGCGCGACGCTATGGACCCCGGGGCTGCCCGAATTCTCTCGGTCGGATGGGCCGAAGTCCCGCCATGGGTCACGCCGGCGTAAATTAAACCACCTTATATAACGGCATCAACCAGTGCTGATGGTTGATGCGGACAGCGTGGAGGTAGGTCACAGCGTGGGGGGAGAGGGCGAGTGCCGGGGAGGGGGCGCGAGTGCCGGGCGGGGGTGGGGAGCCGGGGAGGGGGGAATGAATGCCGGGGAGGGGGACGAGTGCCGGGGAGAGGGGGGCGAGTGCCGGGCCGGGGGGGGGGGGGGGGAGCCGGGGAGGGGGGACGAATGCCGGGGAGGGGGACGAGTGCCGGGGAGGGGGGCGCGAGTGCCGGGTAGGGGCGCGAGTGCCGGAGAGGGGGACAAGTGCCGGGGAGGGGGGCGCGAGTGCCGGGTAGGGGCGCGAGTGCCGGGGAGGGGGACGAGTGCCGGGGAGGGGGGCGCGAGTGCCGGAGTGGGGGACGAGTGCCGGGGAGGGGGGCGCGAGTGCCGGGTAGGGGCGCGAGTGTCGGAGAGGGGGACGAGTGCCGGGGAGGGAGGCGTGAGTGCTGGGGAGAGGGGCGAGTGCCAGGGAGGGGCGCGTGTGCCGGGCGGGGGGGGGAGCCGGGGAGGGGGGACGAATGCCGGGGAGGGGGACGAGTGCCGGGGAGAGGGGGGGCGAGTGCCGGGCGGGGGGGGGGGGTGTGCCGGGCGGGGGGGGGGGAGCTGGGGAGGGGGGACGAATGCCGGGGAGGGGGATGATTCCCGGGGCGGGGGGGGGGGGCGAGTGCCGGGCGGGGGGGGGGCGAGTGCCGGGCAGGGGGAGGAGCCGGGGAGGGTGGACGAATGCCGGGGAGGGGGACGAGTGCCGGGGCGGTGGGGGGCGAGTGCCGGGCAGGGGGTGGGGGCGAGTGCCGGGCAGGGGGGGGGAGCCGGGGAGGGGGGAGAGCGCGAGTGTCGGGGAGGGGGACGAGTGCCGGGGAGAGGGGGGCGGGTGCCGGGCGGGGGGGGGGACCCGGGGAGGTGGATGAGTGCCGGGGAGGGGGGCGCGAGTGCCGGGGAGGGGGGAGAGCGCGAGTGTCGGGGAGGGGGATGAGTGCCGGGGAGGGGGGAGAGCGCAAGTGTCGGGGAGGGGGACGAGTGCCGGGGAGAGGGGGGCGAGTGCCGGGGAGGTGGGAGAGCGCGAGTGTCGGGGAGGGGGATGAGTGCCGGGGAGGGACGCGAGTGCCGGGGAGAGGGGGGCGAGTGTCGGGGAGGGGGATGAGTGCCGGGGAGGGACGCGAGTGCCGGGGAGAGGGGGGCGAGTGTCAGGGAGGGGGACGAGTGCCGGGGAGGGGGACGAGTGCCGGGTAGGGTCGCGAGTGCCGAGGAGGGTCGCGAGTGCCAGGGAGAGGGGGGCGAGTGCTGGGGAGGGGGCGTGAGTGCCGGGCGGGGGGGGAGCCAGGGAGGGGGACGAGTGCCGGGGAGGGGGCGCGAGTGCCGGGGAGGGGCGCGAGTGCCGGAGAGGGGGATGAGTGCCGGGGAGGGGGGCGCGAGTGCTGGGGAGAGGGGCGAGTGCCGGGGAGGGGCACGAGTGCTGGGGAGGGGGACGAGTGCTGGGGAGGGGGGGCGAGTGCCGGGGAGGGGGCGCGAGTGCCGGGCGGGGGTGGGGAGCCGGGGAGGGGGGCGAATGTCGGGGAGGGGGACGAGTGCCGGGGAGAGGGGTTGCGAGTGCCGGGCGGGGGGGGGGGGGGGGTGTGTGCCGGGCGGGGGGGGGGGGGGGAGCTGGGGAGGGGGGACGAATGCCGGGGAGGGGGACGAGTGCCGGGGCGGGGGGGGCGAGTGCCGGGCGGGGGGGGCGAGTGCCGGGCAGGGGGGGAGCCGGGGAGGGGGGACGAATGGCAGGGAGGGGGGACGAGTGCCGGGGAGGGGGGAGAGCGCGAGTGTCGGGGAGGGGGACGAGTGCCGGGGAGGGGGGGAGAGCGCGAGTGTCGGGGAGGGGGACGAGTGCCGGGGAGAGGGGGGCGGGGGCCGGGCGGGGGGGGGGGGTGGAGCCGGGGAGGTGGACGAGTGCCGGGGAGGGGGGCCCGAGTGCCGGGGAGGGGGGAGAGCGCGAGTGTCGGGGAGGGGGATGAGTGCCGGGGAGGGGGGAGAGCGCAAGTGTCGGGGAGGGGGACGAGTGTCGGGGAGGGGGACGAGTGCCAGGGAGGGGGGACAGCGCGAGTGTCGGGGAGGGGGACAGGGGGACGAGTGTCGGGGATGGGGATGAGTGCCGGGGAGGGACGCGAGTGACGTTGAGAGGGGGGCGAGTGCCGCGGAGGGGGACGAGTGCCGGGCAGGGTCGCGAGTGCCGAGGAGGGTTGCGAGCGCCGGAGAGGGGGATGAGTGCCGGGGAGGAGGGCAAGTGCTGGGGAGGGGGCGTGAGTGCCGGGCGGGGGGGAGCCAGGGAGGGGGATGAGTGCCGGGGAGGGGGGCGCGAGTGCCGGGGAGGGGCGCGAGTGCCGGAGAGGGGGATGAGTGCCGGGGAGGGGGGCGCGAGTGCTGGGGAGAGGGGCGAGTGCCGGGGAGGGGCACGAGTGCTATGGAGGGGGACGAGTGCTGGGGAGGGGGGGCGAGTGCCGGGGAGGGGGCGCGAGTGCCGGAGAGGGGGGGGCGAGTGCCAGGGAGGGGGTAGAGGGCGAGTCCCGGGGAAGGGGGACAAGTGCCAGGGAGGAAAGGCGAGTGCTGGGGTGAGGGGAGAGGACGAGGGAGGTCGTCGACCTGGACAGGTGCCAGCCTCCAACAGTCGAGCCCATGCAGCCCATGGCACCTGGCTGCGGGGGTGCGGGGGGGGTATGGGCAATGCTGACACGTCGCCACCCCCCCCCCCCCCCCACCCCCTGCAGGCCGCTATATGTTCTGATCAGCCAGCGATGTTGCCGCCGTGGCGGCAGCCGCACTTCTACATGTTGCCCTGGGGGAGGAGGAGGAGGAGCGTGCCAGGGAGGCGGCGCAGGCTGCCGCAGAGGAGCAGGTGGCAGCAACCCAGGCTGGAGGGCCACCCGCCCGACAGGACGAGGAGGAGGTGGCTGCGCCACGGCGACGGAGACGCCTGAGGAGGCCCCGTGTGTACCGGCCCCGCTTGTCGTACCAGACCTCACGGATCGGGCATGCAGGAGGAGACTCCGGATGAGCCGGGAAACCGTGGCACACATCTGCCATCTGATGGCACACCTGGCACCGCGTGGCACTGGGGGAGGACACCCTCTCCCCGTGTCCGTCAAGGTTACGGTGGCCCTGTACTTTTATGCCACGGGGTGAATCCAGGCGCCGAGTGGGGACCTGTCCGGCATCTCGCAGGCATCGGTGCACCGGTGCATCCAGGCAGTGACGGAAGCCCTATGTGCCATTGCGGACCGCTACATCCGGTTCCCTGTGTACCGGGCCAGCCAGGATACCCAGGCAGCGGGCTTCGCTGCCCTAGCCGGGTTTCCCATGGTCCAGGGCGCGATCGATGGGATGCACGTTGCCGTGCGGCCACCTGCAGATAACAGGGCCGAGTTCACCAATAGGAGGGGGACCTATTCCATGAACATTCAGGTGATCTGTGACCACCGCATGATGATCCTGCACGTCTGCGCCCGGTATCCGGCAGTGTACATGACTCGTACATATTGGCGCAGTATTACATCCCCGGCATGTTCGAGGGACGCCAACCCCAGCTGAGTGGCTGGTTGCTGGGCGACAGGGGTTACCCGTTGCAGTCGTGGCTGATGACGCCTATACGGAGGCCACAGACTGATGTGGAGAACAGCTACAACGATGGTGATGCAGCGACCAGCGGTGTGATAGAGAGGTGCTTTGGCCTGCTAAAAATGCGTTTCATGTGCCTGTACCATGTCATAATATCCACTCATGTATATCATGAGACAGGCAGTGATTGACACACATAATAACCAATGAACACACACGACACAGAACAACCAATCACCAGACAGGACACCACCACTATAAAGCCCAGAGGGCATTAAGGCTCTCCCTCTCTCTCACTGGACATGGCTAGGGAGATAGTCACAGTGCACAGGCCAATGAACATCATCACCATGTGATAGAGAGCTAGTCTGGTCAAGCCAGTAGGAGGTTATTAGTTAGGTTAATAGAGTGTCAACCCACAGCAGATTATGTACAGCAATTAACAGGTTCAATAAAACAGTGTTGGACCATCTCCTGTGTCGAAAGCCTGTTTCTCGTTTTACTGCATCCAGTTGCAGTCGATGTTAGACCAACACAAATAACACATCAGACCGCTCTGGAGGGGTCCTCCAGTACCCGCCAGATAGGGTCGGCAGCATCATTGTGGTGTGCTGCATCCTGCACAACACAGCCCAGCAGAGGGGCAATGTGCTGCAGGCAGAGGAGGGGGGAGTGGAGGAGCAGCAGGACGAGGCGCAGTCCTTCCCAGATGAGGAGGATGGGGACAATGGTCAGGACAGATGGGCTGGACATGGACGGGAGGCTGCCCACCGTTACCGGCTGGGCCAGCGGGCACGGGACAGGCTGTTAGCCACCCGGTTCACTGACTAGGGTGTAGTGTGAATCACCGAGTATGGGCACAGATCGCACACCATGGCACCAGCCGACCACCCTCACCCCCCCACCCACCCACCACCAACACCCTCACACCCCCACCCACCCACCACCAACACCCTCATTCCCGCCACCCACCCACCACCAACACCCTCACACCCCCACCCACCCACCACCAACACCCTCACCCCCGCCACCCACCCACCACCAACACCCTCACCCCCGCCACCCACCCACCACCAACACCCTTACCACCCACCCCCACCCACCAGCATGCACACCACCCCTCCATTGCACATCCACCTGCGGCACAACGGGCCGGGCTCACACGGTCGCCGGCGGAAGCGTGTCTATTGTAGGCCATGGAGGATGATGACGACCCGCTCTGCGATGAGCTCCTGGCTCTACATCGTTGGCCAATATCTGACCCATGGCCACAGTACCACCCTCCACCCGGACCATCCCGGCATACGGCCGTGATACTGCAGCGCACGGTCCCGTCCTCTGCCCAGGGGGTTGGTGAGGGCGACCCAGGGGGAGGGGGGCACACTCTCCTTGGGCCGACATAATACCACCCCTCACATACACACTGGCGCTCACCTCATACCACACCCCCGCACGCTTCGGACAGAGCACAAAGGCAGATTAGTATGTGTGAAAGTGATTTTAATGACAAACAGTCCATGCATGTGCCCTAGCCCCTTTAACTCATCTGTGCCCTGCACCCATGCCAACGTACTCAGTGTCTAATTGTTTGGCCTTACGGACCCTATGACTACGTCTAGGTGGTTTCCCAGACGGTATAGCAGAACTGGAGGTGGACTCCTGTGATTCCTGCCCTGTGACTCGGGATCCCTTTGGCGGCCGTTTCCTGGGGCAGCCCGGCCTTGATGGGCCAGGCTGCGGCTCGGCTCAGGATGGTGAGCTGCAGCCTGTCCTGCCCGTTGGACACCAGATGCACCTGGGACAGAAGTGGGGGAGTCTGAGGTGTCGTGGTGTTCCGGGACCTCCCCTACAGGGGGACCCGGGACGGGCCTCAGCAGCTCCTCCCTCGGGGTGCCCGATGGCCCCCGGGCCTCTACGTTGTTCGGGGGTGCGAACGGACCAGCCATCCAACGCCCCCACGACACCTGGCGCTGCCAGTCCTGGAGGCCCGCCCTGGTATCGACAAGGGTCTGCAAGTTTTCAGCCATGGAGCGCAAGGAGTTGGCCATCCCTGTCTGTGTCTAGGCGACGCCGGCCAGCACCTGGGCAATGGCACCGATGCCCTCAGCGATGGCCTGCTGAGACTGGGCCATGGCCTGCTGGGACTGGGCCATGGCCTGCTGGGACTGGGCCATTGCCTGCTGAGACTGGGCCATTGCATGCTGGGACTGGGCCATTGCCTGCAGAGACTGGGCCATGGCCTGCTGGGACTGGGCCATGGCCTGCTGGGACTGGGCCATTACCTGCAGAGACTGGGCCATGGCCTGCTGGGACTGGGCCATGGCCTGCTGGGACTGGACCATTGCCTGCTGAGACAGGGCCACGGCGTTGAGCGCCTCTGCCATCTGCCGCTGGCTCTGGCTCATGGCTTCCTGTGAGAGGGCAGCCATGTTCTGGGCCACAGATGCCGCCTGCACAGAAAGCCCCAGTCCTTGCATACTGCTCCCCATGTCTGACACCGTCGCACCCATTGCCTCCGCCTCGGACGCCACCCGTGTGGTTTTGGCCTGGGTGGCACGCATGACCGGCACCACTCCCAGCTCCTGGATGTGGGTGCACTCCTCCACCTGAGTCTGCAGCCACCACAAGCCGGCTTTCACCCCCTTAGATCGTCCCTGTTTCGGTGACTGCATTAAGTCTATGGGTGGGTGTGGTAACTTCAGGAACCCAGGACCCGTCTAGTGGCTGATGTTTGCTTGCGCCAGAATGCCGTCTGACCTCCCGGCCCCTCTGCTGCTCCTACCTCCACCTGCTGTACCGGGACGGCTGTGTTGTGCGCACCAGTGAGTGTATCCAGAAATCCTCATCACTAAAGTGCCCAACCGAGGTGAGAGTCTCTGCGATGGTTGAGGGTGTTGGAGAAAGCAGTGCCGTTGGGTTGTAAGCATCGTCTGACTCAGAATCCATGGTCCCCGGGGGTGGCGACTCGTCTCCACCCGTCCGCTGTGTCTCACTGTCCTGTCTTTCGGTGTCATGTGTGTCGATGTCCCAGCTAGGGGTGTCCTGGATAGTGGTGTCCCGTGTAGGTCTGTCCTGGGCAGGGGTGTCCTGGGTAGGGCTGTCCTGGGTAGTGGTGTCCTGGGTAGGGCTGTCCTGGGTAGGGGTGTCCTGGGTAGGGCTGTCCTGGGTAGGGCTGTCCTGGGCAGGGGTGTCCTGGGTAGGGCTGTCCTGGGTAGTGGTGTCCTGGGTAGTGGTATCCTGGGTAGTGGTGTCCTGGGTAGGGGTGTCCTGGGTAGGGCTGTCCTGGGTAGGGCTGTCCTGGGTAGGGGTGTCCTGGGTAGGGGTATCCTGGGTAGTGGTGTCCTGGGTAGGGGTGTCCTGGGTAGGGCTGCCCTGGGTAGGGCTGTCCTGGGTAGGGCTGTCCTGGGTAGGGCTGTCCTGGGTAGGGATGTCCTGGGTAGGGCTGTCCTGGGCAGGGGTGTCCTGGGTAGGGCTGTCCTGGGTAGGGCTGTCCTGGGTAGGGCTGTCCTGGGTAGGGGTGTCCTGGGTAGTGGTGTCCTGGGTAGGAGTGTCCTGGGTAGGGCTGTCCTGGGTAGGGGTATCCTGGGTAGGAGTGTCTTGGGTAGGGCTGCCCTGGGTAGTGGTGTCCTGGGTAGGGGTGTCCTGGGTAGGGGTGTCCTGGGTAGGGCTGTCCTGGGTAGGGCTGTCCTGGGTAGGGGTGTCCTGGGGAGGGGTATCCTGGGTAGGGGTGTCCGGAGTAGGAGTGTCCTGGGTAGGGGTATCCTGGGTAGTAGTGTCCTGGGTAGGGCTGTCCTGGGTAGGGCTGTCCTGGGTAGGGGTGTCCTGGGCAGGGATGTCCTGGGTAGGGCTGTCCTGGGTAGGGCTGTCCTGGGTAGGGCTGTCCTGGGTAGGGCTGTCCTGGGCAGGGGTGTCCTGGGCAGGGCTGTCCTGGGTAGGGCTGTCCTGGGTAGGGCTGTCCTGGGTAGGGCTGTCCTGGGTAGGGCTGTCCTGGGTAGTGGTGTCCTGGGTAGGGCTGTCCTGGGTAGGGCTATCCTGGGTAGGGCTGTCCTGGGTAGGGGTGTCCTGGGTAGGGGTATCCTGGGTAGGGGTGTCCTGGGTAGGGGTGTCCTGGGTAGGGCTGTCCTGGGTAGGGGTGTCCTGGGTCGTGGTGTCCTGGGTAGTGGTGTCCTGGGTAGGAGTGTCCTGGGTAGGGCTGTCCTGGGTAGGGGTATCCTGGGTAGGAGTGTCCTGGGTAGGGCTGCCCTGGGTAGTGGTGTCCTGGGTAGGGGTGTCCTGGGTAGGGGTGTCCTGGGTAGGGCTGTCCTGGGTAGGGCTGTCCTGGGTAGGGGTGTCCTGGGGAGTGGTATCCTGGGTAGGGGTGTCCGGAGTAGGAGTGTCCTGGGTAGAGGTATCCTGGGTAGTAGTGTCCTGGGTAGGGCTGTCCTGGGTAGGGCTGTCCTGGGTAGGGGTGTCCTGGGCAGGGATGTCCTGGGTAGGGCTGTCCTGGGTAGGGCTGTCCTGGGTAGGGCTGTCCTGGGTAGGAGTGTCCTGGGTAGGGCTGTCCTGGGCAGGGGTGTCCTGGGTAGGGCTGTCCTGGGTAGGGCTGTCCTGGGTAGGGCTGTCCTGGGTAGGGCTGTCCTGGGTAGTGGTGTCCTGGGTAGGGCTGTCCTGGGTAGGGCTGTCCTGGGTAGGGCTGTCCTGGGTAGGGGTGTCCTGGGTAGGGGTATCCTGGGTAGGGGTGTCCTGGGTAGGGGTGTCCTGGGTAGGGCTGTCCTGGGTAGGGTGTCCTGGGTAGTGGTGTCCTGGGTAGGGGTGTCCTGGGTAGGGGTGTCCTGGGTAGGGCTGTCCTGGGTAGGGCTGTCCTGGGTAGGGCTGTCCTGGGTAGGGGTATTCTGGGTAGGGGTGTCTGGGGTAGGAGTGTCCTGGGTAGGGGTATCCTGGGTAGTGGTATCCTGGGTAGGGGTGTCCAAGGTAGGGGTGGCCTGGGTAGTGGTGTCCTGGGTAGGAGTGTCCTGGGTAGTGGTGTCCTGCGTAGTGGTGTCCTGGCTCGGCTATGATGGGGGCCTGTTGCCGCCCCCCTCATCGCTGGGTGTCACACGCCTGCGTCGCCGCACTCGCTTGAGACGGGGGCGTCGTCTCCGTATTGCTCCGGGTCTGTCCCTGTCTCATGGCCACCCTGAGGCATCCTGCGGGCGTCGCATGCCAGAGGGGCCCTGTTTGGTCCTGCAATATACAATACAGCATACATGGTCAGACACGCAGGCGGTGATCGGGGGAAATGGGGGAGGAGGGGATATTGGGGAGGGGGGATATGGGGTATATGGGGGAGGGGGATATGGGGGAGGGGGAATATGGGGTATATGGGGGAGGGGGGATATGGGGGACATGGGGGAGGGGGGATATGGGGATATGGGGAGGGGGATATGGGGGAGGGGGGATATGGGGAGGGGGATATGGGGGACATGGGGGGAGGGGGGAATATGGAGGAGGGGGATATGAGGGATATGGGGGAGGGGTATATGGGGAGGGGGATATGGGGACATGGGGGAGGGGGGATATGGGGATATGGGGGAGGGGGGATATGGGGGATAGGGGGATATGGGGGATATCGGGGAGGGGAGATATAGAATCATAGAATCATTGAATTTACAGTGCAGAAGGAGGCCATTCGGCCCATCGGGTCTGCACCGGCTCTTGGAAAGAGCTCCCCACCCAAGGTCAACACCTCCACCCTATCCCCATAACCCAGTAACCCTACCCAACACTAAGGGCAATTTATCATGGCCAATCCACCTAACCTGCACATCTTTGGACTTTGGACTATGGGAGGAAACCGGAGCACCCGGAGGAAATTGTGCTATCCACAATGCTACCGTGCTGCCCCTTATGGGGGCTATGGGGTAGGGGGATATTGGGGATATGGGGGAGGGGTATATGAGGGAGGGGGGATATGGGGGATATGGGGGAGGGGGATGTGGGAGATCTGGGGGAGGGGGACATTGGGAGAATGGGGACGGGCCGTGGGGGGTCTCACTTGGTGGTGCACCCCTGACCTCTGCATCCGCAACCTCCCGGTCTTCAGGTCCGCCTGCCAGTTCCAAGGCCCTCTCCTCATGAACGGTGAGAGTGGTCTCTCATCAGCTGTGCCCCTCCGGTCCTCTCACGCTCCCCGTTGTTGTGTGCGCGCTTCTCCTGTGGGGGGGGGGGGGGGGGGCGCGGGCGCGTGGGTGGCAGGGATAAAGGGCAACAGTGTTAGGCAGGGATATACATGCAGGCCAGCGGTTGTGCGTAAATTGGCATGGGTACGCAGCACGTTAGGGTTAGGATTAGGGTGAGGGTTGGTTGCACCTGGGGGTGTGCTGCACATCATGGGGGGGGGGGGGTACTCACCCTGGCTGCCCTGATGAGGTCATTCACCTTCTTGTGGCATTGTGCGCCTGTCTTTGGTGTTACAGCCACAGCGCTGACGGCCTCTGCCACCTCCCTCCACAGGCGCCAGCTGAGGCGTGGGGCAACCCTGCGGCCGTGTCCGGGGTACTGGGCCTCCCTCCTCTGCTCTACTGCGTCCTGGAGCGCCTCGATGTCGCGCTGCTGGAACCTTGGGGCTGCCAATGGCGGGCGGCCATCTTGTCGGATCTCCGTGGGGGGGGGGGGGCGCGGCGTCTTTTGGGCTGTGACGCCGCCTGGCGCCAACACGAATGGCGTCACGCTGCTACTATCCCATTCCGGGCCAGAGAATTTGCGCCGTTTGGGGGTCCCTACACCAGAGTGATCCGCACCATTTTTGGCACTGGGTCTCGGCCATCACGCCGATTATCGGAGAATCCCGCCCGTGGTCTTTTACACCAGGAAAACTGGCGTCAAAAGGCCACAGATTCACAGCCTTGCAGGAGGCTGTCATGGAGCTCGCAGCTCCATCTGCCGTTACGGCCCCCAGCACCTTCGGATCAGAGGTCGCGCATGCACATGGCGGCGGCCTGCAACGGCTGTGCCGTGCTCCATGGCGGACTCAACCCGCGGACCTGGACCGCGGAAATAGTGCCCGACCCGGACCGCCTGCATAGAAAAACCCCAGTCCCGAATGAGGCCCTCTCTTCCCTCCGATCAGTCCCCAAAACCCGTGAGTTTCCCGAATGGCAGGACCGCATTGGAAATACGCTTTCAGAAATTCGGCCGATCGGGGACGGAGAATAACGGGGTGGGCCTCAGGCAATGGCCCCAGGTGGTGGATAATTAGCGCATCGGGGGACGGAGACCGTGGAACCGGCGCCGGTCCCGATTTCATGCGTGAAACTGAATTCTCTGCTCCTGTCGCTGAACGCGATTTTGGTACGGAGAATACAGCCCATATGTGTGTGAACCAAGTATAAATATGCAACTGAGACATTAAACATGCCAAAACTAGTGTTAAGACAGAGAAAATATGGCTGACGCACTGCGCACAAAGGTCCACAACAGAATTGAGCATCACTAACAGTAAAGGAATGCATTTGTTTATAATGTTTTTAAAACTTGTAAAATCCCAATGAGTTCATAGTATACATTTGAAGACACTTACTGATATGTCATGTTTTTACCTAATCTGTACGCTCTACACCAGTGCCTCTCCACCCCTCCCCATTGCCCAAACCCCCTCCCCTCCCCCATTCCTCCCCACATACACACAATGTTATCAACCCCTTTCTCATTCGAAAGCATTTATATCCTTTCTTAAATAAAGATTGGCCGGATGGTTAACAGTGAGGTTGAGTGTCTTGGGTTACAGGAAGATATAGACGGGATGGTCAAATGGGCAGGTAAATGGAATTTAACCCTGAAAAGTGTGAGGTGATACACTTTGAAAGGAGAAATTTGACAAGGAAATATTCAATGAATGGCCTGACACTGGGAAGTTCCGAGGAACAAAGGGACCTTGGGGTGTTTGCCCATAGATCTCTGAAGGCGGAATGGCAGGTTAATAGGGTGGTGAAAAAGGCATTTGGGACAATTGCCTTTATCAATCGAGGCATAGATTACAAAAGCAAGCAGCAAGTCATGTTGGATTTGTGTAGAACGTTTGTGAGGCCATAGCTGGAGTAGCAGAGGGCTAAATCACTTGGTTTGAAAGCAGACCAAGCAGGCCAGCAGCACGGTTCAATTCCCGTAACAGGCGCCTCTTTCATGTGGAAAGAGGGTGGATAAATATGTTGGCCTCCCCAAACAGGCGCCGGAATGTGGCGACTAGGAGCTTTTTACAGTAACTTCATTTGAAGCCTACTCGTGACAATAAGTGATTTACATTTCATTTTCATATGCAATTCTAATCACCACACTATAGTGAATGCATTGGAAGGGGTGCAGAGGAGACCCTTCGTGACTGGCCCTTCACCTAATAGAGGATAACTGCTCTCTATCCTCCCTGCCCATGCCCCTCATAATCTTGTACACCTCCATCAGGACATCCCTCCAGTGAGAACATCTCTTCATAACTTAAATGTTCCGTCCCAGCCTGATCACAGAAACACAAAACATTCCAGCTTGGCACTTTGGCTGTTCCAACCTGGCAGTGTTCATTCCAGCTGGCAGTGCCAACTTGGCACCCATGTGGCCTAGGTGGCACCAGCAGAGCCAGGGCACTGCTGCCCAAAGGGCATGCAGCTGGGGGCCTCTGATTCCCTTGGAGACCCCCACAAGTGCCGTCCAATCTGGTCCTCGTACCAAACAGCGCTAGCCCGAGGTGCCCGAGGTGAAGGGGCTGAATCTCAAAGCCTCAGGTACTTTGGGAATTTGCACATTAGAGTGAGGCTCTAATCTGCAGGTTTACCAAAACGTGATCCCACCCATCGTGCCCCGGTTTCACATCGCAACGTCTCGTGAGATTGCGTTGAATCTCGTGAAGTGTGGCAAGCCGGGTAGATCCCTGGAGTGGGTCTACCCGGCTTTCAATGGCCCAGCTGCATCACGGCAAGCTGCTTTTCTGGCGCAGTGTGGCCATTGGATCACGCCCTCTGTCTTTGCTTCACAGTTTGATCTTTCAACCACTGGCTGTTTGAGAGAAGCTGCCATGTCCCTGGGCTGTGAGGCTTTGTAAGTTCCAACTCTCAAAGTGACATTGAAAAAGAACATGAATATTAGAAATATAAAGCTAACCAAACATCAGTTAAGATTTATTCATGTAATTTTAACACTGAACTAATAAAAGAAATGGTGGTGTTGAAAATGTGATTACAAAGTAAAATTCTGTCAACTCCTTTCACATGGTTTGCCAATTTCTTTCCTTCCTCTATTCCCTGTTGCTCTTTATCCATTTAACTCTAATCTTAACTCATCTATGTTGTATTAAATCTTGAATATGTCCTTTCCATTATATCCTGACAGACGGGTGACCACCAAGTAATTTAACGAATGAACGGTGTATTAAAGTAGTAACTATTTACAGAGAGTGAGGTAAAAGTGACCATATTCCAAGACACCAGACTCGTAACTAACTGGGAAACCCACTCTCCACCCCCAGGGTTCACGCACTTCAGCCCGATCGGGACACATGACCGTCTGGGATGTCGCCACCCCCCCCTCACATTAATGGGGCTCGCTACCACTCCTTCACTTCTGTGTCCCTGGCCTCACAATCTTCAAAAGGATTTGTCTGAGATAGTCAAACTTCTAACAGGCCAATGTTTTTTTTGTTTATAAATTTAGAGTACCCTATTATTTTTTTTTCCAATTAAGGGACAATTTAGCGTGGCCAATACACCTGCCCTGCACATCTTTGGGTTGTGGGGGTGAGACTCATGCAGACACAGGTAGAATGTGCAAACTCCACACGGACAGTGACCCGGGGAGGGGATCAAACCTGGGTCCTCGGCGGCATGAGGCGGCAGTGCTAACCACTGCGCTACTGTGTCACCCTACGTAATATTTGTTTTATCTAAATCATGTGGAAAGAGGGTGGATAAATATGATGGCATTCAGAAGAGTAAACTCCTAATGTTGTGATTAGTTTTAATGGATTGATTGAGATGTCCGCATGTAAATTTGAGCTCTGGAAAGTGGGCAGCTTTCAATTCTCATTAACTTACTGAGAGAGGTTTGCATTTGAGGCCGGGGTGAGTGTGTGAGTGGGAAATTCAAGCTGCAATCCGGTAAATATTCCAGCACTGTATCCTGCTTGAAATCAGCAAGCCCTGATGACAGGGTCAGCTGGAGGGAGTGGCTAATCATTTCTCAGGAATATACAGGATTGCCGTTCCGCGTAAAAGAAACAAAACACGACAGGTGCTGGAGTTCAGAAATAAAAACAGAAAATGCTGGGGAAACCCTGGAAGAGTCTGTGGAAAGGGAAAGGGGGGCTGGGATTCTACAGTCATCCTCACCGGCAGGATCTTCTGGTCTGACTGATGGCGACCCCACCCACACCCCGTCGCGGTTCCCCCGGTGATGGAGGGTGTGAACAATGGGAAACCCCGTTGACAGCGGCGGGACCAGAAGACCCCGCCGGCAGCCAATAGTGGACCCCCTCTGCCACTGCAAAAGATGCTGTGGGGATGGAAAATCCCACCCACGTTTTGGGCCGGATTCTCTGACCCCCCCCCCCCCCCCCCCCCCCCCCCACCGGGTCGGAGAATCGGCGGGGGCCGGCGTGAATCCCGCCCCGCCATCTCCCGAAGTCTCCAGCACCAGAGATTCGGCGGGGGCAGGAATCGCGCCGCGCCTGTCGGCGGGCCCCCCCCCCCCCACCCACCGGCGATTCTCCAGCCCGTGATGGGCCGAAGTCCCGTCGCTGTCATGCCCGTACCGCCAGCGTGAATCAAACCACCTACCTTACCGGCAGGACAAGGCAGTGCGGGCGGGCTCCGGGGTCCTGGGGGGGGCGTGGGGCGATCTGGCCCCGGGGGGTGCCCCCACGGTGGCCTGGTCCGCGACCGGGGCCCACTGATCGGCGGGTGGGCCTGTGCCGTGGGGGCACTCTTTTCCTTCCGCCTTCGCCATACCCTTCACGATGGCGGTGGCAGAAGTGGTCCCCTCCCCTGCGCATGTGCAGGGATGACGTCAGCAGCCGCTGACGCTCCGGCGCATGCGCGGACTTCCGCCAGCCGGCGAAGTCCCTTCGGCCCCGGGTGGCGTGGCGCCATAGGCCGTTCCCGCCAGCCAGCGGGGCGCCAACCACTCCGGCGCGGGCCTAGCCCCTCAGTGTTAGGGCTTAGCCCCTAAAGGTGCGGAGACTTCCGCTCCTTCGGGGTGACCCGACGCCGGAGTGGTTCACGCCACTCCATCCCGCCGGGACCCCCCCACCCCACCGGGTAGGGGAGAATCCTGCCCTTTAACTCTGTTTCGGAACTCACTCTGCACAACTTCAGCACTGGGAAGGGGCTTTGACAACTGATGCCAGCATTGAGAGAGAGAGAGGTAAAGCTTGGGAGGATAAATGTCTCCTTGTGGAGTCTCGGGTGAGGGAGCACTATTTGTCCACCTAACTCACGAGAATTGCACAGCAAAATGAGCTATAAAACTGGCATGGTTTTTTCCAGTCGGTCAATGCTTTGGGCGGGGGTGCAGTGTCGGCGGGAAAAGTGAATCGCAACGGTCGAGGGTGTGTCTGGCCCACATTAAAATCATATCGCGGCGCATAGCAGTGGGCAGCATGATGGCACAGTGGTTAGCACTATTGCCTCACAGCATCTGAACCAGGGTTCAATTCCAATCTTGGGTGACTGTCTGTGTGGAGTTCTCCCCGTTCTCCCCGTGTCTGCGTGGATTTCCTCTGGGTTGTCTTGTTTCCTCCCACAGTCTAAAGGTGTGCAGGTTAGGTGGATTGGTCACACTAAATTGCCCCTTAGTGTCCAAAGTTAAGGTGGGATTATGGGGCGATGGGGGATAGGGCAGGGGCAGTGGGTCTAGGTGTTGTAGGTACAGACCCGATGGGCCAAATGGCCTCCTTTTGCATTGCAGGGATTCTACGATCGTATGATCCCGACACACCTTTTAAATTGAAAGTAGGGCTGAAGTAGGAGCCACGTCAACTTCAAAATCGGTGAAGATGTGAAGTTGCTGGCTGGGAATGGAGGGACATCAGTCCAGTGAGCACTCAGCCAGATCTTGACATCCCCCCCCCCCCCCTCTCCCCCCCCCCCCCCCCCCCTCTCCCCCACCCCTCTCCCATGAACCGTCGTGCAGAAGTTAAAACCCAGGCCTGTGAACCTGACCCCAAATCATTGACTACCACTGCCGACTGAAACCTCTCAAGCGAAATTGCAAACCAGTACAATTTCACTGAAGATTTGCACACGGCATAAACCTTAACACCGGCCAGAAAGCGAATGTTCCTTTAATGATTCCTGACCAGTAGCTGGCTGGGAATGGAATGTGCCAAACAGCTGAATGAAGCTGTCACAGGTCACCAGCGAATAATGAATTGCAAGTGAAAGGTTTCAATTCTCTCTTCCTCAAAAATAGGAAGCTTCTGATCGTGAAAAAAAAATCATTAAAATCAAAACCCGGCTGCAGCGAACTTCCTCACTAACCAATGAGAAAGGCATTGAATTCAAGTTCCCTTCATATTTCCTATATTATACAGTGCATCTTTGAACAATGATAATGGAACGGAAAGTCAGATCAGACACTGTTCTCTTACAGAAGATCATGAATTATTCAGCTGAGATTTGTAGGGAGATGAATACTCGTGGATGTAATTTGCAAAAACTTTGCATAATGACATCCATTTTATCACAGGCCTTATCATAATGCCTGCCCACTTAAACATATCCCTCAAATCATTGGAAATAAATGTAAAAAGAAGCCCAGGATGGAGGAAATAGAGAAATAGTTCAAACAGTCCTTTTGGACAATATTACTTATTTCAGAAATGATGCATGCGATATTAAAAGCATTGAAATGCTAAACAGCTAATAAATTCACGGCTGCATTTTTCATTAAATGAGTTTAAAATGGTCAGATGAGTCGGATAATTCTCCATTTTGACTTCTGAACAGTTGCTGGACCTTCTATAATGTGCATTGTAATGCTTTCAACCTTGTTGAATAAAATGGAAATTAATTCTATTCCTGTAAAATGTCCTGTCACTTCTACTTTGCTGGTGCAGAATGGAGTTTTCTATTTTTCTCTGTACGGACGCAGTGAAATAAACTATATTTGGGAAGCATTTTGCAGTGTGATCTTCAGCTTAAGGTGCTTCAAGGTTTGGAAATGTGCCTGGCTCTACAGCAAAAAGGGATTCTCACGTGAAACGGAAGCTCCATCGATCAACATGGGCATCGTGAACCACAAGTGTGATGTCTTTCTCTCTCGAGGACGGCAGGGTGGCACAGTGGTTAGCACTGCTGCCTGACACCGCCGAGGACCCAGGTTCGATCCTGGCCCCGGGTCACTGTCTGTGTGGAGTTTGCACATTCTCCCTGTGTTTGGGTGGGTCTCACCCCCACAACCCAAAGATGAGCAGGGTAGATAAATTGGGCACGCTAAATTGCCCCTTAACTGGGAAAAAAAATAGAAAGACAATTCCAGACGGTTTTCGCTGCCATTGTTGTTGCGCATTCACCTCCGCTTCAGCTGTTCGTCCCATCTTTCTCCCGTATTTCTTACTCTCTATACTGTATTTGCCAAGTTTGTTGTCGTTTCCCGTGCTCTCCTTCCGGTTTTCATTCCCTCGCCTCCTCTCCCTCTCTGGTTCCCCTCTATTGTTCCCTGTCTCCTCCTTCTCCCCTCCTTATTCCCTCTCCTCCCCCCCTTCTGCCCCCCTCCCTCCCTCCCCCCCCCCCCCCCCCCTCCCCCCTTCCTTTCTCCTGTGGTTCACCTTTCTTTTCTCTTATGTTTAGCTGTTCCCCTCCCCCTGCTCCCCCTGGGTCTTTCCCTTCTTTTCACGCCTTGGCTTCTTTCCCCTGATTCTTGGCTACTTGACTATTCTTCTGCCTGTTTGTTGGCCACAAACAGGCCCTTGAACAGTTGGGTGAATGGCTCCCATGTTCTGTGGCGAATTTAAGTTTCTCCATTTTGAGAGATTCTGAGAGGTCGGACAGCCAGTCTGCAGCTTTGGATGACGCTGCTGACCGGCAGCCAAGCAGGATTCTACGCCAGGCGATCAGGGAGGCAACGGCAAGAGCGTCTGCCCTCCTCCCCAGGAATAGATCTGGCTGGTCTGAAATCCCGAAGACCGCCACTTTCGGGCATGGCTCCACCCTCATCCCCACCACCTTGTCATTGCCTCAAAGAAGTCTGTCCAGTACCCATCAAATCTGAGGCAAGACCAGAATATGTGGGCGTGGTTGGCCGGGCCTCCTTGACACCGTTCACATCTATCCTCCACCTCCAGGAAGAACCTACTCATTCGAGTTCTTGTTAAGTGGGCTCTACGTACCACTTTTAGTTGCGTCAGGTTGAGCCTTGCGCACGTGGAGGTGGATTTGACCCTATGCAGTGCTTCGCTCCAGAGTCCCCACCCTATTTCAATCCCCCGGTTTCCCTCCCATTTCTTTCTTGTTGCGTCCAATACGGTGTCGGCCCTTTCTATCAGTCGTTCATACATGTTGCTACAGTTTCTTTTATCTAGGATGTTTGCGTCCAGTAACTCTTCCAGTCATGTCTGTCGTGGCGGTTGTGGGTACGTCCTTGTTTCCATTCATAGGAAGTTTTTGAGTTGCAGGTATAACTTGGATTTCTAACCCAATTTTTACAATACCAGGAGGCCGCAAATCACATTATGCCCAGCTAAGTACTTTCTCGAAGTGTAGTCATTGTTATAATTTTGGAAATACAGGGACCAATTTGACATCAGTAAGCTGCCACACAGCAGATAATCTGTTTTAGTGGTATCGATTAAGGGGTAAACATTGGTCAATGAACCAGGACAAACTTGCGTTCTGCCTCAAATAATAGCGGTTGGCTTAGTTGGTTGGTTTTTGATGGAGAGCGAAGACAGCAGCGTGGGATCAATTCCTGTACTGGCTGAGGTTACCATAAGATTACCTTTTGAACCTTGTCCCTCAACTGAGGTCTGGTGACCCTCAGGTTAAATCGCCACCAGTCAACGTCAAAGGGAAGAGAAGCTATGGTCCTCTGGCACTGTGGCGACTTTCATTTCAGTTCCTTAGAACATTTTTATATCCTCCGAGAGGGCAGACCCGCTTTATCATTTGATCCCGAAAGGGATCAATCGCTGAGTCAATAATTACTAATTGTTTGTGTTGGTTCTCCACTAACACCTGACACAAACAGACTTCACCTTTTAACCTGAATGAAGCAGGTCAAAATTGCTGGAACTCCGCCCCCCCCCCTAACTGCACTGTGGGTGTGCCTACATCACATGGACTGCAGTGGTTCAAGGAGGCAGCATACCGCCACCTTTTCAAGAATAAATAAAATTATAGAGTAGCACACCCGCAACAGTGCAGAAGGAGGCCATTCGGCCCATCGTGTCTGCACCAACGCACTGAAAGAGCACTCTACCTAGGTCCACTCCCCCGTCCTGTCCCAGTAACCCAACAACCCCAGCTCATCTGCATATCTTTAGACACTAAAGGGCAATTTAGCATGGCCAATCCACCTAACCTGCACATCTTTGAGCTGTGGGAGGAAACCGGAGCACCCGGAGGAAACCCACGCAGACACGGAGAGAAAGTGCAAACTCCACACAGACAGTGACCCTAGGCCGGAATCAAACCTGGGTCCCTGATGCTGTGAGTCAGCAGTATTAACCACTGTGACATCGTGCCGCGCCGAGGGATCAGCAACAAATGCTGGCCGAGTGAAACCTGCATCCTAAATAAAAGGAGAAAAAAGGGGAAAAACATCACAGCCTAGAGCAACTCCTGCTTCTTCTTCGGTCCGATCAATCCACCCTCAGAGTGTTTAGCTTCAACAGCAATGTTCCTTAGCAAACCCAATCTATGATTGTCGAATGCACTGGTCATTCAAGATTCATGGAGCAATCATATGTAATTGGGAGTCCAGCACAGGTTTTGTGAACAGCGCTAACTTTCTGTATGTGGAACATTTACTTTCATAACACTTCTTTGCCACAGTTTCTCTACCAGGTTTTCCTTCTTATGTTTTCCATCGTGACCTGTTATCGCTGTTAGAGCTACTACATTTCACAAGTAACCAGATTCCTGCTCTAACTCTCTGGGCGGGGTTATCTGCCACCAACACCAACACCCGCACCCCCCTCCCCCCCCCCCCCCCCCCCCCCACACACACACACCCTCCTCACTATGCGGTGCAGTCTCAGACAGCAGAGGCACCTTGCCATTGGCTGCTGGCGGGATCTTCGCCCTGATGTTTGTGCCATTTTGCGTGGCTCGCCCTTCAGCGGGAAATGTCGCCGTATATTCAGCTTCTTGAAAGCATTTTTTTCCACGTTTTTCACGCCCTGGTGGCCTGCCTCTGATTCGCTCGCCCCGCCACCAAATTAATCTCTGCAATCAGTGGGGGGTGCACTTTTTAAACCTTCCCCAGCACTCGTTTGAAGTCCAATCGGGGTGAAAGCTGCCAAATGGAGGTGGGAAACCCTCCAACCTCGATTGGACAGACACCCTGCCAGCAAAGCCACCAACCCCATGTGGGAGGCTTTGGCTGCGGTTGAGAGCGCCAGCTCATTCCATAAGAGGACGGGGCTGCAGTGCTGGTAGCAGATAATAATCTTTATTTTCACAAGCCATATTCCGGCGCCTGTTCGGGTACACTGAGGGAGAATTCAGAGTGTCCAAATTACCTAACAGCACATCATTCGGGACTTGTGGAAGGAAACTGGAGCACCTGGAGGAAACCTACGCAGACACAGAGTGAACGGGCAGACTCTGCACAGACAGTGACCCAGCCAGGAATCGAACCTGGGACCATGGCGCTGTGAAGCAACAGTGCAAACCACTGTGCTACCATGCCGTCCCGATGAATTACCTTCTTCGCGCAGTCAGGGTAAGTCTATCGTCTCTTGTGTCCCGCAGCACCCCCTTAACACATACCTCACACTTCCACGGTGGTCTTACTCCCAGACACCTCACAGGGGCCCAACACTTGCCATGCCGACCAACCCCTCACCCTCCCACCGCCCATTATCTCTCCAGTAGCTCCTCTGCCTCTCACATCCCCGCTTCCACTCGTCCCCCACGCATCCCACACAACACTACATTCTCACAGCAGGTGGGCGGGCACAGTGGGCTGGAGTGATGCTGGAGCTCAGGACCCTGACCCCATTTGAGAATGAGCCCTTGAACTAGCCAGTGTGGAGCAGGACAGCACCTGTGCGCAGGGCGAGGCCGAGCCAAAGGCACAAGTGGGAACCCTTAACACATCCAGCCATGTGCAAAGTTCACGTGAGTGACATTTCTCCTATCAGTGTTCATCTGTCCTCCACTAATGCCATTTTCATTCCATTGCATGTCAATCGACAGACCAGCCCGGACCATCCTTGTACCCCATGGAGTCACAGACTCGAGCAACTCTGAGGGACACATCTCGGAGACCAATATCGAAGAAGCGTCACAGATGTCAACCGCACCTTCCCTCAGCCCAGGTGCCTGCACCTCAATGGAAATAAGTAGTAGGCACGCTTCTGGGTTGCTCGCTGGTCAGCACCTCACAGCTGATGATCCACAGCAGGTTGGGCCAGGGATGTCCCAGGGTTCCAGCATATGCCAGAGTCCAGGACACTGCTGAGCCCCTGGCCAATGACATGCCTCTGGGTCCAGTCATCCCAAACTGTTGGAGCTACAAAGGCAGAGTCAGGAGCATCAGGAAAGAATGACAACATTCCTCCTCAGACTGCAAGGCCGACTGGAGGCGTCCCATCGGCATCTATCTGAGGGGACGATGCTGTCACTCTGATGCAATGAGGCCGTCACTGCAAGGGTGATGTTTGCAGCGGAGACCTTGGTGCAGAATGTGCACTCCATGGTGGGGAAACTTTCAGTCACCTTCATCCTTAGGTGGCACCCCCATTCCCCCAGCTCTCATGGTCTGCCGATTAAACAAGCCTTCCAACTTGAACAGCCAGTCACTCAGACTTTATTCCCTTTGACAAAGAGTCATCCAGACTCGAAACGTTAACTCCCTTCTCTCTCCACGGATGCTGTCAGACCTGCTGAGATTGTCCAGCATGTTCTGATTTGGTTTATTCCCTGAAGGCCTAGCCTGCATAACCAGTGGGATTTCCCTTCCACACAGTTCATGCCCTGAGAATGCCCTCTGCAAGCTGAGGGTTGGGGTTCACTGGGACTGCACTCATTCTTCCTCCAGTGTGAGGACCTTCTGCTCTCATGTAGCTGCTCAACATCCCTTGTCAGAGCCTGCTACCCTGCCCATGTAGCCTGGCATTTCGCCGGACCTACCCAGGGACCCCTGTGCTGACCCAGCGATTGTACCCACTCCAGCCACCTCCAGCTCTCACTCTGGAAGGGCCGTCCTTCAGCGAGGAAATGGCCACATGCCCAGCAATGAGGACCTGAAACGCATTCCCATGTGTAGTAATCCACGGGAGGCAGGAGTTCCGTCACCGCACCAATATTTATTTACAATAACGATATTACAGGAGCAGCTACAAACAGTGCTGCTAGCAGTCCAGTCAACTTAAGACTGCTCACAAAGCCTACACAGGTGATTATATGGGCCTCCTCAATGAGCTATCATTGAGGGAGCTCATACTCCAATTGGCCAACCAATAAAGCCAATTGGAGTTCATTACACCCCTCCTCTCCAAGGTCCGAGGAATTCCTGCAAGCTGGCATTCCTCTGAGCTTCTTCCTGTTCCTCATGTCTGGGTCTGTCACCTCTGTGTCGTCCGCCGGGTCGTTCTCCGAAGTGGGCGGGGTGTACCTTATAGGTGCCCGTCTTTTCCTTGACGAGCTCCTTGGAAGTTGTTCTTCCTCCTCCTCGGGAAGAGGTGTCGCGGCGGCCTCGTCAAGTGTGTCCATCTCCGACTCTGATGACTGGATGACGGGGTCTGGAGAAATTGCTCGTGGCTGGGGTGTGGTATCCTTTCCGTCTGGGCTATCCCAGCTTGAGGTGGTCCTGCTTTGCCTGCCTCCAGGTGTGGTTCCGCTGCCCTTATTTGGTCTAGGTGTTTCTTCAGCACCTTACCTCCTATTGAAACCTCATAGGATATGGGCCCTGTTTGGGACTCTACCGTGCCTTTGACCCACGTTGGTCCATTCCCATAATTCTTGACCCAAACCGGTGCCCCCACCTGGAAATGTCTCTCCTGCCGACTATTATCATGCCCCCTGCGTTGGGCCTCCTGTTGTTTCTCCACTTTCCCTGTTAAATTTGGGAAAAGGAGACTCAGCCTCGTTCGCAGCCGCCTTCCCATTAAGAGTTCAGCTGGCGGTATGCCCGTTGTGGAATGTGGTGTGGTCCTGTAATCAAACAGCCAGTGGGAGAGCTTTGTGTCTATTGACGCTGCCGGCTGCTTCTTGAGTCCCGCTTTAAGTGTCTGGACCACTCTCTCTGCCAGGCCATTGGTCGCTGGATGGTAAGGGGCCGTTTTGATGTGACGGACTCTGTTTTCCTTCAGGAATTTTCCAAATTCCCCACTTGTGAATGCCGTTCCATTGTCCGACACCAATACCTCCGGAAGTCCATGTGTTGCAAACAAGGCCCTGAACTTTTCAATTGTCGATGCTGTGCTTGCCGTGTTTACCCGGTGGACATCCAACCATTTGGAGTGGGCGTCCACTATCACCAAAAACATTGAGCCCATGAAAGGGCCAGCGTGGTCAATATGCAGGCGGGTCCACGGTCTGCCTGGCCATTCCCACGGGTGCAATGGCGCCGCTGGTGGCACTCTTTGTCCCTGTTGGCACTCCTGACACCGACGTACCAAGGCTGCTATGTCTGTGTCCATACCTGGCCACCAAACGTAGCTTCGAGCTAGCATCTTCATTTTAGACACCCCTGGGTATTTGTGATGTAACTCAGTTAAGATTGCCTGACGGCCCTGAGCTGGGACGATTACCCGGGCTCCCCATAATAGGATACCGTCTTCTACGGTTATTTGGTCCCTTCTGCTCCAGTATGGGTGCATCTGGGGCTCCACTGGTCTTTCCAGTTCCCCTGATAGCAGTAAATGCTTCATCTTGGCTAAAACTGGGTCTTTTTGCGTCCACAACCGAATATGTTGTGTGTCCAAAAAATTTAGAGTCATTACTGTCTCCTCTACTTTTGGTATTTGCGGCGGAGTGTCCGGGAGGGGAAGTCTGCTCAAAGCATCTGCATGTGCTACTTACGTTCCCGGTCTGTGCTCCAGAACGTATCTATATGCCGCCAGTAGCAACGGCCAGCGTTGGATTCCAGCTGATGCAATCGGGGGTCTTGACTTGTCTTCTTTTAATAACCCTAATAACGGCTTATGGTCTGTCACTGTGGTGAATTGCCGCCCGTACAGATACTGGTGAAATTTTGTTACTGCGAATATCACCGGCAGTCCTTCCTTCTCAATTTGCGCGTACTTCCTCTCAGCCAACGCCAAGGTCCTCGAAGCATAGGCTATTGGCCGTTCTTCCCCATTCCTTCCTCTGTGGGCTAAGACGGCTCCTACCCCGTAGGGGAATGCATCACAAGTGACCACCAATTCCTTCCTTGGGTCATAATGCTCTAGGACATTTTCGGATGACAGCTGTTCCTTTATGTCCCTAAATGCTCGGTTTTGGCGGGTGGACCATTTCCATTCTTGCCCCTTTTTTAGTAGCTGGTGGAGGGGTTCTAGGATGGACGCCCTATTTTCAATAAATTTTCCATAATAGGTTACCAACCCTAGAAATGATCATAACTCCTGGACCGTGGTGGGAGCTGGGGCTTCTTTTATTGCCCTTACTCTGTCTTCTAATGGATGTAAGCCTGACTCGTCTACTTTATATCCCAGTTCCGTCACTTGTGGGGCCAGAAAAACACATTTTTCCCTTCTTAGCCGTATGCCTGCCTTTGCGAAACGCCTGAGCACTTCCTCCAGGTTCCTTAAGTGTTCCCTGTTTGTCCTACCCGTGATTAAGACATCGTCCAAATAAATCGCCACCTGCGGTAGTCCCTGCAGAATATTTTCCATTGTACGCTGGAATATAGCGCAGGCTGATGACACTCCAAAAGGTAGCCTAGTATAACGACAAAGGCCCTTCAGGGTGTTGATCGTAGCGAACTTCTGGGAGCCCTTGTCCAGTTTTAACTGCAGGTAGGCGTGGCTCACGTCTAGTTTCGTGAACAAAAGCCCACCTGCCAATTTGGCATATAGGTCGCCTATTTTCGGGATTGGGTATTTGTCCAGCAGTGCGTATTTGTTTACTGTCTGTTTGAAATCTCCACAGAGACGTATCGAGCCGTCTGGCTTCAAAATTGGTACCACCGGCGCTGCCCATTCCGAAAACTGTACTGGTCTGATAATGCCGTCGCGCCATAACCTTTCTATTTCGTCATCTACTTTCTTCCTTCATGCAAAAGGTACCGGCCTGGCCTTATAAAATTTCGGAAGGGCTTCTGGGTCCACGTGCAAAGTTGCTTTGGCGCCTATGATTTCCCCCAAAACCTTCCTGGGAGACCTCTGGATATTTTTGGAGTACTCCACTCAACTGCCCGCTTCCACTCTGGAAAATTTTCATCCAATCTAATTTTAGGTCTTTCAGCCAGTTCCGTCCAATTAAGCTCGGTCTGGAGCCCTCTACTATCGGCAACGGTAATCTGAGCAATTGTTTCTCATATTCCACAGGTACATGAGTCGTGCCTAGAACTTCCAGGGGTTCCCCCGTGTAGGTTTTAAGTTTCGTCGATGTTTTTGTTAGGGTCAGTGGCTGGAGTCCATCTTTGATTTTTCTAAATGCTGCCACTCCCATTACTGATACGTCCGCACCCGTGTCTATTTCCATTATTGTCAGCCGCCCGTTCACCCGTGGGGTAATCCTAATGGGTTCTGCTTTCTTTGTTGTAATATTATATAATTGTTCCCCTTTGGAGGAGGATGGGGCGTCTCGGTTGTGTACTTTGTATCCACCTAAGATGGACACTGGGCTACAAAATGGAGAACTGCTAAGGCTGCAGGGAAAAACAGTCTTAGCAAGGACAAGCAGTTTGCAGGAGACTAATTAGCATTCTGCACGTACAGAAACCAGTTTGTGGCCAGGTGCAGAGTCTCAGCCAAAGGTGTAAATGGCAACAAAGATCTACATAGTAATGAGGTGATCCAGATCCAGACCCCGCACAATAGAAACATTTAAGTATCAATAGATACTTTTGAGTAGACGCCCAGACAGAACGGCACCACAGTATCCAACACAAAGAACCATAGGGACAGCCCACCCATCAAGGGATGACCCTCAGATTGGGGGGTTTAGAAGATATCGATTGGGAAAGGCCCAATCGATACATGGCAGGTAAAAGTCCCGCCCCGAAGGGGCACGGACTTCTAGGAACTATAAAAGTAGACCCCGCACATGGTTCGGTCTGCTTTGGCTCCGGCTCTGACTGCTACTTTTGCTCCGGCTCCGCTTTGCTGATACATCGCATCCTGACTCCAGTTCCATCACCAGCCGTTGAGCCATCAGCCATCGAACTGTAAGTGCCAATACAACGATCGCTACGTGATCCAGACCTTGCTAGATCCTGACAACTTTAAGTACCTGAGAGTTGCAGACCAAGAACGGGACGAAGGCCTTGCTCCCTGACCTTGCCTGTTCCTGTCTAGATAAGTATTTTAGTTGTTTAGTATTAGAAGTAAGTTAGTCTCTTTAAAGTATGCATGTGTATTTATTATATTTGTCATAATAAATATCAATCGTTTGGACTTACTAATCGATGTACAGATTTATTACTTTGAACCTGACCTTGATATACTTGTGAGGTGTCTAAATACGGCACCTGGCGACTCCTGAGCATAATTACATACACAGAGCCATAGTAGTGTTAAGCACACGGCCTTTAAACGGAGGCGAGTTAATACACTCCAGTAAAACGAGCAACAACTTCCCTGCGTCCCCACCTGGTATTCCTCCTTTGAACCTCCTTCTAGGGCAGGGGTGGGCAAATGTTTCTGTGCAAGGGCCACATTCAGAAATTCACAATTTTAAAGGGCCGCATAGTATTAATAGTCCCGGTTGTAACCAATTAGCGTGCGGCATATACCTCAGCGCTTCCCCCGGCGGCATCCTGCCTTTAGCCCTCTTTATCTCTACTTTTCAAAAATGGCTCTTCACCCGGTAATGATTCTGGGTGCCTCATATAGAACATAGAACAGTACAGCACAGAACAGGCCTTTCAGCCCTCGATGTTGTGCCAAGCAATGATCACCCTATTCAAGTCAACGTATCCACCCTATACCAGTAACCCAACAGCCCACCACATTAACCTTATAAAAAAATTTTTAAAAAAAAACTAAAAATTTTTTTAAAAAGATTTTAAAAAAATGTTTTTTATGACTTGATCTTGGTGGGCCGCATAAAGACCTTTGGGCCATAGTTTGCCCACCCCTGTTCTAGGGTTTCTGTCGTTGTTACCCCACTCTGTCTGGTGCCAGAAACGGTCCTTCTCTGTTGGGGGAGCCTCAGCCGGTACTTCCCTCTGTCTCCAGTTAGTCCTGGCAGACTTGGGGGCAGTTCTGGGGTTTTCCTTTTTCCCTCTATTCCTCAGGTTTTCCCTGAGAAGCGGCTATCTGGTAGCAGGACCCGTTGTGGTAGTCCCTCTCACAGGTATCTGCCTCCATTGGCGTGCCCTGTAGTTCCTGCGCCCTACTTGCTGCCTTTTCTGGGGACAGTGTGAGCTGTAACGCCTGCCTACAGTCTAGCTCCGTTTCTGCCAACAGGCGTTTCTGTATTGTGAGGTCGTTTATACCACACACTAACCGGTCCCGAAGCATTTCATTTAGCGTCGGGCCGAACTCACATTTTTCCGCCAGCCTTCTCAGGCGGGTCAAGAAATTTGTGACTGACTCCCTGTCTTCCCGCTTCGCTGTGTAGAATCTGTACCTACGCAAAATGAGAGGTGGCTTTGGGTCGTAGTGCTCTTTCACCAATTCCGTTACTTCTTGGAAAGTTTTCGTGTCCGGCGCATCGGGATAAGTCAGACTACGTATAATGGCGAAAGCGGAGGGTCCGCACGCCGACAGCAGGCTAAGCCGTCTCCTTTCGTCCGTCAGTATATCATTTGCCCGGAAGAAGTAACACATTCTCCCCACATAATGGGATCAGTCCTCAATAGCCGGGTCGAATGCCTCTAACCTCCCAAAAAACGGCATTTTAAAAATGGCAAGGCTTACCCTCCGAGTGCGGCAGCTGGTCTCCGCAAAATTCGTAGTTTACCTCGTCGCCACTGTAGTAATCCACGGGAGGCAGGAGTTCCGTCACCACACCAATATTTATTTACAATAACGATATTACAGGAGCAGCTACAAACAGTGCTGCTAGCAGTCCAGTCAACTTAAGACTGCTCACAAAGCCTACACAGGTGATTATATGGGCCCCCTCAACGAGCTATCATTGAGGGAGCTCATACTCCAATTGGCCAACCAATAAAGCCAATTGGAGTTCATTACACCATGCATGTCAACAACCAGACCCGTGGAGACCTGGAGGACCACAGCAGTGAAGGGCAGCGGAGACATGCGAGCAATACCTCCCCCACTCTGCCCACCAAAATGCTGAGGCACAACGGAGGTAAGGTCACCAGGGTCTTGCTTTTGCACTAAGACAAAAGCAAACTATTGCCGATGCTGGCATCCGAAACAAAAGCAAAACATGCTGTGCAACCTCTGCAATTGCAACTTTGACGAAGAGTCATTAAGATTTGAAACGTTAGCTCCGTTCACTGTCCAAAGATGCTGTCAGTCCTGCTGAGGTGGTCCAGCATTTTCTATTTTTGTCTCATTTTTATGCAGCTGCTGTAAATCGCGCCGGCGTGACATCATGCCAGTGGTTAACGAATATTCAGTGAGGAGGGAAGTCCCAACGAGAGGTCTCACTAATAAGATGCTAATAAATGAGGTGCCCAACCTTCCAGGAGTGCGGGAACTTCGCTACAACACCGGCAAGGGGGCGTGGAAAAATGTGATCTCGCCGGCGAGTATCGCGTTTCCTGATTCTCGCATGATTTTGCACCCACACCGTCGTTCTTGCTGATGGCTAACGTGGGTTCAAAGTTCCACCCACGGTCAAATTCAGCACTTGTAATCTTGAACAAGAGTAAAAAAATCACTGAGGCTCCCCCTCTTGACCGCACCAAGACCGTGCATCACAACTGGGCAGGGTGCATCGGAGTTCTAAGATACATTCCAATTCATTTGTCAAATCTTTTTAAAATTCCAATTTCTAATTTTTACATTCCATAATAAGATGATCACGAATTAATATTAGTTGTGGGGACTGGGTTAATGTATGTCATTGCGTTGAATGCCTTTTATGAAAGTTGTGATTGGACCTTCCAAAGCCAAGTGCTTTATGCCCTCCTGTGTTTGATGTGGCCATCCATCAACTCATTAACCGATAAGCTGATTAAAATTAACTGCTCAGGAAAATCTTCAAAGACATTGCTTTTAAAATTAATTGGTGAGGACAGTCTTCAAAGCATATGCTTCAGCAACAAAGGAATCAAAACTCTCAGCGGTCAAGAGTTCCGGCAAGTGTGGCTAAGTATTCCTTTTTCATAATTTCACAAACTTTATAATGGGCTGCAGAAGGAATGAGGAACTTCAGTTCCATGGATAGATTGGAGAAGTTGGACTGTTTGCCTTGGAGCAGAGAAGGTTGACAGGAGGTTTGTTAAAGGTCTTCAAAATCATGAGGGCACCGAGCAAAATATACAGAGAGGAACTGCTCACATTTTTCACAGATATAGGATAATTAGAAAACGAAATAATGGCCACGTGAGGAAAACCTTTTTCAAACGTCAAGTGTTCTGGAATGTTCTGTTTGTGAGTGTGGTGGAGACAGATTCACACAGTGAGTGGTTCGGCTCTGGAATGTACTTTCTGAGACTGTGGTGTAGGCAGATTAACACAGTGCATGGTCAGGATCTGGAATGTTCTGTCTGTGAGTGTGGCGAAGGCAGATTGACATAGTGAGTGATTAGGATCTGGAATGTTCTGTCTGTGAGTGTGGTGGAGACAGCTTCACACAGCGAGTGATTAGGATCTGGAATGTTCTGTCTGTGAGTGTGGTGAAGGCAGATTCACACAGCGAGTGATTAGGATCTGGAATGTTCTGTCTGTGAGTGTGGTGAAGGCAGATTCACACAGCGAGTGGTTCGGATCTAGAATGTTCTGTCTGTGAGTGTGGTGAAGTCAGATTCACACAGTGAGTGGTTAGGATCTAGAATGTTCTGTCTGTGAGTGTGGTGAAGGCAGATTCACACAGCGAGTGATTAGGATCTGGAATGTTCTGTCAGTGAGTGTAGTGGAGACAGCTTCACACAGCGAGTGGTTAGGATCTAGAATGTTCTGTCTGTAAGTGTGGTGAAGGCAGATTCACATAGTGAGTGATTAGGATTTAGAATGTTCTGTCTGTGAGTGTGGTGGAGACAGTTTCACACAGCGAGTGGTTAGGATCTAGAATGTTCTGTCTGTGAGTGTGGTGAAGGCAGATTCACACAGCGAGTGATTAGGATCTGGAATGTTCTGTCAGTGAGTGTAGTGGAGACAGCTTCACACAGCGAGTAGTTAGGATCTAGAATGTTCTGTCTGTGTGTGGTGGAGACAGCTTCACAAAGCGAGTGGTTAGGATCTAGAATGTTCTGTCTGTGAGTGTGGTGGAGACAGCTTCACACAGCGAGTGGTTAGGATCTAGAATGTTCTGTCTGTGAGTGTGGTGGAGACAGCTTCACACAGCGAGTGGTTAGGATCTAGAATGTTCTGTCTGTGAGCGTGGTGTAGACAGCTTCACACAGCGAGTGGTTAGGATCTAGAATGTTCCGTCTGTGAGTGTGGTGGAGACAGCTTCACACAGCGAGTGGTTAGGATCTAGAATGTTCTGTCTGTAAGTGTGGTGAAGGCAGATTCACATAGTGAGTGATTAGGATTTAGAATGTTCTGTCTGTGAGTGTGGTGGAGACAGTTTCACACAGCGAGTGGTTAGGATCTAGAATGTTCTGTCTGTAAGTGTGGTGAAAGCAGATTCACACAGAGAGTGGTTAGGATCTAGAATGTTCTGTCTGTGAGTGTGGTGAAGGCAGATTCACATAGTGAGTGATTAGGATCTGGAATGTTCTGTCAGTGAGTGTGGTGGAGACAGTTTCACACAGTGAGTGATTAGGATCTAGAATGTTCTGTCTGTGAGTGTGGTGGAGACAGCTTCACATAGTGAGTGATTAGGATCTAGAATGTTCTGTCTGTGAGTGTGGTGAAGGCAGATTCACATAATGAGTGATTAGGATCTGGAATGTACTGTCTGTGAGTGTGGTGGAGACAGCTTCACACAGCGAGTGGTTAGGATCTAGAATGTTCTGTCTGTGAGTGTGGTGGAGACAGTTTCACACAGCGAGTGGTTAGGATCTAGAATGTTCTGTCTGTAAGTGTGGTAGAGACAGCTTCACACAGCGAGTGGTTAGGATCTAGAATGTTCTGTCTGTGAGTGTGGTGGAGACAGCTTCACACAGCGAGTGATTAGGATCTAGAATGTTCTGTCTGTGAGTGTGGTGGAGACAGCTTCACACAGCGAGTGGTTAGGATCTAGAATGTTCTGTCTGTGAGTGTGGTGAAGGCAGATTCACATAGTGAGTGATTAGGATTTAGAATGTTCTGTCTGTGAGTGTGGTGGAGGCGGATTCACAGAGTGAGTGATTAGGATCTGGAATGTTCTGTCTGTGAGTGTGGTGGAGGCGGATTCACAGAGTGATTGGTTAGGTCCAAAGACCTCTTGTTTTGACTTATGGTTTTATATGAGCATCGGCAAGTGATATTTTTCAATGATTGGAATCCTGATGTCGATTTCAATGTGGTAATGAACTCCTCAGTAGTTTATTTATCAGGGCAGCATGGTGGCACAGTGGTTAGCACTGCTGTCTCACTGCACCAGGGACCCAAGTTCTATTCTGGACTGGAGTCTGTCCATGTGGATCTTGCATATTCTCCCTGTGCATAGATTTCAACCGGGTGCTCCGACTTCCTCCCACGGTCCAACGTCTTGCAGGTTCGGTGATTAGGCCATGCTAAATTGCCCCTTAGTTTACCTTTGTGTGAGCGTGGATGTACTTGATGTGGTGTAATGCCCCTCAAGCTATAAGTCCCAGGAGATAGACTAGCGACCTGTTCCTCGAATAATTAGCTTCAGAAACAGACAAAAGTCTGACCTCTGCACTGTCAGGATGCAGAGAGATTGAGAGAGAGAGAGTTTATTCGTTGTTGAGTGGAGAGGGCAAAATGTGGGTCTCAGATTGTAAGGAATATTGAACAGTTGCAGAAACAGCTGCTGACTGTGTGTAAGAGAGCTGCTTGAAAAGTAGTAATATAACAGTAATGATTAGGAGAGCTACTGGTGATCACAACGCTAGCAACAATCTGTGCAAAAGAAGGCGTAATATTGTGTGAAAGAATTTTGTTAAAAAACCTATTAACCGATATTTTTGTAGTTGTGATTGCTGTCTGACAGGTCTGAAATTGCAATCTGCAGAACAAGCAAAGTTTTTAAATCCCTTTTCAGATATTGTCTCGTTACCCTGTCCCATTCTGATGTCTCTCTGAGTACCTTGTTGAACCTTAACACTCCTTCACAATGTGCACAGAATGTCAAAGGTGTCTCCACACACATCACCTTGCTCACCTGTGGAGCTAACTCCCAGACATGACCATCACCTGCAGGCCACCCTCTTGTTCGTAGAAATAGAACTGCTGAGTTCAGCATCGCTTACTGAGCCAAATTGCTGCAGCATATGCCAGACTATGCGTTTTCTGTGCCTTGCCCTTTGTGCTCGGGCATATTCCTCCAAGGTTCCCTGGCAAATTGTTGTTGCGCTACATGATTTTTTGGGGGTTAAAAGTCAGTGTATGTTCTCAGTCTTGTACGGCTTATCCCCTCAAAATAGGTCAAGAGTGAATAAGTTTTCAGAATCTGCCAAACTTTGGCTCACGCGAATTCGAAGTTGCATTCATAATTTGTTGAAAAGCTCTCTGAAAATATCCATGCGGCTGGAGTAATAATGAATGATTTTCACTTGATGGATTTTAAAGCATTGAAATGTTTCTTCCTTGTGAAAAGCAAGTTAAATATCTGCTTCCCAACATAATTTATGACTCACTAACAAATTATGAAGAATACTTGGGCTTGAGATGTGTGACCTTTTGAGAGCGCGACCTCATTGATTCTGGTGAACAATTACCAACCAAACGTGGTATTTTATGACATCTCAACCGATTAACACCGTCAAAATGTTTGCTAGCTCAGGTTGAGAAATGTGCATTTTTTTGTGAAGGTGACCTAATGAGGAAAGTATCCAGATCTATAATGATTAGATTGTGCCTTTATTTTCAATATGAACAGCACAGTAATGCTGACATTATTAAAACAGGGGCAACCACTAGCAGTGAAAATACTGAGCTCAATCTTTTTAATCCTTTTATCTTTTTGTCTTGTTATTCTGTACAAACCGTTTTCTTGTCTCTCTCCTGCTGCTGCTGCAAGGCCTCAATATTCTTTATCAAGTGGCAAAGGCCACAGACCCAATTGGCAACCTGGAGGATCTGGGAGGGGTGTCAGGAAACTCTTGAAAAACGGTTCTGGAAGCACAGAAGCCAGTGATCCTGGAAGTCACTTTATTGACATTGAGAATACCCTGTCCAAACAAAGCCACGCAGGAATGACCCAGGCCACCAGGGGGCTTAGATTGGGTGCCCATCTGCAGGAAGATGCAGGGCACAATTCTCCGGACTTACGAAAAATCGGAGAATAGCGGGCGGCGTAAATTTTTACAGACACGCTGGTCCGACGCCCTCCCGCTATTCTCCACCCCCCCCCCCCCCCACGCCCGCCTCCCGACATGAATCGCTGCCCGCCATTTTTTTACAGCGAGCAGCGATTCTCTCCTGGCCGATGGGCCGATTTCCAAGGCCTTTACGGCCGTTTTTACAAGTGCAAAACACACCTGCTCTGACCGTTCGTAAAAACGGCCGTAAAGTCCCGTTCTCGGGAACCATGGCACCGATTGGCACGGCCGTACCACGGCCGTGCCAAGGGTGCCATGGGACCGCGATCGGTGGGCACGATCGCGGGCAGCGGGTACTTACCCCGCGCACTCTTTCTCCCTCCGCCGCCCCGATGGATCCATCCGCGGGGCTTCTGCGGGGCATAACGGCTCGCACATGCGCGGGTTTCACGCACAAGCGATGACGTCATCCGTGCATGCGCGGGTTGGAGTAGTCTAATCTGCGCATGCGCGGCTGACGTCATCATAAGCGTCAGCCGTCGCTAACTTTGGCTTCGCGGGCTTAGCGAAATTCGTTAAGCCCGCGATGCCGGAGTGCACGGCCGCGCGATGCTAGCCCCGACCGGGGAGCAGAATCGGTTCCGGGTCGGGGGGGCGGAGGCTGGCGTCAAACGCGCCCGTTTTTGACGCCAGCTTCCCGATTTTTTGTAACTCGGGAGAATCGCGCCCGCAGTCTTGCTATTCGGGAAAAGAGGCAGGAAATGAGGAGGTCGGCTTGGGTAGGATGTCACGGTAGCACAGTGGTAGCACTTCTGTTTCACATCGCCAGGGACCTGGGTTTGATTCCGGCCTTGAGTGACTGTGCGGAGTCTGCACATTCTCCCTGTGTCAGCCTGGTTTCCTCCGGGTGCCCTGGTTTACTCCCACAAGCCCCGAAAGTCGTGCTTGTTAGGTGAATTGGACATTCTGAATTCTTCCTCAGTGTACCCGAACTGGCACCGGAGTGTGGCGACGAGGGGATTTTCACAGTAACTTCATTGCAGTGTTAATAAAAGCCAACTTGTGACACTAATAATGATTATTATTATTCTCTGCCTTCCACCCTCTGAAGATGCAATGTCCCCTTGAGAGGTGAGGAATATGCAGATTCTCAGCAAAGGGAATCCTTGCTCCCATCCTTGTCCTAGCCCGTCCACATCAATGATCATGTTTGGTGTTCAATGAGCTGTTAACCCAAACGTAGGTCACAAGAAACCTCGATGTGAAGCCGAGATTTGGTGTACCAAGTTTCACATGTGTTTCCAGCCCTGTCGGCAGACTTCCATCCAAATTAGAGCAGGGCTGCTCGAACAGGGAGAAAGCCTGAAGCTCGATAGAAGCACAGGATTCATAAGGATGAGAAGATGTTGAAAAATATTTCCAGACATGCCTTACTGAACCAGAGATGTTTGCATGTCAGGCATCATCAGTGAAAGTTGCAGCAAGGAGAGGAAATTCGCAGTCAGCAACTCACTCAAACTCATTTGTCTGTGGATGCCTGTCCTATTTGCGGTAGAACCTCCCAGGCCCAGGTCAGCCTTGGAGCAGTCACCGAAATAGCCACCAGAACTCTGCCTAACACTCCAGAGGATAAACATGGACAAATCTGCCTCAGAGGACAGGCAATGGAAGGGAGCAGTATTATAGAAACTACATTATTCTTGTGATGAGGGAAAGGAGATAGTTATCAATGATAAATGAGCTAAATTACTTTGTCTTAACCCATAGCCTTTTAGAATCATAGAATTTCCTCCAGTGCAGAAGGAGGCCATTCGGCCCATCGAGTCTGCACCGACCCTCTGAAAGAGCACCCCACCTAAGTCCACTCCTCCCACTCTATCCCCACAACCTCATCTAACCTTTGGACACTAAGGGGTAATTTAACATGGCCGATCCACCTAACCTGCACATCTTTGGACTCTTGGAGGAACTCGAGCACCTGGAGGAAGACACGGGGAGAATACGCAAACTCCACACAGTCACCCAAGGTCAGAATTGAACCTGGGTCCCTGGCACTGTGAGGCAGCAGTGCGAAGCACTGTGCCACCCTGATAGTTGTGCTTTTTATTTTTAATAAGAGATTACTTCTGCTGTTTGCAGAGAACATGGTTGAACAGTCACTGTCAAGTATTTTTGCCCAGGAGATATGAATGGCAGTGAGTCAGGGCTAGTTGGTACCTGCTTGTTCAGATATTCCCACAGTGCCCTGACTCACACTGCTCCTTGAGTGAGAGTAGAAGAAGGGCAAAGAGAAAGACCCAAACGTCTATCAAGCCCAGGCTGAAATTCCCGCAATTAGTTCTGATGTTCAGTGACTATTATTACGTAAGCTCAGGTTGGCAGCCATTCTTCCACAAAGGGTTATCAAATGAATAAGAAACGATGTAGCTGTGGCTGATGGAGCGGAATTTTCTTGTTCTGGAGACTGAGTATGTTGGCAGGTGGGGTTAGCACGCTTAGAACCAGATTAGTTTTGCATTGGCGAGCCCGTCTCCGAATCACCTCATATGCCTGATCCTGATCCGTCTAATCCCCTGTCACGTTATGAGGTTGACAATCCTGGTGCCAGATTTAGACGTCACCCAAGCACACACATTGGGATAAAACGTCCGGTCCTGCCCACCAAGGGTATCATCATGGTGAGAAATTTGGCGGATCATAAAGGTTCGTTCACCTCGGGCCAGGAATTTCGGGTCTCGGGCGGGTGCTACTGAGTATTCCCGCCCATTTACCCTTTGCAGCCTAGCTGTGTGGCCTGCAGGTCCTCAGATGCCCGACAGGAAAAAGAAGCTATGTGTCTCAACGTTCAGCCAATGCCCCCCCCCCCCCCCCCCGCCCGCCCCCCGACAGCACCACACAACACTGAGGGATGGAACCAACAGGTCCATCAGTGTCACCTCTGTGGGAAGGAGCTACAGAAAAGTGCTGTGCCATTGGGACCCAATACCCTGCAATTCAGGAAGAGGATGAATGATCTAACCCGGTACACCAGGGTAAGTAAACTCTCTACTCACCCCAAACACACACTCACAATTACATCAGGCACTCAAAGGATTACACCCTTCAAGGATCTCATGCACAACTGGTGGATGGGACATCACTAATGAATGTCTCACAACATCAGCACCATCTCATCTGGCATCCCTTCAGCATCTTCGGCCCTTACCAGAGAGGCTCAGCACACACAGCCTCTTAGCCATCCCTTCTTATCACATTTGTCTTTATCCTGGCCAAGCTGACCCACAGCAGGAGGGAGAAATCTCAGACCAGTGGCAGGTCGGTGGACCAGGAATTCATTCTGCTCGAGGAGGAGGCAGCCATGTTGGCCAGGGGAAGGATCCATTCATGAAAACCTGTCACTGCGTTTATCTGTATTCTCCACAGCGCACAGACCTCAATGGGTGCATATATGGCCAACCTTGCCTGCGCCCCACAGCACCCAGTGTGAGCAGCCCTGCCTGCGTCCCACATCACCCAGTTAGAGCAGCCCTGCCTATGCCCCACAGCACCCAGTGTGAGCGGTCCTACCTATGCCCCACAGCACCCAGTGTGAGCAGCCCTGCCTATGCCCCACAGCACCCAGTGTGAGCAGTCCTGCCTGCGTCCCACAGCACCCAGTGTGAGCGATCCTGCCTACATCCCACAGCACCCAGTGTGAGCAGCCCTGCCTATGCCCCACAGCACCCAGTGTGAGCAGCCCTGCCTATGCCCCACAGCACCCAGTGTGAGCAGCCCTGCCTATGCCCCACAGCACCCAGTGTGAGCAGTCCTGCCTGCGTCCCACAGCACCCAGTGTGAGCAGCCCTGTCTACGTCCCACTGCACCCAGTGTGAGCAGCCCTGCCTACGTCCCACAGCACCCAGTGTGAGCAGCCCTGCCTGCATCCCACAGCACCCAGTGTGAGCAGCCCTGCCTATGCCCCACAGCACCCAGTGTGAGCAGCCCTGCCTGCTCCCCACAGCACCCAGTGTGAGCAGCCCTGTCTGCGCCCCACAGCACCCAGTGTGAGCAACCCTGCCTACGTCCCACAGCACCCAGTGTGAGCAACCCTGCCTACGTCCCACAGCACCCAGTGTGAGCAACCCTGCCTACGTCCCACAGCACCCAGTGTGAGCAACCCTGCCTACGTCCCACAGCACCCAGTGTGAGCAGCCCTGCCTACGTCCCACTGCACCCAGTTAGAGCAGTCCTGCCTACGTCCCACAGCACCCAGTGTGAGCGATCCTACCTATGCCCCACAGCACCCAGTGTGAGCAGCCCTGCCTGCTCCCCACAGCACCCAGTGTGAGCGATCCTGCCTGCGTCCCACAGCACCCAGTGTGAGCAACCCTGCCTGCGTCCCACAGCACCCAGTGTGAGCAGCCCTGCCTACGTCCCACAGCACCCAGTGTGAGCAGCCCTGCCTACGTCCCACAGCACCCAGTGTGAGCAGCCCTGCCTGCTCCCCACAGCACCCAGTGTGAGCGATCCTACCTGCGGCCCACAGCACCCAGTGTGAGCAGCCCTGCCTACGTCCCACAGCACCCAGTGTGAGCAGCCCTGCCTACGTCCCACAGCACCCAGTGTGAGCAGCCCTGCCTATGCCCCACAGCACCCAGTGTGAGCAGCCCTGCCTTCTCCCCACAGCACCCAGTGTGAGCGATCCTACCTGCGGCCCACAGCACCCAGTGTGAGCAGCCCTGCCTACGTCCCACAGCACCCAGTGTGAGCAGCCCTGCCTACGTCCCACAGCACCCAGTGTGAGCAGTCCTGCCTACGTCCCACAGCACCCAGTGTGAGCAGTCCTGCCTGCGTCCCACAGCACCCAGTGTGAGCAGCCCTGTCTGCGTCCCACAGCACCCAGTGTGAGCAGCCCTGCCTACGTCCCACAGCACCCAGTGTGAGCAGCCCTGTCTGCACCCCACAGCACCCAGTGTGAGCAGTCCTGCCTACGTCCCACAGCACCCAGTGTGAGCAGCCCTGTCTGCACCCCACAGCACCCAGTGTGAGCGATCCTGCCTACGTCCCACAGCACCCAGTGTGAGCAGTCCTGCCTACGTCCCACAGTACCCAGTGTGAGCAGCCCTGTCCGCACCCCACAGCACCCAGTGTGAGCAGTTCTGCCTACGTCCCACAGCACCCAGTGTGAGCAGCCCTGCCTACGTCCCACAGCACCCAGTGTGAGCAGCCCTGCCTACGTCCCACAGCACGCAGTGTGAGCAGCCCTGTCTGCACCCCACAGTACCCAGTGTGAGCAGCCCTGTCTGCTCTCCACAGCACGCAGTGTGAGCCATCCTGTCTACTCCCCACTGACTTCCTCGTGGTCGCTTGCCATTGTGGAGCTCGGAGGACAGCACTTGTTTCGGGAGTCTTGTGTCACACATGCAGGCAATATGGCTGCCACTTCGCAGTTGGCTGAATGTGACCAGTGCTAAGATACAGATGAAGAGGATACTTTTTCTTTCAGAGCGTCATCAGTCCTCGGAATTTGTTTCCCCAGACAGCAGTGGGGCCTGGGTCATTGAATATATTAAGTCTAAGTCAGGCGGACATTTGATCAACAAAGGAGTCAAGGGTCATGGGGTGTTGGGGGGCGAGAACAGGAAGGTGGTGTTAAAGCCACAGTCGGATCAGCCATGAACTTAATGAATGGTGGAGCGGCTGGAGTTGCTAAATGATCTAACGCCTGCTCCTAATTCTTATGTTCTTATGCCACAGCAGGCTGGTCCCACTGAACTTAACTGACACTCTTTGACAGACAGTAAATTCAATATATTCCAGGAATGAATTGGTATAAGCGGAGAGCTGGAAGAAGATTCCAGATTGTCATGACAGTCAAAGAATCGTGTCTGTTAAGCGATGAGTAAAAAGGAGGCAGAGAGAATGAATTATTAAAAACGAACGTGTAAAAGCTGTGATTGTGGTGTGCACGTTGTGATCTTTGATTCTCTGAGCTGCCACTTTGCCTAAACGAAAGCTTCTGACTGGAATTTCTGCCCTGTCTGCCAGACATTCCTGATAGCGCACGTTTAAAATGAACTTTCAGCTCACAGGCAATTAAACCTCTGCTCTTATTTCCCTGAGATACAATCAGCTCCCATCAGTTTCTCAGGTCATCATCGCCCAAGTGTTGCAAAACAATTTGCCCTGGAAAAACAAACTGCCATTAGTCCCGTTGCTCTCCTTTCCCTCGATCCCCTGCCTGAGAAAAGAGATCGGAGAATTCTGGATTAGGTTTGACCAGCCCCTTGAGTGCTGTTTCCTCTTATTCATCTGCACTGACAATGTAGCCCCCTTCCCTCAAATCTTTCAAGAAGACTTCAGATAACCCTCGGAACCTTGCCAACATCAAGAGAGGGGGGGGGGGGGGGGGGGGGGGGGGGAAGATAATAAAGGAAAAGAAAAACCACAATCGTTCATCCCAGTTTGAAATCCATTATTCTCTGTATCCCCCAGATAAAAGAATGATGATTTCATCATTTATCAAAGAAAGCGAGTGAAATCCCCTGATATCCAATCAGCAACATGACTGGCCATCTTACCAGAGCTGTCTTTTGTTCTTTAAATGTATGTCACAATGAGATACTAGCTGCACTCTCATCTAATACTTACCAGAGTGTATGTTTCATCATTAGCATTGTGCAGTGTTTGGAAGCACCGCTGGAAACATAATTAAAACAAAACTTTGTGCTTAAAGTGCACATTTTAATTGTTTTATGAATATTTTTCTATGAGAGCTGTTGTAGCAATACGGCATTTCAACAATTAGCATAAAGGCCGCATTATTTAAACCGGCCCCAGATGAATAGTAAAGAAGTCCTAAACACTGGAAGGGAGGCCCAGAATTGATTTGTTAATCTTAGATCCTGAATGCCCTACAGGGGAAACTTGTAATCATTACGGACTGTAAAATAGTCGGCGTTCCTTTCAGTGAAATAATAAAAGCTCAAGAACTGTAACCCCGATGAGAAAATGAAGCAAATATTTAACAGCATTTTGAGTTGCACTGGGAGGAAGTTAGAAGGATTTGTCACGAGCCGCTGGAGCCCAGGGCATAGGAGCTGAGTCTGTACTCATCTTCGGACATTATTATAGAAACTCATCAAGTTGGGCCTGTCCGTGGTGAAATAATGTAGAACTTGTCAAATCGCCAGTTGCGATTACTTGGAAGGCCCAAAATAATATGAACAGCTTATTTGCATTGGAAAGAACCACCATTTTTGCCAATTTTTGATCTTTGGGTCATGTGAAGTGGGCAAAGCACATCGGACATACATAGAAATTGATGGAAATTACAATCAGGAGAGCTGGGTAACAGTGAATTGATGTGACGTTGTCCACTTTATACTCTCCTCCAAAATTATAATTACCATAGTTTTTAGCAGTTTTTATTCATTCTCGAGATCAGCTGGCCAGGTTGGCATTTACCATGCATCCCGAGATTGCCTGTATCTGAAAAAGATATGTCAGGTCTACTTCTCGAACCCCTGATTGCCATTATCTATTTTAGCAGTTCGATACACTGGGTGACTTATTGGCCACTTCCAAGGGCACTTAAGAGTTACCACGCTTGTGGGGGACCGGAGTCACATATAGTCCAGACCAGGTAAGGACAGCAGTTTTCCTTTCCCAAATGCCAATCCAGCTGCTTTCTGGTGATCTTTACTGGACTAGCTTGTTATTTGCAGTTTATCTTTAGGTTGAATTCAAGTCATCAAACTTGCTGTGGCAGTCCATTCTCTCGGCTATTAATCCAGTAGCATAACCGCATAGCACACTGCAGCCCTGTGACAAATACATTTATTCAAAATTCAATTCCGCCATATCCCTGAATCAACCGTGTCCCCAGGAATGCATTAAATTCTGCCTTGGACTCAGTAACATGGTTTGATTCACAGCCTGCCGTCGATCATTTATTCCACAAGTTTCAGTGAAAACATTCTCCCTAATTTTGCTTTTCATTCTATCGTTATTGTAAGTGCACCTCACTAAAGCTCTCACTGTAGGTGAAGAGCTTTGAGATGTCTCTGAGATATGGGCAGCATAGTGGCTAGCTCTGCTGCCCCACAGTGTCGGGGATCCGGGTTCAATTCTGACATTGAGTGACTGCCTGTGTGGAGTTTGCACGTTCTCCCTGTGTCTGCGTGGGTTTCCTCCGGGTGCTCCAGTTTCCTCCCAGAGTCCAAAGATGTGTAGGTTAGGTGGATTAGCCTTGCTAAAATTGCCCCTCAGTTTCCGAAGATGTGCAGGTTAGGTGGGGTTGCGGGGATGAGCCAGGGGAGTGGACCTGGGCAGGGGGCACTTTCAGAGGGTCGGAGCAGGCACAATGGGCCGAATGGCCTCCTTCTGCACTGTAGGGATCCTGTGTTGAGACACAGGGGTTTCGGTTTATTTCTTTTATCTTTATTAAAATTCAAAATGGGTGCAAAGTGTATCAATGTAGCCGTGGGACAACTTGTACACCACCTGCATAGTTGTTGGTTCCATAGCTGAATTAAGAGAGACCATCTTTTAGCCAAACAGGGTAGATGGTTAAAACAATTATTGGCACCGTTAAGTATGTTAACGCAGGGTCCATGATCTATTGAAGGAGCTTGAGATGTGCAAAATTACTTTCCAATAAATGGGATAGGTCTCACAGAGGCTGACAACAAAATCCATAGAATCCATAGTATTTCCAGTGTGTTTAAAATGTATGTTCTATTTTAAATTTGGGAAAGGATTTACTTTTGACCAGCTCCTGCTTTGCTTCATCCACCTCCCACCTCACACCCCCTCACAATCCAGAACTATCCTGACGGGAACAGACCCACAGGCCCAGCTCCGACTCCTCTAATTACCATCTCAAATGAACTCTCATGAGCATTAACCCGCTCATTTACATATGTAAGAAGCTAATACTTGCTTTAAACGCCCGACAGTGTACTTGGAAAAATTACCCAAACCAATATCAGGTTAGGCACCTTTCAGCCTCGGTTCTCTGAGCATTGGTCATTGCTCCCCGAAATTAGCCCTTGTCGCATTCATTAAGTGGTTCAATATTACCCCAATGGATGGTTGCAGTGAAACTGGACTCAACCCCTTTTTTATTTACAGGAGTGGAGCTTGTACCCACAACCCCGTTTTAAAAATGTGTTCACAGGATGTGGGCTTCATTGACTGGGCCAATATTAGTAGCCCATCCCTAATTACCCTTGAGAAGGTGGCAGTGAGCGGCCTCTTGAACCACTGAAGCCGATGAGGTGTAGGTGCGCCCACAGTGCTGTTAGGGAGGGAGCTCCAGGACTTTGACCCAGCGACAGTGAGGAAATGATGGCGCAAAGTTCTACCAGCAGAACCAAACTGACAAGAACCCAAATACATCCAAAATAAACAGGTTAATGCCTCTGTTAAAACAACAGCAGAAGAATTGCTTACAAGTTTATTAAGAGGTTGTTGGATAAACTGGGGCTCATAACAACAATGTACTGTGTTCCTGGATGCATAAATATTAGATGACAACACAGAGAGCTCTGTAGTCTCTCTGGTAACATCTAAATTTATCCAAAGTAATGTGATCCCACCGTGACTATACAAAGCACCCAAATACAGAACGCCAGCTCCCATTTTTATCTGTTCAGTCATAACCAAAAAATCTCTTGCTCTGGTTTCTCTTCTTGCTCCCACACCATCACCTTTGCAGTCCCCAATTATTCATCTTTGTTCCCCCTTCCTCCTAATTTCCAGTATGTGCAGCCCCCTGGTAACACATCAGGTCCCACGAATACATCAATGAGATCCATGTCAACCTCGCCACTACTTCTCTCAATTTCCGCACTGCTTCTGCTGAATGACATTCGCCCATCACCTCTGTGCTCACCAACCTACATTGGATCCCTGACATGACCTTGCCTCAATTTTATTCTCTATTTCTGTGACTTCCTTCAATCCTACAACCCTCCGAGAGCTCTGCCCTCCCTCAATTCTAGCCCCTTAGATATGTTTCAACTTTAATCATTCCATTGTTGGTGGCCATAATCTTCAGCTGCCAGACCCTAAACTTTGGAATTCTTTCCTTAATTCTCTCTGCGTCCCCATGTTCTCCTTTAAAAAGCTCCTTAAACCTTGCCTTTTGACCAAGCTTTTGATCACCTGTCCTGATATCTCCTTGTGTAATCCATTGTAAGAGTTCTTTCTATTTATTTAGCTTTGTTCCACTTATTTTATTTTATTATTTTTGATCTGTGGACCGATAATCGGAATGTGTCTTTAAGCAGAAGAGTTTTTGCCAGGACCGTGTGTTCCTAGATTTTGTACTTTGGAGAGGATAAACCAGACTCATAGGCACCGAGTGAATCTTAGGGACCGGTTTTGGAACAAGTTGGTTCGATTCGCCAACCAGCAACTGGTAGGTTAGGCAGGGATAGTGTTCTGCCTGACAACAGTCAGCGATCGGTTCCTGCCAGGTAGTTTTTGTTGGAGACAACCTGCAAGCAGCCTCTGGGCCCTCACAGGACAAGGAGCTGTGTTTCTCCCTTTCTCTGCTGCCGGTTTCCAGCTGTCTTTATGAGTCTGCAGTGAAGATTGTTATGAGCTGAAGGAAAAGAAAGGACCAAACGGAAGGCCTACCCTTGAGAAAAAAACTAATTGGAAGGCATCCATCTGAATCAAAGATCCTTATTCTTTTATTTTATTATATTTTCTTTACCTCTCACCCACCCTTTTCCCTTTGTGTTTGTTTGTGTCTGTGGAGAGTGGGGTGGGGGGGGGGGGGGGGGGGGGCGACCCTAGAAAGAGGGGCGGGGTTGGAATTTAGATAATAAATAGCCAGTTGTATATATTCTACTTATTTAACATAAAATTACTGCAAATAATAAAAGGTTACTTGTGTTTAAATTTTACAAACTGGTGACTATGGTCAATTGAACTCAACCAAAGCCAGTGGTATTAATATAAAATCTTATTGCACCTGTGTCGACACTCCGGGTCAAGCCAGGCTGGAATTGACCACACACTAACCCAGGGCTTTGTGACAGATTTTGTATGGTGATGCTCATGTGCAGCCACTTGGGACATTTTAGCACACTGAGCGCACTAGATAAATGTAAATTGTTGTTGTTGTGTAATCCCTGAATGGGCTTCGGTGGTACACAATTGACACTTTGCCCTTGGGCTCACAAAAGACAAGCCACTGGAAGATCAGTAGTAATCACAGGACCATTCCCTAGTAAAAATCAGTTAATGACAGGAGGGGAGAAAACTTAAAAAAAACCCAAATAATCTTATCAAGTGTCAACTTCCAGTTATACCGCTTTGTAAATGCTCCGAGCCCAGAAACAGAGTAAAATGAACAGGAGCGTGACTGTACTCCAGTATTCTGCAAGCAGAGCTTCTAATGAAGATGTATTCTCACATCGATGTTGGAATCATGACAGCCTTCATGTATAATTTAAATTTGCTGGTTTTAATCTCTTACCTTCTGTTAAGCTGTCATTTTGCCTTCTGGAAAAAAAAATATCGAAAATCCATGAAAGTGGGAAGATCATTATACTATCCAGGGTCTTGTTAAAAAAGAGTCATGCATATTTTACAAATACCAGCTCATGAAACGAATTTGAAATATATGAATTAATTGGAAAGACCCCTAGATACATTTCGTAATGAAATAATTATAGCGTGAATTAACCCTTTGAGAGCTGTATTTCTACAGTGTAGTTAGAAGTATTGTGAAAATGCTCCACCAAAATCCTCAAGGTTTAATATAGAAATCTGTGGATGTGCGTATTATATAACAATAATTGATTTGGCAAACAGTTAGAAACCATTTAGGCTTCTCTCCCTAATTAGATGCAAGCTAAACTTTTTAATCCAATTACCAAATTGTAAGGACTTCATTTTGTTCTTCATTTAAAACAAAAAAAAATGCTGCAATTCCAGTAATATTAAAAATAAATGTCTGTCCCAATGGCCTAGTGAGTAGATACATCAATGGTCCAGCACTTAAGCATGAAGGCTAGCTCAATTGCGTTCCCGTCCTTATTGAAACCCACCAACCAAAAGAAGAGGATTGGTAACTCAATTAGGTGGATTCTTTAATTTGAAGAGTTGTAACTATATACAACAATATCTGGGAGGTTAGCTTTCACATCTAGGGGGTCATTTTGAGCCACGTTAGTCGTGAGCATAAACGGTAACGTGGGCCCAAAATACTGCGCGAGTCGGGAACCAATTTATGAGTCAATTTAACTTTAAAGGACAAATCCCTCTGATGATTCACTGCATTGATAAGACATCTACCTCACAATGCTACGGTTGATAGTGACATTTGAAGGTGTGAAAGCATTTTACACTTACCTTCCAGAATGTTCTGGATTCTTCAGGGGGTTTTCCATTTTTTCCCCCACAAACTGTCAGACCTGCCGTGGATTTCCAAAACTCTGCGTCAACAGATGAAAATGGTGTGTGGGAGAAAAAAATGTTTTTTTCCTGCCATTTAAAATGGGGAACCCAATGCGAGTAGGGACAGTTGTGTACAGTACATGTTGGACAATCCCGACCCCCTGAAAGACCAGAGGAAAATGATGGGTGCGGTTCAGCTGAGAAAAGTTAAAGTCCGCTTTTTGGGCGCATTTGGCAGGGATGTACCGAGATTCACCCTGCTGTTCACCGGCACTTTGTTGGTATTTTGAGCCCCAGAGAGTTTCTCCCTATCACAGTTCAGTCGAGCTCAGCTTGCCAGCAGGAACGGGGCTCCATTTTGTCTGGCAGCCCTGATCTCTACACCCCCCCCCCCCCCCCCCACTTTCTGGCTGCCGCCGCTTTATTGACCGCCCCCCTTACCCCTCAACCTTGTCGAGGTCCCTGGAACCCCCCCTATAATTAGCCAGATGCACCCTGAGCCCAATACCTGGCAGTGCCAGCCTGGCATTTACCTTGATACTTTGGCAGTGCCAAGGTGCAAAGGGGAATGCCAATTTACCACCTTGCCCTGTCGCCGACCACCCAGGGGTCTCTAATAGACTGCGAGACCCCTCAAGCTGCCGTCACGCCTGGTCCCGTGTTTGTGCAAACCAATGCTAAATGGCGCTCTGGTGAGATCCCGGAGGTGAGACCGGTGACTCCCGGGTGGCGGGTACATACGATACATTCAGAGCTGGATCAAGCCCAGCGAGGGCAAAATCTAGATTTGAACGGGCGGAACGAGTTGGGTGACTATCGATTGGTCCAGTGTCCAGCGCAAGCCCGATTTGGGGCCATCGCTCGATTCACCCGTTGCATCCGGATCAGCACCGGCCGCAGTGCGGTCACTGAATTGCACCCAAGTGGGGTTGGGAAGGAGGAAAATCGGACTTCCATCAAAATAAAAACGAAGTGTGGCCATTCAGGTACCGAAATGCATCTCCACCCCATACCTTCAAGAATTAAACACTCCCTCAGTATGATACTGAATTGTACATGCAAACGACTTGAGTGGGGTTGAACACATGGGCCTGAATATTTTGGATGGCTCGAGCCCCACCATTTGGAGATTTGGTGAGGAATTCCGACTATCGACTCTGACAAACCTGTTGCCATTTTCCCTCGAATGAGAGTTGATTCCATACTCGTTTGGACATAAGTCGCACCTCAGAAAGCTGACGACTGATCAGATTGGCTGACATTTCTCCACCCCGACCAGGCATAGCATTGCGGTGGCTGGAAGAGGCACTGCAACAATGTGCCTGGGGCTAAGTGTTGGGACATGGAGACCGGGGGCGGGATTCTCCGCCGGCATGATTCTCTGTTTTGCCGCGCCCAGGGGTTTCCCGACGGCGTGGGACTGCCCCACAATGGGAAACCCTATTGACCGGTTGGTGTAACAGAGAATCCCGCCGGCGGGTCGGGGCAGAAATGTGGCGGTGTATCCAGCCCCAGGAGTCCCAGGGACGGGAGGACGGGGTCTCCCGGGAGGGTTGTGAGGGAGATAACTGGGGTGATGGTAGATAGGTCTGGGAGAGAAGGGACTAAAGGCCCCTGGACTTTAGTAGGGAGGGTGACCCCAGCCAGTAAGAAGATTCTGACGGAAAGCTTTCGGGCAGCACGGTAGCATGGTGGTTAGCATAAATGCTTCACAGCTCCAGGGTCCCAGGTTCGATTCCCGGCTGGGTCACTGTCTGTGCGGAGTCTGCACGTCCTCCCCTTGTGTGCGTGGGTTTCCTCCGGGTGCTCCGGTTTCCTCCCACAGTCCAAAGATGTGCGGGTTAGGTGGATTGGCCATGCTAAATTGCCCGTAGTGTCCTAAAAAGTAAGGTTAAGGAGGGGGTTGTTGGGTTACGGGTATAGGGTGGATACGTGGGTTTGAGTAGGGTGATCAATGCTCGGCACAACATTGAGGGCCGAAGGGCCTGTTCTGTGCTGTACTGTTCTATGTAAAAAGCCCTTAATTGACTATTAGGTGGTCATTAAGTGGTCATTAAGGGCTATAAATGGTAAAAGGACAGGTGTCCCGTCCAATGGCCCTGCCCGCATATTTGTAAAATTACTTCCAGGTTGAGGTTTAGGCGGGTGAGATACCAGAGGGAATCCCGTCTCTGCAAAGTCCACCCCCACCCCCCACCCCACCCCCACGTCAGTACCCCCCTGGAGGGAGCATAACGTTCAGACCATAATTTTCTGACTCTGAGACAGGGGTGCCACCATTTACCCAAAGGAATACAACATTCTTGGTGTTGTACCTGGTGGCATTTGGTACAAAATGGAAAACTTAAACAAGCTAGTATGTCACTGAGACTAATTCCAACAGCACTGGGCCAATTCCCATTCTGCCTGGAACACACCTTAATACCTTCCTCTCCTTGTCCTGGACCTGAGGGGAAGGCAGTGGTAAACCGCCTCTGACAAAAAGAAAAGGGCTCAGGGTGTAGCATCGCTGGTCAATGAGCCAAGGATCTGCCTTTGGGCAGAGCAGACACACATACACATATACATGAATGAATTATGTTGGAGACTGGGAGAACTCCCTGCTCTTCCTTGAAAATGCTATTTGATGTGCCCACCAGACTACTGGCTCAAAATTGCTTCTATGTTTTAAGTTATCTTATCCTGCAACGTGTTCCTTACAAAATAGTTCTACCAGCCTGAGTGAGAATTGGAAGCATTTTAGCATCTATTAAGATTTTTATCTCACAATGTGAAATATTAAGGCACGCTTCAATGAAAAGTACACAGATACAGTTCAATCGAAACATTAGTAATGTCGAGTAATTTTTCAGAGAGGAACAGAGTCTTTCCTTTGCAGTATTCTCTATAGCAGCTTAGGAAGGTCAAGTGACAAAGGGAAATGTAAACGAGACTGATAAACAGCATTAATTACAGTCTGTGAACAATCCTGCCGCAATATATTGCTCATTACAACCCACTTCCCTCCTAAAATGTAATTGTTGTTAATTCTTCAATCATTTGCCTCTTAAATAACATAGTATTAGCAGCAATGAATATTAACCATTTCTCTGCTGTGATATTGAATCTTCCAAACTTGTCAGAAAGTTCTGTTGCTTCCTCATTGAGATAATTGAGACAGGGTTACATATTTTACAAGCCTCTGGCAAAATACATTCCAGGCACAAGATGGGCACAAACCCCCTGGCACTTCTTTGTGGAACACCAGCATTACATATCATTTAACTCCGACTGTTCTGCCACAATGCTTTTGTGCTTGTTCTATTATGTGAGGGGACAAGGTGACACAATGGTCAGCACTGCTGCCTCACTGCACCAGGGACCCAGGTTCAATTCATGTCTTGGGTGACTGTGTGGAGTTTGCACGTTCTCCCCGTGTTTGCCTGGGTTTCCTCTGGGTGCTCCGATTCCCTCCCACAGTCCAAAGATGTGCAGGTTAGGTGGATTGGACATGCTAAATTGCCTATTAGTGTCCACAAATGTGCAGGTTATGTGGATTAGCCAGGCTAAATTTCCCCTTAGTGTCCATGGATTTTATTAATAATAATAATCTTTATTGTCACAAGTAGGCTTACATTAACACTGCAATGAAGTTCCTGTGAAAATCCCCTAGCCACCACACTCCGGCGCCTGATCGGATACACAGAGGGAGAATCAGAATGTCCAAATTACCTATCAGGCACGTCTTTCGGGACTTGTGGGAGGAAACCAGAACACCCGGAGGACACCCACGCAGACACGGAGCGAACGTGCAGACTCCGCACAGAGTGACCGAAGCCGGGAATCGAACCTGGGACCCTGAAGCTGTGAAGCAACAGTGCTAACCACTATGCTACCATGCTGCCCAGGTTAGCTTGGGTTATGGGGATATGTTGGGGGGGGGGGGGGGGGAGTGAGCCTAGGTAGAATGCTCTTTCAGAGGGTCAGTGCAGACTTGATGGGCCGAATGGCCTCCTTCTGCACTGTTGGGATTCTGTGGATACTCAGCTGTAGCCAAGGTGATGAACGGACACTTTAACTCCTCAGCATTCCCGTTACATTCCTTTACTTCTGTTAATTGGTATACAGTATTAACCCTTTCTAGATTTATGGCTTCTCCAGGCATCCCGCTGTCAGCCGTGACACATCTGAGTCAGAAGATTGTGGGGTCACGACCCTCTCGAGAGCCCGAGACCGAAACTCTCCAGTGCAGTATTGAGAGAGCCCTGCACCACCATCGGTACCGTTTCTCGATGAGATGTCGGGCAGCACGGTAGCATGATGGTTAGCATAAATGCTTCACAGCTCCAGGGTCCCAGGTTCGATTCCCGGCTGGGTCACTGTCTGTGTGGAGTCTGCACGTCCTCCCCGTGTGTGCGTGGGTTTCCTCCGGGTGCTCCGGTTTCCTCCCACAGTCCAAAGATGTGCGGGTTAGGTGGATTGGCCATGCTAAATTGCCCGTAGTGTCCTAAAAAGTAAGGTTAGGGGGGGGTTGTTGGGTTACGGGTATAGGGTGGATACGTGGGTTTGAGTAGGGTGATCATTGCTTGGCACAACATCGAGGGCCGAAGGGCCTGTTCTGTGCTGTACTGTTCTATGTTCTATGTTCTATGTGAAACCCAAGCCCTGTCTGCCCGCTGTGGTGGACAGAAAAGATTCTACTGCACTATCTTGACAAAGAGCAGGGGAGTTCTCTCCAGTGTCCTGGCTGACAGCTATCCTCCAATGAACAACACAAAAAACAGATTATCTGAGTCGTTGTCACGCCATTGTTTGCATGGAACTTGCTGAGGGGAAAAGTCGCTGTTGCATTTGTTTGCATTGAACTTGCTGAGGGGAAAAGTCGCTGTTGCATTTCTGCGGTGTTCCTTTATGGGGCAATCGGAGGAGAGGATAACGTGGCCCGGGTAACCAATCAGGGAGCAGGATGGGGAGATCACCCCAGCAAACACGGGTTTCTGTATCAGTTTGATCCTGGAAGCTGAGTTGCAGCCATATGGCTGTAAACCTCTGCATTGTAGTAATATGTAAATAAACATTGGAGTTGTTATTTATCTGACTGGTGGATGGGAAATATTACAAATTTCCTACGTTACCTCAATGACTAGACTTCAAAAAATACTTCATTCTCTGTCAGGGAAAAGCTGAGGTTGTGAAAGATGCGAGCGAAATGTAAGCCTTTATTTTTTAATGCTGCTCCTCCGTTTCAGACCTGCTCTCATTAGATTCTCTATTACTTCACCCTCACTGAACATATCACCACTTGTTCTGGGAAACAAAATAGTAACAAACAAACTTGCGTCCATGCCGCACATGTCACATTTTTAGGATGTCCGGATGCACCTCACAATCAATGAAATATTTTTAAAGTTTTGTCACTGGTTCAATAAATTGTGTGGTGAAAGGTCCCGCAAAAAAAAAAAATCGTCAGCATGTTTTTGGAGGTGGTGGCTGTCGGGTAAATGCTGACAAAATAATTCTCCGGCTTATCTCTCAGTTGTGACGTGGTATTTCTTACTTTTTCTTGGATAGCGAGGCCTTCATTATGACATCCCGTTTGAAAGGCAGGACCACAGTGACTTTCTGACTCAGAGGTCAGTGTCTTTCTATGGCTGTTTCCACAGAGGCAATTTTCATTTGGTTTTCCAGGTGGAAACCGATGCTGTGATTTTGTTGAAATTGATGTAAAGGGAAAATGTGTGATTTCTGGAACTGGCATCTTTTGTTCTTTAGGATTTTGGCAAAGGTTGGTATCATGACCGGTGCAGGCTTGCAGAGCTGAAGGGCCTGTTCCTGTGCTGTATTGTTCTTTGTTCATTGAAATTTGACTGAATGACTTCACAACATCGAGGGCCGAAGGGCCTGTTCTGTGCTGTACTGTTCTATGTTCTATGTTCTAACTCTGACCTGTGAACAAAGGAGGAGAAAATCTCAACGAATACACCTGTCACAGATAGATACAAAAAGGCCCAATTTCGAAGACGAGCATCCTGAGCTTCAAAGAGTCTTGAAAAATGTTTGATGTTTGGATAGGGTTAGTTGTATACCTCAGGAGTGACCACCTAAAACAGGCATTAGGCCCCTTGCATATACTGATATGAGCCTTAAAGCCTGTTCTTGGACTCCATACAATCCCTACAGTGCAGAAGGAGGCCATTTGGCCCATTAGGTTTGCACCGACCCTCCGAAGCAACACTCTACCTGGGTCCACTCGCCCGCCCTATCCCCATAACCCTACGCATTGAACATGGCCAATCTACCTAACCTGCACATCTTTGGAATGTGGGAGGAAACCAGAGCACCCAGAGGCAATCCACACAGACACGGGGAGAATGTGTGAACTACACATAGTCAGTCACCCAAGGACAGAATCAAAACCCAGTCCCTGGCACTGTGATGCAGCAGTGCTGACCACTGTGGCACCGTGCCGCCCTCCAGGATATTGGCATCAGGCTTTGCCTGATCAGTATTTCTACATGTGGACATGGTCTAGCCAGTTTCTGCCATTAAAGTGGCAAATGTAATAATTGATAACAAGCAGATTCACTTTTGTGCCTTTCCCGTGAACCGCTTCTGGAGAGGCAGGTGGCCCAGAATTCCTGTCAGCTGAACTGCAAGTTGTTGCTAAGCATCCCTTACACCTCTTGGCAGAGAACAAGGACTAACAACTGGGCAGGATCTGAGAGAAGTGTGAAAACTTGACTTTGCCCAGAATCCTGCATTCGGTCAAAAGATATTGCCTAGCTGTGCGAGTTTTAATTGGTTGTTGTCTATCAGCATACCCTGAGAATATACTGCCTACTTTCAGATCATTAATACATCAGGAATACATTTGCAAAAATAGTTTAAACCAGACAAAGGTTATGAAGCTTTTTGTAAGCTGTTTTTCTGAAGGATATCATGAATTAATCACCATTCTTTAATTGCGCCTTTCCACTTTTGTATCAGAAAATTACAGAAAGCGATTTTTGAAGAGATCATGCAAAATATAATTGGGAATATTTTGAAAGCTGGAAAGGTCTTTCAGAACAGGGAGGGAAGGAATCTATTCCCTTGAATCATCCGATCTGCAATTTGTGCTCAGCTGATTAAATAATAAATCCCTCAAGTCCTGTTCCAGATCCAACCAGCAGTTTTCCTTGACCACACGCAAAAACAAATATTTGCAAATAGCGACCGCAATTTTGCACAGACTGCCGAACCCTCCACCATATATGCTTAAGAATTTCCATAGCAACAGACTTCAAGATGCATCCGAGGCCCAGGTGCACTGCTTCCCCACATGGGGAATGAAGATATACAAGGGTGTCTTTTGGGAATATTGAAACACGAAAAAGATGGGCTGAGTCAGGCATTTATTTCATATTGTAAATCTCTGTCATCTAAATTGGAGATTGTCTCAGAGATTAAAAGTGTGCTTTCACCACAGGTTCATGTGTAAAGTCAATTCAGGCTGAAAGTGAAGTTATTAAAATGGCAGTCATTGCACTCAGGATTATGGTCATTTCAAAATCGATCTTTTTTTCACAGTTTACTCCCTTTTTCCTTGCTTCTCTCCAGACGCTAATGGCTCGCCTGCCACTATCTGGTATCCCAGGCGTCAGCAGCCGATTGGCAACATGGACTGTCCCAGAATGCTGTACACGGTGACACCGGTGATATGGTTGGTACCCGTATATTGCTGTTGTGATCCTGAACAAGGAAAGGAGGCTTTATTTTCGCATAATCAGCTTGGCATGGCAGGGGGTAGAAAGAGAGGTCCATTTTGACCCCTAGTAGAGTGGGCGATGGACAACGCGCAACTTGAAGTGGAGTGTAAAACGAGCTGCAGATTCACATTCGGTAAAGAGGAATTTCAGCCCCATTGGCTCTTTACCCAGCCTCAATCTATTCAGTTGTTATCCTTGTTTACATATTTCTCCATGCCTCACCTCTCCCTGTTTTTGTAATCCCCTCCAGCCACACAACCATCAAGTTATGTGCTCTCCTGTAATTCTGGTGATCCTGTGCGTCACCAATTTTAATTGCTCCATCTTTGATGGTTGTGTCTTCGCTTGCCGAGGCCCTACCCTCTCTGCCGTCCCTTTCTGCCTTTAAGACACTTGTGAAAATTTACCTCTGTGACAAAATTTCTGGTCATCTGACCTAATATTTCCTTCTGTGGCACAGTCTTCCTTTGTTTCATGATATTCAAATGAAGTTCTTTGGGGTGTTTTATTATGTTAAAGGCACTATGTAAGTATAATTATTGTTTTTATTGTTATTCTTAACTAAAGCTACTTAAAGATGCCTGAATGAGTTAAGAGGTTACATTCCTGGACCTTGTGGGTCAGAGCACACATTTGTACAGCAGATTTTTCCGCTATCTACCAAACATATCCCACCCTATGCATTCATAATAAATGCAGAAAGAAGTTGTAAAAAGTACTTTTTGCTTTGAAGTGGAGTTTTAATGCATATTTATTTATTTGGACAAGATTAGGAGATTGAAAGATTTTTTTTCAATGGTACTATGATTGGTTGTGTTTGTTGGACAGTTTTATGAACTGAAAAGCAGGATTTTCTTTCAAGGGGAATTTGAATGCCTGTTGCTTATTTTGACAGTTTCAAGATCAGTGTTATTAAATAGCTAATTGGTTTGTACCTAGTGGATATTGGAAGAGTGGTTCAAAGGTTTGTCAGATTTCAGCACATTAAATCAATTTGAAAATCAAACCACAACATCCGCTGCACACAATAATATGATATCCTTCTCACTGTTGAAGGCAGATGGCACTTTCTCCATGGATAAAGTACTCCAATGCAGCCGAACAGTTACACAGTTGGTCAATGTAAGTGTCACTTCCCTTTTATGGCTCTTATGATCAATCGCTCCATTATTATTTTTAATTTTTCAAATAGCATATAATTATAGCAGTTGGAATTGACAAGAACTTTCAAACCCACTTGTCAAAATTTCCTGATTCCATATCAAGTTTCTCCCACAGTTCAAAACATGGTATGGTTCACACAACCTTAAGGAACCAACTACCTCAAGGAAAGTAGCAACCTAAGGGAAAAATGTATTTGAAGCAGGCATTTAAATAGCAATATAACATCACTTTAAGCACATGTCAAGTTGCAATCTGCCACGTTTCCCTACCTGGGGGTGGCAAGGTGGTGAAGTGGTTAGCACTGCTGCCTATGGTGCTGAAGACCCAGGTTCGATCCTGACCCTGAGTCACTGTTGTATGGAGTTTGCACATTCTCCCTGTGTTTGCGTGGGTTTCACCCCCACAACCCAAAGATGTGCAGAGTGGGTGGATTGACCATGCTAAATTGCCCCTTCATTGGAAAAATTAGATACTCTAAATTTATAAAAAATGAAATAAAATAAAATAAATAAATGTTTCCCTACCTGGGAAAAATAGTGGGCAATGGGAATTGCTTGGCAAGTGTAAACTTCTGGCCCCACGCACCACTGAGCACTGAGGAAATCCTTGTGGTGAGCAGAAAATCCAAACCCATATGATGTGCTTTTGTCGAGGGATAAACATTGGCCAGGACTTATTGCCTCTTAAAAGTCATATGGCCCTTGTTATGTCAGCCCTGGTAATAACTAAAAGATTCTCCTGCAACACTTCCAGGATATATCAGTGACCTTCTCAATAAATTCTACTCAAATACAATTCTTGAGAAAAATTAACATTTCACAGCGATTTTCCCACGGCAAACTGAATCAGCAGCAAAGTAGATCAGCCAGTTGCCAATGTGGGGCAGACTGGCATATAAATTACTTCCCACTCATTAAAGATGGTAAAGGGCAGGAGTGCCATGCTCACCCCTGGCTGCAATTTTCTTTTTCAGTAACTTCATAATTATTTTGGGCTTGTTATCACAAATCGACATTCCGCAACATTCCAGGAATGGTTAGCTCAATGTTGTCTCGGCATTAATGTCACAGTGACCATACAATGTCAGTGGTCACAGCAACAGGGGCCTTGGAACACAACTATCACCAGTGCAGCAAAGGGCTGCAAACAAAAGAAGCAAAGAATTGAAGTAGTCCCTCCCTGTGCTTCAATAAAACTGAACAAAGATAATGCATTGATTAACTGTTGTCCAATACGAAGAGGCATGGAGCTGGGAGTTGGCCTCTGAAACCTCAACCACACCACAGACTATAGAACAAGTCCTCAAACACGGGAGATGATTTAAATGCTGAACAGTCTCTCTTCAATTTAACACTTAGTGATACTTGAATCGTAGAATCTTACAGCACAGAAGGAAGACACTTGGCCCATCGTGCCTGGGCTATGCGGTCAAGATTAGCTGAACAGTTTGCTTCTATTATCTATTTACAATGGTCAACAAAAAGCCATCAACACTTTTGTGCAGATCATGGAGAACCACAGGTAAAGTTCTCAGGAGTCAAATTACAAAGTCAAATTGCTAGGCAGCCTCTAGTGACATTGAAGCTATTGGGCAGGATTCTCCCGTACCCGGCGGGGCGGGGCGTCCCGGCAGTACGGAGTGGCGTGAACCACTCTGGTGTCGGGCCACCTCAAGGCGCGGAATCCTCCACACCTTCAGGGGCTAGGCCCGCCCGGAGTGGTTGGCGCACCGCCAGTCGGCGGGATAGGGTCCTGGTGCCACGCCAACCAGTGCCGAAGGGCCTCCGCTGGCCGGCGCGAGTCAGCGCTTACGCGGGAGCACCAGCTCGTGCTGGCGTCATGCCCACACATGCGCAGAGGGATTCACTTCTGCACCGGGAATGGCGGATGACCACGGCCTCCGGTGGGGAAGGAATGGAGTGCTCCCATGGCACAGTCCCGCCCGCGGATCGGTGGGCCCCGACCATGGGCCAGGCCACAGTGGAGGCACCTCCCAGGGCCAGATCCCCCGCGACCCGCCAAGAGCCCCGGAGCCCGCCCGTGCCGCGAGGTCCCACCGGTAGGGGACCAACTCTAATTTACACTGGCGGGACCGGCATAGAACGGGCTGGACTTTGGCCCATCGCGGGCCGGAGAATCCGGACAGCCCCAGAGCCCATTGAGTTGCGCCGGACCCCGCCATTCTCCGAGTCGGGTGGCGCGACTCGCGCCGGGCCGGTGTTTGGGGGGGCGGGAGAATTTGGAGGACGGCAGGGGCGGGATTCACGCCAACCCCCAGCACTTCTCCCACCCGGCGGGGGGGGGGGGGGGGGGTGGGTCGGAGAATCCCGTCCATTGTGTCTCTTCACTCAGAGAGTGCACTTGCCAAAGTTGGATCCAGTGAAACTTGCCTCAGAGGTTAGTGTGGTACCCACTGACCTAAGACTGACAACAATCTCACTCTGCCTCAGAAAATTCCGGCCAAATGAACTATCCAAAAAAGATTAAAGGTTATTGAAAGTAACAGAAAATGTTAAGTGGTGTCATGCAGAGATCAGTGCTGAGGCAAACGGCTACTACCAATAGACAGAAATGAGGTAGAGATTGGAAGCAGTGAATATGGAACATGCCTGAATTGGGGAATGTCCCTGATGCAGTCCGCTAACCTCATTTGCTTATTACGTGAAAAGTGCAGACGCCCATCGCAAAAACAGAAGTAGCTGCAAGGCCGGTCATCTCACAAATCAGCAGAGGTTCCTGGAAGGCGCCAAGAGAAATGGAGGTCAGAAGAAGAGCTACGAATGGCAGCCTGCAACAAGCCAGCACTTTAACATGGCATTGGAAAGGAATCCTTCTCTAGGTAGTTCTTGGAAATGAAATGGCGTAGATGGGCAAAGAGATTTGGGAATGTAGACACATAGGAGCAGGATTAGGCCATTCAGCCCATCGAGCCTGCTCAGCCGTTTAATCAGGTCATGGCTGATGGTCTACATCAATGCTGCCATCCCACGCTATCCCCATGTCTCTTGATATCATTAGTATCCAGAAATCTACCTGTCTTGAACATGTCATGACACCCTGGGCTAGTACGCCATCAATTCCAGCCCCACTTGCCCCCGAGTCAGGTAAAATTTGATTTATTTAAAGTATCCGAGGTCCTTGGCTAAGCCCAATAAATTGCAGTCACCAGGTTTGTAACTTTAACACAAGTAGCCTTTTTTATTCAGTACAGTATTATAATTAAATTGACAGAAAATGTAACTGACTATCTAATATCTCTTTTCAAAACCCCCTTCCTAATTACTACCACTCTCTACACACACATACAGACACAAAGCACAGTGGGGAATAGAGAGTGGAAAGGGACAGAAAATATTAATAAAATAAAAGGAGAAAAGATTTCCAGTTAAATTCTTTCTGAAGTTCAGGTTTGCATTTTGGTACTTCTTCCTTTTAGGCTTAAGATGGTTTTCTCTGGCAAGATTGTCTACTTTCCTGGCAGATTCAGGAGCATGTCAAGTTCACAGCAAAGATGTGCCAGGCACTCACTTGTTTTAGATCAATAGTTCATTCACTTCAGCAAGCAGGAGACGGAGGGAGAGAGTGTTCCTTCTCCTATCAAGGTCTAAACACTTCTGCCAAGTTCTCTCAAAAAGCATCGTGCAGGAACTAATCACTGACTGTTGTCAGGCAGAACATTGTCCCTGGGCAACTCACCGGTCACCAGCCAACCAATCGAACTGACTCCCTCCAAAATAGGGTTGTAAGATTCATTATGCCCCGAAGAGGCTGGCCTCATTTCTCCAAACATTAAACTTGGGAACACAGTGTCCTGACAGGCCTGTTGCTTCAGCTTGAGTCCTCTGCTTAAAGGATCATCCTGATTGTGGGTCCATGGACAAACAATAACAAAATAAAAGAGAAGAAATCGGAGCAGAGAAAATAAATAACAAGTACTCTTATAAATATACACAGTGGCTGAGTTTCCACAGCTGTCTGTGGCAGAGAATTCCAGAGAGTCACCACGCTCTAAGAGAAGAAATTCCTTCTCGTCTCAGTCCTAAATGGCCTAGCCCTTATTCTGAGACTGTGTCCCCTGGTTCTAGACACCCCCGACCAGGGGAAACAGCCTATCCACATCAACCCTGCCCTGTAAGAATTTTTTAAGTTTCAAAGAGAGAATCTCTCATTATTGGAAAGTCATAACATAACCAATAACAGCATTTAATTTAGTAACTCATCCCAAGGCACACTAATTGAATACCCTTGCATTTATATATCACCGTAAATAATCTCAAGACGTCCCAAAACCCTTTAACATCCAATTACATACTTTTTGAAATGTAGTCACTGTTGTAGTGCAGAAAAAATTTGTTTAATGTAGCAACACAAGCAGGGTCAGAAAGTGTGGCCATAATTTTCCACCCGTTGGCTGGCAGGGGCATACTCGGGTCCCATCGGCAGCCCACGCCAGTCCATGGGTCACCTGGCGGTGCGGCATGGCGTCAATGGGAAATTCCATCGACAGCGTTGGAAACAAAGAATCCCGCCACCAACGAACAGCACGCCGCCTCTCGCTGCCGAGAAACACGCAGCCTGGGAGGTCTGAGAATCCGACCCTGTGAGAAAAAAGCGTTTCTCTGAGAGGATTGTGCAATGTTGGAATTATCTCCCCTGGAGAGTTGTGAACGTGTTGTCGTTGAGTTTATTCAAGGATGGGATAAACAAATTATTGAACTTTGGATTTTTAATTTTTGGAGAAGTGATAATGAAGTAGGGGATTAATCATGATCACGTTGAATGTGGGAGTAGGTTGGAGGAGCCATATTGTCTACTCCTGCTCCTACATCTGAAGTTTTTATATCGGTTCCATAGAATTATATAGGTTCTATAACATCCCAACAGTGGAAAACGAGGCCATTCAGCCCATCAAGTCTGCACTGACATTCTGAAAGAGCACCCTAGGCCCAATCCCACACCCTATCCCACAACCTGTAACCTAAGCTACACATCTTTGGACACTAAGGGGCAATTTAGCATGGCCAATCCACGTCACCTGCTCATCTTTGGACTGTCGAAGGAAACCCACGTAAACATGGGGAGAACGTGCAAACTCCACACAACAGTCACCCAAGGTCAGAATAGAACCCAGGTCCCTGGCGCTGTGAGGCAGCAGTGCTAACCACTGTACACCGTGCTGCCCTTTCGCAATATGGTTCAATTCGAGAGGAACATAACCCAAAGGTAAGGCGGTAACCTTGTTTAGACAATGCCTCAGGGGAGGCATGACGTGAAATGATTTTCTCGCTGGGTTTGAGTGGGTGGACATCAGGCTGGTGAATAATTATCATTTGCTTGGCATTCCTGACTGCGACTTCCACTCCTGAGTATCGGTGCGCAGAGTTCTGGTTTCCGTGCTGCAAAAAGGATATTGAAGCACTAAAGAAATGCAAAAATAATTCACAAGAGTGATACCAGAATTGAAGGGATACAACTGTCTGGAAAGAAGAAAAAGATTGGGGTTCTCTTTCCTGGAAAAGAGAAGACCAAGAGGAGAGTAGGTAAAGGTCTTTAACATTATGAAGGAAGGTTTTGATAAGGTGAATTGGAAAAAGTGTTGCTCCTCGTGACTGAGTACAGAACAAAGAGGAATAACTAATGGTTCAAATAAAGAATTAAGGAGTAATTTATTGACAGAGAAATACTGCAAATGTGGAATTCACTGCCACATTTGAGCAAATATTAAGCTGGCATTTGTACAGAAGTATAAGGTCTCCCTTGTGCATTCATGCTACATTTTATTTTCTCTCTTATCCTGAGTCTTTTAGGCACAAGATTTAACAGATGGCGAACCAGCTGGGCAGATGGCAGGAACTACAGCAATAAACAATGTACCAATATATGTGTTATTCAATATTCACTTGTTGTCATTAGCAGATAATTCTTTGAAACACATTGGTTTCTTGTAAGGTCTGATATCTGATCCTGTCAGTTAATTTTGTACCACAATCTAATATAAGGGGAGTAGGTCAGAGAGGGAGCATGCCGTCTCTCACAGAGGCATGTATCGGTTGCCCTTTGATGGATTTTCTCTCTCAGTCATCCATCACAAGCTTGAACTAATCCCTCCAAAGGTTTGGAGCACTGGACGGTGTGGTGTGGCGTGACACACATACATCTGGTTTATGAGTTGTTTCTACTGTTCTTCTGAACAATATTCTGATTGGAAGGTGGCACGGTGGTGCAGTGGTTAGCACTGCTGCTTCACGGCGCCGATGACCCAGCTTCGATCCTGGTCCCGGGTCACTATCCGTGTGGTGTTTGCACATTCTCCCCGTGTCTGCTTGGGTCTCACCCCCAGAACCCAGAGATGTGCAGTGTAGGTGGATTGGCCACGCTAAATTGCCCCTTAATTGGAAAAAATGAATTGGGTACTCTAAATTTATAAACAAAAATGGAATGAACTGCCAGAGGCAGTAATAGAGGTGGGTACAAGTTTCTCTTCTAAAAGCATTTAGACAGTTATATGGGTAAGATGGGTATAGAGGGATATGGGCCAAATGCAAGCAATTGGGACTAGCTTAGTGGTAAAAACTGAGTGGCATGGACAACTTGGGGCGTAGGACCAATTTCCATGCTGTAAACCCCTATGACTCTAAATAAGCCGCTCATTTTAATCCCACTTTCCAGCACTTGGTCTGCAGCCTGGCAGGTTACAACATTCCAGATCCAGATCCAGGTTCCTTTTAAATGAGTTGAGCATTCAGCCTCAATCACTAAGTTAGACAGTGAATTCCAGACACCCACCATCCTCTGGGTGAAAACTATTTTCCTCATGCCCCTTCTAATCTTCCTACCAACCACCTTAAATCAATGTCTCCTGGTAACTCCTGTTCCATTCCCCCTCTCTATGGTAGTGACATGACGAGTGCCCACTCAGTATTCCTCACTCCTCTTGACCTTATGTGGTCTACTGTTATGACTGGGTGTGTCTGCCAGATACACATCAGGGGTGGAGGCACCCTGTGGCCTTTGATGGCCTTGGCGGAAGTCCTCTGGAGGGCCTGGAGCAGGGTGGGCACTGACTAACTTACCAGTGTCACTGGCATCACCTTGACAGCTTCTTCTGCCTGCTGCCCTTGAGATATGCCGGTGTCAGGGGCGGTGCAGGTATTCAGAAAAACTGGATATCACTGTCGGTTCCTTAGTGGCAGGTCCTGGGTTGGCCTCCAGCACTTCCTCCTCCCTTCTGGTGCCCGTAGGCCCTGGGAGACTCCCTGGGATGGAGGGGCAGTTGTATTTAGCTCCTTAACCCTCAGATTAATCTGGCGCTGCCAGTTCTGGAGGATCCAAATTGGCAGCACCATGGTGTCGACAGGCTTGGCGATGGTCCTCAGGGACTGGGCCACGCCCTGCAGTGTCTCAGTGATGCCAACCTGCATCTGAGGCACGTCCTCAATGACTGGGTCATTATGAAAGGCCCTCAGCCATGGTCGTCAAAAACTGAGCCGTGCCTTGGACATCACCACACAAGACACGGATATCATGCTCCAGGTTTTCCAACATGTCTGCCTAGCAATATTGACCTCAGTGCCACACATTGTCAGCACCATCTCCTGCATCTGTAGCCTTTGGGGCTCTTCCATTCGGACTTGTTGTTGGAGTGTCGCTGACAGCCCCTCCTGAATCACACAACGTCCTATCATCTGCATCAGCTCTGGGAGATCCGTGTCCAAAGGCTCAGGATCTGACTGGGACCCAGCTGAGTCCATGGATCCAGCATACCATCGTCTACTGACTCCCTTGGATGTTCCTGCCTCCACCTAATGTACATCCGCAACTGTGTACTGGTCACCAGATTGTGCCCCAGACATCTGTCCACTGATGTCGCCACCGAGGTGTATGGCTCTGCGCTGGTGGAAGGTGGGGTTGACAGCTGTGATGCCTCAATGGTGCTTCCCTCGGAGCTCTCTCTGAAGTGGTCTCTTGGGTGGCGGGGTTGGGAGGTATGACTCCAGATGATCTGGCCTCATCAGATGGAGATCCTTGAAGACAATGGACATGTGGTCAGTGAGAGGGAAGGATCATTTTGTCTGACATGAACAACTCACTTGAGACAGCTCATCTGAGTAAAGGGGCAGTGGATCCTTACCTCTCTGGCACAGGCCAACCTCGCTGTCATTGACTGCTGTTTCCTCGGGAAACTCAGCGATTCCCAGGGCCCATTCCTCATAGGGGGTGAGGACTCGGGTCTCTGGTACTCCTCCCCCGGCCTAGGTCCATTGCCATTTATTAAGGGCTATCTTCTGCTGTGGGGACAAAGAGAGGGCTTTGTGCACCACAGCCTTGATGGGTCGGGGAGTCTATAGCAGGTGGCATGTGTGGACACCACACATGGACATGAAGGGGTTGTGCTGGCGTGTGCCGGGGGAACGGAGGAGCAAGCACATAGGTCGGATGTGGGGAATGTGTGAGGTGTCAGCCAGAAAATTGGGGAGGGGGTTTGGGAATTTCAGGGCTGGCATGCGACACTGATGCCAGGAGAGAGGTGGTAACTTACCCTTTCAGCTCATTGACAGTTGTTTGTCTTCTTCTGACATTGGACAGCGGTTCTCCTTGTTGTGAAAATCCCCTAGTCGCCACACTCCGGCGCCTGTTCAGGTACACAAAGGGAGAATTCAGAATATCCAATTCACCTAACAGCACGTCTTTCGGGACTCGTGGGAGAAAACCGGAGCACCCGGAGGAAACCCACGCAGACACCGGGAGAACGTGCAGACTCCGCACAGACAGTGACCCAGGCCGGGAATCGAACCTGGGACCCTGGAGATGTGAAGCAACAGTGCTAATCACTGTGCTACTGTGCCGCCCATTGCGCTAGCTTCACGTTTTTAAATAGGTGTGCTGTGCTAAAGGGTGCCTACATGACCGCTCGCTGGGGAGCCGATTACATAACAGCAGGCCGTTAGATCGGGGGTCTGTCCCGTTAACGATATGGAGATTGGCCTTAATTGGTGCTTATTGGTTTCTCGCCTTGTCTGGGTGGGATCCAGATCTCGCCAGCGGCAGTGAGCCAGTTAGATCAGGAACAGATTGGTGCCCGCCGGTGATCCCGATTTCAGAAACTCCTGTGATCTAATAGGCTTGCTTGAATGCACGCCGGATGCAACATGGCCATTAGATCGCGCACCTGGAAAGTTCCCAAATGGACATGCAGAAAGTGCGGGAGATACTGTATTCACATAGTCAAAGACCACAACCCAGCTGTGTCCTGTGCAAAAATCAGGACAAACCCAAACTGGACAATTATCGGCCCATCAGACTACTCTCGATTATCCGCAAAGTGATTAAAGGTGTCGTCAACAGTTCTCTCAAGCGGCACTTATTTGGCGATAACCCGCTCACTGACGCTCAATTTGGGTTCTGCCAGGGTCACTCAGCTCCTGACCTCATTACAGCCTTCATTCAAACCTTAACATGAGAGCTGAACGGCAGAGGTGAGATGAGAGTGACTGCCCTTGACAGCAAGGCAGCATTTCATTCAGTGTGGTGTTTAGAATCCCGAGAAAAACTGTAGTCAATGGGAATCGGGGAAAACTCTTCGCTGGTTGGAGTCATACGCAGCACATTGGAAGGCGATTGTGGTTGTTGGATCTTAACCATCTCAGTCCCAGAACATCACTGCAGGAGGTCGTCAGGAGAGTGTCCCAGGCCCAATCATTCCAGCTGCTTCATCAATGACCTTTGGTCCATCATAAGGTCAGAAGTGGGGATGTTTGCAGATGATTGCACAATGTTCAGCCCTATTCGTAACTCCTCAGACACTGAAGCAGTCTATGTGTAAATGGAGCAAAACCTGCACAATATCCAGGCTTGCATTGACAAATGGCAAGCAATAATTGTACCACACAAGTGCCAGGAAATGACTATCTCCAACAAGAGAGGAGCTAACCATCTCCCCTTGACATTCAATGGCATTACCGCAGTCAACATTCTGGGAGTTACCATTGACCAGAACTTCACTAGCCATATAAATACTGTGGCTACAAGAGTAGGTCAGAGGCTGGGAATCCTGCAAATAACTCACCTCCTGACTCCCCAAAGCCTATCCACTATTTACAAGGCACAAGTCAGGTGTCTGATAAAATACTCTCCACTTGCCTGGATGAGTGCAGCTCCAACAACACCCAAGATGCTCGACACTGTACAGGGCAAAGCAGCCCGCTTGATTGGCACCCCGTCCACAAACATGCACTTCCTCCACCACCGATGCAGAGTAGCCGCAGTGTGCACCATCTACAAGATGCACTGCAGGAACTCACTAAGGCTCCTAAGGCAGCACCTTCCAAGTCCACGGCCACTGCCATCTAGAAGGACAAAGGCAGCAGGCCTGGGAACACCACCATCTGAAAGTTCCTCTCCAAGCCACACACCATCATGAATATATCGCCATTCCTTCACTGCCACTGGGCCAAAATACTGGTACTCCCTCCTTAACAGCACTGTGGGTGTACATCCATCTCATGGACTCCAACAGTTCGGGAAATCAGCTCATCACATCCTTCTCGAGGACAATTAGGGATGGACAATAAATGCTGGCCTGGCCATCAAAGCCCTCAACCCATAAATTAACTTTTAAAATGTGCCACTGGGGCCTACAGCGGTAACTGGGCAGCCACCTGGGGTAGGTAGGGTCCTCGGGGACATGGGGCAGATCAGTGTGAAGTCACCCTGGAAATTTAAGAAAAACAGCATTAGGAAAATTCAAGGACTGTTGTGAAAAAGACAGGTGGACTGAGAACGGGGAGGGTCTGGAGAAGGTGGAGCAGAATAGAAGTTCAAGCATAATCGGAAGCAAAGGGTAAATTGCCATGGACACAAGACTAAGGGGGTTTTAATGGTAGCATTAAAAACTAAAGGAGGACTTTCTCCCCCATCATGGCCCCTTTTTTATTTGTTCCAACGCAAACCAACCCCCCCCCCCCCCCCCCCCCCCCCAGGGCCATCTATTACTTGTTCCTTATTTGCTGCTCCCACTGAGCACCAACCTTTGTTCTTCTATTAACACATTCTGCTCTCTTCCCTTCATGACACTATTAGCACCTTCTTTAGTCTTTAACACCACCACGAACATTCCCTATGTGTCCATGACGGCTTTGTCAATCTCTCGTTAGCTCCCACCTATCCAAAACCTTTTATTCTGTATCACCTCTTTCACCCCCCCTTCTCCAACTATATAATCCATCACATTTCTACCCCTCTTTGTCATGATATGCTGATAGGCACTTAATGAGATACAGACAGGCAGCTCATGGGCACAGGGAACAGGACATAGCCAATCAGCAGGCAAAACACATGGGAGGTGGTTTCCCACTATATAAGGCATGAGGCACTCACACTCGGCCTCTTTCCACTAGGGACATCTACAGAGTGAGTCCAGTGTACATATCACGCAACGCATACAGCACGTGGAGAAGAGTTAGTCTGGTTCAGTCTAGATAGAAAAATCACAGCTAGGTTAGCAGAGTGTCAAACTCACATAGAACTGTGCTAACTGTGACGAGGTTCAATAAATCAAGTTGAACTAAACTCAAGGTCTGGAGTGGACTTGAGTTATAGCTGCATCCAGTTGCAGCCCGTGTTACCTCAATGTGCTTAACACGACATGGTACCAGTAGTCTGCTTTATCTAGGTGGTTTACCTCAATCTGTTCCGTGACGACCAGCAAAGACATTACAACATCATGGAGAAGATCCAGCCTCCTCAACTGCTGCGGACCTCCGGCAATCTCAGTGCCAACTGGTGGACCTTCATGCAAAGGTTTCTGCTGGACATACGAGGAAGATTGCGCTCCTCCTTTCAACTGCGGGGGATCAAGCCATCCAAATCTTTAACTCGTTCAACTTCGCCGAAGGCCAGGACAAGAAGAACTTTCAGACCATCCTGCACGAGTTTGACAGTCATTGTGAAGTGGACACCAATGAAATCTTCGAGCGGTATATTTTTAAGCAACGCCTACAAGGTAAAGATGAATCTTTCAACTCTTTTCTAACTAATCTCCGTCTTCTAGCGCTATCCTGCAACTTTGGTGACATTGCTGACTCCATGATCAGGGATCAGATCGCTTTTGGCGTTCACTCCGATCTGCTGAGGGAGCAGCTTCTGAAAATCAAACATATGACCCTATCAGTCGCAATTGAAACGTGTATGGTTCATGAGCATGCCAAAAATCGGTATTCCCAATTCAAATCGGCCGAAACTGAGAAAACTGCCTCCCACGTGGCAGAGACTGTGCAGGCCATCGCCCAGATGTAGCGTCTCAGCCTTGTTGAAAGCGACCATTTTGCGCGCTCTTCCTGGGGACCCACGTATGCACGATGTGAATGGGATAACGAAATGGCCGATCAACACACTGCGCAGGTGCAAACGTCTGCCAACCGCACTGTGCATGTGCGATGACACACGGAGCGCAACGACATCATGACGTGCCCGAACTGTGGCACCGCCCATTTAAAGAAACACTGCCTGCAAGAGGCAGGCACTGTTTGAACTGCGGGAAGCCTGGACTTTATGCAGCCTTGTACAGGTCTGTACCACCAGTCAAGGGCCAGCACTCCCAACTCCAACGCAGGCGCGTTCGGAGTGTACAGAGCGGATTACAGGATTCAGATCCTGGCAGTATCACTGATCCGGAGGACGATTGCCCGAGACCCCCTACCATGTGGGCACTACGCATGCACATGCCTCGCCAACGGCATCACGAAGCCTGCCCATCCTCACTGTGGATTCTGCGGATGAATGGCGTGCGCTGATGCAAGTTAATCAATGCTCAATCCAGTTCAAGCTGGACACAGGTGCTTCTGCCAATCTCCTTTCACAGGCGGATTTCCTCCACATCAAAAAGCCACCCAAACTCCTTCCAGCAATCTGCCAACTCCTGGACTATAAAGGCAACGCCATCACAGCACTGGGATCCTGCCATCTGCTTGTCTCCAACAGAAGCATTCATGCGAGGCTCAGGTTTGAAATCGTCAAGTCTGGCAGGGCCTCACTGCTCGATGCACAGGCATGCAAGCAGCTGAACCTGGTGCAGCGGGTCTACACGATGACCTTCCCCAACGTGGATCTTCAAGCTGGCATAGATGACATTCTCGTTCAATATCCGGATGTCTTTGACGGGATGGGCACTCTGCCATATTGCTGCAAGATCCTGCTGTGGCCTGATGCCACGCCTGTGGTCCACGCTTCACACCGAGTTCCGGCTCCACTGAGGGAATGCCTGAAGGCACAGTTGAAGAATCTTCAGGACCAGGGCATTATCTCCAAAGTCACACAACCGGCTCGATGGTCTGTGTAAAGAAAGCTGCGCATCTGTATTCATCCCAAGGATCTAAACCAGAATATCATGCGGGAACACTACCCCATCCCAAAGTGGGAGGAACTGACAAGTGAGATGTCGCACGCCCGGTTTTTCACAAAGCTGGATGCATCATACGGGTTCTGGCAAATCCAGCTGGATGAGTCCAGCAGAAGGCTCTGCACCTTCAACACACCGTTTGGCAGGCACTGCTACAATCCTATGCCGTTCAGCATTGTTTCGGCCTCGGAGATCTTCCAAAGATTCATGGAGCAGATGATGGAGGGCATTGAAGGGGTTCGTGTGTACGTGGACGACGATATAATTTGGTCCACTACCCCCGAAGAGCACATCTCTCGTCTCCAGCAGGTATTCCGCCATGTCCATGCCAACGGCCTCAAGCCGAACAGGGCAAAGTTCTCTTTTGACATGACAACGCTGAAGTTTTTGGTGACCAGATATCTCAGCAGGGTGTGCGCCCGGACACAGACAAGGTCAAGGCCATCGAAGCTATGAAGACCCCTGAAGATAAGAAGGCGGTGCTGCGCTTCCTAGGGATGGTGAACTTCCAGGGCAAGTTTATCCCGAATCTGGCATCACACACCATGACCCTCAGACACCTGGTAAAAAAGTCCACTGCCTTTGAGTGGCAGGCGGCTCATCAAGCAGAGTGATTGGAGCTGAAAGCCAAGCTCACCACTGCACCCGTGTTGGCTTTCTTTGATCCTGACAGTGAAACGAAGATCGCGACAGATGCGAGCCAGGCCGGCATTGATGCAGTATTGCTCCAGCACGATGACACCTCCTCCTTGGCTCCGGTTGCCTGCGCATCACGGGCGATGACACCCACCAAGCAGCGGTACGCCCAGATTGAAAAGGAATGCCTGGGCCTGCTTACCGGAATCCTCAAGTTCCACGATTATGTGTACGGCCTGCCGTCGTTCACCGTCGAAACGGACCACAGGCCTCTGGTCCACATCATTCACAAGGACCTGAATGACGTGACACCCTGGCTACAGCGCATTCTCCTCTGGCTCAGAATGTATGACTCCGAGCTTATGTACACACCGGGCAAGGAGCTCATTATTGCGGATGCCTTGTCCCGCTACATGACCTTGCCTGCCGGCCCCCCGGCATTCGTCCAGCAGATCAAATCACAGGTGCAGCTGTGTGCCAGCAACCTCCCCGTGTCGGATGAAGAGGTGATCCGCATTCTGCAGCGTGTCATGCGCCGCCTCATCGATGGCTGGCAGAAAGGGCAGTGCCCCCAATTCTTTAATGTGAAGGATGACCTCACAGTGGTGGATGGCATTCTCCTAAAGCTGGATCGCGTCGTTATTCCGCGCAGTCTCCAGAGCTTGGTGGTCGGGCAGATACACAAGGGGCATCTGGGTGTCGAGAAGTGCAGGTACAGAGCCAGGCAAGCTGTCTACTGGCCTGGGATCAGTCAGGACATCTCAAACATGGTCCTCAACTGTCCGACCTGTCAACACTTCCAGTCAGCACAGGGTAGGGTGACGTTTCAGCAGCACGAGATTATGACCTCCCCATGGTCTAAGGTGGGCATCGACCTCTTTCACGCCAATGGTCGTGACTATGTGCTCATCATCGATTACTTCTCCAACTACCCAGAGATTGTGAAGCTCTCGGACCTCACGTCCGGGACCGTCATCATGGCCTGCAAGGAGACGTTCTCAAAGCATGGTATTGCCCTCACTCTCATGAGCGACAATGGTCCTTGCTTCAGCAGCCAGGAATGGTCGAGATTTGCTCAGCTGTACCAGTTTCATCACGTCACTTCAAGTCCAGATTACCCGCAGTCCAACGGGAAGGTTGAGAAAGGGGTGCACATAGTAAAGCAGCTCATCTGCAAGGCTGCGGATTCTGCTTCTGAAGTCAACCTTGAGCTGCTCGCATACAGGGCAACCCCTCTGTCCACCGGCATGTCACCGGCTCAACCCCTGATGAACACCCATACACTTGCCTGACCTGGATCACCTCCCAGTGCTGCAGAAGGTGCAGAAGCTCAGGGACCAGCAAAAGCAGGGCTATGATGCTCATGCCACCGATTGGCCGATGCTATCACTGGCGGATACGGTCTGGATCCAGCTGCCTGACGGAGGCTGGTCAGCTCCAGCGGTTGTTGTCCGACAGGCTGCTCCTCGATCGTACATTGTGCATATGGCTGATGGCTTTGTTGTGGCCCTGCGCGCAGTTGCCCGCCCGCAAACACATTCTTCGTTGTTTCCAGCTCTTATTGTGCCACCTCCTGACACCTCGAACCACGAGGCCAACGGTCAGGCTGCAACCCCGCCCATCAAGGCGCCGTCGTCCCCGCCACCACCTCCCCGGCAGTCAACCCGGATCAGACGCAAGCCCCAGAGACTGACTGGACTTATGAACATTTGTTTTGTTTGCCATGTTCTGTTTCTGCATGTATTTTCTGTACATATTTTTTTAAATGTCATCTCATGTAAATATGTTAGCTTTTCAGCCTATACATGTAAATACCTTCAAATAGGCTGCAGAAAAACTTTTCAAAGGGGGAGATGTCATGATATGCTGACAGGCACTTAATGAGATACAGATAGGCAGCTAATGGGTACATGGAACAGGACATAGCCAATCAGCAGGCAGAAAACTTGTGAGGTGTTTTCCCACTATAAAAGGCATGAGGCAATCACACTCGGCCTCGTTCCACTGGGGACATCTATAGAGTGGGTCCAGTGTACATATCACGCAACGCATACAACACATGGAGAAGAGCTAGTCTGGTTCAGTCTAGATAGAGAAATCACAGCTAGGTTAGCAGAGTGTCAAACTCACATAGAACTGTGCTAACCGTGTGACAGGTTCAATAAATCAAGTTGAACTAAACTCAAGGTCTGGAGTCTACTTGAGTTATAGCTGCATCCATTTGCAGCCCGTGTTACCTCACCGTGCTTAACACGACACTCTTCAGCTCTGAAGAAGTCATTTGGAGTCGAAATGTTAACTCGTTTGATCTCTTCACCTCAACAGCCAGACCTGCTGAAGTTATACAGTGTGGCTCTGTTTACTTGCTATAAATATGGCAGTTAATAAGGTTGCCTTTCTTAATCCTAATTATGAATATGCTTCCAGAGTCGCCAGGTATCTCTCGATACCGCCACAAGGTTCAACCGAATACCGATCAAAGAGCCAATACACCAGTTAGTTGGTTCAAAGTCAATAATACTTTATTTACACACAGTATGATTTACTCATGCACAATAACACTACAGGCTAAACTATATCTATCACTAACACCTATACTTAACTTCGGGTGCCCACTTAGGTCAGAGGAACAGTGGCCATTGTTCGGATCTGAGGCTGTTGTGTTCGAAGAGATACAGGAGAACAGCTAAGGTTGTCCGTCTGGTAGCGAGCGTTGAACTTGAACTTACTGCTTCTGGTGATGCTGGTGGAAGGGTCTCTCCGCTTGAGAGCCAAATCCAAGAGAGCGAACCTTTCGCGGGGGCTCCTTCTTATACTTGGAGGGGCTTCGCGCGCTTTTAGGCGGGCCTTAAACTTGGTCCCAATTAATTGGGCAGCTTCTCGATCACCGCCATCGATCTAAGCCAATAAAAGGGCGGGTGCCTTGATGGCTGGGCGTGTCCTTGGTGGCCGTTGGCCGTGCTTTGCTTGTGTCTTCTTGCTGGGGTAGTGGTGCGGGTCTGTCTGGGACAGTATCGGCTACCTGAGTACTCATTCTTTGTTTCCCGGAGATGGGCCATCAATATGTAAATCGACCCAGAATTTCGGTTCCGTCTCAGACTGCCTTCCAAAATCTACTTCAGGCTCTGTGCCTGCTTGTTTGCTTTGCAATGTCCATTTTCCCTATAGGCTCTGCGAGAGTCCATTTTATATACTGAAAGTGGCCATCCCAGATGGCTACAACAGCACTTCCTGTTTTTATTTAAACCATGGGTTCTGCAGACATCAGTCAAAGGATTAAATCTTGTGAGGCTATACTGCAACCAGCAGAAGTAGGAACAAGCTGCAGTAGGCAGAATTTGCATAACCAAAGCATGAGACAGGAGCAGCTCTTTTCACAAAGCTGTACAGCCACCAGGAATCATAGACTGGATTCAATGTCGGCCGACACCATAATCATGAAACGTGATTGGGCAGTGAATCGGTTTTGACGCCAAAATAGTGGCCGGCCCTGGTTTCACCGCCAAATCGCAATTCTACGGTGCCTTGACAGCATGTACAGTAAACGGTGCTGGCATATCATTAGCAGGTCTGATCCGGTATTCTCTGGGACTTCCGCAATACTTTGTCTCCACTGGGGTGAATACCGACGGCGAGGTTTACTTGTGCTTTTAAAAATCGTAAATCAGGCGCTGTGGGTACCGAGGGGGGAGAGACGGGGTATGGAAAGTGTCCAACATCGCCATAGTTTGCTGGCAGCTGTGCTGCTGGCAGGGGGGAGGAGCAGTGGGTGGCCAGGAGGTGAGTTTTGGGGTTGGGGTGGACAGGCACGGAAGACCATTGCCACAGCCTGAAAGGCTGCCATGCAGCTGCGAACGCCATTGACTATCCACTGTGATGTCGGGCCACAGATTGTGTGGGTCTCCTAGGCCACCCCGTCTGAGGTGTCCTCTGGCACCAGCCAACCCATCAGCGGGATAGATGCCCTCCAACGCAACCAGTGCCGTCTTGTTGGCTGCGATAGTGTGTGCAGAATTGCTGCAGCTTATCAGCCTCCCGAGTGTCAATCATGGACCTGGCTGTAGTGATCTGCACATCTGCATGTATACAAGGGGTTAATGTAAATACACTACAACTAAGTAATCACTTGAGGGAGCACTTGAGAGGTATAAAATAGACAGATGGGATCCACGATGAGACTCTTCACAGGAACGGCAGCTAGTGAGCAGGACACAGACAGACAGCTCTCATGTAACATCTAGTATAAGCTCTGGAGAGAGAACAAACTTACTCAATCAAGCATTTACTTCAACTGGAAGACTACGAGCTTTATTGGGACATACAATATAATATCTGGTACCAGGACTGGCCTCAGAACACTTCCTAGACAGATTACATAAGATTCAGAAAGAAAAATTGAAGAAAGAAGAAAAAACAAATTAAAACCGGATATTCGACTGTGGAAAACTTCGCAGCATATGGATCATCGATGTCTGACCGATAAGATGGAAGTTGTTCCACTCCACAGCAGCTGCAAACAATCGGTAACTTAAGTGATAACTGGAAAACTTTTAGACAAATGTTCGAACAATATATGGTAGCTAATGACTTTAATACATTCTCTGAAGAAGAAAAAATTGCACTGCTACTGGCGATAGCAGGACATGAAGCTAGGGAAATCTAGAACTACTTTAATTACTTGAATGGTAAAGACAACACCAAATTAAATGTAATACTCAGAAAATTTGAAGATCACTATAACACCAGTAACAATGCTACTTTAAGAGATTCAATGCTCAGAGACCAGATTGTACAAGGAATCCATGATCAGGGACTTACGGAATCACCATTAAAATGGAAAGATTTAACGATAGAGATCACGATTGAAAAGTGCATATCGCAAGAAAAAAAAGTTCTAGGGGCTGGTTTAGCACACTGGGCTAAATCGATTTTAAAACAGACCAAGACAGGCCAGCTGCACGGTTCAATTCCCATACAGCCTCCCCGAACAGGCGTCGGAATGTGGCGACTAGGGGATTTTCACAGTATCTTCATTGAAGCCTACTCGTGACAATAAGCGATTTTCATTTCATTTCATTTTCATTTCATTTAACCGATACAAGGCGCTGGAAAAGATCTTCTCCACGAGTCTGGGGAAGTCAAAATGGCTTCTGAATACATTTTAAACTGCCTAGGGAACAAAAGATGCAAATCTGGCTCTGCGCATGCGCAGGAAACCGAAGTCGCGCATGCGCAGTTGAAGAAAACGCACACAATGCCCGATGATCGATTTGCGCATGTGCAATCGATTAGTACGCATGGTGTCACGAGCGTCATGGTGTCAGAACACTCAGACCACGCCCACTGAAAGGCAAACTGCTCAAAAATAAAAACTAAGAAGTTTAAAGCTACAAAAGCCAAAATTCTTACCTCAAAGGGCACAACAATGCCTGATTTTCAACAAAACGTTGAAAATAACTTCTCGCAGAACCACGGAATTGGCAATTTGCAGCATAAAAAGTGGAGAGCAAATTAACAAATCCGAAGCCAAAGAAGATGCTGTGTTAATTAACAATGAAGAGAATAATAACAAATCCAAAACAACAGAAGATGATTTGCTTATCAAAGAATACTACTCAAACATGGCTGAGTTGTTCGGATGTGATCATAAAAGCATCAGCAACACGGTTGAAAAGCTCAACACGACTCCTCATGGTAGATGAATCCAATACCATGATGCAATGGCAGGTCATTGATACATTGGATGACAGCAACCTGTCAAATAGCCAAGAAGAAAACAACGCCACACAGAGAGTGCAAATCAACTCCACAGAGAGAACACTGCACGACTCCACACAGAGAGCGATGAAAGACTCCACAGAGAGAGTGATGCAAGCCTCCACAGAAAGCTCGTTGACAGACTCCAGAATGGAAGCAATTAAAGACTCCAGAGTGACAACCATGCTTGAAGAAGACCTTGAGGTCTATCCACGTAATTTGAGCAACCAGAAGCAGACTATGAAAGTCTACCCCCATTTGAACAACAAAAAGAAGACTATGAAAGTCTGCCCAGCTCATTTGAACTACATGATGTGGAGATGCCGGCGTTGGACTGGGGTGGGCACAGTAAGAAGTCTTACAACACCTGGTTAAAGTCCAACAGGTTTGTTTCAAACACAAGCTTTCGGAGCGCATCTCCTGCCACAGGTGAATGGAGAGGTATGATCCAGAAACATTTATATAGACAAAGTCAGAGATGCCGGGCAATGCTTGGAATACGAGCATTTGCAGGTAATCAAATCATTACAGATCCAGAGAGAGGGATAATCACAGGTTAAAGAGGTGTGAATTGTGTCAAACCAGAACAGTTGGTGGAATTTTGCAAGTCCAGGCCAGATGGTGGGAGGGTGGATGTAATGCGACATGAATCCAAGACATGAACAACAGGAAGACGATGAATGTCCAACCACTGTCTGTACGAATAGTGACAATCAGCATACATGATCACAGCGAGACTGACAGATCTCAGCTCGTCTCTACAGAAGCACTCAACAATCAAGGTAAAACTACTCTCGAGTCCAGCAAGACCGCATCAATCAAAACCTCATCCAGTCTGGACAACCCACAAGAAACTGAAATCTCGACGATGTTGACTCCAGAAGAGGAGCACCAAGAGATGAAAGATGAAGGAAATCAACTTGAAATGATTCCAGAAGAGGAGCACCAAGAGGTCAATGATGAAGCAAATCAACCACAAATGACTCCAGAAGAGGAGCACCAAGAGATCAACGATGAAGCAAATCAAGCAGAAATGACTCCAGAAGAGGAGCACCAAGGAATAAAAGAGGAATCATATCAACCACAAATGACTGATGTCACCAGGATCAATCCAACATCAGATCATTCTCACAATCCTCAAGTCGAAACACTCAATGAAACATCAGGGGCGCGATTCTCCGCACTCACGACGGGTCGGAGAATAGCAGGCGTCGCAAATTTTTACGGCGACGCTGGTCCGACGCCCTCCCGCTATTCTCCGAACCCCACAAAATCTCGGAGTCGCCATTCCCGACAAACGCCTCCTTCACGCCCCCGACACGACCAGAATCGCTACTAATAGCCCCCCCCCGCTATTCACCGGCCCGGATGGGCCGAAGTCCCGACGTCATCGGACCCTGTTTGCACGGCGTGAAACACACCTGCTTTTTAAGTTCGTCAACCAGTCGTGCTGGCTGACGACTGCTTGGAGGAGGTTAGCGCACTGCTCAGCACACCGCTCAGCACACCGCTCAGCGCACCGCTCAGCGCACCGCACAGCGCACCGCTCAGCGCACCGCTCGAGTCTGGCCACAACGGGGAAGGCATCCCTGAGAACGGGAGGGGGGGGGTCCAGAGCGGGGGGAGTGGGGGAGACGGAGGGGGCAGTGGGGGAGACGGAGGGGGGGAGTGGGGGGGACGGAGGGGGGAGTGGGGGAGACGGAGGGGGCAGTGGGGGAAACGGAGGGGGCAGTGGGGGAGACGGAGGGGGCAGTGGGGGAGACGGAGGGGGGAGTGGGGGAGACGGAGGGGGGGAGTGGGGGAGACGGAGGGGGCAGTGGGGGAGACGGAGGGGGGGAGTGGGGGGGACGGAGGGGGAGTGGGGGAGACGGAGGGGGCAGTGGGGGAAACGGAGGGGGCAGTGGGGGAGACGGAGGGGGGAGTGGGGGAGACGGAGGGGGCAGTGGGGGAGACGGAGGGGGGAGTGAGGGAGACGGGGGGAGTGGGGGAGATGGGGGGAGTGGGGGAGACGGGGGGGGGGAGTGGGGGAGACGGGGGGGGAGTGGGAGTGGGGGGGGGTTAGGTAGAGAGTGAGCGAGTGAGCCGTCCAACCCCGGTTACAAAATGTCTGCCACCATGCCATGGCGTGCCGGTGACGAGGACACGGCCGCTGGTTCCCCTGTGGCTTACGGCCACAGGCCACTGACACACCGGTGAGGAGGACGTAGTTAACTGGCCGTTGGATGCAGAAAGTGACCAGGGGTTAGGCTGCCCGCGTGTCAGCAGCGCGTCCAGGCCACCGGGACACACAGGTATCCCGTGGCAGGCAGCTGCCGAGGTGTCGACTAACCTCCGTCTAACATGTCCCGTTTCTCTGCCCCCACCACCCTTCTGTAGGTTAGCACAATGTATGGGAACAGAACGGCTATGTTCTGCGCAGTGGTTGGGGCCGCTGCACTGCATTTGGCGATGCAGCAGCATCCACACCCACAACCCGCAGTGGATGCAGGGCCAGCTGCAGCAGCAGAGGGAAGGGCCGAGGAGTTGCCAGTCGTCGAGCAGCATGGGGAGGAGGAGGAGGAGGAAGAGGAAGAGGAGAGAGTGAGGGTGCAGCCACGGCGCCAGAGGCGACGACCAAAGCCGAGGGTGTACCGTGTCCGGGTCTCTTTCCTAACAATGACGGACATCACCTGCAGGTGCAGACTCCGGCTGAGTAGGCAGACGGCGATACATATCTGCCAACTCCTGTCGCACCTCGCCCCACGTGGAACGGGGGGAGGACACGCGATCCCGGTTGCCATCAAGGTGACGGTCGCTCTTAACTTCTATGTGACCGGCTCCTTCCAGTCTCCGAGCGGGGACCTCTCCGGGATCTCCCAGTCATCGGTCCACAGGTGCAGCCGGGATGTGACCGATGCCCTCTATGCCATCACCTTTCCCGAGGACCAAGCAAGTCAAGACTCACGAGCTCGTGGATTTGCCAGCGTGGCCGGGATACCGAGGGTGCAGGGGGCAATCGATTGTGTTCACGTCCCCATGCGCCCGCCTGCAGGAGACAGGGACGTGTTCACAAACAGAAGGGGGACATACTCCATGAATATCCAGGTGGTATGCGACCCCCACATGAGGTTCATGAACGTCTGTGCAAGGTTCCCAGGGAGTGTGCATGACTCCTACATACTGGCGCAGTCGTTCATCCCTGCGATGTTTGAGGGACGTCCCCCCCGGCTGAGGGGCTGGTTGCTAGGCGACAGGGGTTATCCGCTGAGGTCTTGGCTGATGATGCCTATACGGAGGCCTCAGACCAATGCAGAAACACGATACAACGAGGCCCATGCAGCAACCAGGGGTGTGGTGGAGCGCTGCCTTGGCCTCCTGAAGATGAGATTCAGGTGCCTGGACCGCTCCGGGCCGAAAGGGTCGCTCGCATTGTAGTGGTCTGCTGTGCGCTGCACGACATCGCGATGCAGAGGGGAGATGACCTGCTGCAGGAGGCGGAGGGAGAAGCCAGTGGCAGTGGTGCCAGCACAGAGGAGGAGGAGGAGGAGGTGGAGGAGGAGGTGGAGGAGAGGGAGTAGGAGGAGGCTGGTGGAGTGGCGGGCGCAGAACGCAGACACGACCCAGGTGCTGGTGATGTCCAGGAGGCGGCACGACAGACCCGGCGAGGACGGCGGGCACGCGACGCCTTGGTGGCAGCACGGTTCACGCATCGCATGTGACGTCCCCGCTGAACACCAAACCACTACCTGCATCGCTAGTCGTGCAGAGGGTCAACACACAACTTCCACCACCACAACCCCCCCACCCCCTCTCAGTGTACACTGCTCCACTTCGACATGACGCTTATCACTGGGTCCAGACGGTATGGCACAACATTGATGGCTGTGTCAGCGGGTGTGATCAGTGCCATGTGGAATGATGACAGCCCGCTCTGCGATGAGCTGTGAGCTCAGAATCGTTAGAGAGAGTCTGACCCATGGCAATAGCTGAACCATCCACCTTGGTGGCCGCTGAGTTCGTCACTGACACTCCATCACGTGCCCGCGTGGGCTAGCTGTGGGAGGGGGTGGGGGGAGGGGCAGGGACTGCACACCCGGCACCGAAGTTTCACCACTCGTCAACCTCAGCGACACTCGGTCACCATCACAAATCCTGTGGCTGTGGAACAATCACACGGTATTACAAGTAAGGTGGAACAGTGCGTTTAATGTTAACAATTATTTACAGGTGCCCTAGCCCCTACAACTAAACTGTGCCCTTCACCCGTGCCAACTTACTCAGTGTCTATCTTAGTTGGCTTACGGGCCCTAACACTACGTCTACGTGAGTCCCCAGATGATACAGCAGGAGTGGAGGAGGATTTCTGCGAATCACTCCCCTCGACTCGTTTCTCCTTGGCCAAGCGTTTCCTGGGGCGACCCGGCCTTGATGGGCCAGGCTGCTCTGCGGGCGTCTCGGGTGACATTGTGCCACCCTGCTCTGCCTGCTGCCCACCCGATGCACCAGGAATGGGACGGGGGGAGGCCGAGAATTCCGGGACGTCCCGTGATGGACTTAATGGGACGGGCCCCGAAACCTCCTCCTCCCTCGGGGAGCCCGGTGGCCCCTGGGCCTCACTTTGGGACAGAGGTGCGAGCGGGGAGGTGCCCCGTCGCACCACCGACACCTGGCGCTGCCAGTCCTGGAGGCCTGCAACGGTATCCACCAGGATCCGAAGGTTTGCAGACACGGAGTCCAGGGAGTTAGACATTCCCGCCAGGGACTGTGCGATCTCAACCTGTGTGTGCACGACGCCATCCAGCACATGTGTCAGGCGGTTGATGCTCTCGGCGACTGACTGCTGCGACTGGCCAATGACCTGGTGAGACTGGGCTAAGGCCTGCAGGGCGCCGGCAATGTCGTTTTGCCTCTGGCACATTGCTGCCTGTGAGAGGGCAACCCTGTCCAGGGCCGAGGATGACGCGTGCATATGAACCCCAATGCCTTGCATCACCTGACCCATTGCCTCCACCGCGGATGCCATCCGTGCGGTGTCGGACTGGGTCTCTGCCATGAGCGGCACCACTCCCTGCTCGAGGACCCGGTTCGACTCCTCTAACAGCGTCTGCAGAGTCTGGAAGGAAGCCCTCATCCCGTCGTTGTTTCCCTGGGTTTCTTGAGGCATCGGCTGTGCGGGTGGGTTGAGAAACTCCAGGAACTCCGAAAACGTCTGGGAGCCAGCTGCATCCTGGGCCTGGTCTGGCCTCCGCCAGTCCGGGCCCGCGGTTGCTCCGACCTCCACCTGCTGTACCTGCTCAGCTGTCATGTGCGAACCAGACTGTGACCCAGGAGACTCATCACTAAATAGGCCCGCCGGGGTGAGTGTCTCTGGGATGATGGATGTTGTGGGAGATAGCAGTGCCGCAAGCCCGATGTTTTTGCAATTTAGCCCCTCCTCAATGGTGTGGGGCCGCTCAGAGTCCGGAGGGTTATCCCAGGCCATTTCCGTGGGTTGTGTTCTCGCCACCCTCTGGGCGTCCTGATCCGCAGATTGGGTTGGGAGGATGGGACTCCCCACTGATCGGGCACCCTCTGTCGTGCGGCCCTGGGTGAGGTGGCGGCAGATGCCTGTGTCCGTCTGCAGCCAGACGGCCCTGGTCGTTCGGCATCACGTCCTAGGGAAGAGAATGAGACGGGTTATTTAGATTTGCTCGGCAGGCCGCTGGACGGTCCCAGTGGGCAGCGTGTGAAGGGACAGAGGATGGGGGAGGTATCCCAGTGGGCAGGGTGTGTGAAGGGACAGAGGATGGGGGAGGTGTCCAAGTGGGCAGGGTGTGTGAAGGGTCCGAGGATGGGGGAGGTGTCCAAGTGGGCAGGGTGTGTGAAGGGACAGAGGATGGGGGAGGTGTCCAAGTGGGCAGGGTGTGTGAAGGGACAGAGGATGGGGGAGGGGTGGGTGTTTGTCAAGGAGGGTTGTCTCACTTGCTGCAGATCCGCCAACCTCGCATAGCGCGACATCCCGGGTGGCAGACCCCCCAACAAGGTCCAGTGCTCTCTGCTCAAAGGTGGTGAGGGGGTGCAGGTTGGGCGAACCCCCTCCAGTCTTGTGCCGCTCACGGTTGTTGTGAGCGGACTTGGCCTGTTGGGGGAGGGTACATAGGTAGATCATTACAATACGGCAGGTATCAGCAGTCCGTTCAGATACTGGCACAGTTTGGGGGTCAAGTTGTCATAAGACGATTGCATCTCTCCACGGGGCCAGAGCGCTGGGTCTGTGACAACTTTGTGAACCATCCTCAAATAACTCTGCCCCAATCCCCTTCCACCCCCCCGTGCCAGGGGGGGAGGTGGGTGATTAAGTAAAGGGGGGGGGAGGGATGATTGTGACCAGGGCGCACCTTCTTGGCACTTACCCTGGCAGCCCTGGTGAGGACGTGAAGCTTTTTTCGGCACAGCTCTGCAGAGCGAGGGGTCTGCGCTACAGCACTGACGGCAGCTGCCACCTCACGCCAGGCCTGGCGTACCGAGCTGGCAGGTTGGCGATGCCCTCTCCACGGGCGGATGATGCCCCTCCTCTGCTCGACAGCATCGAGCAGCGTCTCGGCATCGGCCTCCACAAAACGAGGTGCAGCTCTCCTGGGCTCCGACATCATGGCCGACAGATTCTGTGCTCGCCCGCGCCTTTTTACGGCGTCGGGCGGCGTCATGTGGGCGTGATCGTGTCGTCGCCGTGTTCCGTCGTCATCGCGCACGTGATTGACGCGGCCGCGTTACTAGCCCATTTCCCGGAAGTGATTACGACGGGAAATGGACCCTTCACGACCGTCGTAAAGCGCGCCCGTTTTTTACGACAATTTCGCGATTTTTCGCGGGTGCGGAGAATCGTGCCACAGATACCATAAATGACACTGATACCAACAACTTTGAGAATGACTCAAATCATCCACACGGAAAAGTAATTGAGCGCAACAAGAACAACAACAAAAAGCATAAGAACAACAACAAAAACAACAACAAGAAGCATAACAAAGACAACAACAGGAACAACAAGCGCGACAAACACAACACGAACAACAACAAAAACAACAAAAACAAACAACAAGCACGACAAAAACAACAAGAACAACAAAGAAAACAACAAGGGCAGAAACGACAGAAACAACAAAAACAACAACAATGAAAAAACGACCTGTACAACATGGCACAACTCTGAACATGAAGGACAATGTAACAGCACAGTTCAAAACAATGGCGAGAGTACAAACATAACATGGCATGACAACGAATCTCGCGAATTCATATCTGCCCCACAGCAAACAACCGAACTAGCTTATAAGAAAGACGGCATACAGAATCAATACCGCAAGCACAGGAAAAAGTCCAGGTCAGACAACAAACATGACATACAGAATCAATACCGCAAGTACAGGAAAAAGTCTAGGTCAGACAACAAAAGTGATTCGACCATTCAAACACCTCATGATGACTTGTTGGTTCCTTCAACACAGGAAAACTGATGACGTTCACAAATAAATTACAATATCAACATCACCACCTCCACAACAGAAGAAGAAAAAACTCGACCGAATGAATGTATAAACTTTGGACTCATAACATTTATTATAATGATTGGACTCATAAATATTAATTGGCTTTGTATAATCATCAATATCATCACAACTTGTACATATCATCATTTATCTACCTGTTTTGTACAATTTTCCTTAACACCGTACAGAAAATATGCAAAAAGAAAAAAGGGGAGATGTAATGATCTGCACATCTGCATGTATACAAGGGGGTTAATGTAAATACATTACAACTAAGTAATCACTAGAGGAAGCACTAGAGAGGTATAAAATAGACGGATGGGATCCTGTGAATGGCAGCTAGTGAGCAGGACACAGACAGACAGCTCTCATGTAAAATCTAGCATAAGCTCTGGAGAGAGAATGAACTTACTCAATAAAGCATTTACCTCAACTGGAAGACTATGAGCTTTATTAGAACATAAGAAATAATATACCGGCAAATACCGCACCATTTCCCATTGGAATTGATTGTGTTCCACGTGGCGCCTGTGCTAGCCCCTCTGAATCGGTTCAGGTGTGACACCAGTTTTGCTGTCGTAGGAGTCCATGAATCTTGCCCTGGCGTCAACACTTACTCTCAGGAACGGAGAATCCACCTGCAGATGTCTTTTTGTATGAGAATATTAGAAAAACTAGCAATATGTACTCACAAAGATATTGTAACCTTTGACAACACGTGGAGAGAATTAGAGAAGGAAGGTGTCAAATTTATTTTCATTTTTTCCAGTCTTCCTAATTACCAAACCCTACAACCAAAGGAAGAAACATTTTTTTTTTGCCTAATTATAAGCGCAAATTTTAAACGAGAAGCAAAATGTTATGAGTAATTTGTGCAACACCAATAAGGTGACCAAATGTCGGATGATCTCCTGTTATTTATGCACCAACAAAGGATTAACTCAAGTCTGAATATTCTTCTGGAAATTTCCTAAAATGTAAATGACTGTGGCTGGTGTGTCCTCCCTTGTTTAGTTTTTCACAATATGAAACCACTTGTGAATTTACACCAGTTATTTATAGCCCTCGTAACTCAGCATCCACAATTTGACTACGAAACAAAGAAAAGTGCAGAGAAACCAATTCATCATAAGCAGGTGAGAACAGCCACTAGGAAAACACCATTCAGTAACTGTGGCTTCTCACTTCAGGGGCCAAATTCTCTGACCCCCAGCAGGGTCGGAGAATCGCCTGGGGCCGCCGAAAATCCCGCCCCGCCGTGGCAGAGATTCTCCACCACCCGGGAAATGGCGGTGGTGGGAATCTCGCCACTCCGATCGGCGAGGCCCCTGCGGTGATTCTCCGGCCCGCGATGGGCCGAAGTCCCGCCGCTGGGAGGCCTCTCCCGCCGCCAAGGTTTGAACCACCTCTGGTGGCGGCGGGATTGGTGGCGCGAGCGGGCCACGGGGTCCTGGGGGGGGCGGGGGGCAATCGGACCGCGGGGGGTGCCCCCACTGTGGCCAGGCCCGTGATCGGGGCCCCCCGCTCAGACTCCAGGCCAGTGCCCTGGGTGCACTCTTTCTCTACCGCAGCCGCCACGGCTTCCGCCATGGCGGAAGTGGAAGAGAACCCCAGATCGTGCATGCGCCGTGGTGATGTCAGCGGCAGCTGGCCGCTGACGTCACCGCCGGTGCATGTGCTGACCGGCGAAAGCCTTTCGGTCAGCCCCACTGCTGGGGGCGCCGGTTTTTTGCGCCAGTCTTCTGGTGCCAACCACTCCGGCGCGGGGCTAGCCCCCAAAGGTGGGGAGAATTCCCCACTTTGGGGACGCCCGACCCCGTAGTGGTTGCGCCACTCCCCTACGCCGGGACCCCCTGTCACGCCGGGTAGGGGAGAATCCCGCCCCCGATTAGTTACATGATAAATGGAGATATTTATCATGGGCGTCAGATAATTCAAACCATTTTCACTCCAAAAACTAGCCAGATAGGACTGTCTGCAAAACCAACAGGACAAGCAGGCATTTCCTATAGCAAGAAGAACAGAACTTTGTCCACAACCAACCACTCCTTACAATGAGAGAGAGTGACTGACTCATTTTCACCTGTAAAGCTTCACCTGGGCCATAACGTCGCCTGGAGACCTGGAACCTTCTAACTTCCATTCAAGAAGTCCAGGAACAAAGTAAAAAAGGAAATAAGGAAATCAAAGAAAGGCCATGAAAAACGATTAGCAAGTAAAGTTAAAGAAAATCCAAAGATGTTTTACCAATATATTAATGGTAAAAGGTTAGTTAAGGAAAAAGTGGGACCTATCAAAGATGATGAAGGGAACTTGTGTGTAGATGGAGAGGCTGTGGGAAGGGCTTTAAATGAATATTTTCTGTCTGTGTTTACAAAGGAAATGAATATCGTAGTCCAGGAGGAATACTGAGATATGGGATAACCATCAAGAAAGAGGAAATACTCAAAGGGTTGGAATTGCTGAAAGTTGAAAAGCCGCCAGGGCCAGATGGGTTGGCTCCGAGATTACTATAGGAGGTCAGGGAAGAGATAGCAGATGCTCTGAGGATGATTTTCCAAACCTCACTCAATACGGGGGAGGTACAGGAGGACTGGAGAAATGTAAACGTGTTTAAAAATAGATTGAAGGAAATGCGAAACAAATGTAGGCCAGTTAAGTCTTACATCAATGGTGGATAAGTTAGTAGAACCAATTCTGAGTGATAGGATTAATTGTCACAAAGAAAGGCATGGACTAGTCAGGGATAGTCAGCATGGATTTGTTAAAGTCTTGCCTCACAAATTTGATTGAATTCTTTGAGGAAGTGACAAGAAGGGTTGATGAAGGTAGTGCAGTGGATGTTGTGTATCTGGATTTTAGAAAGGCGTTTGACAAAGTACCACATAGCAGATTGGTTAAGAAAGTGAAAGCCCATGGGATACAAATCAATGTGGCAAACTGGATAAAAAGATGGCTTAGTAACAGGAAACAAAGGGCAATGGTTGATGGCTGCCCTTGCAAATGGAAAGTTGTTTCAAGTGGTGTTCCACAGGGCTCGGTGTTGGGACCCTTACCATTTGTGTCATATATTAATGATTTGGACGTGAACATGGGGAGCATGATTGGGAGATTTGCAGACATTGGCTGAGTGGTGGACAGTGTAGAGGATAGCTATACTCTCCAAAAGGATATAGATGGGTTGGTGGAGTGGGCAATAAAGTGGCAGATGGAATTTAACACAGAGAAGTGTGTGGTCATGCATTTAGGGAGGTCAAGCAGATATAGGGAGTACACAGTAAATGGGACTATACTAAGAGGAGTAGATGAAGTGAGAGATCTAGGTGTACAAGTACACAGGTCCCTAAAGGCAGCAGCTCAAGTAGACAAAGGTGTAAAGAAAGCATATGGAATTGTACATTGGCAGAGGTATAGAATCTAGAAGTAAGGAAATAATGTTGGAATTGTATAAAACACTGGTGGGGCCACTACTGGAATATTGTGTACAGTCCAAAAGATGTGCAACTGATGTGGGTTGGCATGGCGAATTGCCCCTTAAGTGTCCAAAAGGATAGGCGGGGTTATGAGGATAGGATGGGGTGTGGGCCTAGGTAAGGTGCTCTTTCAAAGGGTAGTTGCAGACTAAATGAGTCAAATGGCCTCCTTCTGCACTGTAGTGATTCTATGATTCTAGTTCTGGTCAACACATTACAGTAAGGATGTTATTGCTCTGGAGAAAGTGCAGAAGAGGTCTACAAGTATGTTGCCAGAGCTAGAAAAGTGTAGCTACGAGGAGAGATTGGATAGGTTTTGGTTATTTTCCTTGTAACAAAGAAGGCTGAGGGGTGACTTAATTAGGGTTTACAAAATTATGAGGCAAAGAGGTAGCGTTGAAAGGATAAAATTCTTTCCCTTGGTGGAGAATTCTAGAACCAGAGGATATAGACTCAAGATAAGTGGCAGAAGGTGTAGAGGGGACGTGAGGAAAAACTGTTTTATGCAGAGGGTAGTGTGAGTCTGGAATTTGCTGCCTGAATTAGTGGAGGAGGTAGAGGCCCTAAACTCTTTTTAACAAGTACCAGGATCTGCACCTCATGTGCTGTAAGCTACAGGACTATGGACTGGGTACAGGAAGGAGGGGATTAGAAAGGGCACCTGGATCTCCTTGAGCTGGCATGGACAAGATGGGCTGAATAGCCTCCTTCTGTGCAGTAACTTGTCTATGGTTCGAAGAACAACGATGGAGAACCCATCCAGGCTGCTCCAAGTGCATTTAGAAAGACTGAAATTTGAACACAAGATGTATTTCTTGTATTTCTGTTAATAACCTAAACTTATGCTTTGTCTCAGGAATCTATCATTACTTGTGTGTATTTCTGTGAGCGTGATTCATGGACTTCAATGACAACAAAACTGGCACCGCACCTGGACTGATTCAACGACCATCGAGGGGCGAGCATTGGTGCCACATGGAACACAATCTATTCCAATGAGAAACAGTGCTGGATTCGTGATTGATACTCGGGAGGCTGACAAGCTGCAGCTGCACATACACACTGAACTCCCCACACACACACTTATTCCAGACAACAGGATTGGGCTGGTTGCACTGGATTGCGTCCATCCCGCTGGTGGGTCGGCAGGGGCCAGAGAGCATTTAGGAGGTGGTCTGGGGGCACACACGTATGACCTGTAGCCCTAAGTTCATAGTGGGCTGTTCTTGAAAATACAGAAAAATGTGTCAATTGAAACATGGAAGTCTGGTAACATCTGGTCTGAGAAGATACAGGGAAAGATCCCACAAAAGGTTAATAGCAGCTGCAAAGAGCAGGATTATAAAATGCAGATTCTTTCTCACAAGCAGGCTTAGCAAACACACAGGATCCATGTATTAAGCTAAAACAATGGCTCACACCCTTATTGAAAGTAAATATCTTAGGAAGCATCTGGAAAAGCATGGATGAGAGTTTCAATTGAATTAAGTGACAAATGTTTAAAGCAGGCAGGTCTTTCAAGTCATAACCAAGTTAAATTTTAGCATACAGCTAAAAGCAAAGTTTCACACCTTAATTGAAATGAACTCTCTTAGTAAACAGCTGGAAAGGATGGATGATGCTCAATCGAATTTGGTGTCAATTCTAAGTGTGAAATTCTACTAACATCAAGTCAATTAAAAGAAAATTGGAGACAACCTGTCTACAAGAAACATAATTTAAAGTCAAAATCAAAGGCAAAGTTATGAGCTGGGGACAATTGGAAACCAATTGAAACCAAAGCATTTTTAAATCAGATCTGAGAGGTAACGTTATGCCCAAAATGAATAATTAGTTGTATTAAAATGTTTACATCAAAGATACTTTTTAACAATCAAAGTGAAACAAGCTCATTTACAATAAAGTCGTTAAAACTTAATAACTCTTCGAAAGAGAATATAAACCCGAAGAAAGGGGACAACCAGCAGAGCCAGCTCTCACAGCTCGGTACATGGGAAGGATAGGACACAGCAACTGAGTTCACCAGTGAATACATCTCAAGGAGACCAGACTTTAAAGAAGATTAATTGTCAAGGTGGGCCTGAAGGTCCCTTCAACCAACAGGAAGGATCCAGAAGCAAGATCTTTTTACCTTTCTGTTAAGAAAGTGTTTACAGCTTTAAAAAAAATTATAATAATTAAACTTAAAAGTTTTAACCTGAAACAGTGGTTATTAGCCTACTTTACTTACTTAACAATGCAGGACCCAGGACATCGATGCTACTAAGGGATAAGTAGGTAAACTTCTTCGGTGAAGGTATGGGTTATACCGGGGGATAACTTGAAAATATAGTTTGACCTGAATAGCACCCACCGAAGCCTGCATCGGAGTCAGGGAGTGAGAATCCCTGTTCACCATTTAGAATATCGACCCTTTTTTGGTATAGGAGGAATTCTAAGAATAGTGGTGAGTTTTAACTTCAGGGCAGTCAGCGGTGTGCGCAGCTGCATGGCTGCCTTGCCAGCTGTGGTAATGAATTTCCCTGCCCATCCATCCCGACCCCACAGCCCACCTCCTCGCCATCCCCTGCTACTACCTCCGACCCTGGCAGGAGCAGCCGGCCAGCAAACTAAGGTGATGTTGGACACTTTCCTACTCCCTCTCTCTCCATCCGCAGCCACGGTGCTTGTTTCACGATGTTTAAAAGTGAACCTCGCCATCGGGAATTTGCCCGAGTGGAGGTGGGGAATCGCAGAGGCCATGGAGAATACTGGGTCAGGCCGCCAATGACATGCCAACAATATTTACTGTACGTGCGGAGTGGAATGCATTGACGCCGCAGTTGAGGACCGAAGAATTGCAATTTGGCGTGAAACCGGCGGCGACCACGACTTTGGCGTCAAAACCGGTTCTCCGCCCAATTGCGTTTCCCGATTCCGGCGTCAGCCGACAGAAAACCCAGCCATTATCTTTTCTTCTTATTTAAACTTATCTGAAAGCTTCATGTTTATTTCTGAAAAATCACAACATTCAAAGGTTTCAAACCGTCCCTCTGAAACACAACAGGCTGGATTCTCCACTGTCGGGATTCTCCGTCTTGCTGGCAGCCCAGGAAATTCCCGACGGCATGGGGTTGCCAACAATGGGAAACCCCATTGGCTGGCTGGCGAGACGGAGAATTCCGGGGGCCTGGTGCGGCGGGATAGAGAACCTTGTCCAGCTTGTTTCATACACCCGAGAGGTGAGTAGAAAGGGGAAAAGTTAGCCCACCACCTTTCCCCGTTTGTGACAACCTGTTGAGATCTTGCTTGCAGTCAGATGTAAATTAAAGAACGGCCTGTCTATTTTTCTGATCAGCAATGGGCGGCACGGTGGCACAGTGATTAGCACTGTTTCCTCACAGCGCTTGGGACCTGGGTTTGATTCAAATATTGGACCACTGTCTGTCTGGTGTTTGCACTTTCTCCCCGTGTCTGTGTGGCTTTCCCTCCGGCTTCTCCAGCTTCATCCCACAGTCCAAACATGTGCAGTGTAGGTGGATTGGTCATGCTAAATTGCCCCTTAATGTCCTAAAGGTTAGAAGGGGTTATGGGGAGATGGCGGGGGAATGGGCCGAGGTAGGGTGCTCTTTCGGAGGGTCGGTGCAGACCCGATGGGCTGAATGGCCTCCTTCTGCACTGTAGAGGTTCTATGGTTCTATGGAAGGCTGTTTATTTTAATGAAAGGAAAATGTTGTCCGATTTCACATTTGTTCTGTGCTGTCTTGTGGCTAAAGTCATTTGGCCAGACAAGCTTTAAATCCTCTCTTGACTTGTAACCTTGAATTATTTGTCATACTTGTTCGAAATCTACAGGAGCTCCGACTGCACTGTGCTTCATCTATGACATATTCTGGGACAGTAGCAAACAAACTGTAAGGCACTAAAGAGCTTTCACTGAAATGCCCTTATGTGCCTCAGGTTGCTTCGAGAGATCACAGTGTTTTTAGTTCAGAAACAAAGGCACTTCCCCTCTGCCAATCCAGCTGCTTCAAAGTGTCATTCCTGTTGCTCGCTCACAATGTGGGATATGCCAAATGGACAGATAATCCCCAGGATACATGTAATCGGGTCTGCGCGAGGATTAAGGGTAAAGCCTCTACTACTTAGACTGGCAGATCGCCGCAGAAGATGTGATAGGAGTTCGAGAACACTGTGAGTGATCCGCAGACCTGGAGACCTCTGACATAAACTATGGTGAGCTCGGAAGGCATACAGTTCCCTTGTGCACTCCACTATGTTGGAGGCAGTCATCACAATGATGGGAGTTCTTCACCACAGTCACTGAGAAAGAGGCAGTTCAACTGAAGACTTGTCAAGCAGCATTTTACACATATTATGTGATGCATTCTTCAAATCAAGCTTTTTCTATAGTCAGTGGGGGTAGAATTAGTCTCTATCTATTCTGCACCATTTCTGAGGGCCACATTCACCCCTATCGGTTCTACCTGCATATGTATATCTGTGTGTTCCTCTGAATTCATTTCTAATTATTTATCTATGACATGACTCTTATTCAATAGGTTAAGATGGATTGTAAGGGCTGGAGGTTTAGCCACCACTGGGGTCAGCAACAGAGGTAGGCAGGAGTGGAATTTTGTGCATCCTTGGTTCCGTTCCACACCTGGACCACGTTCCCTGAGGTGATTGGGGGTCCCTCCAGCTTCAAGAGCCGTATGGTAAACTGGATTTCTGGCAATTAATTGGCCAGTTCAGGAAAAATCACAGAAGAGTGACAGTGCTAACTATTTAAGTTTAGCACAGTGGGCTAAACAGCTGGCTTGGAATGCAGAATAAGGCCAGCAGCGCGGGTTCAATTCCCGTATCGGCTTCCTCGAACAGGTGCCGGAATGTGGCGACTGGGGATTTTTCACAGTCACTTCATTGAAGCCTACTTATGACAATAAGCGATTATTATTATATTACTAAGTCTGACAGCGGGGTCCTGATAATCACATGGAAAATCCTGCCCTTTAAACAGTAAGATTTTAATGAATGAAAGAACAGAATACCTTTGATGACCAGGTACACATCTCATTAAGGTGACAGAGGAAATTCCAGATGCAGAAAGAAATTCCATTTACTCCTTGGAAGTACAATCACAATTGCAATGCAGGAAGCATATCAATCAAAGAGTGACGGTGGTGTAGTGGTCAGGCCACTGGCTAGTAATCCAGATGCCCAAACGAAACCTCTCAGGACATGAGTTCAAATCCCACTCTGGCATCAATTAATAAAAAAATCTGGAATTTCAAATTGGATCATGAAATTATCTTTGATAACTCATTTGATTTGCTTCTGCCCTTGAGTGAAGGAAACTGCCACCTTGCCAAGTCTGGCTACATATGACTCCAATGATTGACCCTTAACTGCCCTCTAAAATGGCTGAACAAGACACTCAGCTCAAGGGAAACGAGGGGAGCCTTGCCAGCGGCGTCCACATCGTTTAATCGCAAAGCTCAGTTCTCAGTTGATTTCCATATATTTGCACTTTCCAATATGGGTTACTTAATAATTAAGGGGTGGGGGGGGGGGGGGGGGGGGAGGGGTGGCTCAGTTGGGTAGACACCTAGCATGGGGTTCAGAATAACACCAACAGCACAGGGCTCAATTCCCGTCCCAGCTTCCTCCTCACCCTGCCCCTGAGTGAAGTCACAGGATAAGATGTGATTCGGCGACCTTAAGTAATTGAGAATGTTACCTGAAGAAGAAGAATTAAGAAGAGGATTTAAGGGCATTGCGACCAATGGTAGGATCTCTGCAGCTGCTCAGAGTGAGTTTGTAATGCAGAATGTGCAGTCTTATTCAAGGTCATTGTGTGATAATTGGTTAAATAGGTTTTATTTCCCTGGTGGCAATCTTTTACTGTTATGTTAAACCTATAATAGAATGACACAGATGACCCAAAACTTAGAAATGGAGTAAACATTCAGAAGAACATTGCAAGGCCTCAGGATAACATGGTGAGATTGGAAGATGTTTATTTAATACAGGGAAGAATATTCTGATGCAATTTGATAGGACGGGTGAGTCAGAAACAATTTTAAAAGGGATACCTGCAAAGATTCTTTGAAGGTTGCAGCACACGTTGAGGAGTATGGGATCCTTTACAAACAGTTACACTAAACATTCATCAACCACTGGCTTTTGTCTTGGCTTGAGTATTGTGCCCAATTTTTGGCACCACACATTAGGAAGGGCGTTGAGGCACTGGGCAGGGTGCAGAGATTTACTGGAATGAGACTGTGGATGATGAGAAATTAGAGAACAGCGATTATTTTTTTTACAGCAATGAAGGTCAGGGGGAACTTCAACGGGTATTCAAAATTACCAAGAGTTTTATTAAAGTGAATGGGAATGAAAGCAAAATGGCTGTTTCTACTGACATTGGAAGCAATGACAAGAGGGTGGCATGGTGGTACAGTGGTTAGCACTGCTGCCTCACAGTACCAGCGACCCGGGATCAATTCCTGCCTTGGGTGACTGTGTGGAGTTTGTATGTTCGCCCCGTGTCCTCTGGGCGTTCCAGATTCTTCCCACTGTCCAAAGATATGGGGATTATGGGGTTAAGGGGATGGGGGGAGGGAGGAAGGGAGTATGCCTTTCAGAGGGTCAGTGCAGACTCGATAGGCCAAATGGCCTCCTTCTGCATTGTAGGTATTCTATGCTTCGAGGACACAGATTGAAGATCATTGGTAAAAGAATCAAGAAAGAGATGAGGAGATTAATCTTTGCACAATGAGTTGTGATGTGGAATACATCCGAAAGTGTCATGGATGCAGATTCAATAGCAACTTTCAAAAAGGAATTCGATAAATACTTGAAAAGGAAAATGTAAAGAGCCATGGGATACAGCAGGGGAATCAAACTAATTCCAAGAGGAAGAACAGGCTTGATGGGAATTCTGTATTGCATGGAAAGTGTCTGGACAGGAAGAGAGAAAAGAGAAACAGTAATATGGGAAATGAGGGTCAGAGAATGGCAAGAAGGGATACGGAGATAAAACCTAGGAGTAGACAAGGAGTCAGCTAGATGTCACAAAGATAATAAAAGATTATTCCCGTAACAGCCTCCCCGAACAGGCGCCGGAATGTGGCGACTAGGGGCTTTTCACAGTAACTTCATTTGAAGCCTACTCGTGACAATAAGCGATTTTCATTTCATTTCATTTCAACTAAAGGCTCTCGTGCAGCATCCAAGACAAAGTAAACAAATTGATGGCAAACATTGAAATAAATAAATATGATCTCTTGGCCATTATGGAGACCTGACTGCAGGAGAGCAAGGATTTGTCCTGAATATTGAGGGGTATATGACATTCAAGAAGAAATGGAAGCGAGATAAAGGTGGAAGGGTAGCTCTGTTAATTAGGATGGCATTGGTGCAACAGATAGAGACAGGTTTGGGTGAAGATGAGGGACAGGAGGGGAAAGAGGTCAATAATGGGAGAGGTCCACAAGCCCCCGAAGAGTAACCACAATGTGGAACAAAATATACAAGAAGAAATATTGGGTGCTTGTGATAAAAGAACGGCAATAATGATGGGTGACCTAAATCTACATATAAACTGAAAAAATCAGATTGGCAGTAGTAGCATCAATGACATTAACATTTAGGAAGTATTTAGATGTGCACTTGCGATGCCAAGGCATACGAGGCTGGAAAATGAATACTTAGCTGGCTGTGTTTGACTGGCGCAGACGCAATAGGCTGAGGGGATAATTCTATACTGTAGCCCTCTATGACTCCATGACGCTTCTATTGGGGCAGCGGATAAATGCAGAGCAAGGCTCAAGGCCTTCACTCACCTTCCAGTAGTGGAGACAGGCGGATCTGCGAACGACACCTCTAGTGGGACAGCGGATAAACACAGAGCGCGGCTTGGGGCCTTCACTCACCTTCCCGGAGTGCAGACAGCTAGACCTGTGAGCGACATCTCTACTGGGACAGCGGATAAACACAGAGCAGGGCTTGGGGCCTTCACTCACCTTCCTGGAGCGGAACCAGCCAGACCTGCGAACAACACCTCTAGTGGGACAGCGGATAAACACAGAGTGTGGCTTGGGGCCTTCACCCACCTTCCCGGAGTGGAGACAGCTGGACCTGCAAGCGACACCTCTAATGGGACAGAGGACTGAGTATGAAAAGCCATCCAGGAGTGACATCACAGGAAAACGCTAAATTGATTGCTTGGTGAGAAGCTGCTATTAGGAATTGTGTTTAAAATGCTTCAACTAGAAAAACAGATCATTTATAAAGAAGTCGCTCCTTGAATTTCAGTAAGAAACACTAGCATTAGGGAAGTAAAGTTAAATCAAGCCAAAGTGAAAGAAGGTAACTTAGTAAACAAAGTAAGATAGGGTTAGAGAGCAGAGTCAAGGAGAAAGATGAGTGTGAGAAATAACAAGACTGGGAGTGGAGACGGAAGGATAAAGGATAGCGAGAAATAGTGAGACTCAGAGTGGAGTGCTATCGTGGGGATTGCAGCTCCTGAATGATTCAGGTTTCAAAAAGCCACACAAGGCAATTGGGTGAGCATAGTCGGGTATGTATTTACCAAATTTTATCACTTATAGTTTGTAAGATCTATATTGTGTGGGAACAGGTTATTGAGTTGGATGATCAGCCGACTAAATGATGGAGCAGGCTCAAAGGGCCATATGGTCTACTGTTGCTCCTAGTTTCTACGTTTCTATATTTCTATGATTGGTCAGAATTTAAAGGAGATCAGAGAATGACTAAAAGGTTAATCAGGGGAAAGAAATTGGAGTCTGAGGGGAGGCTAGCTAGGAAAGTAAAAACAGACAGCAAGAGTTTCTAAACAAGAAAAGAGTAGGTAAAGTGAGCATTGGTCCTCTGGAGAGTGAGAATGCTGAGATGATAGTAGTTAATAAGGAAATGGTGAATGAAAGGAACAAATGTTTTGCTTTGTCTTCACAAAGAGAATACAAACAACATTCCAGTAGTAGCTGTAAGTCGGGAGGTGGAGGGGAGAGAGAAACTCGGTTAAATTACAATCACTAGGGAAGCAAGATAGCACTCCACTCTCAGTCTCACGAGGGTACTGAATAAACTGATGGAGCTGGACTTCCATTGGGGCGGCATGTAACAGTCAGATGACTTTAGGTGGCTCCCGCACAAGTCCCAGTGCTTCGGCCTTTTCTGCCTTCTTGGCGAGGAATTTTTGGGATCTAACCTGATGGCCCGGCGGAGCAAATTAAAATGAATCGGGTCATGTCGAGGTCAACATCGAAGAGAGGCGGTGGGGGGGGGGGGGGGGGGGGGGGGATTTTAAGTGCCGAGCCCAAACAAGAATTTAACACAGATGGCGGGGGAAGCGGCCCTGCCAATCACCCTCAATATAATGGCAGGAGTGATGGCAAAAGAGCTGGAGAAGTTTGGTGGGGAGATGGATCAGCAATTCCTGATAGGAGACTTTTCCTCTTTGCTTTCATGTTTACTCTTCTGTATGGGTTTAAAAGTTGTTGGGACGTTGGGGGGATGAGGTGTTCCTTTCCTGAGTTTAGGGTTTAGTTTAATATGGGTGGCGATGGGGAATGGGGGTAAGGGACAAGCTTGGGGCAGGAGCAAAGGTGGTGGTTAGGTGGGGCCTGGGGGTTCAGGCGGAGGGTGGGGGTGTAGGCGGGGGGGGGGGGGGGGGGGGGAGGGGGGGGCACCTTGGTATAGTCAGGAAGTAGGCTAGTTAACGAAAGGCAAGTGGGGGATGGAGCTGCGACCTGTTGGGCCAGTTAGATTAGGCTTGATGGGTCTAGAAGGCTGGGGAGGGTTAGAAGAGGTGACAGGCTATCTGCTGACTGGGTGGGGGACTAGAAAGACAGTGACCAGGAATGTTTCATTGTTCCAGCAGTGGGGTGGGATCGGCAACTTAGGTGGGCCTGTCGCCTGGGAATCATCCATGAAGCTCTGGCCTATCGCGATAGCAAGGGCTGACTCAACATTAAATGGCGTGTGAGACCCCCCAACAAGGGTGGACTCCTAGAATATGCGGGGCCTGGGGGCCCAGACATAAGAGCTCGGATATTTGTTCATTTAAAGAGTCTGGAGCTGAAGTGATGTCTCTCCAGGAGACCCACATGCGCGCGTGGGATCAGGCGCAGTTTCAGAAAGCTAGGGTGAGCCAGGTTTTCCATTCAGGGTGCCACAGCAGCGCCCAAGGGGTGGCGATTCTCATTAATAAAAGGGTCTGTTTTTTTCAGAGAAGGTAATAGCGGACGCGGGCGGTATGTTATAGTCAAGGGGACATTAGAAGGGAAACAGTTGGAGGTGATGAATATAGATGCCCCGAATTGAGACGATACAATGTCATGAAATGGTAGCTGGCAATGATACCAGATGAAGATACCCATCAACTCATTATGCAGAGAGTGGACATGGACTTTGTGCGAGACCCGAGGGTGGATTGCTCTAGGCCAAGATTTCTGGTCCCGGGGGGGATGGCAACGTGTTGACACCATGTAAAAATCGGAGAGTTTAACGACGGCGTCATTGGACCGCTAAGTGTAGCGATCCTCTGCCCTACAGGAGGCCAGCACAACTTGAGCACGCACGCCGCTCCAGCTGCTGATGCCGGCATCAAATGGGCGCCGCGGGTCTGTGCATGCGCGCTGCGACCAGCGCGAATGCGCACATGCACGGTAGCTTCATTCTCCGCGCTGGCCTCGACGCAACATGGCGTCGGGCTACAGGAATCGGCACGGAGTAAAAGAGGCCCCCACCAGGAGGGGCCAACCCACCAGTCGGTAGGCCCCGATCGCGGGCCAGACCACAGTGGAGGCCCCCCCTGGGGTCGGAACCCACTCCCCCCACCAGGCCACCCCCGACAGGATGGACGCCGAGGTCACGCTGGGGAAGACCAGATGTGAATGGCGCCGGCGGGACTCGGGCTTTTTGGCGGCCATTCAGCCCATCCCAGGCAGAGAATTGTATGCGGCCCCGACCCACGGCGCACCAACCGCACCGGAGCCAATGGTGCCGATGCTCCGGTGACCCAGGAAATCGGCGGACCGGCGTCGGGGCGCGTCACCAAATCACGCCTGGCCCGGCGATTCTCTGAACCGGCGTGGGCTGAGAGAATCCCGCCCAAGGTAATTGGAAAGAGTCAGCATGGTATACAAAGTGAAAACATGGCTTAACCAATTTATTGGAGTTATTTAAAGGAGTAACATGTACTGTGGATAAATGGGAGCCTGTAGGCGTGCCGTACTTGGATTTCCGGAAAACATTTGAAAGGTGTAACATCAAAGATTATTGTGGAAAATAAAAGCTCCTGGTGTAGGGGTTAACATTAGCCTCAATCGAAGATTGGCTGGCTGGCAGAAAACAGAGAGTATGCATAAATAGTCCATTGCCTGTTTGGCAGGATGTGACGAGCGGAGTCCTACAGGTACTGATTTTCACAATTTACATCAATTATTTAGGTGAGAGGAGCAAAGTCTAAGGAAGCTCCATTTGCAGATGACACAAAGATAGGTAGGAAAGTATGTTGTGAAGAGGACACGAGGGGGTTGATTCACCAAAATGGAGACGAAGTGTTGGCTCCGTCATGAACGCCGTCGAGTTTCACGACGGTGCGAAACGGGCAAGGGGACGACCGATTCTGTGCCCCACAGGTGCTGGAGCGGTTCACGCCGCTCCAGCCTCCCTTCCCGGCACCGAATGGGCGCCGTGCCAACCCGCGCATGTGCAGTTTGGTCGCGCCAACCTGCACATGCGCGGGGGACTTCTTCAGCCCCGACTCAACATGGTGTCGGTGTTCAGGGGCCGGCTGCGCAGGAAAGTAGGCCCGGCGGGTGGAGAAGCCGGCCCACCGATTGGTGAGCCCTGATCGTGGGTCAGACCCCTTCGGAGGTCCCCCCAGTGAAGAATCGCTTTTCCCCGCCCCACAGGCCGCCCCTCGACCCTTCGCGAAGAGTTCCCACGGGCAGCGACCAGGGGTGAAGGCGCCGGTGGGACTCTGTCGTATCCGCACGCCCACTTGACCCATCCGGGCCGGAGAATCGGTGGCCCCGCTGATTCCAGAGGCCCGTGGCCGGCGCCGCATCAAACGTGCCGGCGCAAATGGCGCAGATTCTCCGCACCTCGGAGGATCGCGGGCCGGCGTCGTGGAGCGGTTGTGCCGATTCTCCAGCCCAGCGCAGGGCTCGGAGAATCGGCACCCCAGAGTTTGAAGATGGATGTAGATAGGTTGACTGAGTGGGAAAAAATAGGCAGATGGAGTATAATGTGGGAAAACTGAAGTTGTTCACTTTGGCAAGAAGAATAAAAAAGCAGAGCATTACTTACACGGAGAACGACTGCAGAATGCTGAGGTGCAGAGGGATGTATGCGTTCTCGTGGATGAATCGCAAAAAGCTAGTATGCAGGTACAGCATATAATCAAAAAGGCTAATGGAATAATGTAGGAGCGGTTTTAAGGCCTGTGTATTGAGTTCTTCCACGTGGGGTTATTCCCTACGGCTCAGGTCAGTACAGAGAGAAACAAAAACACCATAATCTGGACAAGGTGGCTATTTATTCAAGCTAGTTACGTGTACACGGAGAACAGACTGGATATCAGCCAAGACCTGTTCTACCAAACAAAGATCCGAGCACAGTAATTATACAACATTCAAAAATCAAGAGCCCACCCCAGTTGAACGCGATCCAATCCCTGAAGCTGCTTCTTTTAAACTTATCCAATAGAGTTGCAAACAGTTTTTAAACTTCACCCAATAGAGTCGCAAGCAGCGCATGATTGATCATCACTCTGACATGTTCTTACAATCCCAGCAGCCTGTGCTGGCTGTTTGTGAGAAACAGAACAACAGAAAGACAAGGGGCGGGATTCTCCGACCGCCGGGGGTCGGCGTGAATCCCGCCCCGCCGTCCTCCAAATTCTCCGGCCCCCCAAAAATCGGCCCAGCATGAATAGCGCCGCCCGCCTCGGAGAATGGCGGGGACCGGCACGACTCAATGGGCCCCGGAGCTGCCCGAATTCCAGTCCCGCTGACGTAAATTGGAGTAGGTCCCTTACCGGCGGGACCTGGCGGCGCAGGTGGCCTCCAGGGTTCTTGGGGGGGTGTGGGGGATCTGGCCCCTGGATGTACCCACACGGTGGCTTGGTCCGCGATCGGGGCCCACTGATCCGCCGGCGGACCTGTGCCATGGGGGCACTCTATTGTTCCGCACCAGCGGCTGTAGCAGTCTGCCATTGCCAGTGCAGAAATGAAGCCCTCTGCGCATGCGCAGGGATGACGCCAGCACACGCTGGCACTCCCGCACATGAGTCAACTCGCGCCGGCCGGCGAAGGCCCTTCGGTGCCGGTTGGTATGGCGCCAAGCCCCTTTCCTGCCGGCTGGCGGGGTGCAAACTACTCCAGGGCGGGCCTCTCCCCTGAACAGTGTTCAGTTGGGGGGGGGGGGGGGGTGGGACGCACATCCGGCATCACCGTTGCACCAAACGTAAACCCCAGTGCCATTCGGTCACCCTCACGAGCCCCCTGACACCGGACATAGCACAGAGTCTTCAAAATTCAGTGTAACATTGACTTTAATGGAGACATTCATAGACAGATGCCCTAGCCTCTACAACTAAGCTGTGGCCTGCACCCATACCAACTAACTTTGTGTCTAGCTTCTTTGCCTTACGGGCCCTACCACTACGTCTAGGTGTATCCCCAGATGGTACAGCAGGAGTGGAGGCGGACTCCCCGTCGCCACGCGTTTCCTGGGGCGGCCCGGCTTCGATGGGCCAGGCTGCTCGGCTGGCGTGCTGGATGGTGTGGTGCCACCCTATCCTGCCCACTGCCCACCAGATGCACCAGGGACAGAATGGGGGGGAGGCTGAGTGTTCAGGGACCCCCCCCTTGCTGGAGTTACCGGGACGGGACACAGAAACTCCTCCTCCCTCGGGGAGCCCGGTGGCCCCCGGGCCTCACTGTGGGATGGAGGTGTGATCGGAGACATGCGCCGTTGCACCACCGACACATGGCGCTGCCAGTCCTGGAGGCCTGCAGCGGTATCGACCAGAGTCTGAGCGTTCGCAGCGACAGAGCCCAGGGAGTGGGACATCCCTGTCAGGAACTGTGCAACCTCTACCTGTGAGTGCGCTACGCCATCCAGCACGTGCGTCAGGCAGTCGATGCTCTCCGCAACTGACTGCTGGGACTGTGCCATGGCCGGCTGGGACTGGGCCATGGCCCGGTGAGACTTGGCCAGGGCCCGGAGCGCGGCGGCAATTACGTTTTGGCTCTGGCGCATGGCTGCCTGTGAGAGGGCAGCCCTCTCCTGGGCCACGGATGACGTGTGCACATGAAGCCCAACGCCTTGCAGAACCTGACCGATGGCCGAAACCGTTTTCCCCATTGCCTCCACCGCGGATGCCACCCGTGCGGTGTCGACCTAGGTGGCTGTGATGAGCAGCCCCAATCCCTGCTCCTGGACGGCTGTCATCCCATCGTTCAGTTCCTGGGTTTCCATATGCATCGGGTCTCTGGGTGGGTCCAGTAATTCCAAGAACCCGAGAACCGTCTGGCCGCCAGCTGGATGCTGGGCCTGGGCTGCCCTCCGACCATCCAGCCCCTCGGCTGCTCCAACTTCCACCTGCTGTATCGGCTCGGCTGTGTGGTGCACACCAGACCGTGACCCGGGAGCCTCATAACTTATGTGCCCAACCGAGGTGAGTGTATCTGGGATGGTGGATGTTGTGGGTGACAGCAGTGCTGTAAACTCAAGGTCCTCATCTGTCCAGAGGTCTGGAGTGTCCTGTGCCAACTCTCGGACCGAAGCAAGGCGCCCGTGCCCATGTAATTTTCCATGTCCGGTGTGTCCGTCAACTGTATGGCCGTCCTCTGTGCGTCACTGTCCACAGTCCCCGTCGTCTCTCTGTCACTCTCCTGGCTCATGGCCCTATGTTCGGGCAATTCACGGCCATCACTGTCCTGACTGTCCGTCCTGTGTCCCTCGGTGTTGTCTCTGTCCGTCCTCTGTGTGTCCCCCTCCAGTGTCCCGGACTGAGAGAATGGCCCTCCTGTACGTCTTCCTTCCACCCTCCAGCATGCATCCCTGGGTGCGGCTGAGCTTCCGGATGGATGGCTGGGTCTTGCCCGAGACGACCCTGGACGATCGGCCCCTGGCCCTGGGGAACACAATGATGCGGGGTTCGTTAGACACGCTGGGCCAGGTGTACGGTGGTGGAGGGGTCACTGTGAGGGGGGAGGGGATCGAGGGTGCAGTGGCCAGAGTGTGAGGGGAGGTGTTCGGGGCTGTAGTGGGCAGAGTGTGAAGGGGAGGGAGGAGGGGGTGGGGGGGGGGGGGGCAGAGTGTGAGAGGGGAGGGGTTCGAGGGTGGAGTGGGCAGAGTGTGAAGGGGAGGGAGGAGGGGGTGGGGGGGGGCAGAGTGTGAGAGGGGAGGGGTTCGAGGGTGGAGTGGGCAGAGTGTGAGGGGGAGGGGTTCGGGAGTGGAGTGGCCAGAGTGTGAGGGGGTGGAGTGAGCAGAGTGTGAGGGGGTAGGGGGGCACTGTAAGATGGGGATGATGGGCTGAGGGGGGGGGGGGTAGCCATGCAGGGTTGTCTCATTTGCTTCTGCACCTCCGACCTGGCAGGGCTACCTCCCGGGTGGCAGATCCCCCAGCGAGGACCAGGGCCCTCTGCTCAAACACTGTTAGAGGGTGCAGCACGGGCGAACCCCCTCCGGTTCTCAGACGCTCACGGTGGTTGTGAGCTGTCTTATCCTGTGGTGGAGTGGGGTTGGATAAAGCATTACAATGAGGCGGTTATCATCACGGCGTGCAGATATAGGCTACATTAATGCTGGGTGGGGGACAGTTGGAGCCACACCATGTCATCTCTCAAGGGGGTCGTGCTGCTCATGTGGGTCGTGTACAACGTTGTGCCCCCTGAGCCCACCCCACTCCCCCGTGGGCGGGGGGGGGGGGGTTGCTGCATGACGTGGGGGGCAGGGGGTTGGGTGTGACCCGGGGGCATCCTCGTGGCACTTACTCTGGCAGCCCTCGTGAGGTCATGGAGCTTCTTCCTACACTGCTCCCCAGACCGGGAGGTGTTCCCCACAGCACTGACCACCGTGCCAACCTCACGCCAGCCGCGCCTCACACTGCTTGAAGGTTGGCGATGCCCACGTCTTGGGCCGAGGATGGCCCTGCGTTCTTCCACCTCATCCAGCAGGGTGTCCAGGTCCGTGTCGCGGAACCTCGGAGCGGCTCCTCGGGGCTCAGCCATCGCGTCGTCTTGGGTCCTGTGGTTTAAATGACGGTGCGCGCCGTCAATCGGGCATCGCGCGATGACGATGCTGCTTTTGCACCATGCCCCCCGAGTTCCGCATGGCCCCATTGCTAGCCCATTGGCGAGCCCTGAATCGCTCGTGACCGCGGCCGTTTGGCACCGTCGTCAAACGCGATGGTGTTCATGACGACGCGGGGACTCTGCCGCATTATCGGAGAATCCCGCCCAGGGTTAATGGTTAATAATGATTACTCAGTCCTATAATTCATCTCAATCCTTAAAAAACAACTTATGTAAAACTACTCATGCTAACGATTCAGTTTTAAGAGATATCATCGCTGAACCCCCCCCCCCCTTCAAATGTTATCCTTTATTACACAAGGAATTGAACATAAGAGTAAGGATGGTTTGTTCTCGTTTAAGGAAGGATGTAGATCCAGTTTAGACGATCAAGAGGAGGTTTACTAAATCGATACCTGGATTGAGAGGGTTGCCTTATGAGGAATGATTGGACAGGCTGGGCTGGTTGCCACTGGAGTTTAGAAGAATGAGGGGTAACTGGATTGAAGTATATTGGAAGGGATGTTTCCTCTTGTGGGTGGGTCCAGAGCTAGAGGGCACGGTTTTAAAATTAGGAATCCCCCTTTTAGGACAGGGATGAGGAGAATTTTGTTCAGAGGGATGTGCGACTCTTTGCCTCAGAAGACGGTGGAAACAGGATCAATGAATATTTTTAAGGTGGAGGTAGATAGATATTCTTGTTAGGCAGGGGAATGAAAGATTATTGGGGGTAGAACGTGGAACTTAACACAGATGAACTATTATCTTATTCAATGCCACAGTAGGCTCAAGGGAGAGAACAGCCACTTTCTGCTCCTATTTTGTATGTTCTTATGAGACAGAAACACATGATAATCAAAGCACAGAAGGAGACCATTTGGCCCATTGTGTTTCTTCTGGCTCACTGCTAGAAAAACTGAGCTAGCTCCCCTGTCCATGCATATCTGGAAGTTCAATAATTCCATTTCCTGTTGAAAGTAGCAATTGAATTTACCTACATCACCGTTCTAGACAGTGCATTCCAGATTATTTAAAAGTTTTCTTCATATTACCTTTGGTTATTTTTCCCAAAGGGTTGTTTGGGGACAGTTAGAATCATAGAAACCCTACAGTGGAAAAGGAGGCCATTCAGTCCATCGAATCTGCAACAACCCTCTGAAAGAGCACCAATACCCTAGCCTATCCCCGTAACCCCACCTAGGGGTAATTTAGCATGGCCAATCCACCTAACCTGCACATCATTGGATTGCATGAGGAAACCAGGGCACACGGAGGAAATCCACCCAGACACGGGGAGAATGTGCAAATTCCACACAGACAGTCACCCGAGGTCGGAATTAAACCCGGATCCCTGGTGCTGTAAGGCAGCAGTGCTAAGCACTGTGGCAGCGTGTTGGGAGAAAAAAATAGGCACAGTATGGAGATATCTGAAGAAGTCTGAGTTGTATGTGGAATCAAAATGGAAGTAAACTCAGGAAGAGTATTAAAACCCTTTTACAGAAGCTGAAAGAAATAATTAAGGGAGTATTGTGAGGCTGACTATTATCTGTGGTTCAACTTTAAAAATGCTTTTGATGTAAAGAAAGAGGTGCTAATTTCAGTTTTGAAGAATAGGCCCAAAAAGCTTTGATAGTGACTGCTGTAGAATGACATTAAAACCCACTCACGTCTTACAGCAATGGGAATATATCCTGTATCTTACGGACTCTCACCTCCCATCACCTCTCCCCCCTCCCTCCCCCAGTCTATTTGGGACAGATGCCTCAGATGACAAAGAGAAAAAAAATTGACATTGTGGCCCTTCAAAAACATGAAAGATAATATTTGAAGTCAAAATAGCAACTACCCTGGGATCTTTCATCTGAAAAATCTGACAGTTTAATAGAAATACTCCGTGTAATAAATAACAAAAAAAAAAATGAAAGCTAGCTTCTGGTCTTCCGGTTTTTCAAGATTTCCGACGTTCCCAGTGTGACAGGGTGACCATGGGGAAATGAATGTGGTTGTGGAAAGCTTGCCTGGTGGTCGGTCAAAGTTTGGTTTTAGTATTGACACCGAGGCTTGAGGACAGAGGTGATGAATTGTTATCAGTGATCTCTCCCGGCCAAGACCGGGCTGAAATTGCAGGAGGTAATTTTTAGAGTTGTCGGAAATTTCAAAATGTTGTGGGGACTAAGTGTAGTCATCAGAAACTGAAGACCTTCAATGTGATATGGCCACCATCAGTGCTGTAAGGTTTATTATTTTCATGTTCATCCACCGCCTGTATCTAATTTAATGTTGATGTTGATGGACCAACACAAGGAAACCAAGGAAGGAAAATTATGTTGTCCTTGCCAGCGATGCCCACATCCCAAATATAAAATATATGTGGCAAGCTAATTACTGTGGTTCCTCACTCTAACCTCAAGATATGCTACCAACCCTCATACACATACAATGTGTAAGGCAACAGGCCTTAACTCATGGTGTGTAGGCAAATGACCAAAGATCTCACAGCAGATCATTGCTATGCGCTGTAAATATAGTTAAACCTGCCAATTGTTTTAATGCTGCACCACTCTGATCATTCAACAGACTCAGCACTGAAACAATTTTGAGACAATACACAAGACAGCATATTTCAAGGTCGACCCCAATTTCACTTACGTGGTAGTATGTGCACCACCTCTGTGGTAAGGTGTGCCCACTGGGATTCTCTGCATTTGAAGATTTTGCACCGGCTTATATTTTAGGGGCCTGGATGGATGGATCTAGATGTTAAATGGATCCAGCTATTCAATGGATAAATGCATTTGGATAGATCTGGGTGTTTAGTGGATGGCTCTGAGAGTTAAATTCAATCGACGAGTCCAGGTGTTAAATAGCTACATTCAGGTGTTAACTGGATGGATCTCGGTATGATGGATGATTCCAGGTGTTAAATGGCTGAATCCAGGTGTTAAATGGATGATTCCATGTGTTAAATGGCTGAATCCAGGTGTTAAATGGATGATTCCAGGTGTTAAATGGCTGAATCCAGGTGTTAAATGGATGATTCCAGGTGTTAAATGGATGATTCCAGGTGTTAAATTGCTGATTCCAGGTGTTAAATGGATGATTCCAGGTGTTAAATGGATGCATCCAGGTGTTAAATGGATGAATCTAGGTGTTAAATGGATGGATCCAGGTGTTACATGGATGAATCCAGGTGTTAAATGGATGCATCCAGGTGTTAAATGGATGAATCTAGGTGTTAAATGGATGGATCCAGGTGTTAAATGGATGAATCCAGGTGTTAAATGGATGGATCCAGGTATTAAATGGTTGGATCCAGGTGTTAAAAGGTTGGATCCAGGTGTTAAAAGGTTGGATCCAGGTGTTAAAAGGTTGGATCCAGGTAATAAATGGTTGGGTCCAGGTGTTAGAAAGTTGGATCCAGGTGTTCAATGGATGGATCCAGGTGTTTGGGTGGCTCAGGGTTTATCTCCCCCTTTGTAATAAAAACGTCAAATACAAACCAGAGTCTCACTACAACTCCAAAAGGCCACTTTATCGACAGGGCGGAATCCAGCATTGAAAATACGCACATTGTCTTTAAAATTCTATGAACACACTCCACATAAGTGCTTCTTACTGTGACCCTGTAGCTGCTGTCAACGAGATTGGTAATTCTTCAGTGGTTAGATAATAAATGAAGCAATTATAATATCCATTTTGTTTCATGAATGAGTACTTTACATATTTACCATCATCAGCAGTTCAATGCATTACACACGTGATGCTCTTGAATCAAACAGAAAGATTGTACTCCCATGTTGAAACGAAAAGAAGGATTGTATTTTCATGTTATCAGTCATTTGACTTGTATTTTCGGTTGAATATTAGAGGTCAGATCTTCGCCAAGACAATTTTGTATGTCCTAATTTCATGTCATGTTATCATAATTATTAGACTTACAATGTAATTTGAAAATACAACCTGTCTTAAAAGCAATTATTGTGTGTTTTAGCCAATGCAACATTAGTAAAAATGAATTGCAGGGAATGTTAGTCATGAGCAGAATATTGAAAGTGGAGAGGAGAGAATTGTAGAAAGAAGTGTGGGGCAAGTGAATGCATCACAGAAGATTGGAGGTGACATTAAAGGGGAACAGAAAATGTGTTTTTCATAGAATTTACAGTGTAGAAGGAGGCCATTCGGCCCATCGAGTCTGCACTGGCTCTTGGAAAGAGCACCCTACCCAAGCCCATACCTCCACCCTGTCCCCATAACCCAGAAACCCCACCCAACACTAAGGGGCAATTTGGACCCTGAGGGCAATTTATCATGGCCAATCCACCTAACCTGCACTTCTTTGGACTGTGGGAGGAAACCGGAGCACCCGGAGGAAACCCACGCACACACGGGGAGGTTGTGCAGACTCCACACAGACAGCGAACCAAGCCAGGAATCAAACCTGGGACCCTGGAGCTGTGAAGCATTTGTGCTATCCACAATGCTACCATGCAAATACTACTAAGCAAGTAAAGAGGAAAGGATAGTAAAGTAGCCAATTAGCACACAATATTCTTGTAAAGCAGAGTATATGTACTTTGCACCACTTTCCGCTAGGATTGAGGGACCTGCTACTACTACAGTAAAGGAGGTGAAGGAGAGTGGCAGCACGGTAGCATTGTGGATAGCACAATCGCTTCACAGCTCCAGGGTCCCAAGTTCGATTCCGGCTTTGGTCACTGTCTGTGTGGAGTCTGCACATCCTCCCCGTGTGTGTGTGGGTTTGTTCCAGGTGCTCTGGTTTCCTCCCACAGTCCAAAGATGTGCAGGTTAGGTGGATTGGCCATGATAAATTGCCCTTAGTGTCCAAAATTGGCCTTAGTGTTGGATGGGGTTACCGGGTTATGGGGATAGGGTGGAGGTGTTAACCTTGGGTAGGGTGCTCTTTCCAGGAGCCGGTGCAGACTCGATGGGCCGAATGGCCTCCTTCTGCACTGTAAATTCTATGATTCTATGATTCTATGATAGGATGAAAAATAGAGAGCAGGATTTAAAAGGTTGGCTATCGTTCAAAGTAGGAAAGTCACCTGGTCCAAGTGGGATGCATTTGAGATTGCTAAGGGCCGCAAGGTGGCACAGTGCTTACCATTGCTGTTTCGCAGTGCCAGGGACCCGGGTTCAATTCTGGCCTCAGATGACTGTCGGTGTGGAGTTTTCAAGTTCTCCCCATGTCTGTGTGGGTTTCCTCCGGGTGCTCCGGTTTCCTCACATGGTCCAAAGATGTGCAGGTTAGACGTTCACTAAGGGCAATTTAGCATGGCCAAAGACCTAACCTGCACGCCTTTGGACTGCGGGAGGAAACCAGAGTACCCGGAGGAAACCCACGCAGACACGGGGAGAACATGCAGACTCCGCACAGACCCAGCAGGGAATCAAACCTGGGACCCTGGCGCTGTGAAGACACAGTGCTATCCACTTGTGTTACTGCGCTACCCCAATGGGCTGAATTGGTTGATGGGCTGAATTGCATTTTTCTGCACTGTAAGGATTCTATGATTCTCTGAATTAAGGGTGAAAATAGCAAAGGCTCTGCCCTAAATCCTACCACTCTCCTTGGATGTTGGGTTGGTTCCAGAGTTACGCCTTGTTTACATAGGGAGGAGGACTAACCCAACAACTCCAGGCCAGCCAGCTTACATTGGTGCAGGGGAAAATTCTGGAGGTGTTAATCAAGGACAAAATTAATTGTCACTCGGATAAACTTCGGCAAATAAGTGAAAGCCAGCTCAGATTTCATAGAATTATCATAGAATTTACAGTGCAGAAGGAGGCCATTCGGCCCATCGAGTCTGCACCGGCTCTTGGAAAGAGCACCCTACCCAAGGTCAACACCTCCACCCTATCCCCATAACCCAGTAACCCCACCCAACACTAAGGGCAATTTTGGACACTGAGGGCAATTTATCATGGCCAATCCACCTAACCTGCACATCTTTGGACTGTGGGAGAAAACCGGAGCACCCGGAGGAAACCCACGCACACACAGGGAGGATGTGCAGACTCCGCACAGACAGTGACCAAAGCTGCAATCGAACCTGGGACCCTGGAGCTGTGAAGCAATTGTGCTATCCACAATGCTACCGTGCTGCCCTACAATGCTACCGTGCTGCCCTTCACGTCAAATCGTACCTGACCAACTTGATTGAGTTATTTGATGAACTTAATGGAGAGAGTGATGAATGTGGCGCAGTTGATGTTTTGAACAAAGAGTATCAAAGGGATTTAGTCAAGTGCCACATAACAGACTATTAGCAAAACTGAAGACCATGGAATTAAAGGGAAAATGCATCATGGATACACTATGGTATATGCACTATGGCTAAGAGGCAGAAAGCAGGACATAGTAGTGAATGGTTGACTGTCCACTTTGAACAATACGGTGGTGCCCCTCAGCAATAGTGTTGGGGCCATTGATCTTTTTGATGTGTATTAATGACTTGGGCTTGGGCAAAAAGGGAATAATTTCAGAATTTGCAAGTAACACAAAATTTGGAAATGTAGCAAAGAGTTAAGAAGATAGCAACAGACTTCCAGAGGACATAGACTGGCTAAGACACATAGTAGGTGAAATTGATTGCGGAAAAGTGTGTTACCATGATACATTTTGGAATATAGATTGAGAAGGGGCAATATGAGATAAATAATTTTCAAAGGGATTTAGGAATATACAGACCTGGGGCATTTCATGTCAGGAAGATAGCAAGATAATTTGAATAGGTTGTTAAATAAGAAAGCATCTGCTATCTTAGGCTTTGTAGGTAGAGGTAGAGAATACTGTCATAATACAAGTATATGATGGTGCACAGGCAGCCATTGATTGACACACAGGATGACCAATGAACACACAGAACACAGCAGCCAATCACCAGACAGGACACGACCACTATAAAGCCAGAGGGCACTAGTTTTCCCCCTCTCTCGGGATCCAGCCTCTGAGACAGTCAGAGCCCGTGAGCAACAACTAGAACATCCACCATGTGATAGCAAGATAGTCTGGTCAGGTTAGCCTCAGTTCTCCAGTCAACTCAGCATAGTGTCAACCCACAGTTAAAGTTATGTATGATAGTTAAGAGTTCAATAAAATAGAGTTGCATTTCTTCAAGTGTTGGAAGCCTGTCTCTCGCTGCTGCAATAAACACAGTCCTCGCAGACCCAGCTTACCCAACCCATCGAATACAAAAGCAAGGAGGTTCATAGAAACATAGAAAATAGGTTCAGGAGTAGGCCATTTGACCCTTTGAGCCTGCACCACCATTCAATATTATTATGGCTGATCATGCAAATTTAGTATCACACACCCGCTTTCGCTCCATACCTCTTGATCCCTTTAGCGCGAGGGCCATGTCCAGCTCCTTCTTGAATATATCCAACAAACTCGCCCCAACAGCTTTCTGTGGTAGAGAATTCAACATGTCCACAACTCCGAGAGAATAAGTTCTTCCTCATCTCAGTGCCGAATGGCTTACTCCTTATTATAGGGACCCTTAGTTCTGAACATCCCCAACACCGGGGATTCAATATGTTTCTATGAGATGCCCCCCCCCCCATATATACCTCATACCCCTCATACACCTCCACTGGCTGGTTTAGCTCAGTGGGCGAGATAGCTGGTTTGTAATTCAGAACAAGGCCAGTAGCATGGGTTCAATTCCCATACCAGCTGAGAATTCTGAATTCGCCCTGTGTACCTGAACAGGCACCGGAACGTGGTGACTAGGGGCTTCACACAGTAACTTAATTGCAATGTTAATGTAAGTCTACCTGTGACAATAAAAAGATTATTATTATTACCCCCATATATGCCTCATACCCCCATCCTTCACCCATATATCCCATATCCTCCGTACACCCTTCATATCTCCCATATATCCCCCAACACCCCTCATATCCCCCAACACCCCTCATATCCCCCATACACCCTCATATCCCCCAAACACCCTCCATTACCCCAGGCTCCCCTGCCCTCCCCCCTCAGGCTTGTCTGGCGGGGGTCTGCATGGCTGAAGCATTTTCTCCATCAGGTTGAAGCGAACTCAGGCCTTAAATAAAATCATTAAATCTTGGTCTCACGCTAAAACATTTTAAATTACTGTGTTATGGATGCCTGCTCAGCTCTCAATAGTGGCTAAGAGATTGGGCCAGTTATCCTGGACGGGATCTTCCGTTTCTGCGGCTACGTGTCAATACCGGCGTGGGACCCATTGTGTTTCACAACTGAAAAATCGGTGTGAAATCCTCACAGATTTCGATACCGGTGAGGGGCTAGCACCAGCGGCGACTGAAACTCCCGCGGACCATGCCAAAAATGGCCAGAGAATGGCTGGATCCCGGGGAGTGAATGTGCATGGCTGGCAACCTGCACCGGTCGCGCCGTACAACATGGCGCCGACCATGCGTGACCCCAACCCGCCAACTGAGACTCCACAGCCCACCCCCTGGCCACCCTCCACCAGTCCGCCCAGCCCTAGCCAAAGCCCCTCAGTCAGCGGCATGGATCCCGGCCAAGTGTGGCAGCACTGGACACAGTTCGTAGCCGGCACACCGGGATCCCACATGGTTGGGACCACACGTGGCCCACGCCATCGGGAACACGGCCCATCGAGGATGGAGCATCACAGGTGGACCGGCCGATGATGCGCCAACACCATTGAAACGTCGCTCGCCATGCGTTATGATACGCCAGTTTGCAGGGAATGGAGCATGGCAGACTGGTATCAAACCGGCGCCAGCCCCGATTTCGGCGAAGGAATCCATTCTCCGTCTGATTGCTGAATACGATTTTGGCATCGGTCTACGGAGAATCCAGCCCCATAACGTTTTCATGTTTTAATGCAGTGTGGGAAGAATGATGCCTTCAAGGGGTGATAATATAAGAAATAGGGCTTGGCTACTTTATAAACAAACTTTATTGAAAGAAAATAAAATAAAACAACATTTAAACTTTTACTTCAGCTCTAACGCTAACATATTAAACCTATTTTCTTAACATTAGCCCACTAGTTCTCATTAAACAACACTGTACATGAACATGCAGCTCTCGTTCCGCTTACCCAAATAAGCAAAGGTGATACTTGCATTTAACAAAGCAATTTTTCTTCTGTGAGAGGAATGTGTTCAGGACCCTTTTCCAAAGTCAGCCTCGGTGGCAACTTTCCTGACATCTCAGGTCGATTTCCACAGCCTTCTGCCTGTAACTGTTCAAAACAGCATTTCCCCTATCTCACTAAGCTCTGCCCAGTCCCTCAAACAAAGGACCTTTCGAGTTTCCAGACTTGAATCAATTATCGCTCTCTTGGCTGATTGTCCACTCCCGTTTACACAAAAGAACAGAGCTATGACATTTACATGCAACTAATGTTCCATTGACGGCCAAAAATGTCATTAGACTCTGTTGATGGGTAAATGGCTGGTCAAACAAGGTTGTGCCGAATGACAATGGATCTTGAGTGGTTCATCCTGGATGAAATGGAGCAATCCTGTGTATTCCCACTAATGTCCAGTTGTGGTACCACTGTTCTGGCTGCTGTTGTTTTCCCCTGATAGGCTATCCTTCCTAACCAGTATCCGAATCTGTATAGTTGTTAGAGAGGGGGACAGCCACAGGGGAGTCCTGCACTGACTGCCTGCCCTTTCTTTTGGTCAACCATCTGTCTGTCTGCATTGTGGGTGTGGCCACGTCTCTATAACTCCTATCTATGATGCTTTCTGCCATCTACATGCTCATAAATGCAGCCAACCGCTGCTCCAACCAAACCATGTGGACTGTGAGGAGCTGCCGTTGGTTCCACTTTCTGCAGACATATTCGACCGGAACACTGGAAGCATGACGAATCTCCCATATCTCACAGTTAGAGCACTGCACCCCACTAAGTGACATTTAAGCACTAGTTAATTAACCTAAAATAAATACTTACTAAATTGTTATTAGATTAAGTTACAATTAACTATATGGTCCCTGGCGCTAGATTTCTACTGTAAAATCAAATGTAAATACTGCTGTCCGCCCTCAGGTTTAGTTACTCCTCTACCTAGTTAATCAATTTGTTTTAATCACTTCTCAGACGAGACATCTTGGACCCCATTTCTGGACTCAAGGTCCTGATACCTCCCTATTATGACAACTGGTTATACGTCAGTTGGAGCATTGCAGGAAATTCTAGGCAACATACTTTAGGAAAGATAGCAAGGTCTTGAAAAGGGTGAAAAGGTGGTTCCTTAAAATTATACAAAAGATGAAGAGTTCAGCTATGTAGACATACAAGAGATGTTATGGCTGCTTTCCTCAGGAAAGAACAAGTTTAGGGGAGATTTAACAAAAGGTGCGCAAAAAAAATAATGAAGCCTTTTGATAGAGTAGATACAGAGAAATGGGTTCCACTGGTTGGTAATCGGAGGATACAGATTTGAGAAAATAGGCAAAGTTCCAGGGGGAGAAATGAGGAGAAGGTTTCTTAGGTAACGAGTTGGAATAATCTGAAACACATTGCCCGAAAGGGTGATGGAAGCAGATTCAGTAATAACCTGGAAAATTGAATTGGATGTATAGTTGAAAAAGGAAAATGTTGTCGGAATGCGGGGAAAGAGCAGCAGAGTTGGACTAATTAGATAAGGGCCAGCACAGGGTCAATGGTCCAAATGATTCTATGTATGAAAACGTTATTGTTTTTGCAGTTGGAAAACCCTCAGAACAGACAGTCAGTGCATTCCAAATTTTAAACTGCCGTGAGATGTTTTAGTTCTGCTTTTTATGCATTACCATCGTTACAAATGCTGCGCACATTTGACAATATTTTTCAAAATAATAAACCCTGGCAATCAATCTGCTATGTTTATACTGTCACTTAGCAACCAGTGGAAATCCTGCTACTTTTAGATTGTACTAAGCTTGCTCGGATCACATCCTTATTTCAATAATATTGTCAAAACAAGGATTTCAGTCCAAGTAAACACAATAATGTGGACTACAGCAGTTCGAGCAAAGGGCCAACACAGGCATAATGGGCCCAATAGCCTTCTACTCTGAGCCTGCAGCCGCCCCAGCTAGGTTTTGTTTGTTTGTTATCCACCATCTTTCCTCAGTCATTGAGTGAGGAGAGTTCCAGACAGCTTTGAATTCAATGGGTTTCTCCAATGTGGTGGTCTTAGCCCTGAACGTCCACATGGGTTCTACGAGGCAGAACCGCCATAAATGAGGGGAGATCTGGTTATATCAGGAAACTATTCCCAGCATCTCAGAGGCGGATGAGGGGGGGGAGGGGGGGATGGATTGTTGTGGCTGGGGGAAAAATATATAGTTTCTTTATTCGCTCATGGGACCTGGGCATCGCAGGCTTTTATTTCCCATCCTTAATTGTCCTTGAAGGAGTAGTTAAGAGTCAACCACATTGCTACGGGTCTGGAGTCACACACAGGCTAGACCAGGTCAGGGATTTCCATCCCAAAAGGACATTAATGAACCAGATAGGTTTTTACGACAAGCAACAATGGCTTCATGGTCATCATTCCAGGTTTTTACTGAATTCAAATTTCACCATCTGCAGTGGCGGGATATGAACCTGGGTCCCCAGAGCATTACCCTGGGTGTCTGCTTGACTAATTATAAAACCACTAGGCCACCGCCTCACCTCAATATATATCGGGTCAGTTCCTGACATATTCCTCACCGCCTCCCACATTTACCGAAGAATACATCAAAACAAAGATGACACCTTTTCCTCCGACGGCAGGAAGTTTATTAAGATATTTATGGAGGCCAATATTGGAAAGTTGTGAAATTCTGCAGCACCCTTGCCATGGCTGCAGCTCCTCTGCTGACAGGAGTCAACAGGTGGGCTGATTACCATGAGTATCATAGTCAATGATCACGTTGAAAGGCATTGAAGTATCAGCTAACAAGTTTTTAAAAAATAAATTTAGAGTATCCAATTATTTTTCCCCAATTAAGGGGCAATTTAGCATGGCCAATCCACCTAACCTGTACATTTTAAGGTTGTGGGGGTGAAACACATGCAGACATGGGGAGAATGAGCAAACTCCATATCAACAGTGACCCAGGGCCAGGATTCGAACCCGGGATCTCGGCATCATAGTCCCAGTGCGCCACATGCTGCCCCCGCTGACACGTTTATGCTGATGGCTTTTGAGAGGAACTTGCCCCCCACAGCCTTCCACCTCAGTAGAAGAACGGCACTCAGCGGATAAAGGGTTCTACCTTTCAGAGTGACTGTGGGAGTAAAATGGACCCAATGCCGCTCAGTCTCTGCCCCAAAGGTCAAAATTCATTGGCAATGTATGAAAACTAGTAGCAACTGGCATATCTAAATGTTTGGAACTTGTTTTTATTCATATCAGAGACAGGATGCTGTGAATGTCTTGTCTCAAAAGACGTGCTGTTAGGTGAATTGGACATTCTGAATTCTCCCTCCATGTACCCGAACAGACGCCGTAGTGTGGCGACAAGGGGCTTTTCATAGAAACTTCATTGCAGTGTTAATATAAGCCTACTTGTGACAATAAAAATTATTATTAAAAGGAAAATATCTTGCCTACCTCTGACTGATGGAAATGAGGCTATGACAGGTGAGGACCTTGAGATGATTGTTATCACTGAGGAGATAGTGATGGGCAAGATAATGGGGTTAATGGTAGACAAGTCTTCTGGCCCTGATGGAATGCATCCCAGAGTGCTAAAAGAGATGGCTATTGAAATTGCAAATGTCTAGTAATAATTTACCAGAATCCACGAAATTCTGGGGTGGTCCCGGCGGATTGGAAATTAGCAAACGTGGCGCCACTGTTTAAAAAAGGAGGTAGGCAGAAAGCGGGTAAATATAGGCCAGTGAGCTTAGCCTCAGTAGTAGGAAAGATGCTGGAATCTATCATCAAGGAAGAAATAGTGAGGCAACTGGATGGAAATTGCCCCATTGGACAGACACAGCACAGCTTCGTAAAGGGCAAGTCGTGCCCAACTAATTTAGTGGAATTTTTTGAGGACATTACCAGTGTGGTAGATAACGGGGAACCAATGGATGTGGTATATCTGGATTTCCAGAAAGCTTTTGACAAGGTGCCAGACAAAAGGTTGCTGCATAAGAGAAAGATGCATGGCATTAAGGGTAAAGTAGTAGCATGGATAGAGGATTGGTTAATTAATAGAAAGCAAAGAGTGGGGAATAATGGGTGTTTCTCTGGTTGGCAATCAGTATCAAGCGGTGTCCCTCAGGGATCAGTGTTGGGCCCACAATTTTTCACAATTTACATAGATGATTTGGTATTGGGGACCAAGGGCAATGTGTCCAAGTTTGCAGGCGACACTAAGCTGAGTGGTAAAGCAAAAAGTGCGGAAGATACTGGAAGTCTGCAGAGGGATTTGGATAGTTTAAGTGAATGGGCTAGTGTCTGGCAGATGGAATACAACGTTGACAAATGTGTGGTTATCCATTTTAGTAGGAATAACAGCAAAAGATATTATTTAAATGAAAAAATATTAAAACACGCTGCTGTGCGGAGTGATCTGGGTGTGCGAGTGCATGAGTTGCAAAAAGTTGGTTTACAGGTGCAACAGGTGATTAAGAAGGAAAATGGAGTTTTGTCCTTCATTGCTAGAGGGATGCAATTTAAGACTGGGGAGGTTATGCTGCAACTGTATAAGGTGTTAGTGAGGCCACACATGGAGTATTGTGTTCAGTTTTAGTCTCCTTATCTGAGAAAGATGTACTGGCGCTGGAGAAGATTCACTTAGTTAATCACAGAGTTGAGGGTGTTGGATTACAAGGAGAGGTTGAGTAGACTGGGACTATACTCATTGGAATTCAGAAGGATGCAGGGGGATCTTATAGAAACATATAAAATTATGAAGGGAATAAACAGGATAGATGTGGGCATGTTGTTTCCACTGGTGGGTGAAAGCAGAACTAGGGGGCATAGCTTAAACAAGGGGAAGTAGATTTAGGACTGAGTTTTAGGAGGAACATCTTCACCCAAAGGGTTGTGCATCTATTGTATTCCCTGCCCAGTGAAGCAGTTGAGGCTCCTTCATTCAATGTTTTCAAGATAAAGATAGATAGTTTTTTGAAGAATAAAGGAATAAAGGGTTATTGTGTTCGGGCAGGAAATGGAGCTGAGTCCACAAAAGATCAGCCATGATCTCATTGAATGGCGGAGCAGGCTCGAAGGGCCAGGTGGCCTACTCCTGCTCCTAGTTCTTATATTCTTATGTACCTCAATCCCTGAATTCCACTGTAAAGCAAATCCATAGTCAACTACCATTTTATGGCAAACATCAACATTTTATTCATGGGAGGCAAACCAGGCCAGCATTTATTTCCCATCCCCAATTGTCCTTGAGAAGGTGGTGGTGAGCTGTCTTTTTGAACCGCTGCAGTCCATGTGGTGTAGGTACACACCCAGTGACAGTGAAGAAACGGTGATATGTTTCTGAGTCAGGGTGGTGAATGTCTTGGATGGGGTGCTGGTATTCCTATGTGTCTGCTTCTCTTGTCCATTCATTGCCTTCTCCAGAACAGCTAACATCTTCCTGGGACACGGTGCTCAAAACCCAGTGCTGCAGCTGAAGGTAATTTGACAAAGTTAATTGACTGTCCTTCAGCAACTCCTTGAGGAGTTCACTAATTATGCTGCCGACTAGCCAGTGGCACTGAGCACTGAGCAGAGAGTGCACCATGCACACTTCACCCAGTGCTATTTCAAACTGTATCAGGTCTTTATTGACAAATTAGTAGCCCAGAGTTGCTGGTGAGCCTCCTGGCTGCTTCCAGTGGGCAGGAGCAGGACTGAGATGGTCTGTGCTGCACTGCACTTGGACCATGTGTTACAGTACCTGGACCAGACCCCAATTAGGAAACCAGACGAGACCCAACAGTTTTTCTGTGATGATATTATGGTTGTGTTGTAATTCACCGACTAACCACAAAGAGTCTCATAAGTATGTAAGTGAATGTTACGTCAGGTGGCTGGACCCTCAGACTAGCTGGAGAGCTGGAAGCTAGAGCTTGTGCATGTTAAAACTATTATTCACCTGTTGTTTGCATACAGTTGACCCAAAGTTAATGTTAATAAATCATTTATAGCTTTAGCTACATAATTCTTACAATATAAATCAGGCCAGTCCAATAGGAACATCACATGGTACCAGGCTTGGTACCTGTAATGTACCACATTAAACACTGAGAAAAAAAAACTGGCCACATGGTCCAGAGGTTTGAAAATTTTGCAGACTGCAAGAATTAACAACATGGAGTCGTTGAAGCCACCAATGAATCTCAGATTTCATGGTAATGTGGACAACAACTGGCGTTTGTTTAAACAACAATTTAATCTGTTACCTACTGCAGTAAATTTAGGAGATCAATCAGATTTGCTTAAGGTAACGATGACCCTAACAGCGGCAGGCCCCGAAGCAACCGTACCAAGAAGAGTAGCTGCACCTCTTCAGGATTGCCTCAAAATGAGCTAGACAGAATGACAAAATTAAAAGTAATCAGAAAGATAGAGGAACCTACCGACAGGGTAATCTCCATGGTTTGTGTAAAGAAAAAGAATGGTGATATTCGTTGAGCATAGATCCTAAAGATCTTAACGTCAAAAGAGAACATTACCAAATACCAAAACAGGAGGAAATCATCTCTGAGATGGCTGGTGCACAATTTATGAAACTTGATGCATCTCAAGATTTCTGACAACTAAAGCTAGAGGAACAAAGTATAAAATACTGCAACTTTAATATGCCAATTGGATGGTATTGCTTTCTGAGAATGCTGTTTGACATAATTTTGGCATCAGAAATTTTTCACCGTGCCATGGAGCACATATCAAACTCATCAGAGGTCTACATGTGTACATAGAACATAGAACAGTACAGCACAGAACATGCCCTTCGGCCCTCGATGTTGTGCCGAGCAATGATCACCCTACTCAAACCCACGTATCCACCCTGTACCCGTAACCCAACAACCACCCCCTTAACCTTACTTTTTAGGACACTACGGGCAATTTAGCATGGCCAATCCACCTAACCCGCACATCTTTGGACTGTGGGAGGAAACCGGAGCATCCGGAGGAAACCCACACACACACACGGGGAGGACGTGCAGACTCCGCACAGACAGTGACACAGCCGGGAACTGAACCTGGGACCCTGGAGCTGTGAAGCATTTATGCTAACCACCATGCTACCGTGCTGTACATAGATGATATCATCATCATTTGGGGCTCAACCATAGAAGAGCACAATACGAGGTTGCTTAAAGTTCTAACGAGCATCAGGAGAAATGGGCTGAAGCTCAACAAGCAAACAGGGCCGGCTCAAGGCACCGGCAACTCGGGCAGTCGCCCGGGGCGCCATGTGCTGGGGGGCGCCAGAGACTCGGGTCCCGCGCATGCGCAGTTGGGCCGGTGCCAACCAGCGCATGCGCGGTGGCCGCCCTCCCCCAAGGCGCCCCCCCCCCCCCCGTCCGCCCCGCTCGGTCCGCCCCCCCGCTCAGTCCGCTCCCCCCCGCCCCCCCCCTCGGGTCCGCCCCCCCCCCGCGGGTCCGCCCTCCCCCGCCCCCCCTCGAGTCCGCCCCCCCTCGGGTCCGCCCCCCTCGGCCCCGCCCCTCGGCCCCGGCCCCGGCCCCCCCCCCCAAGGGCGCCGAAGTTCAGCTTGCCCGGGGCGCCAGCAACCCTAGGGCCGGCGCTGCAAGCAAGTGCCAATTTGGAGTAACTGAGGTCACATTCCGAGGTAACAAGCTCTCATCAACATGCAAAAACCTCATGACAAGGAAGCCATCTTAAGAGTGATGGATATCATCAATTTTATAGGGAAATTAATTCCAAACCTGTCAGCAAAAACAACACATCTCTGCGATCCCCTGCACAAGACAGCAGATTTCACTTGGACTGGGCAACATGAGCAAGAGTGGAAGAACCTCAAGACTTCACAAACCACCACACCAGTTCTCACATTTTTTGACCCAAGCAGGTTAAAGTGTCAACAGATGCGTCCAAAGATGGTCTCGGAGCAGTTCTTCTGCAATTCGAGTGTGATGATAGGAAACCAGTCACGTATGCATCACGATCCTTGACGGCAACAGAGCAGAGATACTCTCAACTTGAAAAAGAATGTCTGGGTTTTGTTGCCGGCTTGGAGAAATTCCACGACTCTGTGTGGTCTTCCAACTTTCACAGTTGAGTAAGGTCATCGTCCTTTGGTTAACATCATCAAGAAAAATCTCAGCCTGATGTCTCCGCGCATTCAGAGGTTGATGAAGTTACAACGCTATCACTTCAATCTCATCTTCACGCCAGGCAACATATTTGTTCTTAGCAGATGAATTATCAAAAGCTCCGATACAAAATATTAGTAGTGAAATTGCTGCAGATGTAGATCTGCATGTCAATTTATTTCCACACTACCAGCAGTATTAGATATGAAACTCCATGAGATCCAAGAAAAGGCCAGGAAGGCTCAAACTCTTCAAGAGGTGATGAGGAACATCAACTCACATGGGCCCAGAGGGCAATGTCTGGAGTTCTACAATTGCAGATTTGAACTCAGTATCGTTAATGGAGTGGTACTTTGTTTGAACACTATATTTGATATGTGCTCTGTTCGAAGAATTTACTAAAAAGGATACATTTTGGAATTAAAAAGAGCTTGTGACTCTGTTTACTGGCCAGATATAAACCAGGATATTGAAAGGATAGTCAATTGTTGTGACATATGCCAGACGCGTTGCTGCAAGCAAACAAGAAAACCTATGCAAATATCTGATTTACCTATGGCATAATGGCAGAAAGTAGCTATGGATCTCTTCCATCCATGAGGGGAAAGATTATTTAATGACCAAAGACTATTTTTCAAACTATCCCGAAATGACTTTACTGTCAAGCATCATGGCAAGCAGTGTAATACTGCATACCAAGTCAATTTTTGCTAGACACAGAATTCCTCAAGTCGGTGTGAGTGACCACGGTTCCTGTTTTAGCTGTAAAGAATGGCAACACTTCATAGTCTTGTTTGATTTCAGTCCCATCGCGTTGAGTCTGTGGTACCCTCAAGCCAACGAAAAGCCAAAAAAGATGTATATATTAAGCAACTGTTGAAGAAAGCCATGGACAGCCAATCTGATCCATACCTCGCAGATTAAGTTGCAGAACACCACGATTGTCACATAGTAGTTCGCCAGCAGAGTTACTCATGAATAGAAGGCTGCGTACCACACTTCCATACTTGGCAGAGGAGAATGCAGTGGTACTGCAGGAAATGCAAAGCATTAAAGAAAAACAAAAGGACGTCTCTGATAGAGTGTCTGTAACTTTACCACCTCTGAGTAATGATGACATTGAGAGAGTAGAAGATTCAGGAAATTGGTCAAGAAAAGCCATTGTACTTGAAGAAGTAGCACCTCATTCCTACAATATACAGACAGAGGATGGGTTGGTTTTAAGTAGAAATCACTGCGCACTCTTGAAACCAGAGAAGACTTTCACAACGTGATGGATGACGAATCTACATCAGAATCAACGTCAGCTACAGTGTCAGATACTTCAGCAGTTCCTGAGCATGAGGATGTCATGGAGACCATTCAATCTACAAGTTCTGAGCAGCAAGGTCAAACTTTGAGAAGATGAACCAGAGTTAGAAGAAAACCTGATCGACATTTGTAGATTTGGACTATTTGTATATGCTATGTTGTTGTTCTATATATATATATTATATTTGTTAAAACAGTTTAATTTTTAAAAAAAGTTAATATTATTAGACTCAGGCTTAAGATAGCATATGTAAGTATACTGATGATAATGTATTCATTTATTCCTTCAAAGGAAAGGGGATGTGGTGATATCATGGTTGTGTTGTAATTCACTGACTGACCACTAGGAGTCTCATTAGTATATAAATGAATGTTAGAGTCAGGTGACCTCAGGCTGACTGGAGAGCTTGATGCGAGAGGTTGTTTGTGCATGTTAATACTGTTATTCATCTGTTGTTTTGTATATAGTTGACCCACAGTTAATGTCAATAAATCATTTATAGCTTTAGCTACAATATAAATCAGAGACTCTTACAATATAAATCAGAGACTCCAACTGTTTTTCAATATATAAACTGTGAGGAGAAAATACTTTGCTCCAGGCGTGATTCCACTGACAAATAGGGCTTTTTAATATTGAAATAGGAGTAAACACATTAACAACTTTTTAATTAACAGACAGTCCTAAAAAAAATTAAGAAATGCCTTTGAGCTTACTTTCCCATCCACTTCTAAACTTTCAATTAAGCAAAATCCACAGACACAGGTCAAATGCCACTTATCAACACAGTTAACCCTCAGTGGCTTACAGATGTATTGACAAAGTCCTTGGGAGAGAAGCTTTCAGACATCAGTCTGAGAAACCTCTTCAGAATCCAGAGCAGAACTCTCAAAATGAAAGTAAAAACAACAGGCACAGGGCATGGCTGGAAAACAAAACTAAAAAACAGGCCAGCCCCTGCCATGAGTGACAACATAGCCTACCGAGCTGTTAAACCCTTAATCACAGCTTTAGCAGACATATAATATGGATACCTGAACCCAAGTTATTTTAATAGCATTACTGCAACAGTCATATAATACAATATATATAGAAATGTCCTCCTTTCATCAGACTTGTTGTTGTCCTGTTCTCATCAGAGGTGCGGCTGATATTCAAACCACTTAAGCAATCAAGAGACAGGCATTGGCAAACTACAATGTCACCTTCACACAGGCCTTTAAACATGGATCCTCCTTAGATATGTTTCACATATGATAATGGTGACAACCTTCAGAGAAACGGACGAAGGGGCTTTACACATAAAATACCTATTACTTAAAGGGATTGTTGCCAGGATACAGGTGTATGTAGTTGTGATTTGATGTTGAAGCATTTTCCCTCCGGTCCTTTGACAGAGTGAAGTATTCCATGGGTAATTACTTGCATGTGCTAAAGAACACATTTGTTCTTGAAATGACTCGCAGAACAATGAAGATGAAAATCAGAGCCCTTGTGAACACATTGTCATAATTTGCATGAACAAATGGAAATTCTTTAATTAGCTGCTAACTCCTTTAGTTACATAATAATCAATTAACAGGGTCGTTCTGAAGAGGAAGAAAAACACCTGATAAAATACCAGGAACCAGCTGGGCTTGCAATTAAAACTGGATCAGCCAACAGGGGAATCAAAGACTTTGATTCAATTACTAAGCTGTAAATTCAGTAATGCTCACTTTACTAGATTGTCTTTTCTGAGAGGATCCTGCATCTGGAAACTGCTGCGAACATCTCATGCTTTTTCTCATTAATTACATTCTAAAAAAATCCTCTTTAGTTTATTTTGTTGTTTGAATCCCCGTAACCGCGTTTGTTGATGAAGGAAGAGGTCTGGGCAGCACGGTGGCACAGTGGTTAGCATTGCTGCCTACGGCGCTGAGGACCCGGCTTCGAATCCCGGCCCTGGGTCACTATCCGTGTGGAGTTTGCACATTCTCCCCGTGTCTGCATGGGTTTCACCCCCACACCCCAAAGATGTGCAGGATAGGTAGATTGGCCACTCTAAATTGCCCCTTAATTGGAAAAAATAATTGGGTACTCTAAAAATAAAAAAATAAAAATGAAGGAAGAGGTAGCTAGGACGGGATTCTCCAATCTGCCCAGCCCCGTGCCTCTCGGCGGTGCATTGTCCGCTGGTGGCGGGATTCTCTGTTCCCGCCCCTTGTCAATGGGATTTCCCATTGCAGATGCCCCACCCCACCGGGAAACGTGCGGGCGGAGAATTCTGACCTGGTTTCGACACACTGCTGCTCAGTCTTTTTCAAATGTGATTTGGTTTCATGTATTCTGAAGTTTGTTTCTCATGACTATTTGAATTGATTGAAATTTCACCGAATCTTAAGTGATAGCGACCCAGATAAAACCGCGTTCTCACAATATGTGGATATTGTAAAGTACATAAAAGATTAATGTAATGTTATTACTCTAGTCACTAGATATTGCTGCAAAGTTAGTTTATGTCTTGATTGTAAATGGCATGTAAATAACTGTTTTTTGAACAAAAGACCTTTGCCTCCAGCAAGATCTCTACTGGAGTAAGAAGCCAATGAATCCAGTGATAATCCAGACCTGATGGGCCGAATAGCCTCCTCCTGCATTGTAAGATTTCTATGATTCGAAAAGAGGTGTTTTCGCCCAGTTCTGAAATACATATGTGAAAATCTCAGACCCTGATCAACAGCCTTATGCAGAAGCAGAAGGTTGACTCTGAAAAAGTCTGGAGGGCCTGAAGTTGTGTTGTGACTAGAAGAAATGTTAAAAATAATTGGCCAACAGCTCATACTTACATAGTGCTACCTATCTGCTGGAATCTATATCCGATTGACAAGCGGCGGGAACAGAGAATTCCTCCGCCAGCAAATGGCCTCCGGGAAACACGTGGCTAGGAGACCAGGAATCCAGCCCCATGTCTTTTTAACAATCAAATTTTTTAGGCGAAGTAACAAGGAGGATTGATGAGGGTACTGAGGCAGATGTTGTCTGCATGATTTTAGTAAGGTATTTGGCAAGGTCTCATGTGGCAGACTGGTCAAAAACTCCCATGGGATAGAGGGGGAGGCAGGGAGTTGGATCAAAATTGGTTCAGTGACAGGAAACAAAGGATTGATGGATGATTTTGTGAATGGAAAGTGGGTTCCACTGGTGTTCCATAGGACTGCATCTTGGGGACCTTGCTGTTGTATATATTAATGATTTAGACTTAAATGTAGGTGGCATGGCAGCACGGTGGCACAGTGGGTTAGCCCTGCAGCCTCACGGTGCTGAGGTCCCAGGTTCGAATCCTGGCTCTGGGTCACACTCCGTGTGGCGTTTGCACATTCTCCCCGTGTTCGCGTGGGTTTCACCCCCACAACCCAAAGATCTGAGGCTAGGTGGATTGGCCACGCTAAATTGCCCCTTAATTGGAAAAAATGAATTGGATAATCTAAATTTATTTTAAAAAATGTAAGTGGCATGATTGGGAAATTTGCAGATGACACAAAAATTGGTCGTGTAGTTGATAGTGAAGAGGATAGATGTTGACTCCAGCACGATATCAATGGTTTAGTTGAGTAGGCAGGAAAGTGGCAAATGGAATTCAATCCGGAAAAGTGTGAGCTGATGTTATTCACGGCAAACAAACCAAGGGAATACTCAATAAACGGGAAGTTATTGAGAGAGGATGAGGAAACGAGAGTCCTTGGAATGCATGCCCTCAGCTCCATGAAGGTGGCAGGACAGGTGGACAAGGTGAGCAAGAAAGCATGTGGAACTTTCCTTTATTGGGCGTGGTATTGAATATAAAAGCAGGGATATAAAAGCTGGAGTTATATAAAACACTTTATTGTTATAACAATAATAATAATCTTTATTGTCACAAGTAGGCTTAAATTTACACTGCAATGAAATTAATGTGAAAAGCCCCTAGTTGCCACCTTCCAGCACCTGTTCGGGTACACGGAGGGAGAATTCAGAATGTCCAAATTACCTAACAGCACGTCTTTTGGGACTTGTGGGGAAACTGGAGAACCAGGCGGAACCCACGTAGACGTAGGGAGAATGTACAGACCCCACACAGACAGTGACCCAAGCCAGGAATCAAACCTGGCATCACGGAGCTGTGAAGCAACAGTGGTAACCTCTGTGCTACCGTGCTGCCTTTGTTAGAGTTGTGGGTATCACTGGCTAGGCCAGCAATTGATGCCCAACCCTAATTGCCCTTGTGATGTGGTGGTGAACTGCTTTTTTGAACTACTGCAGTCCCTGTGGTGTAGGTATACCCATAGTGTGGTTAGAGGGGAGGGTTCCAGAATTTTGTTCCAACAACAATGAAGGAACAGCGATATAGTTCCAAGTCAGGGTGGTGAGTGGCTTGGAGGGGTGCTTCCAGGTGGTGGTGTTCCCATCCGTCTGCTGTCTTTGTCCTTCCAGGGATAGTGAATGAAATGAAATGAAAATCGCTTATTGTCACGAGTAGGCTTCGATGAAGTTACTGTGAAAAGCCCTGAGTCACCACATTCCGGCGCCTGTTCGGGGAGGCTGGTACGAGAATTGAACCCGCGCTGCTGGCCTGCCATGGTCTGCTTTAAAAGCCAGCTATTTAGCCCTGTGCTAAACCAGCCCCTCGTGGGTTTCAGAGGTTCTGCCGAAGGAGCTTTTGTGAGTTCCTGCCGTGCATCTTGTAGATGCTGCACACTGCTGCCACTGTGCGTCGGTGGTGGAGGGAGCGAATGTTAGTGTAAGATGCTGGTTAGGCCACAGCTGGAGATTTATGTACCGGTCTGGTCACCACATTACAGGAAGGTCATTGCTCTGGAGAGAGGGCAGAGGAGATTTACAAGAATGTTGTCAGGCCTTGAAAATTTCCTGAGGAGAGATTAGACAGGCTGGGGTTATTTTCCTTAGAATAGAGCAGGCTAAGGGATGACCTAATTGAGGTGCACAAAATTATGAAGGGCCAAGATAGGGTGGACAGGAAAGACTTGTTTCCATGAGCTGAGGTGTCTATTACCAAGGGGCATAGATTCAAGGTGATTGGTAGCAGGATTAGAGGGATATGAGGAAAATAATTTTCACCCAGAGGATGGGAGGCTTCTGGAATTTACCTGAAATTGAGGATTATATGCTTAGCTTACTTAAAAGGTACCTGGATCTGCACCGGAAGTGCTGTAACCTGCAAGGCTATGGATATCAGGTGAAGGAAAGAAGTGGGATTAAGGTGAACGGCTGGTTTCCTTTTTTTGGCCAGCAAGGAGATGATGGGCTGAATGGCCTCTTTCTGTGCTGTAACTTTTCTCTGGTTCTACCCTGTTGCTGCATGCCCATGGGAAACAGGCTGATGATGCCAGACCTGAGAAAGTTTGCATGAGTTCCTTTGGATTGCAGGTTGGCTGATGGTGCTGATTGCCGTGAATGTAGCTGGAATCTCTGCTGTATCACAGCAGGGATCGGCTGCGCTAACTTGGAGACACCGAGAAGATGAAAGTCACCCTACGTCAGCTAAGCAGGCTGACTATAAATTGATTGTAGCAGTCCCTCCCCCAAATTAATTTCATACTCTCCTTCCTCAAACTGCAAACCGCAAGTAAATGGTTAAAATCGAGAATGGCTTTGGTTACATTTTCAAATCTTTCACTTCCCTTGCTGCCAATACACACAATCCCCTTTCACCCAGTCGAGGATCCTGAGCTGACTTATCACATTTTGCAAAGGCAGAGGTTGGTAAGGGTTAACCTCACAGTTACACACGTCCCGTTAGCCCATCATCAAACAGCTACAGCTGCTGCTGAGGTCACCCCATTGCCCGTGAAATGAGAATCTAATAGAGATAAAATCATTTAATTAGTCCTTGTTAGTATTAGATTGTCAATGCAGTGAAACGTCTCAACACTCCCATTGCAGTCACATAGTCTGAAACCGCTTTAAAGATGGCATCATTCCCAGAGGAGAACGACAACCAGAAATATATAAAATGGTGTATTTTGTTCTCCCTCCTTCTGTCTGACTGCATTTTTAAAATTCTTCAGTATCTCAGACAAGTGCCCAATGTTTCCATTTGACTTTCAACAGTGAAAGTTGAGGTTATTTGACTTGTGGTATTTTTAAAGGATGGGTTGCAGACCACGGAGAGGCAAACAAACAAGAGCTTTATTGGAAAGGTGTTTGCTCAAACTGTGGACTGCTCATTTGTCCGCCCAAACGGCCGATGACGTCATCAATACTCTTAAAGTGACCTTGTTCCAACAAGGAACAAACATGAATACACATCACTTTCCTCCCCCTTTATATGAGAGGTTCCTGAAATGAAATCCAATATAATGTTAACAATCAAACTTTATAATATGAATAATTAATAAACACCACAGTCAATGACTCTAGCTTCCTGCTAGTAGCAGGAAGCCAAGGGCTGGCGATTTTAAAAGAGAAACGTGTGCAATTGCCAGCATTCTGATGATGCGTCAAACCTTCCTTTCTCTTCGGCAGCTTGGGGCCTCCAGCATGCACAGGCTCCAGCATGGTGCAGGAGGAGTGCAGCCACACCACCTTATGACATGGCCAGCTTGGGAGCGCCCATTGAGGGCAGACATTTAAACCGATCCACCATTTGATGGATATATGTGCTGACAAGAAGAATGTCCATCTCTGCACCCGGTTCGCTGAGAGAGGTAGAATGTCGGTGTGCGGCACAAGTATCGTTGTCCATGATCAATGGTTCATTTGTAAAATAAATTTCCTTCCTTAGAGGTATTGGTAAAAACGTTTGATTCTGAAAATTAGCTTCCTTCTCTATCTGTGCACAGTTCATTTCTGCTTTGTTCAAGAATCTTGGTGCAAGCTTTATTGGCTTCTCTTCACCATTGGGCATTATGTGAGAAATTACAGCTCCCACCCCATAAGGTGATGTGTCGCAAGCCAGTTGCAAGGATAACTTTGAGTCAAAGTGCGTCAGGACATCTGACTTTACTAGTGCCTCTCTATCTTGAACAATGGCTTTCTCACACTGATCCGCCTATTTCCATTTAATATAATATTCACTTATTGTCACAAGTAGGCTTCAATGAAGTTACTGTGAAACGCCCCGAGTCGCCACATTCCGACGCTTGTTCGGGAGGCTGGAATGGGAATTGAACCCGCGCTGCTGGTCTTGTTCTGCATTACTAGCCAGCTGTCTTAGCCCACTGTGCTAAACCAGTCCCCCTATTTCCTGTTTTGACGCACGTAAAGGCTGGAGAATAATTGCTAGATTAGGGGCAAACTTTCCGTAATTTAGGTTGAGCATCCCTTATCCGAAACGCTTGGGGCTGAGGATTTCGATATTTTTCAGATTTTGGATTATAATGTGCATCTGCAGCACGTTGGAACCTACGCATGTGGGGCATGCGTTGGGAATTGCGCATGTGTGGCATGTTGGGAACTGTGCATGTGCGGCACATTGGGGACAGCGCACGTGTGGCTGCATTGGGAATTGCGCATGTGCGGCACGTTGGTAAGTGAACACATGCGGCTGCATTGGGAACTGCGCATGTGCGGCACGTTGGGAACTGCTCATCGCCCGGGAACCTTCCCAGAGCTTTGTGGGATTTCCGACTTGTGGCATCACGTGGGCGCTCGAAAAAGAGTGTGGATGTCTGAATTCTTGATGAGGCTGACCCATCCAGTGTTGCATGTTTGAATTCCTGGGTTTTCATAATTCCGGATAAGGAATGCTCAACCTGTAGTTTAATAAGGCCAAAAATGATCAAAATTGATTTACATTTTGAGGCACAGGTTCCTCAGTTATGGATTTTAATTTTGAAGGTGATTTGTGCAATCGCTCTGCATCTATGACATGCTCCAGGTAACCTATAGAGGGTTTGAAGTATTCGCATTTAACCATCCAAACTTGTAGTCTGCAATCTTCAAGTTTCTGGAGTGCAGCATCTAAATTTCGAAGATGCTCTTCTTCATTCTTTCCAGTAACTAAGATATCGGGCATGATTCACCCGCAAAATGTCTATGTCCGATTTTGGGTGTGTTTAGCTAGGTGTTTCTCAACACAGCAAAACACCCCATATGGCTCATTTAAATATACTGATCTGGATCACTCCCAGTGATGGTGAGATCCAGGTCATAATGTCTAGCGAGATTCCGTTGGAACTCTCGAGAAGTTTTGAGCATGGCAAAACTCGCGAGAGGCCTCTCGCAATATTCAAATCAGGTGCGACGGGGTCGCTAAATCATGCCCAGTGCCTAAGTAGCACTGGAGTCCTTCTCGTCCACTTACAATTTGATTTATGGTACGTTGAAACAATACACGTGCAGACATGATGCCAAAAGGAAGTCATTTATAACTGAATAGCCCTTTGTGTGTCACGATTTTCATAGAACATGGACTATGCAGTGCAGAAGGAGGCCATTTGGCCCATCGAGTCTGCACCGACCCACTTAAGCCCTCACTTTCACCCTATCTCCATACCCCAATAACCCCTCCTAACCTTTATGGTCACTAAGGGCAATTTAGCATGGCTAAAGACCTAACCTGCATGTCTTTGGACTGTGGGAGGAAACCGGACACCCGGAGGAAACCCACGCTGTCACGGGGAGAACGTGCAGGCTCCACACAGATAGTGACCCAGCGGGGAATCGAACCTGGGACTCTGGCCACAGTGCTATCCACTTGTGCTACCGTGCTGTCATATATTGTTGTGAGTCTGGATCCACATTCATCTGGAGATAAGCTTGACTAAGGTCAACTTTGCTGAATTGCTGGCCTCCAGGCAACCCAGCAAATAAATCATCAATTAAAGGCAGGGGGTGCTGCTCTGCACTGCACACAGAACCGGATTGATAGTGACTTTAAAATCGCCACATATGCATACATCTTTCTTCAACACGGCACTGTCGATGTTGCCCAATCACGGGTCCGAGGACCCCCCCCCCCCCTGTTTTGATCAACCTCTCAAGTTCTGCCTTGATCATAGGCCTGATGGTGTACATCACTGACCTAGCCTTTAAGCTTGGCGTTTGTCCCTAATTTTTAGCTTGACTGAGGTCTCTTTCATGCTTCCCAGGTGCCCATTAAAGACTATGGCATGTTTCTTTGAAATCATTGGTAGACCTGCTTCGGACTCCAAAATAAGATTGACCTCGGCCCAGATTAGCTTGATTCCCTCCAGCCTAGTTCTCCCCATTAGGGCTGGATAGTTGCCTTTAACATCGTGCATGGACAAGTCTATGGTCTGTCCACTTAGTCGCACATTTACATCAAGATGGCCCCTTAACAGAACCACTTCCCCAGTATAGGTTTTAGTGTTATGTTTGAGAGTTTTAAGGTGATTTACTGTTGTTTCTGTTGATAAACTATTTCTGGTACCAACAAAACTGCTGCTTCAGTGTCCACTTCCAATTTCACCGGTTGTCCAGTAAAGGAGTGACCCAGAAACGGTTTACTGTGCCCGCAATGACCAATACGTTCAATGACAACGTTCACCTGACCGACTTTGGTCCTTCTTCACACCCTTTCTGTATCACGTGGATCCTTCTCAAACACGTACGTTTAATGTGCCCCTTTTCACCACAATTCCTGAATTTTGCATCTTTGCACCAGCAGTCTATGCTGCGTGCCCGTTTTTTACACATTGATGGTAATTTCGAACCTATGCCTGTGTTCCCGTCTCAGCTACACTTTAGGGATTCTAGCGCTCGAACTTTATTGTTGGGCTAATTCCATAGAGATCACAACTTCTAAAGCCTTCTTTAGGTTTAAGTACCTTTCTGTAGCTATGAACTGCCAACCATGAGGTGTGCCAGTGCTAAATCGATGAATAACAATGATGTGCAAATGAATAAAGTGAATCAAGTATAATGTGAAATATTTAGAAATAAAATTTGAATTAAAAAACCCCCATGTCACCTTTGTGTTCGCGTGTTTTACGTTAATTGTAATGGAATTGGGCAAGGAAGTTGTGACCATGATGCCGAATGTCACTGTTTGACCACAAAGTTCTTTTACAATCTACATTTAAATCCAGCATCGTCAGTGCACGTCGGTGAAAGTTTTCCCCTGCAGCTAGATGGACATGGCTTTCATAAACAATCCAGGCACTTTACATTTTTATTGTAACCTCGTGGAGAATGAGGAAAAGAGCAAGCAGAGGCGGCGCACCATTCCAGTTACGATGTCAAGGACGACACGCCATTGACAAAACCCTGGTCAGAAGCACGCACACACATACACGTGCACGCATATAGGCAGACTTGCACACACACTCCTGCACAGTTGTGCAGACGCAGACGCACGTATACACACACACTCTCCAGGACAGGTCACAGTTTATCAATGAAGGGTGGAGGCAACAGACTGTCTGATCCCTTCCCTAACCCAGTCAGACTAGTCAACTGTATCAACCTCGCTGCAAAAATCATTAGCTGAGTGAGGAGAACTTGGACCTTTCCAACCAGAGAGCTTATTCTCTGACTACACTAATGGGGCGTCAGAACTGCCTCCTAAAATGACTGTTAAAATAGTTCAGAAAATGATTAGGAAACAGTGAGGTAGGAGAGTGAAGCATATACACTTAATAGCACAGTCAAGCTCATATCTAAATGTCGGATAAGTTAATTAGTACACAGTAGCCAAAGCAGTCAGTTCCACTCATTGATCTGTCCATTTAAGTTATCCACTCGGGGACTTTAAGCTACTGGGGATACTGAGTATTTGATTTCACTGCAGCTTTTTCTCAAGTGCTTATTCTTTTACCTCGTTGAAGTCGCTTATTTGCGTGATGAGACTCCTAATGAGCAAGACTTTTTCCCCAAGCATTGGCAATCACTCCAGACCCAAATGACTGCTTCTCAGTTTGTTTGATCTAGCTATAGCACGACGCTTTGTGTTCAAACTTTCTTAACTTCTCCATGGTCATTCCAGCCGCATCGCCAGCAACATCTCCTCAAAATGTTGACAAAAGGCACAAGCACGTGAAACGTTTGAATTCCACTCAATTTACGGCCTGTTTCCAGTGGAGTTTAGAAGTGTGAAGTGGTGATTGCTTGAAGTGGATAAGATCTGAACGGTCTCAACAAGACGGACGTGGAAAGGATGTTTCCTCTTGTGATGTGTCTGGAACTATGAGGCACTGCTTTAAAATTAGGGGCCGACCTTTTAAGGCAGATTTGAGGAGAACTGTTTTTTCTCTCAGAGAGTTGTGCGACTTTGGAACTCTGCCCCACGAGGCACTGGAGGCGGGATCACTGAATATTTTGAAGGTGGAGTTAGATAGGTTTGTTGGGCAAGGGGATGGAAGGTTATCGGAGGTAGATGTGGATTGAGAGACATAATCATCCATGATCTTATTGAATGGCAGAACAGGCTCAAGGGGATGAATGGCCTGCCCACTCCCTACTCCTAGTTCATATGATCAAAGCGAAAGTAGGCCTGTTGACAATATGATAATCTGCACAAGGCTGTGTAAGGGTGTGTTTGTTAAAGGAAATCTGAGGAGCAGGACAACATTTGCATTTTTTTTCACCTTTTAAAAGATCATGAGTAATAAGCCAAATTTAATTAGCAGCCTAACTGTGCATGAACATTTATTAAATAGTGATGACAACATGATTGAATTCAGTATAGCGTTTGAAAGTGAAAAGCACTAATCCGCGACTAGAATTTTAGACTTGGGTAAAGCTGACTTTAACGGAAAGAGACAGAGACTGTCCATGGTAAACTGGGAAGATCCGTTAATGGGTCAAACGACTGCAGATCAGTGGAGAATATTTAAAGAAGCATCTAATGAGATACAGGGAGAATATACTCCTGAGAGGAAAAGGCTCCACTTCAGAGAAAAGGTACGGCCATGGACTCCTAATGAGGTTAGGGACAGCATAAAACTAAAAGAAAGGGCTTACAAAAATGAAAAATACAGCCCAAACACGGACAAAAGGGATAGATACAAAGACCAGCAAAAGGCCACAAAGCAGCTCACAAGACCTACTAAAAGGGATTATTAAAGGAAACTTGCAAGGGACAATGTGGAGCAGTGGTATCCATGATCTTCCGCCTCACTTTCAACCAGGTCAGGACCGACCTCCAAACGTTAGCCCTTTGAGATACCAACGCCTATCTTTCCACTTATACAGGGGAATCCTTGGCGATCGCAGGCACCTCAACTGTCCCGGTCGAATAGGGGCAGCAATTGGCTAACTTGCCTCTGGTGGTAGTGCATGGCAGCGGGCCAAGTTTGCTGGGACGGGACTGGCTGCGCCACCTACATTTGGATTGGCAGCAGGTTTGCCGAATGCACTTGCACAGCCCTGAAGGTGTACTGGCGAGATTTATGTCCATTTTCCAGGATGGTTTGGGCATTGTAAACGGAGCCGTGGCCCGCAATACTGTCGACCCAATTTCACAGCCATACTAATTTTGTGCTCTATCGGTCCTTTATGCATTGCAGCCTAAAGTAGACACCGCGTTAGATCGTCTCGAGGGCCTTAAAATCATACGGCCCATCTAATTCGCCGAAAGAGCACTGTCGGTCGTGCCTGTCATGAAGACTGACGGCTCCATACGTCTATGTGGTAACTAAAATCACGGTGAATCACGTCTCTTGATTGGATCGCTATCGCATCCCTCAAATTGAAGACTTACAACAAAGCTCAATGGACGGCGATCCTTTACCAAACTTGACATGAGCCATGCGTACCTCCAGCTGATTTTGGCACCAGAATCCCAAATGTTTTTGACACCGCAGACTGTATGACTATATCCGACTGCCTTTTAAGGTTTCCCCAGTTTGTGTCATCTTCCAGATGGTGTTGGAATACATCCTGCGGGGGCTTCCAAATATGGCAGTGTACCTGGATGATGTATTGATTACGGGCTTGTCTGACCGGGAACATTAGGATAATCTGTCCAAAGTGCTCCATCGATTTGAGGAGGCTTGCATTCGCCCCTGAAGAGAGAAGAGCGTTTTCAATGTGGTTGAGGTCACTGACCAAGGATCCCACGTGGACCACCATGGGTTACATCTCATGGAGGAAAAGGTAGATGCGATCTGGCAGGCCCCTGTTACCCAGCAGGCCGATGGAGCTTCGCTCATATATAGGCCTTGTGAACTATTACAGGAAATTCATCCCGAACCTGACCATACTATTAGCCCCCCCCTCACTCTCAGTTATGAAAGGAGCAACCATGGGAATGGGCCCAGGTACAGGACGCCGCTTTCGCAAGAGTCAAGCAGCAACTATTGTCCTCAAAATTGCTGACTCACTTTGACCCCTCCAAACTACTGCTGCTGATGTGCGATGCTTCTCCATACGAGGTTGGGCTACCTCGCCCACCGAATGAACGCCGTGTTGGAGCATCCCATCGCATTCACATCATGGACGCTTCCTGAATCTGAGAAGAGCTGTGCTCAGATCGAAAAGGAACGGTTGGCCGTGGATTTTGTGATGAAAATGTTTCACCAATATGTCTATGGACATCGTTTACTGTTTTCATGGACCACAGACATTTACTAGGTTTATTTCAGGAGGATTGGTCAATTCCTCTGCTGGGTCATAGCCTCTGCTAGCATCCAGTGATCAGTGCTGTTATTAGTAGCATACGAGTACACACTGGGGCACCGTTCCAGGACCAGGATTCCCTACGCTGATGCATTGGGCTGCCTTCCCCTCCCCACCAAGCTGCCTGCAACGGTATTGCCCGATGAGGTAGTCGCCGCCCTCCACGTTATGGACTTCCTGCAGGTTACGGCGTGTCACATCAGTCGCTGGTCCCAGAAGGACCTGCAGTTGTCCTGTGACAAACACATCATGCTGTATGGACCCCAACACCGCACCCTGCCAGGCGATTTGAAGGCGTACACTTCCAAGACACAGGGGTTAAGCATCGAAGACGGCTTTATCCTCTGGGGAACGCGATTCGTGGTTCGGGAGCGAGGAGTGGCCCGCTCTTGCAAAACCTCCACAGTGGACGCCCTGGGGTGTCAAAGATGAAGATGCTGGCTCACAGTTATGTGTGGTGGCCGGGGATTGATGCTGACATTGAAAAACTGGCTCAATCTTGCACGCCATGGCAGGAGCATCAAAATTCCCACTGGCGGCGCCGCTCCACCCATGGGAATGGCCAGGTCGACTGTGGTCCCGACTCCATATCGAGCTTGCGGGACTGTTCCAGGGGGCAATGTTCCTGATCATCGTGAATGCTCACTTGAAATGGATACAGGCGATGACTACTCAGACCACAGGCCAACGTTACGTCAAACGTTCAGCACATACGGCATACCTGAGGTGCGAGTTTGTGACAATGGGACGGTGTTTGCAAATGCGGAACTTCGGTCATTCATGTCTGTGAATGGCATTCACCATGTACGAACTATCCCCTACCACCCAGCATCAAATGGACTCGTGGAGTGTGCGGTTCATATTTTAAAACTCACGATGAAGAAGCAAACCTTGGGCTGCTGGGCTCTTGCTTTGTTACCGCGCTACTTACCGCACGCCACGACTGGAGTCGCACCAGCCAAGTTGGTGATGGGTCGTTGCCCCTGCACCCATCTGAGTTTAGTCATCCCAGACATTGGTCGAAAGGTCAGCTGTGGGCAGGACAGATCCGAAATGCATGTTCACCCCTGGTGATCTCGTGCACGTCTGGAATTTCTCTGAAGGGGCCTCATGGATCCTGAGCGTCGTGTTGGCACAAACTGATCAGTTTCGTATAGGGTGCGGGCACAGGGCCGTGAATCCCATTAGCAGGTGGACCATCTCCGCTGCCACTTGGCCAACTTGCCAGACCCAGTTCCAGAAACCCCAATCCATACCCCTCTATCACCTTTGTGGCTGGCACTTCCTCTGTTACCCCCGGTTGTGCCGGCAATAGAGAGTCCGAACACCAAGATTGAAGATGTTGAGATGTTGGGCGAAATCCCGCCCAGCTCTGATTCAGAATCGGATATGGATATTTTGCCTCCACCAGAGTCCATCGTACCAGGTCCAGAAACTGAGCTAGTCCCGCTAGCGCAATCTAGGCGCTCCTCACGAAAATGTCCACCCCCCGGTCAGGTAAGCACTTCCAGCTACCACGCGGGCGACGCCCGAAAGCTGTCCTGTGCAAAGAAACCGAGTGACCCTTGGTGTCAGTCCACTGACATGGACGTCACTCCGGACTTTGGGGATGGGGGAGGAGCGTTTTAAGCCCCATGGAGGTCAAGGAATAAGGACAATCCGATTCCCCATGTCCTCCATGAACCTTCCTGGTAATGGGGATGGGGTTTCCTCTTAACAAGGGGAACCCTCAATAGTATAGAAACCCTGACCTGGGTGCAGGTTGAGTAGGGAGACTCTTCGGGGAGTGGAGGGTGGAGAGTTTGATTGTATCACTAATACTCCTTGTTCATTGTTTTCTACCTGTTGTTTCATGCGTCTTGCTTTGGAGGATTCAACACATAGTCTAAAAATTAGGGCCAGACCGTTTGGCAGACATTTTAGGACACATTTCTTCACTCAAAGGGTGCTAGAGGTTTGGAGTTCGCTCCCAGAAACAGCAGTTGAAGCGAGAACAGTTGTTCGTTTTAAATCTGAGATAGATTTTTGTTAATTAAAGATATTAAGTGATATGGCCAAAGGCAGGTTTATGGAGTTAAGTCACAGACCAGCCATTAAATGGCAGGACAGGCTCGAGAGGCTGAATGGCCTACTCCTGTTCCTATGTTTAGACTTTTAAGACCTAATTTTAACTCTCAGTGAATAGGTTTCGAGTGAATTAAAATTCTATTTACAGTGGATATTCGGAGTTAATTTCCAAAATGTATTTTTTGCTTTCCTTGGTGCAATAAGAGCACAAGTTACGTGTTCTAAAATTGTGCCAAAAATAAATTCATATGAGTGAATAATCACCATTGAGAGGGTTGGCTCCATACCTCTCCCATTGGAATATTAGTGATAAGTCATCTGCGCAGTAAACACGTGAATTGATGATCTGCAGGATTGATTCCAGTTGCAACAAGTCAATTATGGGAGGAAAATGAAGGAGGTAGCAGCCTGAAGCCGAAATCATCCACAATTGACCACCCAAACCCAGGGAACAGATGAGGGTCAAAGTCAGAGTGCACTGCAAAGTCCCAAAGGAGCCAATAACCAAATCCACAAAAGCCTTGGCCACATCGAGTGTTGGAATTATTAACAATTCCAGAAGAAAGAAAATACTTGCATTTAAATAGCAACTTTCACATACTCAGAACCTCGCAAACAGCTACAGAGTCAATAAAAGTACATCTTCACCACAATTTTCGTTGAGGAAATGTGACAGCTAATGTCTGCGTAGAGTTTGCGCGTTCTCCCGTGTCTGCTTGGGTTTCCTCCGAGTGCTCCAGTTTCCTCCCACAGTCCAAAGATGTGCAGGTTTGGTGAGGTTATGGGGAAATGGTGGGGGAGTGGGCCTATTTGCTCTTTTGGAGGGTCAGTGCAGTGAATGGGCCTGCTAAATCCCACCCATGATCTTTGTGAGACCAATGGAAGCAGGAATATTTTGTGCCAGTGTTTTAGTTTTAATTATCGCACCAGAATGCTGCCAAGGAGACCAAGTTGGGAAGGAATGGGAGGGAGAGGGTGCGTTTTCCCATTTCAGTGACCAGGGCCACCAGATCCTGGTGGAGGAAGTACATAGATGTTGGACATAGAATTCCTACTGTGCAAAAGGTGACCCTTTGACCCATCAAGTCTGCACTGGCTCTTTGAAAGAGCATTCTACCTCTTCCCACTCTCCTGCCTTATCTCTGTAACCTTGCACATTCTCTCTTTATCAGATGGAAATCCAATTTCACTTTGAATACCTTGCTCAGAAAGTTTGTTCCAAACTCCAACCACCCTCTGGGTGAAGAAATGTTTCCTCAGAGCACTTTTACTGCCTTTGCCAATTAATTTGAATCTGTGCCCTTGAGCTCTATGATGTTCCCTTGAGAGGGAACGGTTTCTCACTATTTACCCTCAGGATCTTGAATGCCTCTATCAGTCTCCTCTCAGCCTTCTTTTCTCCAAGGAAAACAGTCCCCACCTCTCCAACCCACCTATCCTTTAGATTGTTCTTTATCCCTGGAATCAGGTACTTTTGATAAGGGGTATGGGGAAAATGTGAGTGTCTGATGATTAGACTGCAGATCACTACAACCTCACTGAATGGCGGGACTGACCTGTTCCAAGCTGTACCCTGGCCTGAGTGGAGATTCAGAGAGTACAAACTGCACAAACTCTGCTGAAATGAGGTGCAAGGATAGGTTAGGGAAACGTACCGAGGACCTCCATGGAATTGGAGCAGAAAAGGCCAGCACGGTAGCATAGTGGTTAGCACAAATACTTCACAGCTCCAGGGTCCCAGGTTCGATTCCCGGCTTGGGTCGCTGTCTGTGTGGAGTCTGCATGTTATTCCCGTGTGTGCGTGGGTTTCCTCCAGGTGCTCCAGTTTCCTCCCACATGTGCAGGTTAGGTGGATTGGCCATGCTAAATTGCCCTTTGGGTCCAAATTGCCCTTCGTATTAGGTGGGGTTACTGGGTTATGGGGATAGGGTGGAGGTAGGGTGCTCTTTCCAAGAGCTGGTGCAGACTCGATGGGCCGAATGGCCTCCTTCTGCACTGTAAATTCTATGAAAAGGCCTTTCATTTTACAATAATTACGTACCACTTTGCTGAATTGAAAATGGAAGGTTTTAACATTGCTTCCCAAGTTCCCACACCTCAAATATGTTTCCAATAATTAAGCAACAAAGTTACATTCTGAACTTAAGACCCGCCTGGAGACCCAGTCAGAGGTTGTTACGATGCAACACTCAATTACTGATGCAATTTTGGGGTTGTGATTTCTCGGTGAGCTACTTTTGGTTAACGTGTTCGTATCAAACCAATTTTAATAATGACCAGATAAAGACATTTTTTAAAAAATGCAGCCCCACATGACCACATGACCCTAACCGAGCTAAACCCTAACCATTAAAAATGAATCACAGAGGAATCGAAACCCGAATTGTGGTGGTGGGGAATGTGCTGACATGCTGAAACTGGTTTAGCGAAAGTGCATTCTAATTAATGTATTGAGCAGAACCTGTATTCTGTATTGCAGTGAAATGCTGCGGTTGTCATTATCTGCATATTGTTACATCCAGCGTCCAGTAAAATACAATGAATAATACAGCCAATGTGTCACACTGTGACAGATTCTTCCCATTCAGGGATTAGAATTCTTCCGATGTGATAAAGTGGTATTTCAACGAACATTGAAATGCAAATACCAGTCAGATCCAGCGATATCTATCTGTGCAAGAAAGGATTTAAAATATCCTTCCATTACACCACCAAGACGGAAAATGTATTCCCCCTCGGGCAAGATTATTTAAACAATGTAATCCTTACTTTAACCTAACCTGTCAGGTTCGGAAACTGATGTGACCAAATGGGCCACCCGTTTGAACAAAGTGTAAAGATCACAGTAACTGGGAAAACAGTATCTTGTATGTAAAAACACGTGTGAAACATTGCAAATCGCGAGTGTAGCTTTACCAACAACTTATATCAACAGAATAATTTGATCACGGTGAAATGTCCGAGGAGCATTTTGAAGCACAATTTGGCACCAAGCCACATTTGGCAAGATAACCAAAACTAAACCTCAGTCAAAGAGATAGATATTAATGATTTTATTAAAGTGAAGGAGAGAGGCACAGAGATGCTGGGAGGAAATTCCAAAATGTAGGACCTCAACAACTGAATGGTGGAGCGATTAATATCGGGAATGTGTATGAGGCCGGAATCAGATGTGCTCAAATATCTCAGAGAGTCGTGGAGCTGGAAGAGATTGGAGATAGTGAGCATTACAATCATAGGAGTCTTGAAAATGATTTAAACAGAGAGGTTTATTCATCAAGTAAATGCAAGGCTGCAATGCGACGGGAAGTACATCCAGGACCATCCAAAGGTGCCGGTCCCTATCTTGGCCAGCTTTTATCGGTACAGTGTAATGAGCCCCACTATTAGGCCTCTGCCCCTTCAGTGAGGGAGCTCGTATTCCACGAGTCCCACGGGGAGATCAATCAGGTCGTCGCCTGATTACCCTCCCCGCCGAAGTCTGCAAGCCCCTCTGCTGTAGAGGGCGGTGGAGTGGTGGAGGCCTCCTTCTGCGTTTGCCCCCACCTATGCTTCCAGCAGATGCAGTGCTGGGTTGTGGCGGGGTGGTCGTGTAACCTATTGGAGAGTGTTGCTTCTGCGCTGATCAGCTAGGGGGTGCTGGCGACCACGCCCTCAAAAGACTGTCGTCTGTCAATGAGTACATTTGTGCCTCCTCGTTGGACCCTGAGTCTTCCACCTCGTGCATCTCTGTGTCCTGGGGGTGGTGGTGGGGGGGTGATGTCTCTTGGCCCTTGGGTAATAGGTAAGAGGGATGGAGGACTGACTCATCCAGCGAGGTCAGTCCTGGTGCTGGCTTCTTGCTTTTTAAGGTGGTACACATTCTTTTGCATCATCCACACCTGGTTTTCACCATGTATGGGATAGGTCTAGTCCTTTCCACTATGATGCCTGGTATCCACCGACCATGCTCTCTGAAGTTTTGGACATATACCATGTTCCCTGGCTGTGAACTTCTGTCCTGTGTCGTCTGCCTTGGTATTGTTTCTGGAGATCCTGTCCTCTCTCTACTTTCCCGCCAATATCATGTTTTATGTGGCGTGGTATGATAGTTGAATAGGAATCATGCCAACTTTGTCTTCATGGGACCCGTGGCTTTGCCCCTCTTAAAGTTTGCACTGCCTGGTCAGCCAGGCCGTTTGAAGAGGGGTGGTACAAGGCGGTCCAAATGTGTTTTACCCCATTTGACTTCATGAAGTGGGAGAATTCTTCGCTCGTGAAAGTGATGCCATTATCTGTAACCAGCACCTCCAGAATGCCATGGGAATTGAACAAATGGTCCATCTTTTCTATGGTAGCCCTCAAAGTGCTGGATGGCTTTTGATAGACATCTCGCCATTTTGAGTGGGTGTTCACTGTTAACAGGAACATTGAGCCTTGAAAAAGCGAAGTCAGCATGCAAACATACCCAGAATCGGCCTTCCCACGCACAGGGGTGAAAAGTAATTTAGGTGGAGCTTTTGATGCTCCTGACACGTGGTGGGTGCATTGCTGCTCCAACCTCCCGATGTCACTATCAAGTCCTGGCCACCAAATGTAGTTTCTAGCAAGCATCTTCAGCTTGGACACTCCCGGGACATCATTGTGAGGCCCTGCAATATGACTCCACTGCCTTGGCTGAGGACCAGAATGGGTTCCCCACAGGAGAATGCCATTCTCCAGGTTATGTTCTTGTTGTTTTGTCATGAAAACCTGCAGCTCCTCAGGCCGTCTTCCCTGCTGTCCCCCTTGAAGGACGATGTGGCGTAACTTCGCTAAGGTTGGGTCATTTTGCAACCACTCACAGGTCTATGAGGTTGTGATTGGCAAGGTGTCCATAAAATTCAAGACTAACTTGTCTTTGTCCGCCACCGGCAGAGACAAGAGGTGTGTTGGCAATGGAAGTCGGCTCACGCCATCCGCCTGCGTGAGTTGCGCACCTAGGCGATACTCAAACACATACTCATATGCCACCAATAATAGTGCCCACCCTTGTAACCGGGCCAACGCTATCTGTGAGATTGTCTTGCCTTCCTTAACCAGGCTGAGCAACAGTGTGCGGTCTGTTATGATCGTAAAGTGCCGCCTAAAATGGGGAATTTTACTTCAAGGGATGACAATGGATAAGCAATGGCAAACATTCAAAGAGTGCATGGAGGAACTGCAACAATTGTTTATTCCTGTCTAGCACAAAAGTAAAATGGGAAAGGTGGTCAATCCATGGTTTACAAGGGAATTTAGGGATAGTATTCAATCCAAGGAAATAGCAAATTGGCCAAGGTTTGAGGATTGGGAGCTGTTTAGAGTTCAGCAAAGAAGGACCAAGGAATTGATGAAGAAGGGAAAAATAGAGTACGCGAGTAAGCTTGCAGAGAACTTAAAAACTGACTGTAAAAGTTTCTATAAATGTTCTCTTCAGAGAAAAAGATTGGTGAACACAAATAGGTCCCCTACTGTCAGAAACAGGGGAATGTCTCATGGGGGACAAATAAATGGCTGAGCAACTAAACACATACTTTGGTTCCGTCTTCACAAATGAAACCACAAATAAAATACCAGAAATATTGGGGAATGCAGGGTTTAGTGAGAAGGGGGAACTGAAGGTGATCAATATCAGTTGAGAAATGGTGTTCGGGCAATTGATGGGATTGAACGCTGATAAATCCCCAGGGCGTGATTATCATCATCCCAGGATATTTATGGAAGTGGCTCTATCGATAGTGGATGCATTGGTTGTCATCTTCCAGGGTTCTGTAGACTGCGGATCAGTTCCGGCAGATTAGAGGGTGGCTAATGTAACTTCGATATTTAAAAAGGGAGGTTGAGAGAAAGCAGGGAATTATCGACCAGTAAGCCTGATGTCAGTAGTGGGGAAAATTCTAGAGTCCATTATGAAAAATGAAAATGAAATGAAAATGAAAATTGCTTATTGTCACGAGTAGGCTTCAATGAAGTTACTGTGAAAAGCCCCTAGTCGCCACATTCCGGCGCCTGTCCGGGGAGGCTGGTACGGGAATCGAACCGTACTGCTGGCCTGCTTGGTTTGCTTTATAAGCCAGCGATTTAGCATTGTGAGCTAAACCAGCCCCATTATCAATGATTTTATAGCAGAGCACTTAGAAAACAGTGGCAGGATCAGATAGAGTCATCATGGATTTATGAAGGGGAAATCATGCTTGACAAATCTACTGGAATTCTTCGAGGATGTAACTGGTAGATTTGATGAAGGGAAGCCAAAGGATGTGATTTATTTGGACTTTTGACAAAGTCCCCCATAAGAGATTAGCATGAAAAGTTAATGCGCATGGGATTAGGGATAGGATATTGAGATGAATAGAAAACTGGTTGGCAGACAGGTAACAAAGAGTAGGAATTAACATAGAAAACATAGAACATAGAAAAATACAGCATAGAACAGGCCCTTCGGCCGACGATGTTGTGCCGAACCTTTGTCCTAGATTAATCATAGATTATGATAGAATTTACAGTGCAGAAGGAGGTCATTCGGCCCATCAAGTCTGCACCGGCTCTTGGAAAGAGCACCCTACTCAAGGTCAACACCTCCACCCTATCCCCATAACCCAGTAACCCCACCCAACACTAAGGGCAATTTTGGACACTAATGGCAATTTATCATGGCCAATCCACTTAACCTGCACATCTTTGGACTGTGGGAGGAAACCGGAGCACCTGGAGGAACCCCACGCACACACGGGGAGGATGTGCAGACTCCGCACAGTGACCCAAGCCGGGAATCGAACCTGGGACCCTCGAGCTGTGAAGCAATTGTGCTATCCACAATGCTACCGTGCTGCCCAAAAGAGCAAATTAATCTACACTCCATTATTCTACCATAATCCATGTACCTATCCAATAGCCGCTTGAAGGTCCCTAATGTATAATGGGGCATTATATATGTCCCTAATAATGGGGCAGCACGGTAGCATAGTGGTTAGCATAAATGCTTCACAGCTCCAGGGTCCCAGGTTCGATTCCCGGCTGGGTCACTGTCTGTGCGGAGTCTGCACGTCCTCCCTGTGTGTGCGTGGGTTTTCTCCGGGTGCTCCGGTTTCCTCCCACAGTCCAAAGATGTGCGGGTTAGATGGATTGGCCATGCTAAATTGCCCATAGTGTCCTTAAAAAGTAAGGTTGGGGGGGGGGTGTTGGGTTACGGGTATAGGGTGGATACGTGGGTTTGAGTAGGGTGATCATTGCTCGGCACAGCATCGAGGGCCGAAGGGCCTGTTCTGTGCTGTACTGTTCTATGTTCTAATGTATAATGGGGCATTATATATGTCCCTAATAATGGGGCAGCACGGTAGCATAGTGGTTAGCATAAATGCTTCACAGCTCCAGGGTCCCAGGTTCGATTCCCGGCTGGGTCACTGTCTGTGCGGAGTCTGCACGTCCTCCCTGTGTGTGCGTGGGTTTTCTCCGGGTGCTCCGGTTTCCTCCCACAGTCCAAAGATGTGCGGGTTAGATGGATTGGCCATGCTAAATTGCCCATAGTGTCCTTAAAAAGTAAGGTTGGGGGGGGGGGTGTTGGGTTACGGGTATAGGGTGGATACGTGGGTTTGAGTAGGGTGATCATTGCTCGGCACAGCATCGAGGGCCGAAGGGCCTGTTCTGTGCTGTACTGTTCTATGTTCTAATGTTTCCGACTCAACTACTTCCACAGGCAGTGCATTCCATGCCCCGACTACTCTCTGGGTAAAGAACCTACCTCTGACATCTCCCTAATTAACCATTCTTTTTCAAATTGGCAGGCAGTGACTAGTGGGGTACCACAGGGATTGGTGCTAGGACCTCAGCTACTCACAATATATATTAATTATTTAGTGAGGGAACTACATTTAATATCTCCAAATTTGTAGATGACACCAAGTTGGGTGGGAGGGTGAGCTGTGAAGACAATGCAGAGATTCTTCAGTGTGCTTTGGCCATTTGACTGAGTGGGCAAAAGAATGGCAGATGCAGTACAATTTGGATAAATGCGAGGTTATCCACTTTGGGAGCAAAAGCAAGAAGGCAGACTATTATCTAAATGTCCATAAATTAGGAGAGGGGAAAGTGCAACGAGACCTGGGTGTCCTCGTATAGCAATCACTAAAGCTAAGCATGAAGGTGCAGCAGGTGATAAAGAAGGCAAATGGCATGCTGGCCTTCATTGCAAGAGGATTTGAGTACAGGAGCAGGGATGTCTTGCTGCAATTATACAGTGCTTTGATGAGGCCACACCTGGAATATTGTATAGTTTTGGTCTCCTTACCAGAGGAAGTATGGTCTCGCTATAGAGGGAGTGCAGTGAATATCTACCAGACTGATTCCTGGGATGGCAGTACTGACGTAAGAGGAGAAATTGAATTGGTTAGGATTGTATTCGCTGGAGTTTAGAGGAATTGATTGATTGATTTGTCACATGTGCCAAAGTACAGTGAAAAGTATTTTTCTGCGGCCAAGGGAACGTACACAGTACGTACATAGTAGACAAAAAGAATAATCAACAGAGTACAGTAATTGACTATTGGTACATCGACAAACAGTGATTGGTTACAGTGCAGAACAAGGGCTCAAACAAAGCAAATACATGAGCAAGAGCAGCATAGGGAGTTGTGAATAGTGTTCTTACAGGGAACAGATCAGTCCGAGGGGGAGTCATTGAGGAGTCTTGTAGCAGTGGGGAAGAAGCTGTTCCTATGTCTGGATGTGCGGGTCTTCAGACTCTGGTATCTTCTGCCTGATAGTAGGGTCTGGAAGAAGGTAATGCCTGGGTGAGAGGAGGTCTCTGATAACGCTGTCTGTCTTCCTGAGGCAGCGGGAGGTGGAGACAGAACCAATGTGGGGGTGGCAAGCTTGTGTGATGTGTTGGGCTGAGTTCATACACTCTGCAGTTTCCTGCGATCTTGGACCGAGCAGTTGCCATACAAAGCTGTGATGCAGCCGGATAGGATGCTCTCTGTGGCACATCTGTAGAAGTTTGTGAGAGTCAATGCAGACATGCCGATAGTCTTTTGCTTCCGTAGGACGTCAAGATGTTGTTGGGCTTTCTTGACTGTTGCATCAATGTGAGTGGACCAGGACAGGCTGTTGGTGATGGTGACCCCCAGGAACTTAAAGCTATCGACCATCTCCACTTTGGAGCCATTGATGCAGACTGGGGGTGTGTGTCGTGCTACACTTCTTGAAGTCGATGATCAGTTCCTTGGTCTTTCTGACATTTAGACTGAAGTTGTTTTTGCTACACCATGCAACCAAGTGATTTATCTCCCTTCTGTAGTCTGATTCGTCTTTGTTTGAGATACAGCCCACCATAGTTGTATCATCCGCAAACTTATAGATTGAGTTGGAGTTAAATCTTGCCACAGAAGATCCGCCATAGAATGAGGGGGATCTCATAGAAACCTATACAATTCTAACAGACTAGACAGGGTAGATGCAGGAAGGATCTTCCCGATGGTGGGTGTGTCCAGAAGCAGGGGTCACAGTTCGAGAATACAGGGTAGACCATTTAGGACAGAGATGAGGAGAAATTTCCTCACCCAGAGAGTGGTGAGCCTATGGTATTCGTTACCACAGGAAGTAGCTGAGTCCAAAACATTGTATGGTTTCAAGAAGCAGTTAGACATTGCACTTAGGGTGAAGGAGATCAAAGGATATGGAGGGGAAAAGCAGGATTTGGCTATTGAGTTGGATGATCAGCCATGATCATAATGAATGGTGGACCGGGTTTGAAGGGCTGAATGGCCTCCTCCTGATCCTATTTTTTCTATGTTTCCATAGACATATTGATAGAAGTTCTTGGCCAAGAAGATTATGGCCAGCCCTCTTTTCTGATCTGAACGTATCTATGCTCTGCATTAGTCCAATGCCCTCAATGCGTAAGCTAATGGCCTCTCCATCCCGTCGTCCATCCAGTGGGACAACACCGCCCGGATGCCATATGGGGAGGCATTTCTGTGATCAGGAGTGGTCTGGAAGGGTCATACTGCATCAGCAGCCTGGAGGACAACAGCTGTTGCTTCACCTTGTAAACGTCTCGAGGTAACAAAGGCATTAAGAAGGGTTTCAGCAGAAAACAAATTGGAACAGGAGAGAGACCTTCCTGGTGCCTTAATGGAAGTATCTCTTCTTACACAGATGTTTGCTATTTGATTAGACTAACATTTATATTTCATTATGGTGTTTACTGATTTATCACATCTGGAGAATTCAACTCCCTGAATTCAAAGCAACTGGCCCAGTGCACTTGTTGTAACCTAAACCTGCTCTGCATGCAGTTTTTTTTATTGGTACAAGTAGGCTTACATTAACACTGCAATGAGGTTACTGTGAAAAGCCCCTAGTCGCTACATTCCGGCACCTGTTCGGGTACACGGAGGGAGAATTCAGAATTCTCTGCCGGTACGGGAATTGAACCCGTGCTGCTGGCCTTGTTCTGCATTACAAACCAGCTGTCTAGCCCACTGAGCTAAACCAGCTCTCAGGTTGTATGTTGTCTTATGCCAAAATGGTCGATTCCCACATCTGTAACATCAATTAACTCACCCCTGCCCCAGCTTGCCTGTTACTTCCTCGAGCCCATGGGTGTTGGTTTGGAGGTAGATTTGGAGGTGAGCTACAGGGGCATCAGGGGGTGTGCTTGGAAAGTTGCACGAACTCTAGGTGAGCTTCCCAATGGATTGGCAATATGCTCCATGGAAGAAGAAACTAATTAGATCAGTAAGACCCTATGTATGAGGCATTTCTGCACACCTGTGGAACTTTCCCGCTGTCACACTGGGTCCACTGCTGAATTTGGAGCCTGACAATGATGGGAGGAGGCCTTCAGAAGGTCAGAGAGTCTTCTGCTGTCCAGTTCCCAGTCAGGAAGCTGCATGTCTGAAACAGCAGACCCCTGGTCAAAGGTTAAAATTGCTTTTGTTCAGGGAATTTCCCTCCAAAATAATGACCCTAAAGGACTGGGCCTTTTCTCTTTTAATGTTCCGCAGCCATCCATCCATTTTGATGTGCCCATGCGTTCCCCTTTCTGCCTCAGCAGTACCCCTCTGCCAGCCATCCAGAGCTGCAGGTTTTCTCATAGGCCTCCGACATAATAGCCCCACTCGTCATCCTTAATGGGGAGGCAGCCAATTCGGATTCCACCTAACAAATGAACATCATAAGGTCAGAAATAATGATTTTCGCTGATGATTGCACAATGTTCAGCACCAGGCGCAACTCCTCAGATACTGAATCAGTCCATGTCCAAATACAACAAGACCTGGATAATATCCAGATTTGGGCTGACAAGTGACAAGTAACATTTGCACCACACAACTACCAGCTATTGACCATCTCCAACAAGAGAGAAACTAACCATCGCCCCTTGCATCCAAGGACATGACTATCGAATCCTCCACTATCAACATTCTGGGGTTTACCATTGTCCTGAAACTGAACTGGACTAGCCATATAAATACAAGAGCAGGACAGAGGCTAGGAATTTTGCGGCAATTAACTCACCTCCTCACTCCTCCCAAAGCCTTTCCACCATCTACAATCCACAAGTCAGGAGTGTGATGGAATACCCCCCACTTGCCTGGATGGCAGCTCCAAAAACACTCAAGAAGCTCAACACCATCCAGGACAAAGCAGCCCACTTGACTCTACCCCTTCCGCAAGCAGTACCACTAGTTTCTACCATCTACAAGATGCATTGCAGCAACTCACCAAGGTTCCTTCGACAGCACCTTCCAATCCCATGACCATCTGGAAGGACTTCTTTACAAATATATATAATGAAGGTTATAAGCTGGGGGCTGCCTCCATGTTGGTACACACGACTCTGTCAAAAGCTAGAAGGGTGATCTCTCTTCTTGAACCGCTGCAATTCATGTGGTGCAGGTACACCCATAGTGCTGTTAGGAAAGGGAGTTTCAGGAATTTGACCCAGGGACAGTGATGGAACGGCGATATATTTCCACATCAGGATAATACGTGGTTTGGAGGGGAATTTGCAATTGGTAATGCTCATGTGCATCTGTGCCCAGCTCCACAAAGAGAGAAGACAGTTCAGAGCTGAAGTCCCAGTCAGGATTGACGTTTTTGTTTGAGTATTCAGGAACTTGCAGTTTTGCTTGGTTAACAACAGTGATTTTCTTGAGGAGATTCAGGGCTACATGAGCATCTATGCTCAAGAGAGAGAAAGGCTGGTTACGGATGATGCACATCAGCTCAAAGATCTGATTGCCGCCATACCTGAATGGTTCCAGAACCGTGCCTTTGACTGGAAATCAGACTCCTCCGGGCCCATGGAGTGGTGTGTCTGTTATTCGAAGAGAGAGGTTTTTTTAGCCGCGTTTTTTTTTTCACTGACAGAACTGTTACGCAGGCTCACATGTCTAATTTCAAATTTGTTAAATGTCACTGACTGAAATGTCTGTATTCCAAAATGTGAAACCAAGATCTTTGCCCTCACCCGAGAAGCATGGCTTCCGGGATCACAATCTCAACCTCATAGATAATCTTACATCACTACATAAGCAATACTGTTCTCAATCCTACATTAACCGCTTTTGTGTATCAGATGCTTATACTATAAAAGGCGAGGCCACTAAGGAACCGCAGTTCGCCTGTTGAGTCTTTTGTGCCATTTAGTTCATAGAATCATAGAATTTACAGGCAGAAGGAGACCATTCGGCCCATCAAGTCTTCACCGGCCCTTGGAAAGAGCACCCTACTTAAGCCCACACCTCTACCCTATCCCCGTCACCCAGTAACCCCACCTAACCTTCTTGGACACTAAGGGGCAATTAAGCATGGCCAATCCACCTAACCTGCACATTTTGGACTCGGGGAGGAAACTGGAGCACCCGGAGGAAACCCACGCAGACACGGAGAGAAAGTTGCAAACTCCACACAGACAGTCACCCGAGGCCGGAATTGAACCTGAAACTCTGGTCCCAGTTAGGCTATGGACCCTAGTTAGGCCATGTCTGATTTGTACATCAATTCCATTTACCCACCTTCCCTGCAAATGCCTTGATAGCCTTGTCTAATAAAATATTAGGAAACTCAAACCTTAACATTTTAATTGGCCTCTCCTCAAGTTTCTTTGATGTGGGATTCTTATAGGAGAAAGTGTTGAAATGACCCTGTGAGTTTCTGTGGCATATCCTATACATTGGACATTCTGCAAATATAGTGCTAAGGACATCAGTGACTCTCCAATATTGAAGGTAAGTTTTCATTCCTCAGCTGATGCTCAGCACTAGAAAAGGGTAGGCGAGGTCAGGTATCATTGACAAACTTAATCCTATCCCGACCTGGATTTGATAAGCATTCTCTTCTCAGGAGTGGAACTGACATTCCCGAGATGAGGGACTAAAGCATGTGAGTGGCTTTTGCTCAAAGTGCTCACCTGAGCAATAAAGATTGGCCTAACTTGCGCAATCAATTCCCCATTATATCGTGTTTAGTGTATCCGGGGAATATGAGGCTAGATTATCGTTTCGGGAGCATGCGTTTGCCAGTTCTCCCACCTTTGAGTAACTTTTGCTTCCTTCCAATTTTACATCCCCCAGGCTCCACAACATTACTGTGAATTGATGAGGCTTGCTTCCTGTGACTGGTTCAGAGCAGGGCAATTTTCTTCTGAAGTCGCGAATGTGCAGATAAGCCTTTAGGTCGGATATCCAGCAAGTATCAGGTAGATGCTCCCGGTTGTGCATATTACTGTGCAATCTACACAAATTAATTTTGAGAGTGAGGTTCGGGGACGATCGAGCTATAACTGCACAAGAGAATGCAGAGATAATTCAATCCCCATATTCTGATCTTACTCACTTTCATATGTTATTTGGACAAAACATGTGGGAGAGTAGAGATGTGGTGACGTGTTTTAATAGGCAAATGTTTTCTGCGAGACGTCATGTAGATGTGATATTTTTAATATATGTTATGCCCAGATTATGGTGAACAGAAGGTGACCTTTCAGCCCCACAAGTAGTCAATTAGACTAATGATGACTAATAGTAAAGGAAACCTGACCGCATATAACGGCACGTATTTTATCTGTGGCCATACCAGAAAATTGGGAAGGCTCCTGCTATTTGGGATAGGTAGTGCCTTATGTGCATCACATTCAGCAATTGCAGGACCATACCCATCACAGGACGACACAAAGTATGATGACATGGGCACAAATGTTGGGAATAATGATACCACCGTTAAGAATAGCCACTAATGCATACGAAATGCATACACAAACTACGAGACATCCTTGAGCAGGTAGCTAATGACACTGCAGAAGCTGTAAACCAGATAGAAACTGAGATAGTTGCTATAAGAGCGGTTGCCCTGCTGAATAGAATGGCTCTTGATTTCTTGTTCGCTGAAAAGGGAGGCACTTGTGCCCTGATTGGAAGTGACTGTTGCACGTACATCCCTGATAACTCAGAAAATTGATAATCTGGTGGATCACATTCGTAAAGAGGTGACAAGATTACATGAAAATGACGGATGGGACTTTGGCTTTGGGTGGTTGGGATCGTCAGGACATAGGATTGTGTTCTGGATTATAATCGCCATTGTAATCTTGACTGTCGTATGGTTACTGTTTTAATGTTGCGCAATATATTTTTATTGTACTCACACGGGAACAGCCCTAGCAGCCTTGCCCCCTTGCTACCAGGCTCATAACACGCAGGGAACTGTCATACGTCCATTCCCCTTATATTGCAAACCACCCTTCTCTACGGAGGACACGATAATTTACTAAAAGGTGTTGATCAAAAAATCAACAAGGAGGGAATTGTGGAAGGGAAATTAACATAAACCAATTTTGAAGCATGCTGGGAAATGCTTGACTACAGTTCAACACTGCTTTTGGACTAAAATAAGTAGGTCAGGTAAAATAAATGAAATACTGCTTAATATTCTGGTCTTGGCCTTATTACGAAAACACATTGTCCTCCCAAAGATAACAAAATGTGTACTCGAGTTGTTTTTAGCCAAGGGTAAGAACATACGTACTACGTATTTCATCGTATGTACTTTCCAAGGTCTATTTAATATAAACATGCCTGTTTACTTCAAGCTGTTTTTTCAGACTATAAAACATGCTGTCTTCAATCGAATCTCAGAGTGCAGTGCGCTGGCTTTTGCAGCTGGAACTCTCTCCGCAAATATATTTGTGTAAATAAATTTCCTTAAATCGAACCTCAAGGAATTTGTCTTTATTATGACAATGGAGTTAGGCCACAGATCAGCCACAATCTCATTAAATGGTGCAGCAGACTCAAGGGGCTGAATGGCCCACTCCTGTTCCTGTGGCCAAAATCCTGGAACTCGGGCATCACGGTGGCACAGTGGTTCGCATTGCTGCCTCACAGCGCCGAGGTCCCAGGTTCGATCCCGGCTCTGGGTCACTGTCCGTGTGGAGTTTGCACATTCTCCCCGTGTTTGCGTGGGTTTCACCCCCACAACCCAAAGATGTGCAGGATAGGTGGATTGGCCATGCTTTATTGTCCTTTAATTGGATAAAATGATTTGGGTACTCTCAATTTAAAAATAAATCCTGGAACTCCCTCCCTAACAGCACTATGGGTGTGCCCGTACCACATGCATGGTATCGGGTATTGGATATTTCCATGATTCCTTGTTTCTAACTGGAAATCTTGCAAGGTGAACAGGTCAGATAACTGGGGTAATAGAGGTATAGGGCGGAATTCTCCAACCCTGGATCTTCCGGTCCTGCCAAAATCAACCCCTCCCCCCCACCCACCGACATGGTGAGCGAGGCCTGCGAGCAACGCAAACGGTTTCAGCAGACTGGAAGATCCCACCTCTACTGCCAGAAAACCTGCCTTCTTTCCTGTCTTGCGGGGGTGTGGGGGTGTGGGGTTGGGGGTGGGGGGGAAAATCTCGACCATAGCCTAGACCCTACCCATGGTTTTCAGCAAAGTGATGACACAATTAACACATCAAAGATAAAGAAGTACATTTCACGTATTTCCTATTCGTTCATTTTAACTCTCGTTATGTGCAATTATAAAACCTTTGCTGGAATACATTTCTTGGAATTTTGAAACATTTCTCACCATTACATTCCGTGATATCAGCCTTTGTTACATTACATGGTTCACTTCTCCTTATCGAATAACACAAAGGTACGCGGAATGAATTTCATTAATATTCCCACAAAGGTCTGTTGCACAAATTAACTATTCTTATATGAAATGAAATGAAAAATGAAAAAATGAAATGAAATGAAAATTGCTTATTGTCACAAGTAGGCTTCAATGAAGTTACTGTGAAAAGCCCCTAGTCGCCACATTCCGGCACCTGTCCGGGGAGGCTGGTACGGGAATCGAACCGCGCTGCTGGCCTGCTTGGTCTGCTTTAAAAGCCAGCGATTTAGCCCAGTGAGTTAAACCAGCCCCATATATATATAGTCATTGCGGTTCTGAAGGAGACCATTTGGCCCATTGAGTCAATGCTGGCTCTTTGCGGAGCAACACAATCAGCCCCACTCCCAGATTCTAACCCCTGAGTCTGCATGTTGATTTCCCTCAAGTTCCCATCCAGTATTGTTTTGAAATCATCGATTTCATTCATCGCCCTCATGGGAAGTGAGTTCCAAGTCATTACCTCTTGCTGCTTTAAAAAGATTCTTCCTCACAGCGCCCTTTCTACCCCATGCCCAAACCCTTATATCTGTGACCCCCAGTCCTTGCAGCATCAACTCTTGTGAACAGATTTACTTTGTCCACCTACTATCAAATCTCTGTAACCTCTGTTAAATCTCCCTTCTACCTCCTTTGCTCCAAGGCGATCAATGGGAGGGTGTGGCATAGTATTATTTTCTGTGAACCAGCAATCCAGAACCCCAGGGAAATGCTTTGAGGGTTCAAATCCCATGGTGAAATTTGAATTAAAAAAAAATCTGACCATGAAACCATTGTCAATTATTATAAAAACCCATCTGGTTCAATTGAGTCCTTTCAGGAAGGAAAACTGTCATCCTTAGCCGGTATGGCCTACATGTGACTCAAAACCCACAGCAATGTGGTTGACTCTTAAGTGCCCCCTCAAGGGCAATGAGTGATGGGCAATAAATGCTAGCCTAGCTAGCGATACCCAGGTCCCATGAACGGGTTTTAAAAAAAAACAATCTTAGCACTATTTCGAGAAGAGCAAGAGGAGTTTCTTCCAATATTTATCCTTCAGCCAACATCACTGAGCAGATGATTTGATCATTTATTTCATTGCTGCAGATAGCATCCTGTTGTGCACAGGTTACACATTACATATGTGGGCAGCACGGTAGCATTGTGGTTAGCAGAATTGCTTCACAGCTCCAGGGTCCCAGGTTCGATTCCCAGCTTGGGTCACTGTCTGTGCGGGGTCTGTACGTTAGAACATAGAACATAGAACAGTACAGCACAGAACAGGCCCTTCGGCCCTCGATGTTGTGCCGAGCAATGATCACCCTACTTAAACCCACGTAACCTGTATACCCGTAACCCAACAATCCCCCCATTAACCTTACACTACGGGCAATTTAGCATGGCCAATCCACCTAACCCGCACATCTTTGGACTGTGGGAGGAAACCGGAGCACCCGGAGGAAACCCACGCACACACGGGGAGGACGTGCAGACTCCACACAGACAGTGACCCAGCCGGGAATCGAACCTGGGACCCTGGAGCTGTGAAGCATTGATGCTAACCACCATGCTACCGTGAGGCCCACGTTCTCCCCGTGTCTGCGTGGGTTTCCTCCGGGTGGTCCGGTTTCCTCCCACAGTCCAAAGATGTGCAGGTTAGGTGGATTGGCCATGCTAAATTGCCCTTAGTGTCCAAAATTACCCTTAGAGTTGGGTGGGGTTACTGGGTTATGGGGATAGGGTGGAGGTGTTGACCTCGAGTAGGGTGCTCTTTCCAAGAGCCAGTGCAGCCTTGATGGGCCGAATTGCCTCCTTCTGCACTGTAAATTCTATGATACTCTATGATATGACAGCACGGTAGCACAAGTAAATAGCACTGTGACTTCACAGCGCCAGGGTCCCAGGTTCGATTCCCTGCTGGGTCACTGTCTGTGCGGAGTCTGCACGTTCTCCCCGTGTCTGCGTGGCTTTCCTCCGGGTGCTCCCACAGTCCAAAGACGTACAGGTTAGGTGGATTGGCCATGATAAATTGCCCTTAGTGAACAAAAAGGTTAGGAGGGGTTATTGGGTTACAGGGATAGGGTGGAAGTGAGGGGTTAAGTGGGTCGGTGCAGACTCGATGTGCCGAATGGCCTCCTTCAGCACTGTATGTTCTAACTGTAACTGTGCTTCAAAAAAATGGAATTGCTTTGGAATGGCCTGAAGTTGCGGAAAGTTCTTCAAAAAGCTAGCTTTTCTTCATTTCCTTTTTATTGTATGATGTTTTTACATTGAGATGTTTTACGGTTTTAAGTCATTATATATCTAAGGGTTCACAGAATCCCTCCATTGCAGAAGGAGGCCATTCAGCCCATCGTTACTGCACCAACCATCCGAAAGGGCACCCAATCTCGGCCAATTACCCCTCCTTATCCCTATAATCCCACCTAAACCCTACATCCCTGGACACGAATGGGCAATTTAGCATGGCCAATCCCCGTGCTCATCTGCTCATCTTTGGACTGGAAGGAAACCGGAGTATCCAGAGGAAACCGGCAGGAGAGGTATGGTGGCACAGTGGTTAGCACTGTTGCTTCACTGCGCCAGGGATCCGGGTTCCATTCCGGCTTGGGTCACTGTCTGTGCAGTGTTTACACGTTCTCCCTGTGTCTGCGTGGATTTTGTCCAGGTGCTCCGGTTTCCTCCCACAAGTCCTGAAAGACGTGCTTGTTTGGTGAATTGGATATTCTGAATTCTCCCTCAGTGTACCCGAACAGGTGCCGGAGTGTAGCGATGAGGGGATTTTCACAGTAACTTCATTGCAGTGCTATTGTATACCTACTGTGACTCTAAAAAAGATTATTAAAAAAAACACACATACACAGGGAGAACGTGCAAACTCCACATAGATAGTGACCCAAGGCTGGAATTGAACCCAGGTTCCTGGCACTGTGAGAGAGCTGTGCTAGCCACTATGCCACCCCAGGTTGTTGATGTTGTTACATGGCACAAAGTAGCTTCCTTCTGGGCATGGGGAATGTTGGAACCAACAATTCTACGGACACGTGCTTGTAGGATTAGAATAGCGGTTTTAATATACTCACAACAGAGCCAGCCTGTTAGCCATAGAATTGTCGGTGAACTGGCCGGCTGACCATGTGGCACTGATCTTTATACAGCAGCTCCAGGGGGAGGAGTCCTGGGCGGAGCCAAGGGAGAAGCCCAGTACAATTCTCGAGCATTCCCAGAGCTACTCCCCCTGGTGGTCAGGTAGTGCAACTGCACTTACAATATAGACACATGTATATACAGATTATAATCCGGTGTGAATCACATTCACCACAGGGAATCTATTCATTTGAATTACTTGCTGCTGTCCAAGATTTTCTCATTGTTTTGTGCTTGCCGCATTTATTTATTTCCCAAACAATGCAGTTATCCCAATCTATGCATTTAGATAGAGCACTTAGGGTGAAGGGGAACAAAGGATATGGGCGGAAAGCGGGATTATGCTATTGAGTTGGATGATCAGCTATGATCAAAATGAATGGCAGAGCAGGCTCGAAGGGCCGAATGGCTTCCTCCTGCTCCAATTTTATACGTTTGTAAATAGACTAGATTTTCCTTTACCTGGTACTTTCAGGAGGCTTAAACCCTTTTCACATATTTGAAAAATATTGGGCTGGTTTTCCTGCCTCGCGACTCCAGAAGTGTGAATCGCGATCAGGCAGAGAATTGCACAAAGTTGAAAAAAAATCAGGGACGGAATTATCCGACCCCCCGCAGGGTCGGGGAATCGCCCGGGGCTGGCGTAAATCCCGCCCCCGCCGTGGCCGGAATTCTCCACCACCCGGGAATTGGCGGGAGCGGGAATCACGCCCCGCCGGTCGGCATGACCCTCGCGCCGATCGGCGGGCCCCCCGCGGCGACTCTCCGGCCCATGATGGGCCAAAGTCCCGCTGCTGACAGGCCAAATCCACCGACGTGGTTTAAACCATCTCTGTGCCGGCAGGATTGGCAGCGTGAGCGGGCCCCTGGGGCCCTGGCGGTGGGCGGTCGGACCCCGGGGGTGCCCCCAAGGTGACCTGGCCCGCGCGAGGGGCCCACCGATTGGCGGACGAGCCAGTGCTGTGGGGGCACTCTTTTTCTTCCGCTGTCGCCACGGCCTCCACCATGGCGGAGGCGGAAGAGACCCCCCCTACCGCGCATGTGCCGGTGGTGACGTCAGCGGCCACTGACGCTCCGGCGCATGCGTGGACTCACACCGGCCGGTGAACGCCTTTCAGCCAGCCCCGACGCCGGCCGGCGTAGCGCCAAAGGCCGTTGCCGCCAGTCGGCGGAGCGGGAGCCACTCCGGCGTGGGTCTAGCCCCTAAAGGTGCGGAGAATTCTGCACCTTTAGGGAGGCCCGACGCTGGAGTGGTTGGCGCCACTCCGCTACACCGGGACCCCCCCGCCCCGCCGGGTAGGGGAGAATTTCGCCCCAGGTTTTGAGCCTGGCATTCATTCCGATGCCATGTTCTGGTCCCCGCGGTGACGGCAAAATCAAAGTTTGCGCCTCATGCCGGCAGCTCCATGAAAAACAGTTATTTGCATGGATTTAAATCTCATCAGCGGGTTGGACACAGTTTGCTCCACCCCTCCATGATGCTTCTCCCCTGCTTGGCGGAAGTCACGCGGACGCAAATTGGTGCAAGTATTTACAAGCAGAGCCTGTGCGTAATGGCTGCCGAGGGGGAGGGAGTAAGTAAGAAAATCTTTAAAACTCCAATATTGTCGGGCTTGCTGCGGGAGGGAGTAGTGGGAAAAGATCCGGTGTCAAGTCTGTGCATTTGGGGTGTCCTGCTTGGGATCGGGTGGGGGGTGGGGGGATGGGGGACCTGGCTGATTGCTGCGTATTTGTTTTAAACGCACCCATTTGGCACAAGTTACAGGCCCCTTGCTGTTCACACTGCTCACTGCTAACTGTGTCCTCTAAATGTTCACAGACACTCTGGTCATTTGGGAGCCCACCCGGCCCATCCCCCTGGAAACCCTCAGACCCCAACTGACCCATCAAGGGGATGGGCCTGGCCAAGTTCAATCAGTGGGCCGCCAGGTGCTGCAGCTCCTCAGTGCACTCATCAGAATATGATGACCCCGCAGGGGAATAGCAGAGCTTACCCGAAACGAAGGACAGATTCACCATTGCCTTTGGCACCCACCCTGGCGCATTGCCCCTCTCAGAGGCTCACCATTGACACTATCAGATAGCCCACCCCTCAGGCGGGATCACCATCTGTCTCCAAGCCCTGCCGCCCATTGCGCCCCTGCTCCCATCCATCTCAGATTCTCACATCCTGTGTGTCACACCCAGGAGCCACATTACACTGCAGCAGACGCACACTTCCCTCGCTCACTCTCATCTGTAGGACCTGCCAGCACACAAGCCTCTAAGCATGGAGGTGATTGGTAATACAGTGACCCTCTCCACAACACAACAAGGTGCCACCCTGCTGACGGAATAACACAAGCCCACCCAATGAGGACACCCACTGTCGACCCCACTGGGGAGACAGGACAGGAGTCGCATAGTCTATCGCTGACATGGGTTGCCGCAGCAACCGGCAACCCTGTTGATAGGGCTGGGTGGTGAGGATAGAGGCTCCCCACATCACAGGCCTGGTGTCGTTCATTGATAGGGGCAGGGGTGCAGTGTGAAAGGCAACTTAAGAAGAAGAACGGATGTGGGGTGGGGATGGGGTTGTGGGGGGGACATTTTTAGGGTGGCGCAGCAGCACAGCTCAGAGTGACTATGTAACCTGGTAGCTTTTGATGGTTAAGGAAATATTCACCTTGCTAACATGTCTTCTCTTTTCTCCCCCCTGCAGTGAATGAATTTTGGAGTACAGCCATCTATGCTTGCTGTCTATCTGGCTGCAGCTGCCGTTGCTGATGAATGGAGGCTAGAGGAGCAGGGTCTTCTCAGGGAGGACCCTGCACGGGAGGAGTCTGCCCCAGGAGAGAAGGAGCCAGCCGCTGAGGCTCAAGTGCCGGCCATCCAACAAATATAGGAAGAGGAGGTGCAAAAGAGGCACTGCATCACAGCACACATATACCATCGGCACCTGTTCTTCGAGGAGCTGCCTATACACCTGGCACCATGGGGGGTTGGAGGAGCTCCGGGTGGCTGTCAAGAACCTTTATGCCTCTGGGTCTTTCCAGGGGCTGAACGGGGACCTGTCTGAGATCTCTCAGACATCTGCACATATTTCACCCGTGATGTGACGGATTCCCCAAGTGCCCTGGGCTTCGGACTATTTAATCTTCCAGTCAAGACCAGGCACACTAGGACTTGTTGCCATCGCTGGTATGCCCCAGTTCCAGCTGGTGATCGACAACACACGTCCCCCTACGAACAACAGTTCATCAGGGGGTGCCCTTCTTCAATAGGAAGGGGTTCCACTCCCGTGTGACCACCAGCTGCACATCCTGCATGTCTGCGCCCGATTCACAGGTAGCGCGCCAACCAAACACATGCATCCTGGTGCACTCAAAGGCTCCCGGCAACTTTGAGGCGCTTCCTCCAGGTTAAATCTTGATCGACAAGAGTTACCTGTTGAGGTCATGGCTGATGACACCTGTCCAGAGGCCCCAGACTGATGCAGTGACCCATTTTAATGACGCCCATGCAGCAATCATTTTTTAAAAATAGATTTTGAGTACCCAATTATTATTTTTTTTCCAATTTAGGGGCAATTTAGCGTGGCCAATCCACCTAACCTGCACATCGTTTGGGCTACGGGGGTGAAACGCGATCAGACACAGGGAGAATGTGCAAACTCAGACTCGATGAGCTGATTGGCCTCATTCTGCCATCAAATTCTATGATTCTATGATGGCCCAGCCTCATCTGTTGGTGATCTGCAAAAGACATGGTGGGGTCTTGGGATAGAGTGGAATGCGGGAGAGGGGTAACTTACTTTCTATAGGGGCATCAGCGTTGCATTGGGCTCTCACTTTTTGGCACATGCTGACCTCCATGTTAGCCATTACCCAATTCTTGGCCTCACCCGCTAGCACCATCATCCTCTGTTCCGAAGGGGTCTGCATGCGCAAGTCAGGGATGACCCTCCAGTCTTCTGCCGCTCTTTTCTGTTAAGGACTACCTTATTCTAGAAGACAAAGAAAGGACATTGTGAGATGCTGGGAGGCAAGGCTGTGTATGCAAAGCAACTGGCTAGAGAGTACAATAAAGGTGTTGGAGTTTGGTGGAATGTGAGGTGTAAGGAAGATGCAGGCAGATGGCATGTGGTTGGTCTTTAAGGGATTAGGGGGTGTTGTGAGGAAAGAGGGACAGTAGTGATGCCAGGGGCACAGAGGTGGTGACTCACCCAAACTGCCCTGAGGGGGCCGTTCATCTTTTGTTGGCACTGGGTTCCAGTCCTCCTGGTCTGGCTGGCATCGCTGGCCGCCTCTGCCAGCTTCTCCCAGGTGCCGTTGACTACAGCTGGCTTTAGTCTCCACTTCACCCTGGGGAAGAGGGTGACCCTCCTCTCCTCCACAGTGCCCAGCATTCTATCCAGCTCACTCTCCAGGGAGTGTGGAGCAGGTCTCCATGGAGCCACCTTCTTAGCTGGAATGAGTGTGTGTGGTGAGTGGAGTCCTTGTAAAGCAGCTTCAGTTTGTCAGGCTCTCCAGCGTCAATTCCGACCCCAGTGAATCAGATGCCAGTGTGAAAGGGAATTCCTTGAAGTTCTGGCCATTTGCATGTCCTCCCTGAATAGAGGTCCCAACCAGAACGAGAATTACACGCTATTCATGTCTGGAGCATGTGTCTAGTCGTACAACCAAAAAGTCGGTGGCGCCCCCGCACCGATGCTCTGCCCGGTGGAGGGGCTGGCAGCCGTGCCACGTAAAGCCCCCGGCTTACCTGTAGATACGGATGGAGAATTTCCGGGTCCGTGGCCACGCATGCCCATGGCGCCAATGTACAGCAGTTGCACTATCTAACATGGCGCCGGCCAGATAGTGCGCCCCCGTCAGCTCCCTTGCCACCCCCCGGACCACCCCCCAACCAGTCCCCCCAGCCCCGTCCGAAGCCCCCCCCGGTCAACGGAACGGCTCCCAACAACGCCCGACTGTGGCATCGCCTGCACAGTCCGCAGCTGCCACGCAAAGTCCCTGAAAACCGTGAGCACACACACCCCACGCCGTCGGGAAATTGGTCCATCGGGGTGTGGCATCGAGGGAGGGTCTCAGGTGACGTCCTGAAGCCGTCCCAAAAGCGTGTGGCGCACTCACTGGTGATGCCGTTTTTGAGGGGCAGAGAGTCTGAAAAACGAATGCCGCCCCCCCGATTTCAGCATGAAAACGGATTCTCTGGCCAATCGTCAAACGCAATTGCGGTGTCGGAAATCATAGAATCCAGACCATAGTCTCCCAAATGGAGAATTACGCCCATTAAGTGGTTGAGTACTTTGCTGGTTTCCATTTATTAATTTCCTTCATTATCTGCACACAGTTATTACTCTTCCTTCTAAATTCCAAACTCTAAAATCCAATCCCTATCCATTTGTTCCACTGGATATGTTGCTGTTTGTTGCTATCTTGAGCTTACATGTAATACTCACACACATCAACACTTTATCATTATTTATTTGAAACAGAAGTTGGATAAGTGTGCAAAGCAATTAAAGCCTCCATCGAACTGCAAAAGCAGTCACTGCAAAAAGCAGCTGACTTATTTATGGTGATTTTATTGCTAAACAGTTCATCGTAAAATCCTCTGGAAGGTAAATGGCACCATATTGTGAATGGTCACATTTATCACTTTCATCTTATTGTTGTCAGTTTTTTAACATATTTCAGCAAACACAAAGTGGCAATAAATGAATCCTCCATACTGAAACATTTAAATAATGAATTCTCTTGAACAAACATCCAGCCTCTTTCTAGTCGACAATCTTCACAGCTGCTAGAATTACCATTAGTTGCAGAGGTTAGTTTCGGAGTCTGCACAGAGGACAATTGTAGTTTAATTTACACCCTGACGATCCTGGCCTATCCAGCTCAGTCCAACAGCACAGGCCTGTATTCTAACCTCTGGACTGTTCATTGTCTTCTTCATTTCACTTATTCACAGCCAAACTGTTACATAAAGAATCCCCCCCCCCCCCCCCCCCCCCAACATGATCCCAACACTACATGATTCAGCCAAATATCCACTGTAGCCAATTCACCAGGCTCCAGAAAAAACTGAGCAACTGGATTCTATATCGACGGGTTCCTCTGTTTCGCCGGCATCGCACTCATGCCCGCAGATTTCCCGACTGCGTAGGGGTGCCCACAATGGGAAAATCCCGCTGCCAGTGGGGGTGCGCCGCACCAGAAAACGGGTGCGGCCAGATGGAGAATCCCACCCAAAGTATTTTTATAAATTAATTTTTATAGGCTTTGCTGGCTAGGCCAACATTTGTTGCCCATCCCGAATTGCCCTTCAGAAGGTGGGGGTGTGATGCCTTCTTGAACCACTGCAGCCCATGTGGTGTAGGTACACCTACCGTGCTGTAGGGAGGGATCTCCCGGATTTTGACCCAGCGACAGTGAAGGAATGGCAATATATTTCCAAGTCAGGATGGTGAGTGACTTGGAGGGGAACTTCCAAGTGGTGGTGTTCCCATGTGTCTGCTGCAATTGTCCTTATAGATGGTAATGGTCATGGTATTGGAAGATGTTGCCCAAGGAGCCTTAGTGAGTTCCTGTAGTGCATCTTGTAGATAGTACACACTGTTATACTGTGCATCGGTTGTACAGGAGTGAATGTTTGTGTAAGGGATGCCAATCAAGCAGGTTTCTTTCTCCTGGATGGTGTTGAGCTTCTTAAGTGTTGTTGGAGATGCACTCATCCAGGCAAGTGGAGAGTACTCCATTGTGCTCCTGCTTGTACTTTGTAGGTGGTCTTACTTTGGGGGGAGTCAGGAGGTGAGTTACTCACCACAGGATCCCTAGCTTCTGACCTGCTCTTGTAGCCACAGTATTCATCGGACTGGTCCAGTTCAGTTTCTGGTCAATGGCAATCCCCAGGATGTTGATAGTGAGGGATTCAGTGATGGTAATTGGAATGTCAATGGGGCAAAGATTTGATTCTCTCTTATTGGAGATAGTCATTGCCTGGCACTTCTGTGGCACGAATGTTACTGAGGGCATTGTATCTGAAATCACAGACTGCAGCCGTTAGTTTATGGGCAACCTGCCAGCAGATTTGCAGACAGGGGATGACGGTAAGATTTCTTGGATGGTCTTTCCACTTAACAACAGCTCACTCTGAACTCTTCATAATTTTACCGGCTGGCCCACCCACCGTTGCCCCAATTAAGGCCCTTAATTGGCCAATTATTGATCACATAAGGGCCGATCCCCGCTGAGCCTGAATTTGCAGGTTGACTGGAGGAGTTCAGGGAGGAGGGGGGGAAGGTCAAAAATGAACCATGTTCATGTCTCAGGTAAAATGGTGGTGGTGGGTGGGGTGCCACCTTCAGCAGCTTCCTTTTAACACAGGTATCCCCCATAAGGTCAGGATCCTGCAGGTGTTCCCTCCCCCCAGATCTCTCCACTAATAACCTCATGCCCGTTATGCCCAACTGATTGGCTCGCAGCTCTCTGAGGGCGGGACTTCCGCACGAGTAGGGCTGGAAGCCCCACCTCTTGTCAATGAACGTTTGTTGGAGTGTTAACTGGGTTGTTGAGCAGGAAGTATCATCGCAGATGTGTTCTCAACTGACTCATCGGACAGTGGGAAGGGAAACTCCACCATCCTAAATAATGGCATGCGTTTTCACTTATTCACGTGTGCGGTCATACAGATCAAACAACACTTACAGTTTGTAGACCTTTTCCACCAGATCTGAAATGTCAACAAACCATCGACTCAATCCAATGTCAATATATGTTGAGGTGAAACAGTCTGTAATCATTCATGAACCACCCTGATCTACGGAAAGAGAACAGTTCACTGATGTTTGTGACAGGTGCAGATGTAATTCCTTCATGATCAGAAAGTTGAAGAGATTTAAATGAATTATTCATTTAAATTTTCATTTGAAGTTGTTTCTTCAATAAATCAATGCAGAAATTTCACGATGCAGTGGTTAGCACTGCTGCCTCACTGCACCGAGGTCCCAGGTTCGATCCCGGCTCTGGGTCACTGTCCGTGTGGAGTTTGCACATTCTCCACGTGTTTGCGTGGGCTTCGCCCCCACAACCCAAAGATGTGCAGGTAGGTGGATTGGCCACGCTAAATTGCCCCTTAATTGGAAAAAGAAATTTGGGTACTGTAACTTTATTAAAAAAAAGAAATTTCACGACAAATCATTTGTCCACATGCAAATGTAGTTAAAGATAAGACAGAGATTTTTTTTAATTCTTTTTTTTATAAATTTAGAGTACCCAATGAATTTTTTCCAATTAAGGGGCAATTTAGCGTGTTCAATCCACCTACCTTGCCCATCTTTGGGTTGTGGGGGCGAAACCCACGCAAACACGGAGAGAATGTGCAAACTCCAAACGGACAGTGACCCAGAGCCGGGATTGAACCTGGGACCTCGGCGCCGTGAGACTGCAGTGCTACCACTGTGCCACTGTGCTGCCCAAAGATAAGACAGAGATAAACTATCCAAGGAAGAAACCAATTCTGAAATAACTGGAACACCCCAGAGTGGTTCAAACTATTCCAAATAAATTCACAAAGTGCACCTAGAGATTATGTCATTCATTTCTGGGTGAAGCTATCAATAATAAATATCCCAGTTTTAAAGCTCCTTTCAATTTTTCCCATTCTAAATTCATATGTGTTTGTAATGGCGATTGCCTATGTAAACTTGTCACACTGTAATTACACCATCCTACCAGGGGTGGCACTGCAGCATTGGGAACAGGCTGCAATTATAGCCTGCCAATTTTATGTAGGCACTTTCTATTATAGACATTTGCATAAGAGTTTATAATGAGAATATGAAAGTAAACCTGGAGTGGAAGACCTGAAAATGGAGACTGAATTACTCTCTCTGGTTGATTAATCCTTCACCCTCTTACCTCCTTTTCCTGCAAGACTACAAACAATCATTTCTCCCTGCCACAGGAGATCAGCGAGTATTAGGAGTTTAAAAATAAATGTATCTGCAACTGAAATACAATCAAGTTAAAAATAAACTCAGTAAAAATGAAAACGCAGCTGTGCAGAAACCAGAAAATGTTGAAACCAAAAGAAATTAAGCAATTTGTTTTACCAATTTATGATTCTTTTTAATTCATCATCACTGAGTCACGACTCTGGAACTCCCTATTTAACAGCTGTGGGAGCACCTTAGTCACACAGACTGCGGCACTTCAGGAAGAAGGTCCACCATCACCTTCTCAAGGGTAGATGGGAATGGAAAATAAATTCAGCCTCGCCACCATGATTCACATGTGTGTTAATTAATTGAATTTAAATTATCCACTTGGTATTGTGAACTCACATCTCCGAATCATTAATCCAGCCCCCTGGGTTACGAGTCCAATAACGTAACGGTTCTGCTGCCTGGTCCGAACAGAAGAAATGAGTAGTGTAACATTGTGCTGGGCCACAAGGGTCAGGGTATCTGATTAGAAAAGGCCCAAGAGCCAGAATTAAAGCTCAGCCTGGGTTAGGGCTCGAAGTCAAAGCTAGTCACAGGCACACGGTGTGTCCAAAATGGCGATGCAGAACCACAAAACACAATATTTTATAACAAGAGGAATCGAAGAAAAAGCCATTCATATTTTAGTTTGACTTAATTGAGTTCTTTGTGAAGGTTATATAACTCTGCAGGCTCATTCATAAATATTAAAGGATAGAAACAGAATATTGGAAAACATAAGCTCCTTTAAAAATGATCTATTTTACCAGGATAGTAAATCCTTCAGTTTATGTTCTCAGCTTTAATGATGGGGATTTGTAATTCCTGTTCAGGAAGAATTGGTGTTGTATCAGTTTTTTGTCAGTAGATAATATTTCAGCAGTAACAACCAGTTCCTGTATTAACCTACAAGCACAGCACATAACTAGTAATTGCATTTATCAGCAGGCCATGGGCCATAATAATAAATGATTGATCGCATTCTTCTTATTCTTCTTATTCTTCTTTGGTGATCAGTCATTAACGAGCATGATTATCCACCTAAGAAACTCCATGTTACTGGTCATGGGTTCCAGATATTATTCTTTTCCCCCAGAAATGACCATCATTGGGAAAGTAGACCCACTTGACCAAAGGGTCGAGTCATAGAATCAGTCCATCGAACGACTCCTTTTCTTCTTTACCGCGAAGGAGATCACAGGTGAGGACAAGCAGAAGGTGATACTTGTGACAGTTTGCGGGTCCCAAATGTACAATTTGATTTGGAACCTCATGTCGTCGGAGACACTCAACTCAAAGATCTTTGCCCAGATAGTGAAATTGATTAAAGAATATTTCAAACCAAGGCCCCAGATTATCTTCCAACATTTTAAATTTAATTCTGTGGTGAGGGACCATGAAGAGTCTGTCTCAGCTTTCATAGTCAGGATTCATTAGCTTGCTTAGCGCTGTGAGCATGGGACCGTGCTTAGTGACATGTTGCCTGATCGGTTGGTTTGTGGGATCCATTACCTTAATAGCTAAAGAAGCTTCTGGCAGTGACCATAGTTACTGGCAGGGACATAATTACATTGGGAAAAGCACTGAGCTCCAAAGCATGGCTAAAGGGGAGGTTACCCAAGTATGGGTGGTACGGCCACAAGGCCTATAGTGGGGTCAACAGGCAAAGCTCAGAACCAGACACAGTCCTCAGATCAGAACCAGAACCCAAGGAGCGGGAAGAAATCAGGGCATCATGTTGCACGACGCGGCTGCTGCAGGCCACCGCCATGCACATGCGCGGCCACGGACCCAGCAATTCTCCCACCGTATTCGCAGCTAAAGCCGGGGGCTTTACGCTGGGTGCCTGCTAGCCCACCCCCACTCAGACAGGGGATTGGTGGAGGTTTTGCGCCATTTTTTCCGGGCGTAAAATGTCACCGTTCCCACGCCGATGTCAGCACTTAATCTCAAAATCAGAGAATCCAGCCCCCAATCTTGAAGCTTGATGAGTGCTACAGCCAAACATTCGACATACACTGGGGAGATTTTGAAGATCCTCGGTCAGCCAAAACCCCAGTGGCCTCCAGAGGGAAGGATACGAATCTGCCTTTGGTTGTTGCGGAAGGACATAGACCCAGACTGTTGGGAAGAAACTGATTACAGAAGATTCGGGTCAACTGGCTGGAAATCTTCAAAATATCTGACAGTGTCTTCCAAGATGACTTGAGGAGGTAGGAAGACGTCTTTCACAAAGAATTGAGCTGGATTAAGGGCAGAAAGGACAAATTATTTGTCAATCCAGATTTGATGCCAAAGTTTTTCAGAGCCAGACCAGTGCCGTACACATTGCACCAGAAGTTTGAAGCAGAGCTAAAAAGATTGGAAGTCCTGGGTATAATCAAGCCGGTTCAGTTTTCAGATTGGGCAGTGCCGACAGTTTCAGTCCTGAAACCTAATCAGGTTCCCACAGGCTAAGGGAGCAGGAGATGGCGCCGACAATGCTAGGCACCGAGGCCAACACTGCTAGCGTGGCGACCGCAGTGGAGAGCCAGGCATCAAGGTGTGATTGGGATGCTAGGCAATGTCTCCCACATGCTACATGGTCTGCCCACCCATGGGAATTCACTTGGCATGTGTGAAGTGCTCACTTAACCACGATTGCCAATTCCTTAGAGGCTATAGCCTTCAGCTGCACAGCCAGAGGCCTTGGCAGTCAGTGGGAGTTATTGGTGGTCGTTGGAGCAGACGGGCAGCGACAGGGGCTATCCCCAGCAAGATACACATGATCCAGGGGTTGGCATGATTGTGCCCTGAGCGATTGCACCCCAGCGCACCACCCAAGCACCATGGCAGCCAACCCTGCGCTGGGTACCCAACACCCAGCCAACCACTAGTGTGGCAAGCCCAGCACCCCCGGGCTCTTTGCCTGTGAGCAAAGATGGCTACTCACCTCCTCAGCTCCCCACAGAAGCCATTCTGTCAGGTTCACATTTTTCAAAAGGAGTACTAATTGGTGCCAGCGTGACCACTTGTTTCGGAGGACGCTGAATGGGAGGCTTTTGGGTATGGATTAGCTCCCGTTGATTGTATGGAAATGGAGCTTAATAGGTGAAAATTGATTTCTCGCCACGCTACGGCGAAATCCCGATTTCGTCTATGGGAGCGGGTTGGTATGCATCGCAAACTGTTTGGCGCCTGGCGCGGATCTCATTTTTGGCCTCTCCAGTTATTCACTGGCCTCGTCACGATTGAGTGAGAGCGCAACAAGGCCGGAGAATCATGCCTAAGTTTTGAAGACCTGTGAACCCTGCATTAGGCACCATTACTGCGACATTGTTAGGTCTTGGTGACTCCACAGCTTTTCAAAAGCAGGTAAAGTGAGAGGCTGAGTCAGTCCAGCTGAGATAGTTCTTGTATTTACATTGCACCTTTTATGTCCTCAGTTTAATAAGGACATGAGGAGCCCACACAGTAGTGATATGCATATAGAGAGCTTTATAAAGAGTGAATGACTACATCATAGTGTAAGACAACCACTAAATGGCAGCACTAGATTCATGTATAAATATGTAGACTCAAAAGATCCTGGCCGGGATCCCCGCGCCGGGTTGGAGAATCGCCGGGGAGGGAGCGAGAATCCCGCCACGCTGCTCTGACGCTGGGCCATGGATTCTCCGGCGACCAGAGAATCGGCGGCAATCACGCCCGCGCAGTCGCCGTGCTGCCGGTTGGGGGCCACTGAAAGCGGGCCCCATGGCAATACTCCGTGTTCGGTGGGCCAAGTGCCCGCTGAGTTCCGACGAGTCCCGCCGGCGTGGTTTACATATGGTCCCACCTGGCGGGGCCTCGGCGTTCTGGCTGCGGGGGCCATACTGGTGGGGGGGGGGCGGGGGTGATTCGACTCCGTGGGGGGTACCTCCACAGTGGCCAGGCCCATGATCAGGGGCTGCAGATCGGCGGGCACTCTCATTCCAGGAGGGGCTTATGTTCCTCCGTGCCGGGCCCCTGTAGGGCTCCGCCATGTTGCCTGCCGGCTGGCGCGGAAACAGCATCCATGCACATGCGCTGGCACGGAGACGGCCTTGACGCGCATGCGCGGACCCGTGCCGGCCGTGTAGGGCCAGCTTTTGGCACTGGAGCAGCGCACAGCACTCCGCTGACGTTCTAGCCCCCGAAGAAGAGGAGGCCTGGAGGCCTGTTGACGCCGCCATGGCTCGCGCCGGATTTGACACCGGCATCAACACTCGGCCGGGATTTTGGAGAATCCTGGCCCCTGGGTCTCTTCAAACCGCAAATGACTAGACAGCAGAATGTTAGAGAGATAACAGCTTAGTTAGCTGTGTAATTAAATATAGTTAATACTTTATTCTGAATTACTTTATCACCAGTTATAATTCTGCAAAAGTGAACAAATTCAACTCAACATTATTTAATTCGTTATTCAATTAAATCTATTTGCTTTAAGTTGAGGATTGGTAGTTTCTTTTGAATCTAACCATCAGACCATTCTGGAAGTGTAACGCAAAGTGTAACAACATATCACAAACAAGTAATATAACATGGTACCAGGTTTTGGCTTCAGTAAACTAGCTAGAGGAATATAGTAAGATTAGAAAAAGAAGAAACTCTTAGCAGCTATTCGACTTGAGAAGCAGAAACAAAACCTTTGAAGACAAACGACTCAATGGACAAATCTCAAGCTCCTCGACACCCAAGGATAATCAGTAATTTGAATGCAAACTGGAAGCTGTTTAAACAGCATTTTCAAATTTATCTGGAAGCATCAGATATAACTCACGCAACCGATGCTCACAAAATCGCACTGCTTTTAACGATGGCAGTTCAACATGCAATAGGACAAAGCTTAGTTTGATGTTATTCTTGACAAATTCGACAACCACTGTCAGATCCAGACTAATGAGACTTTTGAAAGCTTCATTTCTCATTGAAGGTTGCAAAACAAAGGGGAATCTTTTAATCGCTTTGTAACAGATCTAAGACTGCCAGCACAATCCTGTAACTTTTCAACACTGCATGATTCTTCAATTCGGGACCAAATTGTTTGAGATCAGAGATGAGCACCTCAGAGAAAGATTACTGAGACAAAAGGATTTAACGTTAGAAATAGCGATCGAAAAATGCCTTGCTCATCAACAATGTAAGAATCAGTATAAAGAGTATTTCATCCGTGAGAAGGGCATGAAAATCCAGAACGAGGTTGAGTGGGTAAAAATGGCGTTGCAGTTGAAGGAGATGCACGTTTCGGCACCCACGCAGATTTCGTGAAAAAATGCGAGACGGACGAGAGCCGATCTGCACATGAACGAAGAAGTGCCATGCGTAATGACGTCAACGTCATGACGTGTTCAAGATATAGCACCTCCCACTTCCAAAAAGAATGCACAGCCAAAGGAAAACGTAAGAAGTCTTCCAAACCAGGTTAAAGTCCAACAGGTTTGTTTCAAATCACTAGCTTGCGGAGCACTGCTCCTTCCTCAGGTGATTGAAGAGGTACGTTCCAGAAATATATATATAGACAAAGTCAAAGATGCCAGACAATGCTTTGAACGTGAGCATTTGCAGGTAATTAAGTCTTTACATATCCAGAGATAGGGTAACCCCAGGTTAAAGAGGTGTGAATTGTCTCAAGCCAGAACAGTTGGTAGGATTTCACAAGCCCAGGCCAGATGGTGGGGGGAGGGGGGGGGGGGGGGGGGGGTGGGGGGGGGGGGAGGGGGGGGGGGGGAGGGGGGGGGTGAATGTAATGTGACATGAATCCAAGGTTCCGGTTGAGGCCGTACTCCTGTGTCGAACTTGGCTATAAGTTTCTGCTCCGCGATTTTGCGTTGTGTTGCGTTCTGAAGGCCACCTTGGAGAACCCTTACCGGAGATCAGAGGTTGAATGCCCTTGATTGCTGAACTGTTCCCCAACTGGAAGGGAACATTCCTGTCTGGTGATTGTCATGCGATGTCCGTTCATCCGTTCTCACAGCGTCTGCATGGTCTCACCAATGTACCACGCTTCGGGACATCCTTTCCTGCAACGTATGAGGTAGACAACGTTGGCCGAGTCACACGAGTATGTACCTCATACCTGGTGGGTGGTGTTCTCACGTGTAATGGTGGTATCCATGTCGATGATCTGGCATGTCTTGCAGAGATTGCCATGGCAGGGTTGTGTGGTGTCTTGGTCGCTCTTCTGAAGGCTGGGTAGTTTGCTGCAAACAATGGTTTGTTTGAGGTTGCGCGGTTGTTTGAAGTCTGCTTTCTTGTTTCTTTGTAGAAACTTAATGTTAGTGTCCATGTGTGCGATCTTCTTGGAGATCCTCTACACTTTGAGCCGGCAGTTTGTGGTGTCAATGGTAGCCATGATGTGGAGATGCCGGCGTTGGACTGTTGCCGGCGTTGGACTGCAGTCCAACACCGTCATCTCCACATTAAAGGAAAATGTGGCAAATTAAACCATTTTGCTGCTCAGTGCCGATCATCACTCACATTTAAATCTGTAAAACAGTCTTCTGGACAGATTAATGTTCGTAGTATGGAATCTAAAGAAAAAGAAGAAAAAGAGAATTTTTCATCCGATATAGATACCTAATCACTGGAAAACATGTACTTTGTTGGGATAAATGTGAAGAATCCAATTAAATAACAAAAAATCCTGAACAAGTTAATTCTGTAAATTCTGATAATGAATGGAACACAGTTGTAAAAGTTAATAACTGTCCAATTCAATTTAAACTGGCTACTGGTGCTTCAGATAACTTGATTTCAAAGCTGGATTTCAACAAGCTTAAACACGCACCTGAGGTACTTCCAGAAGCTTGTGGACTGAAAGACTACAACGGAAATTTAATTTCATCGATAGGGTCGTGCCATTTAAAAGTCTCCAATAAGAAACTTGTTAAAACACTAACATTTGAGATTGCCAAGACAGATAAATCTTCACTCTTGGGTGCACAAGCCTGCAAGGAGTTACACCTAATGCAGCGAATTTATACTGCAACTTTGTCTCAACCCGCACTGAATGATGATATCCAGAGCATTTTGAATTAGTATCCAGATGTTTTTAAAGGCATGGCTTCACTGCCATTCAAACATAAAATCCTATGAAGGACGGATGACAAGCCTGTGGCACATCCTCCTAGGAGAATTCCTGCTCCATTAAGAGAAAGATTGAAGCAAGAATTAGAGCAATTTCAGAACCAGGGGGTAATCTCAAGAATCACCAAACCGCCTGACTGGGTCAGTTCGATGGTTTGCATGAAGAAACCGCCCGGTGATCTGTGCTTCTGCATTGATCCCAAGGATCAAAATAAAAACATCAGGAGGGAACACTATCCCATTTCAAAACGAGAGATCACCAACGAGATAGCAAATGCGTGCATCTTCAGAAAATTAGATGCGTTTCAAGGCTTCTGGCCAATGCAACTCAATGCCTCAAGCAGACAGCTCTGCACATTTAAAGTTGGAAGATTTTGTTTCAATCGTATGTCTTTCGGAATAATGTCTGCATCTCAAATATTCCACAGGATCATGGAACAGATGACGGAAGGAATAGAAGGTATAAGGGTATACGTAGATGACATCATAATCTGGTCCATGACAAAAGAAGAGCATATTGAGTGACTCAAACAAGTGTATCAGTGCATAGACAAATATGGCCTCAAATTAAACCAATCCAAATGCACTTTTGTAAAGTCCAAACTTCAGTTTTTGGGAGATAAGATATCTGAACGTGCTGTGCAACCAGATGATGAGAATCTTTCAGCCATTCAAGGCATGAAAGTACCTGAAGATAAAAAAGCAGTACTAAGATTTGTCAATTTCTTTGACAAATTCATCTCCAACTTGTCAACAAGGACAAAAGCTCCAAGACACTTAATAAAGAAGCCTACCCCTTTCGCATGGACAGAGGGCCTTCAGAAAGAGTGGCAAGATTTGAATGTTCAACTAACGACTGCATCTATTCTAGCCTTTTTTGATTCTACAAAGGAGACAAAAATATCCACTGATGCAAATCGGGATGGGATAGGAACAGTACTCTTGCAGAGTGACGACAGCTCATCTTGGGTTCCTGTTGCATTTGCATCCAGAGCGATGACGACAGAATGTCAATATTCCCAAATCGAGAAAGAATGACTGGGAGTATTAACAGGAATCTTGAAATTCTATGTTGAAATTCCATGATTGTGTCTACGGACTACCCACCTTCATTGTGGAGACGGATCACAGGCCATTGGTTCATACAATTGACAAGGATCTCAATGACATGACTCCACGACTCCAAAGAATCACGATAAAGTTATGAAGGTCGACTTTGACCTCATCTACTCACCAGGAAAATATTTCATCATAGCGGACGTGCTATCATGCTCCACAATGTCTGTAAGTGAACCGTTCGAGTTCACACGTGGTGTTGAAGCTCAAGCACAGCTCTGTGCAGAATACCTACCTGCATCAGATCAGAGGTTAAACTTAATCCGAACTGAAACTAAAAAGGATGTTATGCTGCAACGCGTCATTCACCGTCTCAAGAATGGGTGGCCAAAAGGGCAGTGACCTCAGTTCAGAAACGTTCAGGCAGATCTGATGATCGTGGATGGACTACTTCTGAGACGCGACTGTGTCTTCGACCGATGATACTTGATCAGATTCATGAGGGTCACCTTGGGATTGAGAAGTGTAAAAGACAAGCAGTCTATTGGCCAGGAATAAATCGAGACATAACTGACATGGTTCTAACCTGTGAGACTTGGCAGAAACATCAACCGGCGCATGTAAGGAGACTCTGAAACAACATGAGTTAGTCACCTCTCCTTGGACCAAAGTAGACATTGACCTATTTCATTAGAATGGTCGTGACTATGTATTAATTATCAGTTAATACTCCAACTATCCAGAGGTCATGAAGCTACCGGATATAACATCCAAGTCAGTCATAAAAGCCAGCAAGGAAACTTTTGCAAGACATGGGATACCCACCACTGTCATGCCAGACAATGACCATGTTTTGACAGCTACGAATGGGCTGAGTTCTCAAGACAGTACAGTTTCACACATGTGACACCGAGTCCTCACTACCCACAGTCCAATGGTATGGTAGGGAATGGTGTACACATCATAAAGCAACTAATTAATAAAGCTATGGATTCTGCGTTAGATATCCATCTTGAGCTATTATCCTACAGAGCTACTCCACCAGCAACTGGACTTCCGCCAGCACAAATGTTGATGAATCGGGATCCCAGAGCTACATTAATATCCATTCAACAGCAGAATTCAGATCACTTGCCAGTGTTGAAGAAAATGGAACAGCAACATACTCATAAACAGACATATTATGACATGCATGCAACTTAACTGGAACCATTAACTCCAGAAGACGTGTAAGAATTAAAATACCGGATGGAGGTTCATCTGCTCTTGTCAAAATCGTAAGACAAGCAGCACCATGCTCACACATTGTAAAAACAGCAGAAGGAACAATTCTATGGCGAAATTGACGTGCACTACGAAACATTTGACTAAACAAAGACATTTTTCCTGATTTATGTTTGAATGAAATATTATTTCTTGACACTTTGACAAACACCAGAAGTAATGATGACATGCACAAAACAGTCAAAATTTCATTATTGCCTCCTCGCCAAATCAGAAGATCTACAAGATGAAGGAAGATACCAGACTGAACTTGTAAAATATTCACTGCTATTTGTATGTTCATTACTCATTTTGCTTTGTACAGATATACACATCATATTTATTTGTATTATAGTTATACATTTTTCTTTGCTACACCTCAGAAAATATGTTAAAAAGGGGGGGGATGTAGTAATTTTTATATATATGAAGATATATGAAGGGTTAATGACTACATCATGGTGTAAGGCAACCACTAGATGCCAGCACTAGATTCATGTATATATGTGTGGGCTCAAACGATCTTGGGTCTCTTCAAACCAGGAGTGACATTCAGCAGACTGTTAGAGAGATAATAGCATAGTTTGTACGTGTAGTTAAATATAGTTAATACTTTATTCTGAATTACTTTATCACCAGTTATAGTTCTGTAAGAGTGAACAAACTCAACACAACATTATTGAAATCATTATTCAATTAAACCTATTTGCTTTGAAGATTGGTAGTTTCTTTTGAATCTAACCATCAGATCGTTCAGGAAGTGTAAAACAAAGAGTAAGGGCATAATACAAACAAATAATATAACACACAGCGAATAAAATAAGAAACAAGTAAAATAAGAACCAAAGTGTTATTTACACAAACGCTATGTACACTATCCCGTAGTCCCTGACTGGGTTCCTGTTCTGGTCAGTGACTTAGTGGCCAACCTTTCATACATTGGAGACTGAGATACTTTGCAGCCGTTGATTGACATATTAACCAAAACCAGAAACATCCTTATAAAAGTAATCTTTACACTCGAACGCAGGGGTTTTGTTTAGGGTCTGGTTTAGCACACTGGTCTAAATCGCTGGCTTTTAAAGCAGACCAAGGCAGGCCAGCAGCACGGTTCAATTCCCGTACCAGTCTTCCCGAACAGGCTCCAGAATGTGGCGACTAGGGCCTTTTCACAGTAACTTCATTGAAGCCTACTCGTGACAATAAGCGATTTTCATTTCATTTCATTTCTCCAGTTCAGTTTCACTGAGCGCACTCCTGTAAAGTCCTATGTGTTCATTTTAACAACGCTGCGAAAGTCTGATGATTTGTTAAAAAGATGACTGCACTGAGGAGATATGCATGAGTTGAGTTCCAAAAATAGCACTCTGCCGAAATTCAATCATTTTGAGTTTCTCAGCACCTTGGGCATTGAGAGATTCAGTAAGGCAAGTCTAACCCTTTAAATGAGTGAGAGCACAAGTTGTCCCAGGCTTGCTCTGGATCATGGATCATATCGCCCATTCGCAGGTCAGGCCGGGACTCCTGCAGGCAACAGCAGATGATAAAATAAAGCTGCCGTAATGCTCCAACAGTCAGGCAGTCCACATTGGAAATCAGATCGGTAATACATTTTAAATTAGTTGTGTTTGTTCAGCGAGCATGCAAGATTTAAATTAAAATTCTGCCGCAACTCCAGAACGCCAACTCATAAACTATTTGACTTCCTCACATCGTCAGGGCGGTTTGAGCATAATTGAATTGCTTATACCTGGGGACCCTCCAAGCTCGGTACTGACAGTTGATGAATCCAGTGGTGGAGTGCAGGCAAGGTGAAGAAGACAGGAGTCCAGATCCAGAAGCTGAGAATAGGTTGCTGCAGCCGTTTCTGTTACGTGAAGGTAACATTGGTGGATCTACACCATCCAGACCAAGTGGAGGAGGTTCTGCAGACCTGTGGTGGCGGCGGTTCCCATGGAACTCAGGCTGGTTGTTCACTGCTGTAGGCTGGGCACTAGACTTGTTCCCAGAAGGAGAGAAGCTGAAATTCCATGTGAGGAAGCCAGAGTTTTGAGCAACTTTGCGACTGAGTTTGATGCCTTGTTTACTGTATGGATGGTCGAGCCAATTCATAAGGTCTGTCTTTGTTGTGTCTGTAATTTAATGTGCAAGTCATAGATTATGTTCAAGAACATAAGAACCAAGAGCAAGAGTAGGCAATTCAGCTCCGCCATTCAATACGATCATGGCTAATCTCCTCTTGGCCTCAACTACTCTTTCCTGCCTGTTCTCCATAACCTTTCACCCCATTACGAATTAAAAATATGTCTCTCTCCTCCTTAAATTTACTCAATCTCCACCGCACTTTGGGTGGGCGGCACGGCAGCACAGTGGTTAGCACTGTAACCTCACGGCGCCAGGGTCCCAGGTTCAATTCCTGGCTTGGATCACTGTCTGTACGGAGTCTGTACGTTCTCCCCGTAACTGTGTGGGTTTCCTCCGGGTACACTGTTTTCCTCCCACATTGTCCTGAAAGATGTGCTGTTAGGTAATTTGGATATTCTGAATTCTCCCTCTGTGTCCCCGAACAGGCGCCGGAATGTGGTGACGAGGGGTTTTTCACAATAGCTTCATTGCAGTGTTAATGTAAGCCTACTTGTGACAATAAAGATTATTATAATTATCATTAGTGAATTCAACAGATTCACGATCCTTTGCGAGAAGTAATTTCTCCTCATTTCCATTTTAAATCTGTTACAATTTACCTATTAATTCATGTTCAACTGATGTTGTTTCTGGATGTTAGCATCTAGAAGTTATCTGGGATAATATTTATTGTTTGCATTGTTTGACTCTTGTATATTAAAAATTATTCTGCTTTAATCCATGAAATTTTCTAACTTCATTCCTTTCGTAAGTAACTGGGATTTCTGATCTCTACTTTTACAAATAGTACTGGTCTTGACCGGTTTCATAACAACATGGATGAGCATGTGAAATAAGCAGGCCTTTTAGAATAAAAATAACAAAAAAATATAAATAAAATCTTTATCGTAAGTAAAAGTAGTAGGTTAGCTTGCCTCTATTTGTTATGAGCACTGCATATTTCATCTTTATTTCTGTTATAAAATAATTGTGTTTCAACTTACAAACCTGGTGACTGTAAATTATTGGACAGCCAAGGGCCAAAGATTTCTGGAAGTTTATAAAAATCATTGATGAATTCATTTGTGTTGGGACTCAGGGCTCTGTGGGATTGGAATTGACTGAGCACAAGTCCAGGTTGGTCGTAACACCATTGACAGGAAACTTGGTAAATATTTGAAACAGGAGCTAGAATGTGGCTAATTAAAGTGTGTGGGCAGTGAGATTAGTTCCAGTTTGTTCTGGCAGAGACGTTCTACAGGCACAATGAGAGTTAAATTTGTCTTGTCTCGAGTATAACACAGAGATTAAAGAGTTGACATTAAAATAGAAAATTCAGCAGATTTTATGCAGGTCAGGTTGCATCTGTGGATCACCGACCTGTCACCAGGACTGGGAAAAGTTGGAGTGTAATTGAACAAGTGGAATGGGAGAGACTGGAAAAAGGATAAAAGGGAATGGCTATGATCTGGTGGAGGGTAGGTGTGATGAAATTACAAAAGAGTGGGGTTGTGTGAGGCTAAAGAGAATGGTAATGGAAGGGTTAAGTAAAGAGAAAATGGGCTGAATAATACGATGCACTGAGTTGCCATGTCATATGTGCTATAATGCAATAAAAGCACCAATCGCTCATGGGGGAACTGCGTAAACACCGTAGGGGTTCATTTATTAAGAACAGGAACATGTGAATAGATAGACATGGGTACAAAGCTTGACGATATTAGCAGCAGAACTGTGTGTGTGTGTGTTTGTGCTGGGGATCCGAGTTCGATTCCGACCTCGGGTGACTCTGTATGGAGTTTGTGCATTTTCCCCATGTCTGTGTGGGTTTCCTCCAGGTGCTCTGGCTTCCTCCCACAGTCCAAAGAGGTGCAGGTTAGGTGGATTGGCCATGCTACCTTTCCACTTAGTGTCCAAAGATGTGTCGGTTAGCCAAGGTTACGGGGTTATTTGGAAAGGACAGGGGAGTGGGCCTAGGTAGGGTGCTATTTCGGGGTGACAGGGCCTCCTTCTGCACTGAAGGGATTCTATGGATTGTCACTCCCTCACCCAGCCCGAGCTGGATGTCTGGTGGCTGTGATTGTTGGCTGTGACCAAGGAAGGAGGCCACAGTCACTCATTTAAAGGGGTACCTGGCACGGGACAACGTGTGGAGTCCCTGCATATTTGTCAAATTCAAAACTGAACCGATTGTTTGTTTTCTGAAAGATAATCAGGAATTGTTTGAGGTAAGTATTATTATTCTGAAAAATGTGTTCAATTCTGCAGAGGATTTGAGTTCAGTGTTTTTGTCGGCGAAGACAGATGGCAGGAAACCTGAGCATCCCCAGAATGTTCAGATCTGAATATTGAGCAGCTGCTTAGTTTGAGCATGTTTTCCTCTATAGATAGCCGAGACAAGGGAGTGAGGGGTAGGCAGAGAAGAAGAGCCAGAAAAGCCCCATGTTTTTTTTCAAATTTATAGTATCCAATGCAATTTTTCCAATTAAGGAACAATTTAGCGTGACCAATCCACCAAACCTGCCCACCTTTGGGTTGTTGGAAAGAATCCCACGCAAACACGGGGAGAATGTGCAAATTCCATATGGAGAGTGACCCAGAGCCGGGATCGAACCTGGGACCTCGGCGCCATGAAGCAGCAGTACTAACCACTGCGCCACCGTCCTGCCCCTCGGCCCCATGTTTTGATGATGACGCCGTCTGTGCCCTCCTCCAAGCTGTGTCCACCTTGTGTGAGGTTCCGATGCCAGCTGACAGGAAGTGGAGAGCTTCCACAATCACCTGACCTGTCTGGGTGGAGGTGGTCACGGAGGTCGGCAGCATGGGTGTCGTGTCGCGAAACTGGAGGCAATGCACAAAGACACTGAATAATTTCTTGAGATCTGCAAGGGTGAGTGAGTGCTCATCCTGTGTATTCGTGTTCAAGGGTGGTGTGGGCGAGACTCAAAAATGCTGCACCTTTGTGGTTACCTCAGTGCTCCAAGGCAGCACCATGCACCACTGTCACTGTTCATGGCCCCCAGGCCTCTGTGAAGATGTTGTTGTGGTTCCGGGAGATGGGGAGCGGGCAGGGGCTTTGACTTGAGTAAGGTACACAGCGTATTGGCTGCTGATCATCACAGAGGTTATGCACTCCTCTGAGTTTGGATGCATGCTGAAATTAAATTACCTGAGATTAAACATCATTGCAATGTGACACCTCACTTCAGGTGAAAGAAACAGGACTGGAGGTGCCGTTCCCGATCTGCTAATCCTTGCGCTGCTGGAGGACAAGTTTCAACTGCTGTCCTCCACAGAACAAAGTCACTCCATTGGCAGAGGTGAGAATGGAGGAAGGTCTGGGGCGGGTCACAGAGGAGGAGAGAGCCAAGGGATGGTGACTGAGGCCTGGATGCTTATATGTATAGTACACATGTGGTTTATGTGCTCAAAGACCCGGAATCGAATTGGCAGAAACCTTGTGAGTTTAATGGCTGCGAGGTGTCAAATCTCATAATCCACATGTTGCGAATTGTGTGAAACACTGTGATCTGGCACTCCCCCTGAGGACCATGAAAGGTCAATTCCCAAACTTTCTTCTGCGTGTCCTGCACAGGCGAATCTTCTCCTGCTGATCCCAACAGGCCTGAGGGACCAACACTCACCTCTGAGGAGGAAGAGGAAGCCTCAGAATCTGCAGAATCACATCCCTCTGGACCAAACACTGGCACCTTGGCAGGGATTGGCTTGGCATTGGGGCAAGAGCAAGAAAATCTAGTGAGGGCATTTCATATTCACATATGCAGCTGGCAGAGGGTGTGGGGGAGCAGACCTCAGGCAGTTGGGGGGGGGGGGGGAGGGGTGGTGGTGTTTGAGGTGATCCAGAGACTGAGTACAAATCGGATGATGTTTATCTGGAGTCGTCCCTGAGGTAGATGCTGGATTTCCCCTTATTTCCCCTTTCTTGTAGTGTTGCTGTTGCATTGTTGATCCATGGATGATTTATGGACATGTGTCTTAAAGGCAGCCTGTATCTTTAATTCAAGCAGAAGGAAGCAGTGGCCTGTGCCTTTAATTCAAGCAGGAGCCTGTGCTGGTTTAAACTGGAGTGTAGACTGACTGGCACCAATGACAGAGATTGGCTGGGTCTCAGTCTGATTGATTTGGCTGCTGGTCAATGAATTGGCATATAAGGCTGTGTGATGTCCGGTAACAGGCGGTGATTTGATCTGATCCCAGAGTCATGAGGTTTTCCGTTTGGTTTCAATTTGACCCCTGGCAGCTCAGAGAGAAGACCCACTCGCTCTCCTCTCTGTTTTTTGCCAGAAAGGCTGAACAGGCAGAAAGCCTGGATGAATTTGATTACAGGAGAATCATTACAGGCTGTGCAGGCAAAGTTCAGAACCTGATAACTCTCGCCAGAAAAGCTGGTGTGAATCAACGATCTTTCTCCAGCAGGCCTGCTTCCTGTGAGCACTGCATTTGCTGAAACACAACCTGAAGGTGAGCCACAAACTGAAAGCAAAGTTTGATGAAACAGGGACCTTGTCTCTCCAGGAAAAATGCAAGTGTGGTGCTTTTAAAAACTGTAAGACCAGCGCAGGCTGCAAAGCAAAGACTGTAATCTACAAGCTTACTCTGACGAACGCATGCTAGGAACCATCATTTGAAGCAAAGACTCTTTTCTCTTTCACTTACCTTTGTTTCCCTTTTCCACCCCTCTGTGTTTGTCTGGCTGGGTGCGTGTATAGAGAAGGGGTTTTCAAACCCAGGGTCGCGACCTGCGGGTGGGATATGGGCAGGTTTCGGGAGGGTGGTGGCGTGTTCGGCTTTAGCATTCCCAATATGGGAAAAATGCCCAACGGCTTTTACAAATGCCAGCTCAACATACTTTTCAGATTGCTGGCCATCACGCGCATGCGTTTCAGATCAAGCAGTGCGCAGATCCAGAGCCCAGCGGGGTAGACAACCTCCTTCTGACGTTAGCGCGCTGTCCAGGGCCAGTTTTCTTCAGCAAACGACGGAGTACTCCCAACGGAAGCGGCGGCAGAGAGCAGGTATGCTGACGTCACGTGTTCGGGGCATGAGAGCGATTCCTCCATTTTGCAGCTGACAGCAGTGCTGGTGTGAACTCCAAGGTCTCTGGTGAACAACCCATTAAGAATAAGCTGAAAACAGGAACAAGCAGCATAAAGATAATTACTTGAGCTGTGGATTATTAATTGCCACTGAAAATCAGGACTCAAACCTCATGGGCGGAATTCTCCGCAAGGCCCGACGCTGCCGTGAAACCTGGAGAGGTTCACGACGGCGTCGGAAGCCTCTCCCGGCCACCTATTCTCCCCTACCCGGGGGGATAGGCAGGCCGTACCGGGAAACTCGGCGGCCGGGCCTTGTCCCTGGCTTCAAGGCCCGGCGCGCCAAGAATGACTCCGCGGCGGAGCCTAATGACGTCAGCCGCGCATGCGCGGGTTGGACAGCTCAAACCCACGCATGCGCGGTTGCCGCCTTTCCCCTCAGCCGTCCCGCAAGTCGTGGCGGCTTGATCTTGCGGGGCGGCGGAGGGGAAAGAGTGCGTCCCCTTGAGACGCTGGCCCGACAATCGGTGGGCACCGATCGCGGGCCAATCTGCTCCCGAGCACGGCCGTGGTGCTCGATCCCCGATCCGCCCCCCTAGGCCCCGTGAAAAACGGTTGCCCGCGTTTCTCCGAGCGGCGTGTCGGAAAACACAGGGAGACACAGGGAGTCGGTGCATCTCAGAGGCCAGAATTCCTGAACTACTGGAACCTCTGTCCTACCAAGTCTTCTCATGTGTCACAGCCATCCATGTGATCCACGCAGGCCCCTTTCACCTCTCAACATGACCGTTTCCTCACCTCCTCACTGTCATCATCAGAAGAATGCCGGCTATCCTGTGTCTGCTCTTGCTCCAGAGCATCCCCTCTCTGAATAGTGAGGTTCGACAGAGCAAGGCTCATAATCACCATCTGTGACACTCTGCATGGTGTAAACTACAATGCTCCACCAGATCTATCCAGGCATCTTCAGCAGCCCTCGATGATGGCCCTGGCGGTTCTTCAGCTATTGTTATCGTTCCTCTCTGTGTCTGTTCTAGGGGTCCTCACTCGCGTCATGAGGCATCTCTTCAAAGGGTGACCCTTTCACCCTGAAACCAACCATCCAGGGCATCAGGCCCATTGAAGATGTCTGAAGAGTGCAGGCCTCATGGCTGCTGTCGGGGACCCAGCACTGACCTGCATATTTCTTCAATTGTGGTTACAGAACAACCAGACACTTAAGGAGTGTATGCCCTTCTTGTTAATGAATGTACCAAGCTGGCCTACTGGAGTCGTTATGGCAACATGAATGTAGTGCATTGCTTCCCTGGACCCTGGGGAAATCTACGATCACCGCTGGGGTGGTCCATTGAAAATATGATGCACTGACCTGCCCTTCAGAACATTGCACCTGTAACAATCTTAATGCAGCATTTTACAGCCAGCGGCGCCATGTCACTGAGGTCTCCACCATTAGCCTTTAAAGGATTCAGTGTCAAAGGAACTCAGTGCAGTAGTGACCTTGATGGCATTGGGTGACTACCAACACAGTGGGACGCTGCCTCTCCTATCAGCGTCTCACAGTGTGGGTGGTCACTGTGACCCTGGAGAGTCTGGATCCCCTCTGGTATTGTGGGATTTGAATCTAATTCATTATCTGCCTTTATACGTGATTGGCAGCATCTGCACCTCCATTGCCGCAGCACTATGCCACCATCAGCCACTTGCTCCGGCGTTGGTCGACCACCATCATTCACCACCAGTTGGGTGGCACAATGGTTAGCACTGCTGCCTCACGGTGTTGAGGACCCGGGTTTGATCACGGCCCCAAGTCACTGTCCGTTTGGAGTTTGCACATTCTCCCCGTGTCTGCGTGGGTCTCACCCCCACAACCTGATGGATGTGCAGGGTAGGTGGATTGGCCACACCAAATATCCCCTTAATTGGAAAAATGTAAAAGAAAATAATTTGCCACGAGTTCACCCTGACCCTCACCATCTGTCTGTCTTCCCCTCCTTCTCAATCTCCTCTTCCACAGAGACCGCTAACCCTATGTTTTTTACGACCGAGCAGGCTGAGATACTGTTGAGGGTCCAAATGCACATTTCTGTAGGATAAATGAGGGCTCAAAACAGCAAATATATCACCTCGAAACATAACTTTCAACAGCAAACTCTGGCAACACTGAGTGTCACCTGAACCGCTGAGGTCAAAGAAAGGGCACAGCTGGTGACTTTTAACCCAAGCTTTCACTCTTTTATTGAAAACCAAAATTCCCACCTGGTGTGATTCACACTGTTTAAGTATTTAATTGCTCCCGGCACATATTATTCCAGTCATTTGGCACAGTAACAAGCCTAACAAAGCAATTAAACTCAATTTGAATAAGGTGGATGGGATCCCGAATTCTAAACCTGTTCCTGTCGGGAACACAACCTGACGTCATCGCGCCTCATAAAGCGCGGCACGGACGCAGTACAGGCCCGTTTTCACCGCGCATTATTCAGCCCAATGTGACTAGAACAGGTGTGAATGGTAGAATGATCAATATCTGCCCACCTGAAAGCCAAACTAAGAAATAAAGAGTTAACATCAAAATCCTCAAGGAAAAAGAAGGCAAAATGGGGGCAGAGATGACATTCAGAAATTGTTGAACTCAATGTTGAATCCTGCAGAAGGCTGCAAAGCGCCCATCTGAAGTGTTGTCCTCTTACTTGCGTAGAACTTCATTTGAATGCTGCAGGACATGAATTCATTTCAATGCTGCAGATATCTCTGTTTGAGAGCAAGGTGGAGAAGGAAAATGAGGGGTGACCAGAAGTTCAGGGTCATGCTCGGAGACCAAGAAGTGCTAATCCGCAAAAGCGGTCATCTAATCTGCGTTCAATGTACAGCAAGCCACATTATGAGCAGCAAACAGAGTAGTACTAAATTGAAAGAACAACACACAAATCACTGTTTAATCTGCACGGACCTTCATTGGTCAGATGCAGCCAGATTGGACTCCTTGCCCCACTTTGTTCAAGGAGCTGAGAGGAATATTGACAGAGTCTACAATGAGATGTCAGAGCTTCAGGCTGCCATGCACAGGTGGGCCACTGGAGGTGCGCCACATGGTGCTTGGATCTGTCTGCTGCATACCAGTGAGGTTATTACTACTGGTTTCTGCCAGGCTGTGTAGACAGACAAACATAGAAAACATAGAAATCAGGAGCAGGAGTAGGCCATTCGGTCCTTTGAGCCTGCTCCACCATTCAAAATGCTCATGGCTGATCCTCAATCGCAAAGCCATATTTCTGTTTTATCCCCATACCCCTTGATGCCATTAAAATCTAAAAAAAAAGCTAACCCTTTCTTGAATAGATTCAGTGACTTGCCTCCACAGCACTCAGTGCTGAGAATTCCACAGGCTCACTATCCTTTGAGTGAAGAAATATTTCCTAATCTCAGTCCGAATTGATCCACCCCATATCTTGAGACTTGTCCTTTGCTTCTAGGTTCCCCAACCAGGGGAAACATCTTCCCTGCATTCAGTCTGTCCAGCCATCTTAGAATTTTATACATTTCAATCAGGTCTCCTCTCATCCGTCTAAACTCTGATGAATGCAGGCCCAGTCGACCAAGCTCTCTTCACAGGACAGTCCCGCCAACTCCGGTATCAGCCTAGTGAATCTCCGCTGCACTCCCTCTATGGTAAGTATATCCTTTCTCAGGTAGGAGACAAAAACTGCATGGAAAGCTCCAGATGTGGTCTCATCAAGGCCCTGTATAACTGCAGTAAAACGTCCCTATTTCTGAACACAAATTTACTTGCAGAGAAGGCCAACATGCCATTTACCTTCCTACCTGCTTGATGCACCTGCCTCTCTTTTTGCATTTACTGGTGTACAAGGGCATCCAGATCCCTTTGCACATCCATACTCCCCAACATATCACCATTTTGGTAATAATCTTCCTTTCTGTTTTTCACATCAAAGTGTATAACTTCACATTTAGCCATATCGTACTGAATCAGCTTTGTGTTTGCCCATTCACTCAATTTATCCAGTTTGGAACGAATGAGCAAGATTGTGAAAGCAATAACTCCTGAACGATAGACTCCGCCTACTGGAACTGTCATCCGCCCAAACAACTCTCGTACTGATTCACCGGGCGCAATTCTCCCAAAGGGAGACAAACAGCCGACGCCGGAGTGAAACCCGGAGTGTTTCACTCCGGCGTCGGAGTCCGCTCCTCGCCCCCTTTTCTCCCCCCACGGGGGGGCTAGGAGCGGCGGCGCGTGAATTCCGTGTGCCGGGCCTTGACGTTTGCGTCAAAGCGGCGCGTCGGGAATGACGCGGCCGGCGGCGCCGAAGTGACGTCAGCCGCGCATGCTCAGGTTGGCCGGCGCCAACCCGCGCATGCGCGGTTGCCGTCTTCCCCTCCGCTGCCCCGCAAGACATGGCGGCTTGATCTTGCAGGGTGGCGGAGGGAAAAGAGTGCGTCTTTTAGAGACGCTGGCCCGACAATCGGTGGGCACCGATCGCGGGCCAGACATCTGCTGAGCACAACCGTGGTGCTCGATCCTCCCTCCTCCCCCCACAGGTCCCCAGACTCACTGGTCGCGCGCTGTTCACGCCGGCAGCGACCAGGTGTGGTTGGCGCAAGCGTGAACCAGTCGGGTTCGGCAGGCTGCTCGGCCCATCCGGGCCAGAGAATCGCCGGTTGCCGTGAGAAACGGCGAGCGGCGATTCTCTGAGCGGCCTGTCGCAAAACGCGACACGCCATTTTGGGGGGGGGCGGGAGAATCGCGGGGGGTGCCAGGGAGGCGTGGTGTGATTCGCCCGGCCCTCCCGCGATTCTCCCACCAGGCGTGAGGTGTGGAGAATCACAGCCACCATGTTCAACAGTTGACTCAGGCACATCATCTAATAAAGTTGGCTTTTCTTCAGATTCTACAGATGCTGTTCGTTCAATTGGTGCCGAAACTGAATTGGACTCAAGTTGCGATCATAGGTTCTGGGATTTCCAAACCTTGAGTTTCAAATGTTGGCCTTTCCGATGCCAACTCTGCAAATTCTCTTTCTGAAGCGAGGATTTGATCAGTGTCTCCTCCAAACTCTCTCATCATTGGTTTGCACCGTATAAAAAGCAGGTCCCATTTGCAAGTAATGTGGCAGGTACCTACTTCTCTCTTGGAGAGTAGTTACGCACCAAAACCCTTTCTCCTTGCCCAAAATGTCTTAGTTTCAATGTATGTTCACGGCGAGTAACTTGATTTTGTTGTTGTTGCTGTACAATGGTGGAATTGTCAGGCATTAAGAGCAAATCAAACCGGTTCTCAACTTCAGTTTTAAAAATAATATTGCCGGTGAGTTTTGGATTGCGAAACGGTCCTTTGTCCTTCGATGGCATTCTTCAACGACCATACCAACCTCTCCGCCAATCCGTTTGTGGAATGATGATGGAGTTTTTATATGTTATATGACATTGTTTGAAAGGTAGTCCACAAATTCCTTTGACATGAACTGAATCCTGTTATCACCAACTGATTGTTCCGGTTTGTCAAACTGTAAATACTTCATTCAGTTGCTGGATTGTCTTTTCAGTCGTCGTCAACTTTATTATCATTATTTCGGGCCATTTAGAATATGCATCCACCAGGACAAGAAATATATATCCTTCAGTTGGATCTGTAAAATCTTTATATATTCTTTACCATGGTTGTTTTGGTCCATCCCAAAGGTGAAGTGGTTGCAGTGATGAAATATTCCATAGCCGAGCACAAGACAGACATTGATCTACTCTTTCTTCAATTTGTGAGTTAGTGCCAGCCACTAAAAATAATTCCTTGCGAGCTCTTTCATACATTACCACTCCTGGATGCCCTTTGTGGAGTTGGTAAGTACACAACTCCGCAATCATGGAGGGATGATGACTTGGATCCCCCATATAAATACTGTTTTGTACCATTAATTCAAGTTTCCTTGTTCGATACAGCGTGAATTATTTCAGATTTCTCCTCTGTTTATCCAGTGGTTTACCTTTCAAGATCTTGTCCATGACCTTCCCCATCACCGGAGCTGACCTTGTGTGTCTTTGCATTTGATGCAGTAATAGGTACACTATCCACCTGAGAAAAGTATGCAACGTTTATATAGTTCTCCTGTGATTCAGCTTTGTCCAGTATTAGTAAGTGCCAATCTTTCTGTATTTAATCTTCTAATTATGCGCTAAGATAATCTTCTAATTATGCGCTGATAAGTTGTATTTGTAAAACAATTTAGGATTTTCCTTTATTTTACCTGCTAGTGTCCTTTCATGTCCCCTTTTTGTTCTCCTAATTTCTATTTAAATTCCCTTTTGCAGATTCCTATTCCTCGAAGGCTGTTTTGAGCCCTGGATATCTGCCATATCTGCAAACGACCAGCAGCTGGAGACGGTATTCCTTTGTATGGGACAAATAGCATTATTAAAGGCCTGTGGTCTGGTAACAAGGTGAAATGTCTTCCATATAAGAGGTGATAAAATTGTTTGACTCCAAATATTACAGTCAAGACTTTTTTTCCCAATTGAGTATAATCATGTTCAGCACTTGTCAATGTTCTTGAAGTGAAAGCTATTGGTCTTTCATCTCCATTTGGCATTATATGAGAGAGAACTGCACCCTCCCCACAGTGGAATGCGTCACATGCAAGTTGTATTTTTAATTTTGGGTCAAAAATAAAGACTTCTGATAAGTTCATCACATTTTTGTCTTCAGCATATGCCCCTTCGCAGTCTTTGGTCCAAGTGTCTTGTTGGTTCACAGGTAATAATATATGAAGTGGTTTTAATATGGCTGCAAGATTTGGAATAAATTGTCCATAGTAATTGATGAGCCCGAAAAACAGATCTCAGTTGCAATATATTCTGTAGTCTACCTCTCTCTGCAGGAAAGCTGTGTGGGCTGTATTTCTGAACTGGCAGTGAGCCTGGGTGAGTCTATTTACAGGAGAACCATTACAGAGACCATGGTCTGCTACCACTCTCCAGAAAGGCTGTGCGTGCTGTACTGTTATCTCTCACTAGAAGGCCCATGAGTGCTGTATTTCTGAAACAACAGAGGCCTGAATACAAATCACAAATTGAAGCCAAGTTTGAAGAGGGGTAAGGAGCTGAAAACCATCATCTGAATCAAAGACTCTTTTTCCTTTTACTTATTATTTTTACCCCTTCCCACCCCTCTGTGTTTGTCTGTCTTGTATGTGTGTGTGTGTGTGTATAGAGGGATCTGTCTGTTGTATCACAGTCCCTCTATACCCACATCGGCCCTTTCACGAGTGAACATCGACACAAAGTGCTCATTATGTCCTCTGGCTTCACTCACAAATTACAACTGTGGTCCTTGATCGACTCTACTCTTTCCCTAGTTATCCTTTGACCCTTAATGTATTTGCCAACCAACTTAGGATTTTCCTTTATTTTACCTGCTAGTATCCTTTCATGTCCCCTTTTTGCTCTCCTAATTTCTATTTGTTTTCTTTTGCAGATTCCTATTCCTCTAAGGCTATTTTGAGTCTTCGATATCTAACATAAGCCTTCCGTTTTCTCTTTATCCAATGCTGTATATCCCTCCATATCCAGGGTTCAAAGGATTTGTTGGTTCCACCCTATTTCTTGATCAGAACATATTGGCCCTGTACTATCCTTATTTCCTTCTTGAATGTGTCCCACGGTTCTGTCACATATTTACCTAAAAGTGTTTTCTCCCAGTTTACTCTGGCCAAATCATATCTGATCTTATTAAAATCTCCTTTCCCCCAGTTTAGAACTTTGGCTTCAGGCCCATCCTTATCCTTTTCCATAACAATCATGAATCTAACTGAGTTATGATCACTATCTTCAAAATGCTCCCCACTGAGACATCAACCACTTGCTCAGCTTTGTTACTTAAAATTAAGTCCAGACTGCCCATCCCCCCTCCTCTTGTAGATCCAGCTACATACTGCCTGAAAAGGTTCTCCTAGATGCATTTAAGAATTTCATCCCTCTAAACCTTTCACACTATGGCTACCCCAGTTAATGTTGGGGAAGTTGAAACCCCCTGCTTTCACAACCCTATTACCTTTACACTGCTCAGAGGTTTGCCTACATATCTCATCTTCTATTTCTCTTGGACTTTTATGGGGCCTATAGAATACACCCAGCAATGTGATTGCTCCTTTTTGGTTTTAGGTTCTACCCCTATGGCTTCAGTTGAAGAGCTGTCTTACTGCTGTAATTGATTTTCTGATCAGAATTGTGATACCCCCTCTTCTTTTACTTCCTTCTCTATCTTACCTGCCGATCCTGTCGACTGGAATATTGAGTTGACAATCCTGCCCCTCTCTCAACCATGTCTCAATGACAGTAATGACATCATACCCCCATGTTTTGATTTGTGCCCTCAACTCACCTTCCTCATTTGTCAGACTCCTCGCACTAAAATAAATACCATCCCATTTTGTCAAACTCTCTTGTGACTTCACTGGTCAAGACATTATATGCCTTCCTGACTCACTTGGTGTCTCTTCCAATTTTGGCTGTATATCTGAACCTTCTTTTAGCATCCCAGCCCCCTGCCAAGTTAGTTTAACATCTCCCCAGCATTAGCAAACCTCCCAGAAAGAAGACTGCTCCCATTTAGGTTCAGATGCAAACTGTCCGCCTTTTACAGGTCCCACCATTCCCAAAAATGGTGCCACTGCCCTAGAAATCGAAAGCCCTCCCTCCTGCACCGTCTCTTCAGCCACACGTTAATCTGGACAAACTTTCTATTTCTATACTCACAAGCACGTGTCACCGGAAGTAATCTAGAGATTACTACCTCTGGGTCCTACTTCCTAGCTCCCTAAATTCTGCTTGCAGGACCTCATCACTTTTTTTGCCTATATCGTTGGTACCAATGTGTACCACTATATCTGTTTGCCCTACCCCATCAGCATGTCCTGCAGCCATTCAGTGACATCCCTGACCCTGGCACCAGGGCGGCAACATACCAGTGTGGCAAAATTCTAGCCAAGTGGACAGTCAATTCCAGCCCCACTTGTCTGGAGTCACAACACAAGTGCATTAGCCAATAATTCTTATAATAATAAGCAAAAACATTGGCATTTGGCTTCCCAATAATTACAATCACTATATTTGTAGGTTTAAACACAATAACTGTTTATTTAGAACAAAAACTATAATTAACTACGCAGCAAATACAACTGGTTAACTATTAACAAATTCTTAACTCTCCATTTTAACTCTCCCCCCCCCCCCCCCCCCCCCCACCTGCTACACGCACACAACACAGGCAAATATAGAGGGATGGAAAGTGGTAAAAATAATAATCAAAAGGAAAAAAAGTTTTTGTTTCAGATTGTGAGCAAACCTTCCTTCATAGCAGGCTTGCAGGTTAAATTCTCTGTCCACAGCCTGTAATGATCTTCTCTGTCGATTCATTGATTTTGGATCTCTGTTACTTCAGACGTACAACAGTCACAGCCTTCCCGAAGAGACAGTAGCAAGGTGTGGTATTTGTTTGCAGCCCGTACTGGTTTTCCTGTTGATAGATTCACTCAGGAACCTTGCAGGTTCATAAATACAGCACATAGGCTTCCTGGAGAGAAACACAGAGGAAAGGAAGTAGGACCTTGACTCGAAGCTGGCAGGAGTCAAATTCAAACTCCTTGGGACTCTGAAAAGCATTCCACTGGGACAGTATCCAATCACCATCTGTTACCGGGCAGAGTACGGCCTTTTGGGCATATTCACTAGCCATCAGCCAATCAATGAAACTGAGTCCTAACCCATCTCTCTATTTTTGGTGCCATATCAAGTCTGAAGCCTCCTGTTCAAACCAGCAGGAACTAGTATACTCTCCGGTAACTTCTGAATTCTGATGTTTGACTTAAAGATACATGTCCATTAATCAACCATGGATAAAAAAAAATCATGGGCTGGATTCTCCGCAGCCCTGAGGCAAAATTGCGTTTGGCACGGGGGCGGGGAATCCAATTTCACGCCGGAATCGGACCCGGAGCCGGTTAGGCGATACTCCGGGACCTGAGAATCGGCGTGATCGCGGAGTATGCCATGCGGCTGGGGGCCCATTGACAGAGGCCAGTGCAGCGGGCCTCCATTCCTGACCGGCCAAGTTCCCGGCGGCACAGAACAAACCTGCTTTTGCCGGTCGGGGTTCTCGCATGGCGGCTGTGGTCTCAGTCCGCGGCCGCCCTGGTAGGGGGTGAGGGGATTGGATACCGGGTGGGGGGGACCTTATAGGTGGCCAGAGTTAATATCTGCATGATCAGATCCTCGGGTGCGCGACCGATCGAGGGGAGGGGTCCTAGGTTTTCAGTCTGCCTCCGTGGTCTGAGTCTGCCATGGCGCTCAGCGCGGCCGCCGAAGTGTGCATGCGTGGACTCAAAATGGAAAGTGCGAGGGCCCGTATCTGCAGCTAAAGTTGCGTGAATTACTCTAGGTCCCTGCTAGCCCCCTGCAGGGCATTGAATTAGCTGATTTTTTTTGCAAGCAACTCCAGAGTAAAATTCCAGCGTTTGTACGCCGGCGTGGAGACATCGTCCCATTTGGGAATCCAGACCCATAATGGCAAAATAAAAGAAAGGGGAAATAAGGGAATAAACAGGAAGACCCTTACACTACCCTGGAGTGTCTTTTGCAGCAGCAGTACCGTCTGTCAATTCCCCTTACAACTGAATCCCCTACCACTATAACCTGCCGTTATTCCTTTTTCCCCTCCTGTGCAGCTGACCCACACATGCTGCCATGAATGTGGCTGCCATTGTTTATTCATCTAGTATATCCTATTATTTGTACTCTCCTTACACGTGGCACTGTTAGTAATCCTGAGATTGCTACCTTTGAGGTCCTACATTTTAAGTAGGTCCTGATATGTACCATCACCAGTGGCTGTTCACCCCCTCCCTTCAGAATGCCCTGCAGTTGCCCCATGGCAGACAGACAGACAGACACATAGACAGGCGGACAGACAGACAGGCAGGCAGGCAGACAGACAGGAAGACAGACAGATAGATAGACAGACAGGTAGATAGACAGACAGACAGGCAAATAGACAGACAGACAGACAGGCAATCAGGTAGAAAGGCAGGAAGACAGACAGACAGGCAGATAGACAGACAGACAGGCAGATAGACAGACAGACAGGTAGATAGACAGACAGACAGGCAAATAGACAGGCAGACAGACAGGCAATCAGGTAGAAAGGCAGGAAGACAGACAAACAGGCAGATAGACAGACAGACAGGTAGATAGACAGACAGACAGGTAGATAGACAGACAGGCAGATAGACAGACAGACAGGCAATCAGGTAGAAAGGCAGGAAGACAGACGGACAGGTAGCTAGACAGACAAACAGGCAGATAGATAGACAGACAGACAGGCAGAGAGACAGGCAGGCAGATAGATAGACAGCCAGACAGGCAGACAGACAAACAGGCAGATAGATAGACAGACAGACAGGCAGATAGACAGGCAGGCAGATAGACAGACAGACAGACAGGTAGACAGACAAACAGGCAGATAGATAGAGAGACAGGCAGATAGACAGGCTGGCAGATAGATAGACAGACAGGCAGATAGACAGGCAGATAGACAGGCAGGCAGATAGGCAGATAGACAGGCAGACAGAAAAACAGGCAGATAGATAGACAGACAGACAGGCAGATAGACAGGCAGGCAGATAGACAGATAGACCGGCAGACAGACAAACAGGCAGGTAGATAGACAGATAGACCGGCAGACAGACAAACAGGCAGATAGATAGACAGATAGACAGGCAGGCAGATAGACAGGCAGGCAGATAGACAGGCAGATAGACAGGCAGGCAGATAGACAGGCAGGCAGATAGATAGACAGACAGACAGGCAGATAGACATGCAGGCAGACAGACAAACAGGCAGATAGATAGACAGACAGGCAGGCAGATAGACAGGCAGATAGACAGGCAGGCAGATAGACAGGCATATAGATAGACAGACAGACAGGCAGATAGACAGGCAGATAGACAGGCAGGCAGATAGACAGGCAGATAGATAGACAGACAGACAGGCAGATAGACATGCAGGCAGACAGACAGATAGACAGACAGATAGACTGGCAGGCAGACAGACAAGCAGGCAGATGGATAGACAGACAGACAGACAGGCAGATAGACAGGCAGGCAGATATACAGGCAGATAGACAGGCTGGCAAATAGACAGATAGACAGTCAGGCAGATAAACAGTCAGGCAGATAGATAGACAGTCAGGCAGATAGATAGACAGGTAGACAGTCAGGCAGACAGACAAACAGGCAGACAGGCAGGCAGATAAACATGCAGGCAGATAGATAGACAGTCAGGTAGGCAGATAGACAGGCAGGCAGATAGCTAGACAGACAAACAGGCAGATAGACAGGCAGATAGACAGACAGGCAGATAGACAGGCAGATAGACAGACAGGTAGATAGACAGGCAGGCAGATAGACAGATAGACAGTCAGGCAGACAGACAAACAGGCAGATAGACAGACAGGCAGATGGACAGGCAGGCAGATAGACAGATAGACAGTCAGGCAGACAGACAAACAGGCAGATAGACAGATAGACAGTCAGTGTTGAAATGAGTGTTTATCAGTGATGTCAAAGTGTGGGTGGAGCTGGGCTGTCTGTCAGCTTTTTACTTTCGTCTTCGGTTGTTTGCTGCAGGGTGTGTTTTTGGTTTTGTTTTCAGTGTTGGAGCTGAAGCCAGACAGAGCAGGTGCACTGTTGATCTCTCTGCCATGAAAAGACTATCTCTTGATCATTTGTGAATTCAGAATTATAAATGTTCTCAGTAGTGAATGTAAATCTAATGTGCTTCTGTTAAGAGGTGTTTCTTTTGTCTTCTGGATATTGTTTGGGAAGTTATTAAGGATTACTTAGTGTTGTATTCTTTGGGGGTTGCATATGAATTGATGATTGCTAAGATGTTCACTGTATGTTTTAAAAAGGTTAACTTGGGCTCAGAGAATAAACCTTGTTTCGCTTTTAAAAAATACTTTTCCATTTCTGCTGTACCAAACCTGTAGAGTGAGCCGGGTGCTCCGCATACCACAATCTATTAAAAGTTGTGGGTCAAGTGAACTCCATGATACACTTTGGGGTTCTCTAAACCCTGGCTCAAAACAAATTGGGGGCTCGTCCTGGATAAAAGTCTATCTATTTGATTGGCATGGTGAACCTAAAGACAGGGAGGGTGTCATTGTGGTTGCATTTCAGATGTGATATTCTAGTTTAAGTAGGGAGTGTGTTGTGGACAATGGCTCTTTCAGAGGCTCTGAAGTTTTTGGGGGTGGAGACGGTCACACGCAGGACCTTACGGACAGAGACTAAAAGCAGACGGTTAGATTTGGCAAAAACATTGCAGTTAACATTACCTGACAAAATGCGAAAAGGTGAGGTAATTATGGTGGTGGCTAAGCATTTAAAGTTGCCTGAGATACAGTTTGATTCATTGGAAATGGCAAAACATCAATTACAAATTACACAAATGAAAAATCATAAAGAATTAAAGCAGCTTGAATACAAAAGAGAAAGAGAGGAAAAAGAAAGAGAGAGAGGAAACAGAAAGAGAAAGGGAGATACAGATCAGCGAAAAAGATAAAGAGAGAGAGTTTGAACTTCAGAAAATGGCCATGAAACATGACAGTCAGTTAAAATTGGCAGGCGTAAAGGGAAATGTACAGTTGGATGATAGTGATGAGGATAGTGAGAAACAGTGAAGAATTGGTGGGGATCTATTTAAATATTTCCAAGCATTGCTAAGGTTTGAAGAGAAGGAGGTAGAAGCCTTTTTCATTACATTTGAAAAGGTAGCTAAACAAGTGAAATGGCCACAGGACATGTGGGTATTACTGATCCAAACAAAGCTGGCAGGTAGGGCTAGTGAAGTGATTGCATCACTCCAGGAGGAGGTAACTGGGACCTATGAGGAGGTGAAAAATATCCATCTTAGGTGCATATGAACTAGTGCCTGCAGCCTACAGATAAAGGTTTAGAAATTTAAGGAAAGAATTTGGTCAAACATTTGGAGTTTGAAAGGAACAGAGTAATTTTGATAGGTGGATAAGGGCTTTGAAAATAGACCAAACATATGAAGCTCTCAGAGAAATTATACTTTTGGAGGAGTTTAAAAGTTCAATTCCTGATGTAGTGAGAACTCATGTGGAAGAGCAGAGGGTTAAAACTGCGAGGTTAGCAGCAGAAATGGCAGATTATTATGAATTAGTTCATAAATCGAAGTTTGGTTTCAAACATCAGTTTCAGCCTGTGAGTGATCGAAACTGGGGACAAGTGGTAAAGGTAAAGGTGATCTGATGGGAGATAATAAGGAGAGTGTACCTCAGATTAAAAAATAAATCTAGGAGGGTGGAAGAGACATGAAAAGTTTCAAATGTTTTCACTGTAACAAACTGGGCCATGTAAAGTTACAGTGTTGGTGGTTGAAGAAAAGCACTGGGAAGGCTGATGTGGTAAAACAGGATATGACAATGGGGTTTGTTAAAGTGGTAAAAGAAATACTCAAATGGGTTTGCTACCTGGCTATTCTTTCCCTTATTCGTTGGCCACAAGCAGATCTCGAATTGCATGAATGGCTCCCACGTTCTGTGGAATCCGTCGTCTGACCCTCGGATGGCGAATTTGATTTTCTCCATTTGGAGAGATTCTGAGAGATCGGACAGCCAGTCTGCAGCGTTGGGTGGTGCTGCTGACCGCCAGTGGGTGTTTCTCCGGCACCCAAATGTATATTTACTCCCCAGTCTCCACCCCCCTCCCCCCCCCCCCACCAACAGTGGCCCACTTATGTGATGTAAATAATTTTGCCAGGTGTACAGAGTTGTACATTATGTACAGAGGTGTACATAACCCTGCCAGTTATTCTATTTTTAAAAAATTGTATTTTTAAAAAATTATTTACTATTTTCTTTTCTTTGGTATGTTTGGGTGTGCCCTTCTCTTCTATATATATATGTATATATATATATGTCTCTTATCCTGTGTACATGACGGTAAATATACTTTGTTCAAAAACCCAATAAAAAACATTTATTAAAAAAATGTGGTGAAGGAAAGCCCAAGTGAAGCGAAGGAGGTGCAAAAGATTGTACAGCCTGATCAAGGGGTAATTGATCAGAAGGTGCCAGATCTCTTCAAAGAATTTACTTGTGGGGAAAGTTTACTCATGTGTATCAGGAGGAGCAGGTAAAGAAGTCATAAGTTTAAGAGATACGGGAACTAGTCAATCTTTAATGGTAAGAGCGGAGGAGTTATGTAGTTTGGGAAGAATGGTGCCAGAAAAGGTGGTAATATGTAGAATTCAGGGTGAGAGGAGTAGTGTTCAATTATATAAGGTAAGGTTGGAAAGTCCAGTGAAGAGTGGTGAAGTGGTAGTAGGAGTAATAGAGAAACTATCTTGTCCAGGAATACAGTTTATCTTGGGTAATGATATAGCTGGATCGCAGGTGGGAGCGATGCCTACTGTGGTTGATAAGCCAGTGCAAAATCAGACAACTGAAATGTTGAAGGATGGATACCTGGTGTTTTTCCGGATTGTGCAGTAACAAGGTCGCAAAGTCACAGGTTAAGACAAGAGGAGAAATCAAAGAGTGAGGATGAAGTTGAAGTGCAATTATCAGAAATGATTTTTGATCAGATGGTTGAAAAAGAACAAGAACAGGTGGAGGATGAGGTGGATATTTTTAGTTCAGGAAAATTGGCGGAGTTACAACAGAAATCTGTAGAAATAAAACAGATGTATCAGAAAGCATACACGGAAGAGGAATCTGAGTGTATACCAGAGTGTTATTAAGGTAAAAGTAATGTCTTGATGAGAAAATTTAGACCTTTACATATGCAGGCGCATGAAAAGTGGGAATAAGGAAAACTCAAGCTAAAATTCAAAAACATTTTTATTGGCCTGGACTACATAAAGATGTAGTTACATTTTGTCAATCATGTCACACATGTCAATTGATAGGGAAACCACAAGCAGTGATAAAACCAGCACCCTTAATATCCATTCCAGCATTTGCGGAACATTTTACAAGGGTCCTAATCGGTTGTGTAGGACCGCTTCCTAAAACAAAAAGTGGGAATCAATATCTTTTGAGTATAATGGATGTGTCTACTAGGTTTCCAGAGGCTATTCCAGTACGTAATATTACAGCTAAAAAGATCGTGGAGGAGTTACTTAAATTCTTTACTAGATATGGACTACCCACAGAAATATAATTGGATCAAGGATCAAATTTTACCTCAAGGTTATTCAAAGAAGTCATGGATAGTTTAGGAATAAAACAATTTAAATCAACTGTGTACCATCCAGAATCGCAGGGAGCGTTAGAAAGGTGGCATCAGACATTAAAGACAATGTTGAGGGATTATTGTCAAGATTATCTAGAGGATTGGGATAAAGGAATTCCATTTGTACTGTTTGCAATTAGGGATGTACAGAATGAGTCAACCAAATTTAGTCCTTTTGAACTAATTTTTGGTCATGAGGTAAGAGGACCACTTAAATTGATTAAGGAAAAATCGGTGAGTGAGAAATTGGAAATTACATTATTGGATTACATGTCAAATTTTAGGGAACGATTAAATAGAGCAGGTGAATTGGCTAGACAACATCTAAAAGTTGCACAAAATGTGATGAAACGGGTAGCGGACAAGTAACCCAAAGTTCATAGTTTTGCCGGTGGAGATAACGTGTTAGTGTTGTTACCAGTGGTAGATGAGCCTTTAAAAGCTAGGTTTTGTAGACCTTATCAGATTGAAAGGAAATTAAGTGAGGGGAATTATGTGGTAAAAACACCAGATGGAAGGAAGACTCACCGAGTGTGCCATGTGAATATGCTTAAAAGGTACTTTGAAAGGGAAAGAGAAAAAGGAGGAGGTTTAATGATTCTCATTCAAAGGGACAAACCAAATCCAGATGACTGAGAATTTGACATACCTCAAATTAAATTGAAACATGAGGATGTTCTTAAAAATTGGGATAAATTGTTGAGTTACCTTCCAGGGGACAAACCTCTTGATTTTTTTAAACGGATGCAATGAGATCTTAAATCACCAGCTGAAGTATTTAGCAGAAATGTAACATTGAATGACAAGGCGGCATGGTGGGGCAGTGGTTCGCACTGCTGCCTCATGGGGCTGAGGACCAGGGTTCGATCCTGGATCCGGGTCACTGTCCATATGGAGTTTGCACATTCTCCCCATGTCTGCATGGGTCTCACCCCCACAACCCAAAGAGGTGCATGGTTATGTGGATTGGCCACACTAAATTGCTCCTTAATTGGAAAAATAAAAATAAAGTATTGAATGACAAAGCAATTGAGATCGTGAGGACTAAGCCGGTTCACCTGTCACATTAAAGTTAAGCAAAAATGGTGAGTCATGAAGTTTGGGTGACGTGGGTCGTGAAGGGCGGCCGGCGTAGGACCCAAAGAACAGCTGGTTGATAAAAATCAGACCCGGGCAAAAAAGTTTGAAAGACACATCCCAGCAGCAAGTTTAAAAATCTACTAGTCTAAATAATGAGTCATAATGAGATGGCATTCCTGTTTAGTGTGTCTAACATTCTGCTTTGGGTCCTCGGGTGAAAGACGTTTATTTTTAGCAAGTTGGAGAGACGTCACTGCTCACCCCCTTTTTGATTAAAACTTGTGCTCCTGCTTAAAACTTTGTGCGTTTAAAGACAGTCTTTGACCTCAAAGGGGTTTGACATTTCTAAGTACCTGTGACTCTGTGAGTTGGCTAGACCTCACACTGACTCTCACAGCTTGTATCATGGATTAGTTGTCACACACTGTGAGCTTGCAGGAGAGGGAGGGCAGTCAGCGAGTGTTACAGCGACAAGCATCGTCACTCAGACTGATTGCGGTGTTCATCTCTCTCCCCTCGGGGGCAATCATGTTTTTGTAAACAAATTCCACTGAAAAATCAGTTCACTTTTCTGCCATGTCAGATACATTCATCTTTTGTTTTGGAATTCTCATTTTAATTTTGGACTGAAACTTTTGCTTCAATGTAATTGTTACCTGGCCATGCTTTTTAAAATGTATTTATAATTCATGCTTCACTGGGTCTTTGGTTATATCTTGTTGCCTTTAATTGGCCTGAATGTTGTTCCTGTCATGAAGTCACTGTGAGATCCAAAAATCTAGCAACACCAAATATGTTGTATCATTCTTTGCAGACAGGGATACCAGTGCTGTAATTACTGCAAACTTTCAACACTATTTCACGGATTTTCAGACTTATTACAGTGCAGAAAGCGGCCATTTGGCCCATCTGGTATGCACCTGCTTTTCTGCACCTTAAACCTGGCTCTCACCGAACCTCAGGGTGAATGTCCATTTTTAAAAATTAATTTGCGGGATGTGGGTATCGTTGGTTAGGCCTTCAGAAAGAAATGGTGAGTTGCCTTCTTGAGCCGCTGCAGTCCTTGAGGTGGAGTTACACCCGCTATGCTGTTAGGGAGGGAATTCCAGGAATTTGACCCAGCGACAGTGAAGAAACGGCGATATATTTCGAAGTCAGGGTAGCGAGTGACTTGGAGGGGAACCTCCAGGTGGTGGGGTTCCTAGGTATCTGCGGCTCTTCTCTTCTAGATGGTAGTCGTCATGGGTCTGGAAGGTGCTGCTTAATGAACCTTGGCGAGTTCTTGAAGTGCATCTAGTAGATGATACACATGGCTCCTACTGTTCGTCAGTGGTGGAGGGATTGAATGTTTGTGGAAGAGGGAGCAAGTAAGCAGGCTGCTTTGTCTTGGATGGTGTTGAGCTTCTTCATTGTTGTTAGGGCTGCACTCAACCAGGCAAGTGGGGAGTATTCCATTACACTCCTGACTTGTGTCTTGTAGATGATGGACAGTCTTTGGAGGGGGGGAGGGGGTCAGGAGGTGAGTTATTCGCCGTAGGATTCCTAGCCTTTGATCCGTTCTGGTAGCCACAGTATTAATATGGTTAGTCCAGTTCAGTTTCTGATCAATGGTCACTGCCAAAATGTTGATTGTGATTCAGGAAAGATTCAGTTTCTCTTCACAACTAATTTTCAAAACCAGTTTCAAAGATTTCTGCATCTGAAGTTGAAAACCCATCATGTGTCAGTCACTTAACAAGGCCAAAAGTCAGGATAACTGAAGAGGTATTTGTTTGAGGAGAATAATTATCGTACATACAACATGTAAAAGTCAAGTTTCTAAGAGTACATTTTTAGCCAAAAAGTAAGGATTTGACTTTTCCATGAATAATATTTTCAAGGGGTGAAGTCTACTATTCCCCATCGTCTCACTATCACAGAATTGGCAGGTCAGTTACTGCTCTCTCCAACGCCACCCTAAAGGTTGTGCAAAAGTTGCCAAAAATTATTTTTATTGCCTGTTGACATGTTCAGACACGAGAGCTGAACGTCCACATTCAATGGGTGCTATTCTATCATTTGCAGTAAGTTTGCACCAAGCTGAGTTTGACTTCAGTGGCAAGCAGGTGACAGGGACAAAGAATTAGGTTTTTTTGGCTAAAAGTTAGGGTTGACTTTACACGTGCTGGATCATTACCCCAGTAGGGACAGCAATAATGTGAAACTTCTACTAATATCCTGTCAAATGAACCTTCAGAACAAAGGAAAGATTGAAAAATCTTGGAGCTCAAAGCTTATAGTTTTTCTGCCTATCTAGTTCCAACTTATTGTAACTTCTTCCTATTTAATTGCACACAGCTTTATTTCGCCATGAACACCTTGTGTAGTCACTGATCTGGATTAATGACAAGGTTTTGATCTATCTTAGCAGAAAAATACTTTAGTGTAACAGCGGGATTTAGGATGCAATGCCAACAACCACATTAAACTGCATGCCTCCAAGAATGCAGTTAGCATGATAATCGTAGGTTTATGCATTGTTTGTGACTCTACTTCCTGAAATAACCCTCCCAGGTGCTCCAGAATAGTTCACAAACTTACAGAGCCATGAATGTCACTGAATGCGACCATCGTGACCCTGATGAGTGAAGCAAAACTTCCGCAGAGATGACAGGGCCCAAGGAAGCTAACTTTTGCGCAGGTCGCATTGTATCAATCAATTTCACGCTGAGATTTCATTACTATGTCAGGTGAAAAGTGACTCACGGATGTGCCGCGCAATAGAACCGTGGCTAATCTGGAACAAGATAACAGTGAATAAAAAGCCTCAGCCAGTTGGACTGTGTGATGGGTCTTTGGTTATAGCTGATGTGTGGGAGTTGGCGTGCACTACCAACAGAGTAAAGAGAGTCAGCCTGGCTTCTCACTGAGATGGCAGAGCAGAATGAAGGTTGAGGCGCAGGAAAGGCCGGAGTCAAACTTACTTCTTGTAAGAGTTCATGTTGAAAGAAAGAGAAAATACCTTATGTTTATACAGTACCTTTCCCATCCTCAAGACATCTCAAAAGGCTTAAGCCAAAGAAGTGTTTTAGAAGTGACTTCCCTTACAATGGTTCACCTCTTGACCTCTCAAAGCTTCAACATGACTACAAAGCTCAAGTCAGCTGTTTGATGAAATACTCAGCATTCAGCTCAGGTGATTCTAACTGCATCAAAGCTCAAACATTTCATCATTTTCAGGGCAAAGCACTTCACTTTACTTCATTGATGCTGCTGCCCCTAGACCATGGTGCCTAGCCAGTGGCCCGCAGGCTGGATGTGATCCACAGAGCCATTTTATTTTCCCCCCCGCCCAATACAGTTTTCAAAACATCAGTCAAACAGGTAATCGGAGTGGAGGATTTGGCATGGAACTGCTCCACCAATCATTGGCCACTCCTCGCCCATGTTTGATGCTGATAGACTCACTTGTGAACCTATCAGCACCAAGTGTGGGAGAGATGTATTCATTCATAACTTCCAATTGGAATTGGATGAATCTTGAAGGGGGGAAATTTCCATGGGGAAAGAGCAAGGGCTAATTGTATAGCTCTTTCAAAGGGTTGGCAGGAACAGAATGGGCTGAATGGGCTCCCTCCGTGTCATTCTAATGGTACAAATATGGACAGGACCTATCTCCACAAAAATTTTGATCCTCTGTCTCCGTGACAGGAATGAAATTTGACTTCACTCTCTAGATAGAAGATTCAAAGATGGAAATAATTACTTTTACTTTGTCCTGGTGCTGTGACAAATTTACAATGGACCATGACTTTCCATTCAATGATATTATTCTGAGAAATCTATGTGCTTTTTCAAACTCGTTTTGGTCTTCATTAAGTGATTGGAAGGTAAACAATATTGCTTCAAATGACAAAGGCATGGATATTTGTAAATAATGATTTGAAAATTGCCAGAAAAACCCAGGAAATATCAATTCATTCCTGTTATTATCTGATACGATTAATGTCAAAAAAAATATTGACTGCGCAAGACTGTGCTGTATCAGACAGCAACCGGCTAACATGTTGTCAGTCTGTCATTTCCTTGTCAAACTGCTGCATAACATATAATCTACAACTTTAACAAGACAATTATCACAATTTCTGATCTGAGGCAGCAGCAGAGAATTAATTAATTCCAAAATGCCCACAACATGTCAGACTTTTCTGCGGAAATTCTCCAAAGTGGCAGGTGAGTATGACGCACCTTCAGATCAAACTACTTGATTTGATTGGGAAAATGTGGAGCACTAGCCTCCTCCGGTGGGAGTCTAGAACCAAGGGATAGGACCGTAACAGCAGAGCAAGACCATTCAGGGGTAAGTACAGGAAACACAACTTCACACAAATAGCACAAATGTGGAATTATTTCCTCCAGGAAGCTGGAGGACCAATGGGGATCAAATAAATATTCAAGACTGAGATCGACCATTTTTTGTCAGACCATAAGAACATAAGAACATAAGAACTAGGAGCAGGAATAGGCCATCTGGCCCCTCGCGCCTGCCCCGCCATTCAATGAGATCATGGCTGATCTTTTAGGCATGGCAATTAAGGAATATAGAGCTAAGGCTCCAAGGAGCAGAGTTAGAGATCAGCTGCAAATTGATCTTTCTTTTCATTTATGAGCTGCAGGCATTGCTGTATTTATTGCCCATCTGTAAAGTAGCGCAAAAGCAAAATACTGCGGATGCTAGAATCGGAAACAAAAATGGAAAATATTGGAAAATCTCAACAGGTCTGGCAGCATCTATGGAGAGAGCAGATAGAATTAATGATACGAATCCATACCACAGATGCTGCTAGACCTGCTAGTCATTCCAGCATTTTCTGTTTTTGTTCCAGAGTGGTGTGATGGATTATTAGATTAATTATGGTAATGAGAGAAGTAGACCGTGTAGTCATGTGCTGCACCCTTGGGAAAGAGGATGGGACAGTCTTTACTCTTGAGGGACATGCCCACTGTGTACCATAACTTGTACAAAGTGTTAATAAATCAATTTGAAGAAATTACCCGAATAAGACTACAGAAAAGGTGGACCATGCAAACTAGCAATTACGCCACCAGGATATGAAACACTATAGCAGGGTTGGTGACATCAGTCTAAAGACGAGTTGGCACCATCAACTGGATCACAGTGAGAAAACGTAAATAAAACATGATAGAAGGAAGAATCTACAAACCTACCTGAACAGGAAATAAACTGGAAAATGGGAAAGATGATAGCACCTGGTGAACAACCAGTGCCACTAGCCCACGTATTGAATGTCTCAAGGACCCACAGAGAGGCCTCCGTTAATAGGGTAGGCTGAGGGGAGTGGTTCCACCCATTCAAATGCCCACCAGCATGGGTGAAAGGGCAGGAATCACCACAGCAGCCACCTTGAGATGCTCATGCTGCGGTACAAAGAAACAGCAGACTGAAAGATTGCCCAGCAGGAAATGCAGTGTGTTTCCAGTCCTTATTGAGCAGAGATAGAATCCATAGAATCCTGTCAGTGCACAAGGAATCCATTCGACCCATTGAGTTAGCACTGACCCTCTGAAAGAGCACTCTAACCAGATTCATTCCCCGGTCAACCTGTCCTATCCCCGTAACCTAACCTGCACCTTTAGACACTAAGAGACAATTTATCATGGCCAAACTATCTAACATGCATATTTTTGGACTATGCAAGGAAACCAGATCACCCAGAAAAAACCCTTGCAGACATGGGGAGAATGTACAAACTCCACAGAGACAGTCAACCCAAGGCTGGAATCGAACCCTGATCTCTGGCTTACCTTTGCGCCAGCTTGCTGCGTACCGATGTTGGCGCACTATTGGCTACTCTGGAGAAACCAGATGATGACCTGTATTTGGACAACTGATGTCTTTCATGGAAGAATTTCTGAAGTTGTGTGTGGAACCAGTGGATTTTCAGTCAGGGGCAGCTGGTGAGATTTATTCATGAAGCGATGCTTCTCTCTCCATTATAGAGACACCATCTACTTTCCCCAAGTGGATAATTAGATTGCGGATCCCTCAGTTCTTTTTGAAGCAAAATCTGAGGATACAAACACAGACGGCACTCTGGCAGATAGTGGTCATCTACACAAAGACATTTGTTATTGAGTTGGCTCTTTCCAGAAGACGGTGATGAAAAATAAGCCATTGTAGCATTGATTGATCCTTTGGCAGATGAGGTCCTGGAGTTTGATGCATTATTCCACCCTACAGCTAAACCTTGTGAAGTTGCTGTTGGTTTTTCTTGGGGCGGCACCTGCGTTTACTGTGGAATAGCAGTTTTCAGATCTTTGTCCCTCTAAACCCAACAATGCAAAGCCTTTTATATTGCTGGCTAATGATGTGCAGGGAGAACAAAATCTTGGTAGCCCAGAGAGGATCACACTGCCAGAGAGTTTGTAGAACCTTGGGTGAAAGTAAATTGACTTCAGCCTCAACTGAAAACCTTGTTTCCACTAAAGCTTTTCTTTAATGCAGAAGCTCGAGGCCATTTTTTTTTCCTATTCATTTACGGGATGTAAGCATTCCTAACTGCTTTTGTGAAGGTGGAAGTAAGCTGCCTTCTTGAACCGCTACAATACCTAAGGTGCAGGCAGACCCACAGGACTGTTAAGGAAGGACTTCCAAGATTTTGACCCAGCAACAAAGAAGGAACGGCGATATATTTCCAAGTTGGGGTGTTGAGGGACTTCAAGGAGAACGTCCAGGTGGTGGTGTTCCCAAGTATCTGCTGCCCTTGTCCTTCTCAGTGGTAGTGGTTGTGGGTTTGAAAGTTGATGCTGAAGGAACCTTGGTGAGTTGCTGAAGTGCATCTTGTAGATGGTATACAATGTTGTCACTGTGAGTCGGTGGTGGAGGGAGTGAACATTTGTGGATGGGGTACCAATCAAGTGGGCTGCTTTGTGCTGGATGGTGTTGAGCTTCTTGAATGTTTATGGAGCTGCACTCATCCTGGCATTCCATCACTTTCTTGACTTGTACCTTGTACGTGATGGATAGGCTTTGGGAGTCAGGATGTGAGTTACTGACTGCAGGATCCCAAAGAACCGAAACGACTAGGAGACTGAGTTCCTCATAACAGTGACGTGTGTGTGTGGGGGGGGAGGGGGGGGGTAGGGTGGGAGAGGATTGTGGGGAGGCGGAGTGCAGATGGAGAGTTCATCGAATCATAGCATCTCAGCAATGCAGAAGGAGGACATTCAGCCCATTGAGTCAGCACCGACCCTCTGAAAGAGCACCCTAACTAGGCTCACTCCTCCACCCTATCCCCATAGTCCCACCTAACCTTTGGACAACAAGGGGCAATTTATCATGGGCAATCCACCTAACCTGCACATCTATGGACTGTGGGAGGGAACCGGAGCACCCAGAGGAAAACCACGCAGACACGGGGAGAATGTTCAAACTTCACACACACAGTCATCCAAGGTCAGAATCAAACAGGGATCCCTGGCACTGTGAGGCAGAAGTGCTAACCATTGTGACACCATTGCAGTAGGAGTTGGATAGAATCTATAGCAGAAAAATTAGTTACAATAATGTAAATTGTTTGACATTGTTGTTGAGAAGTTGAAATAATACTTGGGGTAGGTGGAGGTGTAGTATATAATGGAGTAATAGATTAGCTATGATAATCTGGGGGCAGCACGGCGGCACAGTGGATTAGCCTTGTTGCCTCATGGCGCCGAGGTCCCAGGTTCGATCCCGGCTCTGGGTCCCTGTTCGTGTGGAGTTTGCACATTCTCCCCGTGTTTGATGGGGTTTCGCCCCCACAACCCAAAAGATGTGCAGAGTAGGTGAATTGGCCATGCTAAATTGCCCCTCAATTGAAAACAAAAATGAATTCGGTATTTTAAATTTATTTTTAAAAATCAAATTGTTATGGTAATCTGGGTGGCATGGTAGGTCAGTGGTTAGCACTGTTGCTTCAAAGCGCCAGGGAGCCAGGTTTGATTCCCGGCTTGGGTCACTGTCTGTGCAGACTCTGCAAGTTCTCCCCATGTCTGCGTGGGTTTCCTCCAGGTGCTCCGGTTTCCTCCCACATATCCCCCGAGACTTGCTTGCTAGGTGAATTGGGCATTCTGAATTCTCCCTCAGTGTACCCGAACAGGCGCCGGAGTGTGGCGACTAGGAGGGCTTTCACACTAACTTTATTGCAGTGTTAATGTAAGCCTACTTGTGACAATAATAAAGATTGTAGGCCATGATGAAACAGTGACATCAGCAGTCATGACAGACATGCCTACTGTGTAACGTATCTTGTATATAGGGCGTGCTTTCACCACCGCGTTTCGCCTGGCACGGATCTGGGTGCGTCACGTGAATTGTGAGAAAGTCCACAATTGAGATTCATGCCGGGAATGAACCATTTTGCAATTCACCCGGCCCGCTCCCGATGACGAGTTCCAGATCTCGCCCAAAGATGGCAAGAACGTCATTAACCCTCATTCACATTCATTTCAATCTCATTAGCAAGATTAAAGTCGAAAGCAGCGGACCCCTGGGAATTACCCAACTCCCCAGTGAGAAATCACGTGGGCATCGTTTAAAACTCCTTTTTAAAAATGGGGGCCACGATTCTCTAGTCCAGCGCCAGTACTTTACTCTGGCGCCGGCGCCAGTTACGAGACCCAATTCTCGTGTCCTGGGGGGGCCAGCACGGTGCTGGAGTCGACCCGGCGCCACGGGGTCCGCGCATGCACAGTTGGGCCAGCGCCAACTAGCGCATGCACACTGGCCGTGATCCCCGGCCCTGCCGCAACGCCAAATGGCACAAGGATCCAGGAGCTGGTGCGGAAGAAAAGAAGTCCACAGCCAGAGAGGCCGGCCCGCCGGTCGGTGGGCCCGGGTCGTGGGCCAGGCCACTACAGAGGGCCTCCCCGGGGTTGGACACCCCCCCCCCCCCCATAGGCCGCCCCCAGACCCTTCAACCCCGAGGTCCCGCCGGCCCAGAGCATGTTAGAACGGCGGCGGCGGCGGGACTCGAATTTTTTCGGATGGCGCTCGGCCCATTCGGGCCGGAGTATCGCGGCGCTGCCGAAGATTCGCCGCTACGGCCATTAGCGGCGATTCACCGAGCGGCCAGGCGCCATTCACGTGCGGCCATTTTCACATGGGTGGGAGAACCACATCCCGGCGTCTGGGCGGCATGGTGCAATTCGCGTGGTGACGGGATGATTCTCCCACCCGGCGGGGGGGGGGGGGGGGGGGTCAGAGAATCCCGCCCATGAACTGGCGCGATAGTTTCTGAAGAGGCAGTGAAGAGGTAAGTAGCCATTTCCATTTTCCGGCATGCATTTCAAAGGCACCGGAGCTACTTCCCCAGTGCTCAGCGGGGCGGGAGGGGCATTGGGGATCACACCCAGGGAGCTTGGGCTTGGTCAAGGGGCTGAAGCATTCCAGGCCGGAGGTCGCCCCTGGGCCAGGGATTGGGGGGAGGGAGAGGGGCTTTCAGTCTGTGAGGCCTTCAAGCCATCTTTAAATATTGTAGATACCCCTAACAGGGACAACTACAGCTGTGCCTGTCTGTCCTACCAAACACTTTCAGGACAGAGCCCAATGTGGCTTCTATCCAGCTTCTTGCTGAAGGCTATTTCAAATGAGGAATTGGCCTTGTTAGTTGTGAGAGCACTTCATTGATGGTTGATTGGCACTGGTCTGAGGATGGTGGACACTGGAATGAGGACGATGAGCATTGGTTGGGGATGATGGGCACTGGATTGGGGATGATGAGGTGGCACAGTGGTTAGCACTGCTGTCTGTGTGGAGGTTGCACTTTCTCCCTGTGTCGGCGTGGGTTTCGTTCGGGAGCCCCGGGTTCTTCCAACTAGCCCAAGAAGTGCAGGTTCGGTGGATTGGCCATGCTAAATTGCCCTTAGTGTCCAAAAAGGTTAGGTTGGGTAATGGGGATAGGGTGGAGGTGGAGGTGTTGGCTTAAGTAGGGTACAGACTTGATGGGCCAAATGGCCTCCTTATGCACTGCAGATTCAATGATTCTATGATTCACAACTGCAGGTTCTCTTTGCTGCTTGCTTCGGCTGGTGACTGCAGATGCCTGGAACTGCTGTTGCTGTTTCCTTCCTTTTCTGTAGCCAGAAATAAGGACAATTTTTTCTCGGAGACCTAGGTCCTGGAACTGGGCTCAGGGTGACTTATGAGTCCAGAAGGCAATCGGGTTTGAAGTGGGACCTGTTGCGTGACATTGATCCAAATGGGCCATCTGCTAATGCCAATGAAGAAATGCTCTAGCAGATTGCTGATGCTTTTGTTTCTGATGTGGTGAGTGCTGCATATAACTGGCAGGTCACTGCGGGTTAAACACACAAGAAGTCAAGGACGTTCAACTGCACCTTGAGTGGATGTGAAGATGTGGATGCCAGAATTTTCAAATCTTTTTTAATGTTGCCCATTTAATAAACAAAATATTCTCAAATCTCAAGTGTCTCCTCAAGGGTGCATGTGCCACGCCTCAGAGGGCGATTAGTGCATAGCCTGTCAAGCAAACTTTGAAGCCTGAACAGTGTGTCTGTATTCTAGGAGCGGAAGCACCACAGAGGCAGCTGCCAACAATCAAGCGCTAAAGGGTATGGCTTCAGCACTGGGGATCCCCTCGTGACCAAAGGATAAGTGTATAGATCAGGGGAGGGCACCCAAGCACTGTTTCACTAATGTTCCCGGCAGGGGTCTGGTGTCCAGCGGCTCCTGCGGCTCCAGCGGCTACAGCGGCTCCTGCTGTGGTCAGGGGGGAGTGTGCAGAGCAAGGATTGCCAACACAAGTGGCTCATTATCTTCTCGTGCGTGGACAAAGAGAGGACATTGTGAGCCGCATTATTAATGGTTCAAGGAGGTCTATAGCAGATGGCATGTGTGGACACCGTACCAGAACATCGAACATATAAGGCAGAAGGAGGCCATTCGCCCCATAAAAGTCGGCACTGACCCACTTAAGCCCTCACTTCCACCCTATCCCCGTAACCCAATAACCCCATCTAACCTTTTTGGACACTAAGGGCAATTTATCATGGCCAATCGACCTAACCTGCACATCTTTGGACTGTGGGAGGAAACCGGAGCACCAGGAGGAAACCCACGCAGACATGGGGAGAACGTGCAGACTCCACACAGACAGTGGGGAATCGAACCTAGGACCCTGGCGCTGTGAAGCAATAGTGCTAACCACTGTGTTTGCGTGTGTGGATGCCAGGGGTGCTGAGGAACAAGCGCAAAGATTGGATGTGGGGAGGGTGTGAGATGTCAGCCAGTGATTTGGGGGCTCGAGGGTGGTGGTTTGGGAATTTGAGGGGTGGCAGGCAGAACTGATGCCAGGAGAGAGGTGGTAACTTACCCTTGCAGCTCAGTGGAGGTTGTTGGTCTTCTTCCGACATTGGACGTTGGTCTTCCTTGTCGTGCTGCCTCCACTAACAGCCACTGGCATTGCCTCCCAGGCTGTATTGCTGACCCGGCTGCTGGTAGTCCATCGGGGGAACAAAGTGGCCAGGCCTCTCATTCACAGTGTCGAGAGGCCTGGCCAGGTTGGCATCCCCAGAGCGAGGAGCAGGCCTGTGCTGACTGGAATGAGTGGAGAAGGCACGTTTAAAAACAGCTCTTGCTTGTTAGCGCCGAATCAGACAGCGAGGGAGCTTGTAATGGGGAGAATTTCATGGGGGCTCACTTTTGGCACTATCTCACCAACTTGACCAACCAGAAACACTTTGCCACATGCGCCCAAAATGACAGTTCAAACTTTTCCTTTAAATCGTGCCCATAGTCTCAATAAACCCAGTTGGAAGAAACTACGAGAATAAGTCTGCAGTCCCTCTAGCTAAGATAGACTGTGCAAACCAGCGAGCAGGTCACCAGCATTTGAACCACCCAATTGCCTTTGAGAAAGTAACTGAATGGCAGGACAGGACAAAGAGGTTGAATGGCTAGCTCCTGTTCCTGGGTCAAGGTCCTGGAACTTCCTCTCTAACCACACAGTGGATGTACCTGCACCACTTGGACTTCAGCAGTGTCATAATATCCACTCATGTATATAATGAGGTGCAGACAGGCAGTGATTGACACACAGGATGACCAATGAACACACAACACAGAACAACCAATCACCAGACAGGCCACCACCACTATAAAGCCCACAGGGCATTAAGACTCTCTCTCTCAGGACCCAGCTACTGAGACAGTCAGAGCGCACAAGCCAGTGAGCACTATTACCATGTGGTAGCTTGTAAATCTGGTCAAGCCAGTAAGAGGTCATCAGTTGGATCAGTGTCAACCCACAACTGAACATGTACAGCAGTCCATAGTTAAATAAAACCGTGTTGGATCATCTCCTGTGTCAGACGTTTGATTCTAGCTTCCCAGCATCCAGTTGCAGTCAACGTTGAACCAACCTGCCTAACACATCAAGCAGTTCATGAAGGCAGCTCATCACCAGCTTCTCAAGGGCATTTAGGAATGGGAAACAAATGCTGGCCTCACCAGCGAAGCCTACATCCCATAAAAGAAATACATTTAGAGTACCCAATTATTTTTCCCAATTAAGGGGCAATTTAGTGTGGCCAATCCACCTAACCCGCAAATCCTTAGGTTGTGGGGGTGAAACACGTGCAGAACGTGCAAACTCCACACGGATAGTGACCCGGGGCCAGGATCGAACCTGGGTCCTCAGCGCTGTGAGGCAGCAGTGCTAACCACCGCGCCACCAGGCTGCCGTAAAACAATAAATCAAAAAATCCCGGCAGCTTTCCAATAGGTGCAAGTATCAAGTTGATTTTACTGCCCACTTGAGATGTCACCAGCAAACTGGAGGAGACAGATTGATGCAATTTACCAGTCCTGACCAGCAGTAGCCAGGGGGTGAAGATGGGACCATTGTCACTCGTGTATGTAAACAACAACAACTTTATTTATATGGGGTCTTTCATAGAGTTTTACAGGAGCATTGTCAAGCAGAATTTTACACTGAGCTGCATAAGGATAGAGTAGGACACGCGACCAAACGCTTGGCCGAAGATGTAGGGCGTGATTCTCCGCTGCCCACGACGGGTCGGAGAATAGCGGGAGGGCCTTCCCGACATTTTTCCCGACCTCCCGCTATTCTCCCCCCCCCCCCCCCCCCACGGCCGCCCCACGACACGAATCGCTGGTCGCCGTTTTTTTACGGCGAACAGCGATTCTACCCATGCCGATGGGCCAAGTTCCCAGGCCTTTACGGCCGTTTTCACGAACGCAAACACACTTGCTCTCACCGTTCGTGAAAACGGCCGCAAAGTGCCGTTCCCGACAACCATGGCACCGGTTGGCAGCGGGTCCAAAACCCGCGCACTCTTTGTTCCTCCGCCGCCCCGCAGGATCAGTCCACAGGGCGGCTGAGTGGCATGACGGCCCGCGCATGCGCGGGTTTGACGCATATGCATGATGATGTCATCTGCGCATGCGCGGGTTGGAGCCGTCCAATCCGCGCATGCGCGGCTGACGTCATCGTGCGCGTCAGCCGCCGTGACCCTTGGCGGCGGGCTTAGCGACGGTCGCTAAGCCTGCGATGCCGTGCTTCGCTGGGCCGCGCTACTAACCCCGACCGGGGGGGAGAATCGGGTCCCGGGAGGGGGCACGGAGGCTGCCGTGAAACACGGCCAGTTTCACGGCAGCCTTTACGGCTCTCCGCATTTGCAGAGAATCGCGCCCGTAGGCTTGGATTCTCCATTGCGGTTCCATCCAGCTACTGCTGCTAGGGAGGATGGAGAATTTGGGTGCGCCGTTTGCTGGCGGTGGGATTCTCCACTCCCGCCACTTGTCAATGGGATTTCCCACTGAAGCCATCCCACCCCCTCTGGGAAATCCACCAGTAGGGGTGTGCGCCAGTGGGACCAGAGCATCTCCGTGCCAGCGAACAGTCAGAGAGAGAATCACACCCGTAGGTTTTAATCAGCATCTAAAAGGAGGAAAGAGAGGTCGATAGGTCAGGGCATCGAGAGGATAAGCAGGGTATTTCCAGAGCTGAGCCTCGGCCAGTTGAAGGTACAGTTAACAATGGTGGGAGAATTAAAATGAGTGTACACAAGAGGCAAAGGTAGGAGGATCAGAGCAGCTGGTGGGGCCTGGGGAGGGGGGGGGGGGGTTTACAGAGATACGAGGTGCAAGACCATGGAGGGATTTTAAAACTAGGCTGCAAATTTTAAATTTGAGGCTTGGTTTAACTTTGAGTCAACATATATCAGCAAGATCTGCAGTGTTGGATCAATGGGATTTGATATGATTCTGGAAAGAAAAGCTGCGTTTTGGATGGGCGCGAGTTTACGGAAGATGGAATGTGAGAGGCCAGCCAGGGCTGGCTGGGAATAGTTATGTTTTGACAGAACAAAAATATTGATGAACGTTTCCGCAGCAGATGAGCTCAGGCAGAGCAAAGTCAGTGATGGCACTGAGGCGTACTTCGATGGTCCTTCGTGAAGGTTGAGCTATGTGCAGGGAAGCTCTTCTCATGGTCAAATAGGACACCATTGGTTGTGAACAGTGTAAAAATGATGAGAGGTTTTAAGGACAAGTGTTTGAAAGACACATTTCTGTTTTCAAACTTTACGTTGAGTATAAAAGCCGTTTTCAAATGTAAGTATGGACAAGACATCATTGTATCTTTCGGTATTAATTCAAATCACCTCAGAGGCATATCTCCCGAAGTGGATATGAAGAGTCATTAAAAATGCAATGTTCCCTCCAGGGACGTCCCTTGATTCCTGATCTTTCTGAAAACTCTTTTTATTTATAAGATAACAGGAGGGGACTTCAAAGGACCTCAACATAGCTAACTCCTTTGCCTGATGGAACAATGTTTCATCAAAATTAACACAGCAGCCATTTTACGTTTTGGAACTGTAGAAAGTCTGTTTGAGAACAGCTATTTTGTGTGTGGAATCTTAGGAAGAACATTGATAAACAACATCGTGGAGGGTTCTTTGCCACAAGGAGGACAAGAAAATCAGATAAAGGTAATTCATGACAACAAAAACCTACTGTAATTAACTAAAATCCAAATCCAAAGATTAAAATGCAGATAAAGGAAAACAAAATACTTCAAAGATCAACTGATGTTTTGCTCAAAGAATCCAGGCAATTTGCAAGTGATGTAACCAAAGATTGTTGAGGAATTGAAAAATTCTCTCTCCCCAAATCCTGCTGACCTGCCGAGTGTACCTCGGCAAGCACCGACTAGTCGCCTTCAGGAGGCATCACAGCCGCTAAAGCGAACCTCAGGTTTCATCCCTTAACTTTGGAAGAAAGATTTTAAAAAACAGGCCCCCCCTTGCTATTTCAGAGACCGAATGAATTACACATTTTTACAGTCTCTTTTTATCATTATTTGCATTTTAATCTTAGGATTTGTATTTTAGTTAATAATGTTAAGTAACTTTCAGGAGTGCCTTTTGTGATAAACCAACCTTTCTCTTGTTTAAGAATAAAGCTTATCTGCTCAGTTATTTTCAAATTGAATGACTCCCAAACTGAAGGGTGCTCCACATGCATGCGCATGCACATGCACACGCGTGCACTCCCACACAGACACAGATTCCTAGCTTATTAACCACTTTGAGGAAACATCTTTTACGTCATTATGACAGCAGTCAGTCTCACTGTTAGACAGTTGTGGCCAAGAAACGCAGGAGCCTGCATGGAAGGGAGTTTGGATGGTCAGAAGTGTTGGTCAGCAAAAAGGGGGACAATGCTGGAATGGTAACATCACTGGACCAGCAATCTAGTGGCCTAGGCCAATGTCCTGGAGATACAGGTGCCAACCCCACCACAACAAATGGTAGGATTTAAATTCAATGAATTAATCGATCGAAACAAAAAATCGTAAAATTGCAAGCTAGCCTCGTAACGGTGCCACCCCACACTGCTGAGTAACCCATGGGCAAGGATGCGCTGCCGGCGAACCCAGAGAATCCTCCCGCCAGCGAACAGCTGGAGTACCACGTCTGTAGGTTTTAAATAGCATCTTAAAGGAGGAAAGAGAGATCGAGAGCTTGAGCAGGGTATTTCCAGAGATGAGCCTCAGCCAGTTGAAGGTACAGTTACCAATGGAGGACTGATTACAATCAGGGATGCATAAGAGACAAGGATTGGATAATCGGAGCAGCTCGTGGGGCTGGATGAGGTTACAGAGCTATATCGGTGCAAGAACATGGAGGGATTTCAATACTTGGCTGAGAATTTTACAATTCCAACTTGGCTTAACTTTGAGCCAACATATCTGGTATAATGGGTAAATGGGATTTGATATGATTCAGGAAAGGGAAGCTTTGGTTTGGATGGGCTCGAGTTTATGGAAGATGGAATGTGTGAGTTGAGTCAGGACTGGATTGGAGTAGTTTGGTCTTGGCAGAACAAAAATATTGATGAGGGTGTCCACAGCAGATGAGCTCAAGCTGTGCACCACGTGATTGGAGATAGAACATAGAACATAGAACAGTACAGCACAGAACAGGCCCTTCGGCCCTCAATGTTGTGCCGAGCCATGATCACCCTACTCAAACCCACGTATCCGCCCTATACCCGTAACCCAACAACTCCCCCTTAACCTTACTTGCACTACGGTCAATTTAGCATGGCCAATCCACCTAACCCGCACATCTTTGGACTGTGGGAGGAAACCGGAGCACCCGGAGGAAACCCACGCACACAGGGGGAGGACGTGCAGACTCCACACAGACAGTGACCCAGCCGGGAATCGAACCTGGGACCCTGGAGCTGTGAAGCATTTATGCTAACCACCATGCTACCCTGCTGCTATAGCTTTTTGAACAGCAGAACTTTTTGGCACCCAAAAGATCGGAGGGATTTGGCTCGGTCGGCTGGCTGGTGGCCAATGAATTGGCCAAAGGCCGTATTCTGCCCAGTGACAGGCGGTGATTGGGTCCTGCCCATGTGGGATTGTTTCCAGAGAACCAAATAAAGGATCCTGCATGCTCAGAGAAGAAGCTGTCACCCTCTCACTCTCTCAATCTCTCTCTCTTTCTCTAGAAATGCGGCCCACTGAATGTGGCTCATTTCTGAACCTGCAGTGATGTTTTTGAGACCTGAATGAATCTAAAATGAAAACCATTACAGAGCGAAAGCAAAAACCTCAAACTGAAAGCCTGGACTGAAGAAAGGTGTACTGGAAGACAACTATATGAAACAAAGATGCTTATCCTTTTACTTTCATCATTTTCTTATAGCCCTTTTTCCCCCTCTGTGTTTGTTTGTCTGCCATGTGTATGTGTGCATAAAGAGGGTGGAGAAGAGTTAAAGGGCGGGGGGGGGGGGGGGGGGAAGAGTTAGGAATTAGTTCATCATTACCCAGTTGTGTTTGCTGCATATATAATTATAGCTATTGTTTCAATAAAAATTAATTGTGTTCAAATTTACAAACCTGGTGACTGTAGTCATTGAGCAGCCATAAACCTAAGTCTTCAGGTGTTTTTCAAGAACTATTTGTTCATTTCAATTGTGTTGCGGCTCCGGGTCAAGTGGGGCTGGAATTGATTGTGCACTAGCCCGGGGGGGGCTGTAACATCAGGTTTAAAGAAAGGTATTAAAATAGAGATTGGGGTGTTCTGGCTGATGGAAACAAGTTATCAAGAAGAAAAATAAAGTTATTTGCATAAACGGTCAAAAAGTAGACTCAAAATAAATATTTAACAAAGCATAACACATTGGTAAAATAGCATGTATAGGAATCAGAAACAGCTGACATTAACTAAAGTCACAATTGAATGTCAAAAATGCTTTGGAAAAAATCCAATTGGTCAGGTGGCATTCCCATAGTAAAGCTTTATAAATTCTGTCAAGAGCTAGAAAAGACAGGTAGGTCCCTTGAAATAGTTAGCCTAGTGGTTAGGATTGAGGAGTAGGAGTAGGCTGAAATGTGTATGTTTTGTACTCATTTTCACTATTGAAGATCATACAGCGTGAGGTATAAATGCTTTAGATATTGACTCCATGAATGTAAATGCATAAATGGCCTGAGATTGGTTTGAGGCACTGAAGATTGATGAAGTTGCTGGACCTCAAAACATTCAACCTCGAACGTGGTCGAATATTAGAGAGGTATTTTGGGGCCAGTAGTTTAATTGGCTAATCATGGGGGATGCTGGTGTAGAGTGCCGAGACGTCCATTGTGCTGAGGAATGTTCCTGGTTCAACTGGTCCATGGGTGCTGAGTTTCTGTAAGAAGTCCGTCGTGTCGCAACAGAAGCTGGGCGTTCCTTGCACGATGGGTTTCAAGATGCCCTCAATGTAGCCAGAGAGGTTCTTACACAGGGTCCCATTGGTTGATACGATAGGATGGTCTGGTGTGTTGGCCTTGTGTATTTTCGGGAGGCAGTAGAGATCTCCACTGCGGGGAGTACTTTGGATGAGAGTACGTAGGTCTAATCACAGATCTAATCATAGACAGATCAGAGAGCAGATATATTATCAAACACCGAACAATTGGGCACGATAATGGATGTCGGTGGCAAGGACAAAATTTATTGCCCATGAAGATGGTGGTGAGCATTCATCTTGAGTCACTGAAGTCCATTTTGTGAAGGTGTTCCACAGCAGTGTTTCAGAAGGATTGGCAAAATATGTCCGATGTAGGCCCGTACAAAACACCCAGAGAACACTGCTCTTCCATTTCCTCAGAATTACAGGCTTTGGCTGCGACGTTCCGACACCCTCCTTCTTCTTTTCTGGTGACAGGGGCGGCTCACCATTGTCCAGCAGCGGGATTACCCGGTTCCACTGATGCCTGCAGAGTTTTGCGTGACTCTCCCTTCCTGCCGCCAGGGAACCCGGTGTGTGGAGCATCACCTTTTGGCATGACTGGACGATTCTCCCAGCGTGAATCGTCGGATAGCTCTTTGTATACGGTTCCCAAATAGAGGGAAATCTGCTGTGTGAGAAAAAAATTCCTCCGATGGAGGCAAGGATCTCCTGGTTTGATGTGGGTCCTCTCCCCTCCCCACAAAGTTAATACATTTAATTTGTCATTTGACAGTTCTCTTCAAATTTAGACCAAAAATGTATCTTCTATTTAAATGTGCTGATAAGGCATTGCCGGAACATCATATAATAACTGACAACTTTTTTTTTACAAATTAAAATATAAAAATCACAAAGTTACATTTGAAATCTGATCTGCAATGCTGACATATTTCAGTGAAACGAGCTGTCTTTTGCAGGCTTCATCTTTCTCAAGAAGCAAAAATCAGCTTTGGAAGAGATAGCCGTGGAAAATAGAAATTACAATTGGAATCAAAGCCACACCCTGGCCAGTAAGAATACAATTGAGTTTTCAATGTGGACAGGTGACCTTTGTCAGCCTATGGCCAATAGATGTCAGGAAAAGACATGTTTCAATACTCTAATAGTGACAAATTACTCCACTCAAAGTATTTGATTGCATCAAAGAACAAGAATATAAAACCTCAAGATGAATACTCTTTCCTAACTGATTCCCAGATGCATCACAACAGTGTCCGGATGAAGAGCGTTAAAGATGCTTCCCGCCGTCTGTGTGTTAGTTTGTCTCCCGTTTTCAGCCCACACTGCTGGCCAGCAGCAGTGTGAAAAAGGGAGACCGATGGGTAAGTTCCTTCCTATCAGTACAGCCTCTCCATCAGCAAATCTTCAGCCTCCTTGTGGTGACGCACAGAAATGGGATCCCTCCTGGCCCGAAACAAAAGCTTCAGAGGAACCCGGAGGAGGTTTGGCCCCAGGCGAGCAGTGTGCAAACCCACCAACATCTGGGCACACCCTGACACTCATGAACCTAGTGTGGATGAATAGCTCCATTGCCTCGGGGATGCTACAGGAGAGATGGAAACTATTGGAGTAAACCCTGATTAAAAAATCTGGACTGGAGCCCAACAGCCCATAAATATGTAATCTTTAACAATCTCCGCAAAGGTTTGGACATTTGACAAGGTCCCACATGGGAGACTGATAACGAAGGTAAAAGCACATGGGATCCAGGGTAACTTGGCAAGTTGGATCTGAATCTGGCTTTGTGATAGGAGACAGAGGGTGGTGGTGGAAAGCTGTTTGTGTGACTAGAGGCCGGTGTCCAGTGGCGTATCACAGGGATTAGCGCTGGGTCCCTTATTGTTTGAGATATATATAAATGAATGACAGATGACAGGAAGATTGGCTGGGTGGTTGATAGTGAGGAAGAACGTCTTTGGTTGCAGGAAAATATAGACAGGCTGGTCAGATGGGCAGATCAGTAGCAGATGGAATTTAACCTTGAAAAGTGTGAGGTGATGCATTTTGGAAGGAGTAACAAGACAGGGGCGTACTGAATGAATGCAGGACACTCGGAAGCTCTTGAAATAGAGGGATCTTGGGTATTTGCCACAGATTCCTAAAAGCGGTAGGACAGGTTAATAGGGTAGTTAAGAAGGGACACTTGCCTTTGTCTGTCATGGCATAGATTATAAGAGCAGAGAATTTATGTTGGAGCTGTACAGGACTTTGGTTAGGCCACATCCCGTAAATTAACATATTTAAAATGCCCTGCTCCAAGCCTTTCGATATGAATTGAACGTAAAGTAATACTTTTTAAACTTCTCATTCACCAAGACTATCATTTAAAATCAGTGAAGCCTTTGATGCAAATGCATAGGGGAGGAAAAAGATGGGACGAGATGCCAAATGTTTGAAGAAAAGTCATGAATAACAAAAGGATAGTCACCCCATGCAGGCAGCCTAACTCTCCATTATAGCCTCCGACATCTTAAACAATGTCAAGTTCGTTGTTTGCATTGTCTTACCTGTTCATACTATAGGAATATCTCTTTTGTGCCCAATGTAAGGAAGGTTGGGTTTTTTTGTATTGGATATCTGAACTCACAAGGCGAAGGACCAAGCTTTTTGAACAAAGAGCCCATTCAACACACCAAAGTAAAAGATTTCTAAGCTAACCATCTGAATGGATTTTAAGTCCAGGCCTCTGTGATGAAATAACATTTATGTTGATCTAAGTCCCCAAAGATAAATTGCATTTACACAATTCCTGAGTGCAGATTATCAGAATATTTTCAATGTCGCCTTTAATAGAATAACACATTTTGCCTACAGAAATGAGAGCATGTTGGAGGTAACCGTTTAAAGAAAGACTCTTAATTTTTTTAAAGGACAGATAGATGTGATAGAGGATTATTAGAAAAGATCCAATTAGGATAAAAAGATGTAACCATGGTTTTTGTGAATAGGTCTGGGAAATCTACCTTATCATTGAACAAAGCAGAGATGTTGCCCTAATAGAATAGAAGTTATATCCTCTGCAAGTTGTGTTAATTTTAATCATTTTAATTCTGGAAGGCTGGTTCGATGCCAGCAGTGTGGATTCAATTCCTGTACCAGCTGAGATTACTCATGAAGGCCCCTCCTTCTCAACCTTGCCCCTCACTTGAGGTGGGGTGATCCTCAGGTTAAATCACCACCAGTCAGCTCTCGCCCTCAAAGGGAAGGGCAGCTTATGGCCCTCTGGGATTGTAGCGACATATACTTTTACTCATTTGGCCTAAAATAAATCATTCAAGGAAGAGTATGAGAGTGGTCAAAATTCACCCCTCAACCAACAACATTAAAATGGATAATCTCATCATTAATCGCATCGTTGTTTGTGGAATCATGCCGTGCCCAAATTGGCTGTTGCATTTCCCAGACTACAATAGTGACCATACTTCAAAACATAGCTGTGGGATGGACTACATCAAATAGCATCACCTACTGTCAGGGTGTGCGCTGTGTAAGTAATTTTTCTCTATATAACCAAATTGATGACTATTCAATCGCCTGTTTACCATCATTTTCTTTGACACACTTTAAGAGATCCTGAAGTTGTGAAATACGCTATTGGTCTTTCTGTGGAGCTTTCTCGTTATGGGAAATGAGTCTGTCTCTGGGACAAAGCCCTGAGGTCTCCCTGAATTCAAATTCAAATAGTCACTGCTTCCCATGTACTTGAGTATATGTGGACCCAAACTAAGTGCAGACATGCTCGTGAAAAGTAGAAATTGGCATTGATCTGAAGGAGGGAAGAGTATTTTTGTGAAATGAAATTTGACCAGGCGTACATTCAATATGGTCATTGGGATTGTATCAAGCTAAATTACCCAGTGTCCAAGTTTGTGTAGACATCATTGACATTGACAGCAGCAGATTACATCCCAGGTGATTTTCTTTCTTCTTGTAAACCAAGTTGTAAATCTCTGTACTACATTGTAATCAAAACCTCAGTCATCCTAACTTGGAGATTCTAATGAAACTGAACGAGGAATGGCAATCAAATGTATGGGACATCAATCAGAGTGAAGCTCCTGCCGCTCGTATAGTGCAGACCTACAAGTGAGCATAGAAATAAGTTTTCCTGTGATCTAAAAACTAACAATAATGGGAGGAGCGCTAGCACAACACCAGGGACACAGGTTAGATTCTGGCTTGGGTGACTGTCTGCGTGGAGTTTGCACGTCCTTCCCGTATCTGCGCGGGTTTCCTCCGGGTGCGCCGGTTTCTTCCCACAGTCCGAAAGATGTGCAGGTTAGGTGGATTGTCCATGCTAAAATTGCCCCTTAGTGTCCAAAGGTTATGTGGGGTTATGGAATTGCAGGGGTAAGGTAGGGGAGTGAGCCCAGGTGGTTTGCTCTTTCGGAGCGTCAGTGCAGACTCGATGAGCCGAATGGCCACCTTCTGAACTGTAGACATTCTATGATTACATGACAGGAAGTAATAAAATATCCATTGAATGCATTCCATTTCACAAAGGTTCAGACTGAAGGCAGAGCCTTGGCTCATTGGCTGCTGCTGCTTCACCTTAAGCTATTTGTTTTTATCAGTGATGGGTTTTCATTGCCTTGCAGTCTCAGGAGTCATTGAAGGATACAGGTCCCATGTCTACCGTTGCCAGAGCAAGAGTCAAACCATCAATGTTGGCATTATACAAAACCACACATCAGCCTTCTAGCCAACTGAGCTAACCGGTCCCCACAGCCATTTAATATGGCTTTCCAAAATTAATCCTTTCACACTTGAGATACCTTGTGAAACCAAACACTCCCTTCGTACCTTCTAGTGAATATTAATAAATGCTAAAATTGAATTCCTTAAAGAATAAAAGAGTCCTCATCCCAGAATGTGGATTAGATTGAACATCATCCTTCTTGCCTTGTCTGTTTACATTTTCTTTGAAAACCTGTTTAAAATAAGTTTTGATGAGTTAACCGCCAGGGTAGTGTTTGTCACCAATAATGATGTCCATAATATGTAAGTAGCATAACTAAATTGGTCACTGAAATTTGTAATTTCTGAATCAATTCTAACTCTCTCACTTTATCTGGGCTGCATCACTTGTGCCAAACTATTCTCTCCATTTGTAGTTAATATTTAAGCAATAATAAGAATCAAGTCAGAATTACAAGGATAACTAATCAGAATTTGTGCTCAGTTATTTTTCCTTTTGTTCGTAAGGATTGAGATAAATCCAGTAAACTAAATTTTGTTGAATTTTAGCCATTAGTGCAGACTTGGCTACTGAAAACCTCAGCGTTATCGCAGAAGTTGGTTAACTGAGCGAATCATGCACCTGCTAAGAACACGGCCTGGCAAAGGTTCGGCAGTGTCCGTGGTTGATTGGCTTGTATCTCACACTGGTACATTAGGCATTCTCTCATGCAGATAGCACAGACACATTGGAACAGGATTTGATGGCTCGAGACATGCACTGGAGGCTTCCATTCGTTAATGAAAGGGGTTTATTGAAGGCAGGCAAAAGCAGTGAAGTAACAGGCACAGAACTGAATAGAACAGGTCTGGTCACTTAAGCCCCAGATTCCACACTGCAGGACCCCATGGCAAACTCCCTATTGGCCGGGGTTCGAGCACTCCCATGCGATTGGTCACGGGGTCGGTCAAGCCCACTTCCTTCAAGGGGTCATGCTACCACACAGGAGTAAACAATTTAGCTTAGAGTCTGTTCCACCATCCAACAGGCCATAGCTGATCTACAGCTTGGCTGCAGCGCGGCTGGGGACATAGGCGCGGGCGTTTAAGTCGGCGACCACCAGGGAGGTGGAGAGAGTCCGTGCCTCAGTTAGGCTGAGGTCATCTTTTTCCAGCATCCGCTGGCGGATAGTGGCGGACTGCATCCCAGCAATGTAAGCATCTCTGATTAAAAGTTCTATGTGCTCAGTGGCTGAAACTTGGAGGCAGGCGCAATTCCTCCCCATGCCAACGAGGGCCCGGTAAAAATTGTCTAAGGACTCACCGGGGAGCTGTTGTCTGGTAGCCAGCAGTTGTCGGGCGTACACTCGGTTTACCGGCTTAAGAAATTGTCCTTTTAGCGTATCCATGGCCACGTCATATTCCTTTTCTTCCTCTATCATCGCGTAGGCCGCCATGCCCACGCTGGAATGGAGAATATGAAGTTTCTGTGCCATGGTGGGGGGGCTGCTTGCGGTCGCCAGATAGCTAAAGAAACACGCCAGCCAATGCTTGAAGATTGCCGATGCATTCGGAGTTTGCGGGCTGATACGGAGGCATTCGGGCTTGATCCGCAGCTCTATCTTCAAATTTCTAATATATTAAATTGATGTACCATTAATTGAATGCGAGACAAGTTGCTGAACAAAAGTATGGCTTTAATATACTAGATGTTAGCCCTGTGGTCGATTACAGTAGAAGGACGACCACCAGAAGTACTGGGTATTTATACCCCGCCGTGGAGGCGGGGTTAACTCAGCCGCTCGACCAATCGGGGAGCCGTCACATGACTGGTCTCAACCAACCGGTCGAGAGGCAGATGACCGACCAGGGCCAATGGTAAGCCGGTGTTCTGCACCAATGGCAGGCAGCTATGCTAATCATACCACCACACTCTTTATTTTTTTCAGGAAAGTCTGGAGTGAAACTCCAGCGTTTTTACGCCAGTGTGAGGACATTGCCCCATGGTTGGAGAATCCAGCCCGTAGTTTGCTTTCCGGAAGGTTTTAAACCCAACTCCAGCCCCACAGGTCACAGAGTCATAACACAAGTGAATTAACCAATATTTCTTACAAAAAATAGCCCAAATCTTTGGCCCTTGGCTTTCCAATAATTAAAGTCACCAGGTTTGTCAGTTTAAACACAATTACTATTGATTTATAATGAGGACAAATATGAAAAATGCAGAGAATACAGCTGCCTCATGTCAAGCTAATACCTGACTCCCCCTTTAACTGCCCCACCATCTACACACACACACACACAAAACAGTCAAACACAAAAGGATAGAAAGGGGTAAAAAATAACAATAAACCTTGCTTCAGATGAGTCCTTCAGTACATTCTTTACAGTATGAGTGTGGTTTAAAGTTGCTGGTTTACAGTCTACAATAACCTTTCTTGTAGCTAGGAATATCTTGCTCACCACTTATCCAGGAGAGGCCTCTGGCTTCACATCAGACTCTGCTTTTAGTTTTCGGTTTATTTCCAAGCCTCTTTCCTTCAGCTCGTTGTTTGACCTCAAGCCTTTGCAGCAATTCCAAGAGGATTGAACCCAAACCTACTGGTGAGAGAGTGAGAGTTCTCACAGTGGCTTTATGGAGAGAGTTTAGCTTGGATCCTTTGGGAGATAAATATTAGAATCCCCACCCAGGCTGCAAGCCCTAAAGTGAAACTAAAATGGAACCTCATGGCGCTGAGAAACATTCTAATGTGGTAATATCCAATCATGGTCTGTTACCAGGCAGAGCACAGCCTCCAGGGCCGAGTCATTGACCACGAGCCACATCAAGCAATCCGAGTCATCACTGATGTCAGTCTAAACCAGCACAGCCGTCTGGATCTTCCTGTTTGAATTAACGGTGCAGGCGACTTTCCTTAAAGGTACAGGTCCATTAAACATCCATGGAACAAAAATCTAACAGCAAAAACAAAAGGAAGGGGAAATAAGGGAACACACAGGAATAAACAGGAAGGACCCTTACACGACCTACACTGTCCGGCTACCTCGTGATTTTGAACATCTCTGTCAAATCTCCGCTTCGCCTTCTTCTGTTCAAGGAGAACAGTCCCCACCTAGAACATAGAACAGTACAGCACAGAACAGGCCCTTCGGCCCTTGATGTTGTGCCGAGCAATGATCACCCTACTTAAACCCACGTAACCCGAATACCCGTAACCCAACAATCCCCCCATTAACCTTACACTACGGGCAATTTAGCATGGCCAATCCACCTAACCCGCACATCTTTGGACTGTGGGAGGAAACCGGAGCACCCGGAGGAAACCCACGCACACACAGGGAGGACGTGCAGACTCCACACAGACAGTGACCCAGCCGGGAATCGAACCTGGGACCCTGGAGCTGTGAAGCATTGATGCTAACCACCATGCTACCGTGAGGCCCCTATCACTTATTGTCACGAGTAGGCTTCAATGAAGTTACTGTGAAAAGCCCCTAGTCGCCACATTCTGGCTCCTGTCCGGGGAGGCTGGTACGGGAATCGAACCGTGCTGCTGGCCTGCTTGGTCTGCTTTAAAAGCCAGCGATTTAGCTGAGTGAGCTAAACCAGCCCCAAGCCACCTGTCCAATCAATCCTCATAACTGAAGTTTCTCATCCCTGGAACCATTCTTTAAACCTGTTCTGCACTGACTCCAATGCACTTGTATCCTTCCTATAATGTGACACCCAGAACTGTACACAATATTTCACCTGAGATTGAACTAGTGTTTTGTATGAGATCAGCATAATCCCCTTGCTCTTGTACTCTATGACACCATTAAAAAATCCCAGGATACTATATGCGTTTATTAACTGCTCTCTCCACCTGTCCTGCCACCTTCAATGATCGATGCACACATACAGCCAGGTCTCTCTGCTACTCCACCCCCTTAAAGAATTTTACACCTTATTTTATACTGACTTTCCATGTTCTTCCAACAAAATGCATCACCTCACACATCTCCGCAGTGAACTACCTCTTCCACAATGCTGCCCACCCCATCAACTTGTCTATGTCCTTGAAGTTCTACACTATTTAAACGAAGAGTTGTAGCAATCAGAAACTTCCTCCCAGAAACTGCTGCAGTGTTGGGGATTTTAGCTAAATATGGGAGGTAAATGATATGGAGTCTAAATGATGGTAAATGGAGTTTGTGTGGTTCTAATGTTGTGCCATCAAAGTGGACACAGAGTTTGAAATGGTGCAAACCATCTTCATTCCTGCTGTTGAAGGAGGCAGCGTCCATTAGTAAACTGAAGCTCTCATACATCAAAACCGAACAAAAAAACAATCTGAATTCTCATTTATTATTCTAAAACTCAGGTTATGTGTAAGATCAATTTCTCCATTTCTGAGAATATCTCTGGGATATAGAACTCTAGATTAACCGTGTGCTATTAATATATGACATTAATAATTCTAACTCTAATTAAATATTGCCACTGTAATGTTAATTAGAATCCCACATGATTCTAATTCATTATATTTGAAATAATGTTAATGAAATCTTCCGTCAAAGTCATTTTGTTCAGTTCCCTGTAACAGTGGTTGACACACTACGCCACAGACACCATCCATAATTCCCAGACACTGTCCATTAATCCCAGACACTGTCCATCAATCTCAGACACTGTCCATCAATCCCAGACACTGTCTATGATTCCCTGACACTGTCGATGATTCCCAGACATTGTCCATTAATCCCAGACATTGTCCATCAATCCCAGACACTGTCCCTCAATCCCAGACACTGTCTATCAATCCCAGACACTGTCTATGATTCCCTGACACTGTCGATGATTCCCAGACATTGTCCATTAATCCCAGACATTGTCCATCAATCCCAGACGCTGTCCATCAATCTCAGACACTGTCCATCAATCCCAGACACTGTCCATCAATCCCAGACACAGTCCATCAATCTCAGAAACTGTCTATGCTTCCCAGACACTGTCCATCAATCCCAGACATTGTCCATCAATCCCATACACTATCCATCAATCTCAGACACTGTCTATCAATCCCAGACACTGTCTATGATTCCCTGACACTGTTGATGATTCCCAGACATTGTCCGTTAATCCCAGACATTTTCCATCAATCCCAGACCCTGCCCATCAATCCCAGACACAGTCCATCAATCTCAGAAACTGTCTATGCTTCCCAGACACTGTCCATCAATCCCAGACACTGTCCATGATTCCCAGACACTGTCAGTCAATCCCAGACATTTTCTGTCAAACCCAGACATTGTCCATCAATCCCAGACGCTGTCCATCAATCTCAGACACTATACACCAATCCCAGACACTTTCCATCAATCCAAGACACTGTAAATCAATCTCAGACATTGTCCATCAATCCCAGACACTGTCCATCAATCTCAGACACTATCCATCAATCCCAGACACTGTCCATCAATCCCAGACATTTTCCGTCAATCCCAGACACTGTCCATCAATCCCAGACACAGTCCATCAATCTGAAGCACTGTCCATTAATCCCAGACATTGCCCATCTCTCCCAGACATTGTCCATCAAGCCTCGACAATGTCCATCAATCTCAGACTGTCGATCAATCCCAGACACTGTACATCAATCCCGGACGTTGTCCATGATTCCTTTCTTCGGCGTAATAGGCGGGCACCGCGACGACTTCCGCACCCGCCACCTAACCGTGATGTCCCACCTCGCACGCTGGTTCCTCAGGACGCGCCCTTTCACGACGCCACTGATCTGCCAGTTATTCTACTGATCTCTACATTGGAGGCAGTTCCGCCCGTTCAAGTGCAGGCGGCCCCTGACCCACCCTTGATGTGGTCAACCAGAATTCGTCGCCCGCCACAGAGACTGAATTTATAGACTGAATGTTGCATTACCTTATTATCTCATCGTTTACACATCTGTACATATTGTTTTTTTTTGTCTAATGTGTTATCTGAACACATTTTTTAAAAAAAGGGGAGATGTCATAATATACATCCAGGTATATTATGGTGCACAGACAGGCAGTGATTGACACACAGGATGACCAGTGGACACACAGAACACAGCAGCCAATCACCAGACAGGACACGGCCACTATAAAGCCAGAGGGCACTAGTTTTCCCGCTCTCTCGGGGTCCAGCCTCTGAGACAGTCGGAGCTCGTGAGCAGCAACTAGAACAAACGCCATGTGGTAGTAAGATAGTCTGGTCAGGTTAGCCTCAGGTCTCCAGTCAACTCAGCATAGTGTCAACCCACAGTTAAAGCATGTATGATAGTTAAGAGTTTAATAAAATTGAGTTGCATTTCTTCAAGTGTTGGAAGCCTGTCTCTCTCACCACTGCAGTAAACGCAGTCCTCGCAGACCCAGCTTACCCAACACATCACTGTGCATCTCTCCCAGACACTGTCCATCCCTCCCAGACACTGTCCACCTCTCCCAGACACTGTCCATCTCCCCCAGACACTGTCCATCTCTTCCAGACACTCCATCTATCCCAGACACTGTCCATCCCTCCCAGCCACTGTCCATCCCTCCCAAACATTGTCCATCTCTCCCAGACACTGTCCATCTCTCCCAGACACTGTCACTCAAGTCAGTGTCATTTCAGGCGGGTTTTGCTACTCGTTTTCCACTGGCTCTGTCTGCGAGTTCCCCACTGCTATCTAACCACACTTAGCCATTTTATCAGCCCCTGGGGAGTGTCAGGCTGACACATCAAATTTTGTTAATCACTGGGGAGCTAAACTGACTGGCATGACTGGCTCTTCAGAGACCAGTCCACTGTTTTGAAAGGGTGCCCTGATCTCGATGTGAGCTTGAGGGTCCCTCACACTTCTCACCCATGGGCGATACCTCACACAACCCAAGTGAGGGGACCCTGCTATGGGGGTCACTGAGGACTCCCCCTTTTCAGGCTTTGCCATGTCCTTTTTGGGGATGACCTTCCAGGTCCCCCCCAACCTTCCGGAGGCCCTTTCATACCTGCACTTCACTAGCACCCCCCCCCCCCTCCCCTCCCTTCATACCCCCCTCATCTCTCCTTTCATGAGCATGGCCCCCTTCAGGCCCTGACCCTTAGCAGTGTCACCCTGGTACACAGGCATTGTGGCACTGGCACCCTGGGATCCTGACAGTGCTCATGCCAATCTGGCAATGCCACCTGGGAGCTTTGGCAATGCCAGGGCAGCAGTCTGTCTGTGCCATGGTGCCCAGTTTCCAGGGGAGAGCCAGGGTTTCAGCCTGTACTGCCTCTGACCACCAATGGCCTGGAAGACCACTCCCCCCAAGTGCCATTCCAGCTGGTCCACATAATGGCCTGGGAGACCATTCCCCCCAAGTGCCGTTCCGGCTGGTCCACATAATGGCGTGGGAGACCATTCCCCCCAAGTGCCGTTCCGGCTGGTCCACATAATGGCCTGGGAGACCACTCCCCCCAAGTGCCGTTCCGGCTGGTCCACATAATGGCCTGGGAGACCACTCCCCCCAAGTGTAATTCTGGCTAGTCCACATAATGGCCTGGGAGACCACTCCCCCCAAGTGCCGTTCCGGCTGGTCCACATAATGGCCTGGGAGACCACTCCCCCCAAGTGCCGTTCCGGCTGGTCCACATAATGGCCTGGGAGACCACTCCCCCCAAGTGCCGTTCCAGCTGGTCCACTAATCTTTATTAGTGTCACAAGTAGGCTTACATTAACACTGCAATGAAGTTGCTGTGAAAATCTCCAAGACCAGTACTAAATGGTCCCCTGCTGGAGGTCTCCCTGGGGAGGCTGATAGATGCTGCGAGCCGGTTAGATTCGGTGGGCCAACCCAATGGGTTAGGTGGACGCCGGAGGGGTTGGCGCCGCTCCAGCCAGTGCAGAAGGGAAAGCGCAAGTTCATGCATGCGCCCAAGGGCCGGCGTGATCTCCCGCATATGCGGAACCTCCGACATGATTCCGTGCATGCGCAGACCGGCAGGCGTATTTTGCCACATGCGCAGGAGGTTCTCCTCTCCGCACCGTTCATGGCGGGGCCCTACAGGGGCCGATGCAGAAGAAAAGAGTGCCCCCATGGAACAAGCCGGCCCGCAGATCGGTGGGTCTCGATCACAGGCCAGGCCACCCCCAGGATCGGATCCCCCCGCACCCCCCGAGGACCGCCCCCACCGACTTACCTGCCAGATCCCACTGGTACATGAGTTGAGTGATGGCCGCTCGGCCCATCGGGGCCCGGAGAATCGACGGGGAGGGGGGCGGGCCAACGGCCCCCGACCGGCGTGGCGGGAATCCCGCCCCTGCCGAAAACACGGCACCGCAGAATACAGCAGCCGGCGGCGGGGCAGTGGGGTGGGATTTGCAGTGCCCCCCCAGGGATTCTCCAACCTGGCAGGGGATCGGAGAATCCCGCCCCAGGAGCTTCCAGGTAAGTGCCATAGATGTAACGGTTTTCACTGTCTGGACTGCTCTATAGCTTCCAACAAGGGTCTCTTTTTTGGAGAGGCGGGGGTCAGTGGGGGCACCCTTGAGTCAGGAGATCTTTGTGAGAGTCCCTTTAGTTAGGTGGTCTCTGTGGGGGATTCCTTCAGTTAGAGGGTCCCGGGGGGAGGGGGGGTCTCCCTTCTACAGATAACCAAGTGAGCCAATGAGGGCAGTGCATTTGATGTAGTCTACTTGGACTTCAGCAAGACTTTTAAGTCTCAAATGGGAGACCGATAGTAAAGGTAAGAGCCCATGGGATCTAAGGAGATTTAGCATATTGGATCCTGAATTAGCTCAGTGGTCGGAAGCAGAGGATGATGGTCAAGGGGCGTTTTTCTGACTGGAAGACTGTGTCCAGCGGGGTCCCAGGTAAGGATGGCAAATTTCCTTCTCTAAAGGACATTATTGATTCAGATGGGTTTTTACAACAATCGAAAATGGTTTCATTGTCATTTATAGACTTTTAGTTCCAGATATTTGTAGGATCCAATTTCCAGCATCTGCAGAATCTGGGGTTGATTTACAGCATCTGGGACTGATGGACATGTCTGCGATTGATGGACATTATCCAGGACTGATTGACAGTGTCTGGGAGTGATTGACAGGGTCTGAGATTGAATAATAGTGCCTGGGAATGAGTGACAGTGACTGGGATTGATGGGCATCCTCGGGGTATTATTGACAGTGTGTGGGACTGATGGACAGTGTCTGAGACAGATTGACAGTGTCTGGGTGTAATTGTGAGTGTATGTGTCTGATGCACATTGCCTGGAAGTGATTGACAGTGAGTGGAACTGATGAACAGTGTCTTGGATTAATATGCTGCGTCTGGGATAGTTTGACAGTGTCTGGGATTATTGGACATTGTCTGGGAAAGATTGATAGTGAGTGAAACTGAGATTAGGTGGATTAACTCGGCTAAAATGCCCCTTAGTGTGCAAAGATGTGCAGGTTAGGTGGGGTAGGATTGTGGGGACAGGGAAGGGGAATTCAGAGGGTCGATGTAGACTCAATGGGCTGGATGCACTGTAGAGATTCTCTAGATTCTATGGAGGATAAGTGACAATGTCTGGGATTGATTGAAAGTGTCTCAAAATTGATTGGCAATGGGCACAATCAGCCGGCAATGTGACACCCTAAAAGCAGCATGGCACGGTGCAACATAGCCTGTAACTGCCGAGAGACCCCCCTCTCGGGATCTACCCGGCTTGCCACACCTTGCGAGATCTAATGCGATCTCGTAACTCATCGCAGTGTGAATCTCAGTGTGGATCACTTTTTGGCAAATCTGCATATTGGAGAAAGGCAGGTAGTCTCACTCTGATATGTAGTTCCCTGAAGTAACCAAGGCTTTGGGATCTCTCTGGTTTGCCTTGTCGACCTCGGGTGCGCGCCGTTCAGTACTGGTCTCCACAAGCGGGGACCAGATGGAACACTTGTGAGGGCCTCCCTGCAGATTGGAGGCCCCAGATGCATGTCCTCTGAGCAGGGTGGTATCCTGGTACTGATGATGCCACCTGGGCACCTTAGCACTACCAGCCTGGCAACCTGGCACTACCAGTCTGGCATCCTGGAAATGCCACCTCTGTGCCAGCCTGGCACTGCCAAGGTGCTGAGGTGACACTTCCAGCTGTCTGGCCTACTGCCAGGCTGGCACTGCCAAGTTGCTAAGAGGGCATTCTTTGTGCGCCGGTGATTGAGCCAACGGGTGCCCTGTGTGGGTGTGGGGTGTGGGTGCGGGGGCAGAGGGACCCCTTTACATTGAATTGGGGTGGTCGACCCCTTTACAGTGAGTTTGAACTTGGCGGGAGGTTTGGGTTGGATTGGATTGGATTTGTTTATTGTCACGTGTACCGAGGTACAGTGAAAAGTATTTTTCTGCGAGCAGCTCAACAGATCATTAAGTACATGGGAAGAAAAGGGAATAAAAGAAAATACATAATAGGGAGTTTTAGAATTAATTTTTAAAAGACTAGAACGAGTATAAGTTAAGTAAAAAGTGGATCTGTTGGGGAGAGTTCGCAGAGAGTTGCCTCGCTCCGGCGCCATCTTGGAAAGCCATCTTGGAAGCAGGTTTGCGGATTTCATTGAGGGCTTGAGAGATCGGGGCTCCATTTAAAAACGATATTCCGATCGGTCGCTGCATGAGGAGTTTCGTGAGCTCCTCAGTTCAGGAAATGGGACAAAGTATGGCTTCCTCGGCATTTCCCCACTGATGCCTCGTATCTAACTGGAGCCATGGTAGATCGCGTTGTGTTTCTTGGGGCTGCGAGAAGTATTGAATAATAATTTTGGGGCAGCACGGTAGCATGGTGGTTAGCATAAATGCTTCACAGCTCCAGGGTCCCAGGTTCAGTTCCCGGCTGGGTCACTGTCTGTGCGGAGTCTGCACGTCCTTCCCGTGTGTGCGTGGGTTTCCTCCGGGTGCTCCGGTTTCCTCCCACAGTCCAAAGATGTGCGGGTTAGGTAGATTGGCCATGCTAAATTGCCCGTAGTGTCCTAAAAAGTAAGGTTAAGGGGGGTGGGGTTGTTGGGTTACGGGTATAGGGTGGATACGTGGGTTTGAGTAGGGTGATCATTGCTCGGCACAACATCGAGGGCCAAAGGGCCTGTTCTGTGCTGTACTGTTCTATGTTCTAATTCTAAGGGTAGGATCTACCGGTCGCGTCGTGCCTAAGAGATCGGGACTGCCAGTGTACCAGGTTGGCATTGCCATTTTCACCATTCACCCCGGGGGTGCTCTGCACAGGTGTTGGGAGTGGTGCAGGGGAGGGCAGGGACCCCCCTCGTAGTGAATTGGCATTTGCGAAGGGGGCCCTCCCAACACACACTCAGGGCACCCCCGGTCCGATTGCCATCATAGAAAAAATGTCAGCTTGGCACCGTGGCAGTGAAGACCTGATACCCTGCCATCAGACAGTGCCACCTGGGTAGCATGGCAGTGCTAGGGTCGCACCCGGGGGCAATGCCAGGGTGCCAGGCTGGCAATGCTGGGATGTCTGGGTGGCACGAGCAGTGCAAGGGTACCATACTGCTTTAAGAGGATGCACCTGGGGGCCTCCGATCCCCTGGGAGATCCCCATGAGTGGAGTTCTGTCTGAGTACTGAACGATACTCGCCTGAGGTCTCCGAGGAAAGGGGATAGATTCCAAAGCCTCACGTAACTGCGCATTAAGAATGAGACGAGCAGTGTCACTCTAATATGCAGATTTGCCAAAATATAATCGCAACGTTGCGCGAGGTCGCATTAGATCTTGCGAGGCGTTGCTATCGGGTAGATTCTGGGAGCGGGGTCTCCTGCCCTCTATCGGCCACGTTGCGCCGCAGAGCGCTGTTTTATGGGCACAGCGTGACCATTCGATCGCACCAAGAAACCTTTCTGTTAGATCGCGCCTGCAGTGTCCGGGATTGATTGACAGTGTCTGGGGTCGATGGGCTGTGCCTGACATCGAGGGTACGATCTACCGGCCGCACCCCACCTGAATAATCCACCTAGTAGGTGTCGGGAAACGCCTTCCTACGGCCGTTGTTGGGGGCTTTCGGGGGTTGTTGACGCCACAGTTATTGGTGCCGGTTCTCCCCCCCACCGTGGGGACTTAGTCCCCAGAAGGGAGTATCCCAGCCCATGTGTCTATTCCTCAAAGGAAAAAAGCTGTGACCTGTGTTTCAACCCTTCAGACCAATTAGCTACAAGTCATGAACTCCTTTCTTGTAGTTAGCTGTGATTGACAGCTTCCACAAAGCAGCTGCAGCCTTGATTCATTCATCTCCCTTCATGGATGAGTGACTCTATGTGCTGAAACCCCAATGTTTACACATATCAACCACACCAAAGGTAGGTAAGTGCATTCCAATCACTCCATCCCATCAGGAAACGTGCTTTGGACGTCGAGGGATGGAGAATCCAGCCCCCATATCCTGGAATATTAAGTTGCCAATCCTGTCCCTCTCTCAATAGTGTCTCCGTGACAGCAGTTACATCATACCCGCATGTTTTAATTTGTGCCTGAACTCATCTGCCTTGCTCATCAGACTCCTTGCAATAAAATCCATACCATCCAATCTTGCCAAATTCTCTTGTGGCTTAATTGGTCTAGACATTCTATGCCTTCCTGACTCACTTGATGTCTCTTCTAATTTAGGTTGTGCAGCTCTCCCTGCTGAACCTTCTCTCAGAATCCCAGCCCCCTGCCAAGTCAGTTTAAACCATTCCCACTATATGAAAAGTGGCTACTGAATTTCTCCGAAATGGCGTAGGTTAAATTTTAAAATGCCCATGCTGTGCAACCAGTGAATATCATCAGGATCTACCCTGTTAAGGCTCCTTAACATCTTAAGCACCACCCTCAATCAGGTCAATCGCTGCAATATTCTCTTCATGAGGAAAAACAAGCCAAGTTTATGCAACCAGTACCCATCATTTAACTAGATCCTGCTATTATTCTCATATAGATATCGAGACAGCACCTCCTCCCAGGCCAATATATCCTTGTTGGGGTGCGGCACCTAAAACTGAATATAATACTCTAGGAGGGGGTCTGATCACTGAATCCCCTTTGTCATCTAGCCCTCTTGAGTTTAAGTTAAATAATACTTTTTCAATACTCTATTAGCATTTGACCAAAACCATGGTTAGACAGGACCATGTTCTCTGAATCAAATTGGATTATTATTCTACAGATAATCCACAAGTTTGCTCCTGATAACCGATTGTATGTTTTTGTATGATATTGGCTTGCAGCCAATGCATTCTGATGAAAGCACATTCACAAAAAAGAGAATCGTAACAACTTTAAAGCTTGTAAACTGAAACAATTGTTGCTGAGGCCTGAGGCAGTTCCTCAGTGCTTTGCCCACAGACCTTGCTATCTTTCTCTATGATGCTGCTTTTCTTTTACTGTCTTTTCCTGCGAGTGATGAATTTGTTTCAGGTGAGATGAAATGGTCGGGGATGATTGGGGCATATCACGGGGGCTTGCGTGTGAGGGAGACCGAAGCCCCTGACAGGCTGAAAAACAACCAACAAAACTAATGATTCACTGCCCTCCAAGGTGATAAAACTGGCGGGTGACTGAAACCAAAATGGGGGAGAGAAAAACAGTTATGAGAACTGAACAGGCACTTGTCATCCAGTCATAGAGTCATACAGCACAGAAAGAGGTCATTGTGTCAGCACTGGCTATCAAGCACCTATCTACTCTAATCTAATTTTCTGTAGTACGTGTAGTTTGTGCTCTAAGGCATTTCAAGTGCTCATCAAAATGCTTCTTAAATGCTGTGACCTCTCTAGTGCAATCACATCCTCCTTATAGTGTGGTGATCAGAACTGTACATAGTATTCTAGCTGTGGCTTAACAAGCGTTTTATACAAATCCATCGTAAGCTACCTGCTCTTATATTCTATACCTTGGCTAATAAAGGCAAGTATCCCATATGCCTATTTAACCACCTTACCTACTTGTCCTGTTCCCTTAAGGAACCTATGTACAAGCATCCCAAGGCCCTCTGGTCTTTAATACTTCCTAGCGTCCTATTGTTAATTGTGTACTATCTTGCCTTGTTAGTCCTCCCCAAATCCATCACATAACACTTTTCAGGGTTAAATTCAATTTGCCACTGTTCTGCCCATCTCACCAACCCTTCTAGAATACTGTGTTCAGTGTCTCTTTGAGGGCAACACTGGCCTTGTGACCCTTACTCTGCTGTGTTGCTGTCAAGGGACTAGATGTGGTGATTGTTCCTTTAAGGGCAACACACTCGCCCAGCAATCTTAGATTGTCAGGCAAGAAAACTGATATTGGAGAAAATGGTAGAGCGTTGAAAGTATGACTTTGATTTTCACAGCGTGTTCTTTAGTTAATGTTGCTTATTTGTATTGGAGTAGCTTGTATAGCAGTCTGTTATCAGTAAAGAAAAAGACTTGCAATCATATGAGGCTTTTCATGTCCATCAGACAGCTCAAAGTGCTTTACAGATAATTAAGTACTTTTGAAGTGTAGCCATTGTTGTAATTTGGGAAACATGACAGACAATTTGCACACATTTAACCCTGACAAGCAGCAATGAGATAATGACCAGATAATCTGTTTTGAGTGATGTTGATTGAGGGCAAAGTATTGATCAGGACACCAGGGATCACTTCGCTGCGCTTCTTCGAAATAGAACCATGAGATCCTTTACTTTTACCTGAGAGGGCAGACGAGGTAACTGAGGCATTCCTTCAAAATAGGGCTGGTTTAGCACAGTGGGCTAAACAGCTGGCTTGTAATGCAGAACAACGCCAGCAGCGCGGGTTCAATTCCCGTACCAGCCTCCATGTACAGGGGCCAGAATGTGGCGACTAGGGGCTTTTCACAGTAACTTAATTGAAGCCTACTTCTGACAATAAGCGATTATTATTATGATATACTGGAGTGTTAACTAAAATGTTATGCTCATGCCTTGGAGCCAGAATTTTCTGATTCAAAGAGAAGAGTGCAACTAATTGAGCCATGGCTTACACCTGAACGGTAACTCGCTGAGGAAAATGTAAACTGGCCTCCCTCTGTTAATTAGTCAAATTTTACTGTAATTGCGAGCTCGTGATTGAAAAATTGGTTCCCAAAATAGAATCCTCGGGCACCTACCTGTAAATGAGAGGCAGACCATGGGATGCTTCTTTACGTCCTTAATTGATGCACTTCCTTAGTAACCCCGCAATCATTAAACACGCAGCCCAGGTGACTTGGCATTAACTCTGCCACTCGATTCATATTCCTGGGGCCAAGAATAATCAAAATCGCTTGTCAGATTCAGTCACGTGGTGTCAATTATATCAGTCATTAATAAACTTCCGTCCCATATGAAGGGCAGGAATGTGTTAGTAGCCTATTCTTTCAAAGGTGAGCAGACACTGATGTATCATATTCAACAGGACAGACCGCAATGTTATTTCTCAGAGGTATCTAATTGTCAATGCACTTAGTGTAGTTTGCTTTGGCTCATACAAATCCACTGTCACCCACATGAAATGTCTGGACTGTCACTTCTTAATAAATGGCCATCAACTGCAGAAATTCCCCCTACTTAAAGCAAATAGATTGAACAACAAAGTATCTTTGAAGACTCAAATTAGGAATCAGTTACAAGCGACAGATCAATGAGTAATAGGGGATCAATTATGCGCACTGAGATCAGTGTGCAGCGTGGGGTCAATTATTAGCAGTGTGTCTGGTGACTAATTTGGCTCCAAAGGGTAGTGATGTTCAGTAAAGAGAAAACAAGTGATTGTCTAATAAAAGATGAATGAGGAGAATATGGCATCAATCATTTGCAGAAGGCACTGCTTTCCCTTTGAGGAACGGCTATGAAAGTAGATTAATGCTTTGCTTTGCATCAAATTGCTTCTGACGAGTATTCTGCACAAATTAACATTTCCAAAGCAGAACTTTAACATACTACAAACGTCGTGTGTTACAATTATCATTCGGCAAAGTTAGGAATTTGCAATTAGCTTTTGCAGTAACCGATCAAGACTGATGTTGGCTGTGGATGTGATTACAAGACAACACACTTAGTACAGTTGATTCAGAGTGAAAGTGGATTTAACTTGTAAGTAATATTTATATTCAAGATCAAAATCAAAACTTCACTGAGAAGATTCGGTCTGGACCCTCGTCACCACAAAAGACGAAGGGAGTGAATTTCTGCGAGGGGATTTTCATCTTGTCCAATAATTTTCCAGACTTTCAAGGCAACTGTACAAGGCATTTGCGAGACCGCACCTTGTGGTGAATGTGATTCACACCGGATTGTAATCTGTATGTACATGTGTCTGTATTGTAAGTGCAGTTGCACTACCTGTCCTCCAGGGGGAGTAGCTCTGGGAGTGCTCGAGTTGTATGGGGCTTCTCCCTTGGCTCTGCCCAGGACTCCTCCCCCGGAAGCTGCTGTATAAAAGCTCAGTGCCACATGGTCAGCCGGCCAGTTCACCGAAAGTTCAATGGCTAATAGGCTGGCTCTGTTGTGAGTATATTAAAACCGCTATTCTAATCCTACAAGCACGTGTCCGTAGAATTGTTCCAACACACCTGAAGTACTCTGCACAGTTTTGGTCCCCTTATTTGGGGAAAGATGTAGTGGCATTGGTGGCAGTTCAGAGGAGATTCACTGGGTTGATTCCAGAGATGGGCAGCACAAATGACTAGCACTGTGGCTTCACAGCTCCAGGGTACCAGGCTCGATTACCCACTGGGTCACTGTCTGTGCTCAGTCTGCACATTTTCCCTGTGTCTGTGTGGGTTTCCTCCGGGTGCTCCGGTTTCCACCCACAGTCCAAAGACGTACAGGTTAGATGGATTGGCCAGAGTAAATTGCCCTTAGTGTCTATGGGGTTAGGAAGGTTTATTGGGTTGTGGGGATGGGGTGGAAGTGAGGGTTTCAGATGGTCGGTGCAGACTTGATGGACTGAATGGCCTCCTGCTGCACTGTATGTTCGATGTTCTATGTTCTTTGAGGGGTTTGTTGTATGAAGAGAGATTGAACAGTTTAGGCCTATGCTCTCTAGAGTTTAGAAGAATGAGGGGAGATCACATTGAGGTATACAAGATGGTAAACGGTATGGATAAAGTAGACAGGGTGCGGATGCTTCCTTTTGAGAGGCATTCCAGAATGAGAGGTCATAGTCTCGAAATAAGGGGTAGCGAATTCCACAGATTCACGACCCTTTGGGAGAAGTAGCTTCGCCTGAACTCCATATTAAATTTGCGTGGTGCGGTGGATGATGGAACAGTGAGTAAACTTAAGGAGAAGTTAGACAGATATTTAATTGGTAATGTGCTGAAGGGTTATGGAGAACGGACAGGACGGTGGAGTTAAGGCGAGGATGATATCAGCCATGATCAAATGGCAGAGCAGACTCGATGTGCCAAATGGCCTAATTCTGCTCCTATGTCTTACGAACTTATGAACTTTCAATTATTACAATCCTGGACCTGACCCCAACATAATAATAATCTTTATTGTACAAGTAGGCTTACATTAATACAGCAATGAAGCGACTGTGAAAATTTGCTAGGATACTAGAGGCGCCCCAATCACTTTTTTATAAATTTGTAAAACTGCGATAAAAGGATACTTTTCTTTGGAACAAATATAAATGTGAAGCATCAAAACAAATGTTATTATTAACACAGTATTAAACTACCTGAACATCACAGAAATATAGCTTACAATTACCAGTTAAAGAACGCTTAAAAATAAAATTAAACACTTTAACTCCTAACTGACACCTCCTTGATCTCCGATCAACCAAAACCCACCACAGGTCAAAATCCGCTTATAAGTAAAGTTAGTAAACACAGGATTACTTTCCAGACTTTGGATAGAAAGTTACTTGAAATACTGCTTGGAGAGATAGAGATCCTCTCAGTAAACAGCCTGCAAATCTTTATCTTCAGTTTAAGACTGAATCTGACAACCTTCTGCAAAAGCTATTGTTCAGCTCCTAGCTTCCAGAAATGAAACTGACAACTACTGCATAGACCTGGCTCCTCCCATGACGTACATCATCTTTATTCCACTCAGATCCCATGACCTACTTACTTAAATTTAAACACAATGGGCAAAATTCTCCACCCAGCGACTCCTCAATCGTGGATCAGACAGAGAATCGAGTGTCCGGCCAAAATCCAGGTCTACACCTGATGCCGATTGGTGGCGATAATGAGGTTTGCGCCCTGTGCCAGCAGCGGCATGCAAGATCAGCATTTGCATGCATGTAAATGCATTAGCGTGTTTGCCCCAGTATACTCTGGGCCTCCACGATGCTCCACCCTTCTCAAGCAGAAGCCACGTGGGTGCGATTTACTATAGGTATTTACAGCAGGTATTTACAAATGGGGACAGGGCACCATGGCTGCTGAGGTTTAGAGAAGGTCAGCAAATTTTGAATTTTTTTTTAAAAATTGGACTGCTTGCTGGGGGTGGCTGCCAGGGTCAGGGTGCATAGCGCGGTGTGACTTGCTGACAGCTCCTTAGATTCTGGGTTTCCCCCTCGGGATCACGATGGCCTGACTTACACCACCATTGTTGCAGTTTTTGTTTTAAATGCACCCATTTGGTGCAAATGACAGGCCCCTGGCTGCTCAGTCTGCTGACTGCTCACTGTGACCTGTAAATGTTCGCAGAACCTCTGGTCATTTGGGAGTCCACCCAGACCACCCCTCTGGAAACCCTCAGACCCCAGAAGTTCCATAAACGGATTGGGCGAGGCCAAGTTCAATCAGTGGCACACTAGCTGCTGCCACTACTCAGTGCACTCATTGGAAGCCCAACCCTCAGCAAGTGAGCCATGTCCCTCTGCTCTTCAGTCATCTCCTTCTGTGACTGGCCCAGGTCAGTCAGTGCCCGACCAATGCTCTTGACGCTCTCAGCCATGATGCTTTGTGACTGGGCCAAGATCTGGAGCGCTGCAGCAATGTCCATGTGGGCCCGGGACATGGCTGTGTGGGGCTAGGTTCCCCTGTTCTGAGCTGCAGCCATCGCCTGCACAGTGTGCCCCGAGCCTTGGACGTCTTAACCCCTGGCTGTGACCTTTTGACCCAAGGTTTCCACAACGGACACCACCCATTCAGTGTTGATCTTGGTACCATGCATTGTCGGCTCAATCTCCGTCATCTGTACATGGTTGAACTCCCACACCTGTACCTGCAGTTACTGGAATGTTGCTGACACTCCTCCTGTACATCATGGCTCTGCATCTTCATTGCCATCAGCGATGGAATCATACTTTCCAGAAGTGCATTACCTGTCTGGACTACAGCTGTTTCTGGAATCGAGCAGCCCTCCGACTGTCCGCTCCCTCAGGCGTTTCAGTCTCCACCTGATGTGCTGTAGCATGTGTGAAGTGCACACAGGATTGTGACCCGGGAGTCTCTTCACTAAAATTCCTCACCAACAAGGTGATAGTCTATGCGATAGTGGAGGGTGCAGGTGAATGCAGTGCCGAGAAGACGGTGGCATCCCCGTACAGGTCCTCCGGGGTATGCTGGGGTTGTGGCTGGAGGCGAGGTACTGATGATACAAGACAAACAAAAAGACACGTACCCAGATATTGCCATCACCCTCTGCTTGGCAGGGGTGAGAGTCGGAGGTCCAGACCCGCCTCCAGTCTTCTCCCTCTCCCTTCGGTTATAGACATAGTGACATAGAATTTACAGTGCAGAAGGAGGCCATTCAGCCCATCAAGTCTACACCGGCTCTTGGAAAGAGCATCCTACCCAAGCCCATACCTCCACCCTATCCCCATAACCCAGTAACCCTACCCAACACTAAGGGCAATTTTGGACACGAAGGGCAATTTAGCATGGCCAATCCACCTAACCTGCACATCTTTGGACTGTGGGAGGAAACCGGAGCACCCGGAGGAAACTCACGCAGACACGGGGAGAACGTGCAGACTCCGCACAGTGACCCAAGCCAGGAATCGAACCTGGGACCCTGGAGCTGTGAAGCATTTGTGCTAACCACTGTGCTACCGTGCTGGTTATGGGTCATGTTTTCCGGGGGACAGATAAAGGACATAGTGAGATGCTTGGAGGCAAGTTGCAAGGGTGGTGTGCAGCTGGTGGCATGTGTGTGCAAGGCACCTGGCCAAAGAGGACAATGCAGGTGTTGGGGTTTGGTGCAGGGTGGGATATGAGGGAGATGTGGATTTTGATTGGCCTTTTTGGGAGTAGAAGGACCATTCTAAGCACTAAATGCATTCCAATCACTCAAGCGATGATTGCAATGCAAATAACTCTCTTTGATGTTGTCAATGTTTGTAAACATTGGGGTTTCACCACTTAGAGTCACTGATCCATGAAGGGAGATTAATGTATCATGGCTCCAGCTGCTTTGTGGAAACTGTCAATCATAGTCCACTACGAGAACGTTATGAATGGCTTGCAGCTAATGGATCTGCAGGCTTGTTCTCCTTCCCGGAATGGACACGGGGTAAGTGTTACAGCTGTAATTTATTTCAAGGCCCCTGTCTGTACTGCTCTCTAGCTCCCCGACAGGGGTCTCTTTTCTCGGGAGTGGGTCTATTTGGGGGGAATCTGTGCGAGGTCCCTTTAGTCAGGGGGTTTCTGTGGAGGTCCCTTTAGTCAGGGGGTCCCTGTGACTGGTCCCTTTAGTTCGGAGGTCTCTGTGGGGATTCCTTTAGTTAGATGATCCCTGTGGAGGGTCCCTTAAGTTAGGGAGTATCTGTGGGGGTCCCTCTAGTTCGGGGGGCCCTGTGGACACCTTTATTTCAGGGGTCTCTGTGGGGTTTCCCTCTCATCAGGGGTCTCTGTGGGGGTTCCCCCTATTCATGGTGTCCCTGAGGGATCTCCCTATTACAGGGGTCCCTGGAAGGGTTTTCCCTATTCATGGAGTCTCTGGGGGGGTCTCCCTATTACAGGGGTCCCTGGGGGGGGGGGGTCTCTCAATTGAAGGGGTCCCTGGGAGGCGCATGAGGGGCTCTGGTAGAGGAGGGGTGCACAGATAGTGCATTGTGGGAGGGGTGGGTAGCCCTCGGATGGGTCATTAAGACCTATTTCCATTCATTTACATACTCCCGCTGGCGTGTGCACATGGACCACGATTCCGGCACCAGTGGAGGGTCAGAGCATTGCGTTCGGATTAGCGCCCACTGATACCGATCTTGATTTTGCAATTTTCTGCCGCATTGTGGACCCCGATTCTATTGTCGGCCGACGGAGATTCCAGCCCTTTGTCTCCCAAATGGGGAACTTCACCTAATGTCTCTAATTATCTACTCCTCTTGGCAACATGTGGCGCAGTGGATAGCACTGAGACTGCGGTGCTGAGGACCGGGGTTCGAATCCCGGCTCTGGGTCACTGTCTGTGTGGAGTTTGCACATTCTGCCTGTGTCTGCGTGGGTTTCACCCCCTCAACCCAAAGATGTGCACGTTGGGTGGATTGGCCACGCTAAATTGCCCCTTAATTGGAGAAAACATAATTGGGTGCTCCAAATGTATTTTTAAAAAATGATCTACTCCTCAGGGAATATGACCATAAGACCATAAGACATAGAAACAGAATTAGGCATCGAGTCTGCTCCGCAATTCAATCATGGTTGATATTTTCTCATTCCCATTCTCCTGCCTTCTCCCCATAACCACATATCCCCTTATTAATCAAGAACCTATCTATCTCTGTTTTAAAGACACTCAGTGATTTTTAAAGACACTCAGTGAATCCTCAGATATCATCACAAAATCCCATTAGGCCACTCCTTGTAAACATAAACATGATTTGAAAGAATGATGGTCCCACTTTTACAACATCTTAATTGCACCTTTTGCAACCCCAAAGCCTGTCTGTTTTTTAAATGTATTGAAAAGAATGACTGCAGCAGATATATACACACCCTACCCTCGGCATTTCAAACCATTACTTCACCAGATACATATAGCATAATATGTACACCAATTTCTTACATTCATCATACAATTGCAGAACTTTGCCTCCAACATCATGATATTTCCAACAGGAAATCATGCACTCCCTCAAACTGGGATTTGACTTAACCCAGGAAATGTTAAAAGACGAGCAGAGAATTTTTTACACTTGGGTTAATACGTGTATTTAAATACTGAAGGAGAGAAAGATTTGTGTTTCTATAATATTGTCCACAAACTGGAGAATTGTTTTACAGCCAGTGATTTTTTGAAGGGCCGTCACTGTGCTAGTGCGGGAGATGAAGTAACCACAACAAAGCCCAATAAACAGCAACTGGATCATTTCCACCTGTTCTTTCATGATTTTAACTGGTAAATATAAACTGTCCAGGACACCAGGGAAAACCTGTTCAAAGCAGTGAAAAAATAACTTTCTCTTCAGCTGAGAGAGCAGACTTGTTTTAACAGACATAATGATGTTAAGTAGTTCAATGTACTGCAATGCTGTACTTTTCTCATGTCGCAATTGGCAGCATGGTAGCACACTGGTTAGCACTGTTGCTTTGCAGCGCCAGGGTCCCAGGTTCGATTACCGGCTTGGGCCACTGACTGTGCGGAGTCTGCACGTTCTCTCGGTGTCTGCCTGGGTTTCCTCCGGGTGCTCCGGTTTCCTCCCACAAGTCCCAAAAGACGTGCCTGTTAGGTGAATTTGACATTCTGAATTCTCCTTCTGTGTACCTGAACAGGCGCCGGAATGTGGTGACTGGGGGCTTTTCACAGTAACAGCATTGCAAAAAATTATTATTATTATAATTATCCGTTTGCAAAGACTGACAACGAGGGAGTCATAGAATCCCTACATTGCAGCAGAAGGCCATTCGACCCATCAAATCTGCGCTGCCCTCTGAATGAGCACCCTACCCCCACCCTGTGACCCCACCTAACCTGCACATCCCTTGACTCTTAAGGGAAAATTTTAGTCTGGCCAATCCACCTAACCTGGGGGACGAACAACTATGAGGGTTTAGTAACAGTGCTGAGCAGCGCTTACATGCTGTATGTCGGCCTGCTCCCAGCGGAGAACTTCCTTTCTACCCTCAGCATTTCACTATCCACGTGACCACATGGTCTACCTATCAGAAATGAATTAATAAATGTATTTTTCTTGTATAGTCCCATTTGTAAAGGTCAGGACCAATTTATGAAAATAAATATTATTAAAGATTCCTAGAACACTGTTGTTTGTAACAATCAGTTCTTTGCAATATTTGATAAAACTGAGGATCTCCTTCACCTGGAATTATGCAAGTTGCGTTGCCAAGTGTGCCCCAACGTGTTATTGCATGGTTTACTGTATCAGAATGTATTCCCTTCAATCTTAGCAAGTTGTTTTACAGCAAGCAGCCCCCCATCTTTGGGAGAGTCTGCGCATCGTGGTACTGTCACTGGAGTCGTAATCCAGAGGCCCAGGCTAATTGTTCCACAGCTGGTAGAAGTTCAATTCAATTAATAAGATCTGAAATTCTAACCCACAAAGCTATTCCCAGTTGCTGCAGATGATCGGAGTGTCTCTGGCTCACTAACATCCTTTAAGGAAGAAAATCCCTGATCTCTCTTCCTTCACTGCCGTGGGGTCAAATCCTGTAACTCCCTCCCTAACAGCACTGTGGGTGTACCTGCACCACATGGACTGCAGCGGTTCAGGAGGACGGCTCACCACCACCTTCTCAAGGGCAATCAGAGATGGGCAATAAAAATTCTGGCCCAGCCAGGATGCCCAAACTCTGCGAAAGAGTATAACAAAATACTGCAGGTCCCCAGCAATGTGATTGACTCTGAACTGCTCTTTGAATTGACCCAGCAAGCCATCAGTTCAGGGGCGATTAGTGATGCGCAACAAATGCTGGGCTCAACTGGCGATGCCCACACCCCATAAGATCATAATAAATAACTAGTGCATGTGAATTCTTTATTCCTGATTATACAAATTCTGAAGCTTTTTATAGGGTCAACACTTCTCTCATTGAATTCAGACATTCACGCAATGGTTGGTTTTGGCCATAGGAAGAAATGTGGGTGGATGACCAGAAAGACACAGCAATTATTAAGCATAAATAAAATATTTTAATGTAAACATAAACAAAGTTATTTGTAATGTTACGATCCCAGTTGATGTTATAGCTGGAAGATCCCAATAAATTTTACTTTTTTAGAGATAAAACGTGGAGGAACAGAGTAACAGGACCGCCAATTAGTTTTAACAACAAGGAACAAAACATTTATTAAACAAAAAAAGTTGGATTATTGTACAATGTACCTTTACTCCAACTTATCTTAATAAATCCGCACAGATTTTAAGATGAACATGGATTACAAAGTACATCTCAGGCGACAGCGGTTCCATTAACACAAAGTCCCTATTAAGCACACAGATTGACTGTGGTCCAAAACACATACTCCACTCTGAATCCAAGTTAGTATCTATGGGTTTTTCCTCGGAATCCCACCTAGATGATCGTCACATGGGAATTTCCACCTTTAGGGGCCAAGCCCTCACATTGAGGGGCTAGGCCCGCGCCGGAGTGGTTACCGCTCCGCCGGCTGGTGTGAACGGCCTTTGGCGCCATGCCAGCCAGGGCCAAAAGGACTTCGCCGGCCGGCATAAGCGTCAGCGGCTGCTGATGTCATCCCGGTGCATGCGCAGGGGAAGGGGTCTCTTCGACCTCCGCCATGGTGAAGGCCATGGCAAAGACATAAGAGTGCCCCCACGGCACAGGCCCGCCCGCCAATCGGTAGGCCCCGATTGCGGGCCAAGCCACCATGGGGGCACCCACCAGGGTCTGATCACCCCGCGCCCCCCCAGGACCCCGGCGCCCGCCCGCGCCGCCAATCTCGCCGGTAAGTGAGGTGGTTTAATCCACGCCGGTGGGAGAGGCTTGTCAGCGGTGGGACTTCGGCCCATCGAGGGCCGGAGAATCGCCACGGGGGGCCCGCCTACTGGCGCGGCGCGATTCCCGCCCCTGCCGAATCTCGGGTGGCGGAGAATTCGGGACATGGCGGGGGCGGGATTGACGCCAGCCCCGGGCGATTCTCCGACCCGGCGGGGATCGGAGAATCCCGCCCGTGGTTTCTGTTCTGTTAACGTCAGTTATCTTAAATGTTCTTTCTGTCCCAATCCCCTGGTTTTCTGGATTGTACCTTGTTCCTGAGGAAGCTTGCATCTTTGCAACTTCCTTCTCCTGTTCAGCTTCTCCTGGCAGAGTTGAAAGCTATTCACTCCCCAGAGTCCTGTCTCCAACCACCCTGGCTTCCAGCTAAAACTAAGAATACAGCCCTTCCCTCTGGGAAGTGACCCCTCTTGCTAAGAAATACCTCAATTCTACTTTCTCTTCACACCGTAACCCTCTCTAAGAATCAGAGTTAGAATTTAAACCAACCCCATACAAAAAAAACGTATGTCCTGCATGAATCTAACTCTAGGTTTTACACTTCCAGGCATAGAAACCAATTAAAGCCAATTAAAACTATATCTTATTTCCAATGTTTACCAATACAAATATAAATTCCATAAAATTACATTTGAGTTTCTGACATCTCCCCCTTTGAAAGAAAAATATCTTCATAACCATGAAGATTTCTTTACACTGGTGTTAAATCTACTTTGCACAAAATTTAACATCATGAATATCTAAACACATACAGCATTTAAGTAAACGTTTCCTGGTTCACAATTACATTTCATATTATAGAATTACAATGATATAACTGAAACAAAGACAATAACATCAACGGCGTCATCAGAATCTATACATGGTAACATTATCACAACCCAAGTCTTGTGTTCTCTTTCTTCTGATTTCCAGTCAGTTTTCAACTCAGAAAATAATAATTATTTTAAGTCTACAGTGCAATTGTCCTTTTTGTCACTTGCAGGCATAGTTCCATTCTCAAGTCCAGTTTCCAAATTCACATGTGGTAAATTTGCATTTCGATTTAGCATGGTCAAAATGTAATTTCTGTGCATTAACATCTCTTTCCTTTTCTTGTCAAAATCTCTTTTAGCTGTTTCAAGAATGTTGTTAAGATGCTTCACTCGGAATAGTATCATGCTCTTGCTTTGTTCGTTCTTCGAACATTTTGTCATCTCGTTGTTTCTCCCAGTCCCAGTTCAAACACGTCCTTTGTAATTCTGTTTCAGTCACGTCAATTACTTCCTCAATCTGAAGTTTTGGAGTTTGTTCTTATCTTTCAACTTTTTTGCATTATTTCTGAACCATCTCAGTGCAGTTCTCAGTAGAGTTTTGATGGTTTTTGGCAAACGGTTCACTTGTCTTTTTCCCAACTATTAGTTCTTATGTAGTATCACTGAGACGCATTTTTAAATCAATGTTTCTGGTCACTGGCTCAGAAAGGTCACTTTGCAATTTCAGCATTTCTGGTTGACAATTCGTAAGTTACAATTTCCGTTGTTTTCTTATTATTCATTATTGACTTTGATACATCAGTAATATTACTTGGATCAGTTATTTGCTCAACTATATCAGTATTCAACAATGAGTTTTTAATCACAGGAATAACTTTAGAATTATTATTTTTTTAAATTTAGAGTACCCAATTCATTTTTTCCAATTAAGGGGCAATTTAGTGTGGCCAATCCATCGAACCTGCACATCTTTGTGTTGTGGGATGAAACCCACGCACACATGGGGAGAATGTGCAAACTTCACACGGATAGTGATCCGGGGCCGAGATTCGAACCCGGGTCTTCAACGCTGCAGTCCCAGTGCTAACCACTGCGCCACATGCCACCCGACAACTTTAGAATTATGACACTCCATACCATCCATCTTCCTCATTTCCTCCATTTTACTTTGGATTCCTCAACATGAGTCGTAATAACCAAAGAAGTGAATCTCTGATTATTTCAAAAAGAATCACCACCCTAAGGGCTTCATATAGTTCTCTCTATCTTTAAGGCCTGCATCGAGCACCCAAAAAAGTTTTGCTTCAATCTCACAAATTCAAAATGAGTTTGTCCAAGCTGTTTCCTTGCATTTTGGATACCCTGCCTGCACGCCTCCGGAACCAACTTATGTGCACTAAAGATACCTTTCTTTACTTGACCATAATCTGCAGATACATACACCTCACTCGCTCTATTGACCAGTCTACTTTGCTAAAGTAGTGTCCAAATTTCCTTTGGCCATTTCATCCATTTAGTTACCTTTTCAAAAGAAATAAAGAATGCTTCTGCATCCTTTTCTCAAATTTTGGAAGCACCTATATAAATGTAAACATTTCCCCTCTCGTTTCTTTTCTCGTGGCTCTGCTTTAACTTCCAACATATTAAGTTGAAATTCTCTCTCCATGATAAGTTTCCGAATTTCAATTTCCTTTTGAAAATATCTCTTTTTCTTTTTCCTCTTTTTCCTTTTTTGCTTTTCTTGCATCTTCAGTTCAATTTTTGTCATTTTAATTTCTTTTTCCTTTTCTTTATCCTGCGTTTTTAATTGTTCCATTTGTAATTGAATGTTATCTAATTCAATATCCTCACTTTTTGAAATACTTGACCCCCACATAAAACCTTCCAATGTTTCACTGTATTTTCAATAATCTCAGCTTGCCTTACCTGTAATTCTAATTACAGTTTATCTGACAATTCAGTTAATTGATTCTTGGTTATGTTCTGCAAACCACAGAGTTACATCCTCCATCTTTAGGAAAGTCTGAGCAATTTCCAATGCCATTTTAGATTTTCAACTGTACAATATACCTCACAGTTACCCCACAGTTAGGGCAGCACGGTGGTACAGTGGTTAGCATTGCTGCCTACGCCGCTGAGGACCCGGGTTCGAATCCCAGCCCTGGGTCACTGTCCGTGAGGAGTTTGCACATTCTCCCTGTGTCTGTGTGGGTTTCACCCCCATAACCCAAAGATGTGTAGGCTAGGTGGATTAGCCATGCTAAATTGCCCTTTAATTGGAGGGGCAGTACTGTAGCATTGTGGATAGCACAAATGCTTCACAGCGCCAGGGTCCCAGGTTCGATTCCCCGCTGGGTCACTGTCTGCGTGGAGTCTGCACATTCTCCCCGTGTCTGCGTGGGCTTCCTCTGGGTGCTCTGGTTTCCTCCCACAGTCCAAAGATGTGCAGGTTAGGTGGATTGGCCACGATAAATTGCCCTCAGGGTCCAAATTGCCCCTTAGTGTTAGGTGGGGTTTCTGGGTTATGGGGTTATGGGGATAGGGTGGAGGTATGGGCTTGGGTAGGGTGCTCTTTCCAAGAGCCAGTGCAGACTCGATGGGCCTCCTTCTGCACTGTAATTTCTATTCTATTACTCTAATTCCTTTGTCTAGTACCTCACTTACTCTTTCTTTAGGATTCACAGATCCCACCACTTAACAATAAATCCCAGAACACGTTTTCCTACTAGGTATCCAGAAACGTGCTTTCCACATTTCAAAATCTCCCAAAAATAGCTAATACCGTCATCAAAATATGCTCTCTCCATGTTTTGAACTCCCGCAAGAGTTATGATCCCAGTTAATGTTATAATCAGACGGGAAGACCCAGAATCGAACACTGGCTCAAAAGACATAAATTTTATTTTTAAAATATAAAACATGGAGGAACAGGGTAACAGGACCGCTAATTAGTTTTAACAACAAGGAAAAAACATTTCATAAACATGAAAAGTTGGATTATTAGACAATAATGACAGATGGGATTTAACCCGGACAAATGCGAGTTGATGCATTTTGGTAGATCCAATTCAGGTGGGAGCTAGAAAATAAATGGCAGAATCATCAGGAGCATGGAGACACAGAGAGATCTGGGCATGCAGGTCCACAGATCCTTAAAAGTGACAGCACAGCTGGAAATGGTGGTAAAGAAATCATATGGCATGCCTGCCTTCATAGGACGGGGTAGCGAGTATAAATGCTTGCAAATTATGATACAGTTATATGGAACGTTGATGAGGCCACATTTAGAATACTGTGTCCAATTCTGGTCACCATACTCCCAGAAGAATGTGGAGGCTTTGGAATGAGTACAGAAAAGGTTTACCAGGATGTTGCCTGGTATGGAGGGTATTAGCTGTGGGGAGAGATTGAATAAACTGGGATTGTTCTCCCTAGAAAGATGGAGGCTGAGGGGTAACCGGATAGAAGTTTATAAAATTATGAGGGTATAGATAGGGTGAACAACTGTAGGTTTTTTCTCAGGGCAGAAATGACAATTACAGGGGGGCACAAGTTCAAGGTGAGAAGGGATAGGTTCAGTGGAGATGTGCGGGGGACATATTTCGTACAGAGGGTGGTGGTGGGCTGGAATCCATTGCCAAGTGAGGTGGTTGAGGCTGATACGTTAGCGACCTTTAAGACTTATCTGGATAGACACATGAACAGAAGGGGTATAGAAAGGGGTACAGAAAGGTGCAGGCATTTGATCTAGATAGGACATGTGATCGACACAGGCTTGGCGTGCCAAAGGGCCTGCAAGCCTGTGCTGTATTGTTCTTTGTTCTTTGTAATACAGCTTCCACTCTCCCCCATTTAGCTCAGCAAATACATACCGATTTTAAGATTAACATGAATTATAAAATATATATTAATAATAATTACGTATTGCACAAGTAGGCTTCAATGAAGTTACTGTGAAAAGCCCCTAGTTGCCACATTCAAGCGCCTTTTCCGGGGAGGCGTACGGGAATTGAACCTGCGCTGCTGGTCTTGTTCTACATTACAAGCCAGCTGGTTAGCCCACTGTGCTAAACCAGCTCCTGGTTTATCTGAAGCTACAATGGTCCCGTTAATTTGAAGTCCCTTTTAAGCACACAGATTGGCTGTGGTCCAATACACGCACTTGGCTCTGAACCCAAGTTAGTGTCTGGGGTTTTCTCCTGGGAATTTCCCCAGACGATTGTCACATAAGAGTTTCCAAACTCCACTCCCAAAATCTTCCATTCCATTTTCAACAATGAAATCTAGTCCAAGGTTGTTCACCAACCCATGTTAGGATTTCCTTGTCTCGATGGCTGTACAAGTTGCTCACAATTGCTTTAACTCTCAATTCCCAGACTGCATTAATATGCCATCAAACTTTTCATCTCCCTATGAAGTCTGCAGTCCGACTTTAAATTTAGATATTGCAATTGTCACTCAACTCAAAACACTTTACTTACTCCTCCTTGAATTCTTTTGAACAATTCCTTGGTACCTGCTCTCTTAACCTCAGGTGTCTTAAATATTCTGTCCTAATTCCCTGGTTATCTGGATTGTATCTTGTTCCTGAGGAAGCTTGTGCCTTTACAACCCCCTTGTCCTGTCCAGCTTTTCCTGACAGAGTTGAGAGATGTTCACTCTACAATATCCTATCTCCAACTGTTCTGGGTTCCTGTTAAACCCAGAAACAAAGGTATAGAATCATAGAATAGAATTTACAGTGCAGAAGGAGGATATTCAGCCCATCGTGTCTGCATCGGCCCTTGGAAGGAGCACCCTAGTTAAGCTTGTGCCTCCACCCTATCCCTGTAACCCCACCTAACCCTTTTGGACACTAAGGGGCAATTTTAGCATGGCCAATCCACCTAACCTGCACATCTTTGGACTGTGGGAGGAAACCGGAGCAGCCGGAGGAAAACCATGCAAACACGGTGAGAACGTGCTGATTTTGCAGAGACAGTGACCCAAGCCGGGAATCGAACATGTGACCCTGGAGCTGTGAAGCAACAGTGCTAACCACTGTGCTACTGTACTATCCTTCCCACTGGAACGTGACCTCCTGTTGCTAAGCAATGACTCACTTCTATTTACTTTTCATGTCTTAGCCCTCTCTAAGCACAATAACATCATTGTTGTAATTGAAACCAACCCTCACACATACAGACAGCTTTGTCCAGCATGAATCCAACTACAGGTTTACCTTTTCTGGCACAGAAACATTAAATTAAACCCACTTAAAACTATACCTTATTTCTAATGTTTCTGGATACAAGTATACATCCCTTAAACTACATTTGCTTAATAATAACATAATTTTATGCAATATCAAAAGTTTTGAGTGGAATAGAATTTTTAAAAAGTATATACTGTATTATTCAAAATATAAGTGGACCTCCCATGGTCATAAAGCTGGGGAATCGAGATCTGGAGTTTTCGGGAATTAATTTCAGAGTTTGCACCCCCACCCACCCCCCACCCACCGTCAGCCTCACATTCACTCAACTGAAAATTACCAATAGTCACCACATTGATTGTAAACTTACCATGGGTTAACAATTATAATTGAAACATTGGGCAGGAGGCACTTTGCTCATACATTTTTCTGTCATGTTGCTTAGGTTAATAAAAAATTACGAGCTCCACATTTCCTGCATTTTATTTGGTAATTTGCTGAAATAATGTGCAATCTGCCCCTTAAATTTTATTGGTTCAGGAAATATAGACTATTGGTATTCCAAGGTGACAAATGCCCCGCTGTCTTCACCATGTTGTTATCAGGTCATACGCATTAATTGGAGCTGAAGATTGAGGGAAATAAGCAACTCATTCTGTGTGAGATGCCCCATTCCAGTACATTCTGGGCCAGTGAAAGTTGGGAGTTCTGTCCTGCAGAATTGTGTATTAATGCTCTCACAGAATCAGCAGGCTCCTGGAGAAATTAATGAGAACAAGGTCTGGATTTTCGCAAGCAAAAGATCACAAATGAGTTTAAGGGACAATCTTCTGGATCGGCCGCTGACATAGCTGCTGAGGAACAAATCCAAATCAGAGTGGAGTTTGGGGGCCAACTGAACTCACCTGCACAGCAGAGTGGCAGAAAGGCTAAACAGATCCTGCAGGGCACTTCCTGTTTATTCCCTCATTTCCCCTTCCTTTTATTTTTGTCGTTACATTTTTGATTCACGGTTAATTAATGGACATGTGTCTTTAAAGCAAGTGGCCTTTGTCTTTAATTCAAGCAGAGGATATGAGCAGCAGGAGAGATCACTGTGCTGGTCTGTACTAGTTTAAACTGTAGTTGTAAACTGACCGGCGCCAATGACAGGGATTGGCTGGGATTCAGTATGATTGATTTGGCTGGTGGTGAATGAATGGCTCAAAAGGCTGGTAACATGTGGTGATTGGATCTGATCCCATTGGAATATTTTTGAGAGCTGCAAGGGTTGAGTTTGGTTTCAGTTTTGATTCTGGCAGCCCAGAGGTAAAAGAACCAGCTACATCCTCCCAAAAAAGCTGTTGTTAAGCGCCTCCAAAGAGATCAAGCTAACTCTTTCTTCAATAAGCCTGTGGGTGTTGGACTCTTGAATTACAGGGCCTGAAGACAGGCCACAAACTGAAAACAACGTTTCTTGAAAGAGGGAATTTGACTCTCCAAGATAATGGAGAATATGGGCCGTAAAACAAAGACTGTAATCTAAAAGCTCACTGTGAAGAAAGTATGCTGAGAACCATCATCTGATGCAAAGATTATTTTCCCTTTCTTTTGTGCTGCTTTTTCCCTTTACCACCCCTCTGTGTTTGTCTGCCTTTTGTGTGTGTGGAGACGATAGCAAGCCAGTTAAAGTTGGAGTTAGGTCAGTATTAATATTTAACCAACTGTATTTGCTGCGGATTTCATTATGGTTCCCGTTATAAATAACAGCAATCGTGTTTAAATTTACAAACCAGGTGACTGTAAATATCGGGCAGCCAAGGGCCAAAGACTTCAGAATTTGTTTACAACAATTTTTGGTTAATTCATTTGCATTGCAACTCCAGCACGAGTGGGGCTGGAACTGATCGTGCACTAGCCCAGGGCATGGTAACAATCCCTCGGTCACAAATCGACAGAAGATTACTCCTATCCCAGTGCTCCTGCCTCAAGCTATTCCACTAAACATGGCAGGTCCTCGGGCAGTCTGTATCAGGGACAGTCACACAAAAAGAAGACATTGGAATTCCAATATGAACTGAGAGGATTACGCCCTGTCTAGAGAGCCAGCAGAAACAATAGGAACAAATTATTTTTGAGGAGCTAGCTCCTGCAGCCTGAGTGGCTTCATATCACTCAGTGAGCCTTAATCTCCCTATTCACTCTAACAATCAATAGTCTGGCACCAAAATGTCATTACACCAGTTGTTTTATATTAATGTATATGAAAAGAATGTTTCACCATTTCCTCCTGGGTTTCAATATTGTGTATATGTGGGGAATGGGGAAGCAGCGGAGAGTGAGAATGAGGAGGGTTAAGTTGTTTTCATTAACTGTACTGCAAATATTGTGGTTAAAGTTGCAGCAACTCTGAGAACCGCAGGTTTCAGTAGAGTTAAGCCTGTCTGCTCATTGGAGTATGATGCTGTTATGCTGTCCTGTAAGTTCCATCAACGTAAGAAATAATATTTGAACTATCTTCTGTTGTACAATAAATTAGGGGTCCTATAAAATGTATTACAACACTTTAATTTGAGTGTATTAAGCAGTGATCCTCTAATTGGGCTAAATTGGACTTGTCCTTTCCCTGTTCAAGTGAACGCTTTCACTAATTAGTTTTATTCAACTCCACTGATTGTTCAGCAGCTGCATCCATTGAGCCAATACACTGTACAAATCATAAAGGTCTCAGGTTTGATTTGTGCTCAGTCCATTAATTACAGCTCAGGCATAAAGGCTGAAAGGCCCTCCGAGCCCTTGAGTTGGGAAAATCCAGCAAGATTCCACACTTTGATTGCATGTAATGACTCTTGTTGCTAGGACGCAGAGAACAACATTGAATGGGAATGATCAAACCGGGTTGTGTTCTGCCCACAATCAATATTCACGGTCAGGATTAAAATGGGTGCAATCATTGCAAATTCAGACAAGCAACTGAGATGCTCAGACAGTCAACATCTATTGCTGTGGCTCACACATAAAAATGGCTGTTTGGATGAGCAACAACATGAATCTTACTGCAGTGAGGAGTTAAAGGTGTGTAAGACTAATGGTGTTGCAGTATAGGACTCATGTCCCAGAGGGCTGAAGCTTGCATATTTTCCTACACTCACCCTCGAGCGCCACTGGATTAAGTCCAGTGGGTTACAGGAACAAACCGTGCACATTCTCCCGTGACTGCATGGGTTTCCTCCGGATACTCCGGTTTCCTCCCACAGTCCAAAGACGTGCAGGTTAGGTGGATTGGCCATGCTAAATTGCCCTTAGTGTCCAAAAGGTTAGGAGGGGTTATTGGGTACAGTCCAAGAATAATCTCTGAACAATCCCTGTGCGGCCCCGGAAAAATCCATGATCAATCCCTTTTCAGTCACTGGTAAGTCCCTGAACAATCCTTAAACATTCCCTAAACAATCCCTGTGCAGCCCCTGAACAATCTGTAAACAATCCCTGAACAATCCGTGAACAATCTGTAAACAATCCTTGAATCATCCCTGAACAATCCCTAAACATTCCCTGTGCAGTCCCTGAAGATCCTATGAACATTCCCTCTGCATTCTGTCACTGCCCCTGGGCTAGTGTGTGGTCAATTCCAGCCCCACTTGACCCAGAGTCACAACACAGGTGAAATTTGATTTTATTTAAAATACCCGAGGTCCTTGGTTGAGTCCAATAAACCATAGTCACCAGGTTTGTAACTTTAACACAAGCAACCTTTATTCTGTACAGCATAATAATTAAACTGACAGAAAATGTAACTGACTATCTAATATCCCTTTCTCAACCCCCCTTCCTAACTACCCGCACTCTCTACACACAAACACCACCACACGCACACACAGGCAAACAACACAGAGAGGAAATGGTGGTGGAAAGGGAAAGAAAATATTCATAAAAATCAAAGATTAAAGATCTTTGACTATTTGTATTACTCATTCTTGGGATATGGGCATCGCTGGCTGGGCCAGCATCTGATGCTCAGTCCTAATTACCCTTGATCTGAGCGGGCGGCACGGTAGCACAAGTGACTAACACTGTGGCTTCACAGCGCCAGGGTCCCAAGTTCAATTCCCCACTGGGTCACTATCTGTGCGGAGTCTGCACGTTCTCCCCGTGTCTGCGTGGGTTTCCTCCGGATATTCTGGTTTCCTCCCACAGTGCAAAGACGTGCAGGTTAGGTGGATTGGCCATGCTAAATTGCCCTTAGTGTCCAAAAGGTTAAGAGGGGTTATTGGGTCACGGGGATAGGGTGGAAGTGAGAGCTTAAGTGGGTCGGTGCAGACTCGATGGGCCGAATGGCCTCCCTCTGCACTGTATGTTCTATGAGTGCCACACCATTTCAGAGGGAGGCAGTTAAGAGTCAACCTCATTGGTGGGTGTATCTGGAGTCACATGTAGGCCAGGCCAGGTAAATGGGACAGATTTCCTTCCCTGAAGGACATTAGTGAACCAGATGGGCTTTTATAATAATTGGCAATGATTTCATGGTGATCATTAGATTTTAATTGGCAGAATTTTATTGAATTCAAATTTCAACACTGCCCTCAGTCTCTGGATTACTAGTCTAGTGATAATGTCACTAGGTCCACTGTGGGGTTCTTTGTGTTGCTAATTCTAGGATGGTTGGGGGAGGGTTCACAAAGACCACAAATAGCTTTTATATTGAACAAAGTTATAGATTTATTAACACTACATAATTGGATTCGACACATACTCCTATCTGGTGTCCCCTGCTTCTAGTTGTTCCTACTAGTGGAAAGATCCTCTCCACGCCCACTCTATCCAGGCCTTGCAGTATCCTGTAAGCTTCAATAAGATCCGCCCTCATCCTTTTAAACTTCAACGAGTACAGACCCATAATCCTCAACTGCTCCTCATTCCAGGGAAGACAAGCTCTTCATTCCAGGGATCATTCTTGCGAAAGTCCTCTGGACCCTTTCCAAGGCCAGCACATCCTACCTTACATACGGAACCCAAAACTGCTCATAATACTCCAAATGGGGTCTGACCAGAGCCTTATACAGCCTCAGAAGTACATCCCTGGTCTTGTGTTCTAGCCCTCTCGACATTAATGCTCACATTGCATTTGCCTTCCTAACTGCTGACTGAACCGGCACATTAACCTTAAGATGGTCCCTGAACATTCCCTGAACACTCCCTGAACAGTCTCTCACAATCACAACAATTACTGATCAAACCCTGAACAATCCCTAAAACTTCCTGAATAATCATCCTTGTGCAATCCATTTTTCCCCTGAGAACGATCCATGTGCAATCCCTCAGCAATCCCTGTGCAGTACAGATCAATCCTTGAAAAATTCCTGAACAATCCCTCTTCACTCCCTGAACAACCGATGAGATATCCTTGATAATTCCTTCCACAATTCGTGAACAATCCCTGGACAATCCCTGGACAATCACTGAACATCCCCTGTGCAGTCCCGGAACAATTCCTGAAAAATCCTTGAATAATCCCTGAACATCCCCTGTACAGTTCCGGAACATTCTCTGAAAATCCTTGAACAATCCCTGAACAATTTCTGTGCTGTCCTTGAACCATTCCTGAAAATCCTTGAACAATCCCTGAACATTCCCTGTATCTTCCCTGAACAATCTATGAACGATCCCTGTGCAGTCGCTGAACAAACCATGGAAAATCCCTTATCAATCCTCAAATAATCCATTAATGATCCCTGAACAATAATAATAGTATTATAATTGTTATTATTGTCACAAGTATGCTTACATTAATACTGCAGTGAAGTTACTGTAAAAAGCCCCATGTCGCCACACTCCGGCACCTATTCGGGTAGAGAGGGAGAATTCAGAATTCATCGAACAAGCAGGTCTTTCGGGACTTTTGTTCTTTCAAATACATGAATAGGATGAGAATAGAGGAATACGGACCCAGGAAGTGTAGAAGATTGTAGTTTAGTTGGGCAGCATGGTCGGCACGGGCTTGGAGGGCCGAAAGGCCTGTTCCTGTGCTGTACTTTTCTTTGTTCTTTGTTCTTTGTTCTGACTTGTGGGAGGAAACCGGAGCACCCAGAACATAGAACATAGAACATAGAACATAGAACTTTAGAGCGCAGTACAGGCCCTTCGGCCCTCGATGTTGTGCCTACCTGTGAAACCACTCTAAAGCCCAACTACACTATTCCCTTATCATCCATATGTTTATCCAATGACCATTTAAATGCCCTTAATGTTGGCGAGTCCATTACTGTTGCGGGCAGGGCATTTCACGCCCTTACTACTCTCTGAGTAAAGAACCTACCTCTGATATCTGTCCCATATCTATCTCCCATCAATTTAAATCTATGTCCCCTCGTGCTAGCCATCACCATCCGAGGATAAAAGGCTCTCACTGTCCACCCTATCTAATCCTCTGATCATCTTGTATGCCTCAATTAAGTCACCTCTTAACATTCTTCTCTCTAACGAAAACAGCCTTAAGTCCCTCAGCCTTTCCTCATAAGATCTTCCCTCCATACCAGGCAACATCCTGGTAAAACTCCTCTGCACCACGCAGACATGGGGAGAATTTGCAGACTCCGCACAGACAGAGACCCAAGCCAGGAATCGAACCCGGTTCCCTGGCACTGCGAAGCAACAATGCTAACCACTATGCTATTTTGCTTCCCATCAATCTCTGAACAAAACCTGGACAATCCCTGAACAATCCCATCCTTTTTTTTAGTAAATTTGGAGTAGCCAGTTATTTTTCTTTTCCAATTAAAGGGCAATTTAGCATGGCCAATCCACCTAACCAGCACAACTTTGGGTTGTGGGGGCGAAACCCACGCAGACACGGGGAGAATGAGCAAACTCCACACGGACAGCGACCCAGAGCCGGGATCGAACCCGGGTCCTCAGCGCTGCAGTCCCAGTGGTAACTACTGCGCCACATGCCGCCCTATCCCTGAGCAATCCTTGAACAATCCTTGAACAAACCCTGAACAATTTCTGGATAATCCCTGAAAAATCCCTGAACATTGTGCTGGGATTTTTCATTGATTGTCCAGGAATTGTTCAGGGACAGCACAGGGACTGTTCTCGGATTGATCAGGGAATTATCTCTGAGCAATCCTTGAACGATCCCTGAACATCCCCAAGGCAGTCCCTGAACAATTCTTGAAGATCCTTGAACAATCCCTGAGCTTTCTCTGTGCAGTCCCAGAACATTCACAGCTCCAGGGTCCCAGGTTCGATTCCGGCTTGGGTCACTGTCTGTGCAGAGTCTGCACATCCTCCTTGTGTGTGCGTGGGTTTCCTCTGGGTGCTCCGGTTTCCTCCCACAGTCCAAAGATGTGCAGGTTAGGTGGATTGGCCATGATAAATTGCCCTTAATGTCCAAAATTGCCCTTAGTGTTGGGTGGGGTTACTGGGTTATGGGGATAGGGTGGAGGTGTTGACCTTGGGTAGGGTGCTCTTTCCAAGAGCCGGTGCAGACTCGATGGGCTGAATGGCCTCCTTCTGAACTGTAAATTCTATTCCCTCATAATCCTTGAACAATCCCAGGCCAATCCTTGAACATTCTCTGTGCAGTCCCTGAACAATTACTAAAAAATCCTTCAATATCCCTGAATATTCCCTCTGCCTTCCCTGAACAATCCCTAAACTATCAATGAACAATCCCTGAATATTCCCTGTGTAGTGCAGGAACAATTGTTGAAAAATCTCTGAACAACCCGTGAACAATGCTTGAACAATCCGTGAATTATTCCTGAGTAATCTCTGAACAATGTTTGAACAATTCCTGAACCATCCCTGCGCAGTCCCTGATCATACTCCGAAACAATCCGTGAACATTCCCCGAGCAATCCCTGAGCAATCCCTGTAAAATCCCTGAATAACCCCTGAAAATCCCTGAACAGTCCCTGAAAAATCCATAAATAGTCCCTGACCAATCCGCATGCAGCTGCTGAATGATCCCTGTGCAGTGCTTGAACATTCCTTGAAAAATCCCTGAACAAACCCTGTGTAGTCCCTCAACAAGTCCAGAAAAAGCCTTGAACCATCGCTGAAAGTCCTGGAGTAATCCTTGAACGAGCGCTGAACACTCGCTGATCAATCCTGAACAATCCCAAACAATCCCTGAACAAACCCGATGTAATCCCTAAAAACTCCCTGAACAAGACTTGTGGAATCCCTGAACATTCCCTGAGAACTCATGAACAATCCCTGTACAGTTCCTGAATAATCAATGAATAATTCTTGTGAAGTTGTTGAACAATCATTGAACAATCGCAAAGGAATCCCTGAACAATCGCCAAACCATCCTTGAATAAACTCAAACCAATCCCTGAACATTCCCAGAACAATCCCTGAGCAATCCCGAGCAATGGGCAATCCCTGAGCAATCCCTGAGCAATCCCGAGCAATCCCTGAGCAATCCATGAACATTCCCTGAACATTCCCAGAACAATCCATGAAGAATCCCTGAACAATCCCTGAACAATCCCTGAACAATCCCTGAGCAATCCCTGAGCAATCACTGAGCAATCCCTGAGCAATCTCTGAACAATTCCAGAACAATCCCTGAGCAATCCCTGAACATTCCAAGAACAATTCCTGAACAATCCCTGAACATTCCCAGAAAAATTCCTGAGCAATCCCAAGCAATCCCTGAGCAATCCCTGAACAATCCCTGAACATCCCCAGAACAATTCCAGAGCAAACCCAAACAATCCCGAGCAATCCCTGAGCAATCCCTGAACATTCCCAGAACAATTCCTGAGCAATCCCTGAGGAATCCCTGAACAATCCCTAAGCAATCCCTGAACATTTCATGAACATCCCCAGAACAATCCATGAACAGTCCCTGAACAACCCATGAACATTCCCAGAACAATCCCTTTTATTTTTCTATTTGAAGTACCCAATTCATTTTTTCCAATTTAAGGGGCAATTTACCATGGTCAATCATATACGCTGCACATATTTGGGTTGTGGATGTGAAACCCTGGCAGATATGGGGAGAATGTGCAAACTCCACATGGAGAGAGAACAAGAGCCGGGATTGAACCTGGGACCTCAGCTGCTTTGAATTAAAGTCACAGGTCAGCTATGGATCAAAAATGTAATGGTGAAAATAAAAGAAAGGGGAAAACATGGGAATAGACAGGGAATAAACAGGAACACACAGGAAGAACCCTTACATTTAAGTAAAGCAGGATTAATGGGCATGTATCTTTAAGTCAAGCAGCAGAATGCAGAAATTACAGGAGAGAATACCAGTTCCTGCTAGTTTGAACAGGAGGCTTCAGACTTGGCGGCGCCAGAGAAAGAGGTGGGCTGGGACACAGTTTAATTTACTATTTAGTCCAAAAGGCTGTAATCTGTCCGGTAACAGATTGCGATTGGATATTATCTCAGTGGGACGGTTCTCAAACCTGAAGATTTCAGTTTGACTCCTGGTAGCTTAGGGGCAAGAACCTATTCTCTTCCCTCTGTGTTTCTCCACAAAGGCTTTTGTTCCTGGGATTGCAGAGAACCTGAATGAGTGAATCTACAGGAAAGCCATTATAGGCTGCACTTAGAGACAAGTCTCTCTCTCTCTCCCTGTCTCTCTCTCTCTCTCCAGAAAGGCTGTGGGTGCCGTTTTGTTCTGAAATTACAGAGATTGGAATGAACCTACAGTAAGACCTTGAACTGAAAGTAAAGTCTGAAGAGCAGCAAGGTGCTGGAGACAGCCATCTAAAACAAAGACACTTTTTCTCTTTTACTTACTTTTTTTTTTACCACTTCCTTCCCCTCGGTGTGTGTCTGCCTTGTGTGTGTGCATAGAAGGTGGGGACAAGCTAAAGAGGGGAGTTAGGAATTAGTTAATAGTTAACCAGTTGTATTTGCTTCATATTTCATTATAGTTCTTGTTATAAATAAACAGTAATTGTGTTAACATTAACAAACTTGATGACTGTAATTATTGGGATGTCAAGGGCCAAAGACTCCAGGTATTTTAATAAGAATTGTTGGTTAATTCACTTGTGTTCTGACTCCCGGGGCGGGAGTCTCCGACCCCACGCCGGGTCGGAGAATTGCCGGGGGGTGGCGTCAATCCCAACCCCGCCGTATCCCGAATTCTCCGCCACCATAGATTCGGCGGGGACGGGAATCGCACCCTGCCGGACGGCGGCCCCCCCCCCAGGACCCCAGCCAATGTCCCGCCACTGTCAAGCCTCTCCCGCCGGCGGGAATCAAAACACCTACCTGACCGGCGGGACTGGCGGTGCTGGCGGGCTCTGGGGTCCTGTGGCAATCAGGTGGCCTGGCCCACGATCGGGGCCCACCAATCGGCGGGCGGGCCTGTGCCGTGGGGGCACTCTTTTTCTTCCGCCTTCACCATGGTCTTCACAATGGCGGAAGCGGAAGTGACCCCCTCCACTGCGCATGCGCGGGGATGATGTCAGCAGCCGCCTACGTTCCGGCGCATGCGTGGACTTACACCGGCTGGCGAAGCCCTTTCGACCCCGGCTGGCGTGGCGCAAAAGGCCGTCAACGCCAGCCGGCGGAGCGCCAACCACTCCGGCGTGGGCCTAGCCCCTCAATGTGAGGGCTTGGCCCCTAAAGGTGCGGAAACGTCCGCACCTTTGGGGCGGCCTGACGCCGGAGTGGTTCACGCCACTCCAACACGCCGGCCCCACCGCCCTGTCGGGTAGGGGAGAATCCCGGCCCAGGTTACGTGGGGCTGGAATTGACCACACACTAGCCCAGGATGGCATAACATAATCTGGGGTTGGGTCTGGAAACTTTGTAGCGGTAGCCGGCAAAGTTTGTAAATTTCAAAGAGGCACCATAATAATAATATTTATTGTGACAAGTAGGCTTACATTAATACTGCAATGAAGTTACTGTGAATAGCCCCTAGTGACGACATTTCGGCACCTGTTTGGGTACACAGAGGGAGAGTTTAGAATGTCCAAATTACCTAACAGCACGTCTTTCAGGCCTTGTGGGAGGAGACCGGAGCACCCGGAGGAAACCCACGCAGACACAGGGAGAACATGGAGACTCTGCACAGAGAGTGACCCAAGCCGGGAATCTAACCTGGGACCTTGGAGCTGTGAAGCAACAGTCTTAACCGCTGTGCTACCATGCCACACCAGGTTTGTAATGATATGGTGATAACTGATGTGATTGCTCAGCCTTTAAATTTGAAAGAGTGTAGCATCAAGGGCATTTTCTGGTGGGGAAATTGAGCTGGAGAGAAGTTGGTTGCAGTTGGAGCATGAGAGGGAATTAAAAAGAATGGTCTCCGACCCCCAGCAGGGTCAGAGAATCACCCGGGGCCGCCGAAAATCCCGCCCCGGCCATGTCCAGAATTCTCCCACCTGCAAAAAGTCGGCGTGCCGCCAATACTGCTGCCCGCCTCGGAGAATGGAGGGGGCCGGCGGGAGGCTACGGGTTTCTGTGCTGCCGTTATTCTCCGGCCCGGATGGGCCGAAGTCCCGCCGCTGAGAGGCCTCTCTCGTCGCCGTGGTTTGAACCACCTCTGTGCCGGCGGCGCGAACGGGCCCCCGGGGTCCTAGGGGGGGCGCGGTGCGATCGGACCCTAGGGGGTGCCCCCACGGTGGCCAGGCCCGCGATCGGGGCCCACCGATCAGCGGGCGGGCCAGTGCAGTGGGGGCACTCTTTTTCTTCCGCCGCCGCCACGGCCTCCACCATGGCAGAGGCGGAAGAGAATCCCCCAGCGCGCATGCGCCGGTGGTGATGTCAGCAGCAGCTGACGCACCGGCGCATGCGCGAAACGGCAAAGGCCTTCCGGCCAGCCCCGGCGCCGGGCGGCGGGCGTCAAAGGCTGTTGTTGCCGGTTTTGGCGCCAGTCTGTGTGGTGCCAACCGCTCCGGTGCGGGCCTGGCCCCTCAATGTGAGGGCTTGGCCCCTAAAGGTGAGGAGAATTCTGCACCTTTGGGGAGGTCCGACACCGCAGTGGTTGCGCCACTCCGCTATGCCGGGACCCCCCCGCCCCGCCGGGTAGGGGAGAATTTCGCCCAAGAAATGGAGGTGCAACGAAACAGAATGGAGATGGAAATGTGGAGGTTGGAATTAGAGAAAGAGGAAAAAGCAAAGGAAAAAAGGGCAAAGCCAAAGAGAGAGACTTCCAGCTTAAGGCACTGGTAATTAGGGGGAAGCTTAATCCTAGAATGAAAACGAGTGCCGATATGTTTGAATTTATACGGGACATCCAAAAATTCAAAGAGGAGTTAGAAACCTTTTTTTTTAGAATTTTTGAGAAAATAGCAACCCAAATGGAGTGGCCAAGAGAAAAGTGGACATTACCCATGCAAAGTAAATCAATGGGGCAGGCACAGGAAGTGCCTGGGGCAGGCCCTAACAGCACTGTGGGTGTACCTACACCACAAGGAGTTTAGTGGTTCAAGAAGGCAGTTCACCACCACCTTCTCAAGGGCAATTAGGGCTGGGCAATCAATCCTGGCCTAGCCACTGAGGTCCAAATTTTGTGAATTAATTTTTAAAAAGACCACTCACTGAGCTTTCCCTTTGTGATCCATGTGCAATCCCTACATAGTCTATATTTATGTCCATACTTTCACCGGTGCCATGTCTGTGTGGACCCACTGCATGTATGATCTGATAATAATGTAATTATACAACCTGAAACATTAGTTTGATCTGCATAGAGCAAGTTTCAGCAATGGTAATGAATCTCGCAAATGGACCCTTAACTGATTCAGTATTGAAATGAGAGCTCACTTGGCTAGACAGCTAGTTTGTGATGCAGAGTGACGCCAGCACCGCGCATTCAATTCCCGTATAGGCTGAGGTTATTCATGAAGGCCCCGCCTTCTCAATCTCACCTGAGGTGTGGTGATCCTGAGGTCAAATCACCTCCAGTCAGCTCTCCCCTTCAAAGGGGAGAGCAGCACATGGTTATCTGGGGCTATGGCGACTTTACCTTTACCTTTATTGAAATGAGACCAATGATCATTTAAGGTGAGCACGGGAGCTGGGAAAAATACCTCCTGACGAACTTAGCAGATTGTTCAAATGCAGGCACAATGTCGGCTGTCGGATTGCTGAATGCATCACTGGTGCACCTGTTTTCTGGATGTGAAAGAAATGTACCAATGATGAATTTCTGCCCCAGAGTCTTCAGTAGCTCAGGGACCTCAATGACAATGAAGACTAATAGCTTAGTTCTGTTCATATGGGGGCACAGATTTGCCATGGGCTGGATTGGTTGCCCAGCATCCTGTTCTTCTGACTGTACCATTATGGGAGGCTCTGCTTGGACAGCAGGTACTATATCATGTCCAATAAGGGGGTCAAAGGAACAGGCCCAATGGATTCCTCATGGGTACCCTTCAAGTGGAAGATTTCAGAGTACGCAGGCAAAGGACAAGATGCAGAATACTCTGATAGTGGTGTTTGGCTACACAGAGAAACATCAATAAGAAGGACAGAAATAGTTCACTGAACCCTTTCATTTTCAAAAACAATAAATGATGTGATTGAAAATGTTACCGTCTTGCTTGATTTTCAATCACTTGAATAAACCACGAAAGTTACGTTTAACCGGCGTTCAAACAGGTTGTAAATGAACTTCACTTTGTAACGGCGAAATATGAACACCGCAGAAGGCTGCTCGCCCTCGTTTATTATTTCAGAATCCATTTGGCATTAGGACTGACATCACTGTTTGTCACGCATGGAATTGGCTTCCACTTCAGCAGACAATGAATGTTCTGGAAAGAGATCAGCTGCCGTCATTTTACACGCCCCCTTCAGAATGATTTGATAGCAATTAAACTGAAGGCTGAGGAGGCTGCCTGTGATTCAAGCAGGTTTCAGAAGTTAGCGTTGCTAAAATACGAGGGAGAATTTCTTGTTATGGTACGATGTTCCAGAACAGAATGTCGTCATTTGTTTTATAAATTTAGAGTACCCAATTCTTTTCTTTCTAATTAAGGAGCAATTTAGTGTGGCCAATCCACCTACCGTGCACATCCTTTGGGTTGTGGGGTGAAACCCACGCAGACACGGGGAGAATGTGCAAAGACACGGACAGTGAGTTGAAACCTGGATCGTACGCGGGTCCTCGGCACCGTGAGGCAGCAGTGCTAACCACTGCACCACAGTCCCGCCCCTGAAAGTCATCTCTCAACACAGATAAATAATAACTGTTGTGAGGAGAATGTGTTGTGAAGTATATTCTGACGCAGTCATTTTCAAAGTCGGGGTCACGAGCAACGGGTGGGTCGCAGGCGGGTGCCGGGAGGGGTCGCGGAGCCATCCATCATGGCGTTCCAGATCACGGGAATTAATGCATAACGGCCGCAGCAGCCGGCTTTTAAAAATGCCGGCAGTGATCAGCTTTAAAAATGATGGCCGCCAACGGCTTTCAGAATGCATATGCACTGCACGTGCATGCCCCTAGCCCAGGTAGAAACACCGCCTCCTCCTGACGTCAGCGCGCTGACCCAAGAGAAGATTTTTTTTAAAGTTCAATGCAATCTTTCTGCCTGAAGCGACGGCAGAGAGTAGGTCACCACCCCGGACACTGACATCACGTGCGCTGGGCGCATTTGCAATTTCTCCATTTTGTTAGCAGCAAACAAGCAACAGGACTATAAAATTTAAAGTGGATCGAATTGAAATTAGGAAAAGAGGGCCAGAGACACAATTAGGCCAGGATCTCACAACTAAATCTGCTAGAGAGAGTGGTTCAGGATAATCCACAGCAAGACAAAGCAGTGGTGGTGTGAGCTATTCAGGAGAGTCTACAACAGGACATAGTAGTGGTGGTGTGAGCTCCAGGACCTTTGCTGAACAACCCATACAGAAATGGGTTGAATGACAACACATTGAATGGCAAAGCAAGTGAGATCGTGAGGACCAAGCAGGTTCACCTGTCGCATTAAATATAAGCGAAAATGGTGGGTCACAAAGTTCGGACGACGTGGGTCGTGGAAGTTGGCCAGCATGGGTCATGAAGGTCGGCCGACATGGGTCACAATGATCGGCCAGGGTGGATTGTGAAAGTCGGCCGGCATGGGTCCCAAAGATTGGCCGGTTGGTATGAATGGGTCCCCGGAAGAAAAGTTTGAAAAACACTCTACTAACATAACGTCTGCAGTGAGTCTGCATGTAATGAGTTCAAATCATGTACATTCAAGGAACGCAAATAGCTGAAACATACTAGAGTGGCCCCTCAAGAAGATCCAGTCTGTCTGGTAAAGACTAGAGTTGAATTTGTCCATTCTCCCAGCCTGTAGTCTCTACACCTGAAAACTTTGACACTGTAATATTCTATTTCACACGCTGCAGGTACAGGACAAGAGTTTGATGAATGGGTCCATCCTTTCCTCCACTCCCACACTCACTGTTTTCTGGATGAATTAAAAGAGAACTTAATGGGACAATTTTACTTTGAAAGTATTAATCAAATTGTAAAGTGAGCCACATCTTTCATTAAATACAGTTCAAGTCAGTTCCACGGCATGAAGTAACTGTGGAAGCAGGACAGGACATGGTGCGTAGAGGTAACACCACTGGACTCATCATCCAGGGGCTTAGAAACATTCTCTGGAGAGATGGGTTCAAATGGCAGCTGGGGGAGTTAAAACTCTCATTTAAAACTGGAACTGAAAGCAGGAATCAGTCATGGTGACCATAAAATTGTCATTGACAGTCATAAAAATGCATCTGGTTCGTTAATGTCCTTTAGGGAAGGAAATCTGCCATCTTACCTGGTGTGGCCTACATGTGCAATGGTGATGTACGGTGGTTGAGGAGCTGGAACATAGGAATACAGGAATTAGGAGCAGAAGTAGACAATTCAGCCCCTTGAACCTGTTCCACCATTCAATCAGATCATGGCTGATCTCTTCCTGGTCTCAAATCCATCCCCTTACCTGTTCCCCATATCCCTTTAACCCATTTTTTTTAAATTCAGAAATATACCTATATCCTTCTTGAAACCATCTAATGACTCTGATTCTACCAAACTATGGGGCAGCGAGTTCCACAAGTTCGCCATCCTCTGCGAGAAGTAGTTCCTCCTCATCTCAGTTCTAAATCTACCGCCTCTCAACCTATATCTGTGACCTCCCGTTCTAGATTGTTCCACAGGGGAAAAATTTGGCCTTTGTTTACTTTATCAATCCCTTTTAGTATATCATATATCTCGATCAGATCCCCTCTCAGACTTCCCCTTCCAAACTCCCGCGAGTATAAACCCAAATTGTTTAACCTCTGCTCTTATGTCAACCCTTTCATCCGCAGAATCAATCTGGTGAACCTCCTTTGAACTGCCTCCAATGCCACCACATCCTTCCTCAAATAAGGAGACCAAAACTGGACACAATACTCCAGATGTGGTTTCACCAACACCTTATGCAATGGAATGGATCTTAATTGTCTTTGGTTATGCCTCACTGTTGTACCTTTGTGTGTAATTACTTTGTTGGATCTTGGTTGTGAACAAATCCTTCTCACCTCGGCTGGTTGCCATGTACCTTCTGTGGGATCCTGGATATGAACTTATCCCGACTGTAAACTTGCCAAATTCTGTACTTGCATTTTTATTATGCACGATTGTCATCTCCTCTTCAATTTTAAAAGTTGTTCTCTAGTTTCAGAGAGAGTAGAATGGGTAAAGCTAGGCAAATTGGTGCGCAATGGGCTGCCAATCATGAGCTTTTCCGGGGTGAAATAGTTGTACTTCAAGGTACAGCTCGCAGATGTAACATTGCAATGTATAGATCTTGCTGGGTCTGTATACATTTGCGAATGAGGAACTTCATCATGTGGATCATTCATTCAGATAAGCCGTTAAATCTAGGGTAATGAAGAGAAGAAGTTGTGTGATTGATATTCCACTTCTCACACATATCCTGAAATGGCTTACAAAGTTTGCTACAAGTTTGCTGACGATATGACCATAGTGGGCCGGATCTCGAATAATGATGAGTCAGAATACAGGAGGGAGATAGAGAACCTAGTGGCGTGGTGTAACGACAACAATCTCTCCCTCAATGCCAGCAAAACTAAAGAGCTGGTCATCAACTTCAGGAAGCAAAGTCCTGTACACAGCCCTGTCAGCATCAACGGGGCCGAGGTGGAGATGGTGAGCAGTTTCAAATTCCTAGGGATGCACATCACCAAAAATCTGTCCTGGTCCACTCACGTCGACACTATCACCAAGAAAGCACAACAGCGCCTATACTTCCTCAGGAAACTAAGGAAAATCGGCATGTCCACATTAATCCTTACCAACTTTTACTGATGCACTATAGAAAGCATCCTATCGGGCTGCATCACAGCCTGGTATGGGAACTGCTCGGCCCAGTACGCATTGTGTACGGTCTGTTTGGATCAGTGCACAGCGCTTTGTAACTGCAGCAGCCTTTGCTCCAGTGCATTGAAGGAATGTTGGGCATTTCCTTGGTGCCTGCAGTCGGTCACACCTCCTGCATGGCTTGCTAGATTTGGGTGTATAGTCAAGGTGTCACCAATTGGGGTTGTACTCAGGACCAGTAAGCTTCATCAACCTGGGAGGATTGCTTGGTATTTAAATCCATCCTTGAATCGTTCGTCAATGCTTTATGTTTTCAGCTCGTCTAGCAGACCTTTCTGGAACGCTTCCCTGGGGGTGGATGCAATCGGCAACTCAAACATTCTGTCTGCCAGCTCTGCATTTGAAAAATCACAGTACGTACCCTTTTCTCAGCATCTGCTGATGAAGTAGTTTGTGGATTCTGTCAGCTCTTGGAGGCTTGTTATTCTATAGGCTATTGTCAAAATGAACTTGCGACAATGAATATGGAAATACATGATTCTGAGATGGTCTTCCAATGTAGTCCATATCTTTTGGCAATCCTTCAGCTGTTCTTCTGTTAATCCTGACATGTTCACCTTCAATTGACCTTCATCCCCAATTTCTGGGACAATCTTTGGGGCATGCTTGCTTGAGTCAGACACACCTGAATCAAGAAACCATAGCTCTGTACACTGTTTAAACATTCTAAATTTGGATAGTGGGTCAGCTGCATCCCCATTTAAACTGGGGAATTTTAGAATAGAATAGAAAAGAACCCCTCCAGTGAAGAAGGAGGCGATTCGGCCCATCGAGTCTGCACCAACACTCATTAAAAGCACCCTACCCTAGCCCACAACCTTGTCCCATCCCCGCAACCCAATAACCCCACCTAACCATTGGAGCACTGAGGAGCAATTTAGTATGGCCAATCCACTTAACCTGCACATATTTGGACTGTGGGAGAAAACCCAGGCAGACAGGGTAAAATGTGGAAACTCTACGCAGACAGTCACCCAAGACCCGAATCGAACCCAGGTCCCTGTGAAGCAGCAGTGCTAACCACTGCGCCATCATACCACCCCACATTTTGTGGACATTTTTACAATATTCCTTTGACCTACCTTCTTCTGTAGTGCCTGGGATGAATGTTATTCTAGTCGCCTTTCCAAAATCTGGCCCCAAAAGCCAGCTGTGGTGCAGGCACATGACGGAAATGACGCCTTCGCATTTTATTACATAGATTCATCGGCTCCAGAGGTTAGGGCAGCACGGTAGCATAGTGGTTAGCACATTTGTTTCACAGCTCCAGGGTTCCAGGTTTGATTCCCAGCTTGGGTCACTGTCTGTGTGGACTTTGCACATTCTCCCCGTGTGTGTGTGGGTTTCCTCCGGGTGCTCCGGTTTCCTCTCATAGTCGAAAGATGTGCAGGTTAGGTGGATTGGTCATGATAAATTGCCCTTAGTGTCCAAAATGTTCCTTAGTGTTGGGTGGGGTTACTGGGTTATGGGGATAGGGTGGAGGTGTGGGCTTGGGTAGGGTGCTCTTTCAAAGAGCCGGTGCAGACCCTATGGGCCGAATGGCCTCCTTCTGCACTGTAAATTCTATGATTCTATGATTCTACATGTTTATTCAGTTTTTGTTCAGCAATTTCCTAAATCACCTGTTAGAATCGCAACCCTCCCACTGTTAACTACTAAATCTTCTGATGATGATGTCGTGTTATTATAATGATATAATAATACCATGGGCCTATTTACTGCACAAGACACAAAGCACCAATCGCTCATACAGGATTGTTTATTAACATTGTGGATTCATTTATTAAGACTAGGCACACGAGAACAGTTATACATAGGAATAGAGCTCAGAGGCATTTGAGCTGTATGTGTGTGTGTGTGTGCATGAGCGTGTGTGCATTGCTCGAAGGAGAAGTGAAACTAAGGCTGGATTCCATGAGATATTTCCCTTCTGTTGATGTCATGTTGATATCCCTTAAAGATACATTACAACACACAGCAATGTGGTTGACTCTTAACTGCCCTCTGAAATGGCCGAACACGCCACTCAACACAAGGGCAATTAGGCAGGGCAACAAATGCGGGCCTTGCCAGTGATGTTCATATCCCATGAAAATATAAAATTTGCTGGGAGTCAATGTCGTCGTCCCTGTCTTATTTCTTTTTATTTATTTATTTAAATATTTTTATTCTCCTTCTTTTTCACATTTTCTCCCAAATTTACACCCACCAACAATAAACAATAATCAGCAACAAATATGTCAATTCCCATATCAATAACAACGATCCCATCCTCCCACCAAACTCCAAACATGAGCCCACATGTTTACATAAACAAATGACAAAAAGGAATCAGGAAACCCCCATAGTCACCCTTAATACACACAGCCCCCCTCCCCCCAACCCTCCCACCCACCTCCCCCCCCAACTAATGTTCGATGTTATCCAGTTCTTGAAAGTGCACAATATATAACGTCCATGAATTGTAGAACTCCTCCGTCCTTCCCCTCAATTCAAACTTAACTTTCTCAAGAGTCAAGAATTCCAACAGGTCACCCCGCCAGGCCAGGCGCTTATTTCTTAACCATAAAGTTAACCATCAAGCTAAAATCTCTCTTGAAGTTGAATTGATCGACAACCGAATACCACAGCATTGCAGTTGGTGGTTGATGGGGAAACGGTTATAAATACAATATTTGTTGTGTCGTACCTTACGGGTCAAACCATTCATGAGTCACCCCATTCAACACTAATTTATCTAAATACAAAAATACTTCAAAGTACCGGAAGTTACGGAGGCTTCAGTTACAACCGAGCCCCGTCCTTTAACAATGAATAATGTAATGGGGCAAATAATAAAGATTCCAAATGTTCTTCTTCCTCACATCTTTCGGTACAGAACCCCAGCCTAAAACCTGCCTTCAATTTTTCACTCACTGCCCCGCCTGGAAGTTTATTCCAAGTGTTGTGGAAAGGAATTTTCCAGGGTATAATGCCTAAAATCAAACTTCCTTACTTTGAGCATGGCTGCCTTGCCCTATTGTCATGGCTAATACAAATCAGCTCCATTAATTTACATTTTTGGCACTATGAATTAAGTCTCTATCATTGATAAAGGGTCACCTCCCTTCAAGGCTCAAGAGCCCTCGGACCTACAGTCTTCACTGACAGCTAAATCCTCAGACACAAGGGAGCAGCCTCATATTAATGCGGACACAGTGAAAACTTCATTTCGTAGGAATGTGGAGGAGCAGGTGAACTGTAGGGAGCATTGACCCACACAAAAGAAAACGGACATAAATGAACACTTGCACTTTGGTTGCTAACTGCCCAAGTCTCCGTCTCGTGCAAAGGTTAAATCCCCAACTGCCTGCTGTCGCTGTGTGACAACTCCATGTTTGCCTGGTGCTTCCGTGACTGGAAGCCGCCCTCCTGCTGTGGTGGAGTTTACAAGCACAGCACTGTGCATTAAAATACATGAGCTGGGTCGTCAGTTTAGACTCAGAGCTGCTGATAATTGCTTTTAAAGTGCTTTACAAACGTACATTTATACACTTCCTCTCATTCTGCATTCCACCAGCAAACTTTGATCAGCTATTTCTACTGCCAGTGGCAACAGCGTAGTTAAGTCTGTGAAAGTGAAGCTTGATACAAGAACTTTGACATCTTGCAAGCTTACACCTTCGCAGAGAATTGACCACAATGTCCAGGTCATAAAGAGGCATTTTAATCCTGGTTTGATGAGGATGCAGTGAGAAATGGATAGATTTCGACCCAATTTTAAATTATTCTGCCACTCCAATGCCTCGCTGAGGGAGTGCATCACTGAAGAAGCGCCACACAGAGGGAGTGGCTCATTGAGGACATCAGTGAATTTGATTGGGCAGCAGGGTAGCATGGTGGTTAGCATAAATGCTTCACCGCTCCAGGGTCCCAGGTTCGGTTCCCGGCTGGGTCACTGTCTGTGCGGAGTCTGCACGTCCTCCCCGTGTGTGCGTGGGTTTCCTCCGGGTGCTCCAGTTTCCTCCCACAGTCCAAAGATGTGCGGGTTAGGTGGATTGGCCATGCTAAATTGCCCGTAGTGTCCTAAAAAGTAAGGTTAAGGGGGGGGTTGGGTTACGGGTATAGGGTGGATACGTGGGTTTGAGTAGGGTGATCATTGCTCGGCACAACATCGAGGGCCGAAGGGCCTGTTCTGTGCTGTACTGTTCTATGTTCTATGATGGGTTTTTTTAGGACAATCAATGCAGTTGGCATGATCGCTATAATTGAGACCAGCTTTCAATTACAGATTTTATTAATTCAATTTAAAATTCAACCAGCCCCTGATGGAAACTAAACCCATGTCCTCCAGACTTAGCCTGGGGCTTGGGATTGCGAGGCCTGTGGCATTCCCGCTACACCATCATCACCCCACAATGCCATTTGCTCTCATCAATTTTATCTTGTAAGTTCATTGCGGTATTAGTCTGATGAATCTAGGCAGCACACTTTGCACTATCAGGATATCCTTCCTGAGGTCTGGTGTCCAGACGTGAATGCTGTAATCCAGATGGTATTCTGTAAAACTGAAGCATCGCTTTTGGATTTCGAGCCTTTAAGTTGAGACGAGCATTCCATTTGATTTTTCATTACATTTTATACCAGTACCTTCAGCGCCTTTAATGGTTTGTCGTTTGTCTCTATCTTGCAAGAAAGCAAGATAACCGGAGAAAACGGGAAGGCCTGAACTTTGACTGACTTATCCAAAAATGATTTCTTTTTATTTTTATATTTTCTTCTATCAAATGAAGCTTGAAGGGGGCCAACCAGTTATCAGCTGTTTCACCTTTGCAAAGCTGAGAGCTTGTGATTCCAACGTTTCCATGGCAGATGACGATTGAGGCAAAACAGATGGGTCCTCAGGGCAAAGGCCCATTTCAACCTCACGTGGCAAGCCAAGTCTGAGGAACAAAAGGTCAACATCCCATTTCGGATATCGGAATTTCAGGAAATTTGAACTGCACTATTTCATGAAATTTTCACAGAATCTCTACAGTGCAGAAAGAGGATATTTGACCCATCGAGTCTGAAAGAGCAGCCCACCCAGGCCCACTCCCAAGCCCTAGCCCCATTACCCCACCTAAGCTTTGGACACTAAGGGGCAATTTAACACGGCCAATCCATCTAATCTGCACATCTTTGGATTGTGGGAGGATACCAGAGGACCCGGAGAAAACCCACGCTGTCACGGGGAGGAAGTACAAACTCCACGCAGGCAGTCACCCAAGGCCGGAATCAAACCCAGGTCCCTGGCGCTGTGAGGCAGCAGCACTAGCCACTCTACCATCACATTCATGGGAATTGAGAGAAATGAAAGAAAAGATTTGTATTTATATAATGCTCTCCACAGCCTCAAGATACCACAAAATGCTTCAAAGCTAATTAGAATATGGAATAAAGTAAAGAAGTAAAATACTGCGGATGCTGGAAATGGTACATCGGAAAACCATTGACAGTGGCAGGACCAGAAGACCCCGTCGCGAGCCAAGGTGGGCTGCCTCCCGCCCTCGAGGAACAAGCCACGGTGAAGCCAGAGGGCGGAATTCTCCGCTCCCGCGATAAATCGGGAAGGCCGCCGTGAACTCAGCCGAGTTTCACGACAGCCTCGGAGGCCGCACCTCGCACCTTATTCACCCCCACCCGGGGGGCTAGGAGCGGCGCTCCATAACTCTCGGCCGCCGGGCCTTGACGCTTGCCAAGAATGACACGACGGCAGCGCCGTCGTGATGTCAGCCGCGCATGCGCAGGTTGGCCGGCTCCAACCCGCCGGCTGACATCACGACGGCTGACGGCTCCAACCCGCGCATACGCGGTTGCCGTCTTCCCCTTCCCTGCCCCACAAGACGTGGCGGCTTTGATCTTGCGGGGCGGCGGAGGGGAAAGAGTGCGTCGCTTTGAGATGTCGGCCCGATGAACGGTGGGCACCAATCGCAGGCCAGTCCCCTCCCGAGCACGGCCGTGGTTCTCACTCCCCTCTCCGCCCCCCACAAGCTTCAAACGAGCATTTGGCGCCCATGTTCATGACGGCAGCAACAGGTGTGGTTGCCTCCGTCATGAACCGGTCGGGAACGGCAGGCTGCTCGGCCCATCTGGGCCGGAGAATCGCAGGTCGCCGTGAAAGAAGGCGAGCGGCAATTCTTCCGAGCGGGGGGTGGGAGAATCGTGGGGGGCGCCAGGGGGGCATGTCGTGAGTCGCCCGGCCCTCCCGCGATTCTCCCACCCAGCGTGGGGAGAGGGGAATTCCGCCCCTCTCTTTTGGCAAAGTTGGCAGTTTGTTTGGGACAGGAGTCGCTTATCAGCCAGCCTTGGTGACAATACGGCTTTCCTTCCCTGAAGGGTAGGAGTGAACCATTTATGTCGTAGGACAATGTGATAGCTTCAAGATCATTTTTCCTGATACCTGGAATCAAAGGATCACACAGCACAGAAAGAGGCCATTCAACAGATTCTCCCGCTTTTTATTACCTGGATTTTACAAAATTAATTCACATTAAATCAATAAAGCATCCCACCATCCCTTGGTCTTAAACCCTGCTTTAATGGTGGCAACTCATTTGGCACCCATGTGTGCGAACTATCCTTTTGTCCATCATCTTGTTGAGCTGGTCAACACCTTTTCAGTGAGGAATTCTGACACCAGCAGGTGTGCATGTTGTGGACAACTTTCTTTCTTGAGAAGGAAACCATTCCGTGTCTGGCAGATTGATTGTCATAGAATCATAGAATCACTATAGTGCAGAAGGAAGCCATTCGGTCCATCGACCCTTTGAAAGAGAACCCTACCTAGACCCGTTACATTTTAGTGCTTGGCCCATAGGAATAATGCGCAATAGAATGTGTAGTAGTTGACTAGTTAAATATTCATTGCTAAACAAATGCGTGGTTCAAATAGCTATGAGAAATATATCAGAAAAATACTATCTGTAATAAGTTATCCTAGAGCTACTGCAGTATGACTATCCACGAACACAACTATCTCCAGACTCCTCGAAGTATATTGTACTGCCACCTGCTGGTTGGAGGTCAGAGATATTGTCACTTACATCATTGCTTATGCATATCATCACATCCCCTTTCCTTTGGAAATGGAAACTATTTACATATATTACTTCAGTTTAGTATACAATACTTATGATATGCATAATTCTTTTGACTATTTAAATATTTATAGTCCATCACAAATTCAGTCTGTCTGGCTTTCTTCTTTGGTTTGTTGACCTTCTCAGCATTGGTTGAACTTGTAAACTTGCTTGATTTTTATTCCTTGTTACAGATGGTGCTTGTTGTTTTTCTTGAATTTGTGCCTTTTTACTTTGTTCTGACTCTGTATGAAATGAAATGAAATGAAAATCGCTTATTGTCACAAGTAGGCTTCAAATGAAGTTACTGTGAAAAGCCCCTAGTCGCTACATTCGGGCACCTGTTCGGGGAGGCTGGTACAGGAATTGAAGCGTGCTGCTGGCCTGCCTTGGTCTGCTTTAAAAGCCACTATTTAGCCCAGTGTGCCAAACCAGCCCCAGGTGCTGAGGTGAGGTGTCTCTTGTTCAACGGTCCTTGGATTGCTTACAATTTCCTCTTGTGGTTCCAAAACAAAAGGTTGCTGAACCTTCACCAAAGCTCTCCTGTTTCTCCTTAAGACTGTCCCATCATCAGTGATGACCAGATACGAATGAGGGCCTACCTGTTCTACCTTCTCATATTTCAACCATCCATTTCCATCAGAATCTTCCACCCTGACTGTGTCATGTGTTAGCAATGGTTGCAGTCTTCTTGTGGATTTGTCATTATAATAGTTGGAAAAGGATCCTCTTGGCAATCCCTCAAGGAGATACTTTATCACCTTTTGTAAGACTTGATCTTTGGTGGCTTCGTCCCTGATCAGTCTTGATTTGTCATCCGTCACTGGAACGGATTCTGTTACAAGCTCCGCGTGGACTTGCTGGTATATCTTTTTCATGTCTGTAGCACGAGATAGTGCATCAGCTACTACGAGATATTTACCTGGCGTGTAGATAAGATCAAAATCACACCTTTGTAGCTTCATCATCATCATACGCTGTATCCTTGGAGATATCTCGTTCAAGTGGTCTGTGGTCAGCTTCCATTAAGAATGTTGGTACGCCATATGCGTAGTCATGGAATTTGGTTCATCCATTCAATAACCCGAAGCATTCTTTTTCTATTTGAGCATACCCGTGCTCTGTGTCAGACATTGACCTTGAAGCATGGGCAATTGGAAGTCAATTTTCATCATTGTCTTGCTGCAATAGCACTGCTCCCAACCCATATTTCAACGCATCTGTCGGTATTTTTGTCTTCTTTGTAGGGTAAAAAAATGTCAGTTCTGGACCTGATGTCAGTGCTTCCTGTAAAGCTTGCCATTCCTGCTCATGTGTATTAGACCACTAGAAAATAGTGTCCTACTTGATGGTGTCTCTTCGGTATGAAGTTTTTGCTGCGAGATTAGGAATAAATTTTCCAACAAAATATATCATACCTAGCGTCCTGAGGATTCCTTTTTTGTCAGGAGGGCGTGGCATGTTCAAGATTGCCTTTGCCTTTTCTTGGTCAGGTTGCAAACCTTTTGCAGAAAGTTTGTCTCCCAAGAATGTTACAACGTTAACACCAAACTGACATTTAGTTTTACTCAACTTAAAGCCATTCTTTTGGTGCTCAGCACCTTGAGAAGCCTTTCGTTATGCTCTTCTCTTGTGGAGCCCCAAACGATTATATAGTCAACATATATTCTGATGCCTGGAATTCCGTCTGCAATGAGTTCCATTGCCTGATGGAAAAATGTCAATGCTGAAATCATACCAAAGGTTCACAGCTTTGTGCACTCCTTGTCTAACTTGAGTTGTCAAAATATCTGTGATGCATCTAGTTTGCTAAAACATGTTGCTCCTGACATCTCACATTTTTTCTTCTCTCTTTGGAATCGGATAATGTTCTCTTTTGATGTTCAAGTTTGAGATCTTTGGGATCCATACAGATTCTTAGGTTGTCATTTATTTTCTTAACACAGACCATAGAGTTCACCCAATCTGTTGTTTCTTCAATGCATATGATTACTCCCAAAGCCGTTGTTCTTTCTAACACATTCTTCATTCATTCCTTTAATGGAGCTGGTACACGTCTTGGTGCATGTATGGCTGGTAGTGAATTCTCTTTTAACTGGATTTGATACATGAATGGTAAAGTACCAAAGCCTTGAAATATTCCAGTAAATTATTTCGATATTGAATCTACTGATGCATTTTGCCTGGTTACACACAGTCTGCACTGTAAACTCTTTTAACTAGCTCAAGTGCTTCACATGCTTCCACTCCCAGTAAAGATTCATGTTCACGCCTCTACAATGATAACTTTCACTGTGTGAACTTTGTTCTTCACGTTGACATTTAACTCACATACTCCAAGAATAGTAATTATTTTTCCATTGTAGTCTATCAGCAATACCACTTTAGTTAACACTGCTTAGCTCTTGCAAATCTGACAAACTGATAAGATTGGCCTTTGCTCCTGTGTCTAGTTTGAAATTAATTAATGTTTCATTAATCATCAAAGGAACTGTCCAGTTCTCTTCAAGAGCATTAGCATTTGCATCACTGTTTGTGAACATCGTTATTAAAGCTTTGTCTGCTTGCATGCCTTGATATTCTTGTCTTCACAAGAAATCATGTCTATGAAGTATGTATCTGTAGGGTTATTTCATCAACTGTGTCGGTTGATTTTGTTTGTTCCACTTTTTTGTTGGTGAAGCATTGTTTAACAAAGTGATTTTTGCTTTTGCATTTGGAGCAAATTTTTCCAAACGCTGGACATTGCATGTGCAAATGTCTGTTGCCCCATCGTTTGCATAAAATGGATGTTCGGTCGGTTGCTTAAAATGGCCACCTGTGCTGGGACCAAGTTTGCCTCAGGGTGCATCACAACACTAATGGCACGGCTGCCTCTCCGATCATTGCGGCAAAATGCTTGAGGTTTAGAGTACTAATCTGCTGTGCAGTTAGCTCACTGGCATGGAAAGTTTTAATGGCATCTTCTTCTGGAGTTCATTCTCTCTCAATAGTCTCTCCCGAACCATGTCGTTACAAATCCCGAACATAATTTAACATTAATTAATCATCGACGCTTGCAAGGTCAAAAAATTACATAACTGAGCCTTCAATCGCAGATTGGTTAACAAACTATCAAACGATTCACCTGCCTCCCGGGTACGAGTGCGAAAAATATAGCATGCAAACTTTTTTTTTCAGTGTGCAGTGCCGATCGAATTGCATCACGACTTCATCAAAGGTTTGACCATCCGCCTCGCTATCGAGAATTAATGTATTAAATATTTCTATCGTTTGTGGACCTTCTACAGTGAGCAGCAATGTTATGCAGGCTGTGCCTGCAGACCAAGGACTGCAACATAGAATGTGGATTGCTGTTTAAAAATGGGCCAATTCTTTTCTACATTACCAGTGACTCAAAGCTGGTTTGGTGCCTTCACACCTTCCATCCTGGACTTCAAAGCCTATAAATGTGTTGAATACGAGTTGCCTGCAGTTTACAAGGCGAGCAGAAAATTATTTATTTTTTCTTCTCAGCCATTATCTGTATGTTCGGACCTTCAAACAATCTTGTTTTCCTGTTAGATCTTCAAGCCTGGTGCCATGTTTCTTTCTGGCGCTTAGCTGGTAGGAATAATGCACAATAGAATGGCTAGTTCTTGACTAGTTAAATATTTATTACGAAACAAACATGCACTTGAATTAACTATGAGAAATACATCAAAAAAATACTATCTATAATATGTTATCCTAAAGCTACTGCAAGTATGACTATCCACTAAGACGACTATCTCCAGACTCCTCAAAGTATAGAGTCACATGGCAGTTCTGTACTGCCACCTGCTGGTTGGAGGTCATCTATGTTATTATTTACATGATTGCGTATGTATATCATCATAAGGCCCACTGTATCCCTGTAACCCAATCCCCACCTATCCTTTTGGATACTAAGGGGCAATTGATCACGGCCAATCAACGTAATATGCACATCTTTGGATTGTGAGAGGAAACCAGAGCACTGCAGACACGGTGAGAGCGTGCAAACACCACACAGACAGTCACCCAAGGTCGTAATTTACATTGGCCAATCCACTGAACCTGCACATCTTTGGATGCTGGGAGGAAACCGGAGCACGCAGAAGAAACCCATGCAGACATGGGGAGAAAGTTCAAACTCCACAAACCGTCGAGTTCTGCTGGATTGCATCCGAGGGCCTGAAAAGAAGTGGCTAATGAGATAATTGATGCGTTGGATTTAATTTTCCAAAATTTCCATGATTCGGGGAAGGTTCCATTAGATTGAAAAATAGTCTATTTATTCAAAAAGGGAGGGAGAAAGAAAGCTGGAAACTACAGGACAGTCAGCTTAACATCTGTCATAGTTATTCTTAAACGTGTTACAGCATGGCATTTAAATCTATTTTAAAGGTGCTATCTAAATGCAGGTTGTTGTTAGGTTCAACAAATTTCTGGAAGGTAGGTGCCCATATTAGCAGTGACTATGGTGTTTTATTTTCAACCTTTAATGCTTCCCCTTTATTTTCAACCTTTAATACTTTTCAAACAAGAACGTTTGATAAGCATTTGTAGATATTCATATTGTTGACAGTGCCATTGGCTGTTCTGTGTTTTGGCTTTTGCAGCAAATGGTTTTGTCAAGCGAGGAATGGCTCCACTGTAGCCTTTCGTGCTTAAGCAGAGTGTTCAGTAAACTGAGCAGTGTGTCTGTTGTACATGTGAAGACTGTGCAATCATCCATGAGTCACGGAGCTGAGACTTTGAAAGTCATGACTCACTAGTGCAGTTCTACATCTTGTCACAAGTGAACTGTGAAAAGCATCTCCCTGCTGTTCAGCTTTCTGCGGACAAGCAGAGTCTATCAAAACACACCAAAACAACTCAGCGGGAGGCAATCACTCCGCTGCTCCCCGTCCCACTGCATTTAACAAGGAGCCACTCACTGATATTTAAGGGATGGTCATTATAAAAATTCACAGGCACAGCTATTGGCAATGATTGTGTAAGTCAAAATTCATCAATACGATTTAAAAGATGGTTATGGAAGACAAACTCAGGGCTTATTTGTGAAGTGATGTCTACAGCATGTAATTTGCATGAACTTTGAACTTCCTCACTCTTGTTCAATTAGTCAGTGTTAATCATAAATTATGGCCCATCAGATTTCAGTGAGACAGTTTCTGGGTCAATGCTTCCAGTATAACACATTACAGTGGGAGCTTTTCCTTTGTGAAGAGCGAGGCTGTAATGATATTGTTACGTGTGCATCAGTGTCAGATTGTTTTGCATATTGCAAGGAAGGCAATACAACTTGAAACTATACAAGACGTCGGAACTTTTTCTTTTTGTTCTTTTTCCCACCTGTCCCCGTTCGGCCAGTTTAAACTCTATCACATTTCCGACCTCTCCCAGCAAGGATGACAGGTCATTGACCTGAAGGATTCATTCTTCGCCCTCCAAAGATGCACCATAGAAAGCATCCTATCTGGCTGCATCACAGCCTGGTATGACAACTGCACGGCCCAAGGCCGCAAGAAACTTCAGAGAGTCGTGAACACCGCCCAGTCTATCACAGGAACCCGCCTCCCATTCATTGACTCCATCTACACCTCCCGCTGCCTGGGGAAAGCGGGCAGAAGAATCAAACACCTCTGCCACCCGGCTTACTCACTCTTCCAACTTCTTCCATCGGGCAGAAGATACAAAAGTCTGAGAACAAGCATGAACAGACTCACAAACAGCTTCTTCTCCACTGTTATCAAAATCCTAAACGATCCTCTTATGGACTAACCTCATTAACACTACACCCTGTATGCTTCACCCGATGCCAGTGTTTATGTAGTTACATTGTATACCTTGTGTTGCCCTATTATGTATTTTCTTTTCTTTTATTTTCAAGTACTTAATGATCTGTTCAGCTGCTCACTGAAAATACTTTTCACTGTACCTCGGTACACGTGACAATAAACAAAAATCCAAATCCAAATCTACTGCCAAATGCATAGCATTTTCGGTTTTCAATTGCCCTTCACAAATTAATTCTGGCTCTCTTTTATAAGTTCACTTAATTGTTAATGTTCTTCCTCATTGTTGTTTCTAAAAGCTTCTCACCATAGATGTCAAACCTTCTGGGTTCTGATTACAGATTTATTTATTTCCGCATTATTAAACAAGGGTGCATGATATCTATAATCCAATTTCAATATCTAAATTTGGGAAAGTGTCAGCACTTCTCCAATTTCTACCCCCGCTTCTCTGAACAAATTTATGCTGATTCCTGCAAGCAATCTGCATTGAATAGCATCATTGTTCATGCCTCAGACTAACCTATCCCGTAACATGTCTTTCGGGTGGCTCTGATAATTTGAAGCTATATCCAGAGGATTTGTGGCGTTTTACGTGGGAAAAATCGGCACCGCTCCAGCATCAATCCTCTGCTTCAATAATTGCTTCAGTTTAGCAATGTCAGTCATGATCGATTTGCCTAGTTATCTTTAACTACTGCCATCCTTTCTCGTATGTCCTTTACACTTATTTTTATCTCATCCATTGTGGTGATTGTCCCTTTTAGGGCAGCACAGTAGATTAAGGGTCACCTGGCTTAGGTTATCAATTAGGGCTCAGATTGGGAATCACCCCAGGGTGAGAGAAGCTTTGAGGCAGAGATATTTTGGGAGAAAGCATTGAGGTTGCTGTACAATTCTTATTGATAAATAACTTTTGTGTTCACTAATGAAGTCTATGTAAGTGCAACTTCACATCTGCGAGGTGGATAAATTATCCTGACACTGCCTCTGGCCTGACTCCTGTGAGTATCCTGTTTTCATTGAAGTCTGAGGAAAAAATGTACGCACCAGAATGCCTCTCTTTGGGCAAATCTGACTGCTCCACCGAGGGCTAGACACAATACATCGAGCGCTTTGGATATTATTTCCAAGCACATGAAATAGAGGAGGGGTTAAAATGCAAATCAATTCTCCTAACCATCAGCCACTGTGATGGTTAAGTGTACATTTCAGTACCTAAGAGAAGGAATCCAACCATTGAATTTGATGAGAATTCTGCCATGTCGAAGACTTAAACAGAAGAAGCAATGAAAATATAAGGCACCACAATGGTAGCTGTAATCGGTGGACAACAGTCTACCCAGCTCCCAGTGATAATAGTGACAGGTGAAGGACCAACCCTTCTCAGCTGTGATTGGCTTAAAGAAATCAAGTTCAATTGGGCCATGATTTTTCAAGTGTAGAAAGGACGACTGTCCGAACTGATAGTAAAACACAAGAGCATCTTCTGCAATGAAATAGACAAAATCAAAGAGCTACAAGCTAAAATTTATGTGGGTCCAGAGGTGACTCCCTGATTCTTTACGGCAGAAATGGTACCAGATGCTTTATGAGAGAAAGTGGATACTGAGTAAAACAGGTTGGAAGAATTAGACATTATCCAGCCAGTTCAGTTCTCGGAATGGGAAGCACCTATAGTCCCTGTACTGAAACACATTTGCAGCAATTATGAGCTAACAATTAATCATGTGGTCAAGCTGGATAAACACCCAATCCCGAAAACTGAAGACCTGTATGCAAAGCAGGCAGGAGGTCAATCTTACAGAAAGCTGGATATGAGTCAAGTGTACTAGCAACGCAAATTTGCTGACGCTTCCTGGACGTATGACACGATACACACATATAAAGGCCTATTCCAGTACACACGCCTGCCTTTTGACATGTTTTCGGCATGTGCAATATTACAAAGGACAATGGAGGGTCTGCTGCAGAAGGCTATCATGGGTTGTACTACACCTTGATGATGTCCTTATAACTGGATGGACAAAGGCTGAGCATCTAGCAAACATAGAAGAGATGTTAAAGAGATTTCAGGAGGCTGGAGTTTGCCTCAAGAAAGAGAAGTGCAACTTACACACCACTTGGGTGACCTCCCTGGAGCACCGTGTAGATGCACAAGGAGTACACCCCATGGAAGACGAGATAAAAGCAATAAAGGAGGTGGTTGTCCCCAGAAACAAAACTGAACTCAAATCGTTTTTGCGGATAATGAATTACTATGGATGCTTTTTTACCAAAGCCATTGACAGTATTGACCCACTTGTATGTTCTGCTAAAGAAACACCATTGTTGGTTTTGGAAGGCTCTCCTGGAGGAAGTTTCAATGGAGTAAAGCAATTACTGCTTTCCTCAAACCTGTTGGTTCACTTCAACCCATCTCTCCATCTGGTGTTGGTGCAGTGTTGTCCCATGAAATAGACAATGGCTCTGAAAGGGTATATGTCAACAACCCTCTCAGAGACTGAAAAAAGCTACTCACAAATCGAGAAGGAAGGACGATCAGTAGTCTTTTGTGCAAAGAAATTCCACCAGTACTTACATGGTAGACACTTTACCATTTTTCTGTCCTCAAACTACTGCTGGGTCTCTTCAAAGAGGGCAAGGCTATCCTGGCGATCGCCTCGGCAAGAATTCAATGATGGCCATTAATTCTCTCCGTCTGAATACACTTTCAAGCAGCGACCTGAAACACATGGCGAATGCGAATGGTGTTAGCCACCTACCCTTGCAAGAAAGTATCACACATACTCCAGTATTACAAGAAACCATCCGGCATTAAATTTTTTAGACACATTGCTTGTGTCGGCGAAGCAGATCAGGAACTGGACCAATTGGGATCCACTTCTATCTAAAGTGAGAGACAAAGGGCGCGATTCTCCGCAAATGCGGAAAGTCATGAAGGCTGCTGTGAAACCAGCCGTGTTTCCCAGCAGCCTCCACGCCCCCTCCCGGGACCCGATTCTGCTCCCCGGTCGGGGCTAGCAGCGGGGCCCCGTGAACCTCGGCATCGCAGGCTTAGCGAAATTCGCTAAGCCTGCGCGCCAAATTTAACACGGCTGATGCGCACGATGACGTCAGCCGCGCATGCGCGGATTGGACGGCTCCAACCCACACATGCGCGGATGACGTCATCACGCATATGCGTGAAACCTGCGCATGCGCGGGCCGGTATGCCCCTCAGCCACCCCGCGGACTGGTCCAGCGGGGCGGCGGAGGAACAAAGAGTGCGCGGGGTTCAGACCCGCTGCCCACGATTGGTGCCCACCGTGGTGCGGCCATGCCAATCGTTGCCATGGTTACCCAGAACGGCATTTTGCGCCCATTTTCACGAACGGTGAGAGCAGGTGTGTTGCCGTTCGTGAAAACGGCCGTAAAGGCCTGGAAAATCGGCCCATCGGCTAGGGGAGAATCGCTGCTCGCCGTAAAAAAACGGCGAGCAGCGATTCGTGTCGGGGGGCGGGCGTGGGGGGGGAGAATAGCGGGAGGTCGGGAAAAATGTCGGGAAGGCCCTCCCGCTATTCTCCGACCCGTCGTGGGGGGCGGAGAATCGCGCTCAAAGGGCGGGACTCTCTGTTTCCCGATACCAATTTCGTAGTCGGCGATCGGACGGAGAAAACCTTTTTACGACCGAATTGGGGGCCGCCATTTTTTCTCAGGTTGTGCATGCTCCGCCCCCTCCAAAATGGCGTCATCGCAGCTCGCGCTGCACGTCGTTGGGACGGCCTCACGGTAGCATGGTGGTTAGCATCAATGCTTCACAGCTCCAGGGTCCCAGGTTCAATTCCCGGCTGGGCCACTGTCTGTGTGGAGTCTGCACGTCCTCCCCGTGTGTGCGTGGGTTTCCTCCGGGTGCTCCGGTTTCCTCCCACAGTCCAAAGATGTGCGGGTTAGGTGGATTGGCAATGCTAAATTGCCCGTAGTGTAAGGTTAATGGGGGGATTGTTGGGTATACGGGTTACGTGGGTTTAAGTAGGGTGATCATTGCTCGGCACAACATCGAGGGCTGAAGGGCCTGTTCTGTGCTGTACTGTTCTATGTTCTAACACTGGAAGGCCCTCCCCCAAACTCCTTCCCACCGCATGGTTAACGTGTGGTCTCAGCTGTCGGAAACCGGCATGGCAGCTGCGGACCGTGTCTAGCGCCGTCACAGTCGGGGGTGAGCTGTGCTGCTGACCGGGGGGGGGGGGCTTCCATGAGAACAGGGTGCCTGGTGGGGGGGTGGCGAGAGGGTGTCCAGGAGGGAATGATTTGGCTGGTCGGGTCCGCGCACAGCCGGCACCATTATGTACGGCGCAGCCGCTGCAGGTCGTTGCCATGTGCATGCGTGGCCACAGACCCAGCAATTCTCTGGCTGTTTATTTCGTGGAGGCCGAGCGATTTATGTGGCACGGCTGATAGCCCCTCACAGGACAGAGGATCGGTGCTGGGGCTGCGCTGATTTTTCCCACATAAAACGCCACGGATCCTCTGGATATAGCCTCAAAATCAGAGAATCCAGCTCAAAGTACTTATAGGATGCGTAAAAGAGCCAGTTTCCGAGGAAATAAAAGCATTTTTTACCCACAAGAATGAGTTGAATTGTCAGGGTGGCATCGTACTCTGGGGAACAAGAGTACGTGTTCCTGCACCAGGCCGAGAGCTGCTCCTAACTGAATTAAACAGAGCTTTTCCTGGCATCTCTAAGATGAAGATACTTGCCAGGAAGTATCTGTGGTGCCTGGTGTTAATGCTGATCTCAATAAGCTAGTCAAACACTGTCAACAGTGCCAACTGCAACAAAGGTTGTTCCTACAGCCCCACTGCACCCTTGAGAATGGCCTGGCTAGCCATGGGTACAAATCCATATTGATGATGCTGGTCCATTTCTGGCCACAATGGATTTGCTTGTGATTGATGCACACTCTAAATGGATGGGCATTTTTGAGGTGAAGGCACCTATCGGGCGGCATGGTAGCACAGTGGTCAGCACTGTTGCTTCACAGCAGCAGGAACCCTGGTTCGATTGCCGGCTTGGGTCACTGTCTGTGTGGACTCTGCATATTCTCCCCGTGTCAGGGCGGGTTCCCTTCGGGCTCTCCAGATTCCTCCAACAAGTCCCGAAAGACATGATTGTTCGGTGAATTGGACATTCTGAATTCTCCCTCAGTGTGCCTGAAATTGAGCCGGAGCGTGGCAACTCAGGAATTTTCATAGTAACTTCATTGCAGTGTTAATGTAAGCCTACTTGTGATAAAGATTATTATTATCAGAAGCTACCATCAAAAGATGACGCCAATGCTTTTCAACTCACAGATTACCTGAAGTCCTGGTATCAGACAACAAAACTGTACTCTCAAGTGCTGAGCTCCAGAACTTCACCACTTTCAATGGTATTAAACACATTAGAACTGTGCCTTACTACCCAGGATCAAACAGACGAGACAAGAGAGACGCCCAAACTTTCAAGTCTGATCTAAAGAAATTGTCAGAAGGAACCTTGAAGTCCAAAATCTCATGATTCCTCCTGAGCTATTGTACCACTCCACATGCAACACCGGGAGTTCCACCAGCAGAACTGCTGATGAGACGTCATCTCAGAACGACACTGAGCCTCGTGTTTCTAAACTTGCCAGGGATGGTAGAAGCCAACCACAGTAATCAGAAAGTAAGCCATGGTTCACATAGTAACACATGATCATTTATGGTAAATGAAAATGAAAATGAAAATGAGATTGTATACATGAAAAACTTCAGTATTGGTTAAATTGGATCCCCAGAAGTATTGTCTCTGAGACCGGATCCCTTTGATACCAAGTTGAGGTGGAGCAACAAACCGTTCGTAAACACGTGGACCACTCAAGGAGCAGAGAGATGCTCCAGCAGTCAGTGTTACCATCCAGAAATGTTTTTTAACTCCTAAGCACCAGCGTACCTGATCGACCTGTTATCAACATAACTGATGTCTCTGTGGAAGCAAATAATGATGAATTGCCTGTGCCAGAGAGGTACCCGTTATTGCTATTCCTGTAAATACCAATCCTGTCGAAGCACCTTGACAACAGAATTATGCCTCTCTGCAAGTCACAAAAAATCCTCTCAAAGACTCAAATGATAATTGTCCAAACCATGTTCATAATGTTTAGTGAATATTCAGGATAGAGTGAATTAGTTATTGAAGATTGTATAAAGGAGTTAAAGGGGGAGGGATGTGTGATTGCCCCTTTAAGGGCAACACAGCAGAGTAAGAGTCACCGGGCCTGGGTGACCAATTGGAACTCAGAGTGTGGAATCACCCCATGGTGAGATAGGCTCGTAGGCGGAGACATTTTGGGAGTGAGTTATACACATTTTATGAAGCTGCTGTACAAATCTTATTAATAAATACCGTTTGTGTTCACTCATGAAGTCAGTGTTGCCACAACCTCCATTTTGGTCCACAAGTGTCCCGACAGAGCTTCTGAGAATATTTTTATTGTTAATGTGCCCATTGACAGATTTATGATCTACCAGACAGTCGAGGGGTATGGGGGCAGTCAAGCAAAGTAGAATTAAGGCCAAATTTCGATCCGCCAGGATCTTATTGAATGGTGAAGCAGTCTGGATGGGCTGAATGGCCTAACTCTGCTCCTAATCATTATGGGTGGAGTTTTATGGCCCCGTCGCAGTGGGGGTGGGGCCGCAAAATGCGACGAGCTGTTCAAAATTTCATTGACTTCGACAGGAGCTGGCAATCCCGACGGCAGGAGGGACTGGAAAATTGGGCCCTAGTTTTCCTTCTCGTGTTCTCTGAAGTTCTTTGATTTCCCTTTGATGTTAGCTGCCAACCTATCCTTGTATCGTGCCTTTGCCTTTTTCTATTTCCTTATTCACTTCTCTGCAATTTTTACATTCAGCCTGATTTTCCCCTGTGTTCTCAAACTTGGCCAGCAACCACACGGAAGCGATGAAAAAACTCAATATTTATTTAAGCTACCAGATACAACTCTGACTCCCTAAAGGGTCACCCGCGCCCAGCCCACACTTGGGCCGGAGTATTTATGTCCCATGGAACCCTTGCTTAAGGGTGTAGCTCCGCCCCCATATTCACACAACAGGAAATAAAGTCACACAGTATCCACCCAATTTTACAAATGTTCATTCCCAAATGTAAACATAAAAACAAATTGGAGGTAACTGTTCTTTCAATAAGATTCACAACATTAAATGTTTGATGTCACCAATCTATTCGGTATTCTATAATTTCTTTTAAGACAATAACGAAACAAAACATTTAACAGTAGCATTGACAACAAAACCCTGCAGATTTTAGTCAGAAAATTCAAAAACATTACAGTTTCAATTCAGTGTTTATTTGGTTGAAATATCAGCTTTAACTGAAGTGATTGGATCAAAATCGTCCCTTGTTATACTGCTTAAAATGGATTCTACAGTTCCTGCAGATGTGGCAGTCAGGGTTCAATAGCTGTCAGTGTGCACAAGCTATAAGTTATAGGTTTTAATCCTGTTACAGTGCAACATATGAAAGTGAGTTAGAAACTAGGAGCAGGAGGAGGACATTTGTCCCCTCGAGTCTGCTCCACCATTCAATATGATCATGGCTGATCAGCCAACTCAATAACTTAATCACACTCTCCTCCCCATATCCTTTGATCCTCTCTGCCCTAAGAGCTATATCTAAATGCTTCTTGAAAATATGTTGTGCTGGATTCTCCATCGCCGGATCGTCCACTTTGCTGGCAGTGTACTCAGGCCTGTGAATTTCCTGACGGCGTGGGGGTGCCCATAATGGGAAATGGGATAGAGAATCCCGCACACAATGTTTTGGCCTCAACTACTTCCTGTGGTAACGAATTCCACAGGCTGACCACTCTCTGGGTGCAGAAACCTCTGTTCTAAATGGTTGACCCCATATCCTCAGGCTGTGAGCCCTGGTTATGCTGTTTCTGACTGTAAGGGACCTACATTTGCCTTCACCAATCTTTTTCTCTTCGCGTACCTACAGAAACTTTCACAGTCAGTTATTATGTTCCCTCTGATCTGCGCACAATACGAGTTTCTTTTTGTCTTAAAATCTCCATGCATCCTTACTGAGCCATCATATTTTAGTACCGGAACAATAGGTGTCGCCCAATCACTTGAAGTAACTGGTTCATAGAACATAGAACATAGAACAGTACAGCACAGAATAGGCCCTTCAGCCCTCGATGTTGTGTCGAGCAATGATCACCCTACTCAAACCCACGTATCCACCCTATACCCATAACACAACAACCTCCCCCCTTAACCTTACTTTTTAGGACACTACGGGCAATTTATCATGGCCAATCCACCTAACCCGCACATCTTTGGACTGTGGGAGGAAACCGGAGCACCCGGAGGAAACCCACGCACACACAGGGAGGACGTGCAGACTCCGCACAGACAGTGACCCAGCCGGGAACCGAACCTGGGACCCTGGAGCTGTGAAGCATTTATGCTAACCACCATGCTACCATGCTGCCCAATGGCTCCTTTTTCTCGTTCTCGTTCTTCTTTGACTTTTGGCCTGATGGTGCGGTACCATTCTGACTTTGAGACATTTTGGTGTACAGTTTGGCTGAATTTTGAGTTGGACATCAACTCCTTTCATTGAGCCCAGTGACTTTTTAAACATATTTTCATACTTGGTCAGAAGTATGAAAGCCCCCATTTAAATCATCCCAAGAGCGAATGGTAAACCTTTGAAAAGAAAGTCGACACTGCGGCCTCGGTGACAGTTCTGGAAGACCGAACCTTCAAGTTTTTTCGTGACGGAACTCAAACTATAAATTTGAGCAGCACCACAGCCAAACTCTCTACTTACACTGGGGAAACCCTGAAAATTTTGCCACAAACACACCAGTCAATTTCACCTGCTGGCTGCTAAAACCACCCAGGCTGTGCAGACAGCATTACTTTTCAACAAATACATTCTAACCTCAGTCTTTTAACCCTTAAATTGCCCACTACATTTATAATCCAATTTTCTGCGCATCCTCCATTCATCACGGCAGTGAAAGAGTCCGACACTGTGAAGCGCACTCCAGTCCGTGGAACTGCTTTATCTTCAAAATGGAATTGTCTGTAAATGTTCCAGCTTGATTGTTTGTGACTTGAAGAGGGGAATTGAAGCAGACAGCAAATAAAGAGCTGTTTTCAGTTGTCAGGTTTTTTTTCTTTGAAGTTGTTGTCCAGCTTTTATTAGCTTTCTCGGTTGGCCTGTCCAATTATTAAAAGCCAGACAATCAACCAAGAATGAATAATGTAGCATGTCGTAGCATTCAGGAGTTCTGTTTGATTTCACCCTTGGAGACAGGAATAACTGCAGCAAATATAAAAAGCAAGGGAATACATGATAAACCCTGGGAAGCACAGAGGAATTGAAGGACCTTTGTGTGCACGTACGCTGATCCTTCGTGTAGCAGAGCAGGTGAATGCAGTGGTTCAGAAGGTATATGGTATATATGCCTTTATTAGCTGAGGCATAGAATTTAAGAGCAGGGAAGTTATGCTGGAACTGTATAAAACGTTGGTTAGGCCACAGCTTGAGTATTGTGTGCAGTTCTGAAATTCACATCATAAGAGTGAAGTGATAGCATTGGAAAGTTGCAGAGGAGATTTACCAGGATACGTTTCATTGTACCTTGGTGCACATGACAATAAATCAAATCAAAATCAAAATCAAAATGTTGCCTTTACTGGAGAGCTTTAATTGCGATGAGAGATTGGATAGACTACAGTTTTTTCCTTAGAGCAGAGGAGACTGAGGGAGGGCATGGTTGAAATGTATAAAATTATGAGGGGCATAGATAGAGTAGACAGGAAGAAACTTTTCCCTCTTGGTGAAGGGATCAATGAACAGGGGGTATAGATTTATGGTAAGGAGCAGGAGGTTTAGAGGGGATGTGAGGAAAAACCTTTTCACCCAGAGGGTGCTGGGAGTCTGGAACTCACTGTCTGAAAGGGGGGCACAGACAGAGGCCCTCATAACATTTAAGAAGTATTGAGGTGCGCACTTGCGATGCCAAGGCACACAAGGCTATGGCTCAAGTGCGGGGAAATGAGATTAGAATAGTAGGTGTTTGTTTCTGACCAGTGCCAACACAATGGGTCGAAAGGCCTTTTCTGTTCACGATAGTCACGGAGTGTGGACTGTCAGGTGCCCCGTGACCTCAAATGAATACAAGATTCCCCGTTAAGGGGGCGGGGCTTTCTCTTAACAAGGGAAGCCAACCAAACATAAAAACCCCGACCTGGACATGAGCTGCTGCGGAAAACTCTTCAGGGAGTGGGGTGGCATGTAATAGTTTATTGAGTAATTAAAACTTGTTGCTTTCATCATTATTTCCTTGTGGTCGCTCTGTCTGGATCTAACGCTGGCGACAATGATAAGGTGGAGCTGCCGATGGTGCCATTTTCTTAGAACTCAGCCTACTTTCCATAGGCCTCAGGACACCTTACCGACGGCAGACCTGCCACACATAAGAAGGTTGGAGGTTTTTAATGCTGGTACGAATGACTGGTCACAATATGTGGAGAGACTGCAATTTTTTTTGCACCAATGCCATCATGGTGTTGAATGCCAGACGATCATCCTCCTCACGGCTTGCCGGGCTGCCATGTAGAGCACGATCAAGAGCCTGACGTAACCGGTGCACCAGACACACGGTCATTCGTGGACTTTGTCCCTTGGTGGGTGAACATTTCAACCCCAGGCCGTCCATTATCGTTCGTCATTGCTGTTTCCATAACATCGCCCAGGCCCAGGGGGAGTCCAAAAAGAAGTTCATGGCCCACCTGCAGAAGCTCGCAGAGTTCTAAGAATTCAGGACATCACTGTCCGAAACGCTGTTAGACAGGGTGGTTTACGGTATCTTCAACCCAGCAAATCAGGGAAAACTATTAGATGAACCATGGCTGAACCTGAGGGGGGGGCAATCAAATTGGCTGTATCCCGTGAGTGTGGAGCAAGGCGTGCAGGAGATACAGGGCATGGAGGTCCTTGGCCTAGGGCGTTCAACCAGCAGAGAAACGCCTTCTTGAACAGGTGATTCCAACCCCGACTCTGGGGGCACAACTGCCGGGAACCGGACCAATGTCGGAGGGGCCATGATACTAGATGAGTGTTTTCCCCTGACCCGGAAGGCCAGGACCACTGAGACGGGAACACATATGGGCACTAGGACCGCGGTGAGAGGCGCCTGAGAGACGGCCCACCCTCCTGCCACCCTGCCAGGTATGGCCGCCCTCCCTGGGCTCAAGACATTTTTGTGGACAGGACTGCTGATGACTGCCAACAGCTAAGTTGCATCGCTGGGCCGGGTATAGCACTAATACGAGTCACGTTCCAGATAATAGACCTGGCTGGTCCGAAACCCCGAAGACCGCCACTTTCGGGCATGGCTCCACCCTCATCCCCACCACTTTTGACATTGCCTTGAAGAAGGCTGTCCAATACCCAGCAAATCTGGGGCCAGATCAGAACATGTGGGCGTGATTAGCCGGGCCTCCTTGGCACCGTTCACATCTATCCTCCACCTCCGGGAAGAACCTACTCATACGGGTTCTTGTTAAGTGGGCCCTATGTACCATTTTTAGTTGCGTCAGGCTGAGCCTTGCGCACGTGGAGGTGGAGTTGTGCTTCGCTCCGGAGTCCCCACCCTATCTCAATCCCAGGTCCTCCTCCCATTTCTTTCTTGTTGCGTCCAGTACGGTGTCGGCCCTTTGTACCAGTCAGTCATACATGTCACTACAGTTTCCTTTATCTAGTATGCTTGCGTCTAGTAGTTCTTCCAGTAGTGTCTGTTGTGGCAGTTGTGGGTATGTCCTTGTCTCCTTTCGAAGGAAGTTTTTGAGCTGAAGATACCTTAGCTCGTTCCCCCTAGCTAGCTGGAATGTCTCTGTCAGTTCGTCCAGTGTTGCGATCCTGCCGTCCGTGTATAGGTCCCTGACTGTCAGTGTCCCTCCGAGCTGCCCCCACAGATTGAAGGTGGAGTCAGTCAGTGCTGGTGTGAACCTATGGTTGTTGCAGATGAAATGAAAAATAAAATGAAATTTGCTTATTGTCACGAGTAGGCTTCAATGAAGTTACTGTGAAAAGCCCCTAGTCGTCACATTCCGGCGCCTGTCCGGGGAGGCTGGTACGGGAATCGAACCGTACTGCTGGCCTGCTTGGTCTGCTTTAAAAGCCAGCGAGTGAGCTAAACCAGCCCCTACAATGAAAATTGCTTATTGTCACACGTAGGCTTCAATGAAGTTACTGTGAAAAGCTGTGAAAAGATGGAGCTTTGTCCAACATTTTGGTCAGGCCAAATTGCTGTCGTAACTGGTTCCAGGATTGGAGGGTGGCTCTCACCACCGGGCTGCTGGAATGTCTTTTGGTGGGGATGGGAGTGCTGCCGTGGGGAGGGTCTGGAGGGAGGTCCATGTGCAGGAGGCCTCTTCCGCGCGCACCCACTCGCCTTCTGGCTCCTTGATCCATCCCCTTATTCGCTCGGTCATCGCCGTCCAGTGGTAGAATTGTAGGTTTGGGAGGGCTAGCCCCCCCTGGATTTTGTTTTTTGCAGGACCTTCTTTGGGATCCTAGCATCCCCCCCCCCCCCCCCCCCCCCCCAGACGAACGCCATGATTACTTTGTCCAGCGCTTTGAAAAAGGCCTTGGGGATGTAGATCGGAATGGATCTAAGTAGGAAGAGGTACCTGGGCAGCACGTTCATTTTGATCGTCTGGACTCTCCCCGCGAGGGAGAGTGGGAGTGTTTTCCATCTTTGCAGGTCCTTTTTTACTTCCTCCATCAGACTGGTGAGGTTCCATTTGTGATTCCCTTTCCAGTCATGGGCTATTTGGATCCCCAGGTAGCGGAATTTGTGTTGGGCTTGTTTAAACGGCAGTCCCGTTAGTGCTGCCCCCCCCTGCTTGTGGGTGCACTGGGAAGATCTCGCTTTTGCTCATGTTGAGTTTGCAGCCCGAGAAGACGCCAAACTCTTTCAGGAGCCCGATGATTCCATTCATGCTGCTCTGTGGGTCCGAACTGTAGAGGAAGAGGTCATCGGCATAGAGTGAGACTCTGTGCTCTCTGCCTCCCCTTCGGATCCCCCTCCAGCGTTTTGCTGCTCTGAGCGTGATTGCTAGTTGTTCGATCACTAGAGCGAACAGCAGCGGGGACAGTGGGCATACTTGTCTGATGCCCCTGTGCAGCTGGAAGTATCTGGAGGTGTATAGGTCTCTGACTGTTGGTATTGTTGGTCCGTATGCTCACCATGGGAGCGTTGTATAGGAGCTTTACCCAGGAGGTGAACCCTGTTCCAAGCCCGAACCGCTTCAGTGCCTCTATGAGGTATTTCCATTCGACTCTGTTGAAGGCCTTTTCTGCGTCAAGGGAGACAATCACCTCTGGTGTTCTCTCCCCGGAGGGGGTCATTATCACGTTCAGCAGGCGCCTGATGTTCGAGGTAAGCTGTCTACCTTTGACAAAGCCCGTCTGGTCCTCTGCAACCACCCTGGTACACAGTCTTCTAACCTTTTGGCTAGGATTTTGGCCAGTATTTTGGCATCCGCGTTCAGCAGTGGGATGGGTCTGTATGACCCACATTCCGTTGGGTCTTTGTCTTTCTTAGGTATCAGCGAGATTGAGGCCTGTGCTAGCGTGGGTGGCAGTGTGCCCCTAGCTAACGAGTCTGTGAACAACTCCCGTAGGTGCGGGGCCAGTGCTGTCGCAAATCTTTTGTCGAAGTCTGCCGGGACCCGTCTGGTCCCGGCGCCTTCCCAGCCTGCACGGAGCTAATGCTGTCCATGATCCCTCCCAGTGCTAGTGGTGCTTCCAAGCTCCGTTGTCTACCCTCCCCCATGACTGGAATGTCCAGTCCATCAAGGAACCGTTTCATCCCAGACTCCCCCCTTGGGGGCTCTGAGGTGTACAGCCCTTGGTAGAAGGCCTTGAAGGTTTTGTTGATCTTTTATGGTTCTGTTTCGAACGTGCCTCTGGTATCCCTGATTTGTGCAATTTCTCTGGCAATGGAGCCGCCACCACAGGTCCAAGATCCCCAGGATAATGAGACATTAGACGCGGAGGACTCAGGTTCCTTCGATATGGGGAGGCAACAACGTGTGGCTGCTGAGGACCAGGGCTTGGATACCAGTCCACTGGAGGCAGCGCCGCTTAGGTGTTCAGTTCTAAAACGGCGGCCCCCCCGTGAAATGCACATCGCCAGGATCCACAATGTCGCCACTGAGCGCCAACCCAGAGCAAAGAGGACCAGGGGTCCTATCAAGCAACTCATCATGGTGGACGGCGTTCCGGACTTGGGTGAGGGGTTGGGGAGGATTGTTGTAACCCTCACGAGAGTCACGGGGTGTAGATTGTCAGGTTTCCTGTTACCTCGGATGAATACGAGCTTCCCCGTTGAGGGGGAGGGGATTTCTCTTAACAAGGGAAGCCAACCAGACATAAAAACCCCAACTCAGAAGTGGGTCAGCACGGGAGAGCCTGCGGGGAGCGGAGTGGAGTGGAGTGGAGTGGTATGGTACGGTATATCGTAGTTTTATCGCAACAGTGAAACTTGTTGCTTTCATCATCGCTTCCTTGTGGTCACTGTCTAGATCTAACACTGTGCTGTCGGACTCCGTGACACTGTTGGAAATTTGAGATTGTGGGATCGTAGCAAATCCAAGGAAGTCCAAAGTGAGCCGGATAATGAGTCATTTGTTGCAGGTTATGTCCCAAGCAGCAGGTTCATCGCACTGCCCTCAATTACTTCACTGAAGTGCATGTAGCTGTTTTGTGAAACTAGGGTTCGAACAGAGATTTGTGGAATTTGTGCGCATCTTTACACAGCAAAAGCCTTGTCGGACTCAATAATGTTCAACGGTTCCCTGCATCAGAAACCCTGTGAAATCCTAAAGCCTTTAGCTGGGATTCCCCCCTTCCAGTGGTGGCATTTCTGGAAGTGGAGGCAGCTTGCCATTGTCCAATGGGCTCTTCCAGTCCTGCCAAGTTCTATGGCCAGTTGTATTGGTCACCTGCCACACCGCCAGGGAACCCGCAGCAGAGGGTCGCCTTCAGCGGAAATGGAAGCTCCCGCCAGTGGAGGGGCTGGAAAATCACAGCCACAGACTTTCATTATATTTCTGGCGCAGTACATAAAAAAGTTACTCAAGAAACGTTAGAGGGATTAAAACCACTTCTAACCCCTGGGTAACTATACTGGTGACTCTCCCTCCTGACTCTCCACTGGATTCTCTGACTCCCCTCCCACACCCCACAAGACTATCCCTGACCAGCCCCCACTTATCCCTGACTGTTGTATTCTATATTTTCCCCGCGTCTTGACTGTAATAGAGAAATTCAAACAGCATTCATTAGGTAAGCAAAACTGAACTTTATTCACTAATTAGAACTGCTAGCAGAAATTGGCAGAAACTTGGAAAGTCGGAAGGCAGTCAATTACAAACTGCGGAGTCCGTCCCAAGTCTGCGCTAGTACAGAAAAAGAAGGCGATTCTTATACATTATAGGATCAAGATAACATGAATACAGCTTGGTCAGGAATTTGGTCAAAAGTAAAACATAAGTAATAATCTTTACAATGGCGGCACCTTGCTGACCGCCAGGGGACTTGAGTTTCATATTATTATCTTGTCTTTGTTTTAAGTAAGGGAATAAGTTGTTTAGGAACAGGAAGAGATAGTTGTTCAGCTTGTTATGTATTACGACTACTTCTAGCTCCAAGCCTTATCTAGACTCTCAGAGTCACCCGGTTCCCATAGACAGGCTGTTTCTGTTTCTGTGCCTTAGGTTATATGACATTAGTTTAAATTCACTTGTACCAAGAAAACTTGACTACTTTTCCCATCATGCCATTATTTGCTTCATACAATACCGCACTGACGACCCCATGAATCGCCTGACCAATTGACTGCCCCTCCAAACCCTGGACTACACCCTCACTCCTAATAACCATCCTGACTAACACCCCACCCCCTCGACCCTGACAAATACCCACCCGGTTCCCACCCGATAACGCACTATTACTCCTGACCATTCCCCCCCCCCCCCCCCCCCCCCACCCCCCCCCCCCGCCAAATGACTACCCGTGAACTGACGACAATCGTAACCATTGACGAATAACTGAGCTGGACTAGCCATATCAATCCTGTGGCTACAAGAGCAGGTCCGAGGCCAGGAATCCTGCTCCGAATAACTCAACTGCTGACTCCCCAAAGCCATCTACAAGGCACAAGTCAGGAGTACGATGCAATATTCTCCACTTTCCTGGATGAGTGCAGCTCCAACAAGACTCAAGAAGCTCGTATCCATCCAGGACAAAGCAGCCTGCTTGACTGGCACCCTATTCACCACCTTAAGCATTCACTCCCTCTGCCACAGATGCACAGCAGTAGCTGTGTGTGTCATGTACAGGATGCACTGCAGGAACTCACCAAGGCTTCTTAGAGAGTAACTTCCAAACCCATGACCACTGCCATCTAGAAGGACAAGAGCAGCAGATACCTGGGTTCCCCTCCAAGTCACTGACCATCCAGATTTGGAAAAGTATCGCCGTTCCTTCACTGTCGCTGGGTCAAAATCCTGGAATTCCCTCCCTAGCCGATCTGTGGTTGTACCTAGAACATAGAACGATACAGCGCAGTACAGGCCCTTCGGCCCTCGATGTTGCACCGACATGGAAAAAAAAACTAAAGGCTATCTAACCTACACTACGCCCTTATCATCCATATGCTTATCCAATAAATTTTTAAATGCCCTCAATGTTGGCGAGTTCACTACTGTTGCAGGTAGGGCATTCCACGGCCTCACCACTCTTTGCGTAAAAAACCCACCTCTGACCTCTGTCCTATATCTATTACCCCTCAACTTAAGGCTATGTCCCCTCGTGCTAGCCACCTCCATCCGTGGGAGAAGGCTCTCGCTGTCCACCCTATCTAACCCTCTGATCATTTTGTATGCCTCTATTAAGTCACCTCTTAACCTTCTTCTCTCTAACGAAAACAACCTCAAGTCCATCAGCCTTTCCTCATAAGATTTTCCCTCCATACCAGGCAACATCCTGGTAAATCTCCTCTGCACCCGTTCCAAAGCTTCCACGTCCTTCCTATAATGAGGCGACCAGAACTGTACGCAATACTCCAAATGCGGCCGTACTAGAGTTTTGTACAACTGCAACATGACCTCATGGCTCCGGAACTCAATCCCTCTACCAATAAAGGCCAACACACCATAGGCCTTCTTCACAACCCTATCAACCTGGGTGGCAACTTTCAGGGATCTATGTACATGGACACCGAGATCCCTCTGCTCATCCACACTACCAAGAATTTTACCATTAGCCAAATATTCCGCATTCCTGTTATTCTTTCCAAAGTGAATCACCTCACACTTCTCCACATTAAACTCCATTTGCCACCTCTCAGCCCAGCTCTGCAGCTTATCTATGTCCCTCTGTAACCTGCAACATCCTTCCGCACTGTCTACAACTCCACCGACTTTAGTGTCGTCTGCAAATTTACTCACCCATCCTTCTGCGCCCTCCTCTAGGTCATTTATAAAAATGACAAACAGCAACGGCCCCAGAACAGATCCTTGTGGTACGCCACTCGTAACTGAACTCCATTCTGAACATTTCCCATCAACTACCACTCTCTGTCTTCTTTCAACTAGCCAATTTCTGATCCACATCTCTAAATCACCCTCAATCCCCAGCCTCCGTATTTTCTGCAATAGCCGACCGTGGGGAACCTTATCAAACGCTTTACTGAAATCCATATACACCACATCAACTGCTCTACCCTCGTCTACCTGTTCAGTCACCTTCTCAAAGAACTCGATAAGGTTTGTGAGGCATGACCTACCCTTCACAAAACCATGCTGACTATCCCTAATCATATTATTCCTATCTAGATGATTATAAATCGTATCTTTTATAATCCTCTCCAAGACTTTACCCACCACAGACGTTAGGCTCACCGGCCTATAGTTACCGGGGTTATCTCTACTCCCCTTCTTGAACAAAGGGACCACATTTGCTATCCTCCAGTCCTCTGGCACTATTCCTGTAGCCAATGATGACCTAAAAATCAAAGCCAAAGGCTCAGCAATCTCTTCCCTGGCTTCCCAGAGAATCCTAGGATAAATCCCATCCGGCCCCGGGGACCTATCTATTTTCACCTTGTCCAGAATTGCCAACACTTCTTCCCTACGCACCTCAATGCCATCTATTCTAATAGCCTGGGTCTCAGCATTCTCCTCCACAATATTATCTTTTTCTTGAGTGAATACTGACGAAAAGTATTCATTTAGTATCTCACTTATCTCCTCAGCCTCCACACACAACTTCCCACCACTGTCCTTGACTGGCCCTACTCTTACCCTAGTCATTCTTTTATTCCTGACATACCTATAGAAAGCTTTTGGGTTTTCCTTGATCCTACCTGCCAAAGACTTCTCATGTCCCCTCCTTGCTCGTCTCAGCTCTCTCTTTAGATCCTTCCTCGCTTCCTTGTAACTATCAAGCGCCCCAACTGAAACTTCACGCCTCATCTTCACATAGGCCTCCTTCTTCCTCTTAACAAGAGATTCCACTTCTTTGGTAAACCACGGTTCCCTCGCTCGACCCCTTCCTCCCTGCCTGACTGGTACGTACTTATCAAGAACATGCAATAGCTGTTCCTTGAACAAGCTCCACATATCCAGTGTGCCCAACCCTCGCAGCCTACTTCTCCAACCAACACATCCTAAGTCATGTCTAATGGCATCATAATTGCCCTTCCCCCAGCTATAACTCTTGCCCTGCGGGGTATACTTATCCCTTTCCATCACTAACGTAAAGGTCACCGAATTGTGGTCACTGTCTCCAAAGTGTTCACCTACCTCCAGATCTAACACCTGGCCTGGTTCATTACCCAAAACCAAATCCAAAGTGGCCTCACCTCTTGTTGGCCTGTCAACATATTGTGTCAGAAAACCCTCCTGCACACATTGTACAAAGAACGACCCATCCAATGTACTCGAACTATATCTTTTCCAGTCAATATTAGGAAAGTTAAAGTCTCCCATAACAACTACCCTGTTACTTTCGCTCTTTTCCAGAATCATCTTCACCATCCTTTCCTCTACATCTCTAGAACTATTAGGTGGCCTATAGAAAACTCCCAGCAGTGTGACCTCTCCTTTCCTGTTTCTAACCTCAGACCATACTACCTCGGAAGAAGAGTCCCCATCTTGCATTCTTTCTGCCACCGTAATACTGTCCTTGACTAGCAGCGCCACACCTCCCCCTCTTTTGCCCCCTTCTAGTGGTGCTTCCAAGCTCCGTTGTCTACCCTCCCCCATGACTGGAATGTCCAGTCCATCAAGGAACCGTTTCATCCCAGACTCCCCCCTTGGGGGCTCTGAGGTGTACAGCCCTTGGTAGAAGGCCTTGAAGGTTTTGTTGATCTTTTATGGTTCTGTTTCGAACGTGCCTCTGGTATCCCTGATTTGTGCAATTTCTCTGGCAATGGAGCCGCCACCACAGGTCCAAGATCCCCAGGATAATGAGACATTAGACGCGGAGGACTCAGGTTCCTTCGATATGGGGAGGCAACAACGTGTGGCTGCTGAGGACCAGGGCTTGGATACCAGTCCACTGGAGGCAGCGCCGCTTAGGTGTTCAGTTCTAAAACGGCGGCCCCCCCCGTGAAATGCACATCGCCAGGATCCACAATGTCGCCACTGAGCGCCAACCCAGAGCAAAGAGGACCAGGGGTCCTATCAAGCAACTCATCATGGTGGACGGCGTTCCGGACTTGGGTGAGGGGTTGGGGAGGATTGTTGTAACCCTCACGAGAGTCACGGGGTGTAGATTGTCAGGTTTCCTGTTACCTCGGATGAATACGAGCTTCCCCGTTGAGGGGGAGGGGATTTCTCTTAACAAGGGAAGCCAACCAGACATAAAAACCCCAACTCAGAAGTGGGTCAGCACGGGAGAGCCTGCGGGGAGCGGAGTGGAGTGGAGTGGAGTGGTATGGTACGGTATATCGTAGTTTTATCGCAACAGTGAAACTTGTTGCTTTCATCATCGCTTCCTTGTGGTCACTGTCTAGATCTAACACTGTGCTGTCGGACTCCGTGACACTGTTGGAAATTTGAGATTGTGGGATCGTAGCAAATCCAAGGAAGTCCAAAGTGAGCCGGATAATGAGTCATTTGTTGCAGGTTATGTCCCAAGCAGCAGGTTCATCGCACTGCCCTCAATTACTTCACTGAAGTGCATGTAGCTGTTTTGTGAAACTAGGGTTCGAACAGAGATTTGTGGAATTTGTGCGCATCTTTACACAGCAAAAGCCTTGTCGGACTCAATAATGTTCAACGGTTCCCTGCATCAGAAACCCTGTGAAATCCTAAAGCCTTTAGCTGGGATTCCCCCCTTCCAGTGGTGGCATTTCTGGAAGTGGAGGCAGCTTGCCATTGTCCAATGGGCTCTTCCAGTCCTGCCAAGTTCTATGGCCAGTTGTATTGGTCACCTGCCACACCGCCAGGGAACCCGCAGCAGAGGGTCGCCTTCAGCGGAAATGGAAGCTCCCGCCAGTGGAGGGGCTGGAAAATCACAGCCACAGACTTTCATTATATTTCTGGCGCAGTACATAAAAAAGTTACTCAAGAAACGTTAGAGGGATTAAAACCACTTCTAACCCCTGGGTAACTATACTGGTGACTCTCCCTCCTGACTCTCCACTGGATTCTCTGACTCCCCTCCCACACCCCACAAGACTATCCCTGACCAGCCCCCACTTATCCCTGACTGTTGTATTCTATATTTTCCCCGCGTCTTGACTGTAATAGAGAAATTCAAACAGCATTCATTAGGTAAGCAAAACTGAACTTTATTCACTAATTAGAACTGCTAGCAGAAATTGGCAGAAACTTGGAAAGTCGGAAGGCAGTCAATTACAAACTGCGGAGTCCGTCCCAAGTCTGCGCTAGTACAGAAAAAGAAGGCGATTCTTATACATTATAGGATCAAGATAACATGAATACAGCTTGGTCAGGAATTTGGTCAAAAGTAAAACATAAGTAATAATCGTTACAATGGCGGCACCTTGCTGACCGCCAGGGGACTTGAGTTTCATATTATTATCTTGTCTTTGTTTTAAGTAAGGGAATAAGTTGTTTAGGAACAGGAAGAGATAGTTGTTCAGCTTGTTATGTATTACGACTACTTCTAGCTCCAAGCCTTATCTAGACTCTCAGAGTCACCCGGTTCCCATAGACAGGCTGTTTCTGTTTCTGTGCCTTAGGTTATATGACATTAGTTTAAATTCACTTGTACCAAGAAAACTTGACTACTTTTCCCATCATGCCATTATTTGCTTCATACAATACCGCACTGACGACCCCATGAATCGCCTGACCAATTGACTGCCCCTCCAAACCCTGGACTACACCCTCACTCCTAATAACCATCCTGACTAACACCCCACCCCCTCGACCCTGACAAATACCCACCCGGTTCCCACCCGATAACGCACTATTACTCCTGACCATTCCCCCCCCCCCCCCCCCCCCCCCCCCCCACCCCCCCCCCCCCGCCAAATGACTACCCGTGAACTGACGACAATCGTAACCATTGACGAATAACTGAGCTGGACTAGCCATATCAATCCTGTGGCTACAAGAGCAGGTCCGAGGCCAGGAATCCTGCTCCGAATAACTCAACTGCTGACTCCCCAAAGCCATCTACAAGGCACAAGTCAGGAGTACGATGCAATATTCTCCACTTTCCTGGATGAGTGCAGCTCCAACAAGACTCAAGAAGCTCGTATCCATCCAGGACAAAGCAGCCTGCTTGACTGGCACCCTATTCACCACCTTAAGCATTCACTCCCTCTGCCACAGATGCACAGCAGTAGCTGTGTGTGTCATGTACAGGATGCACTGCAGGAACTCACCAAGGCTTCTTAGAGAGTAACTTCCAAACCCATGACCACTGCCATCTAGAAGGACAAGAGCAGCAGATACCTGGGTTCCCCTCCAAGTCACTGACCATCCAGATTTGGAAAAGTATCGCCGTTCCTTCACTGTCGCTGGGTCAAAATCCTGGAATTCCCTCCCTAGCCGATCTGTGGTTGTACCTAGAACATAGAACGATACAGCGCAGTACAGGCCCTTCGGCCCTCGATGTTGCACCGACATGGAAAAAAAAACTAAAGGCCATCTAACCTACACTACGCCCTTATCATCCATATGCTTATCCAATAAATTTTTAAATGCCCTCAATGTTGGCGAGTTCACTACTGTTGCAGGTAGGGCATTCCACGGCCTCACCACTCTTTGCGTAAAAAACCCACCTCTGACCTCTGTCCTATATCTATTACCCCTCAACTTAAGGCTATGTCCCCTCGTGCTAGCCACCTCCATCCGTGGGAGAAGGCTCTCGCTGTCCACCCTATCTAACCCTCTGATCATTTTGTATGCCTCTATTAAGTCACCTCTTAACCTTCTTCTCTCTAACGAAAACAACCTCAAGTCCATCAGCCTTTCCTCATAAGATTTTCCCTCCATACCAGGCAACATCCTGGTAAATCTCCTCTGCACCCGTTCCAAAGCTTCCACGTCCTTCCTATAATGAGGCGACCAGAACTGTACGCAATACTCCAAATGCGGCCGTACTAGAGTTTTGTACAACTGCAACATGACCTCATGGCTCCGGAACTCAATCCCTCTACCAATAAAGGCCAACACACCATAGGCCTTCTTCACAACCCTATCAACCTGGGTGGCAACTTTCAGGGATCTATGTACATGGACACCGAGATCCCTCTGCTCATCCACACTACCAAGAATTTTACCATTAGCCAAATATTCCGCATTCCTGTTATTCTTTCCAAAGTGAATCACCTCACACTTCTCCACATTAAACTCCATTTGCCACCTCTCAGCCCAGCTCTGCAGCTTATCTATGTCCCTCTGTAACCTGCAACATCCTTCCGCACTGTCTACAACTCCACCGACTTTAGTGTCGTCTGCAAATTTACTCACCCATCCTTCTGCGCCCTCCTCTAGGTCATTTATAAAAATGACAAACAGCAACGGCCCCAGAACAGATCCTTGTGGTACGCCACTCGTAACTGAACTCCATTCTGAACATTTCCCATCAACTACCACTCTCTGTCTTCTTTCAACTAGGCAATTTCTGATCCACATCTCTAAATCACCCTCAATCCCCAGCCTCCGTATTTTCTGCAATAGCCGACCGTGGGGAACCTTATCAAACGCTTTACTGAAATCCATATACACCACATCAACTGCTCTACCCTCGTCTACCTGTTCAGTCACCTTCTCAAAGAACTCGATAAGGTTTGTGAGGCATGACCTACCCTTCACAAAACCATGCTGACTATCCCTAATCATATTATTCCTATCTAGATGATTATAAATCGTATCTTTTATAATCCTCTCCAAGACTTTACCCACCACAGACGTTAGGCTCACCGGCCTATAGTTACCGGGGTTATCTCTACTCCCCTTCTTGAACAAAGGGACCACATTTGCTATCCTCCAGTCCTCTGGCACTATTCCTGTAGCCAATGATGACCTAAAAATCAAAGCCAAAGGCTCAGCAATCTCTTCCCTGGCTTCCCAGAGAATCCTAGGATAAATCCCATCCGGCCCCGGGGACCTATCTATTTTCACCTTGTCCAGAATTGCCAACACTTCTTCCCTACGCACCTCAATGCCATCTATTCTAATAGCCTGGGTCTCAGCATTCTCCTCCACAATATTATCTTTTTCTTGAGTGAATACTGACGAAAAGTATTCATTTAGTATCTCACTTATCTCCTCAGCCTCCACACACAACTTCCCACCACTGTCCTTGACTGGCCCTACTCTTACCCTAGTCATTCTTTTATTCCTGACATACCTATAGAAAGCTTTTGGGTTTTCCTTGATCCTACCTGCCAAAGACTTCTCATGTCCCCTCCTTGCTCGTCTCAGCTCTCTCTTTAGATCCTTCCTCGCTTCCTTGTAACTATCAAGCGCCCCAACTGAAACTTCACGCCTCATCTTCACATAGGCCTCCTTCTTCCTCTTAACAAGAGATTCCACTTCTTTGGTAAACCACGGTTCCCTCGCTCGACCCCTTCCTCCCTGCCTGACTGGTACGTACTTATCAAGAACATGCAATAGCTGTTCCTTGAACAAGCTCCACATATCCAGTGTGCCCAACCCTCGCAGCCTACTTCTCCAACCAACACATCCTAAGTCATGTCTAATGGCATCATAATTGCCCTTCCCCCAGCTATAACTCTTGCCCTGCGGGGTATACTTATCCCTTTCCATCACTAACGTAAAGGTCACCGAATTGTGGTCACTGTCTCCAAAGTGTTCACCTACCTCCAGATCTAACACCTGGCCTGGTTCATTACCCAAAACCAAATCCAAAGTGGCCTCACCTCTTGTTGGCCTGTCAACATATTGTGTCAGAAAACCCTCCTGCACACATTGTACAAAGAACGACCCATCCAATGTACTCGAACTATATCTTTTCCAGTCAATATTAGGAAAGTTAAAGTCTCCCATAACAACTACCCTGTTACTTTCGCTCTTTTCCAGAATCATCTTCACCATCCTTTCCTCTACATCTCTAGAACTATTAGGTGGCCTATAGAAAACTCCCAGCAGTGTGACCTCTCCTTTCCTGTTTCTAACCTCAGACCATACTACCTCGGAAGAAGAGTCCCCATCTTGCATTCTTTCTGCCACCGTAATACTGTCCTTGACTAGCAGCGCCACACCTCCCCCTCTTTTGCCCCCTTCTCTGACCTTACTAAAGCACCTAAACCCTGGAACCTGCAACAACCATTCCTGTCCCTGCTCTATCCATGTCTCTGAAATGGCCACAACATCGAAGTCCCAGGTACCTACACCTCAGGGACTGCAGCGGTTCAAGAAGGCAATTCACCACCACCTTCTCAAGGGCAATTAGGGATGGGCAATAAATACTGTCCGTGCCACATCCCATGAATTAATCAAAAAAACCTCTTGCAACATCGATGTCAATTTTCACTTCCCACACCAACTGTTTTTGTATTTCCTCTGAGTGCAAACTTAGTGCCAATTAATAATGAATTATGGAGTTTAATTTTTTAATTCCAATCTAACGGAGGCTGCCCAAATTGATTTTATTCATTTCCACAATAAATAAACAGAAGAAACTTTGATCTCCTGATTCTGAACTGGATACAAACACAGCTCCAAGGGGACGTTCTGAGCCCAAATTCACCACACCACTGTGTCACAATGAATGGGTACGTCAGATTTCTATTCTGTATGTTCTGGAATTTCTACTGATGCTTTAGGAAATTACTTCAACAATGTCATCCATTTTCCCTGTGAAGTGCAAATTCAAAACTTTTTTTTTTTTACAATGAATTTTACAATCTCTAATTTTTTTTATGGTGAAGTTCCCATGGGTCTTGTCCTTCCAGATGGTAGTGGCCATCGATTTAGAAGGTGCTGTAGAAGATTCCATTTGAGTTGTTGTCCTGCATCTCGTAGATGGTACACACGGCTGCTACTGAACACCAGTGCTGAAGGAAGGGAATGTTTGTGGACGGGGTGCCAACTAAGCGGGCTGCTTTGTCCATGGCCTGGTGCTTCTTTTTGTCACATCTCTACACCTGCCCATGCTGCTGTTTTACTCAGCTTCTAGCTCAAGAGTTGAAGACTCTCGGGTCTGCATGGCTCTGACAGTAGAGGGCATTCTAGGAGCCATTTTATTGCTTGGGATGCTTCTCAGTAGATGACTGGGTGTAGCATTCACAGGCTATAAGAGGCATGACAGGAAAGCTCCTTTGCATAGAATCCATCCAATGCAGAAAGACGCAATTTGGCTCATTGAATTTGCACCGACCCTCTGAAAGGACATCCCACCTAGCCCCCCCCCCCCCCTGTCGGCCCTATCCCAGTAACCCCACCTCACCTGCCCAGCTTTGGACACTAAGGGACAATTTTCGCATGGCCAATCCATTTAACCTGTACATCTTTAGACATTAAGGGGCAATTTAGCATGGCCAAGCCACCGAACCTGCTTATCTTTGGACTGTGGGGGGAACACCCAGAGAAAGCTCACGCAGACATGGGGAGAAAGTACAGACTCCACGAAGACATCCAACCAAGGCCAGAATTGAATCTGGCAATGTGAGGCAACAGTGCTAACCACTGTGCCACTGTGTTGCCCTCCCCAAGCGCCCAGCCTAGTGCTTCCCTATGGGAAGCAATGGAATAATGAAGATTAAATCAATTTATGCTGTCCTAACTCACCTCCACCTGGAGAGATACAAGCTACATTTTAGAAATCGATTTCACTCAAATCTGGGACTCACTGACTAGTTTTACCACAGGACAGTATAACGTATATTTAATTCTTAGCAAGGAACAATTACAAATTACTATTAGTTGTCCTTCAGTGCTCTACCAGATCTTGATAGCCACTATTTTTTAACCGGCGTGTAAGATTTAATGAGGCCTTACTAATATCCTGCTGAATAAAACCACCTGATTAACATGGGCCAGACAGCAAGTCAGGAGGAACTGTACGGACTACCCAAGGGAGTGTTTTATACCCTCAGTCTTCTCTATAATAGGCACAATGTATCTCTTCATTGAGCCCAACAATACCTCTGCTGTCACTTAGTTAGGAAGCGTTGAGAGCCAGTCCCTGGATTGACAGGTAAAGCTGTGTGATCTCTCTGGTAAGGCTCTTGATTGAAATGTCCATCGGTAATCACTCATCTACGAGATGCTGAGGATATATATAGGCCAAAGAAAGTATGAGTGAAGAGTAATATTGATTGTGCCAAAACTCATTAATGAAACATTTAATCAGGGCTCAGCTGTGACTGGTGTGTTCCGCTGGAATGGATCAAAGTGGCTGAATTCCAGAATCTCACTAGATTCTGTCCCGTTCCGCAAAGTTTTGCTGATATTTGACATCTTTGCCTTTGGAGAAAAAGAATGACTCGACATTGAAGTTGATGCTGCCAGTTCTGATGGCCTGTGACTGTCCCGTCTCTTAATCAATCTGACAGCAAAGGACATCTGATTTGTTTTAACTCTTGGACAACATTCTGCAGTCATGACTGATACGAAACGCCAAGAAATTAATCATAGAATTAAATATAATGAACTTGTCACAGTTGGGCAATATCTTTGTGGCGAGAAAGGCAACAGCGAATTTAGCTTCACTTACAATGGTCAACTTCTCCTCAATGTTTAAGATAGCTGAACAATGCTTAATTTTTACCTTTTGGTTTTCCCAGGGGATGGACATGGCTGTTGGTGAGGAGGGGATTGTCTCATGGCAATGCTTTAGACATCATTGTGGGTCAGGCTGCATGAGCCCAATGGTCTTTGTCTCCTTTTCATTTTCCGCATCTCGGGCTGCGCCCCTCTTGGTTGAAAGGACACCTGATGCCAGCCCTCCAAACGATGCCAATCTTTAACCAGCCACTGTGGGATACACTGGACTGACAAGCAACACCTGTTCAGATTGAGAACTAAATCGAATGCTGAATCAAATCAAGGGAACTTAACAACTTAAAACCTCCAGGAACTATGCAAGCTGGAACTGAATGCTCTAAATTCAACCCAGTGCCCGTTGCAAAATTACTTAAGGATTTCCTGGAAAAGTAACCTGAATCCACCACACTGAGTGTAATGATGAACTGAACGCTCAGTAACAGCACTAATTTGGGAATTGGACGGGCGTGGGCAGGGACCCGGTACGATCGGCCTTTGGTGACTGTGCGGGGATCAATGCTCCGGGTTACGGGGATAGGACAGGGGAGTGGGCCTAGGTAGAGTGCTGTTTTGTAGGGTCAGTTTGGACTTGATGGGCTGAATGGAGTGGCTTAATTGAGCTGAACAAAATTATAAGGGGAAGACATAGAGGGGACAGGATGAAATTGTTTCCTTTGGTGGAGAATTCTAGAACCAGGGGTCAGAGATTCAAGTTAAGTGGCAGAATGTGCAGAACATAACAACATAAGAACTAGGAGCAGGAGGAGGCCATCTGGCCCTTCGAGCCTGTTCCCCCATTCAATGAGATCATGGCTGATCTTTGTGGACTCAGCTCCACTTTCCGGCCCGAACACCATAACCCTTAATCCCTTTATTCTTCAAAAAACTATCTACCTTTATCTTGAAAACATTTAATGAAGGAGCCTCAACTGCTTCACTGGACAGGGAATTCCATAAAATCACAACCCTTTAGGTGAAGAAGTTCCTCCTAAACTCAGTCCTAAATCTATTTCCCCTTATTTTGAAGCTATGCCCCCGAGTTCTGCTTTCACCCACCAGTGGAAACAACCTGCCCGCTTCTATCCTACCTATTCCCTTCATAATTTTATATGTTTCTATAAGATCCTCCGCATCCTTCTAAATTCCAACAATTACAGTCCCATTCTACTCAACCTCTCCACGTAATCCAACTCCCTCACCTCTGGGATTAATTTAGTTAATCTCCTCTACACACCCTCCAGTGCCAATACATCCTTTCTCAGGTAAGGAGACTAAAACTGAACACAATACTCCAGGTGTGGCCTCACTAACACCTTATACAGTTGCAGCATAACCTCCCTAGTCTTAAATTCCATCCCTCTAGCAATGAAGGATAGAACTCCATTTGCCTTCTTAATCATCTGTTGCACCTGTTGCTCCTTTAAATATTGTATCATTTAAGTAATAATCCCTTTTGCTGTTATTCCTAGCAAAATGGAAAACCTCGGGCGGAATTCTCCGCTCCTGGGAAAAATCGGGAAGGCCATCATGAACTCGGCCGGGTTTCACGACGGCCTCGGAGGCTGCTCCTCTCACCATATTCACCCCCACCTGGGGGGCTAGGAGCGGCGCTCCGTTATTCTCGGCCACCGGGCCTTGACGCGGCGCGCCGAGAATGACGCAAAGGCGGCGCAGTGGCCGTCTTCCCCTCCGCTGCCCCGCAAGACGTGGCGGCTTGATCTTGCGGGGCGGTGGAGGGGAAAGAGTGCGTCGCTTTGAGACGCCGGCCCGACGATCGGTGGGCACTGATCACGGGCCAGTCCCCTCCCGAGCACGGCCGAGGTGCTCACTCCCCTCTCCGACCCCCACAAGCTTCAAACGGGCCTTTGGCGCCCATGTTCACGACGGCAGCGACCAGGTGTGGTTGCCGCCGTCGTGAAACGGTCATGAACGGCAGGCCGCTCGGAATCGCCGGTCGCCATGAAAACGGCGAGCGGCGATTCTCCCACCCGGCGTGGGGAGCGGAGAATCGCGCCCCTCACATTTTTCAATATTGTATTCCATCTGCCAGACCCTAGCCCATTCACTTAAACTATCCAAATCCATCTGCAGGCTTCCAGCGTCCTCTGCACTTTTTGCTTTACCACTAATCTTAGTGTCGTCGGCAAACTAGGACACATTGCACTTAGTCCCCAATTCCAAATCATCTATGGAAATTGTGAACAATTGTGGGCCCAACACTGAACCCTGATGGACACCACTAGCTAATGATTGCCAATCAGAGAAACACCCATTATTCCCCACTCTTTGCTTTCTATTAATTAACCAGTGGCACTTTGACAAAAGCTTTCTGGAAATCAATATATTTCACATCCTTTGGCTTCCCATTGTCTACTGCACTGGTAATGTCCTCAAAAAAATCCACTAAATTATTTAGGCACGACCTGCCCTTTATAAACCCATGCTACGTCTGTTCAATGGGACAATCTCCATCCAGATGCCTCGTTATTTCTTCCTTGATGATAGATTCCAGCATCTTCCCTACTACCGAAGTTAAGCTAACTGGCCTATGATGACCTGCTTTCTGCCTACCTCCTTTTTTAAACAGTGGTGTCACGTTTGCTAATTTCCAATCCGCCGGGACCACCCCAGAGTCGAGTGAATTTTGATAAATTATCACTCGTGCATTTGCAATTTCCCTAGCCATCTCTTTTAGCACTCTGGATGCATTCCATCAGGGCCAGGAGACTTGTCTACCTTTAGCCCCATTAGCTTGCCCATCACTAACTCCTTCGTGATAACAATCCTCTCAAGGTTCTCACCTGTCATAGCCTCATTTCAATCAGTCACTGGCGTGTTATTTGTGTCTTCCACCGTGAAGACCGACCCAAAAAACCTGTTCGGTTCCTCAGCCATTTCCTCATCTCTCATTATTAAATCTCCTTTCTCTCCCTTTTCTGCAGAGGGGACATGAGGAAGAGCTTTTTCATACAGAGGGTAGTGGGAGTCTGGAATTTGCTGCCTGAGTTGGAGGTGGAGGCAGAGACTCTAAACTCTTTTAAAAAGTACCTGGATCTGCACCTTAAGCGCTGTAAGCCACAGGACTATGGACCACCCGGTGCAGGAAGATGGGATAAGAAAGAACACCTGAGTGTTCTCGGGCTGGCATGGACAAGGTGGGCCAAATGGCCTCCTTCTGTGCTGTAACTTTCCTATGATATCTATGGAATGGCCTCCATTTGCGCTGCAGGGATTGTATGGTTTACTCCAACTCAATTTAACTGCCCCATCCCCATATCCTCAAATCACTGAATGTTCATGTATCTACCAATCTCATCCTTGAACAGACTAAACAACGTAGCATCCAGAACTCTCTGAGCTAGATAAATTCCAAAGATTCACATCTCTCTAAGTGAAGAAATATCTCCTCATTTAAGGCTTACATGGCTGGCACCTTATTTTGAAAGAAAGACTTCTGGTCCTAGACTCTCCATTCAGAGGAACCACCTCTCAGGATTTCACCTGTCAACCCCTCGAAGAACTGTATCCATGTCAATAAGACCATCTCTCATACTTCGGAATTCCTGAGAGTACAGTCTCGTTCTACTCAATCGCTCCTCAAAGGACGACCCTCTCATCCTCAGAATCGATCAAAAGGAGCTCTGGTTGACCTTGTTTTTGTTTTAACGTACATGCGTTATTCATGGGCAGAATCTCCTGTGATTGTCCCTTTGAAGCCCCTTCTGAAATACAAAGCTTGCTCTGTTAAGGCAGCCAGCCACAAATTGCTTTCAATTATTCAAGCCAAACACCTCAATGAGATATGGCAATAAATCATTTCATATTCCCCCTGACTCCAGAAAGAAAGATGGAGTTTAGAAGGAGACAGAGATATCTAAGTTTCCCTTTATCTGAATTATTTTGTTAAAAAGTTATGAAAATGATCAAATTGCGACACAAACAAAACATAATACCGGTGATAGACTTTCAGTTGAATTATCTACTCAAATTTGGCTCTTTTTCCATTCCCTGATCCTTTTACATTCTTCTTTTGAGATACTTACTTTTTAAAGCCTTTAAATGATTTAAAATCGTAGAATCCCTACAGCGCAGAAGGAGGCCATTCAGCCCATCGAGTCTGCACCGACCCTAGCTAGGGCCACTCTCTCACCCTACCCCCACTACCCTACCTAACATTTGGACACTAATTTAGCATGGTCAATCCACCTAACCTGCACACCTTCGGACTGTGGGAGGAAACCAGAGCACCTGGAGGAAACCCACGCAGTCATGGGGAGAAATTGCAAATTTTACAGTCACTCGAGGTCAGAATTTACCCCAGGTCCCTGCTGCTATGAGGCAGTAATGCTAGCCACTGTGCCACTGTGTCTCCCTTATGATTGGATGACTATATCTCTCTCAATCGGCCCTTGTGGCTGAGTATTCCATGATCCAATAATCCTCTGTGTGAAAATATTTCTTCTAGCTTCCCTTTTGTTATCTTACTGCCGACCCTGATTCCATGTCTCTTTGTTCCTGATATTACATCTTTCATTATTTATTCTCTCAGAACCATTCATTCGGAATATTAATGTAACATCACGTGTAATCTGATCAGATTGGCAGCCTTTGTGATATTACTTTCTATTTGGAACCTAAACCCACTTGATGTAGAAAACATACGGCTGCTCAGAAACTGACAGTTTTCCAATGGCTCAATGAGATCAAAATGACCTAAATCAGTGTGTGAGCATTCAGCGGATTCCCTTCTTAACCATCACTGTTTCTGTTCAAAAAAGCACCCATTCTTTTAGCCATTTCATAATAACTATAACCTATTTTTTTCTGGTACAATTGCAGTCTGTCTTCTTTGCACACTTTTCATGGTTCTAATCTGGTTCATTTGAGACCATTCTTAGAACTGCAGACAAAACTGCAATTGTGGCCAAACCTATGTCTTGTACACAACATGGCTCAATGCGCCAACCTTTGAGGCTTTATAATCTGTACCCATACATTCCTGCTCCTCCATTTTGTTAAGGATCAAACCAATTAAGGTGCACTTCCTTTCACTGTCCTTTCTCCCAAAGGTACTATTCTACAATGCCCTAGATCTCCCACTCTGCCCAGCCATCTGAACTCACCCAAAACTCGCTTTGTCCTTTCTCACAATTTGATTCTTAATTTGACATTGTCAACATATTTTAATTATTATTTCTCATTTGCCTATGTCGATGTCATTAATATAAAAAAGCACAAACAGGCCTCAGCGCAAACCACATCCTGCCAATCCAAAAACAGAAATGCATTTCTATGCTGTGCTTCTATCCATTAGCTATACCTCTTTCTCTCTTTAATGGTATGATGGCTTTCATGTTGGCTTTCATTGCGAGATGTTTTGAGTACAGGAGCAGCGATATGCTGTCCCAATTATACAGGGCCTTGGTGAGGCCACACCTGGAAGATTTTGTGCAGTTTTGGTCTCCCTTTCTGAGGAAGGATGTTCTTGCTCTCGATGGTGTGCCGCGAAGGTTTACCAGGCTTACTCCGGGGTTGGCGGGACTGATGTACGAGGAGAGATTGACTTGGTTAGGATTGCTTTTGCTAGAATTCAGATGAATGAGGGGGGAAATCTCATAGAGATTTATTAAGTTCTAACAGGACTAGATTGGTGGATGCAGGGAGGATGTTCCCAATGGTGGGTGAGTCCAGAACCAGGGGTCACGTAACGGCGTTCAAAAGGCATCTTGACAAACACATGGATAGGATGGGTATAGAGGGATAGGGCACAAGGAAGTCCTGAGGATTTGGCCAAGGGTGCTACTGTGACCGGTACAGGTCTGGAGGGCCGAAGGGCCTGTTCCTGTGCTGTATTGTTCTTTGTTCTTTTGTTCTTTGTCTGAGGATTCGGGGTAGACCATTTAGGACAGAGATGAGGAGACATTTCATCACCCAAAGAGTGGTGGGCCTGTGGGATTCATTATCACAGGAAGTCGTTGAGGCTAATACATTGAATACATTCAAGAGGCAGCTAGATATAGCACTTTGAGGCTAATGGGATCAAGGGTTATGGGGACAAAGCAGGATTAGGCTAGAGTTGGACAATCAGCCATGATCGCGATGAATGGTGGAGCAGGCTGACTGGCCCCCTCCTGCTCCTATGTTTCTTCTATCCACAGAACTATATGCCCTGTTAATAGAATGCTGGTGAAAAAGGAGCTATCCAGACCAACCCCATTTTCTAGCTCTTGGTCTGTAGCCCTGTAAATTATGGCACCTCCAGCCCATTTCCATTTGATTACAAATGAAATGCACGTTTCTGCCTCTACCACCTTTTCAGGCAACGAGTGGTGGATCATCCACCACCCCTGACCCTACCAATTTTTAAAAATCAAACCTGGTTATTGGCTGCTACACTAAAGGTTCTGCAAATCTACACATACTAAGCCCTTCATCGTTTTCTAAACTTCAATGTTTAGCTCACTGAGCTAAATCGCTGGCTTTGAAAGCAGACCAAGGCAAGCCAGCAGCACAGTTCGATTCCTATAACAGCCTCCCCGAACAGGCGCCGGAATGTGGCGACTAGGGGCTTTTCACAGTAACTTCATTTGAAGCCTACTCGTGACAATAAGCGATTTTCATTTTTCATTAAATATTAGGGTCGCACAGTGGTTAGCACTGCTGCCTTGCAGCTCCAGGGACCCTGTTTTGATTGCGACCTTGGATGACTGTGTGGAGTTTGCACTTTCTCCCCGTGCCTGTGTGGGTTTCCTTCGGGTGCTCCAGTTTCCTCCCACAGTCCAAACACATGCAGTTTACGTGGATTGGCCATGATAATTTGCCTCTTAGTGTCAGAAAATGTGCACATTAGGTTGATTGGCCATGCTAAAATCGCACTTTACTGTCCAATGATGTGCATGTTTGGTGGGATAGGGCAGGGGAGTGAACCTAGGTCGGGTGCTCTTTCTCAGAGGGTTGATGCAGACTCAATGGGCCAAATGGCCTCCTTCTGCACTGCAGGGATTCCATGTTTATCCCTTTCAGCTTCCTCTATTCCAAAGAAAATAACCCCCATGTAATCAATCTTCCCTCATCACTAAAATTCTCCATTCCTGGCAACATCTTGTAAGCCTCATCACTGGAGAATTGCTGCAACCGCGCAACGACGCCCCGACGCCGGCACGCGATTCTCTGCGGTGCAGAGAATCGGTGCCATTTGCGCCGGCGCGTTTGGTGCAGCGCCGGCTGCGGGCCGCTGGAATCGGCTGGGCTGCCGATTCTCCGGCCCGGATTGGCCATGCAGTCGCGCGGATCCGGCAGAGTCCCACTGGCACCGTTCACCCCTGGTCACTGCCGCCGGGAACTCTGCCCGAACGGTCAGGGGGGGGGTGGCCTGTGGGGGGGGGGGGGGGGGGGGGGGAGGGTGGGAGGCCGTTGAGGGGGCCCTTCACCGGGGGGGGGGGGCATCCGATGGGGTCTGGCCCGCGATCGGGGCCTCTCCTCCACTGGGCCTACTTTCTGGCGCGGCTGGCCCCTGAACACCGACGCCATGTTGAGTTGGGGCCGGCACACTAAAGAAGTCCCCCGCGCATGTGCAGGTTGGCTCGGCGCCAATTTGGCGCCGGGAAAGAAGGCTGGAGCAGCGTGAATCGCTCCAGTGCCATGCTGGCCCCCTGTGGGGGCCAGAATCGGTCGTACCAGGGCCTGGTTCGTGCCGTCATGAAACGCGATGGCGTTCACGACGACACGAACACTTGAACTCCTTATTGGGGAATCGCCCCCTTAACTCCCCTGAATGTGGTCACGTCTTTACTGTAATGCGATGACCAGACCTGGAAGCAGCACTCTAACTGCCGTCTAGCTATCCTTTTGTACCATTAATTTTCATTAATTTTCCTTACCTTATATTCTAGGCTTTAAAATAAAATAAAGTATACCATATGCCTTCTTGACCACCTTATTTAGCTGGAGCATCTGTTTCTCTGCACTCTGCAGTATTTTTATGGAGACCAACCAAGCCAAAGACACAAATTGACTGAATGATCCCAATGGGAAAACCAATTCAGCCACAAAGCCCTTCAAAGCTCTGAACCTCTCAGCTTCTTTGAAGATTTAGCCACTTATCCTCAACTGACAGCAATTGCCAGCCAACCTGACTTCCACCACCACAATCTTCATCTCTTCTGCAGGACCTCCTCAGCTCTGCTTTGACTGTCTTGATGGAGTTGATCCACCATTAACAGCCCTGTGCACTGGATGATTAATTCTGGTCATTCAGTTCCTCGAAAAGGAGGCACGAGGAGCAAAACATTATTTTTCTTCATCACTTCTGTTCACCTTCTTTTTAACTGTGTCACAACTTGTCTTCTCTCAGAAGTGGTCAGCTGAGTCCCATTCATGACGGCACCAATGGTGATTTAAAAAAACAGGTAAAAGATATGGGGAACAGGTGGGGAGGTGAATTTGAGGCCAGGAAGGGGTCAGCCATGATCTGATTAAATGGTGGAGCAGGCTCAAAGGGCTGAATTGCCTACTTCTGCCCCTAATTCCTATGTTCCAATGAACACAATACGTTCATAAAAACGAGGGGCAAGAGCCGGCATTCGGCCTTTGAACCTGCTCCGCCATTAAATATGATCATGGCCAATTCTCTATCTCAATGCTACATTCTCACTTTCTCCCCATATCCCTTGATGCCATTAAAATCTAAAAGAAGATTTGTCCCTTTCTTGGACACATTCATTGACTTCTTCACCACAGCCTTCTGTGGTAGAGAATTTCATAGGTTCACCAGCCTTTGAGTGAGGAAAGGTTTCCTCATCTCAGTCCTAAAAGGTCTCTCGTATCCTAGGACATTGTCATTTGGTTCCAGATTCCCCAACCAGTGAAAACATCCTCCCTGCATCTAGTTTGTCCAGCCCTGTTAGAATTTTATACATTGCCATCAAGTCTCCGTTAATCCTTCTGCGTCTTCCACTTTCATTGACTGATGCACAAGGACACCCAGATTCCTTTGCACATCACACTTCCCAATATAGCACCATTTAAATAATACTCTTCCTGTCTGTTTTTCACTTCTAAGTGTATACCTTCACATTTAGCCACATTGTACTGCATCAGCAATGTATTCGCCACTAACTCAATTTGTGAGGATGCCTGGTTGCATCCTCCTCACAACTCAGCCAAGTTTTGCGTTGTTAGCAAACTTAAAAATGTTACATTTGGTTCCCTCACCAAGATCATTTATATACATCGTGAACATCTGGGATCCAAGCATTGATCCCTGCGGTACCTCACTTGTTGCTGCCTGCCACTCAGAAAAAGACCCATTTATTCCTACTCTGTTTCTTGTCTATCAACCAATTCTCAATCCAAGCCAATATGTCCATGTGCTTTAATATTGCTCACTAACCTCTTATAAGGGACCTTATAAAAGCCTTTTGAAAATCCAAATACATCACATCAACTGGTTCTCCCTTATCTATTCTACTGGTTGCATCCTCAAAAAACTCCAGTAGTTTTGTTAAACATGATTTGCTTTTCATAACCCCATGCAGGCTTTGTCCAATCCTGTTAATGCTATCCAAATATTCTGTTATCAAATCTTACATAATAGACTCTAGCATCTTCCCCACTATAGATGTCAGGCTAACAGGTCTGTAATTTACCCTTTTTTCACTCTCTCCTTTTTTAAATAGTGGGGTTACATCCGCCACCCTCCAATTATAGATCAAGTAGACTCCATAATACATTTTGGAGTTGTTAAATCCTGGCCCATAACAAAATTGGGGGCTCATGGGATAAACATATATCTTTCGTGATTGGGGTGGCTTAATACCCGAGCAGAACAAAAAGCGAGAGAAAGGGAGGTACAGATCAGGGGAAAAGAAAAAAGAGAGAGAGGAAAAAGAAAAAGGAGGGAGTCTTTGATCTTCAGAAACTGGCCAGGAAATGTAAAAGTTAGTTAAAATTGGCGGAGGTACAGAGAAATGTGCAGCCTGAGGATAGTGCTGAGGATAGTGAACAAGAGCGTCATAGTTGAAGGCTTGGTGGGGATCTATTTATTTAAATATGTCCAAGCATTGCCAACATTTATTGAGAAGGATGCAGAAGCCTTTTTCATTTCATTTTAGAAGGTAGCAGGGCAGCACGGTGGCACAGTGGTTAGCATTGCTGCCTACGGCGCTGAGGACCCGGGTTCGAATCCCGGCTCTGGGTCACTGTCCGTGTGGAGTTTGCACATTCTCCCCATGTCTGCGTGGGTTTCACCCCCACAACCCAAAAGATGTGCAGGATAGGTGGATTGGCCACGCTAAATTGCCCCTTAATTGGAAAAAATAATTGGGTGCTCTAAATTTATTTTAAAAAATAAAAAATTTTAGAAGGTAACTAAACAAATGAAATGGCCACCGGACATTTTGCTATTACAGATTCAAACAAAGTTGGTAGGTAGAGCTAGTGAAGTGTTTGCATCACTATCAGAGGAGATATCTGGGATGAATGAGGAGGTAAAAAAATCCAACTTAGGTGCATATGAAGTAGTGCCTGAAGCCTGCAGACAAAGTTTTAGAAATTTAAGGAAATAACCTGGTCAAACATACATAGGGTGGGTTCTCCGACCCTCCGTGCCGGGCGCGATTCCGGCGCGGGGGCGGAGAATAGCCGTTCACGTCCAAAATCCTGCGCTTCCGCGATTCTCCACGGACCCGCCAGTCGCACATGCAGGGTCGATGCGGTGCCGGTCGAGGGCCGTTGGAAGAGGCCCTTGCGGTGAATCTCCGCCGTCAACCAGCCGAGTTCTCGCCAGCGAAGTTGACATCTGGTACCACCCAGTGGGAGCTCAGACCCGGGGCCACGTTGGAGGCCAGGCCCGTGATCAGAGGCCATCGATTGGCGGGCTATTGCGATCTGGGGGGACCTACCTTACTCCGCGTGGGCCCACTGTGTAGGTCCGCCATGTCGGCGGTACCTGCGCCGAAGTGGGCTGCCACGCGCATGTGCGGACCCGCTTGCGGCCACCGCACAATTGCATTGCCACTTGGTCTGGACAGCAGGGCCCCACCAGCAGCCAGAGCTGCGCAACACACTAGGGCCCTGCTAGCCCCCTGGAAAATGTAGACTCTCCACGGATTTTCGAGGAAAAAGTCCAGAGTGATTCTCGCCTGTTTTCCAGCAGAAGTGTGGACTTAGTCCCAAAAAGGGAGAAGTCCGCCCTTAGAATTTGAAAGGATGAAACAGAGTAATTTTGAGAGGTGGATAAGGGCTTTGAAAATAGACCAAACGTATGAAGCTCTTAGAGAAATTATACTTCTGGGGGAGTTTAAAAATTCAATTCCTGATGTAGTGAGAAGTCATGTGGAAGAACAGAGGGTTAAAACTGTGAGATTAGCAGCAAAAATGGCAGATGATTATGAATTAGTTTATAAATCAATGTTTGGTTTCCGGCATCAGTTCCAGACTGTGAGGAATAGAAACTGGGGACATGAGAAATACTCAAATCGTAAAGGTAACAGAGATCTGATGGGAGATAATAAGCATAGTGTACCTCAGATTAAAAAAGAAATCCAGGAGGGTGGAAGAGAAATGAAATGTTTCAAATGTTTTTACTGTAATAAACGGGGCCATGTAAAGTCACAGTGTCAGGGGTCGAAGAAAAGCACTGAGAAGGCTGCTGTGGTAAAACAGGATGACAGTGGGGTTTGTTAGAGTGGTAAGCGAAGGAGGGGCAAAAGAATGTACAGCCTGATCAAGAGGTGATTGATCAGAAGGTGCCAGATCTCTTTAAAGAATTTACAAGTGTGGGGAATGTTTAGTCATGTGTACCAGGAGAAGTAGGTAAAGAAGTCAGAATTTTATGAGATACAGGAGAGTCAATCTTTGATGGTAAGAGATGAGGAGTTATGTACTTTTGGAGGAATATTGCCAGAATAGGTGGTAATATGTTGAATTCAGTGTGAGCAGAGTAGTGTTTTACATATTATATAAGGTGAGGTTGGAAGTCCAGTGACGAGTGGTGAAGTTGTAGCAGGGGTAATAGAAAAACTATCTTGTCCATTAATACAGTTTCTTTTGGGTAATGATATAACTGGATCGCAGGTGGGAGTGATGCCTACTGTGGTTGATAGGGCAGTGGAAAATCAAACAACTGAATTGTTGAAGGACGAATCACTGGGTATTTTTCCAGATTGTGTCGTAACAGAGTCGCAAAGTCACAGGTTTAGACAAGAGGAATAATCAAAGAGTGAAGATAATGTTGACGTTCAATTATCAGAAACAATTTTTGATTAGATGGTTGGAAAAGAACAAGAAAAGGTGAAGGATGAGGCGGTTATTTTTAGTTCAGGAAAGCAGGCGGAGTAAGAATAGAAAGATATAGAAATAAAACGGTGTATCAGAAAGCATATACGGAAGAGGAATCAGTATATACCAGAATGTTATCACCTTAAAAATGATGTCTTAATGAGAAAATGGAGTCCTTTACATATGAAGGTGGATGCATATTGTGGGCAGCACGGAAGCACAGTAGCACAGTGGTTAGCACAGTTGCTTCAAAGCTCCTGAGCCCACTTTCGATTCCCAGCTTGATTCACTGTCTCTGCGGAGTCTGCACGTTCTCCCCGTGTCTTCGTGGGTTTTCTCCGGGTGCTTTGGTTTCCTCCCACAGTCCAAAGATGTGCAGGTTAGGTGGATTGGCCATGCTAAATTACCCTTAGTGTCCAAATAGGTTGGATGGGGTTACTGGGCTACGGGAATAGGTGGAGGTGTGGGCTTAGGTGGGGTGCTCTTTCCAATGGCCGGTGCAGACTCGATGGGCCAAATGGCCTCCTTTTGCACTGTAGATTCTATGATTCTAGGATGAAAAGTAGGCAGTTCATCAAGTGGTATTGCCGGTAGGATATAGAAAGGAGGTGGTGCGAGTAGCACATGAAGTGCCAGTAGGTCATTTCTGAGTAAGGAAAACTCAAGCTAAATACAAAACCATTTTTATTGACCTGCACTGCATTGAGATCGTAGTTAACTTTTGTCAATCATGTCACACACGTCAAGTGACAGGGAAACCTCAAGCGGTGATAAAATTAGCGCCCTTAATAATCATTCCAGCATTTGAGGAACCTTTTACAATCACCTTAATTGATTGCATAGGACTGCTTCCGAAAACAAAAAGTGGGAATATCCCTTTCCATCCCCCTCCCCCCCCCCAACCCCGGCCGGGACAGAGAATCGGCACGGCGCCACGCGAATCGCGCCCTGACAGCGGAGAATCGGCGGCATCGTCGCTGGTGTGGTCAGCACGGCGTCAGACGGGGTATGCGCCGACTCTCCGGCCCAGGCCAGCACGGGCCAGAGCACCAATTATCCAGCCCAGATGGGCCGAGCGGCCGTCACAGAAAATCTGAGTCCCGCCGGCACCGTTCTAACAGCCTCTGAGCCGGTGGAACCTCGGCGTTGAAGGGTCCGGAGGCGGCCTCTGGGCGTGAAGGAGGGGTCTGATCCAATGGGGGGCCTCCGTAGTGGCCTAGCCCGCGATCAGGGCCCACTGATCGGCAGGCCGGACTCTCTGGCTGGGGGCCTCCCTTCCTCCGCGCCGGCTCCTGTAGCCCTGCGCCATTTGGTGTTGAGGCTGGCACAGGCTTAGCCGCCCGATGGCAGAATCCCGCCCAAAATCTTTTGACTACAATGGATGTTTCTACTAGGTTTCCAGAGGCCATTCTAGTACACAATATTACATCTAAAAAGATTACGGAGGAGTTACGGAGTTCTTTACTAGACATGGACTACCCATAGAAAAACAATTGGATCAATGATTAAATTTTACCTTGAGGTTACTCAAGGAAATTATGGATAGCTTCGGAGTAAAACAATTTAAATCAACTGCGTACCATCCAGAATTGCAAGGAGCATTAGAACAGTGGTATCAGACATTCAAGACAATGTTGAGGGCTTATTGTCAAGATTATCCAGAGGATTGAGATAGATAGATAGAGAAATACAGCACAGAACAGGCCCTTCGGCCCACGATGTTCCGCCGAACTTTTGTCCTAGGTTAATCATAGAATTTTGGACAATTTTTCATGGCCAATCCACCCAACCTGCACATCTTTGGACTGTGGGAGGAAACCGGAGTACCCGGAGGAAACGCACGCAGTCACAGGGAGGATGTGCAGACTCCACACAGACAGTGACCCAAGTCGAAATCGAACTTGGGACCCTGGAGCTGTGAAGCAATTGTGCTATCCACAATGCTACCGTGGTGCCCTTAAGAAGTTAACCTACACTCCATTATTCTACCCTAATCCATGTACCTATCCAATAGCCGCTTGAAGGTCCCTAACTTTTCCGACTCAACTACTTCCACAGGCAGTGCATTCCATGCCCCCACTACTCTCTGGATAAAGAACCTACCTCTGACATCCCCTCTATATCTTCCACCATTTATCTTAAATTTATGTCCCCTTGTAATGGTGTGTTCCACCCGGGGAAAAAGTCTCTGACTGTCTACTCTATCTATTCCCCTAATCATCTTATAAACCTCTATCAAGTCGCCCCTCATCCTTCTCCGTTCTAATAAGAAAAGTCCTAGCACCCTCAACCTTTCCTCGTATGACCTACTCTCCATTCCAGGCAACATCCTGGTAAATCTCCTTTGCACCTTTTCCAAAGCTTCCACATCCTTCCTAAAATGAGGTGACCAGAACTGCACACAGTACTCCAAATGTGGCCTGACCAAGGTTTTGTACAGCTGCATCATCACCTCACGGCTCTTAAATTCAATCCCTCTGCTAATGAACGCTAGCACACCATAGGCCTTCTTCACAGCTCTATCCACTTGAGTGGCAACTTTCAAAGATCTATGAACATGGACCCCAAGATCTCTCTGCTCCTCCATGTTGCCAAGAACCCTACCATTAACCCTGTATTCCGCATTCATATTTGTCCTTCCAAAATGGACAACCTCACACTTGTCAGGGTTAAACTCCATCTACCATTTCTCAGCCCAGCTCTGCATTCTATCTATGTCTCTTTGAAGCCGACAACAGCCCTCCTCACTATCCACAACTCCACCAATCTTCGTATCATCTGCAAATTTACTGACCCACCTTTCAACTCCCTCATCCAAGTCTTTAATGAAAATCACAAACAGCAGAGGACCCAGAATTGATCCCTGCGGTACGCCACTGATAACTGGGCTCCAGGCTGAATATTTGCCATCCACCACCACTATCTGTCTTCTATCGGTTAGCCAGTTCGCTATCCAACTGGCCAAATTTCCCACTATCCCATGCCTCCTTACTTTCTGCATAAGCCTACCAAGGGGAACCTTATCAAATGCCTTACTAAAATCCATGCACACCACACTCACTGCTTTACCTTCATCCACATGCTTGGTCACCTCCTCAAAAAAGTCAATAAGACTTGTAAGGCAAGACCTACACCTCACAAATCCGTGCTGACTATCCCTAATCAAGCAATACCTTTCCAGATGCTCAGAAATCCTATCCCTCAGTACCCTTTCCATTACTTTGCCTACCACCGAAGTAAGACTAACTGGCCTGTAATTCCCAGGGTTATCACTATTCCCTTTTTTGAACAGGGGCACGACATTCGCCACTCTCCAATCCTCTGGTACCACCCCTGTTGACAGCGAGGACGAAAAGATCATTGCCAACGGCTCTGCAATTTCATTTCTTGCTTCCCATAGAATCCTTGGATATATCCCGTCAGGCCCGAGGGACTTGTCTATCCTCAAGTTTTTCAAAACGCGCAACACATCTTCCTTCCTGACAAGTATCTCCTCAAGCTTATCAGTCTGCTTCACGCTGTCCTCTCCAACAATATGGCCCCTCTCGTTTGTAAATACTGAAGAAAAATACTTGTTCAAGACCTCTCCTATCTCTTCAGACTCAATACACAATCTCCCGCTACTGTCCTTAATCGGACCTACCCTCGCTCTAGTCATTCTCATATTTCTCACATATGTGTAAAAGGCCTTGGGGTTTTCCTTGATCCTACCCGCCAAAGATTTTTCATGCCCTCTCTTAGCTCTCCTAATCCCTTTCTTCAGTTCCCTCCTGGCTATCTTGTATCCCTCCAGCGCCCTGTCTGAACCTTGTTTCTTCAGCCTCACATAAGTCTCCTTCTTCCTCTTAACAAGACATTCAACCTCTCTTGTCAACCATGGTTCCCTCACTCGACCATCTCTTCCCTGCCTGACAGGGACATACATATCAAAGATACGCGGTACCTGTTCCTTGAACAAGTTCCACATTTCACTTGTGTCCTTCCCTGACAGCCTATGTTCCCAACTTCTGCACTTCAATTCTTGTCTGACAGAATTGTATTTACCCTTCCCCCAAATATAAACCTTGCCCTGTCTCCATAACTAAAGTGAAAGTCACAGAATTGTGGTCACTACCTCCAAAATGCTCCCCCACAAATCTATCACCTGCCCTGGTTCATTACCAAGTACTAAATCCAATATGGCCTCCCCTCTGGTCGGACAATCTACATACTGTAAAGGAATTCTATTTGTACTGTTCCGTGCAATTAGGGATGCACCTAATGAGTCAACCAAATTTGTTCTTTTGAATTGATTTTTGGTCATAAGGGGCGGAATTCTCCGCCCCCGCCATGGCCGGAATCCTCCGCCACCCGGGAATTGGCAGGGGCGAGAATCGCGCCCCGCCGATCAGTGTGCCCCCCCGCGGCGATTCTCCAACCCACGATGGGCCGAAGTCCCGCCGCTGAGAGGCCAATCCCACCGCTGTGGTTTAAACCACCTCTGGTGGCGGCGGGATTGGCGGCGTGAGCGGGCCCCCGCGGTGCTGGGGGGGGGGCGCGGGGCGATCGGACCCCGGGGGGTGTTCCCACGGTGGCCTGGCCCGCGATCAGGGCCCACCCATCGGCGGGCAGGCCAGTGCCGTGGGGCACTCTTTTTTCTTCCGCCACCGCCACAGCCTCCACCATGGTGGAGGCGGAAGAGAACCCCCCTACCGCGCATGTGCCGGTGGTGACATCAGCGGCAGCTGACACACCGGCGCCTGCACGAACCTTTCGGCTAGCCCCAACGCCGGACGGTGGGCATCAAAGGCCGTTGGCGCTGGTTTTGGCGCCAGTCGGCCTGACGCCAACCACTCCGGCGTGGGCCTAGCCCCCAAAGGTGTGGAAAGTTCTGCACCTTTGGGGAGTCCCGACGCTGGAGTGGTTGGCGCCACTCCGCTACGCCGGGACCCCCCCCACCCCGCCAGGTAGGAGAGAATCCCGGCCAAGGTAAGAGGACCACTTAAATTCATTAAGGCGAAATTGGTGAGTGAGCAGTCTGAAATTACATTATTGGATTGCGTGTCAAATTTTAGGGAATGATTAAATCGAGCAGGTGAATTGGCTGGACAACATTTAAAAGTTGCACAGCATGTGATGAAACAGATAGCAGACAAGAAAGCAAAAGGTCGTAGTTTTGCCAGTGGAGATAAAGTTTTAGTATTGTTACCAGTGGTAGGTGAACCTTTGAAAGCAAGGTTTTGTGGATCTTATCAGATTGAAAGGAAATTGAGCGAGGTGAATTATTTGGTAAGAACGCCAGATAGAAGGAAAACTCACCGAGTGTGGCATGTGAATTTTGAAAGGTACTTTGAAAGGGAAGGTAAGCAAAAGGAGGAGGTTTTATTGATTCTAACTGAAAGTGAAGAACTAGATCCAGCTGACCGAATTTGACATTCCTCAAATTAATTTGGATAATGAGGATGTTCTTAAAAATTGGGATAAATTATTGAGTTACCTTTCAGAGGAAAAACAAACCTACCTGAAAGAGTTATTAATATCACATGGGCAAGTTTGTGGAGATAAGTTGAAAAGTACTTAAATGGCTCTACATGATACAGATGTGGGAAATGCTGTTCCAATAAAACAACATCTATGTAGTCTTAACCCGACAAAACTGGCACAGGTTCAAAAAGAAATTGAAAGTATGCTTAAAAATGGCAGAATTGAAGCGGGTTGCAGCCAATGGAGCTCATCCATAGTGATGTTGCCGAAATGGGACAGTAACCAATGATTGTGTGTGAACTATAGAAAGGTTCATGCAGTTGCAAGAACAGACTCTTATCCTATGCCATGGTTGAAGGACTGCATTGAGAAGGTGGGGCAATCAGCTTTTATCTCCAAGCTGGATTTACTTAAAGGTTACTGGCAGGTACCTTTATCCGAAAGGGCGAAGGAGATTTCAGCTTTTGTGACTCCAAATGGTACATACCAATTCAAAGTAATGCCATTTGGCATGAAAACGCCCCAGCTATATTCAACGGTTAACTAACACAGTCATCTCAAGATTACCCAATCGTGTAGCATATGTAGACAATCTGATGATTTTTAGTCAGACATGGAAAAAACATGTGAAGCATCTGATGGAGTTATTCGATCGACTTCAGGAGGCGTGTTTGATGGTAAACTTCATTGAAGCCTACTCGTGACAATAAGCGATTTTCATTTCATTTAATTTCAATTGAGTTTGGAAAAGCCCAAGTCACGTTCCTCGGCCATACAATTTGACATGGACAAATTATCCTACAGGATGTGAAAGTAAAAGTTATTTGGGAGTTTCCAATACCCTCGGCACAAAGGGAAATAATGAGATTTCTTGGCATGAGTGGCTTTTGCCTTAATTTTGTGCCAGGTTTTGCAGGGTGGTTGTTCGACTGACAGAGTTGCTGAAGAAGCACAGCAAATTTCAGTGGACAGCGGAATGTCAACAGGCTTTTGAGGCCTGAAGACTGTGTTAACCACTGCTCCTGTGTTGGAGAATTACAAGAGGCCTTGCGATCGGATTGACTTGAAAGAAAGATGCAGATGCTGTAGAGAAATGGATGGATTGTGCAGAGACCTTCCTGTCCAAGGAGACTGCCAACCAAAAGGAATTCTAGTTGTAGTAAAGCAAAGAACTAAAAATTGTCTAAATTATTGAAACTGTTTGCCTGTTTTGTTTTTGTTTAAAAAATGTATGTTTATTGAAAACTGTTATTAATGGGCAAGTGAAAAGATGAAAAATGCGACCATCTTTGAAGATGATGGTTTATTTTTTTTTCTTGGGGAGAGGTATCATGGGAGTGTCCCTTCAAGAAAGGTTTTTGTCTTGTCACATGGCTTCAGTGTTGTCATTGTGTGGGTGGAGCTGAGCTGTGGCTCTGTGGGTTTTATTTTTGCTTTGGGTTTGGACTGGTTTGAACTGCACAGGTTGAAAGAAGTGTCTCTCCATCTTCATTTTAAAAGCTGTTTCCAGACTGCTTGGTAACTTAAAAGAGATCATTGTTTTTGGAAGGAATTCAAATGTGCCATTTGAAAAAGAGAACAGAATATTAATCACAGTCTTGTAAAGTGAGAGTGCCATGTGCTGCACCATGCCTTTGAATAGGGATTTCTGGCTTTACTTGGATTTTGTTATTGAATTGGAACAGTTAAAGGGGAATTCATTAAGGGTAGCTGGTACGGTCTTTTTGTTTGCAATTGGATGCAAACTTGGTATGTGTGTTTATACACATGTTTTCTAAGTTCTTAGAATAAAGCTTTTTTTAATAAAAGTGCCTAAGAAGTTGAATAACAGCTGAAAGGCAGGCTCTTGTGCTAATTGCAACCAAAATCAATAAACAGCTATAGATCAGGTGAACGCCAGACTACACTTTGGAGTTTTCTAAAGCTGGCCTATAACACAGCTTTTTTGCACCTGCTTCACTGGACATTTCCATAGTCCCCACAGATTAGGATGTGGAAAGTAAAGTCGCCATAGTCCCAGACATTAACATCACCCTTTGAGGGTGAAAGCTGATGGGTTGTGATTTGGGTTGTGATGGGTTGTGTCTGCAGGGGCTGGTTTAGCTCACTGGGCTAAATTGCTGGCTTTTAAAGCAGACCAAGCAGGCCAGCAGCACGGTTCGATTCCCGTACCAGCCTCCCCGGACAGGCGCCGGAATGTGGCGATTAGGGACTTTTCACAGTAACTTCATTGAAGCCTACTCGTGACAATAAGCGATTTTCATTTCATTTCATTTTCATTTAACCTGATCACACCTCAGGCAAGGGGCAAGGTTGAGAAGGCAGGGTCTTCATGAATAACCTCAGCCGGTATGGAAATTGAACCCACACTGTTGGCCTCGCTCTGCATCACAAACCAGCTGTACAACCAACTGAATTAAATCAATTAGGTGCTGATATTATTATGCCACTACTGAACAGACCCCTGTGTGACAGAGAATTTAGAAATTTAACCAAAGTTTGATTCACCTTTCTCCCAATTATAATTAACTACAATGTCTACAAGAACTTTACTTAAATAGTGCTAATAAAAATTACGTTTTTAAAAAATCATTTATCCTCTGCGTTAAATGAAATGCCTCCGGAATGGCATCCTCCTTACATCGTATTTCTCTGAGGGAAAAAAAGAGTCTCAAATCATTCATTTCCCTCCTGTAAAATGAAGGCTTCTGCCAAACATTTGAAGATCTCTTCCCTTCTCCGATTCACATTCCCTCGAAGATGAATCCACTCTGAATTACTGGTTCTCCGCATCTTCCTGTCAAGAAGTGACACCATCAGCAGCTGTCAAGATTTGTCCAAGATTGATCAGGTCAGAAACTTATTTAAAATGTTGACGGTTCTGATTGGCACCTACTGCGCTGGGCCGTTAATGATATTAACCGTGATCCATAGCACAAGTTATCCTGGGTTCCGTCAGATGAGCAAAACACCTCCCAGGTCACTTTCATCCCCTTTCTCACATCTGGCATGATTTCTTCAGAATACATATTTATTGTGGCATGTCATCAAATGTAGGTGGGGGGTATTAAAAATATAATGATAACGTACAGGCACACCAAGGTGCCATTATGCTGCCCATTCTCAAGGTCCTTTCCTGACAGTATAATGCGTGGAGTATAATGAGGTGCCAAAAGCTCAATCTCCCACCTCTCCTGAGATGGTTGACTGGCAGCATCCAGCACTGGAGCAGCGAGTTTGCTGGGTGCACGCAGCCCAACAGTAAAATGAAGCACTGCCACAAGTTGATTTGAAATGCTCATTTTCTCACTGGAGGCTGTGCTGGACTGCGCAATAATGAGATGAATGGCCTGGAAGGGAGTGTCTGTTTTGGTGGATACAGTGCTTTTGGGAGCCACTTCACTGACCTGAAGATTTGATTTGATTTATTATTGTCACATGTATTAGTATAGAGGGAAAATATTGTTTCCTGCATGCTACACAGACAACGCATCCCATACATAGGGAAGGAAGAAGAGAGTACAGAATATAATGTTACAGTCACAGCAAGGGTGTAGAGAAAAGATTAACATTATACGAGGTTGGTCCATTCAAAAGTCTGAACATTCTGAGAGAGTTTAAAAGAGTTAGAGTGAAGTTTTAGAAGCATAGAACGAGAGTAAAAGATAGAATTAGAGGGTATGCTGGGCACATCTTGCAAGAGGTTGCCTCGCTCCAGCGCTATCACTCTTGTGTTAAAATTGGAACTGGCTGTGACCCCAGCTGTAAGTTAATTGCTGGAGTTTAATTAATTCTCTGCTCGGTTAGTGCAATTGTATAGAGTTGAAATCACAACCATGTTCCCCCACCCCACCCAACCTTCCCCGCAACGTTCCCCCTCCCCATGTGTCATCTGCTATCAACCAAGCCGAGGTTGGGAAAGAGTTATTCTAGCCTTGCTCTTGCTCCGCCGTGCCCCAATGAACGCATTGAGCAGAGTGCGGCAAACACTTAACAGTTCCACATCATCGGCAGCTAGCCTCCTCGTTCCTGCCAAGGAATCGCTTCATTTGCAATGTGCTTTCATGATTCTGAAATTCTGCCAGGCTTGGTGGCATGTGCTGCATCAGGAAAGGAGAACAGTCACAACATGTAAAATGCCACTGAGCCCGTGGCACCCAAACAGGGCCATCAGTTGAGTGAAGATATTAATTAACTCTTCACTCTGGGCACGCTGGCTTTAACCGTAATCGGTCAATCATGAGTTGGTCAGTCATAAATTCTGCGAGATGTCAAAATGTAGACTTATTTCTGATCCTCTCCTCATATCAACACAAAGGAAAGTGAAGAACCCACCTTTATATATCAGCCTCTATCACTTCACGATGTCCCAAAGTATTTTAAACGGTGCAGCTTTGTAATGTAGGCAATGTGGCAGCCACTGTTCACACAGCAAGATCCCACAAACAGCAAAGGGTCGAGTAATTTGTTTTTTTGTGATGCGGATCGAGGGACACGGAGGGCGGAGTTCTGAACGTCAGTGTAAATGGTGACACGGGCCCAAAAATATCGGCAGCAACATCTCATTTCCTGATTTTCACACCCCCTCACCCGTGATATCACAATGTTCCCACCCAGTAAGGTTGGGAGTCTAATTTTAATAAATTATCATATCACTAGCGAGCCATCCCGCCATCACTTCCACCCACACTGAATATTCAAACCGCACCAGATGAACATCGTGCCAGCACGGTGTACAATAGCACTTTAAGGGTGGATAACATGAGTTTTAATAGATGAAATGGTGCTCACAAATTGGTTAATTTCTACATGTTCTTGAACTCACCCATGCCCACACTGTGACTCTCATCTCAAGCCTCCCCAGCCCTCCATCTATGTCTTGGTGCCTCCCCCGGTTCCACAGCAGAGGATGAGGCGGCCTGCTGACTGCAACGCCCAGTTGCCTGAGTGCAGTGATTGCTGTGGAACTTCAGCTGTGAGGTTCTGACCAGTGAGTGACTCAGAAATCTGTCTGCCAATGACTCGCGCCGAGGTACGATTATCTGAGCTGGTGGAGGGCGCGGGCGACAGCTGTGAAACCTCATCAATGCTGTTCTCTGACATATTTCCGTTGGAGCTGCTGAGGTCTGTCGCGTCCAGAGGGCGAGAGGATAGGCCAGGCTGGTCGACTGATTGACCTTCACGGGAAAGCGAGGTGACATTAGTGTGTGACAGGGGTCAAAGGACACCAGAAACTGAACTCACTTGAGGATGGCGCCTTGGTTGCATTTGCTGAAGGTTCTTAAATTTATCTCTTGTCCTCACCTTGTCCGTAACACAGGTGCAGTCCTGCTGCTCGCTGGCCAGATCAAGGGCTCTCTCCTCAAATGGAATGAGGGCCTATATCTCGGGTATGCCTTGGCTGTGCCTACCCACACTGATGGTACTCGGGTTTGGCTTACAATGAGGTAGATGGGGAGAGTGTAGGCAGCATGCATGACAGGTCCGATGGTAATGATGTCTGATATGGTGATAGGTGAGTGAGAGCAAAGATATGAGGAGGAGAGGATCCACTTGTGAGAGGAAAAGGTGATGGGGAGACCACAGGGCAAATGTTGGGACCCCATGAGGTGACTGTGAGTGAGTTCCCTGTGGAAGTGTGATGGTTGTATTAATGGGTGCGTGGGGACAAGTGAGAAGGGTGACTTACCCTGGCTGCATGAAGAAGGTCACTCCTTTTCTTCCTGTGCTGGATCGCTGTCCTCTTGTGCAGTGAGCTGGTGCACATTGTAGATGCCACCTGCCTCCCAGGTAGGTTGGTTACCTTGCTGGCCGGCAGTTTGCCCGTGTGAGCGTAGAGGATGTCACATATCTACTCTAACCCCTCCAAGACCTTGATCAGGGCACTCTACATAGAACAGTACAGCACAGAACAGGCCCTTCGGCCCTCGATGTTGTGCCGAGCAATGATCACCCTACTTAAACCCACGTAACCCGTATACCCGTAACCCAACAATCCCCCCATTAACCTTACACTACGGGCAATTTAGCATGGCCAATCCACCTAACCCGCACATCTTTGGACTGTGGGAGGAAACCGGAGCACCCGGAGGAAACCCATGCACACACGGGGAGGACGTGCAGACTCCACACAGACAGTGACCCAGCCGGGAATCGAACCTGGGACCGTGGAGCTGTGAAGCATTGATGCTAACCACCATGCTACCGTGAGGCCACTCTCATAGAATCATGGGGCTGTCTCCCTGGCTGCTATTCCCCGCCCCCCCCCCCCCCATTTGGATTCGGAACAAGTTTTGGGGAGGCATTAAAAAGGTGGGCCCGACGCTGATTACTGAGATCAAGTAATGCCGGAGCGAGCGAAACAGAGGGAGGCCACCACCTGCACAGAATGAACAATTTTTATTTTCAAAGTGGCTGTAGGCACAGTGATTTTCCTCGCGAGCGACGCCGGTGTAATTCCTTCTGGCTTTCTCATTGAACTGACGCTTGATAAAATATCAGAAGATTCTGCCTCGAATCTCTCACACATGTCTGAGCAGGTAGATTTGTTTTCTGCCCCGACTAAAAGATGGCAGTGCAGCACTCAAGCACACACTTCTGCTCTCCTTTCTTGGTTTCCAGCTGGTTTCGATCACTCATTAGTCACTGAATCACTTTGAGTGGTTTCTACACTTTCGATCTGTTGATTGAGCTTTGTTGAAATATTGACCTGACCGTACTGGGAACAAGACACTTGAACACTTACCAACAATATTTATTCTGGCACTATTCAAAGCTGAGTCAGAATGGGAGAACAGAAAGGAAAACAAAAAGAAGCAGAATAAATTTGTACATTCAAAGAGCCGCAAATAAGCTAAATTATAGACCTCACAGCAGACTTTAACAATAATAAACACAGAAAACACTGGACTGGCTCAGCAGGTCTGGCAGCTTCTGTGGAGAGAGAAACAACGTTAACTTTTCGAGTCTGAGTGACTCTCGATCACTTTGGGCTTGAAACATGTACTGTTCCTCTCGCCGCAGATGCTGCACGGCCTGCTGTTTATCCAAAATTTGCTGTTTTTATTTCTGATTTGCAGCATCTGCAACATTTTGCTTTTATTTTTGATATTATCAGTACTTGAAGCAGCTATTGGTAGATACACTACAGTGGAGATACACATACTGAGTTGCTGGCACATGTCGCGCATCTCGCCCACAGTTCGAACCTCTTCAGCCCAATTTTTAGCCTGCTTCACCATACTCATCGTTGTCCCGGTACCGCCCCATTGTGGACAGGTAACATAGCAAACTACAGCTTCTTGTTCATCTGGGCATTTCATAGGGACATAAGAGTCGGCCTCTTTGAAACTGTTCCACCATTCAATCAGATTGTGTCTGATATGTACCCCCCTCTCCGCAACCTGTTACTCCGAACAAATATCTATCAATCTCAGGCATGAAAGACATATCAACCCGCCAATAACTACCTCTCCACCCCCACAAAGCATGAAACAAGTGGCATGACTCATGGACACAGATCTTCCAGTATCCAGATGGTCTAAGGCTGGGCGTTTGTGGAGGATGTGCTACAAGGCCCCCTCAGGAATCATGATATAAGGAATCAGCAAGAATTTACTCAGCAAGTTCCTGAGTTAGAATCAAAGATTTTGGATGGTTATGGCATGCTTACCTGAATAATTACTCAGGAAAGGTTAGACACCTAGATAATATCCAACTGAGACCCCTAACTTCCCACTAACCCTCCCACACACCCCTCGGCCCTAACCCTCAGCTTCCCCTTTGAACCTCCTAGATTAGCTAGAAATATGAGAACAGATAGTAAGAGTCTCTACAGGTGAGGCGAAGAGTAAGTAAAGTGAGCAATGATTCTCTAGAGAGTGAGAATGGGAAATTAATAATGGAAAATGAGGAACTGGCTGATGAATTGAACAGATATTTTGAGTCTGTCGTCCCTATTGAGGATACAAGTAAAATCCCAGAAATGATTATGAATTAGGACGCGAAAGGGAGGGAGGAACAAATTATTACCACCAGGGGAAGGCACTAAGAAAAGTATTAGAGCTAAAAGCCGACAGTCCCCAGATCCTGATGGACGTCATCCTCAGGTCTTCAAAGAAGTGGCTGCTGAGATAGCCGATTTGTTTTCATTTCCCAAAATCCCACAGGTTTTGGAAAGGTCCCACCAGATTGGCAAATAGTGATCTTAGCTCTTCAATTCAAGATATGAGGGAGACAGAAAACCAGTTAGCCTAACATCTATAATAGGGAAATTGCTGGAATCTACGATTATGGAGGTTTTAGCAGGGTACTTAGAAAATCTCAATGCAATCAAAATCAAGATGGATTTGTGAAATGGAAATCATGTTTGACTAATTCATTGGAATTAATTGAAAAGGTAACAAGCAATGCAAATAAAGGGGAACCTGTAGATGTACTGCACTTAGATTTCCAAAAGGCATTTCACAAGGTGCCACATCAATGGTTACTGCACAAAGTGAGAACTTGTGGCAAAGAGGGTATGTGTGTATTCATGTTTGTTCTTAGTTGGAACAAGGTCACTTTAAGAGTCCAATCACATGACATATTGATGACATCATCAGCCATTTGCGCAGGCAAACGGGCAATCTGTCCTGACAGCCTGTAGAGTGATCATGTTTCCACGAAGGCTCTGGTTTTTTTGTACGTTCGTGGTCTGCAAGCCTATCCTTAAAAAAGACCGCAAAGAAAACTGGCAACGAGGAGGTCAGAACCATGCTGGCAGTAACTCGAGAAGTAAAAGAAATAGAAACATTGTCGATCTGTGCGCAGACATCTGAAAAGGATTAAGGAGCAAAAAACATCATTACTCCAAAGCTGGCGATGGAGTGATACCAAATATCAGCAGCAATCTTCAGAGGAACCAAAATTTATGTTTAGATTTTGGAGGAAAGAACAGAAAAAGAAGCCCACCGCGTGCTCTGCTCGGAAAGATCTGGATCAATACTGGGAGCACTATGAGTGGCAAATACCCTGCAATAATAGTTTAGATTATCATAGATTAAAGAGCACCCTACCCAAAGTCAGCACCTCCGCCCTATCCCCATAACCCAGTAACCCCACCCAACACTAAGGGCAATTTTGGACACTAAGGGCCAATCATGGCCAATCCATCTAACCTGCACATCTTTGGACTGTGGGAGGAAACCGGAGCACCTGGAGGAAACCCACGCATACACGGGGAGGATGTGCAGACTCCACACAGACAGTCACCCAAGCCAGAATGGAACCTGGGACCCTGGAGCTGTGAAACAATTGTGCTAACCACTATGCTACCATGCTGTTGGGGGCGTTACAACTCTCGTAAGGAAATGGCGGAGCTCAAGGGAAGCTTGTTTGAGAAAAGAGGTAAGATAGTGTTAAATATTTTGTGGCACATCGTGCTTACACAAGCCCTTTAAATTGAAAAAATGGCAGGATTATTTGGCGCCGTGCGATGAGAACACCAAGCGGTGGAACTCATATACTGAAGATTTTGATTATTTTGTTCAAGCAAAAAGAATTGTGGCAGATATTGTAGTCCCAATTTTCCTGATTACAATGGGGGTAGGGTGGGGGAGGGAACACTCAACCCCATGTGAAGTCTGGTGCAGCCAGAAGAACTAAACTCAAAACCTATGATGAGATTGTGGAGATACTGCAGGGCAATTTCTCACCGAAAACTTTGGTCATCGCCAAGAGATCCTGGTTCCATAAACATAACCAACAAGAAGGTGAATCAATCACACAGACCAGAGTCACAGTCAGATGGCAAACTAATTTTATTCATGAATGCCCACCTTCTCAACCTTACCCCTCGCCTGAGGTGTGGTGATCCTCAGGTTAAATCACCACCAGTCAGCTATCCCCCTCAAAGGGGAAAACAGCCTATGGTCATCTGGGACTATGGTGACTTTCATTTACTCATAGCTACTTTGAATAAATTAACTGAATACTGCAAATTTGGAGGTGTTTTGAATGACACCATTAGAGACAGACTGGTGTGTGGATTAAGAAGTGAAGCCTTCCAAAAAATGTCTGTTAACAGAAACTTAAACAGAAAGAAGGCTTTAGAAGTCATGATCTCTTTGGAATTAGCAGATATGCAAGCCCAACAATTAAGCTTGAGCACTGGAATCCATAAAACGTTGGCTGAGGCTTGAACACCAACAAAATTACTACACATGTGCACAAACTGGCCACACAGCAGCAGACTGCTGGTGCAAGGATACAGAATTCTGGAATTGTGGCAAGAAGGGGCACATCCAACTTACATGTTGGTGAGAGAAACAAGATCCAAACAAGAACTATAAAAAGCAAGACCCAAGTGGATCAAATGGAAAACTGAATTGAGGGTACAGGATTCACATGATACAAAATGAGCATTAAAAAGGACCAGAATCATAGTCAGATGACAAACTATAATTGAATTGATAGCGAAATCGATGAGAAGGCCGCATGTGTTCGGCTTCTACAAAGGTATGAAACCTATTGCCACTAGCGCCATTACACCGTGGCAATGGCCAGGAGGGCCAAGCCAAATAGTTCATATGAATTATGCTGGACAATTCGAAGGACAAAGGTTTTTCATTGTGGTAGACGTGCACTCGAAATGGCCTGAAGTCACCATTATGAAGATTACATCTTCGGGAAGATAATAGAAAGACTGGGTAGATTGGTTACCCTGAACAACTTGTTAGTGGCAATTTGCCACAGTTAATTTTGCAAAAATTCACAAATTATCTAAAGGAGAACAGAATCCAACACATCTGACCCACTCCTTATCATCCTGCCATGAATGGATGGGCTGAAAGATTTCTTCAGACAATGAAGCATTCACTGAAGGTAACTTGTGAACAAAGATCATTATTTAAATGATTAAACCAATTCCTCATGACATACAGGAATGCAACACATTTGACAACCCAAAGTTCTCCGGATTTACTCATGGTAAAATGTCAGTTACACCCCGTGTTTGATTTGTTGAAGCCGCCGAAGGGAAATTGTTGAGAGGAAACGGCAAAGTCAGGTTTCGTGACGTGAGAACAGGGCTAAATGCTGTGTTATTCAGAAAGGTCAGGAAGTATTGGCAAGGAACTATACCGCCAGTAAGAAGTGGTTACTTGCCATTGTCTTAGAACAGACAGGATCGGTCTCCTACACTATTCAAACTCAATACAATGTTGTGTGGAGGAGACTCACTGTCAACGTTTAGCAACTAGATCCATAGACAGAGCCAACCCAGAGTCTGCAACAAACTGTGCCAAGTGGAGACCTGCTGAGAACCTGACAATACCAATATCAGTTGAGGACATTTCAACACTGAGTCAACCTCTGAACACTATGCTGACTCTGGTTATGGACAACATCCAAACTAAATCAACAGAGTTTGCAGTCAACATGTAAAAGTAGAGGCCTTAAGTTTGCCAACAACCACACAGAAATTTCCATCCTCTGAAAGATGTAACTTGTTGACTGTTGTGTTTATTAATTAGTCATATTATAAATTTTGATTGTTATAATGGGCGGGATTCTCCGACCCCCCGCCGGGTCGGAGAATCACCGGGGGGGGGGGGGGCACGGTGTGAATCCCACCCCCGCCGGCTGCCAAATTCTCCGGCGCCAGCGATTTGGTGGGGGCACCCTGAACCGTCCCACCACCCTGAACCGTTCCAGCACCCTGAACTGACTCACCACCCTGAACAGACCCAGCACCCTGAATCGATCCGCCACCCTGAACCGATCCATCACCCTGAAACTACCCAACACCCTGAACCGACCCACCATCCTGAACAGACCCAGCACCCTGATCCGACGCAGCACCCTGAACCGATCCAGCACCCTGAACCGATCCAGCACCCTGATCCGACCCACCACCCTGAACCGACCCAGCACCCTGAACCAATCCAGCACCCTGAACCGACCCACCATCCTGAACAGACCCAGCACCCTGAACCGATCCATCACCCGGAACCAATCCATCACCCTGATCCGACGCAGCACCCTGAACCGATCCAGCACCCTGAACCGATCCAGCACCCTGATCCGACCCACCACCCTGAACCAACCCAGCACCCTGAACCAATCCAGCACCCTGATCCGACCCAGCATTCTGAACTGATCCAGCACCCTGAAGCGACCCAGCACCCTGAACCCACCCAGCACCCTGAACGGACCCAGCACCCTGAACTGATCCATCACCCTGAACCAATCCAGCACCCTGAACCGACCCAGCACCCTGAACCGATCCAGCACCCTGAACCGATCCAGCACCCTGATCCGACCCACCACCCTGAACCGACCCAGCACCCTGAACCAATCCAGCACCCTGATCCGACCCAGCATTCTGAACTGATCCAGCACCCTGAAGCGACCCAGCACCCTGAACCCACCCAGCACCCTGAACGGACCCAGCACCCTGAACCGACCCAGCACCCTGAACCGATCCAGCACCCTGAACTGATCCACCACCCTGAACCATCCCAGCACCCTGAAACTACCCAACACCCTGAACAAATCCAGCACCCTGAACCCACCCAGCACCCTGAACCGACCCAGCACCCTGAACCAACCCAGCATCCTGAACCAACCCAGAATCCTGAACCATCCCAGCATCCTGAACCTACCCAGCACCCTGCACCGATCCAGCACCCTGAACCGTCCCAGCACCCTGAACTGTTCCAGCACCCTGAACCCACCCAACACCCTGAACTGACCCAGCACCCTGAACCATCCCAGCACCCTGAACTGTTCCAGCACCCTGAACCCACCCAACACCCTGAACCGACCCAGCACCCTGAACTGTTCCAGTATCCTGAACCGTCCCAGCATCCTGAACCGTCCCAGCACACTGAACTGTTCCAGCACCCTGAACTGTTCCAGCACCCTGAACCGTCCCAGCTTCCTGAACCGACCCAGCAACCTGAACCGACCCAGCCCCAGAACGACCCAGCACCCTGAATGGACCCAGCACCCTGAACCAACCCAGCACCCTGATCCGACCCAGCACCCTGAACTGACCCAAAACCCTGAACTGACCCAACACTCTGAACCGTCCCAGCCCCGGAACGACCCAGCACCCTGAACCGACCCAGCACCCTGAACCGACCCAGCACCCTGTGCCAACCCAGCACTATCAACTGACTCAGGGCTCTGTGAACTGTTATTTGTTACAATGTGACCATTACAATTTGCCAATGTTTGGTACAGGCTCAGCGTGTTTTCCTGGATTTTTGTGTTTTACTCGTACCGTTCAGAGCATTGATTTATTTCGGAGAAGTTGCTTCCTACCTTTTCCTCAATCCAATAATGAGCACCCAAATCTGGCAAAGAAGCCGAAGCTGTCAGTGCTCCACAAATTGATTCCGCGCTTTTAGCTGAACCATTGTGACAAACGCGGCCTCCCCAAAAATCCTTTCACTGACTCCTGATGGCCACGGCTCCCTACACTTACTGATTTGTGTGGCCAATGCTGCTTTCTGCTGCATTCATTTACCATCTGGCTGGTCGCTGACACATTTGTTGCTGAAACTCTCAGTTATTAACTAATTGATCATTTACAGCTGACCCGTGATCTATGAGTTAATAATTCGGTGCTTGCTGCATTGGTACTCAGGTAAATAAACAGAGTCAAGACAAATATCAGGCATGATCTAATTAGGTGGCAGAACGGACTCGAGGGGTTGTATCACCTCCTCCTGTTCCTATGTTGCGATGTTCCATGGCTGCTGAATAAACAGCTGGAAGTCTCAATGACATTTTATCTCGGTGTAGCGCAGAGGATCTGAATGCTGCCTAAATAGGTCATTCAGCCCATTGCCAATTTGTGCTGCTCCACCGGACCCAATCGAATATTTGTCTCTGCTTCACAGTTATCTCATCTCGCCCCCACCCCCTCACCCCACCCCATCCCAAAACAGTGAGCTGCATCATAGAATTTACAGTGCAGAAGGAGGCCATTTGGCCCATCGAGTCTACACCGGCCCTTGTAAAGAGCACCCTACCTAAGCCCCTACCTCCACCCTATCCCCTCATCTCCATCCTATCCCCATAACCCCACCTTACCGTTTTTTGGACACTAAGGGCAACTTAGCATAGTCAATCCACCTAACCTGCACATATTTGGACTGTGGGAGGAAACCGGAGCATCTGGAGGAAACCCACGCAGACACGGGGAGAACGTGCAGACTCCACACAGACAGTGCCCCAAGCCAGGACCTGGAGCTGTGAAGCAACTCTGCTAACCACAGTGCAACCGTGCTGCCCATCACCGGTGCTGCTCGTGATTCATGCACAAGTTAGGACTGAGCCTCACACCAGTTCAGTCATCATGGCAGAACAGCCATCAAAATCATCCCCAGGCCAACTGCATGTTTGGTGCCTCCCTCTTTGCGTCCTCCTCATGTGCAATGTAATTGGAGGTCACCTTGTAAAAATCTGCTCACAAATCTGTGTGAAAAGTAACACTCACTGATTTCCTATTCAGCAATTCTGGTGGTAAACTCCTGTGTCAACAGCTAACTTAAATGTGTTTTTCTAAGATACATCTAACAGATATATATGCAAGGGCAGCAAGGTGGCTCAGTGGGTTAGACCCGCTGTCTCACGGCGTCGATCCCGGGTTCGATCCCGGCTCTGGGTCACTGTCCGTGTGGAGTTTGCACATTCTCCCCGTGATTGCGTGGGTTTCGCCCCCACAACCCAAAGATGTGCAGGGTAGGTGGATTGGCCATGCTAAATCGTCCCTTAATTGGAAAAAATTAACTGGATACTCTAGATTTATAAAAAAGAAACATGTATACATGCACAGACATGCGGAAAAAGCTAAATGCCATAATTCTTTTTTGACAGATCAATAGGAGCACTCATGATGCTCCCTGAAAAGATTTTCCACCACCATTTTCTCCTCACTGACACAAATTTCCTGTGTGCAAAATGAAGTTCCAGACAAAATCAAACATTCACAGCAGCATGATCACATTTACCCCCTCACCTGTCTTTTCGCTAATTCAATTCTTGGCTTTACTTCAAGGTCTCAACCAATCGCAAACAGCTTGTGACTTCTCTGGGAGGCATCCCAGAACAGCTGGAGATTAACAGCCACATCTGGGCAACCTCTGCGCGGGTCATTTTCACAATTTCCCAGCGGGCACCAATGGAAGCAAAAGCATGTCTCCCCTCACCCCGTCAGGTCTTTCGGGAGTTTCCAAAAGCCTTTGAAATAGACTGCAAATTGAGTTGTCAAATCTTTGTTTCCGGCAGGTTTCTTTCGGAAGATGTTAACAAGGGCTCCTTCTACATCCCGAATTACTCACAGACAGAGAACATCTGTGGTAGCTTCGTTGGCAGAAAGCGAGCAGGTTTCGCAGAAGGTTTTCTCTTTTTTTTTTCAGCGGAAGTTGAATTTGTCCTCTTTCTGGCTGCTGTCCATGTTTATCACAACACTCTTTCAGGTGCTCGCACATCCAGCGAATGTTTTTTTATCTTCTGGAACATTTTGGGGGCTCGAGGTTTTTTTAAAAATAAATGAACTGTGTAGCCAAAGAGCTTTTGAATGCTTTATGAGGAGGTGTTTGTTTGTTGGTGGAAATTTCTGTTTATCGAAGACAGAATAAGCCAGCAACAAGCAATATCAATGTGCATTTAAATAGCGCCTTGAATTTGGGAAAATGCTGCAAGGTGTAATCAAGATGGCAAGATGAAGAAGATGTGACAATGGGGTCAGGAAAAGCTTGGTTGAAGAGCTGTGTTTTGAGCAGACTATGAAGGCACTTGGAGAGGCAAAAGCTGCAATTTACAACTGAGAGCCTATGGGCGAGATTCTCCGTTTCGGATACTAAGTGCTGACGCCGGTATAGGACTTTTACGACAGCTAAATTGGCGCCGCTCCCGGAGCTATTCAACAACCGTAAATGGACCAGCACCAGCGCCACGTGGAACACGAGCAATTCCAATAAAAAACGGTTTTCGATTTGCCCGGATCGGGATTAACACTCAACAGGCTGACAAGCTGCAGCCGCATATTAGCACGCCACTCCCCACACACACACTCAGCCCAGCCAACAGTATGGCAGCATGGAGAAAGGCACCCCAGTTTGCAGACGGGGAGCTAGACTCCATGGAGGAGAGGAGGGCCGCCCTCTACCCCGGGGCCGGAAGGAGGCTGCCAGCCGCCACCGTACACTGGGCCTGGGGGCAGGTGGCAGATGCCGGGATCGCCGTGGGCCCCGCCGCCAGGATTGGCCAGCAGTGCAGGAAGAAGTTGTAAGACCTCCTCAGGGCAGCCAGGGTGAGTAGACAGCACCGTGCCCCTGGCACAAACCCCTGTCCCACACACCCGTAACACCTTGAGGGCAACCTGGCCCCACCTGCAGGCAGTGTGCACGCACTTCACCCTGCGCCACATGCCAGCACCCATACTGGACAGTATGGCCAGGTGCCCTGGTCATGAGGGCCACCAGCTACCCATCCCTGTGCTGCGTACGTTTGACTCCCTAACGCTGTGCACTTTCTGCCTTTGCTCCGATCAGGAGAAGCCAGCACATAACCTCCAGGAGAGAAAAGACCGGAGGGGAATAACTGGATTGGATTTGTTTATTGTCACGTGTACCGAGGTACAGTGGAAAGTATTTTTCTGCGAGCAGCTCAACAGATCATTAAGTACATGGGATAGAAAAGGGAATAAAAGAAAATACATAATACGGCAACACAAGGTAGACAATGTAACTACATAAGCACCGGCATCGGATGAAGCATACAGGCTGTATAAGAGGGTCATTTAGGAATCTGGTAACAGTGGGGAAGAAGCTGATTTTGAGTCTGTTCGTGCGTGTTCTCAGACTTCTGTATCTCCTGCCCGATGGAAGAAGTTGTAAGAGTGAGTAAGCCGGGTGGGAGGGGTCTTTGATTATGCTGCCCGCTTTCCCCAGGCAGCGGGAGTTGTAGATGGAGTCAATGGATGGGAGGCAGGTTCGTGTGATGGACTGGGCGGTGTTCACAACTCTCTGAAGTTTCTTGCGGTCCTGGGACGAGCAGTTGCCACACCAGGCTGTGATGCAGCCAGATAGGATGCTTTCTATGGTGCATCTGTAAAAGTTGGGCAGGGTTAATGTAGACATGCCGAATTTCCTTAGTTTCCTGAGGAAATATAGGCGCTGTTGTACTTTCTTGGTGGTAGCATCAGCGTGGGTGGAACAGGGCAGATTTTTGGACATGTGCACTCCTAGGAATTTGAAACTGCTAACCATCTCCACCTCGGCCCCTTTAATGCTGACAGCTGTGTGTACAGTACTTTGCTTCCTGAAATCAATGACCAGCACTTTAGTTTTGCTGTCATTGAGGGAGAGATTCTTGTCGCTACACCACTCCACTAGGTTCACTGTCTCCCTCCTATATTCTCTCTCGTCGTTATTCGAGATCCTGCCCACTATGGTCGTATCGTCAGCAAACCTGAAGATGGAGTTGGAACCAAATTTTGCCACGCAGTCGTGTGGGTACAGGGAGTAGAGTAGGGGGCTAAGTATGCAGCCTTGCGGGGCCCCGCATTGAGGACTATTGTGGAGGAGGTGTTTGTGGTGATTGCATATCTGTGTAGATGCAATACAACTGAGCAAACACTAGAGAGAGCACGGGAGAGATATAAATACACAGGAACAGGAAGTCAGGATACACTTCACTGGAACAGGAGCTGGTAGCAAGACAGACTAGCAGCATAGATGTAACTTTAAGTTAAGCACTGAAGAGAGAACAAACTCACAATAAAGCATCTACTTCAACTTTAAGACTACGAGCTTTATTAATACACAAGGAACAACACAGTGTTGTTGTTCATTCTTACTAATTGTGGTCTGTTGGTCAAAAAATCAAGGTTCCAGTTGCAGAGTGGGGAGCCAAGTCCTAGGTTTTGGAGCTTTGGTATGAACTTTGCTGGGATTATGGTGTTGAAGGCAGAGCTGTAGTCAATAAATAGGATTCTGATGTAGGAGTCCTTGTTGTCGAGATGCTCCAGGGATGAGTGTAGGGCCTGGGAGATGGCGTCTGCTATGGATCGGTTGCGATGGTATGCGACTTTGCAGTGGATCAAGGCGTTCTGGGAGTATGGAGGTGATGCGCTTCATGATCAACCTCTCGAAGAACTTCATTACAACTGAAGGCAGGGCCGCCGGATGGTGGTCATTGAGTCACGTTGCCTGGTTCTTCTTTGGCATCGGTATGATGGTGGTCTTCTTGAAGCAGGTGGGGACCTCGGAGTGGAGTAGGGAGAGGTTAATGATGTCCGCGAACACCTCTGCCAGCTGGTCCACGCAGGCTCTGAGTGCACGACCAGGGATCCCGTCCCCGGTCCATCGCCTTCCGAGGGTTCACTTTCAGGAAGGCCGATCTGCCTTCGGAAACTGTGATGGTGGGTATGGGTGAATTATGGGCTGCTTGGGGCACTCGACAGTTGATTGTTGGTTACCTGCTCAAACCGAGCATAGAATGCATTGAGTTCATCGGGGAGGGGTGCGCTGCTGCCGGAGATACTGCTCGGCTTCGCTTTGTCACCACGTTTTTTGTTTAGTCCTTGCCACAACCGCTGAGAGTCTGTCTGTGACTCGAGCTTGATTTGATATTCTCTCGCTGCATATCGGATAGCTTTGCGAAGATCGTACCTGAATTTCTTGTATAGGCCAGGGTCGTCTGGCTTGAACGCCTCAGATCTGTCCTTCAGTAGGGAGTGAATCTCGCGATTGAGCCATAGTTTTCAGTTGGGGAACATACGTACTGCTTTCTTTGGCACGCAGTCATCCACACATTTGCTGATGAAGTCTGTGACGGTGGTGGCATACTCATTTAAGTTGATCGCTGAGTTCTTAAATATGGACCAGTCCACTGTCTCTAAGCAGTCATGTAAGAGCTCTTCTGTTTCCTCGGACCAACACTGCACGACCGTCTTTGCTGGATTCTCCCGCTTGAATTTCTGCTTGTATACTGAGAGAAGGAGCACCGTCTTATGGTCTGATTTCCCAAAGTGCGGTCGGGGATGGAACGATAGGAGCGGGTAGACTACACATCTCTGCTTAATAAAGCCTTGATTACTCTCTACTCTCATCTCGTCGTAATTGATAGTGCATCAATTTATTAAGCAGAGATTTTACAACGATGGACCTCCACATCAAGCCGGATCGCCTGCAGCTGCACGCTCAAGGAGACAACGCCAAGTCGGCCTTCTCACATTGGCTAGCTTGCTTTGAAGCCTACATCGGATCTGCGACAGAACTACCCTCAGAGGCACAGAAGCTCCAGATCCTGTATGCGCTCCGATATCTTTCCCCTCATCCGGGACGCGCCTACCTATGCTGAGGCCATGGCGCTACTGAAAGAGAACTACACCCAGCAGACCAACAAACTCTACGCCAGGCACATCCTGTCCATGCGGCATCACCTCCCCGTGAGACTGTGGAAGATTTCTGGCGTGCCCTACACGCCCTGGCGAGGGACTGTGATTGCCAAGCCGTTTCGGCCGTTGAACATTCTGAACTCCTAATTAGGGACGCTTTCATTATGGGAATAGCGTCGGCATACATCCGGCAGCACCTCTTAGAAGGGGCTACCCTCGACCTCGCAGCGACTAAGAAACTCGCGATCTCACTAACAGTCGTCTCCCATAATGTACAAGCGTATGCCCCCGACTGCAGGGGGGCCCCATCCTGGACATCATAGACCCCACCAGCAAACAGCCCATTGTGGACCCCACCAGCGACCGCCCCCAGCCAACCCCAAGCCTGCGCCGCGCGGCAGCTAGCCAACCCCAGGGGACCCAAGTGCTACTTCTGCAGACAGACAAAGCACTACCGGCAGCGCTGCCCGGCGCGGAGCACACTCTGCAAGGCCTGTGGGAAGAAAGGACATTTTGCTGCTGTGTGCCAGGCCCGCTCGATCGCTGCTGTAACCAGGCCCATTGTTCCTGCTCCCCCCACGTGCGACCCGTGGGCGCCGCCATTTTTGCCTCCGCAACCCACGTGCGGCACGTGGGCGCCGCCATCTTCCTCGCCTCAGACCACATGCCACCCGTGGGCACCGCCATCTTGCTTGCCGCCCGCCACGTGCATCCCATGGGCGCCGCCATCTTCTCCGCCTCAGGACCCCTGCTCGTCGGGCACCTCAATCGGGCCGCTCATCTCCTGCAACCGCCGCCGACCAGCCAGGGGCCTTTCAACACCAGCTTCAGCTCGCCTCCATCACGATTGACCAGTCCCGGTCTCACAACCTCACAACCGCGATGACAACGGTAAAGGTCGATGGGCACAAGACATCATGCCTTCTTGACTCTGGGAGCACAGAGAGCTTCATCCACCCTGATACGTTAAGGCACTGCTACTTCGCGGGACACCCCATTAACCAGAGTATCTCCCTGGCCTGCGGATCCCACTCCATGGAGATCGGGGGGTACTGCACCGCCACCCTCACCATCCAGGGCGTAGAGTTCAGCGACTTCCAGCTCTACGTCCTCCCGAACCTCTGCGCTGCCTTGTTACTCAGCCTGGACTTACAGTGCAACCTCCAAAGTCTAACCCTGAAATTCGGCGGGCCCCTACCACCCCTTACTGTATGTGGTCTCAAGGTTGACCCGCCTTCTCTGTTTGCAAACCTCACCCGGGATTGCAAACCCGTTGCCACCAGGAGCAGACGGTACAGTGCCCACGACAGGACCTTCATCAGGTCTGAGGTCCAGCGGCTGCTGCGGGATGGCATCATCGAGGCCAGCAACAGCCCCTGGAGAGCCCAAATGGTAGTTGTGAAAACTGGGGAGAAAAACGGGATAGTCGTTGACTACAGTCAGATCATCAATCAATACATGCAGCTCAACGCCTACCCCCTCCCATGCGTACCTGATATGGTCAATCAGATTGCACAGTACCAGGTCTTCTTGACAGTGGACCTGAAATCTGCCTACCATCAGCTCCCCATTCGCAAGGCGGACCACCCGTACATCGTGTTTGAAGCGGACGGCCGCCTTGACCACTTCCTTTGGGTTCCCTTCGGCGTCACAAATGGGGTCTCGGTCTTCCAACGGGAGATGGACCGAATGGTTGTCCGGTATGGACTGCGGGCCACCTTCCCGTACCTGGATAACATCACCAGCTGCGGCCATGATCAGCAGGACCACGAAGCTAACCTTTCCAAATTCCTCCACACTGCCAAACTCCTCAACCTAATGTACAACAAGGAGAAGTGCGTGTTCAGCACCAACCACTTAGCCATCCTTGGCTATGTGGTGCAAAATGGAGTTCTGGGGCCCGACTCCGATCGCATGCACCCCCTCATGGAACTCCCCCTCCCCCACTGCCCCAAGGCGCTGAAATGATGCCTGGGGTTCTTTTCATACTACACCCAGTGGGTTCCTAACTATGCGGACAAGGCCCACCCACTCATCCACTCCACCATTTTCCTCCTGACAGCCGAGGCTCACCAGGCCTTCAACCGCATCAAGGCTGACATCACCAAGGCCGCGATACATGCCGTCGACGAGACGTTCCCCTTCCAAGTCGAGAGCGAGGCATCAGACATCGCTCTGGCCGCCACCCTCAACCAGGCAGGGAGGCCCGTGGCATTCTTTTGACGCACCCTCCATGCCTCTGAAATTCGGCACTCCTCCATCGAGGAGGAGGCCCAAGTCATCGTAGAAGCTGTGCGACATTGGAGGCATTACCTGGCCAGCAGTAGATTTACTCTCCTCACTGACCAACGGTTGGTTGCCTTCATGTTCAATAACGCACAGCGGGACAAGATCAAAAATGATAAAATCTTGAGGTGGAGGATCGAGCTCTCCACCTACAATTACGAGATTTTGTATCGCCCCGGTAAGCTCAACGAACCCCCCGATGCCCTATCCCGAGGTACATGTGCCAGCGCACAAGTGGACCGACTCCGGATCCTACATGACGCCCTCTGTCACCCAGGGGTCACCCGGTTCTTTCACTTCATAAAGGCCCATAATCTGCCCTACTCCATTGAGGAGGTCAGGGCTATCACCAGAGACTGCTAAGTCTGCGCGGAGTGCAAATCGCACTTCACCCGCCTCAGCGTGGATTTCAAAGGGCCCCTCCCCTCCACCGACCGAAACACTTACTTCATTAACGTGGTCGATGAATACTCCAGATTCCCCTTCACTGTCCCATGCCCCGACATGACGTCTGCCACAGTCATCAAAGCACTCAACACCATCTTCGCCCTGTTCGGTTTCCCTGCCTACATCCACAGCGACCGGGGATCATCCTTTATGAGTGATGAGCTGCGTCAGTACCTGCTCAGCAAGGGCATTGCCTCAAGCAGGACGACCAGTACCCCCAGGGAAACAGGAAGGTGGAGCGGGAGAATGGGGCAGTCTGGAAGGCCGTCCAGCTGGCCCTACAGTTCAAAAATCTCCCGGTCTCCCGATGGCAGGAGGTCCTCCCCGACACCTTCACTCCATCCGATCCCTACTTTGCAGTGTGACTAATGCAACCCCCCATGAACGTCTCCTTGCCTTCCCCAGGAAGTCCACCTCCGGGGTTTCGCTCCCAAAGTGGCTGGCAGCTCCAGGACCCTTTCTCCTCCGCAAACATGTGCGGCTCCACAAGGCGGACCCATTGATCAAGAGGGTACAGCTGCTCCATGCAAACCTGCAGTACGCCCACGTGGCATACCCCGACGGCTGCCAAGACTCAGTCTCCCTCAGGGACCTGGCATCAGCTGGGTCCCCCCCCTCCCCCCCTCTGCCCCGGCGCCACCCTTCCTCCCCCCAGTGCACCCCACCACAGCCCCCGCTCCAGGACAATCCGTCCTCCCCTTGGTCCCACCCGGGGACGAAGATGAGGTCTACACGCTCCCGGAGTCACCAGCGACCGCCCGACTCCTGCATCGCCACCGGGACTGCGGCGCACACAACGGAGGATCAAGGCACCCGATCGGCTGAATTTGTGAACTTTCCCCAAAATGTTAACCTTAAAATACATGTAAATAGTTTTCCACCTCCCTGCTGGACTCTTTTTTAACAGGGGGTGAATGTGGTAGTCACCACTATTGTATATATCACATACTACAGGTACGGGGGTAGATCCCTGCCTGCTGGCTCTGCCCAGTTAGCGGAGTATAAATATGTGTGCTCACCGAGCTGCAGCCATTTCGGCAGCAGCGCGGGAGGCGACACATCTCTGCTTAATAAAGCCCCGATTACACTCTACTCGCGTCTCGTCGTAATTGATAGTGCATCATTCAGTCTAACCTGCATACCGCCGCATTTCCCTCGCTTCCTCGGTTGGTGGCTGCGGCTGGATGATCCCGGGATCCGATGGGAGAAGTCTGATCTTGTGGAAGGTAGATGGATGCGTCTGGCGGGGTCCAGGGCATGGCAGGCACCATGGCACTGGTTGAGGTAGAGGGGTTGCTAAGGGGGCATGTTTGCGATCGGATGGGTCCCGGCATTCTGCTGGCACTGGAATATCTTGCAGCGCATTCGGGTCCTCGTGCAGGGTCTCTGCCATTTTGGGTGTCCTGGGGGTCCTGGGTCATGGGCAGGGGCTTCCTGAAGCAGATTGGGCTGAGTCCCGTGGTCTGTTCCGTCCCTGGGTGCTCCTGGGGTCGGGTCTTGAAGTAGGCCCGGTCAGGCTTCCAAGTGGATTTTTCTTCCTTCCATCTCCAAGTAGGTTGGGTTGCTGGGCGGGCCTCTCTGGGTCGGGCCGCTGGTCGGGTCTCTCTGGTCGGATTGGGCTGGGTCTCATCGTCAGGGGTCGGGTTGAGAACTCCGGGGACTGGGCGGGGCGATCCTGGGGCTGGCGTTGGTTCTTAGGCTCTTAGGCCGGGTTGGGAGCTCCGAGGTCTGGGTCGGCTCCAAATCGAGGTCGGGGCTTCACTTCCGGTTTTGGTTCGATCACTTCCAGGTCATGGAGGTCAGGTCGGGACGCGTCAAAAGGTTTCCACGGGCCTCGGAGGGTGTTCAAGCCTGCAGAAAAGATAAAAGAGAAAGGTTAGTAATAATGTTAGTATTAGAATTAAATTTTAAAAGATTAGAACGAGTATAAGTTAAGTAAAAAGTGGATCAGTTGGGGAGAGCTCGCAGAGAGTCGCCTCGCTCCAGCGCCATCTTCTGGACCTGTGGCACCAACACAACAGCGGAGATGAGGGCACTGGTCCTGGTTGATGGGCCTGGTGGGAGGGCTGAGGTTAGCCTCAGGCGACCAAGTAAGACACTTCTGAGTTGCGGTTCCCCATGGCACCAGTGTCACCACCCCCACACCACCACCCTTACACCAACACCCCCACACCACCTTGCAACCCCTCCCCTCCGCCACCCTCCATCGCCACACCACTCCCACACCATCACCCAAACCTGTCCCACACCCACCACTCCACTAACACCACAACCCACGATCTAATTCTTGAAATCTGTCCAGGACTGCCTGGAAATCGTTCTTGTTTTGCCCCTTTGAGTATTGGTAGGTCTGGAAGATTTCAGCTGCTTCTGGACCCATGATGGTAAGTAGCAGCTTTATTTTCGCTGCATCCGCCACGCCATCTAGATCAGATGCTACCAGGTAGATCTGCCTGAACCAACGCCAGTTTTCACTGAGATTGCCTTGGTAACTGAGCTGCTGTGGAACCGGAATCCCAAACATCGTCTTGCCTGGCTGTTGTTGCTGGTTGTCACTGCTTGCTGAGTTGTAACTATATGGATTGAAACAGGTCACTCCTGGGTACCATGTCTTGTTGTGTTCTTGGCGTAGCATAAGCTGCTTCCTTGATGTACACTCTGACAAAGGAAGGTTCAGACGTGGAGATAACTTCAACACGTTTATTAAACTATTTACAATTTTCCTCCTTGGATTCGCCTCTACTGTTAATCCTTCTATAGCTACTCAGACTGACGAACCAGTCTGCTACAATCCACGTGGTGGGTGTGATGTTGAATCAACCCTGTGTCTGTACTCACTGAGTGTCTCCACTGGAAAGAGGAAGATCATGTGTGCCGTGTCCTTTATATATGGGTTGGTGTAATGCCTCCCTGTGGTAGTGTCACCTCTGTGTGTATCGTGAATGCCCATTGGTCGTGTCCTATCTTACTGACCTATTGGTTGAGTGTCAGTGTGTCATGTCTCTGGTGCTCCCTCTAGTGTCTAGCTAGTCTATGTGTACTTACATTAACCCCTTGTGTATCTACAGTGATGCATATCACCACAGGATACAGTGCCTTCTCCAGGCAGCCTGTCGAGCTCCATGTCATTGCTCATTGCGACCTACAGGTAATGGAGGCTGATGTGAGTCACCTTTTTGTTCTGGGCCACATTGCCCACCCAGCTCCTAGATCTCAGCGATCAGGTACTCAATAAGAGCGGCAAGGTAGACAGAGGTTGTTCAAAGGGAATTCCAGGATTTTGGCTGAGTGACAGTGAAGGAATGGCATGTGGCTTGATGGGAAACTTGCAGGTGCTGATGTCTGCATGCGTCTAGGCCCTTGTCCTTCTGTAATAGGGGTTGGGTATTTGGAAGGTGCTGTTGAATTGTTATTTCTCAGTGAGGTCACATTTGCTTTGGTACTTACATGGTTGACTCTTTGTTTAATGTTCCACTCCACCCTACCCTTGGCACGGTGTCCTTTTCCCCAGGGTTGATGAGGGCATTATTTTGTCGAATTCCCAAGTGCCTCCAATTACTAATGGTTGCTTTCAAACAAAGAAGATTGTGACAAGCAGCGACGGCTTGCCAGTATTTTTGAGTGTTTTTAATGACACTCATTGAAGGCGTGTTTTAACCAAGTGTAAAAGAACATTTTGTCATGTGAATGTATACTTGTTCCAAATTACACTCATTGAAGTCAGACCAACTTTGAATGCTTGCAAGCTTTTATAAACACTGAAGAACACCAGAATTTGTAGGGGAGGGACGAGGGCCTCCTCCACATGTTCACTCACTTTCCTGGCAGCTGTCATTGCACCTTCATCCTCCACTTGTTGAAGCTGCCTCAAATATTCACCCCACAGCAGCGCGGTAGCACAAGTGGCGAGCACTATGGCTTCACAGCGCCAGGGTCCCGGGTTCGATTCCCCGCTGGGTCACTGTCTGTGCGGAGTCTGCACATTCTCCCTGTGTCTGCGTGGGTTTCCTTTGGGTGCTCCGGTTTCCTCCCACAGTCCAAAGACGTGCAGGTTAGGTGGATTGGCCATGCTAAATTTCCCTTAGTGTCCAAAAAGGTTTGATGGGGTTGTTGGGTTACGGGGATAGGGTGGAAGTGAGGGCTTAAGAAGGTCGGTGCAAACTCGATGGGCCGAATGGCCTCTTTCTGCACTGTATGTTCTATGTTTATGTCTATGTTTAAGTCCCAAATGTGTGGATGGATCGTCAGGAACGAAGGACATCCCTTGAAGACATGACCCCCAGCTGGAGCTCCAAATACAGGCACAGGACCAATACGAGCAAGGCGACACACTCAACAAGACCACCTGTGAGTAGAATTTCGGAGAATTCCTACAGTGCAGAAGGAGGCCCATCGAGTCTGCACTGATCCTTTGAAAGAACACCCTACCTAGGCCCACTCCCCCGCCCTATCCCCATAACCTCACATAACCTGCACATCTTTGGATTCTAAGGGGACATTTAACATGGATAATCCACCTAACCTGCATATCTTTGGACTGTAGGAGGAAAGTGGAGTAGGCCATCAGATTTCTGAAGATACGATTCTGGTGCCTGGACTGGTCAGCTGGTTCCCTACAATACCGTCCTGCAATCATATTGGTCATTGTGGTGATACGCTATACTCTCCATAACATGGCCCTCCAGCGAGGTTAGTGTTGTGCTGGAAGGAGACAGCTCTTTGGAGAAGGAGCAGCAGAAGGGGGTAAGAGAGGAGGATGAATTGGAAGTGGATGGTGATGATGCTGAACAGAGTTGTCCCCTGCTGAACAACAAGGTGACCTCCTTCTGCTCCCCTCTAGGAGGAATACTTCACTCCTCTCCCTCACTGCCTGCAGCATTCGATCATGGTCACCATCATATGGACGAGGGCAGGCCTTCAGTTCTCCTGTGGCATCAGACTTCTGTCTTGCCCTGTGGAAACACATTGATGCAATCAGCGGACCTCTCCCCCTGGGCAACCAGCAGCCTCACAGATGGTTGTTCTGAGTAACGTAAATCAGCCCTACACTTCGTCTGAAGCCTGTCCTCTGTCCCTGCTCCCATTGCTCGCCTGGTGAAAATTCAGCTCATAGAGTAATTGTGGCCAGAAGCCACTGTGGTGAAAGCTGACTCAATACTTACTGACGGTCTCCGAAAGCTGGTGTGCTGCAGCCCCAGCTAGACTCAGTCAGCTCACAACTCTTACACTCCACAGCCTGATTTAGCATTCTTCATTCCATCTCCAGATCTATTCACAGAGCTGGTTTCTGGGCGACCCTGCAGCTGTGTCCCTGATTGTTGCTCAGCTATGTATTAGCTACAGACCAACATCCTGGTGGTGACGAACCCTTCTATGTTTTCCCAAGGACAGTGGATAGACTGTGTAAATCCCGCTTAACAAACAAATGCAGAAACAAAGGTATTTATCTTCATCTCTTCATCAAGTTATGCAGCTAATTGGAAGCCAGTTTACTTAACTCCTCAGTAATGATGTTTAGCCGTTGTAATGGTCCTGTGACCTCTCACACCTTATCCGTTTATTATTTCTGGATGAGCTGGAAATTCCCTGCAGGGTGTTGCTAGTAACATAGCTCAATGCTGTCAAGTGACTTCAGTGACTTTTACTGAATTTGATTGCTTGAGTGTATAGGGATCAAAGAATGACCGAAGGCAAAGTAATATTACAGTGAAGCAGCTGGTGGGAAATGTATGATTGTCCCATCGGCTGTACAACACAATATAAATGCCTCAATATTTAAGAACTAATGGCATTGGAGACTCAACAAATGGTTTGTTGCGGCTTTCAGGTTAAAGGAGTCAACTTTCATTGAATTGCATAGAATTTTACAGCACAGTTGCAGACCATTCTGCCCATTCTATCCTGCTGTTCATGCTCCACATGAACCTCCTCCTACCTTACTTCATCCAACCCGATAACATTCTGATCTGTTCTCTCTCATGTACTTTACTAGCTTCTCTTAACCACATCTATGCTAATTTGTTCTCATATAACAATGACAAGGGCACATCTGTTGCCCATTCTTTATTGCCCTGAAGGGGCAATGTGGACCAGAGCAACATGCAGGTCAGACTGGGTAGGGCGACAGGTTCACTGTCAACTACCTACATAAGTGGCTGCACAGCAACGAGACCAGCCACTCACAAGTTACTCCCTGTAAGATGATGTGCATTGTGCAGAATCTAAAGCTGACGTGCATTTCGATGATCACAAATGATATTCACTGTGTATGTCACCATGGTGCCTTATGCCTGCTCATTCTCCTGAAACCTTGAATACATTTAGCCATACCGTACTACTCAACTGGGTGGCATAGTGGCTAGCACTGCTGCCTCATAGTGACAGGGACCCTGTATTGGTCCTCACCTTCACGCAGCTCTCATCTGTGGTTCCAAGTCATTAACCTGCGACAGCAGCCCGCACCCCAGTAAATTGCTTCCAAGGGCTGAGCCAAACCAGGTGAGTGTTGCTCTCACAGGTCCCACCCTCCGTGACTTCGGGATTTATGCACCCTGGCATGTGAGTGCCGATTCCCGCAGACTGGGTTGATGGAACCAGTCTAAGCTCCCAGGGAGTTGAAGGAAGGTCAGCGCCATGTTGTGGAACGCGTGGAGCTCAGCAAAACACAGAAGACGTCTCGACTGGCCATGCCACTGGACCAAGCTAGGTCAGGATGAGACAGCGTGGCTGACGATGCGCGACTCTCTCTCACAATAATCCAATTCACAGGCAAGTCACCTTCATCTGCTTTACATTGTCCGTCACAAGTCCTTGCGATGGGAGGGTGATGAGGCAGCAGTTGTGGATTCACTGGGTGTTGTAGCTGTGTACCTCCAGATCGAAAGCTGAGGTCATAGGGTCGTTTTTCACCAGAATGAAGCAGAAATGGGATGCAGCAGTTCCCTGGGCAACTGAGAAGCCCTTTTCAGGACCTCACTGCTCACCTCCCTGGAATGGGAAAGGGGCGAGAAACATTGGCCACAATCTAGTGGCCATGCTAGCCGCAGGAGCAAACCCCGTTATGGCTGCTAAATCTCGCGGAAGGGCCAGAACTGGAATTGCGACGGCACGATCTCAGAATGAGATTTTCCCAGCAACCCACCCCCCCCCCCTCCAATGACGTGCTCAGATTCATAACCAGAAAAGGTGTGGGCCTGGTTAACATATTTTAACATAAATTTAAATCTCATTAAAGGACTTCTTCGCTACTTCTGCCTCTCGCGTCGTTCTACCCAGTTGGCATGATGTCACACCAGCACAATCCACCACCAGTTAGTTTTCCAAAGCAAAAACCAGTAGGTGGCCATGCCTGGAGCTCACAGGCAAGTATCGCCCTCTGGTGGTGAGAGACATGATCGGAAAGTACCCTGGCACTGCCCCCTGGCACTGGCCTATGGCAGTGCCAACCTGGAAGTGCTACTATGTGTGGTGCGTGCCCTGATGCCTGTGCGGGGGGAAGGCTAATGTCTCTGGGAGGAATGCCCCGATACTTACAGGGGGGGAGACACCCCACTGCTTGTAGGGGGTCCTCCATGTCCGAGGGGGTTGGTGGGAGGGAAGTTTATATTCAAACACAGATTGGGGCCCACAGAGGGTGGTGAATCTTATTTCATAGAATTTACAGTGCAGAAGGAGGCCATTTAGCCCATTCAGTCTGCACCGGCTCTTGGAAAGAGCACCCATCCCAACTGCACACCTGCACCCTACCCCATAACCCAGTAACCCCATCCAATACTGAGGGCAATTTTGGACACAAAGGGCAATTTAGCATGGCCAATCCACCTAACCTGCACATCTTTGGACTGTGGGAGGAAACCGGAGCGCCCTGAGGAAACCCACACACACACGGGGAGAATGTGCAGACTCCGCACAGACAGTGACCCAAGCCAGGAATCAAACCTTGGACCCTGGAGCTGTGAAGCAATTGTGCTAGTCACTATGCTACTGTGCTGCCTGTAGAATCTGTGGAGCTCTTTACCGCAGAAGGCTGTGGAGGCCAAATCATTGAGTGTCGTTAAGACAGAGATAGATAGATAAAGGGGATGAGAAAAAAAAACAGCCATGGTTGACTGGATGGGCCGAGTGGCCTAATTCAGTTCCTATGTCCTATGGTCGTATGGCAGCCAGTGCAGAGAGAGTATGGGTTGGGTCACAGAGCCGGGAGTGGAATGGGTAAGGATGGAGGAGCGTTCCCTCAAGGGAACATTCCCTTGGCGCTGGCCACGGCCCCACTCCCATTCCCCCTGGCCAAATATTCAATCAGCCCTGTGGTGGTGGCCACGCTGAGAACGTGGAACCAGATCAGGCACATTTGGACTGAGAGCAATATCCGCCATGGCCCCCATCTGCAAGAACCATAAACTCCCCGTGGCAACACTAGACATCACATTTAAACGGTGGAGACAGGGCAAGGGGATGCTGACAGTAGGAGACCTGTGCACAGACAGAATGTCAGCAATCCTGGGGGAACTGACGGACAAACTTCAGCTGCCAAAAGGCAATGAGTCGCGATACATGCAGCGAAGGAACTTCCTCCGTAAGGGAGACAACGTTATTCCCCGACTACCAGAACACTCCCTACTGGACAGTCTCCTGACCGCGGGCGAACTGGGGGACAGCAACCAGGCGGACATGTAAGGACGACTCCTAGAAGCAGTACACCACTGGATGAGACACGGGAGAAATGGTTGGAGGAGCTAGAGATAGGAGGAGGACTCTGGTGTGAAGCACTGCACAAGGTGAACTCCACCTCCTCGTATTCAGGGCTGAGCCTAATGCAGCTACAAGTAGTGCACAAGGCACACGTGATGTGAACATGCGTGAGTGGGTTCTCAGAGGTGGACAATAAATGTGAACAGTGCCAAGGAGACCCAGCCGACCACACTCACACGTTCTGGCCCTGCCTCAGACTGATCGGGTACTGGACCGCCTTGCTTGAGGCCATGTCTAAGGTTGTGGGAGTGAGGGTGGAGCAGTGCCCACTAGTGGCAGTCATCGGGGTCTCAGAACAGCCAGAATTGTTACAGGGAGAGGGGCAGCCGCCCTAGTCTTTTCCTCCCTTATCGCCCGCCGGAGGCTCTTGCCCAGCTGGAGTTCAGCACGGCCGCAGACTGCCTGTCCAGCCTCGCAGAATTCCTTGAATTCGAAAAAATTAAATTCGCAATAGAAGGATCGGAGGAAGCGTGTAAGCAATGCACCAGCCTGTTCCAATGTGGTTTACTCTTAACTGCCCCTCTGAAATTATCTCGCAAGCCACTCTGTTCATGGACAATTAGAGATGGGCTGCAAAATTCTGGCCTTGCCAGTGACATCCACATCCCATGAATGAATGTAAAAAGAAAGTGTGGCTTTCTTCAAAAGCAAGTGCATATCCGAAGCAGTGAGAGAATACAAAGCTAGGAAATCCCTAGCTATCTTCCTGTTCAAAACCTAATAACTGCTGCATCCTATTTGCAGCAGAACTTCCTGGCCTAGATCAATCATAGTAGTCACCTACATATTCATGGGTACCCTAGTGAACACTCCAGATGATAAACATGATCATCTTCACCTTGAAAGATAAACAAGAATGTTGTCATCTCAGTTGATCATCTCCATGGGAAGCTCTTCACTTGATCCCACTCATGCACCTATGAGCATAGTAAGAGTATCTCTGTCGATGCCATCTCTCCCCGTTGGTGCATTGCCACCTGTGGAGTCTCCTGAGGCATCATCCTCAATTCCCGCCTCTTCCTCATTTACGGCTTTGGTGACATGATCAGTGGATACGTGACCAAGTTCTCTCACCTTGCAACCTCTTGGTTGCCCCTGCGCTGCCAGACTGCTTGCACAACACTCAGTCTGGGATGAACTGTTAATTCCTGCAGGAGTTGGGCAACATGACCTCTGAGATTCCTGCCAGCGGAACGTTGGGAGTTTTCCTTTTGAAGCCCCGGTTGAATTCCAGATATTTTGTCTATTGTAGCTTGTTTGAGATCATAAGGGACAATCAATACGGAATGCGGGCCTGACACAGGATGTCGGTATTTGATGACCTTGACCTTCGAGATAGGTGAGGTAGCTGTTCAATAACACTGCTGTCAGGAATGAGAATTATTTTTAGTTGTGTGCCGTGTCGGAGCTGGAGAAAATGGGTCTGAGAATTAGAAAAAACAGGAATCTCACAAAGTCTGCTAAAGAAGCTGACACATTCTCAATCATACTCAGGCTATCCTAATGGTCCATATCTTTAATTAATTAACACCTCTTAACTTTTTCACAGATCATTTAACTAATATAATGATCCATATTTCAATTAGATAATTATTCCAGGTCCACTCTGTGCGATTTGAAGTTAATACAGTATTGTTAAACCACTCCAATATCTAAAAGAACAGAATATTTAGCAAACCCACCCAATCCCCTAATTATATTTAATAAAGGACAATTTTATAATCATTTTCCACAGTGAGGGAACAATTCAAATGTCCTTACATCAAAGATGGTAGTTTGGCAAATGCACCTATTTATAGTTTGTTATATTTAACAGCTCATTATTATTCTGCAAGTTTCAGAAAAGTGTCCTTCCTTAAAAGCCTCTTCCTCTCTCCCGCCGTCTTCAACAGAAGACCTTACTTCACACCTTTCTTTTTGACCAAACCTCAGACACCTGTCTGACTATCTTCATTGACTCAGTCTCAGATTCTGCTTGATAATTGCTCTTGCGAATGGCCTTGAGATGTTTTTTTTTACCATATTCATGGTAAAATGTGAATGCAACATGTTGTTATGTATTTTAAAGGGGATTATTGTGAATTTCAAGTATTCAAGCCAGGAATTCTGTGCCGCACCATCCTGTGTCCGATTAACAACTAGTTTGCTTAAAAACAGTGGTTAGCACCACTGCCTCATAGCGCCAGGGACCCGGGTTCATATTGTGACTGTCTGTGTGGAGTTTGCACGTTCTCCCTGTGTCTGCCTGTTTTTCCTCTGGGTGTTCCGGTTTCCTTCCCCAATCCAGTTGGGGTTACGGGGTTAGGGCGGGGCATTGGGCTTAGGTAGGGTGTTCTTTCAGAAGGTTGGCGTAGAATGGCCTCCTTCTACACTGTAAGGATTCTTTGATTCTATGAAAGTAAAGGAGGTTCATGACACCATGTGCAGCAATTTAAGTGCGTAGATGGTTCTCAGAAAATATTGGTTGAGGTTTTCCAGCCACCTCCCGCGTTGCATTTTCCAGCGGCAGAGGCCATTGGCTGGTGGCAGAATCTTCCGGCCTAGCATTTGTCTACAGGGTTTTGCAAGCTCCAAAGCCTCCGCGGCCGAGAGTCACCATCAGCGGGCCCAGTGGTTCCTTCACTAAGAAGGCCTGGATAATTTTGGCCATTGTCTTGCCTTCTTGTAACTCTTCATCAGGACATACTGGTTAATATTGTAGAATGTACTATAATAATAATAATAATCTTTATTGATACAATAAGTAGGCTTACATTAACACGGCAATGAAGTTACTGTGAAAACCCCTACTCGCCACATTCCGGTGCCTGTTCAGGTACACAACGAATTCAGAATGTCCAATTCACCTAACGGGTCTTTCGGTACTTGTGGGAGGAAACCGGAGCACCCGGAGGAAACCCACCCAGACATGGGGAGAACGTACAGACTCCGCACAGACAGGACTGAAATGTCTCAAAACCAGAAAGAATTCTATCACCTCAAAGTCCAGCTGGCGTGCGACCATGGACGAAATTCTCCCATCGGGAGACTAAGGGCGAGATTCTCCACAAATGCAGAGAATCGTAAAGGCTGCCGTGGGACAGGCCGTGACCCACGGCAGCCTTCACGGCCACTTCCGGGGCCGATTCTCCCCCCCGGGCGGGGCTAGGAGCATGGCCCCGTGCGTCACGGCGGCGCGGCCTTGATGACAGTCGTCAAGGCTGCACGTCAAGCGTCACGGCGGCTGACACAGCCGATGACGTCAGCCGCGCATGTGCAGGTTGGACAACGCAAACCCGCCCATGCGCAGTTGGTGTCTTTCTCCTCAGCCGCCGGCAAGATGTGGCGGCTTGACCTTGCCGGGCGGCGGAGGGGAAAGAGTGCGTCTGTTTTGGACGCTGGCCCGACGATCGGTGGGCACCGAACGCGGGCCTGTCCCCTCCCGAGCACAGTTGTGGTGCTCCCGTGCCAATCGGGCCTCTAGATGCCCCAAACGGGCATCTGGCGCCCGTTTCACGACGGCAGCGAGCAGGTGTGTTTGCTGCCGTGTAAATTACGCAGCCAGCATCGCGTAAATGACGTCAGCCGCGCATATGCAGGTTGGCCGGCGCCAACTCGCGCATGCACAGTTGCCGTCCTCCCTGCGGGCGCCCCGCAAGACATGGAGGATTGATCTTGCAGGGCGGCGGAGGAAAAGAGTGCGTCCTTTAGAGACGGGCACCGGTCGTCGGCCAGACCCCTACTGAGCGCCCCCCTGGCGCTCGATCCTCCCTCCCCCCTCACAGGCCGCACACGCAGTGTTCGCGCGCTGTTCACGCCGACAGCTACCAGGTGTGATTGGCGCTGGTGTGAACCCATCGGATTGGGCAGGCCGCTCGGCCCATTCGGGCCCCTCGGCCCATTCGGGCCGGAGAATCGCCGCTCGCCTGCTACAAATGGCGTGCGGCGATTCTCCGAGCGGCCTGTCGTGAAACACGGCACGCCGTTTTGGGGGGGGGGGGGTTGAGAGAATCGCGTGTGGGTGCCAGGGCGGCGTGGCGGGAATCGCCCGGCACTCCCGCGATTCTCTCACCCGGCGAGGCGGTCGGAGAATTGCGTCCCATATTCAGGACATCAGCTGAGTCAATGCCCAGTATCGTGGCATCAGCTTTTTACTCTGTGTCAGTCACTGTCTCATCTGCATTTGAGTAAGCACGGCAGACTGGAGGGTGGTTTACTGGGGAACAAGGGTTATCCATTGACCACCTGGCTTGTGACTCCAGCCTGAGGTTCTTACACAAGTGGGCCACATGCACATAATGAGAGTCACGTTGACAAATAAACGACATAGTGTAGATTGAAGGGGAGCTGAAACAACACTGCTGCTGCCTGGACCACTCTGGAGTAACCAGACTGCATCCTCCAGGGCATGTGCGATGATGTGTTCTGGCCTGCTGTACCCCCTCACCCCAGCCTGAGGATAAAGCCCTTGCCACCACCCAAATGGAGATCAGCTGGGAAAGAGAGGTAGAGGGGAGGTGAAGCAGAAGAAAAAAGGGAACCATCACGTCCCCTTTCTGACTGGGTTGTCTGTGATCAACTCATCCGACTGCAATGTCAGTGAACACAGCTCCAATTCCCAACAGTCCCACACTTTGCCTTCCCTCTGCTTTTTAACAATTATAGTGTTCTCCTTGCGAGAATATTGAAATAAAAATCGCCACAAAGCAACCATTCTAATCCAAATTTATAAAGCAGACCAACCAACATCCCATAAAAAAGCCAAATAACCAATCTTATTCATTCCCTTAGTGCCTGTCTTTTATCCCTCTTTGTCTATCCTAATGCTCTGACTCAAAGCTTCCCAAATGCCTGCTGCGGGAAGGCTGCTGACTTTAGTGTTGATTAGAGTAGATACACATCAAGGCGCTAACCACACTCAGGGATTGGAGAATATAAAAATTGCAGGTACACTTATTAAGGATTTGAGAAATTGGTATCAGTATTACACAGCTGGAGAACCTGTTCACATGTCTGAGCTTCCTCAGAATAAACCAAGAATGAGTCTGAATCAAATGATATATTGTACCATTTCCCTTTCAGTAACATATACAGTGCACATAACCACAGATTGTACCATTTTGGCATGAGCAACAGCAGCTTAACCTGCCTGACAGCGGCAAGGGCACTGATGGGATGGCAGAGGTGGAAGGGTGAATGGCGCCATCCTGGGAGATGGCAGCCGGTCCATGTTCCTTCAAGCCACTGCCATTCTCACAGGGTGGCGTGGACACACACAGCAATGAGCTGGAGGGCAGATCTGCTGAATTATTGTGGTAACATGCAAGCCTCTTTTCAAACTGGTATCCACATCCATGGTGGCAGAGGGCTGAGATTCCACTGAAGCAAGCTAACATTGAGGCTTCAACTTGTCCTTCAACGGAATCTAAGACGTCAGCTACCAGTTGGCTTCAACTTGTCCTCAACGGAATCTAAGACGTCAGCTACCAGTTGGCTTCAACTTGTCCTCAACAGAATCTAAGACGTCAGCTATCAGTTGCTGCAGCAAAGCCTGGGACACTGAAGACATGAATGTGAAGTGTGAGTCGTTGTTGGTAGGTGATTGGTGAGAATTTGGTGGAGAGGCTCGTGGGTCAGTTGGTAGGATGTGGTATTTGAAGATCAACTTAAGACTTTGGCCATTCATGTGTGGTCATTTGGGCATCACACAGCAATACATGGAGGCCCTCGAGGAGTCTGGAGGGCCTCCTGGATTGGGAACATGTCTCCATCTCTCCAGTTCCTGTGCCAGAATCCTTTATGCCGCATCAAGAACCATGGAGCCCGCTCTCTGTCCAGTTGCACCGTTTATCAGTGACTGGGCTCTCTTCTTCACCCACTTTCAATACGTGCTTCAGGCAGAATGCAACTTTCCTTTTAAGCACAGCCAGCTCTCATATGAATTTGGACCCCGAGTGAGGCATGCAGCTTCTCAACAGCACCGAGGGGAAAGCCAATTAGCAGGCACTGCAAAGCTTCCATTCCTTTTGTATCAGAAGGAATAAGCAGGATGATCAGGCAACACAATTATTACACTCGTTATGACATTGCTGACAAATATTGACCCAATAATCATTTTATTTAAATTTAAAGTAGCAAATTCTTGTTTTTATTCCAATTAAGGGGCAATTTAGTGATACCCACGCAGACACGGGGAAAACGTGCAAATTCCACATGGACAGTGACCCGGAGCCGGGATCGAACCCCGGTCCTCTGTGCGATGAGGCAGCAGTGCTAACCACTGCACCACCGTACCGCCCTGAGACCCCATATGCATTAAAAGCTTTTAAAAGTGTCTTTAATAAGTGCATTTGTGGTTAAAAGAGGGTTCTTGGTGGTTCGCAGCAGGCACGATTGGCGAAAACGCGTTCATAGTTGGCACTGTTGCTTCACAGCTCCCAGCTTGGGTCACTGCCTGTGCAGAGTCTGCACGTTCTCCTGTGTCCGCGTGGGTTTCCACCCAGTGCTCCGGTTTCCTCCCAGGAGTCCCGAAAGAAGTGCTGTTAGGTTAGGTGATTTTGACATTCTAAAATTCTCCCTCAATGTATCCGAACAGGCCCTGGAATGTGGCTTTTCACAGTAACTTCATTGCAGTGTTAATGTAAGCCTACTTGTGACAATAAAGATAAAGATTATGGGCGCGATTCTCCGCTGCCCACGACGGGTCGGAGAATAGCGGGAGGGCCTTCCCGACATTTTTCCCGCCCTCCCGCTATTCTCCCCCCCCCCCCCCCCACACCCCCCCCGCCACGGCCGCCCCACCACACAAATCGCTGCTCGGCGTTTTTTACGGCGAACAGCGATTCTCCACAGGCCGATGGGCCGAGTTCCCAGGCCTTTACGGCCGTTTTTACGAAAGTGATCACACCTGCTCTCACCGTTCATGAAAACGGCCGCAAAGTGCCGTCCCGCACAACCATGGCACCAATTGGCACGGCCGCACCATGGCCGTGCCAAGGGTGGCATGGGCCTGCGATCGGTGGGCACCGATCGCGGGCAGCGGGTCTGATACCCGCGCACTATTTGTTCTTCCGCCGCCCCGCAGGATCAGTCCGCGGGGCAGCTGAGGGGCACGACGGCCCGCGCATGCGTGGGTTTGACGCGTCTGCGTGATGACGTCATCCGCGCATGCGCAGGTTGGAGCTGTCCAACCCGCGCATGCGTGGCTGACGTCATCGTGCGCGTCAGCCGCCGTGACGCTTGGCACGCGGACTTAGCGACGGTCGCTAAGCCCGCGATGCCGTGCTTCACGGGGCCGCGCTGCTAGCCCCGCCCGGGGGGGAAGAATCGGGTCCTGGGAGGGGGCGCGGAGGCTGCCGTGAAACACGGACAGTTTCACGGCAACCTTTACGACTCGCCGCATTTGCGGAGAATCGCGCCCTATAATTCCACTTGAGGTGTGGCCAGTTTTTATGGGGGGACCAATAACAAAGGGCTGTGGAAACTTAATTTCCATTTGCCATAAATTGTGCCGGGAACTCCTCGATCTTTAGAGCTACTCTGGATAATTCTTTTGGTCAAAACAGCTCCAACCTAATGGAAACAGCAGGTGATTGAAATGATTGGGGAAAATACATAAAACAGTCCTGTCTATTGAAAGCACTGAGCTTTCAAGACCACAAAATGTATTTGAGGCCAAAACATTGTGTAATTTCAAGAAAGATTTAGATACAGCTCTTGGTCGAAAGGGTCAAGGGATATGTGAAAAGGCTGGATCAGGTTATTGAACTTGATGATCAGTCATGATCATAATGAATGGCGGAGCAGGCTTGATGGGCCGAATGGCCTCCTCCTGCTTCTATTTTCAATATATGTTTCAGTTCCACCTTTCTTCCCGGGCGTGCTGACTGTCTGACTGCTCTGGTCTCTCATCGTCTCCTCTGTCTGCATCTTTCTCATATTGAGGGAAAGAATCTCCTTTCATAGAATTTCTCCAGTGCAGAAGGAGGCAATTCGGCACATTGAGTCTACACTGAACCCCCAAAAGAGCACTCTACCTAGGTCTACTCCTCCGCCCTAGCTCCGTAACCCCACAACTTAACCAACATATCTTTGGACTGTGGGAAGCAACCGGAGGAAACTCATCTCGTCACGGGAAAAACGTGCAAACTCCACACAGTCACCCAAGTTTGGAATTGAACCTGGGTCCCCGGTGCTGTGAGGCAACAGTGCCACTGTTCCACCGTCAATGTTCATATTTTTGGATTAAATTTGGCAATCGTTCAGAGTACCGAGCAGCATTGTTTGGCTCCATTAGCTGTAGGAGGTCCAGATAAAAACGGGTATGTTCCTGTCATTAGCACTTGAAGCAGGAGCAGTAGACTGGACAGAAACCACTCAGTTCTGGTTAATTTACCTCAGGAAAGAGATGTGGGCCTGAGAGCAATCACCGCACAGATTTACGAAACTGATACCATGCAAGATAAATTGCAGATATCTGGCTGGTATATCCCTGAACTTAGATAGTTGAGGTGCAATTGAATTGGGGTATTTAAAATGATTCTCTAATAAAATGTAGAAACTGTTTCCTTTGCTGGGAGAATACAGAACAAAGTAGGACAAACTTAAATTTGGGCCATAGCCATTCAGGAGTGAAATTTGGAAGCAGTATTCCATACTAAGGTTTTTGAAAAGTTTCACCTCGAGAGGGAAAAGCAGAGGGAAGTCCGCCGATGACATTAACAGCTTTCCCTGCCGCGTTTTTAAACTGATAGACAGAAAGAATGTACAATATAACACTAGCGGGGGAGAGACTGATTCAATCTACGCCACCAGCAACTTCGGGTTTTAAATGATCTTTTTAAAGGGCGCCGAGATTTATGAATAGGAAACTCTGCCTCCCCCCCCCCCTCCCCCCGGCCCCCAGCACTATGGATTTACCCCCCCCCCCCCCCCCCCCCACCTCCCCCCACCACCCCCATCCCCCTTGGCATTTCCCACACGGAACTGCCCCCACCCAGCACTTCCCTCATGAATTCCGCCCCCCACCACCACAGAACTTTCCCCCGTACCACAGAAATGGGACACCCCCACCCACACATACACAACCCCCCCCCCACAGAACACCCCCCACCCCCACCCGGCACTGCACAGGCATTTCCTCTTGGCACTATCCCCAGCACTGCCTGGGCATGACCCCACCCCCTCCCCTTGGAGGCTATACTCACATGTGCACCTGCACGCCTCTGCACATTGGGGCCGACCAGGTGTCACATCCTGATAGTTATATTTAAATGGAAGCAAACTTGGACGCCAGCTTTTAAAGTTGGGATTCCCGTTATGTCATCGTTGTGACAATTGATTTGGGAAATTCCGCCGGCATAAAAGCTGTTTTAGGACTCCTGCGGGATTCTCCGCTCCCACTGCCTCTCCCGCCCCCTGAAAACTGAAGCGGAAAATCTCCTCCAGAGTAAAGGAGTCCAGTGATTCTCGAGAGGACCTCGTCAATGCTTTCCACGTTCTGTTCCACACACTCCACACTCTATTAACACACCTATTCACACTTTGTCTTACGGACTGTAACGCTGGGCCACAATTACAGTGATCTGGATTCCCAATGAAGCTGTTAGAACTCTCAGCATGTGTTCCATCATTGTGGGCCTCATTGTAGTGTACAGTGGACTATACACACCCATCATTAGTGCATTGCAAAACCTGGATGACTTGCTAGAGCTGGGCTCCTTTATCCTCTTGCTTTTAGGCACAAGCTCTCTGCCAGGCTGCATTAACCACTTCAAAGTTCCTGGTGCATAACATCAGCCTTTGGATGTAGGCAATGCCCGTGAGACCTTCATCTCTTCGTCTCAGAATAAAGGGGTGCCAATTTAAGACTGAGCTGAGGAGGAATTTCTTCTCTCAGAGGATTGTGAGTCTTTGGAACTCCTTGCTGCAGAGAGTGTAGAGGCAGAATCCTTGTGCATGTTAAATGACATAAGAACTAGGAACAGGAGGCGGTCATCTGGCCCCTCGGGCCTGCCCTGCCATTCGATAAGACAATGGCTGATCTTTTGTGGGCTCAGCTCCACTTACTCGCCCACTCAGCGTAACCTTTTATCCCTTTCCTGTTCAAAATTCTATCTACCTTTTGTCATGATATGCAGACATGCAGATAATGATACACAGACAGGCACCGACAGGGAGTTAATGAACACAGAGAACAGGACATGACCAATGAGGAGGCAGGACACTCAGGGGTGGTATCTCACTATAAAAGGCACGAGGCACTCACAATCTGCCTCTTTCCACTGATGAACATCCACAGAGTGAGTCAGGGTGCATGTACAGTATCACACCTCCAGCACGTGGCTAAGAGCTAGTCTGGTTCAGTCAGACAGAGTAACCACATTTCGGTTAGCAGAGAGTCGAACTCATAGAGAACTGTGCTACTGATTCAATAAATCAGATTGAACTAACTTCAAGGTCTGGAGTATCTTTTGGTTAAAGCTGCATCCAGTTGCAGCCTGTGTTATCCCAGAGTACATAACACATCACCTTTGCCTTAAAAACATATAACGAGGTTGCCTGAACTGCTTCACTGGGCATGAATTCCATAGATACATGACCCTTTGGCTGAAGAGATTCCTCTTCAACTCAGTCCTAAATCTGCTCCCCCTTATTTTGAGGCTATGCCCTCTAGTTCCAGCAAAGGCTGAGGTAATTAGATTCTTGATCAATAAGGGAATCAAGGGTTATGGGGAAAGGGCAGCAAAGTGGACGAGAGGAATACCGGGTCAGCCATCATCTTGTTCAATGGTAGATCAGGCTCGAGGGGCCGAACGGACGACTGCTGTTCCTATTTTTAAAAGAAAAGCTCAACCTTGGGCTCACTGTCACCTGGGCTCTCCAATCTCTCTGCCATTTAGTCAGTCAGTCTCCCAATAGGACCCATGGCAGTGCCACTCTGTGCATTGGTTCTTGCTGAGGTACGTTCCTCATACTCCAAACATTCTACATCTTGTGCTGCTGAAAGGGAATAGAAAGTTAAAGATTAATGGCAGAATTCTCACATTTTGAGACTAAGTGCGGTGGCTGGGTCTCTGGCAGCACCTGTCCCGCTGTCCAGAATTGCGGAATCTCGCACCAGATTCTGCGTTTGGAATTTCATTAATTAAACTCAGGATGTTTCTCCTCTGAGTCTCCAGTCGAGCCGGCAGCTGATTTGTCTGCCACACTCAGCTAATGGTTTGAAGGCCCTGGGAACATTTTTAACACCAGTCGAGCACACTTATATCACTCTCTCCAGCCAACCGTCTTCACCAGACTGTGCAGGACCTCACTAAACCAGAGGGGAAAGGCTGACAGCCTCAAGAAGAAGTCTGTTCCTCAGATCAACCACCCTCCCCCTGAGCCCATTACCTGAGGGACATTCATGATCCACTTGGCCCTCTACCCACCATGTCTGGCATGTTCATGCATCCCTTTCCAGTAGGCGATTCCTTTGACCCCCTTGTTTGTGAGCCTTTCGTGCAGCCTTGTCAGGGTCCAGCTTTCCTCCCCTCGGTCTTCCCTCTGCCTTCCATTGTTCATCTTCTCCATCCACCTCCTTGCCCGTCTGCCTGTCAGCATGAACCCTCACCCTTCCCCCCCCCCCCCCCCCCCCCACTCTTTGCACAGCCCTCCTTCCACAGTGGCCCCTACGTCTTCATCAGGCCACACAGCCTGCTCCTGGCCTCACCTCACACACCAGCCCAGTTGAATGTCAGGCCTTTGTTGCGGTGGCTGAATGAGACCCATAGCACAGGGCTGTCCAGATAGACACTGGTATGTGGCACTGGGGGCAAAGAGACCCCTGTACTCCCCAACCCCAGGCACAGTACTGATCCGAGTCTGGGTCCCTCAATCGAGCAGTGAGTGCCTTTTGTAAGAATCATAAAATCATAGAATTTACAATGCAGAAGGAGGCCATTCGGCCCATCGAGTCTGCACAGGCTCTTGGAAAGAGCACCCGACTTAATCCTGCGCGTCCACTCTATCCACATAACCCAGTAAACCCACCTCACCTTTTCGGTCACTGAGGGAAATTTATCATGGCCGACCCACCTAACCTACACATCTTTGGACTGTGGGAGGAAACTGGAGCATCCGGAGGAAACCCATGCAGACACGGAGAACGTGCAGACTCCGCACAGACAGTAACCCAAGGCGGGAATCGAACCTGGGACCCTGGAGCTGTGAAGTAACTGTGATAACCACTGTGCTACCGTGCTGCCCTGGCTTAATCTGGGAACTGCCTTAATCTTTGTCTGTTTGGTGTTTCTTTTTTTAATCCCTGTCCCTACAACATTGTAGATTTTGTTTTACAGTGTAGAACTCAATGAAACTGGTCTAATGGACTGGCCCAGCACTAACATTGATGCTCTTGGCATAGCCCATGATGTTGTTTTGATGGACTTGGCAAGCAGCCAATCGGTGCATCTGAGATTCTAGGATATCCTCTGTTCTCTTTTGGAATTGTTCGAGTTTGTCAGAAAGTTGCTGGAAGCTTCTGAAAATCGAGGTCAGCTCCATTTTGTCTCTCAGTTCTGTGCAGACTTGGAAAGCAGCACACAGCACGAAACTGTCTCTCCAACAACTTTCAGCCTGGCAATTTTAATTCTTCCAGCCAGCCTGGGGAAGTAACTTCTGGACATTTCCATTGTGATTAAGATCCTGAAGTCAGTGCTCCAATCCTCTCTCCACTAATGGATTCTTCCTGAGGGTTCAGAAACATAGAAACAGAACCAAAAAAAAATAGGAGCAGGAGGAGGTCATTCGGCACTTTGAACCTGCTCCGCCATTCATTGTGATCATGGCTTACTTTCAAGTTCAACCCTGATCCCGTCTTCCCCTCATATCCCTGGATCCCTTTCGCCTCAAAAGGTATGTCTAATTCCTTCTTGAAATTACAGTGTTTGGCCTCAACTACTTTCTGTGGTATCGAATTCCACAAATTCACCACTTTCCTGGGTGAAGAGAGTTCTCCTCACCTCTGTCCGAAAAGGTTTACCCCTTATCCTCAAACGATAAACCCTAGTTCTTGACTCCCCCACCTGAATCTTTCTGAATCTACCCTGACCACTCCTGTCAGAATTTTGTGACTTTCTATCAGATTCTCTCTCACTCTTCTAAACTCCAATGAATATAATCCTAACCAATTTAGTCTTTCCTCATTTGACAGTCCCGCCATCCCAGAGATCGGCCTGGTAAACCTTCGCTGCACTCCCTCCACAGCAATAACATCCTTCCTCAGATAAGGAAACCAAAACTGCACACAATGCTCCAGGTGTGGCCTCACCAAGGCCCTATACAATTGCAGTAAAACATCACAAATCCTATACGCAAATCCTCTCGCTATGAAGACCAACATACTATTTGCCTGCTTTACTGCCTGCTGCACCTGCATGCTTACTTTCAGCAACTGATACCCAAGGATACCAAAGTCTTGCAGAATACCCACCTACCCCTATTTGCACCCATTCAAATATAAAATCTGCTTTTCTGTTTTTGCTACCGAAGCAGATAACCTTACATTTGTCCACATTATATTGCATCTGCCATGCATGTTCCCACAAGGAGAGGAGCTGTTTGAAAGCCCACTTCAAACCCTTATACTGAGAACTATAGTTTCAACTCAGTTAGGCTGATAGTCGATCTGGTGGATGTAAGCTAGAATTGCACAGACCTGAGGGGGACCGCCAGTGTGAGATTGAGGTCAGTCAAGTGGAAGTGACTCCTCAGAGAGAATGCTACAGCCTGCCAGTTCTAATTGAAGCTAGGCATTAGAAGATCCTAACCAACTGATGATTGCAACATTTTACATTTTACATTTTAGGTTTGCACTGAGTGCTGAGCTTGTGGCATTTGAGTGCTACAGTGAGAGTTTGGTGACTGAGGGAGTATAAGGGTTATTTAAAGTCTAGTATTTCTTTTATTTAGTTAATTAACTTAAAAGTTGCTGTTTGGTCTATAAGAAGGTGAATTTTGAATCAGCTTTAAACAAGGTTCTACTTGGACTTACTTGCAGCTGGAGCTTGTTAATTAGTTAATTGCATTAGGCCAGTTTTTAGAAGCTAGAGTCACAGTATAAATAGGGGCTAGATACAGTGCAGACTTTGTTTGCACTGAGTGCTGAGCTTGTGGCATTTGAGTGCTACAGTGAGAGTTTGGTGACTGAGGGAGTGCTGAGCTTGTGGCATTTGAGTGCTACAGTGAGAGTTTGGTGACTGAGGGAGTGCTGAGCTTGTGGCATTTGAGTGCTACAGTGAGAGTTTGGTGACTGAGGGAGTTAGGTGAGGAGGGAGTAAGGTACTCCTTTCATTTAATTTCCTATATTTATCAAAGAGCGTGAAGGGAACCAGGAGTTTAGAGTACAGCTGACTGGGAGCAGAGTCGGAGGGCGGAGGTCCAGTTGGTCCACAGGGCAGCTAATTCTGTAAAGTAAGAGGGGATGGAGGCTAGGGCAGTTGCATGCTCCTCCTGTAGGATGTGGGTGGTGAGGGATACCACTGGTGTCCCCGCTGACTATACCTGCGGGAAGTGCACCCAACTCCAGCTCCTCAGAGACCGTGTTAAGGTACTGGAGCTGGAGCTGGATGAACTTCGGATCATCCGGGAGGCAGAGGGGGTCATAGAGAAGAGTTACAGGGAGGTAGCCACACCAAAGGTACTGGACAAGAGTAGCTGGGTTACAGTCAGGGGAAAGAAAACTAACAGGCAGACAGTGCAGGGATCCCTCGTGGCCATTCCCCTTCAAAACAAGTATACCGTTTTGGATGCTGTTGGGGGGGATGACCTACCGGGGGAAGGCCCCAGCGGCCAGGTCTCTGGCACTGAGTCTGGCTCTGGGGCTCAGAAGGGAAGGGGGGAGCATAGAAAAGCAATAGTAATAGGAGATTCAATGGTTAGGGGAATAGATAGGAGATTCTGTGGTCGCGAGCGAGACTCCCGAAAGGTATGTTGCCTCCCGGGTGCCAGGGCCAGGGATGTCTCTGATCGTGTCTTCAGGATCCTGAAGGGGGAGGGTGAGCAGCCAGAAGTTGTGGTGCACATTGGTACCAACGATGTAGGTAGGAAAAAGGGTGTGGAGGTAATAAACAAGTTTCGGGAGTTAGGCTGGAAGTTAAGGGCCAGGACAGACAGAGTTGTCATCTCTGGTTTGTTGCCGGTGCCACGTGATAGCGAGGCTAGGAATAGGGAGAGAGTGCAGTTGAACACGTGGCTGCAGGAATGGTGTAGGAGGGAGGGCTTCAGGTATTTGGATAATTGGAGCGCATTCTGGGGAAGGTGGGACCTGTACAAGCAGGACGGGTTGCATCTGAACCAGAGGGGCACCAATATCCTGGGGGGGAGGTTTTCTAGTACTCTTCGGGAGGGTTTAAACTAATTTGGCAGGGGAATGGGAACCGGATCTGTAGTCCAGCAACTAAGGTAGACGATAGTCAGGACGCCAAAGCACGTAGTGATGAAGTGGGGAAGGTAACAATGACAAAGGAGAGTACTTGCAGGCAAGGAGATGGGTTGAAGTGTGTATACTTTAATGCAAGAAGCATCAGGAATAAGGTGGGTGAACTTAATGCATGGATCGGTACTTGGGACTACGATGTGGTGGCCATCACGGAAACTTGGATAGAAGAGGGGCAGAAATGGTTGTTGGAGGTCCCTGGTTATAGATGTTTCAACAAGATTAGGGAGGATGGTAAAAGAGGTGGGGGGGTGGCATTGTTAATTAGAGATAGTATAACAGCTGCAGAAAGGCAGTTCGAGGGGGATCTGCCTACTGAGGTAATATGGGTTGAAGTTAGAAATAGGAAAGGAGCAGTCACCTTGTTGGGAGTGTTCTATAGGCCCCCCAATAGCAGCAGAGATGTGGAGGAACAGATTGGGAAACAGATTCTGGAAAGGTGCAGAAGTCACAGGGTAGTAGTCATGGGCGACTTCAACTTCCCAAACATTGAGTGGAAACTCTTTAGATCAAATAGTTTGGATGGGGTAGTGTTTGTGCAGTGTGTCCAGGAAGCTTTTCTAACACAGTATGTAGATTGTCCGACCAGAGGGGAGGCCATATTGGATTTAGTACTTGGTAATGAACCAGGGCAGGTGATAGATTTGTTAGTGGGGGAGCATTTTGGAGGTAGTGACCACAATTCTGTGACTTTCACTTTAGTAATGGAGAGGGATAGGTGCGAGCAACAGGGCAAGGTTTATAATTGGGGGAAGGGTAAATACAATGCTGTCAGACAAGAATTGAAGTGCAGAAGTTGGGAACATAGGCTGTCAGGGAAGGACACAAGTGAAATGTGGAACTTGTTCAAGGATCAGGTACTGCGTGTCTTTGATATGTATGTCCCTGTCAGGCAGGGAAGAGATGGTCGAGTGAGGGAACCATGGTTGACAAGAGAGGTTGAATGTCTTGTTAAGAGGAAGAAGGAGACTTATGTAAGGCTGAAGAAACAAGGTTCAGACAGTGCGCTGGAGGGATACAAGATAGCCAGGAGGGAACTGAAGAAAGGGATTAGGAGAGCTAAGAGAGGGCATGAAAAATCTTTGGCGGGTAGGATCAAGGAAAACCCCAAGGCCTTTTACACATACGTGAGAAATATGAGAATGACTAGAGTGAGAGTAGGTCCGATTAAGGACAGTAGCGGGAGATTGTGTATTGAGTCTGAAGAGATAGGAGAGGTCTTGAACAAGTATTTTTCTTCAGTATTTACAAATGAGAGGGGCCATATTGTTGGAGAGGACAGCGTGAAGCAGACTGATAAGCTTGAGGAGATACTTGTCAGGAAGGAAGATGTGTTGCGCGTTTTGAAAAACTTGAGGATAGACAAGTCCCCCGGGCCTGACGGGATATATCCAAGGATTCTCTGGGAAGCAAGAAATGAAATTGCAGAGCCGTTGGCAATGATCTTTTCGTCCTCGCTGTCAACAGGGGTGGTACCAGAGGATTGGAGAGTGGCGAATGTCGTGCCCCTGTTCAAAAAAGGGAATAGGGATAACCCTGGGAATTACAGGCCAGTTAGTCTTACTTCGGTGGTAGGCAAAGTAATGGAAAGGGTACTGAGGGATAGGATTTCTGAGCATCTGGAAAGGCATTGCTTGATTAGGGATAGTCAGCACGGATTTGTGAGGGGTAGGTCTTGCCTTACAAGTCTTATTGAATTCTTTGAGGAGGTGACCAAGCATGTGGATGAAGGTAAAGCAGTGGATGTAGTGTACATGGATTTTAGTAAGGCATTTGATAAGGTTCCCCATGGTAGGCTTATGCAGAAAGTAAGGAGGCATGGGATAGTGGGAAATTTGGCCAGTTGGATAACAAACTGGCTAACCGATAGAAGACAGAGAGTTGTGGTGGATGGCAAATATTCAGCCTGGAGCCCAGTTATCAGTGGCGTACCGCAGGGATCAGTTCTGGGTCCTCTGCTGTTTGTGATTTTCATTAACGACTTGGATGAGGGAGTTGAAGGGTGGGTCAGTAAATTTGCAGATGATACGAAGATTGGTGGAGTTGTGGATAGTGAGGAGGGCTGTTGTCGGCTTCAAAGAGACATAGATAGAATGCAGAGCTGGGCTGAGAAGTGGCAGATGGAGTTTAACCCTGACAAGTGTGAGGTTGTCCATTTTGGAAGGACAAATCTGAATGCGGAATACAGGGTTAATGGTAGGGTTCTTGGCAATGTGGAGGAGCAGAGAGATCTTGGGGTCTATGTTCATTGTTCTTTGAAAGTTGCCACTCAAGTGGATAGAGCTGTGAAGAAGGCCTATGGTGTGCTAGCGTTCATTAGCAGAGGGATTGAATTTAAGAGCCGTGAGGTGATGATGCAGCTGTACAAAACCTTGGTCAGGCCACATTTGGAGTACTGTGTGCAGTTCTGGTCACCTCATTTTAGGAAGGATGTGGAAGCTTTGGAAAAGGTGCAAAGGAGATTTACCAGGATGTTGCCTGGAATGGAGAGTAGGTCATACGAGGAAAGATTGAGGGTGCTAGGCCTTTTCTCATTAGAACGGAGAAGGATGAGGGGCGACTTGATAGAGGTTTATAAGATGATCAGGGGAATAGATAGAGTAGACAGTCAGAGACTTTTTCCCCGGGTGGAACACACCATTACAAGGGGACATAAATTTAAGATAAATGGTGGAAGATATAGAGGGGATGTCAGAGGTAGGTTCTTTACCCAGAGAGTAGTGGGGGCATGGAATGCACTGCCTGTGGTAGTAGTTGAGTCGGAAAATTTATGGACCTTCAAGCGGCTATTGGATAGGTACTTGGATTAGGGTAGAATAAGGGAGTGTAGGTTAACTTCTTAAGGGCAGCACGGTAGCATTGTGGATAGCACAATTGCTTCACAGCTCCAGGGTCCCAAGTTCGATTTCGACTTGGGTCACTGTCTGTGTGGAGTCTGCACATCCTCCCCGTGACTGCGTGGGTTTCCTCCGGGTACTCCGGTTTCCTCCCACAGTCCAAAGATGTGCAGGTTGGGTGGATTGGCCATGACAAATTGTCCAAAATTCTATGATTAACCTAGGACAAAAGTTCGGCGCAACATCGTGGGCCGAAGGGCCTGTTCTGTGCTGTATTTCTCTATCTATCCTTGGAAGATCGCAGGCTACAAAAACCGTTAGCTCAGTAGCAAAGAATCATCTCAGGCCCCTTGAGTCACTGTTATTTTCAATCCATTCCCTAGCCTCACCTTTGTTTGTCTTGTTTGTGTCTAGGTGAAGGGTGGAAGGTGGTTTAGTGAATAGATTAGTAAACCATTATTCTATTCTTACCATTATATATTCACCTTTTTTCTCGTTATGAATAAACAGGTTTTTAATGTTTGATTTATAAATCTGGTGCCCGGCAGTCTATGGAGCAGTCAAGAGTTAAAGGTGCGTGGATTATTGGTTACCTCACTTATGTTGGGACTAGAATTGACTGTGCAATTTCCCAGGGTGTCGTACACTTTGAAAATCAGACCAGTCTTTTCCAAAGATGCCAGGGTTTGCTTGTCATGCTCCTCGCCCCTCGGCATGGTGCTGCACTGGTTAGCACTGCTGTCTCACAGCGCCAGGGTCCGGGTTCAATTCCCACCTTGGGTGATTATCTGTTTGGAGTTTGCGCATTCACCCCTTGTCTGCGTGGGTTTCCTCTGGGTTCTCCGGTTTCCTCCCACATTCCAATGATGTGCACGTTAGGTGGATCGACCATGCTAAAATTGCCCCTAGTTTCCAAAGGTTAGGTGGGTAACAGGGCTAGGGCAGGGGATTGGGCCTAGGTAGGGTGGTCTTTCGGAAGGTCGCTTCAGAGTCAATGGGTTCAATGTCTTCCTTCTGCACTGTAGGAGTCTATGATTCTATGGGTTAATAGTAGAAACCCTTAAATGGGCATTAATTTCCCATTGAAGGTCCTCAACTGGCAGCAGAGCATGAAGTCCATCCTGGAATTAACCAGGGCACTGGCAGAAAGGCAGTGAAGTCCTCGTCTGCCGCCATTCCACTGGAGTAAATGTCCCTGCAACAAAGTACAGGACAGGGGAGGGCAGGAGGTTCTGTCCCTCTCTTTCCACAGATGCTGCTAGACCGGCTGAGTATTTTCAGCATCCTCTATTCACAGATAGAAGGTAAATAATTCATTGCTCCCCGTGATCAGTGTGTTTTGTTTAGAAAGAGGTGTATGATTTCTTACCCCTTTAACTAATCAGCAGCAAGCTTTTGTGAGTTCAAGGATGAAACAGTTATTTATTCTTACACTATCCTGAATTAATGCAAAGTTACCCACTCAATCACACACACACAAAGCCTAGATACATACCATGCACGTTTACAGGTGATAGTTATCTCAGTCTCTGATTTATAATTTTGCGTCTCCCGTACGGTGGCGCTGGCAGTTTCTCCAATGGTTTTGATGACTTAAAGTTGAAGGGATGGTTCTGAAAAACAAAAGGGTTCACAGCAACTTGTGAGACAGAGGCAAGAGTGTCTGTAATGGGGAATAAGGAAGCGGCAGAGAAACAAAATCAATACTTTCTGCCTGCATTCACAAAGGAAGACAGAAAAACACCTCCCAGCAATACAAGAGTACTAATGAACTGGCAGTAATGAGGAACTGAACACAATTAGTATTAATACAATAATAGTAATGGAGAAATTAATGGGATTGAAAGTTTATAAATCCCCTGGACCTGGTGATCTGTACTCCAGAGTGTTGAAGGAGGTAGCTGCCAAGATTGTGGATGCGATGGTGGTCATATTCCTAAATTATACTAACCCTGGAACTGTTCCTGCAGCTTGGAAGGTAGTAAATGCAACCCCACGATTTAAAAAGAAGGAAAAGAGAAAACAGAAAACTTGTAACCTGACATCTACAGTAGGGAAAATTAAGGAATCTATTTTAAAATAATTGATAACTGAACACTTTGAAAATAATGGTACATTTGGGCAGAGTCAACATGGATTTATGAAAGATAAAATATGTTTGACAGACCTATGGAAATTGTTTGAAGATGTAGCCAGTAGAAGAGATAAAGGGCATAGTTCTCCCAAAAAAATGATTATGTATCATCTCCAATGGGAAATGTGGTGCGATTCCCGCAGGGTGGGTCAACACAATCCCAATCCCAATCCAACCCTGCTTGGTCATTTATTTTGCAGGGAGCATGTTTTGCACCAGCAGTGAAAGGGGCGGGGTCTAAAGACGCCATCAGATCCAGCTCCTCAGAGATTGTGATGCCCCAATATCAAAGTAAAGTAACAGGACAAATCCGCGTGTACATTGTGACCCCCCCCCCCCCCCCCCCCCCCACACACACACACAAACAAGGCCGTAGACTTTGTACTTGGCGACCTTCCAAGGGCATAAGAGTTGCAATCATCGATTGATTTGGATATTTCGATTTGTTGTCTTCAATTAGAACATGCATGTGGAATTCTGTCTGGTGAGTCACTTTCAGTTAAATGACCCCCATCAGGCTGGCTCTCAGACTCACTGAGATAATATTAAAATTCTTCACTTGAGGATTTCACACAGGTTTTCATACAGCCCTCTCTTCCTGCAGGTGGTGAAGGAATGAACTCTCCTGCAGATTAAACTCATGACAGAGAGAAAGGTTTTTCAACACAGGCCATCAGTTGAGATAACTTAGGATCAGCTCATTAGCCCTTTAATCAGGAGTTACAATCTTCGGTCTGGCTGGATAAAGAAGGTGTTTTTAAACTTCCTTCTGGCTGCTCTCGATGTCTAATTAGAATGGAGATGACTGCATGCTCACAGCTCCCAGGTTGTGAAGACAGAGGACGGTATTTTGTCACAAGCCCTCAGCTGAGAGAGACCTGTTTTAGCTTCGAGTGGAGCATCTCACAAGCTGGCTGGAATCATGTTAAATTACGAGGCAGACAGTTGATAGAGAGAGCCCAGACCTGCTGTGTGCTGCTTTCCATGCAGAAACTGAAAGACAAAATGGAACCTGCCATCTGTTCTAGAATATTCTGAAAGGCTCTAACAATCCCAATCGAGAACAGAATATGACCCAGAATTTAAGAAGAGGGGATTGGCTACTAGCCATGTCTATCAAAATGACATCACAAGCTATGCCACAGAGCACACTGCACAGAGGGGTGTACCTGGGTCAGTTCAAGAAACAGCATGCAGTGGGGAGGTTTCTGTTCGAAACCAAAAATCTGCAGTTTTGAAAACAGCAGCCAGTAAAAACAGCCAGCAAGAAGCAGCCAGCTTGTCGGAGATTAAAAAGGACACAGGGAAAAGACAAGAAGTTATAAGAGGATCCTTATACTTTCCAGTGTAATCACATCCCTCCTCTAATGTGGATTCCAGAACTGCAAACAATACTCTAGCTCTGGTCTAATCAATGTTTTATACAGTAGCATAACCTCCCTGCTCTTGAACTCTATGACTCGACTAATAAAGTAAGAAGTCTTACAACACCAGGTTAAAGTCCAACAGGTTTGTTTCAAACACTGGCTTTCGGAGCACTGCTCCTTCCCCAGGTGAATGAAGAGGTAGGTTCCAAAAACATATAGATAGGCAAAGTCAAAGAAGCAAGACAATACTTTTCGATACCAACCACAGCATCATCATCAAACCTGCACAAGACGATCTCGGCTAATAAAGGCAATTTCTTCTTAACCACTTTATCCACCTGCCCTGTTATCTTAAGGAACCAGTGTAGATGCACACCAAGGTCCCTCTGATCCTTGGTGCTTTCCAAGGTCCTGCCCAACTGCATCACCTCACACTTACCCAGATTAAATTCCATTTGTCACTGATCAGCCCGTCTGACCGGCCCATCTATATCCGCCTGTAATCTAAGGCTATGCTCCTCATTATTTACCATCTCACCAATTTTCGTATCATCCGCAAACTTACTGATCAACCTTCCTACATTCATATCTAAATCATTTATATAAACCACAAACGGCAACGACCCCGACATTGAACCCTGTGGGATCCCACTGCACACAGGCGTCCAGTCAGATAAACACTCAGATGGCGCCATGTTGTACGGTGTGAGCTCCGCAGGTCTCCGCCATACACATGCGCAACCAGGGATCCGGCCATTCCCCTGCCATTTTCAGCATGGGAGCCTGGAGTTTCACCCTGCGCCGCTGCTAGTCCCTCACTGGTCCCAGAATCAGTGAACTCTTGGTGCCGATTTTCGGGTCGTAAAACGCCCGCGACTTAGCTGCTGAAACTGAGAATCCAGCCCAGGTGCTCCCTCCAGTGGAGACTGGTTCATCATATCTGCTGGAACTAGGAGTGGCACCCAGATGTGATTCCCTCTCCTTTTTCATGCATATCTGTGCATGGAGCTGAGCTCATGGGATTCTTTTGGAATTCCATTATCGGTCCGCCATTTTGAGCAGGTGAGCTGATACCAAGCTCCAGTGGCTAGTTCCTTCCCCTCCACAACAGAAATCCTGCCCCCTCTGCACTGACAAGTAGGGCACACACACATGAGGGTGACCCAACCCCCTGCATCAACCCCTTATCAAACCCCCCATCAGACCGCCCCTCAAACCACCAACAGAACACCCGCCATGAAACGCCCCATCAGAGACCCGTGTCTGAAAGCTGAAGAACAGTCCAGGCAGTGGGGAAAACATCATTGCATTTTCACTTATACTTTCCTAACATCTGCTGCCTCAGACAAAAGTCCTTAAAGCAGCAGCTATTACAAGTACCAGGGGCTTTGTTGAAAGCCCAATGCACTTCAAACGGCTTGAAATCCCTTGAAAGCCTATGAAATGCAAATATTGCATTCAATTTCACACAACAGTACATTGCATTAGCCAGTGATTAACAGTTTTATTATTCCAGCGACAGCTGCTTGGTGGGTTTGTTTATCTATCTTTCCCTTCACGCATGTATGCATCTCCATCACCCGGCTTTGATGCTAACCAAAATGTTTATAAACACACTTCCTATGGTTGACAGCTCCTCACCACGTCAAAAGTAGCTAAGTGCTTTGGCTTCCTCTTTTTCACAGTTTGGTGAGGTGGGGGCAGGATTTACATTGTGGGGAGGAGGGAGTCTGCTGATTGACTTTGAGCGGCACCTCCCTCATGCACTAACCCATCTTGACCCATCACAGGTCCACCGCAGCAGGGCATGCTTGAAAATAGCTGCAATTATTCATGCCCATTTGCATCATTCTGAGGCACTGGGGATTGAGAATGAAGCAGAATTTCTTCTCCCAGGGATGGTGAACCTTTGGAATCCTCTATCACAGCGGGCTGTGGGACCTCAATCATTGAGTATATTCAAGACAGAAATGGATAGATTTCTGGATATTAAACATTAAAGAACATGGGGATAGTGTGTAACAATGGTACAAGATCAGCAATGATCGGATTGATTGACAGAGAAAGCTTGAGGGGCTGATTAGCGTACTCTTGTTCTTTTCTCCTATGTTCCTATGTTTCTAAATTCCCCTTGTGGCTTATCACAATTGCAAGTCATTTTCCAAATAATGGGTGCTGCTGATGTTGATGTCACATCGTAGTCTATGGCTTAACACTCCTGAGGTTCACCCAGTCTAATTTGAATGGGATGGTAATAGGGGACATTCACTTCCATCTGCCATGCATTGAGGTTCAATCTTTCCTTTTGTCCAATCTGAGACATGCGGTGAGGCAGACAGGTAACTCCATAATCTTTTGTATTGGCACACCCTTAAACATTGCTAATTTCCCTGAAGGCTGTGGATGTCCACCTTATTACAATCCCACAGCAGACCCCAACCAGCCCTTGGATACGGTGCTGAAATCCCAATATTTTAGTTTATTTGTAAGACTGTGTGAAAAGAATGATTCGCTCCAGGAATGATTGCATGAAGATATAAGGCTTGGGTATTTTTAAAACAAAACCTTATTATGAATACAATATTAAACTTCATAACTTCACACCCAAAAAGAACAGCTTACAATTACACCTTAAACACTACTACTCAATTTCCTATTAAACAACGAGAAAAGTAACATTAACCTCTCAATTGATCTTACTGTGGGAGAATTGTGGACTCAGCAACAGGCAGGTCAGAATTCAACTCCTCTCTCCAAAGCTTTCTTCAAAAGCTGCCTCGCTAAAGTGTTTTCAAAATGTCTCTCTGGATTCCTTGACTCCACCCAGCAATGACCTCATCTCCGCAAGCTGAAAGAAAAAATTATATCTGCAGGCTAAAACGCACATGAATTCCTCAGAGACTTACTGAGTCAAACCACAGTCCATTAGCCCAGACTTGCAAAACAGAATTATTAAAAAAAAATATGATCACTGCAGTCAAACACACTCTAACCCCAGGCTTTTAACCCTTAAGTTGCCCAATATTTCTAAAGTCTTCCAGTCATCACACCTCCCCCCTTAAACAAAATGAGCCAGCAATATAAATGTTAAACATTTCTTAAAATTACATAGAACGTCTTTTGAGTCTTTAAGGAGGTTTTCTGTTTTATCGGAGCGGTGTAATTCTGTTGTCTGAGATGCTTCCACAGGATCGATGTTAACAGGAACCGCAATGCCGGGACCTCTTCTAGCACAGACGATTCACTATAATTTGCTTCCCCAGAGACATCAATTGTGTTGATAACAGGTTGACCAGGTAAGTTGGTGCTTACGGGTTCAAAGACATTTCTTGATGGTAACACTGGCTGCTGGAGCATCTCTCTACTACTCGTGAGCCATGTGTTTACTAAAGATCCGCCCCTCCACCTCCACCTGGTATGAAAGGGGCCGGGTATGAAAGGGGCCCGGTCTTGGAGACAATAATTCTGAGGAATCCAACTTGATCCAAGACTGAAGTTTCTCACATGCACTGCTTCATTTACCATAAATGATTGTGCTGAACTATGTGAATCAAGGACTGGTTTCTGATTACTTCGGCTGGCTACTAGCCTCTCTGGCAAATTTGGAAACACGAGGCTCGGCCTCGTTTGGAGATGATGGGCGGGATTCTCTGTTCCCCGACTCCGATATCGTAATCGGCGATCTGGCAGTGAATCTCTTCCAATGCCCAAATCAGGGGCTCCGCTGGTTTGACGTGGTTTTTGAGTCTCCACCCCCTCGAAACCGGCGTCATTGTGTCGTGCACCGCACACCATTAGAACATGTTATCACATCATCGGAAGGTCCTCCCTTGATGCCCCACCCCCAATGGGCCGAGTTAGCAATAGCACGGTTGACGTGTGGTCTGAACAGTCGGTAACCCAGCTTGGCGGCCGCAGACTGTGCCGCTGGCCAGGGGGCTTCCGCGAGGGCTGGGGGGACTGTTGGGGGGTGGCCAGGGGATGGCCAGGGGTTTTCCATATTTGGCCGTATTTGGCAGGTCGGGTCCGTGTAAAGCAGGCGCCATGTTGTACGGCACGAATGCTGCATGTCGTCGCCATGCACGTGTGCGGCCACAGACCTGGCCATTCTCCAACCATTTTTGGCACGGGAGCCGGGAGTTTTACCCGGCGCCACTGATAGCCCCTCACTGTACCCAGAATCGGTGAGGGTTCAGCGCCGATTTTGGCATCGTAAAATGCCCAGCTTGCACGCCGGCATTGGCACTTAGCCGCAGAATCGGAGAATCCAGCCCGATATCTCATTCGCAGTTTTGCGAGTGGAACTCCCATTGTTACATGTGGGGTGGTACAATAGGTCAGGCGGAATTGTGAGAATTTGGTCACCAACATTCCTCATGACAACTTCTTTAAGTCAGGCTTGAAAGTTTGGATGGCTCCCTCGGTTGGTCTGTTTGATGCTGGATAGTAAGGCACACTTCTAATGTGTTTAATAGCGGTGAGATGGATGTAGTTCTGGAACTCAGCACTTGTGAATGTGGTTCCGTTGTCTGATACCAGGACTTCAGGTAATCCTTGCATTGAAAACGTGTTTATCTTTTGATGGTAGCCTGCATTGTATCCACCTCAAAAATCTCCATCCACTTAGAGTGTGCATCAATCACAAGCAAAAACATTATGGCCAGAAATGGACAAACATAATCGATATGGATTTGTACCCATGGCTGGCCAGGCCTTTCTCAAGGTTGCAATGGGGCTGTAGCAGGCAACCTTTGTTGAAGTTGGCACTGTTGACAGTGCTTGACCAGCTTCTCAAGATCAGCATTAACACCAGGCCACCACACATAACCCCTGGCAAGTATGCCAGGATAATTCAGTTTAATTCTGTTAGGAGCAGCTCTCTGCCTGGTACAGGAACAACTACTCTTGCTCCCCAGAGTATGATGCCATCCTGACAATTGAATTAATTCTTGTGGGCAAAGAATACTTAAATTTCCTCGGAAACTGGCTCATTTAACCATCCTATAAATACTTTGTCTCTCACTTTAGATAGGAGTGGATCCCAATTGGTCCAGTTCCTGATCTGCTTCGCCAAGACAAGCAATGTGTCGAAAAAATTGAATGCCGTGATGATTTCCTGTGGTCCTGGAGTATGCGCGATACTTTCTTGCAAGGGTAGGCAGCTAAGACCATCCGCATTTGCTTTGTTTTCCAGGTTGCTTCTTGAAAGCATCGTCGAAGGTGGACAGAATTAATGCCCATCATTGAATCCTTGCCATGGCAATTGGTGGAACAGGCTTCTCCTCTCTGAAGAGATGGAAGAGCTATTTGTGGTCAGAAATGATGGTAAAATGTCTACCACGTAAGTACTGATGGAATTTCTTGCCACAAAAAGCATTGGTTGTCCATTCTTATCGAGCTGTGAGTAGTCTTTTTTGGCCTGTGAGAAGGTTTTTTAAAAAGTTAGATTACCCAGTTTTTTTCCAATTAAGAGGCAATTTAACGTGGCCAATCCATCTATGCACATCATTGGGTTGTGAGGGCGAAACCCACACAAACACGGGGAGTATGTGCAAACTCCACACGGACAGTGACCCAGAGCCGGGATCGAACCTGGAACCTCAGCGCCATGAGGCAGCAGAGTTAACCACTGCGCCACCGTGTGCTGCCCGAGAGAAGATTCTTGACACATACCCTTTCAGAACCGTCGTCCATCTCATGGGACAACATTTCACCAACACCATGTGGAAAGACATCGCAGGTCAATGTTAGTTCTTTAAATGGATTGAAATGATCTAAGAGGTTTGAGGAAAGCAGCAATTGCTTTACTCTGTTGAAAGCTTCCAAAATCAACAATGATGTTTCTTCAGCAGTATATGTAAGGAGGCCAATACCAACAATAAGCTTGGTAAACAAAATGTTGAGAGTTGTTTACCAACCTTAAAACCAATTTCAGTTCAGTTCCTTTATCGCTTTGACCTTTTCTTCCACAAGGGCTTGAAATCTGCACTTCTCTTTCTTGAGCAAACTCCAACCTCATGAAATCTCTTTTATGTCTCTATTAAGTTTCTCGATGTTCAGCCTCAGTCAATCCAGATAAACAGAAATCATCAACGTGCCCGACAAACCACGGTAGCCCACTGTGTCAGGCTCTCCATTGTTCTTTGGAATATTGTACATGCCGAAGACACCCCAAAAGGCAAGCATGTGCACTGGAATAGGCCTTTGTGTGAGTGTATAGTGTCATATGTCCAGGAAGCATCATCTAATTCGAATTGCTGGTTCACTTGACTCATATCCATATGGAGGGCAGCACGGTAGCATGGTGGTTAGCATAAATGCTTCACAGCTCCAGGGTCCCAGGTTCGATTCCCGGCTGGGTCACTGTCTGTGCGGAGTCTGCACGTCCTCCCCGTGTGTGCGTGGGTTTCCTCCGGGTGCTCCGGTTTCCTCCCACAGTCCAAAGATGTGCGGGTTAGGTGGATTGGCCAGGCTAAATTGCCCTTAGTGCCCTAAAAAAATAAGGTTAATGGGGGTTGTTGGGTTACTGATATAGGTGTACGTGGGTTTGAGTAGGGTGATCATTGCTCGGCACAACATCGAGGGCCGAAGGGCCTGTTCTGTGCTGTACTGTTCTAATTCTAATTCTAATATCCAGCTTTGTGTCAGGTTGACATCCTGCCAGCTTTGTTTGCATGTGTTCAGTTTTCAGGATTGGATATTTATTCAGCTTGGTCGCCTAATTGAAAATGAAAATTAACAGTTCGTTTACAATTGCCGGAAACGCGGACGGTCTTATCTGGTTTCAATACAGGGACTATAGGTGCTGCCCATTCCGAGAACTGAACTGGCTGGTTAATACTTAGTTTGTCCAACCTATTTAACTCATTATCCATTTTCTCTCATGAGGCATCTGGTACCAGTTATGCCCTAAAGAATTGGGGAGTCCCCTCTAAATCCATATAAATCTTAGCTAGAAGATGCTCTTGTATTTTATTATCAATTCAGGTAGTCCCCCTTCTCGCACTTGAAAAGTCCTGGCCTAATTCAACCTGATATCTTTAAGCTAATCACGGCCGAGAAGGGTTGGTCTTTCACCCGTCACCATTATTACTGGGGGCTGGGTAGACTGTTGTCCATAGCTTCATAGTGGAAGACAGGAATGCAGCCTTGGAGAGTGAACACTATATTGAAGGGGCACAGCTTCATCATTTCTGCTATTCCATTCATGAAGGGGAATTATAGGTTAGACGTTAATGCCATTCATAAATGCCAAACGAGTTCCATTCATTCACTATGAGCAAGGAAATGTTCATAGTTATGCCAAGTCAATGAGTAGAGTTCAGAGCCTCATTGGTTTAATGATGTAATTCACAAACTCTCATCATCCCCCCCGCCAGTGCTCCAGGTTTAATACCTCAGGTGTGTGTGTGTGAGTCCACCCCCTTCATCTGCATCTCCACCAATGATCTGACAGCCACTTCCAGAGGCTCATCATCTGACTGGGACTGAGCAGGTGGCTGGTCTCCAGCAGCCCTTTGAGTACTGTAGCACAGTGGTTAGCACTGTTGATTCTCAGTTCCAGGGTCCTAGGTTTGATCCCCAGCTTGGGTCACTGTCTGTGTGGAGTCTGCACGTTCTCTCTATGTCTGCGTGAGTTTCCTCTGGGTGCTCCGGTTTCCTCCCACAGTCCAACGATGTACAGGTTAGGTGGATTGGCCATGCAAAATTTTCCCTTAGTGTCCAAAGATTTGCAGGTTAGGTGGGGTTGCAGGGTTGTGTTGGGGGAATGGACCGAGATATGGTGCTATTTCGGAGAGTCATTGCAGACCTGATGGGCTGAATGGCCTCTGTCTGCACTGTAGGGAATTCTATGATTCTATGATAATCATGATTAGTCAGCATGATTTTATCAGGGGGAGATCATGGCCAGGATTCTCCGATTCCGCGACGGGTCGGTGAATCGCCGGGGGGGGGGGGCAATCGCACCCGCGTGGTCGCCGCCGTGCCAGTCGGGGCTGTTCAAAGCGGATCCCCCGGCAATTCTCCGCGCTCGACGGGCCGAGTGCCCGCGAGTTCCGCCAGCGTGGGTTACATATGGTCCTACCCGCGGGACCTCGGAGTTTTGGCTGCGGGGGCCGTCCTGGTGGGGGGATGAGGGATCCGACTCCGGGGGGGGGGGGGGTGCTCCACGATGGCCAGGCCCACAATAAGGGCCTACCGATCGGCGGGCAGGCTAATTCCGGGAGTGGCCCATGTTCCTTCGCATTGGGCCCCTGTAGGGCTCCGGCATATTGTCCATGGGCCAGCGCGGAGACAGCAACCCACGAGCATGCGCGGACTCGGCCGGCTGTGGCGCGCATGCTCGGACCTGCACTGGCTGTGTCGCGCCAGCTTTCAAGTGCACAGTACTCCGGCGCCATACTAGCCCCCTCGGATGAGGTGAATGCCTGGGCCTGGAGCCTGTTGACGCCGGCATTGCTCGCGCCGATTTTGATGCCGGCGTCAATACGTGGCCATGATTTCAGAGAAACCCGGCCCATATGTAACAAATTTGATTGAATTTTTCAAGGAGTTGACTAGGTGTGTAGATGAGGGCACTGCAATTGATGTGGTCTATGTGGATTTCAGTAAGACTTTTGACAAGGTTCCACATGGGAGACTCATCAAGAAGGATAGAACCCATGTATTCCAGCTCAATTCGGCAAATTAAATCCAAATTGGCTTAATGGCAGGAGGCAGAGCATGATAGAACATAGAACATACAGTGCAGAAGGAGGCCATTTGGCCCATCAAGTCTGCACCGACCCAGTTAAGCCCGTAACCCAATAACCCCACCTAACCTTTTTGGTCACTAAGGGCAATTTATCATGGCCAATCCACCTAACCTGCACGTCTTTGGAGTGTGGCCGAAAGCGGAGCACCCGGAGGAAACTCACGCAGACACGGGGAGAATGTGCAGACTCCGCACAGACAGTGACCCAACAAGGAATCGAACCTGGGACCCTGGTGCTGTGGAGCCACAGTGCTAGCCACTTGTGCTATCGTGCAGCCCTGTTGGTCAAAGGTTGTTTTTGTGACTGGAAGCCTTGTCCAGTCGTGTTCCATAGGGATTGTTGCTGGGTCCCTTGCTGTTTATTGTGTATGTTAGTGATCCAGATAGGTATGTGGGAGACATGATTCGTAAGTTTGCAGACGACACAAAAATTGGTGGAATGATAAATAGCGAAGAGGAAAGCCTTTAATTGCAGGATGGTATACACGGACTAGTCAGATGGGCAGAACAGTGGCAAATGGAATTTCACCCTGAAAAGTGTGATGTGTTGCATTTTGCGAGGACTAACAAGACAACGGAATACATAATGAATGGCATAACACTGGGAGGTACACAGGACCAGAGGACCTTGCGGTGAATTTCCAAAGATCTCTGAAGGCAGCAGGGCAGGTATAAGGTGGTGTAAAAGGCATATAGAATACTTGCCCTTATTAGCCGAGGCATAGAAAATAGAAGCAGGGCAGTTATGTTTGAGCTATATGAAATGCTCATTAGGCCATAGTTGGAGTACTGTGTGCAGTTCTGGTCACCACACTACAGGAAAGAAGTGATTGCATGAGATGTGGTACAGAGGAGATTCGCCAGGGTGTTCCCTGGACTGGTGTGTTTCAGCTATGAAGAGAGGCTGGTTCAGCTGGTTTTGTTTTCTTTCGAGCAAAGAAGGCTGAAGGGAGACCTGATCGAGGTATGCACAATTATGAGGGACATAGATATGTAGATAACAGAACAATTTCCTCTTCGTAGAGGCAGCAATGACCTGGGCGTAGGAACGTTTTCAAGGATTGAGTATTGAGCTGGCTTCTACATGGGGATCCTCCCTCTTAGTTACAGCTCAGCTAAACACAAAGACCTGCAGACACATTGACCGTGTTTCTCCATCCCAGCACCGGGTCGGAGAATCCCAAGGGGGGGGGGGGGGGCACCAGAATCACGCCCCGCCAGCTCAACGCCGGCTTCCCCATTCTCTGGCGATGGATAGATCGCCACCACGCCAATCGTAGGCTGTTGACAGCGCCCCACCCCCGGCAATTCTCCAGGCCCCGATGGCCGAGTGGCCGATGAATTTGGCCGAGTCCCTCCGGCGTGGATTACACACCCCCCACACAGCGGGACCTGGAAGGTGAGTGTGTTGGGGCCGTCCTGGAGGGGTGGGGGGGATCCAAACCCAGGGGGGTGGGGCACGGTGGCCTGGCCTGCGATCGGGGCCTACCGTTTGGCGGACAGGCTGGTTCCGTGGGGGCCGACTTTACTCTGCGCCGGGTCCCTGTAGAGCTCCACCATATTACCCGGGGGCTGGCGTGGAGAAGGGAACCCCTGCGCATGCGCGAAAATATGCCTGCCGTTCTGCACATGCGCGAACTTGCGCAGGCCATTCCGTGCCATTTGGAGCTGCGGGGACCACTCCGGCACCAACCTAGCCTCCTAGAAAGATGAGAATTCCTCACTTTTAGGAGCCATTGACTCTGGAGTCATTGGCGCCGGTTTTCACGCCGGCTTGGGGAAATAGCCCCATTATTAGAGAATTCCGCCCATCAACTCTGGTTAAGACACCTTTATTTTTCCAAGCTTTGTCAGTGTACGAGGGACAGTGATTTGGATAAATGCCCAAACCAATTTACTTTACACTGTTTGAGGTGTAACAGTTATACAATTTCCAAAAAATCAATATCCCACCCCAGTTGGACTCGATCAATCCTTGGAGCTGTCTTGTCATCCGCAATATCAGGGGAGCTCATATTCTGCAATCTCCATGAAGTAATGGAGCACCCCTACCCCAAACGACCTGTGCGGGTTATAACAGCTGATCTCCTCTCAGCCTCTTTCCTACCTGTTCTCCATAACCCATCAACCCATAACTAATTAAAAATCTGTCTATCTCTTCCTTAAATTTATTCACTGTCCCAGCAACACCGCACTCTGGGGTAGCGAATTCCACAGATTCATGACCCTTTGACAGAAGTAGTTTCTCCTCACCTCTGTTTTAAATTTGCTACCCCTTATCCGAAAACTTTGGCCTCTCATTCTAGGTTGTCCCACAAGACGAAGTGATTAAGAAATAAGTCTTTTTCTCATTCGTTCAGTGTGACATCGAAATGTGCATGAGTGAGAATGATGTCTCAAGTGCGCAGAACACAAGTTAAATTTTCCTTTTCAATGAATGGTTAGTGACCTGCTGGAAACGTTAATCTGACTATTATAGAATCTCATCAATGGCCTGGAAATTGGGGGGTGGGGAGGGATCCATAAAAAATGGACAATTCGATCTTGATTCTCTTTTTACATAGTAACATCAAATCTATCTGGGCCAGTACAATGGAAGAGACTCCAGCATGAGATTGAATTGAAAGTAGAATAAATATAAACAATGTCAAATACCTTAAATGGGGTGATAAACATTGGGAACAACATTTCTCAGACGACATAATGCTGCATTTCCGACATGGGCTGCCCTGTGAGTGTTTGAAAATCGGATGGGGTGTGAGAAATCTCTTCCTGTGGATTTCCAGAGGGAAATGAAAAATAGGGTGATGTTTAAATGCGTAGCAAAATCATGACTTTCGTTCTCAAGGGACTAATCCGTGCTCTACCTCTGCATACGTTCAACTAATTATCATGCAGATTTAATTTGTATAAGTCTGTAAGGTGTAACAAAATGTGCAAGACCATCTTCAAAAACGGATAAGCTCTCTGACGTTCACCCTGGCCATGTCTTGTTGATATCTCACTAATTCCGAAGATGAACAGAAAATCCTCCTCATGTGCATCACTTCATTCAAAGATGCTTTTCAACTACTCCCAACAGTAGGTTGCCCCAATGAAATTTCATTGTTAATTTACAGATCAGCTCTAATGCGGAAGGTTTGGTTTCATTTCGATGTCTTATCCCAGCCTGTATTGGATTTCAGCTCTTGACAATGTTGTTTTTGGATTGTGACGACACCTGGTAAGATTGTATTCTCTTTCCCCATCCCTGGTTGCCCTGAATAGGGGGTGGTAGCCTTTTCCATAAATTGCTGCAGTCCGTTTGGTGATGATGCTCCTTTAATGGTGATAGGTAGAAGAACCCCAGCTTACTAGCCAATCAGCGGTGAAGTGTTGTTCTGTGTCCAAATCCTACTGGTGTGTAACTTTGGACTGAACTTGGAGATGATGGTGGTCCCACAATATTGCTCCTCCTCTTCTTCTCAACGGCAAAGATTATAGAGCTGGTAGATTCTGATGAAGCAAATTTATTGACTCACTATATCCATTCTGCAGATTATATTGTGATAAATGTGGAAATTTCAGATTTATATTGTATTGTATGTATCTGGTGCAGTAAGAATTATAAAAACCCTGGTTGAAAAGACAGACAGACACTGTAGCTACAGAAGGGATAATTACAGCATTGTAATAGTAAGGTGATAATTCATTCCAACCATGTATAATGTTTACCTGAAAAGGGCTAATGGTATTTTATTTACAGAAAGATAGTTACCTGGGGTTTAGATAATTGACCCAGTTAGTGGGATAGAAATGATGTGGTTAACAGGGGGAGCCCGGGACTGAGCCAGTCAGGTTTTGAGTTTCAGTTTAGATTTTGTTGCATTTGTCAAAATGCTGGGAAGTTAAACAGTAGTTTGACACAGGTAAGAATCTGCAGGTTGTTTCCTGAAGGATCTCTCTCTCTCTCTCCCCCTCAAAGCAATTTCTCCAAGACGTCTCTTTACAGCAAGTATTCCTGTGTTTGCTAACTGTATTTAAAAATGGATTTTGACTTGAGATGGGTTTTGCTTGATTGGAGATAAAAATATAGCAATTAGGAGCTTGAGTGTTTCATTTGATTGTTAAGCATTGTTTAGCTACTGATTGTAAGCTATTTATTGTATGATGTTACAGTTAGTTTATTATGGCATTAATAATTAAGTTTGTTTTAATATATTTACAACTATTTGTGTGTGGAGTCACTCCAGAAGTGAAGTATCCTTTCCTGCCAGTCTTACAAATTAAATTTAATATTGGTGTTTCTGTCTGGTATCCTTGCAATTGTTGGGGTCTGATCTGGAATCATAATAAAATATATATAAGCACAATAGTGGAGGGAGTGGATATTGAGTCCAGCAAGGAAACTAACAAAGAAAGATGCTTTGATCAGAATCGCGTTGGGCTTCTTGAGTGATGTTGGAACTGTAAATGAAGAGTGTTTCATTGTACTCCTGACTTGAATCTTGAAAAGGAAAGACAGATTTTTAGGAATCAGGGGAGGAATTTTATTCCAGCTTGTCAAATCTCTGCCCTGCTTTTTAAGCCACAGTATTACTATGGTGAGAATGGTTAGGTTTTTGGTCAATGGTTCTGCCCAAGATGTTGATTATTTGAGAACTTAACGATGGTCGTGCCATTGAGGAACAATAGAGATCTCTCAGCTTTCATTTTTTTTGTTGTGTCATAGCACGTGGGCATCGATGGCAAGACCACATTTATTGCTCATCCCTAGTTTCCATGGAGAAGGTAGTGGTGAGCTGCCTACTTGAGCCACTGCAGTCTCTGAGGTAGGTACTCTTGCAGTGTTGTTAGAGAGGGGGTACCATATTCTTAGGGCAACATAGTGGCACAGTGGTTATCACTGCTGCCTCACAGCGCCAGGGACCTGGGTTCGATTCCAGCCTTGGCTGGCTTTCTGTGTGGAGTTTGCGCATTCTCCCCGAGTCTGTGTGGGTTTCCTCTAGGTGCTCCGATTTTCTACAAACTGCGGAATCAGATTTGGGTTGGTGATGACGCTGTCACATTCCTTTTATGCAATTCCCAGCAGGGACTTCCAGCCTCTTCAGCTTTTTTTCAGTAATGGCAGGCATTACCGTGAGGCTGGGGGTTTATTTTCAGCAAGACTCGCCGGAAGTGGCAACAAAAAAAACAGGAAAATATTTGAGGGCTTTTGAGGGAAAATTCCATTCAATACCAATTGAGTTTGTGCAATCCTCTGCGCTGTTTTAAGAAACACCATGTTAGAAACTGGCCCCAAGCACGAAGCTGGTCACACCCCGGATCACTGGAATCAACATGGTGGAAGTCCACTGAGGCGCCTTTTGAAAGGTAAAACTGTTAAACTGGGAAATAAGGATACTGATCCAAGTTGATCGTGTATATTTGAAATTGGAACACCAGCAAAAACGGGGAATAACACTGGTCTGAACTGATTTTTCCTTCTTAAGAAGTAGCACTTAAAATAAAATCTCTTTTTCAAGATGCAATTGCACAGTTTAACACAGAATATTTTAAAAGAGAATACATTGGAAAACGTTGCCCGGTTGCGTCAGTTCATTACAGAATTTGGTCAGAATAGGTCTGGCAATACATAAATAAGCTTGAGCAGAAAATTGACAGAAAGATATTTCTCAAACCGAGCGCAATATACACCCGGATCACCAATTGGGCCTAAAACAGAACCTCTTCCTTGAGACCATAGATTCCTCTTTTGTGAATGAATAGTAATTTTGATAGTAATTTAATAAATAGTATTGAATAGTCATTTTCACATTTAGAACATAGAACATAGAACAGTACAGCACAGAACAGGCCCTTCGGCCCTCAATGTTGTGCCGAGCCATGATCACCCCACTCAAACCCACGTATCCACCCTATACCCGTAACCCAACAACCCCCCCCCTTAACCTTACTTTTTTTAGGACACTAAGGGCAATTTAGCATGGCCAATCCACCTAACCCGCACATCTTTGGACTGTGGGAGGAAACCGGAGCACCCGGAGGAAACCCACGCACACAGGGGGAGGACGTGCAGACTCCGCACAGGCAGTGACCCAGCCGGGAATCGAACCTGGGACCCTGGAGCTGTGAAGCATTTATGCTAACCACCATGCTACCCTGCTGCCCCTCTTTCTTGTCGGATAAAATCAAAATGGTGGTCTCTCTGCCTTACAGGCAGTCTGTTCACATTGGACGATCTTGTCCATTCCATATCATCCTTTGAGGCATGAGGTTCACCAAATCAGAGTTGACACTTCAGAGCCGCACTGGGGGACGTGCAGTATTTTCAGAGGTGCCGTCTTTCAGATGGGGCCTTAAATGAAGATCCTAATTGACGCCTGAAGTGGATGCCAAAGAATCCAGCACCTCATTCAAAGAAGAGCGGCTGAGCGGCCCCAGAATCCTGGTCAACATTCACCCTGAACTAACATCGGTTAAAAAGATTTCATTATCAATTTTGTTAACCTTGCTGTGTATAATTTGCTCCATTACATTGGTGAGTACACTTTAAAAATACTTCATTGGCTGTGAAGCTTGTTGGGTGGTCCTGAGGATGCGAAAGTGTTGCCATTCTTTCTTTCTCTCTTTTGTATAACTGGCCAATCAAAATATACTTTGAATAATCCTCATTGTCATATCGCACTGCCCAACAGTAAAGGTGAATGTGTGGTAAATCTGGCTGGAAGGGTAACAGAGCTTTTTGCAAGTGATGGGGCAAAATCTTTGTTGTTGTAAAACCATCCTCGCCGTCTGCTGTCGTTGCTGACATACTGTGACACACACTGGCTACACAGCAGTTAAGGTAAAATACGTCATTATCAATGTGAAAAAACCACCCACCATTGGTGCAAGAAGGCATTAAACTAGCGCAGCGCATACACTGAGATAAACTGCTCAGACAAATATCATCTTACCAGGTCCCATTTCAAAGGCACTCAAACATGTCAAATTTCTCAGTGCTTTAATTAATGTTCTTGTACCGCGTTCCCGATTGTGGTTTTATTGTTCGGTTATTCCATTTAATTCATAACTGCACAAAGCCGTTTCATGTATCAAACATGAGTGCACTCTCCAAATTAAATGCAGCTTAGCTGAACAAGTATCAATTTGTTAGAGTCGTGAGTCAGATGGTCAAACGGATATTCAGCACTTAACTACCTAATTCACAAACATAGTCTCCCATTTCACCACTTTGTGCATCGAGAAGGCCCATAATACGACGGAATTGTCTAATGTGATAGCGACGCAGAAGATAAGTTCGTCACAAAAAATTAAACTAATATTTCTTTTTTTTATAACCTTTATTATTGTCACAAGTAGGCCTACATTAACCTTTATAGGGCCTAGCTAAGTAGGCCTACGTTAACACTGCAAGAAGGTTACTGTGAAAAGCCTCGAGTTGCCACATTTCGGCCCCTGTTCGGGTACACGGAGGGAGAATTCAGAATGTCCAATTCAACTAACAAGCTCGTCCTTTGGGACTTGTGGGAGGAAACCGGAGCACCCGGAGGAAATCCACGCAGACACGGGGGGGGGAAATGCAGACTCTGCACAGACAGTGCCCCAAGCCGGGAATCGAACCTGGGACCTTGGCGCTGTGAAGCAACAGTGCTAACCATTGCGCTACCATGAATAATAGTGATGATTTTCCCCCTCACCTCAGAGCTGTAATCTGCTTGCCCACTTGATCTTCGTCTCTTTGAACCTAATCAAAATGAAGGTAAGGCTTTCCTCAACGCATGGCAAGTTCTTATGGAGTAGGGACGGGGAGAGTCCAAACCAACTAAAATAATGAACTTAGATTTGTTTACAACAACAGTATTTACACTTCCCAGTAAATCCCTACTGGCCGACCTTTTACACAGAGGTTAATGGAGTTCCCCCGCCCCTCAGCGGAGGAGCTTGTACTCCGCGAGAACCACGGGGAAGATAATCATTCTCACCCCGTAAGTCCCGCACGGTATATTACACAGATGATAGACATCTTCCAGCAGTGCAGAAAATACCTGCAGCGGGATTCTCCAGCCCGCCAGCCATGTGTTCCTCGACGGTGTGCTCACCGACTGTAGGATTCTCTGTTCCAGGAATTTCCCATTGTGACCACCTCATGCTGCCAGGAATCCCACGGGCATGACCGGCAGAACAGGGATTCCCGCTGATGGAAAATCCCGTCCCTGTTCTTTCCTGACACATGTAAATTATAGAATCACTGAATCATAGAATTTACAGTGCAGAAGAAGACCATTTGGCCCATCAAGTCTGCTCCGGCCCTTGGAAATATCAGTCTACCCAAGCTCACACCTCCACCATATCCCCGCAACTGCACCCCACCAGTTTGGACACTCAGGGCAATTTAGCATGGCCAATCCTCCTAACCTGCACATCTTTGGACTGTGGGAGGAAACCGGAGCACCCGAAGGAAACGCCGCAGAGACGGGGAGAACGTGCAGACTCTGCACGGACAGTGACCCAAGCCGGAATCGAACCTGGGACCCTGGAACTGTGAAGCATTTATGCTAACCACTATGCTACTGTGCTGCAGAGACTGTTCTTAATGCTTCATGTATTTGTGGTTGCTGTGTTCTTGTTGAGAATATGACTGAAACGAGAACAGCTGTTGAACAATGAATTTATTCCTCAACCATATTTAATGAGAAAATGCTGCAACAGAACAGGGTTCATCCCAACCAGCTGCCCTGCATCCTAAATATCAGGGACAGCAAATGTAAACACCGCTGAGCAGTGACGGAAGCTCAGGTCCCACCAGCAGCTGGGAGGCCACTGAAAATCCACAGGGAGAGAGGGGTGGAAGACATTCTGATGACACGGGTCGGCTACAATTAAAGTTGGGCCGCCCTTAAAGCAACACCAGCATGAGGTAATTTCAATCCTCAGGTCAAAAAGTGAGCAGCAAGGTGTGAAGCTGAACCTTTCCCAAGGGTGAGATAAGGATAATTCTGAGTGAAATCAGGGACAGGGTGGGTTGGGGGGGGGGGGATGAATTGAATGGCGAAAGCTGGCAATACAGCTGTCAGGACCATGTAGACAAAACCGATGCAAGTACTCAGTGCCACCTCCATAACCCACAGGATCCCTGTCCAATGCAATATGAGATTTATTGACCGCAAAAGACTTTAAAAAAATATATATTTTTATTCAAATTTTCAATATTTTAATATTTTTATTAAAAATAAGCAAAAACCGAACACTATCCCCCCCCCCCCCCCCCCCCCACAAACTGCCCCCTACCTATACCATGACGGCTATAGCTCCTCATACCCACTCCCTGTAAAGACCATCCCATTCTCCCAGTTTCTCTACCTCCATCGCATCTGCTTCAGTGATGCTGCCACCCTCTAAAATGATGCTTCAGATATGCCTGCCTTCTTCATTAACTGAAATTCCCCCTTTGTGATTAACAGGGAACTCAACCACGTTTGACCTATTTGTCCCACTTCTGCCCTCACCCCTTCCCCTCCCTCCCAGAGACATGTTAAGGTCCCCCTTGTCCTTACTTTCCACAGCCTCGGCATTCAAAGGATCATCCTGTGCCATGTCCGCCAACTTCAGCATGATGCTACCACAAAACACATCGTCTGCTCACTCTCCCTCGCAGCATTCCGCAGGGATTACTCCCTCCGTGACACCCTGGTCCACTCCTCCGTCACCCCCCAAATCTCCTTTTACCCCTTCCACGGCACCTTCCCATAAAATCACAAACGATGTAACATCTGCCCCTTTCCCTCCTCACCATTCAAGGCCCCCAATACTGTTTTCAGGTTAAGCAGTATTTCACTTGCACCGACTTCAATTTGGTTTATTGTATTCACTGCTCCCAATGCGGTCTCCTCTAAGCTGGAGAGACTAAACGCAGATCAGTGACCAGTTTGTGAACCACCTTCACTCAGCCCACAAGCACGAAACCAACCTTCCTAACTTTGAGAGTCATCCAAAAGTTGTCCTAGCAAAGTTAGCTCACTTCTCTCTCCACAGATTGCCCAATATTTTCTGTTTTTGTTTCGGATTCCATTATCTGCAGTAATTTATTTTATCTTAACCACAAACTTCCTGTCACTTGCCATTTTAATTTACTGTCCTACTCTGGGCGGCACGGTAGCACAGTGGTTAGCATTGTTGCTTCAGAGCGTCAGGGTCCCAGGTTCGATTTCCGGCTTGGGTCATTGTCTGTGCGGAGTCTGCACATTCTCCCTGCGTCCGCGTGGGTTTCCTCCGGGTGTTCTGGTTTCCTCCCACAAGTCCCAAAAGACATGTTGCAAGGTCATTTGGACATTCTGAATTCTCCCTGTGTGTACCCGAATGAACAGGCGCCAGAATGTGGTGACGAGGGGATTTTCACATTAACTTCATTGCAGTGTTAATGTAAGCCTACTTGTGACAATAATTAAGATTATTATTATTATCATGCCCAGATGTCTGCCCTTGGCTTGCTGCAATGCTCCAGTGAGGCCCAATGCAAACTGGAGGAGCAGCACGTCATTTTACGATTAGGCACGTTACAGCCTTCTGGACTTAACATTGAGTTCAACAACTTAAACCGTGACCTTTCTTCTCCATCTTAACCCCTTTCTAAAAAAAATCCCATTGGCTCAATGCAAAACCCTCCTTTCCCCCTCCCCCGTTACCTGCACCTGGTTATCAATCTCTTGTACTTAAGTTTTCTATATTTTTGTTGCAATTTGTTCCAGCTACAGTACAATAACTAACAGATTTTCCCTCTCAGTTCTGATGAAGAGTCACATGGACTTGAAACGTTAACTCTGTTTCCCTGCCTACATACTGCCAAACCTGCTGAGATTTTCCAGCATTTTATATGTTTCTTGCAAAACCATTGTCAATGACATCCTGATTTGGGGTCGGACAACACAAGTGTCTGATGCTTGTCCTCCGCAGAATCAGGACCTCACAGCTGAAGCTTAACCCTGTGAAATGCAGATTCAAGATCAAACGCGTTCATTACGTAGGTCATTTACTCACAGCTGCTGGTAAAGCCGATCCAGACAAGACAAGGGCTATATAATAGATGGCCAACCCTGTGGACAAGGTTGCTTTACAACGCTTCTTTCACGTGACAAATGATCTTTCTGTGTTACAGTGATGTAACTGGGCCTCTTTGTCAACTCTTCCACCAGGATGTCGAACGATACCGGCAACTGCACCACTCAACGATCTACAACAGACTTAAACAGGAACCCGCAACCCCACTTTGACGTTTGAGCACCTGTACTTATATCAGCAGACACCTCTCAGCACGGACTTGGCACAGTCTGCATCCAGAATGACAAACCAATAGCCTTTGCTTCACTGACACTGAGACTTGTTATGTACAGACTGAATAGGAACTCCTCGCTTTAGTCTTCACCTATCAGAAATTTCACAAATTCCTAGGCGGTCGTCTTACATCTGTTGACTCGTAACGATGTTAAAGAAACCTCTCCACACTACATCTGGGCGGCTCCAACAAGCGATGCTAAAATTGTACTTTAAACTCATTTGGAAGGGGATGGGACAGTGTGGAGGTACAGTAGGGGGTCTTGCACAACTAAATATAGAAGCAAAGCCAAGTCTGTCTGGACGGCAGAGGAAAGAGAGACATGTAGAAAGTAGAAAACATTTACATCCTGGTGGAGGAGTTGACAAAGAGGTCCAGAGACTTCACTCTAACACAAAATGAACTTAGAAAGATAATTTGTCACATGAAAGAAGCATTATGAAGCGTCCTTGTCCACAGGATTGGCCATCTATCATATAGCCCTTGACTGAATCGGGCTTTACACCATTAGCTGTGAGTAAGTGACCTACCAAGGCACAAGAGAACACGGCAATGCTGGGTGGCATTTAATTTAAAGCAAGGGGCCTTATGGGTAGGACAGATGAGCTGAGGGTGTTGATTAACACATGGGTGTATTGTCAAGGGAGAGTACCTTTAAGCAATGGGTGTTCAAGAAATGTACATTTAAGAATTGGGTGTTTATCAGTGATGTAAGAGTGTAGGTGGAGATGGGCTGTCTGTCAGCTTTTTACTTTCGTTTTAGGCTGTTTGCTGCAGGGTGTGTTTTAGTTTCGTTTTCAGTGTTGGAGCTGAAGCCAGACAAAGCAGCTGTACTGTTGCTCTCTCTGCCATGAGATGACTATCTCTTGATCATTTGGTGAATTCAGAATTATAAATGTTTTCAGTAGTGACTTTAACCTGATGTGCTTCTGTTAAAGGTTATGTTTTTTGTAAGTCTTCTGGATAGTAAAAGGACAGCGTAAGCATTACTTAGCGTTGTACTCTTTGGGGGTTGTATTTGAATCAATGGTTGCTAAGATGTTCACTGTTTGTTTTAAAAAAGGTTAACTTGAGTTCATAGAATAAACATTGTTTTGCTTTGAAAAATACTTTTCCATTTCTGTTGTACTACACCTGCAGAGTGGGCCGTGTGCTCCCCATACCACAATCTATTAAAAGTTGTGGGTCAGGTGAACTCTATGATACACTTTGGGGTTCTCTAAACCCTGGCCCATAACAGTATGTTATTATTGCCTTCACAGGGACATGGTTGAGGGAAGGGCATCTCAATATTCCGGGGCACCGAATCTTCAAGTGAAACGGGGGACTGGAAAACAGAAGGTGGTGTCACTTTATTAGTGCAAGATGGAATAATGAATGAATGATTTTGCAAGTGAAGATGTAGAGTCCATATGGGTGGAGGGAGGAAATAACAAGAAGAAAAAGACTGGTGGGAGCAGTCCATAGCAGTGTTTTTCAAAACATTTTTCCCAGAACCCACTTTTGCCAACTGACTGACTTTTGGGGCCAAGCCACGTTTGCTAACCCAGTCTATCCTGAGTCAAGGCAGTGTTTCAGACACTAAGGTTTTTATGCCCAAGGCAATTTTGGGGAAGTAAATCATCTAGTTTTCCTGCTCTTAATCAATAGCCAGTAGCACCTCGTGCATTGAATTCATGTCAACATTTGAATGAGGACAGAATTGTGCATGCCTGCGATGTCCTCCCATCTATACTGTCCGGGTTCACGCATGAAGGATAGTTGCTCATGAGAGATACTGGAGAGCCGCTAAAAATTGTGAACATGCATTCATCATTGGATACTGCCTCGAGGAAACAATGAAGGGAATGAAGAAGACTGAGGAGAGGAGAACAAGGGATATATATCACTGTGAGAGAGCCATGTGTGGTTCTTGCAAATAAAACAGCCATAAATTTGATGATAGTGATATTAACATCTGGAGTTATAATTGGCCTAAATGTAATTCAATTATTTGATGCAAGTTTATTCAACTTCAAAGTACACAATTAGAAACAGGTTTGCCAATATTGATGACAGCACTAAAATTCAACCACAGACAACTGACAAACTAACTGTTCTGGTTGTCATTAATCAAACAAAATGAACGTTGAAAAAAGTTTTCTCAGATATTCATTATTTTCTCTGATAATTGTGGCATTGTGATGTGCTGTCTCTCCAACCAGAAGACATGTCATTGAAGTCACTTCATGGAGACTGTTGTCTCATCATGTAGCTGTTGCTACAATGGCAGCCGATTTCCTCCCACTGAATGTGCCTCCATGTCGGTCTCTGACACACACAGTGCTGGCCCCTCAGCAGCAAGCACACTGCAAGGAGATCTGCAGAATAGTTTTAAGCTATTTGTCTTCACAGAGATATTGCCTCAGTTGTATGGTTGTTGCCATCACCGAGAACACAACAAACACACATACGCACACACACACACACACACGCACGCACACACACACACGCAGGGAATCCCTACCTAGATTCCACACCGAGAGCTCTGACATACTCTGACTCTTGGATCTGCTAAGTTTGGCGGTGAGTTCTCTGATGGTCCCTGTCTGTTTTATGATGGGCACTTTCTTCTGCAGAATGGTGTACCGGATGGGGAACATGGACCCTTAGATGTCATCAGCCGGATCACTGTTCTGCATCGGGGCGGAACACCTGCGGTCCATGTCCAGGGGGATGGAAGTGCAGATGGAAAGTGTCTGGACGATATCTTGTGCCGCAGCGTTGGCCAGGAGAGGTCGAGGAATCCGCCATACGTTTTGTGGCACATGGTTTTCAAGACAGAGCCACAGCCAGGAAGGGGGTGGCGGTCGTGGGTGGGGGTGGGTTGGCTTACAGGAAATACGTCAAATAATTGTTCCCTCTAAAGGACTGATTAATATTTTAGACTGGATTTTCCCTGCAAGGCTTCTGAATACTGACATTGGTAAACTGTGTTAGCGGCTGATGGATGCAGAACGCCACCCATGGGCCTGGACCCGCACTTTGAAAAACCTTGCTGTGTAGGCCCCTAACAGTAGCTATACTTTAGGATGGAGAATAAATCAGGAGATAATAAAGGCATGTAAAACGGAGGGACTTTAATCATGGATTTTTAACATTTATTTATAAAATTAGAGTACCCAATTATTTTTTTTTCCAATTAAGGGGCAATTTAGCATGGCCAATCCACCTAACCTGCACATCTTTGGGTTGTGGGGGTGAAACCCACGCAGACACGGGGAGAATGTGCAAAGTCCACACGAACAGTGACCCAGGGTCGGGATTCGAACCCGGGTCCTCAGCGTCGCAGTCTCAGTGCTAACCACTGCACCACATGCCGCCTACTTTAATCATGGATAACTTTAATTTTCGTGTAGATTGGGAAAATAAAATTGGCAGGGGTAGCCATGAGGAAGAATTCATAGAGTGTATTCGGGACAGTTTCCGAGAACAATATGTTGTGGATCCAAACAGGGGTCAGGCTATTTTGAGTGTGGTAATATGTAATAAGGAAGATTTGGGCAGCACGGTAGCACATGTGGCTAGCACTGTGGCTTCACAGCACCAGGGTCCAAGGTTAGATTACCTGCTGGGTCACTGTCTGTGCGGAGTCTGCACGTTCTCCCCGTGTGTACGTGGGTTTCCTCCGGGTGCTCCGGTTTCCTCCCACAGTCCAAAGACGTGCAGGTTCGGTGGATTGGCCGTGATAAATTGCGCTTAGGGTCCAAATTGCCCTTAGTGTTAGGTGGGGTTACTGGGTTATGGGGATAGGGTGGAGGTATGGGCTTGGGTAGGGTGCTCTTTCCAAGAGCCAGTGCAGACTCGATGGGCCGAATGGCCTCCTTCTGCACTGTAAAATCTATGAAAGGATCAGGAAAGCTTTAAAAACCAACAAAAGAGGACCAAACAAATAATTAAGCGAAAAGATAAATTAGGAGGTTAAATTAGCAAGTAATATAAAAACAAACAGCAAGAGTTTCTTTAAATATATAAAAAGGAAGAGAGAGGCCAAAGTCAACCCAGGCCCCCTGGAGAATGAGATCGGGGAAATAATAATGGGGAACCAGGAAATGTCAGAGAAGTTAAACAAATACTTCACAGTGCAAGACACTAACATTCAAAAAATGAATAATCCAAGGACAGAAGAGGGAAAGGAAATAAATTCAATCACTATCACTCGGGACAAAATACTGGGAAATTACTGGGGCTAAAGGCTAATAGGTCTCCTGGACCGAATGTGTTGCACCCCAGGATATTAAAGGAAGAAGCTATAGAGATAGTGGATGTATTGGGGGTAATCTTCCAGGAATCCTTAAATTCTGGTAAAGTCCCAGACTGGAAAACTGCCAATAAAGCACCTTTATTCAAAAAACAAGTAACTATCGACCAGTTCGCTTAACTTCTGTCAACGGGAAAATGTTAGAGTCCATTATAAAGGATGCAGAGCATTTAGAAATGCATAATATGACCAAGAAGGTAGCTTCATGATGGGAACAAGTAGATGTAATATATGTGGATTTCCAAAAAGCATTTATTAAGGTTCTACACAAAAGCCTACTTAATAAGCCAAGAACCCATAGTGTTTGGGGTAGTATATTAGCAGGGATATAGTATTGGTTAAGTGACAGATAATAGAGAGTTTTCATTAAAGGGGCATTTTCAAGATGGCAAGCTGTAACTAGCGGAGTTCCACAGGGATCCATGCTGGGGCCACAATTATTTACTAAATATATTAATGACTTGGACGAGAGAAGTGAATACGTACTATTACCAAGTTTGAGGAACACACAAAAATAGGTGGGAAGTGGTGAGGATGACATAAAGGGCTGGATTTTCCATTTGGGTTCCCTTGCTGGAGTTGAATTGCATCTGGTTTACAATCCCCCTGGGAGTGAAAACTGGCAAGCAATTCAGTGTTCCACCCCATGCATAAATTTGCATAGTGTAGGATTGCGGAACATCGCAATCGGGTCGGTGCCCAGTGTAGATCCCAATTTTGCCCCGACGTCCGATTCTCCACCAACGAGTCTACAGAGAGATATCAACAGATTAGGTGAATGAGCAAAAGCTTGGCTGGTGGAGACAAATGTGGGAAAATGTGAAGTTATGCCCGTTGGTAGTAAGAATAAAGGATCTTGCTTGTTATAAATTCTTGCTCTCCGGGTTTCGGAAACCCAGCACATTTACACAGGCAGAGAATCTGATGAAGGCGAGTACAATGCAAAGACTATGCAGGGATGCTGGCATTACCCGACATCACTTTTGTGGCACTATCAGCAGGGGCTTATCTACAATTCATCGCATCCTGGGTAGCGAGTCCCAGTTCCAGGAACTTCCTGAACTCGCGTCACAGAGCAGAGAGATTTCCTGAATCAGAATTCAATCGATATGTTGAAGAATGTTAATCTGCAGCTTTACACCCAGTAGCTGTGAAATGGTCTGCATCTCCTGTGGTGATACCATCTGAGCTTGGCATTCCAATTAACCCAGAAGCCTCCAAAACAAAGAGCAAACAAACACAATTTTGAGTTTCTCTCTGACAAAATTTTTTTTAATGTATATATATGAATTTAGAATACCCAATTATTTTTATCCAATTAAGGGGAAATTTAGCGCGGCCAATCCACCTACCCCGCACATCATTTTGGTCTGTGGAGGTGAGACCCACGCAGACACGGAGCAGTGCAAATTCCACGCGACCAGTGACCCGAGGGCAGGATCGAGCCCAGGTCCTCGATGCCGTGACGCAGCAGCAGTGCTAACCATAGTGCCACCGTGCTGCCCTTTTCTCCATCGCAAAATAATGTTATATAGCAATTCACTTTCAACGTTCCATTATCTGTCTCCCTCAAATGCTTCTCTAAGTCGATCCTTTTTTTAAAAAATGTATTCATTAAGAGCGGCACAGTGGTTAGCACTGCTGCCTCAAAGCGGCAGGGATCCAGGTTCAATTCCAGCCTTGCGTGACTCTGTGTGGAGTTTGCACGTTCTCCCCGTGTCCTTGTGGGTTTCCTCTAGGTGGTCCGGTTTCATCCAACAGTCCAAAGATGGGCAGGTTAAGTGGATTGGCCATGATAAAGTCCCCCTTGGTGTCAAAAGATGTGCAGGTTAGGTGAGGTTACGGAGATAGGGTGGAGGAGTGGTACTATGTAGGGTACCATTTCAGAGGCTCGGTGCAAACTTGATAGGCCGAATGGCTTCCCTTTGCACTGTAGGAATTATATGATTCTATGCTGGCAAGTTTTGTTTCCCACGCCCAATTGCCATTGAGAGGATGGCAGTGAACTTGCCTTCTTGACGACTGAGTTGTTGGTTGAGCCATTGCAGAGAACAATTAAAGACTAATCACATTGTGGCAGGTCTGGAGTTACATATTGAGCAGACTGAGTGAGGATGGAAGGTTTCCTTCTCTGAAGGTGGGCTTTTACAACAGTCCAACAGTTACATGGGGCGGGATTCTCCGACCCTCCCGCCGCGCTGGTCTGCGGGCCCCCCGCGGCAATTCTCCGGCCCGCGATGGGCCGAAGTCCTGCTGCTGACAAGCCTCTCCTGCCGTGTGGATTAAACCACCGACCTTACTGGCGGGATTGGCGATGCGGGCAGGCGCCGGAGTCCTGGGGTGGGGGGGGGGGGGGGGGCGGGGCGATCTGACACCGGGGAGTGCCCCCACGGTAGCCTGGCCCCAATCAGGGCCCACCGATCGGCGGGCGGGCCTGTGCCGTGGGGACACTCTTTTTCTTCCGCCTGCGCCATGGTCTTTACCATGGCGGAGGCGGAAGAGACGCCCTCCCCAGCGCCTGCGCCGGTATGACGTCAGCAGCCGCTGACGCTCCGGCGCATGCGCGGACTTACGCCGGTCGGCGAAGTCCTTTCGGCCCTGGCTGGCGTGGCGCCAAAGACCGTTCACGCCAGCCGCCGGAGCGGGAACCACTCCGGCATGGGCCTAGCCCCTCAATGTGAGGGCTTGGCCCCTAAAGGTGCGGAGTCTCCACACCTTTGGGGCAGCCTGAAGCTGGAGTGGTTCACGCCACTCCAACACGCCGGGACCCCCCACCCCCGCCGGGTAGGGGAGAATCCTGGCCATGGTCACCAGTACTTATTGTGAGGTTTTTTTTTAATTCGAAGTTTATTTAATTCATTGAACTTAAATTCCCCTGCTGCCATTAAGGAGTTGAGACTCACATCACTATATCATTTGTCAAGGCCTTTGGATTTCTAATCCAATAACATAATCATGACCTTTAGGATTTTGATAATTGGGCTAATTTTTAGAAGCTGTAATATCTCTGGATCATTTATTCTGTAACCACAGTTTAAGTGGTTCAGTTTTGTGTTGTGGTTGGGTAAATAACAGTCAAGATAATTATTTTGTTTATAAAGTTAGAGTGCCCAATTCATTTTTTTCCCAATTAAGGGGCATTTAGTAGTCAATTCACCTGACCGGCTTATCTTTTTTTGGGTTGTGGGGGTGAGACCTACGCACACATGGGGAGCATGTACAAATTCCACACGGACAGTGCCTGGGGCCGGGAACGAACAATCATTGCTCGGCACAACATCGAGGGCCGAAGGGCCTGTTCTGTGCTGTACTGTTCTATGTTCTATGTTCTCGGTGCCATGAGGCATCAGTGCTAACCATTGTGTCACTGTGCCGCCCTACAGTCAAGATAATTGCGAACAGGAACAGCAGTTGTTTGTGGAGAAACAAAATAGTTTTATTATTTTATGATGGTGCTCTTTTAAGTCTTGAGCTGAAGCTGTCTAAATGGCCAAAATATGATTAGGCGCTTGTCTTTAAATCAGTTTGAAGAAAAATGTAAACTTAAGATGACATTATGTTTGAACAAACCATTTATTGCTTTGATTGATCTTCATTAGTGAGGAAACCTTTATTCTCTGATATTGTGATAGGAAGTGGTCTTAACTGTTGATTTTAATAGCTTAATCGTGGGGCTTGGGTTAAGATATGTTGACAAGAGAATGTGACTTCATTCATGGCACCTCTGTTGCTGGAAGGAAATGAGCATTTGTTTGTGATGGAATGTAAACTTCTTCAGTTTATGACCCATAAAGCAAAGATGGAGTGACATGACATGAATTGCATCCTATAACCTACAGCAGGGGTGAATTTGGGCCATCTCCAAAAAAGGAAGGAGGAATGGCAGACTGAGGGATAAAAGTTGAAAATTTGTGATTTTCATTGGCATGGTGATACCATGACTTTTAGGATCTGAATCTTCTGGATACTGTTCAACATCACTTCAAAGACAAAGAAGCGAGAGACTTTGCCCGTGCTGACAACACCAAGATTTCCTTGGATCTTAAGAGATGAGAAACGTCGACGTTAACTTCACTTCTTCCAGTTGCATATATGTAAAATCTTACTGAGTAAATACTACTTGGTTCTTTAATATTAGTTACTCGCAACTTGTAGGTCAAGCAGCACTGAGGACACTAGTGTTAGAAATTAACAATTTGGACCATCGAGTTTTTTGTAAATTAGAAGGGTTTTATGCATGTCGGAGCCCTAAACCTTAAACAGCCTGACATATTAGTATGAGGTGGATTGGTGATTTAAAGTTCTTAAAATTGGTAACCATCTCTTACTTTGCAAAAAACCTTCATTGTGTTGAGTTTTGAGACATGTGGGCCGGGATTCTCCCTTCTGGGGACTAAGTCCCCACGCCGGCAGAAGAACCGGCACCAACCACTCTGGCGTCAAGAGCCCCTGAAACTGCAGAATACTCCGCACTTTTGGGGCTAGGTGGACGCCGGAGGGGATGGCACCACTCCAGCTGGTGTCGAAGGGACAGCGCGAGTTTGCACATCCGCCAAAGGGCCGGCGTGATTTCACGCATGCGCAGAACCGCCGGCATGGTTCTGTGCATGCGCAGACCAGCAGCCGTATTTTGGCGCATGCACGGGGGGTTCACTTCTCCTCGCTGTCCACGGCGGAGCCCTACAGGGGCCGACGCGGAAGAAAGAAGTGCAGCCACCGAACCAGCTCGTCCGCAGATCGGTGGGCGCCGATTGCGGGCCAGGCCACCATGGGGGCCCTCCAAGGGGTTGGATTCCCTCACGCCCCCTGAGGACCGCCCCCGCCGACGTACCTGCCAGGTTCCGCCGGTACGCAAGTTTAGTGATTCACGCCGGCGGGACTGGCCAAAAATGGATGGCTGCTCGGTCCATCCGGGCCCGGAAAATTGTCAGGGGGCCACTGCTAACGGCCCCCAACCGGCATGATGGGAATCCCACCCCTGCCCATAAAACGGTGCCGGAGAATACAACAGCCGACGTCGGGGCAGCCGGGCGGGATTCGCATGCTCCCCGGGAATTCTTCGACCCGGCGGGGAGGGCGCAGAATCCCGCCCATAATGTCTTACGCATTGGTCATAAAAAAAATTAATGAAATTATCTGCTTTCATTATGGGTGGAGAAATAACATAATTAATTCTTTTATTCTCATCTCTCCCTCCTGTATAGGAGAGTACCTTTAAGAAATGGGTGTTTAAGAAATGTACCTTTAAGAAACATAGCTGCTCATGTTACTGGAGTGATGTCAGAGTGTGGGTGGAGCTGAGCTCTACTTCTGCTTTTCAGTTTCAGTTTGAGAAAAGACTTGGGGTGTGTTTGTGTATTTCAGTGAGCTGCATCTGAAGTCTGCCATCCAAAGACTATCTTAATCGTTTGGTGAATTCAGAATTATAAATGTTTTCAGTATTGAATGTAAACCCTGATGTGCTTCTGCTTAGAGGTTTGTTAAGTCTTTTTGATGGTAAAAGAACAGCATCCAGGTTACTTAGTCTTGTATTCTTTGGGGGGGGGGGGGTGTATTTGAATTAATGGTTGCTAAGATCTTCACTGTTTATTTTGAAAAGGTTAACTTGAGTTCCTAGAATAAACATTGTTTTGTTTTTCAAAAATACTTTTCCATTTCTGTTGTACAACACCTGTAGAGTGGGCCGTGTGCTCCCCATACTATAGCAATTGGGGGCACGTGGGGGATAAAGGTCTATCTATTGGATTGGCTTTGTGAACTTAAAGACAGTGAGGGGTGAGCATATTGTGGTTGCTTTTCAGGTGTGGAACTTCAGTTAAGTAGGGAGTGTGTTATGGACAATGGCTCTTGCAGAGGCTCTGAAGTTTTTGGGGGTGGAGATTGTCACACGCAGTACCTTACGGACAAAGACTAAAAGCAGATTATTAGATTTGGCAAAAACATTGCAGTTAACATTACCTGACAAAATGCGAAAAGATGAGGTAATTATGGCAGTGGCTATGCATTTAAAGTTGCCTGAGATACAGTTTGACTCATTGGAAATGGCAAAAGTTCAGTTGCAAATTAAACAAATGGAACTTGAGAAATAATTAAAGCAACTTGAATACGAAAGAGAGAGAGTGGGAAAAGAAAAGGAGAGAGAAGAAAGGAGAAAAGAAAGAATAGTCCGAGCAGAACAAAAAGAAAAAGAAAGGGAGATGCTGATCAAGGAAAAAGATAAAGAGAGAGAATTTGAACTTCAGAAAATGGCCATGAAACATGACAATCAGTTAAAATTGTCAGGCGTAAAGGGAAATGTACAGTTGGATAATAGTGATGAGGATAGTGAGAAAGAGCGTCAAAGTCGAAGGCTTGGTGGGAACCTATTTAAATATGTCCAAGCATTGCCAAGGTTTGATGAGAAGGAGGTGGAAGCCTTTTTCATTTCATTTGAGAAGGTAGCTAAACAAATGAAATGGCCACAGGACATGTGGGTATTACTGATTCAAATAAAGCTGGTAGGTAGAGCTAGTGAGGTGTTTGCATCACTATCGGAGGAGGTATCTGGGACATATGAGGAGGTGAAAAAATCCATCTTAGGTGCATATGAACAAGTGTCTGAAGCCTACAGACAAAGGTTTAGAAATTTAAGGAAAGAATTTAGTCAAACATACATGGAGTTTGAAAGGATCAAACAGAGTAATTTTGTTAGGTGGCTAAGGGCTTTGAAAATAGACCAAACGTATGAAGCTCTCAGAGAAATTATACTTTTGGAGGAGTTTAAAAATTCAATTCCTGATGTAGTGAGAACTCATGTGGAAGAGCAGAGGGTTAAAACTGCGAGATTAGCAGCATAAATGGCAGATGATTATGAATTAGTTCATAAATCAAAGCTTGGTTTCATGTGTATCATGAAGAGCAGGTAAAGAAGTCACAATTTTAAGAGATATGGGAGCTAGTCAATCTCTAATGGTAAGAGATGAGGAGTTACGTAGTTTGGGAACAAGGTTGCCAGAAAACTTGGAAATATGTGGAATTCAGGGTGAGAGGAGTAGTGTTCCATTATATAAGGTAAGATTGGAAAGTCCAGTGAAGAGTAGTGAAGAGGTTGTAGGAGTAATGGAGAAACTATCTTGTCCAGGAATACAGTTTATCTTAGGTAATGATATAGCTGGATCGCAAGTGGCAGTGATGCCTCCTGTGGTTGATAAGCCAGTAGAAAATCAGACAACTAAAGTGTAGAAGGACGAATACCCTGGCATTTTTCCAGATTGTGCAGCAACATGGGGCGGGATTCTCCGATAACCGGCGCGATCGCCGGAACCCTGCCCCAAAAATGGTGCGGAACCAATATTCAATGGTTAGGGCAATAGATAGGAGATTCTGTGGCCGCAAGCAGGGTAGCATGGTGGTTAGCATAAATGCTTCACAGCTCCAGGGTCCCAGGTTCGATTCCCGGCTGGGTCACTGTCTGTGTGGAGTCTGCACGTCCTCCCCCTGTGTGCGTGGGTTTCCTCCGGGTGCTCCGGTTTCCTCCCACAGTCCAAAGATGTGCGGGTTAGGTGAATTGGCCATGCTAAATTGCCCGTAGTGTCCTAATAAAAGTAAGGTTAAGGGGGGGGTTGTTGGGTTACGGGTATAGGGTGGATACGTGGGTTTGAGTAGGGTGATCATGGCTCGGCACAACGTTGAGGGCTGAAGGGCCTGTTCTGTGCTGTTCTATGTTCTAAGCGAGATTCCCGGAAGGTATGTTGCCTCCCGGGTGCCAGGGCCAGGGATGTATCGGATCGTGTCTTCAGGATCCTGAAGGGGAAGGGTGAGCAGCCAGAAGTCGTGGTGCACATTGGTACCAACGATGTAGGTAGGTCAAGGGGTGTGGAGGTAATAGACAAGTTTAGGGAGTTAGGCTGGAAGTTAAAGGCCAGGACAGACAGAGTTGTCATCTCTGGTTTGTTGCCGGTGCCACGTGATAGCGAGGCTAGGAATAGGGAGAGAGTGCAGTTGAACATGTGGCTGCAGGAATAGTGTAGGAGGGAGGGCTTCAGGTATTTGGATAATTGGAGCGCATTCTGGGGAAGGTGGGACCTGTACAAGTAGGACGGGTTGCATCTGAACCAGAGGGGCACCAATATCCTGGGGGGGAGGTTTTCTAGTAGTCTTCGGGAGGGTTTAAATTAATTTGGCAGGGGAATGGGAACCGGATTTGTAGTCCAGCAACTAAGGAAGCCGATATTCAGGACGCCAAAGCACGTAGTGACACAGTGGGGAAGGTAACACTGACAAAGGAGAGTACTTGCAGGCAAGGAGATGGGTTGAAGTGTGTATACTTCAATGCAAGCAGCATCAGGAATAAGGTGGGTGAACCTAAGGCATGGATCGGTACTTGGGACTATGATGTGGTGGCCATCACGGAAACTTGGATAGAAGATGGGCAGAAATGGATGTTGGAGGTCCCTGGTTATAGATGTTTCAACAAGATTAGGGAGGATGGTAAAAGAGGTGGGGGGTGGGGGGGGGGGTGTGGCATTGTTAATTAGAGATATTATAACAGCTGCAGAAAGGCAGTTCGAGGGGGATCTGCCTACTGAGGTAATATGGGTTGAAGTCAGAAATAGTAAAGGAGCAGTCACCTTATTGGGAGCTTTCTATAGGCCCCCCAATAGCAGCAGAGATGTGGAGGAACAGATTGAGAAACAGATTTTGGAAAGGTGCAGAAGTCACAGGGTAGTAGTCATGGGTGACTTCAACTTCCCAAACATTGAGTGGAAACTCTTTAGATCAAATAGTTTGGATGGGGTAGTGTTTGTGCAGTGTGTCCAGGAAGCTTTTCGAACACAGTATGTAGATTGTCCGACCAGAGGGGTGGCCATATTGGATTTGGTACTTGGTAATGAACCAGGGCAGGTGATAGATTTGTTAGTGGGGGAGCATTTTGGAGGTAGTGTCCACAATTCTGTGACTTTCACTTTAGTAATGGAGAGGGATAGGTGCGTGCAACAGGACAAGGTTTACAATTAGGGGGAGGGTAAATACAATGCTGTCAGACAAGAATTGAAGTGCATAAGTTGGGAACATAAGCTGTCAGGGAAGGACACAAGTGAAATGTGGAACTTGTTCAAGGAACAGGTACTGCGTGTTTTTGATATGTATGTCCCTGCCAGGCAGGGAAGAGATGGTCGAGTGAGGGAACCATGGTTGACAAGAGAGGTTGAATGTCTTGTTAAGAGGAAGAAGGAGACTTATGTAAGGCTGAGGAAACAAGGTTCAGACAGGGCGCTGGAGGGATAAAAGACAGCCAGGAGGGAACTGAAGAAAGGGATTAGGAGAGCTAAGAGAGGGCATGAAAAATCTTTGGCGAGTAGGATCAAGGAAAACCCCAAGGCCTTTTACACATATGTGAGAAATATGAGAATGACTAGAGCGAGGGTAGGTCCGATCAAGGACAGTAGCGGGAGATTGTGTATTGAGTCTGAAGAGATAGGAGAGGTCTTGAACAAGTATTTTTCTTCAGTATTTACAAACGAGAGGGGCCATATTGTTGGAGAGGACAGTGTGAAACAGATTGGTAAGCTCGAGGAGATACTTGTTAGGAAGGAAGATGTGTTGGGCATTTTGAAAAACTTGAGGATAGACAAGTCCCCCGGGCCTGACGGGATATATCCAAGGATTCTATGGGAAGCAAGAAATGAAAATGCAGAGCCGTTGGCAATGATCTTTTCGTCCTCGCTGTCAACAGGGGTGGTAGCAGAGGATTGGAGAGTGGCGAATGTCGTGCCCCTGTTCAAAAAAGGGAATAGGGATAACCCTGGGAATTACAGGCCAGTTAGTCTTACTTCGGTGGTAGGCAAAGTAATGGAAATGGTACTGAGGGATAGGATTTCTGAGCATCTGGAAAAACACTGCTTGATTAGGGATAGTCAGCACGGATTTGTGAGGGGTAGGTCTTGCCTTACAAGTCTTATTGACTTTTTTGAGGAGGTGACCAAGCATGTGGATGAAGGTAAAGCAGTGGATGTAGTGTACATGGATTTTAGTAAGGCATTTGATAAGGTTCCCCATGGTAGGCTTATGCAGAAAGTGAGGAGGCATGGGATAGTGGGAAATTTGGCCAGTTGGATACCGAACTGGCTAACCGATAGAAGACAGAGAGTGGTGGTGGATGGCAAATATTCAGCCTGGAGCCCAGTTACCAGTGGCATACCGCAGGGATCAGTTCTGGGTCCTCTGCTGTTTGTGATTTTCATTAACGACTTGGATGAGGGAGTTGAAGGGTGGGTCAGTAAATTTGCAGATGATACGAAGATTGGTGGAGTTGTGGATAGTGAGGAGGGCTGTTGTCGGCTTCAAAGAGACATAGATAGGATGCAGAGCTGGGCAGATGGAGTTTAACCCTGACAAGTGTGAGGTTGTCCATTTTGGAAGGACAATTATGAATGCGGAATACAGGGTTAACTGTAGGGTTCTTGGCAATGTAGAGGAGCAGAGAGATCTTGGGGTCTATGTTCATAGATCTTTGAAAGTTGCCACTCAAGTGGATAGAGCTGTGAAGAAGGCCTATGTTGTGCCACCGTTCATTAGCAGAGGGATTGAATTTAAGAGCCATGAGGTGATGATGCAGCTGTACAAAACCTTGGTCAGGCCACATTTGGAGTACTGTGTGCAGTTCTGGTCGCCTCATTTTAGGAAGGATGTGGAAGCTTTGGAAAAGTTGCAAAGGAGATTTACCAGGATGTTGCCTGGAATGGAGAGTAGGTCTTACGAGGAAAGGTTGAGGGTGCTGGGCCTTTTCTCATTAGAACGGAGAAGGATGACGGGCGACTTGATAGAGGTTTATAAGATGATCAGGGGAATAGATAGAGTAGACAGTCAGAGACTTTTTCCCCGGGTGGAACAAACCATTACAAGGGGACATAAATTTAAGGTAAATGGTGGAAGATATAGGGGGGATGTCAGATAGGTTCTTTACCCAGAGAGTAGTGGGGGCATGGAATGCACTGCCTGTGGAAGTAGTCTAGTCGGAAACGTTAGGGACCTTCAAGCGGCTATTGGATAGGTACATGGATTAGGGAGGAATAATGGAGTGTAGATTAATTTCTTCTTATGGGCAGCACGGTAGCATTGTGGATAGCACAATTGCTTCACAGCTCCAGGGTCCCAAGTTCGATTTCGACTTGGGTCACTGTCTGTGTGGAGTCTGCACATCCTCCCCGTGTGTGCGTGGGTTTCCTCCGGGTGCTCCGGTTTCCTCCCACAGTCCAAAGATGTGCAGGTTGGGTGGATTGGCCATGATAAATTGCCCTTAGTGTCCAAAATTCTATGATTAACCTAGGACAAAAGTTCAGCACAACATCGTGGGCTGAAGGGCCTGTTCTGTGCTGTATTTCTCTATATCTATATCAGTCCGGTGTCGGGCCCCCGGAAAAGGCGCAAATTCTCCGGCCCGGAATGGGCTAGTAGCGGCGTTACGCCATTCGCGACGGCATCACCCATCACGGACGCGCCGCAGCATTGACGCCATGCGGCATCACAGCACAAAAGATGCCGCCCTCCCCCCCCCCCAGAGAGCCGTCAAGATGGCCACCCGCCGTGCAGCTCCGAGATGCCAGTAGCGCGACATTAAGGTGCTCCTAGACGCAGTGGAGCGAAGGAGGGAGGCCCCGTACCCCAGACACGGCCGCAGGGTTCCCCACGCCTCAGCCGGCACCTGTGGAGGGAGGTGGCAGAGGCCGTCAGCGCTGTGGCAGTAACACCAAGGACAGGCGCCCAGTGCCACAAGAAAGTCAATGACCAGGTCAGCCAGGGTGAGTCCCCCTCCCCCACGATGTGCGGCACAGCCCCAGGTGCAACTGACATGGCTGCACCCACCCATGCAGCCTGCAGTGGTAGGATGTGCTGCGCACCTCTGCCAATATACACACAACCGCTGGCCTGCAGGTATATCTCTGCCTAACACTGTTGCCCTTTATCCCTGCCACCCACCCGGTGGGGGGGTCGGAGAATCCCGCCCAAGGTCGCAAAGTCACAGGTGAAGACAAGAGGAGAAATCAAAGGGTGAAGATGAAGTTGAAGTGCAATTATCAGAAATTATTTTTGATCAGATGGTTGAAAAAGAACAAGAACAGGTGGAGGATGAGACGGATATTTTTAGTTCAGGAAAATTGGCGGAGTTACAACAAAAAGATATAGAAATAAAACGGATGTATTCGAAAGCATACACGGAAGAGGAATCTGTGTGTATACCAGAGTGTTAATACCGTAAAAGTGATGCCTTGATGAGAAAACGGAGACCTTCACATATGCAGGCGGATGAAAAGTGGGCAGAAGTTCATCAAGTAGTATTGCCGGTAAGGTATAGAAAGGAGGTCTTGCGAGTTGCACATGAGGTACCAGTGGGATGTCGTTTGAGAATAAGGAAAACGCAAGCAAAAATCCAGAAACATTTTTATTGGCCTGGACTACATCAAAATATGGTTACATTTTGTCAATCATGTCACACATGTCAAATGACAGGGAAACCTCAAGCGGTGATAAAACCAGTGCCCTTAATACCCATTCCAGCATTTGAGGAACCTTTTACAAGGGTCCTAATTGATTGTGTAGGACCACTTTCTAAAACAAAAAGTGGGAATCAATATCTTTTGACTATAATGGATGTGCCTACTAGGTTTCCAGAGGCCATTCCAGTACATAATATTACAGCTAAAAAGATTGTGGAGGAATTACTTAAAATCTTCACTAGATATGGACTACCCACAGAAATACAATCGGATCAAGGATCAAATTTTATCTCAAAGTTATTCAAAGAAGTTATGGATAGCTTAGGAACAAAACAATTTAAATCAACTGCTTACCATCCAGAATCACAGGGAGCGTTAGACATTAAAAACAATGTTGAAGGCTTATTGTCAAGATTATCCAGAGGATTGGGATAAAGGAATTCCATTTGCACTGTTTGCAACTAGGGATGCACCTAATGAGTCAACCAAATTTAGTCCTTTCGAACTAATGTTTGGTCATGTGGTAAGAGGACCACTTAAATTGATTAAGGAAAAATTGTTGGGTGAGAAATTGTTGGGTGAGAAATCGGAAATTACATTATTGGATTACATGTCAAATTTTAGGGAACGATTAAAGAGAGCAGACTGGACAACATTTGAAAGTCACACAAAATGTGATGAAACAGGTCGATTACAAGAAATCTAAAGTTCGTAATTTTGCCAGTGGAGATAAAGTTTTAGTGTTTTTACCAGTGGTAGGTGAACCTTTAAAAGCAAGGTTTTGTGGACCTTATCAGTTTGGAAGGAAATTAAGTGAAGTGAATTATGTCATAAAAACACCAGATAGAAGGAGGAATCACCGAGTGTGTCATGTGAATATGCTTAAAAGGTACTTTGAGAGGGAAGGAGAGAAAAAGGAGGAGGTTTTAATGATTCTAACTCAAAGTGACGAACCAAATCCAGATGACTGTGAATTTGACATACCTCAAATTAAATTGGAAAATGAGGATGTTCTTAAAAATTGGGATAAATTGTTGAGTTATCTTCCAGAGGAAAAACAAACTGACCTGAAAGAGTTATTGATATCACATGGGCAAGTTTGTGGAGATAAATTGGGAAGTACTAAAATGACTATGCATGATGTAGATGTGGGAAATGCTGTTCTAATCAAACAACAACCATATAGACTTAACCCTTTAAAATTGGCACAGGTTAACAAAGAGATTGAGAGTATGCAGGTTAAAGACCAACAGGTTGATTGGAATCACTAGCTCTCGGAGCGCAGTTCCTTCATCAGGTGAGTGTCGAGGAAGGTTACACAAACACAGCATATAGAGACAAAGCCAATGATGCAAGATGATACTTTGAATTTGAGTCTTTGCAGGTAATTAAGTATCTTGTCTGCTTTCTTGCATCCTTGTAGAAACTTGATGTCAGTGTCTATATGCGCGATCTTCTCGGAGATCCTCTCCGCTTTGAGCTGGTAGTTTGTAGTTTCAATGGTAGCCATGATGTGGAGAAGCTGGCATTGGACTGGGGTGGGCACCATAAGAAGTCTTACAACACCAAGTTAAAGTCCAACAGGTCCACTTTAAAGGGGAAAGCAACATATGGTCATCTGGGACTATGGTGACTTTTCTTTTCTATTTTCCTCAACCGCTCAATTTTGTAGTGATCCAATCCTCTATTAATGATCTGATGGCAAACCAATTGGCTAGTCCAGGCCAAGGTTCTGATCAATTATAACCCCAGGATGTTGATTGTGGGGGATTCAGCGATGATAATGATATTGACTGTCAAGGGGCGATGGTTAGATCTCTCTTGTCAGAGATAGTAATTGCCAGGCACTTGTGTGGGGCAAATGTAATTTGCCGCCCCTCGGCCCAAGGGGACTCAATGGCCTCTTCCTGTTCCTATGTTTCACATCTGAAGCAGTGCCCCTGCCATTTAACAAACTATTAATTTAATTTGGCTTCCTAAAAGAGAAATAATAATATAGCTATGACCATAAATTGTTGTTCAGACCTCAGTCATTTCTATGTATTCAATGAGTTTGCCTTTTTAAAAATGTAATTTTTTGGCAGATTGGGAAAGTCATGTCATTCTGTTTCTCAACGCTTTCAAATAGCGCTGTCAATCTTAGTAATTCCAATATTTTTTTCCACACAGACCCTTTGTTTTAGCTGATAATAGGATGGCAATGTGAGAAATTGCTGCCTAAAAACACATTAAAGTCGGAGGCGGCTGTATGCGCCTTGTTCAGAGTGAGCAAGTTGAAACCGAGCCTGGCGACATGGGATGTGACCCCAGTGTGGAATTGTGGGAAGATCTTAAAACGTGATTGACAATGGGACCGCATTTCATGCATAATTTATGCGAGAGATTCGCACATCCTGGAAGATGTTCAATGGATTCTGCATTTCAAAGCAAAGGATATTCTCGTTAGCAGCAATAACATTTCAAAAGGCGGCGCAGCCTGAGCTACGTGAGGTTTTATTTTGCCTCCTGCCTCTTCACTTTGAACATGTTCCCTCTTTTTCAACAGATACCTTTAAACCAAAGTGGAAGCAGGTTTATTTTCTGCTTTGAAATATGCAAATTGTCCTTGAAAATATGTTGAAATATGTCTCGGGGGCGTAATATGAAGGGATTGTACGGTTGGTGGCTTCAGTGTTTTTGAACCATTCAATGGTTCAAGTTCATTTTGGATGAGAATACTGATGTTCCGTCGACAAAGTGCTGTTACACCGGAGTTGCAACCAAATATTAAAGCAGGGGCTGACAGTTCATGTAAAGTCCCGCGGAATTGAGAGGAGGCTGAATGACTGAAAGATTAGACTGAAGAATCAGCCTATTAACCACTTAGCCTAACTACAGGGCTGAGAAATACCATTTACCAGCAGCCTCAGGCAAATTACATTGCAGCTTGGCAGCGCTGTAAACAAAGAAACTTGCGAGTATAATGTGTTCGAACCTCCATCTATAGGCCTTCATTAGTTTCTCTGCTTCAGTTCAAGTGCTAATTTAATTGGGAAATGAAAAGTTTATTTTTTTGAGAGATTCCCAGCCAGAGAATCGGCCCTTGAACCTCATCCTCTCTGCTCCAGTGGGAATATTCCCATTTCTCCAACTCAGTCTCCAGTGTTTAATTCCCGGATCATTGTTCGGGGTAATGATCTACCTACCGGACTGTGACTTGAGTTGAATTTAAACGTCGCCAGTGAGCAGCGGGCATCAAACGGATGTCCTGCTGTGGTTTATGACGGGGACTGGATGTATTGGCAGTGAGCTAAGGTTTTATCTAACTGTGGTGCCAGATGGGCCTGAACAGAATGGCGCACAATTGAGACATCAGAGATGGACCAAAGAGCTGGCCCGAAGATCTCTGATGGCCAGCACGGTGGCCTGGCTGCCTCACAGCGCCAGGGACTCGGGTTCAATTCTCTCTGTGCAGAGTTTGCATTTTCTCCTTGTGTCTGCGTCGGTTTCTTCCGAGTGCTCCGGTTTCCTTCCGCAGGCCAAAGGTGTGCAGGTTAGGTGGATTGGCCATGTTAAATTGCCCCTTAGTGTCCAAAGATGTACAGGTTAGCTGGGTTGGCCATGTTTAATTGCTTCTTAGTGTCCATAAGCTAGTGGGCCTGGGTGGGGTCCTCTTTCAGAGGATCGGTGCAGACTTGATGGGCCGAATAGGCTCCTGCTGCACTGCTGGGATTCAATGATGCCTCACTGGAGTAAATGTGAAGAAGTTCAGGGCAAGGAGCAAGATTCTGTTCACCAAACCCAGAAACATACCCAAATCTGCAATCCATCAGACCTGAGCTGAGATGAAGGGCAGAGTCAGGGTCGCCCAGGACATGCTGTTAATGATCCCCCCCGGCATCAGTGCAGGAGGAGGAGGGGTATTGATTTCACAAGAGTAGCGAGGGTGAATACAGCTATTCACCTTTCCTGCAGTTACTGGTAAAAATCCTCTCATCCCTTCCCCAACACTCTCAACAATTCCCTCACCGCTGTCATATCCTTCAGCACTCAATCGCAACGCAACAAACCTGTCTTTCTCATTCCAAACACATTCACCTATTTCTTTGCTTTCTTCACACCACACACAAACAACATTGATTGATTGTTTGATTGATATTTATTGTCACATGTACCAAAGTACAGTGAAAAGTACTTTTCTGTGGCCAAGGGAACGTACACAGTACATTCGTAGTAGAAAAAAGAATAATCGAAAGAGAACATTGACAATGGTACATCAACAAATAGTGGTTGGTTACAGTGTGAAACAAGGGCCAAACAAGAGCAGCATAGGGCATCGTGAATAGGTTCTAGCAGGGAACAGATCAGTCCAAGGGAGAGTCGTTGAGGAGTCTGGCAGCTATGGGGAAGAAGCTTTTCCTATGTCTGGATGTGCGGGTCTTCAGACTTCTGTATCTTCTGCCTGATGGAAGGGTCTGGAAGAGGACAAAGCCTGAGTCTGAGGGTCTGTGACAATGCTGTCTGCCTTTCTGAGGCATCCTTTCCCTTATCTTAGCATTTACACAGCTCCTCGCTGTATTAATCCTCACTTAAGATTCCACACACTTGGCTTTATATTCATCACCTCCCCATCTTTGTTCTTCTCCAGCTCTCACCATAGAATCCCTTTGGTGCAGTAGGGGTCCATTCAGCCCATCGCGTTTGCACCGACCCTCTGAAAGAGCACCCTGCCGAGAACCACTTCCCTAACCCCGTAACCCAGCCTAACCTGCACATGTTTGGACACCAAGGGGTAATTTTAACATAGCAAATCCCCCGAACCTGCACATCCTTAGACTGTGGAAGGAAACCGAAGCATCCGGAGGAAATCTACGCAGACAGGGGGAGAACGTGCAAACTCCACACAGTCACCCAAGGCCGGAATCAAACCAAGGTCCCTGGTACTGTGAGGCAGCAGTGCTAACCACATGTACATGCTACATGCATCTCCACTCCCCTTTTCAATGGACAATCGCTATCTCATAATCTCCTTCTGCAGGGCAAGTTCAGGGCAAGGGGGAAAACTGGGGGAGGAGTATCCAACATTACAGTAAAGCTGGAAGCCCTGAAGATCAGTGGCCCACGTATGGTCATATATATTAAGGAAGATGAGGCTAAACGCAGGGTGTCTGCAGATTGCTTCTCCTTCATTCATCTCAGCAAATATTCAGCAAACTTCACAACTCCAAGCTGCAATCTCATGACTGTCAACTTTTCGGTGCCTTCCCAACCTTTTCTCTCTGGGTCTTTCTCAGCAGTAAGATGTTCCCGCAGAGGGCTTGTTGAGGAACTCAGTCATCCTGAGGAAGCACCATCGCACACTCCAACCCTCTTAGGCTTAAGCTCCCACATTAGCACTCCATGTGGCCCAGGTAGTGAAGCAGGGGATTTGCACATGGTACACTACCCGGCATTAACGGAAGCAAGAGCTAAATGCCGGCACTGCCCAGGAGTCAACTTGCAAGTGGGCAATGTCCTCACTTAGCCCAGAGCACAAGAGAGCTGGGGAGTTCGGAGACCCTTCCAAGAAAAGAAAGCCGGCTTTATAAACAGGTATCCCACATGTTGGAAGTTATTTCAGGGTGTTTCAGCATCATGGCTGAAGGTGTGGAAGCATTCAGTTTCACTACTCTGTGCTGTGAAACCTCACGGCATTGCAATTCAACCTCAGGAATGTGAGCATTTAAAGGTGCACTCTTGTCAAAGGATTCAGTACTGTTGTGTTCTTTGTTTTAGTTCTTTCAGGATGGTGAAGTTTGTATTGTTAACAAAGAACAGCAAGCTGTGTTTGATAAACAAAGCTAATTTATTACACTACACTGAATTAGAGTCGAACATATTACTGAGGAATTAATTGAGCAAAGATTACACAACAAATCTACACTATTAGTTCAACTATCTCACAATTACTTTGTCTCCCACTCTCTCCAGCTATCTCCGTCTTCCAGAAATCAAGGAGGCATGTGATATTTATATGGTTGCTCTACAGCACCTTCTAGTGACTAGAGTAGTAACATTACGTTAACCCTTTATGTGCTTTACAACTTTCTGATGGGGGTGAACATTGTGGCTACAACATAGTTTGTAGCGGTGTTCCTCGGCTGTCATTTTAATGTCACTTATCGCAGGTGTCCTCTGCTGAGCTGTGGGTTTCCCATTTCTCAACACTAGAAGGGGGTTTTCTGATGGATATGTGTCACTCCTGATGGCTGGATCAATATCTGTTCATGTTTGCCGGGTTTAAATCGGCTTGTCAGCCCATCACCTCTGTTGGCGCAATAACTGAAATGGGCAACACCGATAACATTGATCTAGAGCACAGCTCGATCGTATTTCAACAAACTATTTCTATTCCTCTGATTTAGACTTGGCAGCAGAAACTGTCATTTTAGGAATTTCTTCCCAGACACTGGTTACTCTCTTTCAAACATCAACCAATGGTTTGAACAATGGTTTTCATCTCCCAGTTTGACAGTCGAAGAATACGGTGTCTCATTATTTCAACAGTCAGATTTCTTTACCCACATTCCCCTCTTCCTTTCAAGCTCACTTCTTTCTGCGTTTAACCCTTGAAAAAAAATTATCCCTCAAGTCACTTTCTTCGGCACTCTCAAATTCTCAATTCTTCAGCCTTTGGCTTTTAATTCATTTGGGCATCTCATCTGTTACTGATTTGTTAAATCACATCCTGCCTGCCACCTTTCACATCCTTGTCCCTCATTATTCCCCAGTATCGCTTCATCTGCCCTCCCTTCTGTCCAATGAATGCAGATTGAAAGTCCTCAACAAACATTTGGTTTAACTATTCACCATCAGATCTGGCTTGACCACAAAAATCATTATTGGGAACTGTTCCATGATCTACGCTGTCCACTACTCAAAGATCATCCAAGAAGGGAAGATTAACATTTGGCTTCATTTCGACACTGACCTCTTAAATCACCCTCCCCTGCCTCCTCAACCTTCACTTTCATAATAAGAGATCACTGATTTTTTCTACAAAGACTAAAAGCTTCTGATCTGGCATTGGCCGAACCTTGTGTAAAATTGCCCAGGTCTGTCCTGTCCACAACAAGTTGGAGAAATCCAATTCGGCCAATGGCTTTTCACAGTAACTTCATTTGAAGCCTACTTGTGACAATAAGCGCATTTCATTTCATTACTGCCCATCACCCTCCCCACGATCATCAGCAAAGTGATGGAAGATATTGTCAGTAGTACTATCAAGCTGAACTTGTTGAGCAATAACATGATCACTGACGCTCAGTTTGGGTTCCACCAGGGTCACTCGGCTCCTGACCTCATTACAGTCTTCTCAAACGTGGACAAATGAGCTGAGCTCCAGTTGTGAGATGAGAGTGACTGTCCTTGTGTTGTATTCTCTATTCTGCTTTATCTGGATGGCTCGGATGGTTTGAATAAAGAACACAAAGCTTTGTTGACAAACAAACTATACATTTATTGCACTGCTAACTAAGATTCGTTCACATTCCTAAAGTAGAAGGTTATTACATAAAACTATGCTATCTCTAACTTACAGAACTCTCAAGTATACAACTGCTCTCTATGCCTGACCCTCTTCCAGCTCTCTCCTAACTCTCAACTCCTCATCACCTAATCATCTTCTAATTCCAGAATCCCCTAGTCACATGATAGTTATGACTGTTCTGTGATTCCCACTAGTGGTGAGGAACATTATCATTAACTTGTTAACTCTTTAAATCCCAGTCAATATACATGTCATTACATCCTTGACATCAAGGCAGCATTTGATCGAGTGTAGCATCAAGGAGCCCTAGCAGAGCTAGAATCAATGGGAATGGGGCGGAAAACTCTCCACCGTTTGGGGTCATAATTGGCACAAAGGACGATAGTTGTGGTTGTTGGAGGCCAAGCATCTCAGTCCCAGAACATTATTGCAGGAGGTCCCCAGTGTCCTAGGCCCAACCACCTTCAGCTGCTTCATCAATGACTTTCCCTCCAGAAACATGGATATCCACCAATGATTACACAATGCTTCGTACCTCTCACAGCTCCTCAGATACTGAAGCAGTCCATAATCCAAATACAGCAAAACACGGTCAACATTCCAGCTTGGCCTTACAAGCAGCAACTATTAAAAGTCCCAGGCATTTCCAAGAAGAGAGAGTCTAACCATCGTCCCTTGACATTCAATGACATTCTCATTGCTGAATTCACCACTATCAACATCCTGAGGGTTACCATGAACAAGAAACTGAACTGGACTAGCCATATAAATACCATGGCTACAAAGGCTAGGAATCCTGCAGCAAGTAACTTACCTCTGTGGCCATCTAAAATGGTCACCCGCAAAGGATTATGGGAATTGTGGTCAAGTTGGGACACAGACAGTACACAACCCCTGTGTATTGTCACTCTTTTGGGACCAGCCTGTGCCCACACCAACTGCAACTAACAACCAGCCAAGTTCAAGACCCGCAATCACTACCTGAGAGAGACGAGCCGCAACCGAAACGAACCTGATGGTTTCCAGCCGACACACGTAGGGATTCAGATAAAGTCCTTATCTACCTGCACAGAGCCGGTCACCCAGAAGTTAAGTAAAGGTCACCTTAGTTGATAGGTGTAGTTTAATGCATAGCCGCGTGTATCATTGCACATAGAGATAAGTCTTGGGCGGAATTCTTCACAAGGCCCGACGCCGTCGTGAAACCCGGAGAGGTTCATGACGGCATTGGAGGCTGCTCCTGGCCCCCTATTCTCCCCCCCTCGGGGGGCTAGGAGGGCCATGCCGTAAATCTCGGCCGCGGGGCCTTGTCGCTGGCGTCAAGGCCCGGCGCGCCGAGAATGACGCAGCCGGCACGCCTAATGACGTCAGCCGCGCATGCGCAGGTTGGCTGGCTCCAACCCGCGCATGCGCGGATGACGTCACAATGGCTGACGGCTCAAATCCGTGCATGCGTGGTTGCCGTCTTCCCCTCCGCTGCCCCGCAAGACGTGGCGGCTTGATCTTGCGGGGCGGCAGAGGGGAAAGCATGCGTCCCTTTGAGACGCCGGCCCGATGATCGGTGGGCACCGATCGCGGGCCAGTCCCCTCCCGAGCACGGTCGTGGTGCTCACTCCCCTCTCCGCCCCCCACAAGCCACAAAACAGCTTTTGCCACCATGTTCACGCCGGCAGCGACCAGGTGTGGTTGCCGCCGGCGTGAACCGGTCGGGAACGGCAGGCCACTTTGCCCATCCGGGTCGGAGAACCGCGGGTCACCATGAAAAACGGCGGCCCACGATTCTCCGAAAGACGTGTCGCGAAACGCGACACGCCATTTTGGGGGGGTTGGGAGAATCGCGCCAGAGCGGCCCTCCCGTGATTCTCCCACCCGGCGTGGGAGCAGAGAATCGCGTCCCTTGTGTTCAATAATAAACTGTCTTTTGAACTAACGTACTGGTTGTTTGGTCATTTGGTCAATACAAGAAACATACTCGCAGCTTGTGGTTATTAATAAAGATAGCAACACCTCCTGACTCCCAAAGCCTGTCCACGACCTACAGGGCACGAGTCAGGAGTGGAATGGAATAGTTTCCATTTGCCTGGATGAGTGCAGCTCCAACAACTTTCAAGAAGCTCAACACTATCCATAAAAATCTGGAATTAAAAGTCTAATGATGACCATTAGACCATTGTCGATTGTCATAAAAATCCATCTGCTTCACTAATATCTTTCAGGGAAGGAAATCTGCCACCCTTACCCAGTCTGGCCTAGATGTGACTCCAGATCCACAGCAATGTGGTTGACTCTCCCTTCAATGGCATTTAGGGATGGGCAATAAATTCTGGCCCAGCCTACAATTCCCGTGTCCCATGAACAAATAAAAAGAAATCTAGGCAAAGCAGATCGCTTGATTGTCACTTGAGCATTCACTCCCTTCACCAAAGTACAGTGGCAGCAGAATGTACCTATATTGAAGATGAGCAGCCCCTTGCTAGCATACAACATGAATATTGTGGCAAAAATGCCAAATTTCAAATGATTACGATAACTTATACTACAGGAGAAAGGAGTGTTGAATAGTTGATAAATTGACTCTGACCATCTGAGTTGCTCCCCTGGAGCGAGCCTCCCCAAGGTCCTGTGTTATTCAGAAAAGGTGCAACACTTGTACATATTCCTTTTTGCAGAAAACGGGCACCTGTTATGAATATACAAAGTTTCCAGCAAGTGCAAATGATCCATGTTATAAGCTTGACTGATTATCTTCAATTGGTTTAGTGCAACTATTATCACACTCAGGATTGTTCAGTAAGTGCTGCCCAATTTCAGAATCACATTTCACAGTCAACATATTATTTTGGGATTTGCAAGAGCAGGTTGGTTGATATGGTTTGTATCCTGCCTATTATGATCAGCCGGAGGAACAAAGATGTTTGATTGAATCAGCCAATTGTTGGGTCACACAGACTCTGTACCTGGCATCGCAATGACACTGAAATTCATGCCAAGCCTAGTTCACTTGTATGATATGCAGAACACCTTCTTGGATTGACAGCAGCATCCTGATAGTGAAAAATACCACTCATGTTGATAGTGCAGAATAGCAGGCTTGCTGAACCTGTTGCTCAATTTTTGATATACTTTGGGCAGGATTCTCCATCCCTGTGATGCCCAGAATGCATCCCCCAATGGTCCCCCAACGGCTGGTGACCGGCCGCCAGATTACGCTATCAGAATTCCCCCAGGAATTCCTCGTATTCCTCACCATGCATAAATTTGCATGCTTGGAACACTGAATTGCTTCCTGCCTTATGACTGCAAGGCGACCATAAAACTAGTGCAAGAGAATCCCCCCCTTTGTCTTTCCAGGGTAATTTGAGGTAGACCGAGCCCTTTACAGGATGTACACAATGTTCCACCGCAATGCACCAAGGCTCCTTTGAAAGCAGCTTCCTAACCCATGAACCTAGCGGCATTGCGGGCAGCACGGTAGCACAAGTGGCTAGTACTGCGGCTTCACAGCGCCAGGGTCCCAGGTTCGATTCCCTGCTGGGTCACTGTCTGTGCGGAGTCTGCACGCTCTCCCCGTGTCTGCGCGGGTTTCCTCCCACAGTCCAAAGACGTGCAGGTTAGGTGGATTGGCCGTGGTAAATTGCCCTTAGTGTCCAAAAAGGTTAGGAGGGGTTATTGGGTTACGACGATAGGGTGGAAGTGAGGGATTAAGTGGGTCGGTGCAGACTCAATGGGCCGAATGGCCTCCTTCTGCAGTGTATGTTCTATGTTCTATGTATGTAATTGCAACTCCACCAGAGATGGCATAGTGACCTTCAGCAGGGAGGAAGGAACCCTGGCGACCTGAGGGATAAATATTGACGAAGACACCAGAGAGAATACCATTTGAATACACCTGTGTGTGGTGGGATTCTCCCTTCCTGAGAGTGAGTGTTGATGCCGGGGCAGGATTTTCTTTTAATATAAATTTAGAGTACCCAATTCATTTTTTCCAATTAAGGGGCAATTTAGCATGGCCAATCCACCTACCCTGCACACCTTTGGGTTGTGGGGGTGAAACCACGCAAACACGGGGAGACTGTGCAAACTCCACATGGACAGTGACCCAGAGCCGGGATTGAACCTGGGGCCTCGACACCGTGAGGCAGCAATGCTAACCACTGTGCCACCATGCTGCCCCCCGGGACAGGATTCATGGACTTCTACGACAGCAATACTGGTGCCGCACCTGGACCAATTCAGCGACCGTTGAGGGCCTAGTACTGGCGCCACATGGAACACAATCGATTGCAATGAAAAACGGTGCCAGATTCACCTGTTTTGTGATTGACACACAGGAGGTTGACAAGCTGCAGCTGCATATACACACACACACCATCCCAGCCAATAAGATGGCAGCAAGGAGAGTGGCACCGAGGTTCACGGACGCCGAGCTTGAGACCCTGCTGGATGCCGTGGAGGAGAAGTGGGTGACCCTGTACCCCAGCCCAGGAAGGAGGATGCCAGCCGCCGCCATTCGCCTCTGTGGCAGAGGTGATCAGTACAGTCAACAACGCTGTCTGGACCGGCCAGCAATGCAGGAAAACACGAGACGCCCCCCTCAGGGCGGCCAGGGTGAGTTGACAGCACTGTGCCTCTGGCACTAACCCCCATCCCACACACTCGTAACACTACCAACCCCATCCAGAGGGCATTCAAACGCCTAGCCTGCACCACATGCCGGCACCTATACTGGCCACCATGGCCGGGTGCCCTGGCCACTGAGGCCACAAGCTGCCCACCCACTGGGCTGCAGGCGTGGACTGTCTAACACTTTTCTCTTTTCTGTTCCACCCCTCCCCCATCCCCCAAAAGAAGGCCACCCATAACCACCGGGAGCGAGAAATTTACATAGAACATAGAATTTACAGCGCAGAAGGAGGCCATTCGGCCCATCGAGTCTGCACCGGCTCTTGGAAAGAGCACCCTACCCAAGGTCAACACCTCCATCCTATCCCCATAACCCAGTAACCCCACCCAACACTAAGGGCAATTTTGGACACTAAGGGCAATTTAGCCTGGCCAATCCACCTAACCTGCACATCTTTGGACTGTGGGAGGAAACCGGAGTACCCGGAGGAAACCCACGCACACACGGGGAGGGTGTGCAGACTCTGCACAGACAGTGACCCAAGCCGGAATCGAACCTGGGACCCTGGAGCTGTGAAGCGATTGTGCTATCCACAATGCTACCGTGACTGGAGGGGGCTTACGGGACCTGCGATAATTCACCGTGGCAGAGCATCGGGCCTTGGACATGTTTGGCAGGCCCGAGGAAAGGGAAGTCGTTGGGGTGGATGTTGGCATCGGGCGAGGAAGTGAGGCCCCGCTGAGATGTGGCTCCCCATGACACCGGTGTCAACCCCCCCAACATTACCGTCACACCCCCACACGACCCTCACACCACCCGCACCTCCACAAAACCGCCACAGCCCGCTCCACCACCACCCCCAGTTCCCCTCAACCATGCTGCTTGTCTTGTGTCTTGCAGGAGTTGCTGGTGATGGGGCAGTCCATTCTGGTCCCCCACCCCTAGCCACAGCCAGAGCCCCAGGTGCCAAGCAGCAAAGAGGTCACCGACATGGGCGCGAGTCATATACCCAGGACACCCTGGAGCTCGAGTCCGATGTTGACACTGATTTCCCGTCACAACTGTCTCCAACACCCTCCACCATCCCAGAGACACTCACCTTGGTTGTGTACTTTAGTGAAGAGGCTCCTGGGACACTACCTGGTGTGCACCATGCACAAGCTCCGGTGCAACAGGTGAAGTTAGGAAGACCCGAGGAGGCGGACAGTCGCAGGGCAGGCCGGCCCCGGGGAGTAGCTACCTTTTAGATGGGTTTTGGGATCCTGGAACGGACAGTCCCATCAATTGTGGAGATGCAGTCGCAGAGTCAGGGATAACATGAGGGGTTATTTGTGAACATCCAGCACTTGCAGGCGCAGGTGGAGGAGACCAACTGCATGCAAGAGCAGGAGGTGGTGCCGGCCATGCGTGCCACCCAGGCAAACACCGCATGGGTAGCGTCCGGGGTGGAGACTTTAGGGCTATGGATCAGTATGTGCAAGACCTGGGGCATTCTGTGTAGGTGGTGGCTGAGGCCCAGAATAGGGCTGCCCTCTCACAAGCAGCCATGTGCCAGAGCCACCTAGACATTGCAGCAGCGTTCCTGAATATGGCACCATCACAGCGGGCCAGCATTGCCCAGGCGCTGGCCAACTTGGCACAGATGCAGACAGAGGTGGCCCAGTCCCAGAGGGACATGGCACAGTCACTTGCTGAAATCACACAGAACCCGAAGATGGTGGCACAGTCAATGGGTGACACGGCACAGTCCCAGACGGTGATGGTCCACCCCCTGTGCTCCATGGCCGCGAGCATGTAGACCCTGGCCGAGACGGCAGCGGGCCTCCAGGACTGGCAGTGCCATGTGGCAGGGAGCCTCAGTGGATAGCTCCGCTCACACCCCCGTCCCATGGAGGAGCCCGGGAGCCATCGGCCAACCCGAGGGAGGAGGAGGCGATGGAGTCCATGCCGGTAACTCCCGCAGGGGAGGCGCCAGAACACCGCAACACCTCAAACTCCCACCTTCCTGTCCTGGTGCATCTAGTGGGCAGCAGACAGAACTGGGCAGCAACCTGGGATACCTGCGGTGTTCATACACCTGGCCAGGCATCCCCCCCAGTCGGTGAACCTGGAGGCGATCTGAGTGTCCCGTGTGTGTTGGCCCTGGCACACACGTTGTGTGGCCTCTCATGCCTGCTCGGGTCACGTTTCCTGCTCATCCTCGCCCTCCCCCACATCCTCTTCATCGGACGAGGTCTGGCGTTCATCCTATCCTTCAGCAAGTCGGCCCACTGGTGCGCAGAGTGTGGAGGACGCAGCAGGTCTCCATGATATGGGCAGCCCTTGCTGCGCCATTCTGGAAGGCCCCTACAGAGCGGTCCAGGCACCTGAACCCCATCTTCAGATTGCTGAAGCACCGCTCGATCACACCCCTGGTCGCTGCATGGGCGTCATTGTAGAGGGTCTCTGCGTCGGTCTATGACCTCCGGATAGGCGTCATCAGCCATGACCGCAGCGGATAACTCCTGTCACCCAGGAGCCAATCACCCCCCACCAACCCCCCAGCCGGGGGTGCACTTCAAAGAACCGTCGAAACTCGAAGAACCTCGAAGGACAGGAACCGCCAAGTGTGCCAGGATGAAGGTGTCGTGCACACTACCCGGGTATCCGTCACCAGCTGCACGTTCATCGAGTGGAACCTCTTTCTTGTGAGGTTTGTGAAGGCTGACCTGTCATCTGCAGGTGCTCATAGAGAGACATGTATCCCGTCGATGACACCCTGGACCCGGGGGAACCTCGCTGATAGAGATGAATCCCGCTGCCTGGATAGCCTGGTGGGTATTACTGTCTTCAAACCTCTTGCCACATTTTGACCTGGGAAAACCAATCGTGCCGACATGTGATGTATCCCCTTACAGTACAGGGACAGTTTTATCCCATAGAATAGGAATGGTTCTGAGCGCCCTATCGCCTATGCCTCGAGGACCCTTTCACATGTCCAGATTGAGAATGAAGCTTTATAATCAGAATCTTTATTGTCACAAGTAGGCTTACATTAATACTGCAATGAAGTTACTGTGAAAAACCCCTAGTCGCCACTCTCCGGCACCCGTTCGAGTACACAGGGAGAGTTCAGAATGTCCAAATTACCTAAAAGCTTGTCTTTCGGGACTTGTAGGAAGAAACCAGAGCACCCGGAGAAAACCCATGCAGACACAGGGTGAACGTGCAGACTTCACACAGACAGGGACCCAAGCTGGTAATCGAACCTGGGTCCCTGGTGTTGTGAAACCACAGTGCTAACCACTGTGCTACCGTGCCGCCCTGTGGTGTGAAGAAATTCCACCAATATGTTTATGGACGGCGATTTGACATAGTGACCGACCATGAAATGAAATGAAAATCGCTTATTGTCACGAGTAGGCTTCAACTGAAGTTACTGTGAAAAGCCCCTAGTCACCACATTCCGGCGCCTGTTCGGGGAGGCTGTTACGGGAATCGAACCGTGCTGCTGGCTTGCCTTGGTCTGCTTTCAAAGCCAGCGATTAGCCCTGTGAGCTAAACAGCCCCAGAGTTCCAATAATGACCATAAGTCATTATTGGAACTCTTAATGGAAGACAGGCCCATAGCCTCAGTGAGGGTGTCGTATTACTACTGGCGGCCTACAATCATGCTTTCCAACACCGGCACAGCATGCAAATTGCCCCGCCAAAGAGCATTCCACCACTAACAGTACCCCAGGAAATCAAATTGGCCTTGAACTTCAGAGACACTCTGGCAGTGTCCATCAGATGTATCCGAAACTGGACCAAAGAGACCCTACAGTATCAAAGGTGGCAAGAATGATGCAGACTGGGTATTACTGTGAGAAATCTGAGTGACTAAGGCCCTACTTCACTCATGAGGACAAGTTGACTTGTGAGGATAGAATTTTTGATGGACTCCCTTTCCCCTATTGTCTCTCACAACATTTTTAATGTCTGTATATAGTTTTTTTGTTGTAGTTACATTAAGGGACTTAAGGGCGGTGGGATGTAGTAGCACGGCCCCTTTAAGGTGATGGCCCCCTTTCACCATGTGATTGACTTGAGGTCAATTGCATGGGAGCACACAAGCCTTGGCCAATGGGGAGTTTGCACGGGGCCCTGGCAACAGGATCCCGGGCAATGTGCACCCCTGAGTCAAAGTGGCCAGACGTTGTATAGTTCAAGAAGGCAGCCCACCACCAGCTTCTCAAAGACAATTAGGGAAGGGCAATAAAATGTGGCTTAGCCAGCGATGACCATATCCTGTGAATGAATTACAAAACAATCATGGGGAGGAATCATCCTAAAAATGCACAGTGTTGACACAGGCGAGAAAACCAGTGCGAAGCTCGCAGGCATCACAGCCAACGTTTCACAACATATGTAGAAGGGGAAGCGAGAGTCTGACCATCAGCTGGAGGAGCCTAAAGACTCCGGCAAGGTCAGGAATCTCAAGATCGGGGCACCATTTGTAAAGAACACCCCGATCTCTGACTTAAATAAAAGGCCCCCTCCTCCACCTCACCCCATGGACATTTAGACCCACCTTCACTCAATCATTGGGTCACCCCCGCCCAACCACAACACCATCATGAGGTCATCCCCCTTGCACTCTCCCTCTCTTCTTCCGCTCCCCCCCCCACCAACTCCCCACCGACTCCACACATAAGGGGAACCCCCTCCAGTGGGGATCCCCAGAGGGCCCACCCCTGGCAGTGCCAGGTTGCAGTGTCAAGGTGCCAGAGCAGTGCCACACCACTGTGTGGCCATGTCTTCACCACCGGGGACTATACTTACCTCCACTCCTCCGGGGTGGCCATCACGACTGGTTTTTGCTTTAGAAAACGAGCAGTGATTCTCACCGTTGTGGCATCAAAACGTTTGGGTGGGATGATTCATTGAAGGCACAAGTAGTGGTGTGAAGCCCACTGATGATTCTCAAATGTACAATAATACAGGCTAACCAGGCTTGAGCTATTCCTCCGTGAAGCCAAACGCATCATTGGAGGAGGTTTGGAAGAACGTGTTTGGAAATTTCATGGGTGCATTCCCGTTTGGGCCCTCTCATGGATTTAGCAGCCAGTATGAGATTTGGGCCTGTGACTAACGGGGCCGCTAGATCACGGTCATGATGTTACTAATTTTGAAACTGTATTAAAGATTACATTTTTAAACCTTGGACTGATTTTATAGACACTTTTCAAAAGTACTCCAAGGGTCACCTGACTTTCTCCTTGTGGATTCAGACCGGAATACCATCAGCCAGATAAAGTGACATCCTCAGGCACATATAGAGAAAAGGACTTTGATACTCAATGAGTGTAAGCACGGTGGCGCAGTGGTTAGCATTGCTGCCTCACAGCGCGAGGGGCCCGGGTTCGATTCCGACCTCGGGTGACTGCCCATGTAGAGTTTGCACATTCTCTCCGTGTCTGCGTGGGTTTCCTCCTGGTGCTCCGGTTTCCTCCCATTGTCCAAAGATGTGCCTCGATGCACGCCACTGGTACCACCAATCTGGCACTTCGAGGGGACATTACCAGGAGGCTGTGCCAGGGTAGCACCCAGCCATGTCACTCACCTCCCAGTTTCCACCTGGCCTGGCCCCCGTGTGGTCATCATGACTGGTTTCTATTTTTGGAAACCAGAAATGATTCTCATTGGCATGATGACACACTGATGGAGAGGAACAGCTGATGGCCATGGAATCATGGGGCTGGTAAATCGCTGGCTTTTAAAGCAGGCCAGCAGCACGGTTCGTTTCCCGTACCAGCCTCCCCGAACAGGCGCCGGAATGTGGCGACTAGGGGCTTTTCACAGTAACTTCATTGAAGCCTACTCGTGACAATAAGCGATTTTCATTTCATTTTCATTTTTCATCAACGGTGGGCCATTTTTGAACATTGAAATTAATTCAAATGAATGGTAATCAGGTTCACGGCCAGTGGGCGAGGGGTGGAGAACATCTCAAACTGAAATCTCACAGCCACAAATCCCATTATGGCCCACTCCTGAGAGTTAACGGCCTGAATGGGGTTTGTACCAACAGCAAACGGGCCCTGAAAATTTCAGCCTGTGTGTGAGTTTGAAAGTGTAAGTTTATGAATGTGCGTGTGTAGGTTTGTGTGTGTGCATGTACACATGTGCATGCGTGAGTTTGTGTGTGTACATGTGTGCATGTGTGAGTTTGTATGTTTGTACATGTGTGAGTTTGTGTGTGTACACGTGTGCATGTGTGAGTTTGTGGGTTGTGTGTGCACACATGTGCATGTGTGAGTTTGTGAGCGTATGTACACGTGCGCTTGTGCGAGGTTGTGTGTGTGCGCATGTGTGAGTTTGTGTGCGTGTATTTGTGTGTGCACATGTGAGAATGCGTGTGTGCGCATGCATATGTTCTTGTGTGCACATGCGTGTGTGTGTTTGTGCATGTGTGCGCATTCGCATGTGTGTGTGAATATGAGTGTGTGTGTGTACCTGCAAGAGGTACAATTTTTTCTGAAATCCGAGAGTAAGATTTTAGAAATAAGCTAACCTTTCTTGTTTAAGTTTTAAAAAGCTTTGCTGCTGGGTAATTTTTATAATAATAATCTTTATTATTCTCACAAGTCGGCTTACATTCACAGTGCAATGAAGTTACTATGAAATGCCCTCGTCGCCACATTCTGGCACCTGTTCGGGTACACAGGGAGAATTCAGAATGTCCAATTTGAATGGACTCACTCACTCCAACTGTAAGAAATTCTTTTACCATTCGCAAATTTGCGGAAACACTTGTTAAAGTGTTCATGCCACAGTCATTTACTGAACACCTCACCTGTTGACTCTAATTGAGAGGTGTTTAGCCGGTGCTGAGATCAGTTTGCTTGTTTTATATTATTGTTCAAAAGTTCGAAGAAGCTCTTTGTGCCAGTCAGTGAGAGCTGACCCTGACAACAGGCTGCAACTGGTTTGCTGGGAATCCATAGTTTTTAATTCACTTCAGAGCTAACTGTATAAAATGACAGAGGTTTTTGTGTGATCTGGAAACACTGTAAAGAATCATCACAGTTGACATGTGCTACAATATTTAATACCATTTCAAACAAGTCAGAAGCAAGGAGGAGTGATTGGAATTCACATCATGTGTGATAACAAAGAATAAAAGGATAACTTTTGAACTTGGTTCCACAAACTGCTTTGAAGTGTTCAAATGGAATGAAATTTATACTACTGCGAGAATTTAACCGCACATAAACACCACTCACCCACACACTAATCCACACACACACCCACACACACATCCACACACACCCACGCTTACACACATCCACATCCACACACACTCACACACACATCAAAACACACACACACAAATCCACCCCCACGCACACCCACACACATACACACATCCCCACACACCCACACACACATCCACATCCACACACAATCACACACACATCCACACATACCCACACTTACACATCCACACACACCCACACACACATCCACGTCCACACACATTCACACACACATCCCCACACACCCACACCCACATCCACATCCACACACAATCACACACACATCCACACATACCCACACTTACACATCCACACACACCCACACACACATCCACGTCCACACACATTCACACACACATCCAAACACACACTCACACACAAATCCACACACACGCACCCCCACACACAAACACACACACATACACACATCCCCACACACTCACACATATCCACTCACACACACATCTACACACACACATCCCCACACACTCACACACACACCCACATACACACTCACTCACATACATCTGCACACACACACGCACCCACACATTCACACACATAGTCATCCACACAAACTCACACACACATCTACAGACACACATCCACACACACTCACATCCACACACACACTCACCCACATACATCTGCATACCCACACACCCACATACACACACACACACCCACACACTCACACACACAGTCATCCACACAAACTCACACACACATCTACAGACACACATCCACACACACTCACATCCACACACACACTCACCCACATACATCTGCATACCCACACATCCACACACACACACACTCACCCACACACACATCCCCACACACACACACCCATATACATCCACACACATCCACACACACACTCACCCACACACATCCGCACACACACACATCCACAAACACACACTCATCCACACACACAAACACACACACACAAATCTATACACGCACTCACCCACACACACATCCACACACACATCCCCACACATGCACCCCCACACAAACACACACACATCTCCACACACTCATACACACATCCACACACACAAACACATACATCCACACACACACACCCACACAAACACCCACGGACACATCCCCCACACACACACACTCACACACACATCCCCCCCACACACACCCATTCACACACACCCACACACCCACCCACACACTCACCTCCCACACACCTCCATACACAACCCACACACACATCCACACACACACTTACCCACATCCACACACTCATACCCACACACTCATCCACACACATACACACACACATTCCCTCCCACACACACCCATACACATCCCCCCACACACTCACACATGCATCCATACACACTCACGCATCCACACACACATCCGCACACACACATATCCATACACATATGTTAACATCCACACACACGCACACCCACTCACATGCACACACACACTCACATACACATCCACACCTACACACATACTCATCCACTCACACACATACACATCCATCCACATACATACCCACACGCACATCCACACACACATCCTCACATGCATCCATGCAAACAGATCCACACACACCCACACATGCATCAACATACTCAATCACGCCCCCCACACACACATCCCTCCATGCATCCACACCCACACACACTCACCCACATACATCAACACACACCCACACATCCACATACACAGTCATACACACACGCATGCATATCCATAGACACATGCTCACATCCACACTCATACGCACCCACGCTCACACATGCACTCACATACACACACACTCACATACACACACATATACTCACATACATGCACACACTCACATACACATACACTTACACAAACACACATCCACACACTCACCCATACATACATCTCCACACACACACACAAACACATATCCACATACAAACCCACACACACTTCCACACACTCACTGTGATGGTATGATTAACATAGCTGCCTGCCATTGGTGCAGAACACCGGCTTACCATTGGCCCTGGTCAGTCACGTGACTCTCGACCGATTGGTTGAGACCAGTCATGTGATGGCTCCCCGATTGTGCGAGAGGCTGAGTTAACCCTGCCTCCAGGATGGGGTATTAATACCCAGTACGCCCGGCGGTCGTCCATTTACTGTAGTCGACCGCAGGGCTAACATCTAGCTTATTAAAGCCTTACTTTTGTACAGCAACTCGTCTCGCGTTCAATTGATGGTTCATCAATTTAATTTTTTTTTTTTTTTTTTTAAATTTAGATTACCCAATTATTTTTTCCAATTAAGGGGTAATTTAGTGTGGCCAATCCACCTACTCTGCACATTTTTGGGTTGTGGGGGCGAAACCCACGCAGACACGGGGAGAATGTGCAAACTCCACACGGACAGTGACCCAGAGCCGGGATCGAACCTGGGACCTCAGCGCCGTGAGGCAGCTGTGCTAACCACTAGGCCACCGTGCTGCCCGGTTCATCAATTTAATAAGCTAGAATTTTGAAGCTAGAGCTCCGGATCAAGCCCAAATGCCTCCGCATCAGCCCGCAAACTCAGATCGCTTCAGAAATCTTCAAACATTGGCTGGCATGTTTCGATGGTTACCTGGCGTCCGCAAGCAGCCCCCCACCATGGCACAGAAGCTTCACATCCTCCACTCCAGCGTGGGCATGGCGGCCTACGCGATGATAGGGGATGAAAAAGATTACGACGCGGCCATGGAGAAGCTGAAAGGACAGTTTCTTAAACCGGTAAACAGAGTATTCGCCCGACATCTGCTGGCTACCCGACAACAGCTCCCCGGTGAGTCATTAGACGATTTTTACCAGGCCCTCGCTGCCCTGGGGAGGAATTGCACCTGCCTCCAAGTTTCAGCCACGGAGCACATGGAACTTCTGATTAGAGATGCTTACGTGGCTGAGATGCAGTCTGCCGCTATCCGCCAGCGGATGCTGGAGAAAGACGACCTCAGCCTAACTGAGGCACGGACTCTCTCCACCTCCCTGGAGGTCGCCGATTTAAACGCTCGCACCTATGTCCCCAGCTGCAGCACTCTGGGCCTCCTGGCACGCTTCCCCACCGCCATCTGCCGCTCGCCACCCCTCTCAGGCCTGCGCCGCGGGACACCCCGACAAGTCCGCGGGACCCCGCTGCTATTTCTGTGGGTTAGCTAAACACCCTCGCCCACGCTGCCCGGCCCGCTCCGCCCTCTGTAAGAGCTGCGGGAAGAAGGGCCATTTTTCGACAGTCTGCCAGACCAAATCGGTCGCTGCTGTACCGCGCAGCGACCCGGATTCCCCCCCCTCCGGGACTTTTCGGGCCCTTCCAGCACACCGCGCCAATCTCTTCCCCCTGCCCCCAGGCCCCTGCGCCCGGCCTGCGCACCTCTCCCCCACCTCCGGGCCCTTCCGGGCCCTTCTAGCACACCGCGCAAACTTCTCCCCCCCGCCCCCGGGCCCCTGCGCCCGGCCTGCGCGCCTCTCTGCCCCCGCTCTCAGCCGCTCCGATCGGCCCGCCGGCACCGCTAACCCCGCCCCCAGCAACCACGAGGGCCCCGCGGGCGCCGCCATCTTGAGCCCCGGACGCCACGTGCGGGTCCTGGACGCCGCCATCTTGGGGCCCCGACTCCACGTGCGGGTCCTGGGCACCACCATCCTGGACTGGCACACAAGGTCCTGCCAGCATCTAATCGGCCGACGACGACTACGACGATGGTTCTTCTCCACGGCTCGCGGCCGTTCAACTCGACCAGTCACGGCCACGCACGCTCGCCAAAACAACGATGCTGATCCACCTCAACGGCCACGAGACGGGCTGCCTGCTGGACTCCGGGAGCACGGAAAGCTTCGTACACCCTGCCACGGTAAGACGCTGCGCGCTCCCTGTCCACCCTGTAAAACACAAAATCGGGTTAGCCTCAGGTTCGCACTCCATCCGCATCACTGGGTGCTGCATCGCGGACCTCACAGTCCAAGGGAAGGTTTTTAAAAATGATAAACTCCTTATCCTCCCCGACCTTTGCGCACCGGCACTCCTAGGACTGGACTTCCAGTGCAACCTGCAGAGCTTGACCTTCCAATTCGGTGGCCCTATACCCCCCCTCACTGTCTGCAGCCTCGCGTCCCTCAAAGTGGACCCCCCCTCCTTGTTTGCTAATCTCACCCCCTTCATCAGGTCCGAGGTCCAGAGGTTGCTGAAGGAAGGGGTCATCGAGGCCAGCAACAGTCCCTGGCGAGCCCAAGTGCTGGTGGTCCGGACTGGGGAGAAAAACCGGATGGTCATCGACTACAGCCAGACCATCAACCGGTTTACGCAACTGGACGCGTATCCTCTCCCCCGTATTTCCGTCATGGTAAACGAGATTGCGAAATACAAAGTCTTCTCCACTGTGGACCTCAAGTACGCCTATCACCAGCTCCCCATCCGTGCGAGCGACCGCAAGTACACCGCGTTCGAGGCTTATGGGCGCCTCTACCACTTCCTCAGGGTTCCATTTGGTGTCACAAATGGGGTCTCGGTCTTCCAACGGGAGATGGACCGAATGGTCGACAAGTACGGATTATGGGCTACCTTCCCGTACCTCGCTAATGTCACCATCTGCGGCCACGACCAGCAGGACCATGACACCAACCTCCGAAAATTTCTCCAATCCGCAAAACTCCTTAACCTCACTAACAATAAGGATAAGTGCGTGTTTAGCACCAACCGCCTAGCCATCCTCAGCTACGTAGTGCGTAACGGAGTGATAGGCCCCGACCCCGAACGCATGCGCCCCCTGATGGAACTCCCTCTCCCCAATACCCTCAAATCCCTCAAACGCTGCCTGGGTTTCTTCGCTTACTACGCCCAATGGGTTCCCAACTACGCCGACAAGGCCCGTCCCCTCATTCAAACCACGACCTTCCCGCCGTCGTCGGAGGCCTGCCAGGCCTTTAGCCGCATCAAAGCGGACATCGCAAAGGCCACGATGCGCGCCATCGACGAGTCCCTCCCCTTCCAGGTCGAGTGCGACGCATCAGAAGTAGCTCTGGCAGCCACCCTGAACCAAGCGGGCAGACCCGTGGCCTTCTTCTCCAGAACCCTCCAGGCTTCCGAACTCCGCCACTCCTCAGTGGAAAAGGAAGCCCAGGCCATAGTCGAAGCTGTGCGACATTGGAGGCACTATTTGGCCGGCAGGAAGTTTACCCTCCTCACAGACCAACGGTCAGTGGCCTTCATGTTCGATAATGCACAGAGGGGCAAGATTAAGAATGACAAGATCTTACGGTGGCGGATCGAGTTGTCCATGTACAACTATGAGATCTTGTCTCATCCTGGGAAGCTCAATGAGCCTCCTGATGCCCTGTCCCGCGGTACCTGCGCCAGCGCGCAAATAGACCGCCTCCGCTCCCTCCACGCGGACCTCTGCCATCCAGGGGTGACCCGTTTCTACCATTTCATAAAGGCCCGCAACCTGCCTTTCTCCATCGAGGAAGTCAGGACAGTAACCCGTGACTGCCACATCTGAGCAGAGTGCAAACCGCACTTCTACCGCCCCGAGCGCACGCATCTGATCAAAGCATCCCGTCCCTTCGAACGTCTCAGCATTGAATTCAAGGGGCCCCTTCCCTCTAGCAACGGCAACATTTACTTCCTGATGGTAATCGACGAATACTCCCGCTTCCCCTTCGCCATTCCCTGCCCCTGACATGACCACATCGACCGTCATTAAGGCCCTCCTCTCCATCTTCTCCCTGTTCGGCCACCCCGCATACATACATAGCGATCGGGGGTCCTCATTTATGAGCGACGAGCTGCGTCAATTCCTGCTCAACAGGGGCATTGCCTCTATCAGGACGACCAGCTATAACCCTCGGGGTAACGGACAGGTCGAGAGGGAGAATGGTACCATCTGGAAGAACATACTACTGGCCCTCCGGTCCAGAGATCTCCCTATTTCCCGATGGCAAGAGGTTATCCCCGATGCCCTACATTCTATCCGCTCCTTCCTCTGTACCGCAACTAATCAGACACCTCATGAACGTCTTCTTGTTTTCCCCAGGAAGTCGTCCTCTGGATCTCCTCTCCTGATGTGGCTGGCCGCCCCCGGACCCATCTTGCTCCGGAAGCATGTGCGGGTGCACAAGTCTGACCCGTTGGTGGAACAAGTCCAGTTACTCCACGCTAACCCGCAATATGCGTACGTGGAATACCCCGACGGTCGGCAGGACACGGTCTCCCTCCGGGACCTGGCACCCGCCGGCGTGCGGCCTTCCCCCCCTTCACCACAGACCCCCCCTGTTTTTTTTCCCCCAGCGCCCCACCCACGCCACCCCTCCCCCATCAATAGCGTCTCCACCACCAGCCCGGATGACGGAGACTGTTCAAGGACCATCGCTCCAGAACTCCAGGACATCAGCAGAACCACCACCATCGGCTGAACCAGCGTCACCAACTCCACTGCAGCGGTCTGCCAGGACGTCAAGGGCAACGAAAAGGCTGATCGAGTCTATTTAACTTTCAACAACACCATGGACCTTGTATGGACAATATTGTTAAATGTCTGGGCCAGTGGGAAGCCAAACATTTTTTTTTCCTTCTCTGGCTACTACTCATACCACCAGTTCTCCCCTCCCCCCCCCCAGCTCTCATTGATGCCCCCCCCCCGGCTTCCTTCTCCACAAGGGGTGAATGTGGTGGTATGATTAACATAGCTCCCTTCATTGGTGCAGAACACCGGCTTACCATTGGCCCTGGTCGGTCATGTGCCTCTCAACCGATTGGTTGAGACCAGTCATGTGACGGCTCCCCGATTGGTTGAGAGGCTGAGTTAACGCCGCCTCCAGGGCGGGGGATAAATACCCAGTACGCCCGGCGGTCGTCCATTTACTGTAGTCGACCGCAGGGCTAACATCTAGCTTATTAAAGCCTTACTTTTGTACAGCAACTCGTCTCGCGTTCAATTGATGGTTCATCACTCACACAGACACACACACGCTGACATACGCACATGCAACCACACACAAAAGAATCCCTAATAGGTCACAACACTCTATTTGCACTATTGAAACTTTAACCAACTTTGGAAATTATCGAAAATCAATTGAATTCAGCAATGGAGAATGCTGCAATAGGAAATTGGGAGATGGGAGCAGAGCAATGTTACTGGACGAGTAATGCAGAGGTATGAACTAATACTTCAAAGTTGGGTATTCAAATCACACGATGCAGCACTACAAGTTCAAAATAAACCTTGAATAAAATGCCAATCTTGCTAATTATGATCATTAAACTACCAACTACTGTTAAAAACCAATTGGGTTCACTGATGCCCTTCAGGGGAGTGAAATCTGCCTTCCTTACATGGTCTGACCTCCATCGGACCCCAGACTCTCAACAATGTGGTTGACCCTTGACTGCCCTCTGAAATAGCCCAGCAAGCCACTTAACTGCATTAAAGCACCACCCTCCAAGTCACTCACCAGCCCAACTTGGAAATAATGAAATGAAAATCACTTATTGTCACGAGTAGGCTTCAATAAAGTTACTGTGAAAAGCCCCTAGTTGCCACATTCCGGCGCCTGTTTGGGGAGGCTAGTACAGGAATCGAACCGTGCTGCTGGCCTGCTTGGTCTGCTTTAAAAGCCAGCGATTTAGCTTAGTGATAAAAAGATATAACGCCATTCCTTCACCGTCGCTGGGTCAAAAACCTGGAACTCCCTCCCTTACAGCACAGTGGGTGTACCTACACCACACGGACTGCAGGGGTTCAAGGAGACAGCTCACCATCACCGTCTCGAGGGCAATTAGGGATGGCAAAAATACTTCCCTAGCCGGCACCGCCCACATCCTGTGAAAGAATTTTAAAAACAAAAACACTCCTGAAAAGATGAAGGCTGAACAAAAGGATTGTAATGAGCAAATGGGTAATCTGAACACAAGAAATATCACAGGACAATGGGTAATCTGAGCTAGAGAACTGTAATGGGACAATGGATAATCTGAACAAAATAACTGTAATGAGAAATGGGTAATCGGTACAAGAGAACTGTAACAGGCCAATAGGTAATCTGAACATGAGAAACGTAATCGAGAATGGGGGCCGGGTTTCTCCGAAATCCTGGCCAAGTGTTGATGCCGGTGTAAACACCGGAGTGGTTCACGCAGGCGTCAATGGGCCTCCTGGTCCAGCGATTCAGCGGCCCTCAGGGGGCCAGCACGGTGCAGGAGTGCCCCACGCAGCTCCGGCGCCGAAACACAGCCCTGCACTGCCGGCGCGGGTCCACGCATGCGCGCGACGGCGGTCTCCGCGCCAACACATGCGCGCGGCGGCCGTCACCGCACCGGCGCATGTGCATGAAGGCTGTCTCGCGCCGGCGCATGCATGTGGTGGCTGTCTCTGCGCCAGCGTCGCACAACATAGCAGAGCCCTACAGCGGGCGTGCACGGGAAGAGGTCTGCCCCTCCAGATTGGGGCGCCTACCGATCGGTAGCCCCCAATCCCGGGCCTGGACGCCATACAGGGCCTCCCGGAGTCAGATCCCCCCCCCCCCGTCCCCCCCGTCTACCCCCCCCCCCCGCCTAGGACGGCTACCGCGGCCGCGGGTCCGGGCTCCCGTGGTTGGTACCAGGTTGGAACCACGCCAACGGGACTCGCCAGAACCCGGCGGGAATTTGGCTGGTTGACCACGGATAATCGCCGCAGGGGCCTCTTTCAGCAGCCCCCAACCGGCGCGGCACCGACCGCGCAGGCCCGATTGGCACCAATTCTCTGGTCGCTGGAGAATCGTGTCCCGACATGCTGGGTATTTCCCACGTCACCGGTCATACTCTGACCCGAAGCGGGCGGGGGTGATCTGAACAAGAGAATTGTGATGGAACAATGGGTAATCTGAGCAAGGGCACTGTCACAAGACAATGGGCCATCTGAATACGGAACTGTAATGGGACAATGGTCCATCTGAACATGAGAACTGTAATGGGACAATGGTCCATCTGAACATGAGAACTGTAATGGGACAATGGGCCATCTGAATACGGAACTGTAATGGGACAATGGTCCATCTGAACATGAGAACTGTAATGGGACAATGGGTCATCTGAATACGGAATTGTAATGGGACAATGGTCCATCTGAACATGAGAACTGTAATGGGACAATGGGCCATCTGAATATGAGAACTGTAATAGGACAATGGGCCATCTGAACACGAGAACTGTAATGGGACAATGGGCCATCTGCATACGAGAACTGTAATGGGACAATGGGCCATCTGAACATGAGAACTGTAATGGGACAATGGGTCATCTGAATACGGAACTGTAATGGGACAATGGGCCATCTGAATACGGAACTGTAATGGGACAATGGGCCACCTGAACACGAGAACTGTAATGGGACAATGGCCATCTGAACACGAGAACTGTAATGGGACAATGGGCCATCTGAATACAAGAACTGTAATGGGACAATGGGCCATTTGAACACGAGAACTGTAATGGGACAATGGGTCATCTGAATACGGAACTGTAATGGGACAATGGGCCATCTGAACACGAGAACTGTAATGGGACAATGGGCCATCTGAATATGAGAACTGTAATGGGTCAATGGGCCATCTGAACACGAGAACTGTAATGGGACAATGGCCATCTGAACACGAGAACTGTAATGGGACAATGGGCCATCTGAATACAAGAACTGTAATGGGACAATGGGCCATTTGAACACGAGAACTGTAATGGGACAATGGGTCATTTGAACACGAGAACTGTAATGGGACAATGGGTCATTTGAACACGAGAGCTGTAATGGGACAATGGGTCATTTGAACACGAGAGCTGTAATGGGACAATGGGCCATTTGAACACGAGAACTGTAATGGGACAATGGGTCATCTGAATACGGAACTGTAATGGGACAATGGGCCATCTGAACACGAGAACTGTAATGGGACAATGGGCCATCTGAATATGAGAACTGTAATGGGTCAATGGGCCATTTGAACACGAGAACTGTAATGGGACAATGGCCATCTGAACACGAGAACTGTAATGGGACAATGGGCCATCTGAATACAAGAACTGTAATGGGACAATGGGCCATTTGAACACGAGAACTGTAATGGGACAATGGGTCATTTGAACACGAGAACTGTAATGGGACAATGGGTCATTTGAACACGAGAGCTGTAATGGGACAATGGGTCATTTGCACACGAGAGCTGTATTGGGACAATGGGTCATTTGAACACGAGAGCTGTAATGGGACAATGGGTCATTTGAACACGAGAACTGTAATGGGACAATGGGCCATTTGAACACGAGAACTGTAATGGGACAATGGGTCATTTGAACACGAGAACTGTAATGGGACAATGGGTCATTTGAACACGAGAACTGTAATGGGACAATGGGTCATTTGAACACGAGAACTGTAATGGGACAATGGGTCATTTGAACACTGTAATGAGACAACAGGTCTGGTCATTTCTTCAAGTGAGAACGAGGCCAAATGTAATTAGTTGAGAGGAAAAGGAGAGGAAATAAAGCTGACAAAGAGAGAATATGAGAACAGAATGGCAGTTAACATGCAATGGAACCCAAACATCTTCCAATTCTTTGCCGGCTGAGGCTAGAAAACTGAATTAATATCTACTAAGGAATATATCAGCAGGAGTGGAGCTGATCAAGGTAATGGATGGGGTGAAAATTCAGAGGCTGGTCTGAAAAGGGTGTCTGGGCTCAGAGTGGGGAACTCTAGTCTTCATGTGCCATGTTACTAAGAGTAGTGGAGATGAAGACAGTGGAAGGAGTTGCCACAATCCTCAGTAGATACAGCGAAGGTGCCAGCCAGTTGGAGAGTGATATTGCTGACATATTCAAGAAAGGGTAGCAGGATATTCCTAATAACTGCAGACCAATCTGTTTAACATCAGTGGAGGATAAGGTTTCGGAAACAATAATCAGGCAAAAAAAGAGGCACTTGGAGAAGGTCGAGTGAATTAAGAAGAGTCAGCGGGGATGTGTGAAGGCAAATCACATTTGACGAATTGAATGAAACCCTTTGATGAAGTGACAGAAAAGATTGATGAATGGAATTCAGCGGATGTTGTTGATACAGATTTTAAGACAGTGTTTCCCAAATTGCAACATTAAAGGCTGGTCAACATTATTGAAGCTTACGGAATAGGAAGGCCAGTGTCAACTTGGATAGAAAGCAGTCAGCCGTGGTAAATGGTTGTCAGTTTAACATCGGTAGAGGGTAAGATTTCAAACTAGAATTTCACCATTTGCTGATGTTGCCAAACTTGGAGGCGTGGCAAACAGTGATGATGACATCAGCGGGTTGCCACAGGACAGGGACCGGCAGAATGGGCAGACAAGTGACCGGTGGAATTCACGTATGTAAAATGGTGGCAGAGGTGGTATAAGGCCTTTACATGGCCATTAGTTAGCCATTGAAGGGCCTCCATAGGCCTAAGAGTGAATGGATAACCAGCCACCTTCGCTGGCCTATGCAATGTGGGAGACAAGTCGAGGAGTGGGCGAGAAGATGGTTGGGTGGGCACCCATACGAGCCCTTATCGCTGGCAAGAGGCTGTAAGATCTAGTCCATAGCGTCCTCACCCTAAGGGTGCCATTTTGGTACCTTAAGAAACCTTGAAACGCCCAAATCCTTGGCTGGTTAGCGACTTTCAGCCCTAATATCTTTAAGCTGCATCGTGTTGTTTCAGTGCCTGCACCTTAACACATAAACAAAAGAAACTATTCTTCAACTGAGCTCATTGATGACAGTTGACCAAATTTACCCCAACATTCAATCCTCTCCCATACAAGCTGAAGATATTAGAAATAGACAAGACCATCAGAGTTTGAAAGAGAAAAGAAGAGGATCTTCTGGATGTTGACTGAAGTGAAACTTTAATCTCTCTTTTTTCAGGTGATGTCAGTCCTGCAATTTCTGGTTTTATTTCAGATTTAAAATATGAGTTTTTTTTCTCTCATTCTGTCTTCACTGTTTAGTCGGACACAATCTATTAAAAACTACAGCTTGGCTTGAAGCTGGAGCATTAATTTGGCTCAAGATATAATCAGTTCCAATTCTGATCAGGACTGTCAACTTTACTGTGATGAAAATAAAGATACAGTAAGAAGTCTTACAACACCAGGTTAAAGTCCAACAGGTTTGTTTCAAATCACGAGCTTTCAGAGCACAGCCCCTTCCTCATTTAATGGCAGAGTACTTTGAAAACAGTGGCAGAATTAGACAGAGTCAGCATGAATTTATGAAGGGAAACCATGCTTGATAATCCTACTGGAATCCTTCATGAATGTAATTGGTAGAGTTAATGAGGGGGAACCAGAGGATGTGGTTTATTTAGACTTTCGGAAGGTTTTCGACAAAGTCCCACATAAAAGATTAGCGTGTAAAATTAAAGTGCATGGGATTAGGGGTAGTATATTGAGATGAATAAAAAACTGGTTGGCAGACAGAAAACAAAGAATAGGAATAAACGGGTCTTTCTCCAAATGGCAGGCAGTGACCAGTAGGGTACTGCAGGGATCAATGCTAGGACCCCAGCTATTCACTATGTATATTAATGATTTAGATGAGGGAACAAATTGCAATATCCCCAAATTTGCAGATGACACAAAGCTGGGTGGGAGGGTGAGCTGTGAGGAGGATGCAGAGATGCTTCAGTGCGATTTGGACAGGCTGAGTGAGTGCGCAGATGCACTATGATGTGGATAAATGTGAGCTTCTCCACGTCGGTAGAAAAACAGGAAGGCAAAATGCGCCGCCATCGCTGGCATGCCCCAGATCCAGGGGGTGATCGATGGGACACATGGCCCCCTACAGGCAGCGGCGCTCAAGGGGGTGTCCTTCACCAATAGGAAGGGCTTCCACTCCATGAACGGGCAGTTAGTGTGTGACCATCAGCTGCACATTGTGCAAGCCTGTGCCCGATATCCAGGCAACGTGCACAACGCATTTGTCCTGGCACGTTTGACAGTGTCCGACACCTTTGAGGTGCTCCCTCGGGTGAGTAGTTGTCCCTTGGGTGATAGGGGCTATCCGCTGCAGTTGTGGCTGAATACACCTACCCGGAGGCCTAAGGCTAAGAACTGCTATAACGATGCCCATGCAGAGACCAGGAACGTCACCGAGTGGTGCATCGGTTTTGTGAAGATGCAGTTCAGGTGCCAGGACTACTCCGGTGGGGCCCTCCAGTATTGCACTAGGAGGGTCTCCCACATCGTGGTGGTCAACTGTGTCCTCCACAGCATTGTGCAGGAGAGAGGTGACGTGCTGTAGGAGGGGGCGGAGAAACACCAGGCCTTGTCCGGCAAGGAGAATAGGCAGGACAAGGAGCCCGGGCAGGCACAGGTGGCCACAGGACCCCAATATATGGGCAATCAAATCACCTCCAGGGTCACCGACTAAGGGACCTGGCTACCAGCAGACCAACCATCCTGTCCCACCCCCACATACCGTATCCCCCCCACATTCTCCCACCCCATGCCACTCACTCCCTCCCCTGTCCCACTTCCTATACTTCAGCCCCCCACCACAGCACCTCCACCTCCTCCTCCATGCCTCCCACCTGCTTCATCACAGGGTGTTGGCCCTGGCCTGGCAATATAAGCGGGCCAGGACTATCAGGCAGAAGGCGATGCAGTTCGATGAGCTCTGGTGCTCCACATTGCTTGACAGAGTCGGACTCCCACCCGGGTGCTCCCTGTATGTGGTGCTGGCTATTCCATCGCATGGGCCCACAGACTTTCAGAGGAGGCGGGGATGGGTCTGGGGGCAGGTGGGGGGGGGGGGGGGGGGGACGGCAGTGGTTATGGGTTGGCGGGCAGTGATGGATCGTTCACCAGGCAGGCCCTACCACATGGCGGCCCCACATCTCCATCCAGTCCCCCGCCACACCCTGGGGCAGCCCCGGCAGGTATCCTTGACTGCCCTGGGGGCCCGGCCGATGCCGTTCTCCAATATCACCGGCCTCCCTCTTCCAGATGTCACAGGTGGCATGGTGCCACCCTGTTTTGCCCACTGCACCCATCAAATGCGACATGGGCAGGTGGGGGAATCAGGGACGCCTGATCAGAGATGTTCTGACACCTCTCCTACAGGACTCACCAGCACGGGCCCCATCACCTCCTCCTCCCTCGGGGTGCCTGATGGCCCCCAGGCTACTCCATGGACCGGGGTGCGGACATAGTATGCTCTCAGGGCTCCGCTGTCACCTCGCGTCGCCAGTCCTGGAGGCCCGCTTGTGACTCGACCAGGGTCTCAATGCTTGCAGCCATGGAGCACAGGGAATGTTCCACGTCACTCTGATTGTGCCACTTAACTCTAGGATTGTGCCGCATAACTCTAAAGGCTCTGCCACGCCATTCTGGGACAATGCCAGGTCTCTCTGCGCCTGGCTCAGGTCAACCAGCAGCAGGTCGATGCTCTCGACACTACAGCCAAGGCCCATTGTGACTTGGGCCACGCTCTGGAGCACAGCAGCAACGTCCATGTGGCCCTGGTACATGGCTGCCCTGTCCGGCACCTTAACCACCGCCTGCACTCTGTGCCCCAGACCTTGGACATCTTGACCCATGGCCATGACCTTCGCACCCAAGGCTTCCACTGCTGACGTCACCCACATGGTTTTGGCCTTTTTGGCACACTTTGGTGGCACCGCCTCCTGCTCCTGCAGGTGGTTGGACATCTCCACCTGTACCTGCAGGTGCTGGATGGTTAATCACACCCCCTCTGTGCCTGCATCTCCAGCATTGATGGGGCCACCCTCTCCAGAATAATAGTAATCTTTATTAGTGTCACAAGTAGGTTTACATTAACACTGCAATGAAGTTACTGTGAACATCCCCACATTCTGGGGTCTGCTAGGTACACTGAGGGACAATTCAGAATGTCCAATTCACTTAACAAGCACTGAAGCACTCGAGCTGTCTGGACAGCAGCTAGTCCCTGGGGTTTCCCATCCTCTGACTGCCCACTCCTCAGGGCTTCCTACCTCCACCCGATGCACCGTAACATGTGTCAAGTGCGCAAAGATAGTCCCCCAGGAGCCTCTTCACTAAATTGCCCAACCGAAGTGTGTGTCCCTGGGATGATGGTGACAACTGTGGCGGGAAGTCAGTGCCATGCCCGGACATGTGCTCAGTGTGGTGCGAGTTTGCGGTGGGGGGCAAAGGGGCACTGTATGGTCCCGCCTCATTGCCAGGTGAGTTGCAGGGTTGCGGCAGTGGCCGAGAGACACCAGCTGGTCACGCCTCGCCGGGAGGTGACCCTGCAAGCCACAAGACTTGTGAAATTGTGGCATGGTTTGGGGAGAGGGGTGACTCACATGCCATTGGGACATCGCCACGCATTGGGGGCTCACTTAGTTGTCCCATGCCAACCTCTGGCTCTGTGACTGTCCGCTTTCCCATCCTGCTGACCAGGTCCATCGTGATCTGCTCCGCGGTGGTGAAGGACCGTATGTCCGGTGGGCCCCCTTCACTCTCCTCCTGCTCCCTGCCTACTCCTCGCTGAACAGATAATGAACGGTGTGGACAGGACACTGGCAGCACAGGGGATCCGTGGCTGGTGGCCTGTGTGCGCAGGGCACCCGGCCATGGTGGGTGGTATGGGTGTTGGCATGCAGTGCAGAGTGGGATGCTGGTGGGTGTGGTTCGATCGTCCTCTAGGAGATGGGGATGGGTGTGGGATGTGTAGGATGGGGGAGGTGCCAAGGGCATGGAGGTGGTGACCGCCGCCATGAGGAGGTTGTGCAGCTTCTTTCTGCACTGCTGTGTGTCCTCGCAGTGGGGCCCAGGGCGCTCACGGCCTCTGTCACCTCCACCCAGGTCCTTCCCACCACCGGGAGCAGGGTGTCCAGTCTGTCTTCCACGGCATCCAGCAATATTTAAAGCTCTGCGTCCCTGAATCTCGGGGCTGCCCTCCGTGGTGCCACCTTCTTGGCTGGAATGAGTGTGTGTAGGGGTGGTGTGCTTATATGCAGCTCCAGCTTGTCAGGCTCTCGAGTGTCATTATTGACCCCAGAGAATCAAACCCCGGCGTGTTGGAATCCTGCTAGTTCCATGTGCCATGATTGCTGGCCCATTAGCAAGTCCTGAATGACTCCGGCAGTCATACACCCATCGGGACCATAGAACACACCCCATTCTGTCTGAGTGTCAGCACTTAGTCTTTCAAATGGGGATTCAGCGGTTGTAATACCATTGAATGGCAATGGGAGGTGGTTAAATTCTCTTCTGTTGGAGATGGTTATCAGGCACCTATGTGACATGAATGTAACTTAACACTTACCAGCCCAGGCCTGGATATTTTCCAGGTCTTGCTGCATTTGGACACGGACAGCTTCAGTAACTGAGGAGTCATGAATGGTGCTGAACATTGTGCAGTCATCAGCAATCATCCCCACTTCTGGCCTCATGATGGAAGGGAAGTCATTGATGAAGCAATTGAAAATGGTTGGATCTGGGACAGCTAAGACGATTGACCTCCAACCACCACAACCATCTTTCTTTCTGCTCGGTATGACTCCAACTAGCGGAGAGTTTCTCCTCTGATTTCCATTGACTCCAGTTTTGCTCGGGCACCTTCATTCACATTCAGTCAAACGTTGCCTTGATTTCAAGAGCAGTTACTCTCACTTTCATGTTACCGAATTAGGAGCCTCTATTGGCAAGATGGATGGCGATAGAATCATAGAATTTCTGCAGTGCAGAAGGAGATTATTCGGTCCATCGAGGCCTCACTGACTCTCCAAGAGAGCACCCGACTTAGGCTCACTACCCGCCCTACCCTTGTAACCCCGCAACCCCACCTCACCTGCACGTCCCTGGATACTAAGGGGCAAGTTATATCATGGCCAATCCAGCACATCTTTGGACTGTGGGAGGAAACCGGAGCACCCGGAGGAAACCCATGCAGACACGGGAAGAACGTGCAAACTCCACACAGACAGTCACCCAAGGCCGGAATGGATCCTGGGTCCTTGGCCCAGAGAGGCCGCAGTGCTAACCACTGTGCCACCGTGCTGGTTTTGTGTGAAGTATGAACACCAACAAAGACCAGTTCGGTTAGAGAACTTGTGCCTATAATTTCGATGTGATTCCATCTAATTCTATATAAACACTAACTTTGTAGTTAAAGACGTAGCAACCACCAGTCTGCAGAGACACTGAAGAAGGTTCCTGCGAATATGAAACATTGACTCTACTTTCTCTCCCTACTGATGCTGCCAGACCTGCTGAGATTTCCCAGCTTTCTCAGCTTTTGCTGCAAGGCTGCTGTTTGCCAGCTACTAAACTATCTGTTAGCTAACATCAAAGAGCCTGAATCTTTGACACCTTTGGGAATCCATTTTGAAAATTAAAATTTAATTAGTGGGTGATTGATACATATGAAAACCAATGTAATATCAGCATTGTTTTCTGTAATTTCTCATGGTATCTTTTGAATCCCCTGCCGGGTTCCGACAACCTGTGACCATCAACAATTATCACCGACGAATCAGATTAACACTGGTGGTGCTGTTATGAGTAGAGTGAATTGCATAGGGAAGCCACACCTGTCAGTACTGCAGATTCACAGCACAATGGGCTTCCAGCTGGGCAATGGGATGAGGGAGTTATTATGATGTATACCTGTGTTGCACAGAGATGTCATCTTAAAGTGAGACTCAGGCATTTACCCAACCTGTGATGTCATAGAATCCCTCCCATAGAATCCCTACAGTGCAGAAGGAGGCCATTCATCCCATTGAATCTGCACCGACCCTCTGAAAGAGCACCCTATCTAGGTCCACCCCCCCCCCCCCACCCTATCACCGTAACCCCACTTAACTTGCACATCTTTAGACACTAGGGGGCAGTTCAGCATGGTCAATCAACCTAATCTGCACATCTTTGGACACTAAAGGGAAATTTAGAATGGTCAATCCATCTAACCTGCACATCTTTGGACACTAAGGGGAAATTTAGCATGTTCAATCCACCTAACCTGCACATCTTTGGACACTAAGGGGCAATTTATCATGGTCAATCCACCTAACCTGCCCATCTTTAAATTGTGGGAGGATACCGGAGCACCTGGAGCAAACCTAAGCAAACACAGGGAGAACGTGTAAAGTCCACATATACAGTCACCCAAGGCTGGAACTGAATCTGGGTCTTTGGCAGCAGTGCCAACCACTGAGCCAAGTTATGTTCAAATTTATTACTTATCTAATTGGAAAACATTGGAATGTAAAAGTGAGCGCAGACGGATATGAATTGACGTAAGCAATTGGAGGCTCAAGGAAAGCAACAAACTCACACTGCATATGCTTTCCTTAAATACGATCATTCAAATTTTAACTCATTTCACTATCACCCAGTCACAGTGCGCTTCAGAACCTGTGATGAAGGAAAGGTTTCAATTTTTCAACAGAACATGTCGAGCAGGTCTTAATGTGGGCATATGTTTACAAAAAATACTCAATAAAGCACAGTATAGCTGATATACCTTCAATTCACAGTGAAACAGAGAGAGCAAATGAACAGTAGGCTTTATTAGTCATGAACTTGCCTAGCCAGAGTCAGTAGTACAGATGAATGCCGCCCATAAGAGGCCGGCCTACATATGGCCCCAGTGTGGGCAGAGCCAGAGGCGGAGCCATACCGAGGTTACAGTACCTGGAAGCAGTTCATATCACCACTTCCAGGTCATAGGTCACAGGTTATGTTATCATGCATGCATTATGGTGAATACATTCACCACAATAGCCTCAGAGAAATTTGATATTGTCTTCTCCTGATTCTAAATTTGAATTTGCAGGGAGCCTTCAGTGAAAAAAATCTGCCCATGAAGTTCCATAATTTGGAACTGGGTCATTCATTACTGTGCATGTAAACATGTTCGGGTGGAGGGGTGGATCGATCATCCCAAATTCCAAAATTCTTCAGGCTCTGCATTTATTTTGTGCACTGATTGTGCATTTTGCCGAACACAGATAGGCAGGGGATTCCCGGTCTGGGAAAGGGACATGGAACCGATTATCCATGAAGGATAAAGTATATGAATGATACATTCTTCATTGCTGCTTGTTCACGACCAGTCTCTACGGTTGAAAATACATTCAAAATATTTTTCCTTTTCTGTTATCCTGAGAGATCTGTCCACAATAGTATTGCTCACACAGAGCAGAAAGCTGATCTCCAACAGGCTGAACAGACTGGAGGATCAGAGGAGCTAGGGAAACAATCAGACACTTTGTTCTGTAGCGGTAGACTGTGGGTAGGGATCCCAGCTGAAAGCTTAATCCGTTGGCACAAAATAATACAGAATCTGGAAACTGAACCTCCTTCCCCAACACCACATTCAGAAACTCAACCTGTCCTTTCTGTTTAGGTCAGTTTACATAAATATCCTGCCCTGGTGACAATCTTCTTGCAGTACAGACTGAACATTAACTTTTCAACTATTTCAGAATCTTAATTCAGGAAATAAATATGCTTCGGAGAAAATTCAAGTTGAAACTGTTTGACTTTGCAACAGTAGAAATAAATCCCATTCACTCACAGTCACATCGCCAGTTGTGCAAACCAGTTATAAACAGACTCACCAATGAACCAAGCTTTTCCCAAGTGGCATTTACTGGCGGTTTAATTTATGTCGGTTCGGGGCCACTTACAGGAAGTTTTGGTTGGTCGCGCACTTGTCCCTCAGTGGGAAGTTGGTGGATTCCGGTCCAACACTTCAGCACAAAATTGAGGCTGACACTCCAGTACAATGTGAAGGAAGTGCTGTACTGTTGGAGGTGTTATCTTTCAGTTGAGACTTTAACCTGAGGCCCGTCTACCCTCCCAGGTGATGTAAAAGATTCACTATTTCTAAGAAGAGAACGGTGTCCTGGCCAATCTTCATCCCTCAATCAACAGCACAAAAACAGATAATCTGGTCATTATCACATTGTTATTTATGGGTGGTTGGGGGGGGAGGGGTGTGGGGGCGTGCATGTGCACAAAATGGCCGCCTGCACGAGTGCAAGTTCCACAACAGATAAGTAGCTTAACACAATCCGGAGCACTTGTTTGGCACCCCATCAATACCTTAAACATTCACTCTCTCCACCACTGATGCACTGCAGCAACTTGATAAGGCTTCCTCGGCAGCACCTTCCAAACCCATGACCTCCCGGAAGAACAAGGGCAGTAGGTGCATGGGAACACCACCTCCTGCAAGTTCCCCTCCAACCCACACACCATCCTGGCTTGGGAATGTGCCACTATTCCGTCATTTTCAGCGGGTCAGCGTCTAGACAATCCTTCCAGTGTATCTACACCGCAACCCTCCACAACTCAGGAGGGTGACTCACCACCACCTTCTCAAGTTTAATTAGAAACAGGCAATAAATACTGGCCATGCCACTGGTTCCCACATCCCATGGGCCAATTTTAAGAAAGGTTGGGTGAGCTACAGGCTCAATTTTGTGCATGAGATTATGTTGTGGTTCAAATGGTTCAAATCATACACGGTTCAAACAAAGACAGAAATGGGTTAATAATATTCCTGGAAAGTATTCATAGACAATAGAGAAAGGAAAAGATGAGATGCGGCTGGAATGATTAAGGAGGTTGTTCTGGTTCAAAAGAAGACGTGGCATTTTAGAGGTTCTCAGGTTGGGTCTATTTGGTTTGAGTTGAGAAACGAGGGGGGGGGGGGGGGGTAGCAGTTCCATTGATAAGAATTATTTTATAGTGCTCCGAACAGAGAGGGAAATAGATGAGGAAATGTGTTGTTAAGGTTCAATGGCCAGAGTAGAATATCCAGAGACTTTAATCACTCTGAAATAGACTGAAAAAATATGCTGTTAAAAGTCGGGATCAAAGAAGAGGAAGTTCCTGCACGTGTACAGGAGAACTTTCTCAATCAATATTTCTCCAGTTCAATGAAGAATGAAGCAGAGTTGAACTGGTTCTGAAAGGTGAAGTGATGGAAATAAGAGTGTGTGACAGGAAGAGAGCTTTCAGCTGACAGCGCCCAAGACATGCATCAGTTTAAACTAATTGTAGGAAAAAACTAGAAGGTGACATTATGCAACCCAGGACAAGTTCATTGCAATGAGGTTGCTCGTGCATTTGTAAGATAGATAATACATGTGAACAATAGGCATATTCCTTTGGAGAAAAATGATAGAGCATCCAAATCAAAAGAGCCCTGGATGACAAAGGAAATCACAGTTACAATAAAATAGAAACAGAAGGTTTATGACAAGTATCAAGAGCAAGAATCAATTAACCACCAGGAAGATTATGGATTAAGAGGGAATTGGAAAAGTGAATACGGGAGGTAAAGAGTGGTTATGAGGTAAGATTAGCAGACAACATTAAAGTGAACACTGAACCATTTTATAAACACGTAGGTTAGGATTTCTTCCTAATCTGGTCCCCTGTGGTGCTTAATTCCAAAATTCCTACAGATTCCCTTTTCAACAAATTTCACCAGTGTGCAGTCTGTTAAGCATTTTTTGATCCAATTCCCAGATGACCTCATTATGAATGCCTGGCTGAGCTCCAAGAATGGTTAATCCACTTAGGCCTCAGCAAGCTATGTATTTACAGCTGCACTGGAGAGGGAATGGTCTGTTTAATTGAAATAGAAGTTGCCTTGTAATAATCTGATATTTTTTTGAAGAGTTTTCAATTGTCTGTGTGTTTACTTACGCAAGGCGGAGTAATTTTCAAAGTATCTTTTCTAAGCCTTTGCTTATTGTGGCAGCTTCATAATAATTTCAAAGCCAGCCACACTTGCCAATGGTGCACTGCTTCCATGGTACATGGTGGATACTGGGAGAATATGGAGTGTGTATGGGGAGTATGGAAGGGGCATGATGATATGATAGGGTATGGAAGGGGAAAGGGAAATATGAGGGGGCATGGAGGAGGCAGGGATGATACAAGTGGGCATACAAGGAACTTGGGTTATGGGCCGGGTATGAGTGATAAGTGCGTGTGGGGGGACATGGGGGTGGGGGAAGTAAGGATTTGAGCTTGACATTCATCATTAGCAGTAAATGGAGCATGGCATTCCAGATTGCTGTTCCCATCATTCTCTTGCCTTTATTGCTGCCACAGGCTGGCCTCTGGAGACAGCAGGCCCAACTCCATCTTACCCTATCTTCACGAGACGGCAATATGCCATTTGGGGTCCTGCTTCACAGAGATTGGTTATGCAGAGTCGGGGCTTTCCCAACTCCTGATACTCATCTCCTTCAAGAAAATTTGGCCATAAATTGTAAATGGTTAGATTAAGGGAAAATAGCATGGACGGGATTCTCCATTAGCCGACGCCGAAATTGGGGTGTGCGATTGGGTGGAGAATAGCATCCGTCGGCGAAATCGCTGCAGGCGCCGGTTTGATGTAAATCGTGATGCTCCGCCTCCTCAAAAACGGCATCAATGCCATGCATGCCACGCATATTTGAACCACAGTTATCATCTCATTAGCGGGCCCACTCACGATGCTCCGCCTCCAATGGGCTGAGTTCCCGCTGGCACGGTCCATGTGTGCTCTCACAAATCATGAACCTGGCATGGTGACTGCTGAGAGAGAGAGGGCATTGGGGCAGTGTCCAACACTGCCATCCTTCACCGACTGCTGTGCCGCTGGCTGGGGGGCTTCTGCCTGGGCCGGGGGGAGTAATGGGGGGTGGCTGTGGGGTCAGGATGGGCAGGTACACAACACCATTGCCGTTGCCGGCGTGACAGCCATGCAGCTGCGCATGCCGCTGACAGCCGGCTATAAACGTAATGCCCTGGGTCCTATCGGTGACCCCACTGGGGCAACCCTCTGGGTGCCCTCTGGCCCCAGCTGATCATCAGCTGTATGGGCATTCCAGCACAACCTGTCCCATCTTTTCGGCCATGGTATGTGTGGGTGGTGTATGGTCTAAACGCACTGCGAGTGTCCATCAGGGACCTGGCGATTTCCGGACTGGTTTTCATGGGTTTTGCTGGTGTTCCACGCGGCACCAGTGCTAGCCCCTGCCTGGTAGCAGATTCGGTGCAGGTGTGGCCCCAATTTTTCTGACGTGAAACTCCACGGATTCTCCGTTGGTGTCAGCACTTAGACTCAGAAAAGGAAAATCCAGCCCTCATGCCTATTCATCCCCCAAAGGGAAATCTACACGTAGATTTGGAAAACATGGATGAATTCTTAAACTGGTTCTTGCATCTGCCTTCTAAAAGGAAGTAGGTACTCAAAATGTTGCACAAAAAGAGGAAAGGGATATTACAAATTTTGTTACAACACCCTGGGATAGTACACAGTCAGGAGAAGATCTTGGACCATTCACAGCTGGCCATTCTTTACCTTGGCTATCAGCCTTCCTGTCACTCACCTATTTCCTACTCTTTTCAAAATTATAGGTGTCATGGAACAAAGGTTTAAATTTATGGATTAGCTCATAACCATCAGCCATAATTGCTGCCTGCCTAGAAGTCTTCACCTTCTGGTCTTCAACATGGATTCTTACTTTGGAAAGTAGGGAATTTTTAAATTTGTCTAAGAGACTGATCTCAGAGACTCATAGATAGTTTCAACTCCCAATGCTCATACCCATCTATCAAAAGTGTCCGGCTTAACACTATTGAATTCAACATATGTCTGTCCCGGCTATTTCCTTAAACTTCAAAACTTTTGCCGATATGCTTGTAGGTCCAATTCATATGCATCCAGAATAGCCTTTTTCATCTCGTCACAATTCTTAGAACCCATTCTGACAGGGAAGCACGGATTTCCTGGGCGGGATTCTGTGACCCTGAGGATAAGTGTTGACGCTGTCGGAAACGCCGTTGCGTTTCTTGACGGCGTCAACACGGCCTCAGGATCAATAATTCTGGCCCCTACAGGGGGTCAGCACGGCACGAGAGCGGTTCACGCCGCTCCAGCTGCTGATCCCGGTGTGAACTGGGCACCGCGGGATCCGCGCATGCGCAGTGGCACCAGTGCCAACGCGCACATGCGCAGTGGCTTCCTTAAATGCGCCGGCCCCGATGCAACATGGCGCAGGACTACAGGGGTCCACGCGGAAGAAAGGAGGCCGCCAGCCAGAGAGGCCGCCCGCCGATTGGTGGGCCCGAATCGCAAGCCAGGCCACATCGTAGAGCCCCCTGCCCCGGGTTCAGACCCCCCCCCCCACCCCCACACAGGCCGCCCCCCGACCCTTCCACGGCGGCTGAGAGCAGGTGTGGATGGCGCCGGCAGCACTCGGCATTTTAATGATGGCTGCTCGGCACATCCCGCGCCAAGAATCGGCGGCCCGCCCACGTAGAGCAGCCCCCAACCGGCACGGTGCCAACCACACTGGCGCCAACGACGCCGATTCTCCGTGCTGCGGAGAATCGTGTGCCGGTGTCGAGGCGACATGGCGCGATTCACGCCAGTCGTGGGGATTCTCCGGCCCAGTCCCGGGCTGAGTGAATCCCGCCCCCTGTGCCCACCCCGTCAATTTACTTGCACGGGTAATGTCCACTTTGCTCTTGGCCATACCATTTGGGTTGCTATTTTCTCAAAAGTCCAGGAAAAAACGTTGCTACCTCCTTACAGCGAATTTTTGGAGGGCCTATTTAATTTTAAACATACAGGCTGAAAATCCCTTATCCAAAATGCTTGGGGCTGAGTGTTTATCGAATTTCAGAATTTTTCGGATTTCGGAATATACTGCGCAGGTGCAGTGCACATTGGGAACTGTGCATGTGCAGAATGTTGGGAACTGTGCATGTGCGGTGCACATTGGGAACTGTGCATGTGCAGAACGTTGGCAATTATGCATGTGCAGTGCACGTTGGAAACAGCACATGTGCAGTGCACGTTGGGAACCACGCATGTGGAGAATGTTGGGAACTGCGCATGTGCGATGCACGTTGGGAACTGAGCATGTGCAGAACGTTGGGAACTGCGCATGTGCGGTGCACATTGGGAACTTCACATACACAGAATGTTGGGAACCACACATGTGCAATGCACGTTGGAAACTGTGCATATATGGCGCACATTGGGAACTGCACATGTACGGTACGCATTGGGAACTGCGCCTGTGCAGAAAGTTGGGAACTGCACATGTACGGTACATGTTACGTGTGGTGCATGTTGGGAACTGTGTATCACCCTGGAGCCTTGTAGGAGTTCCCATTCATGACGGATTTTGGAACTTTTCAGTTTTAGGAATTTCAGATAAGGGATGCTCAACTTGTATCGCCGCTGGGTTCCTTTCTAGGATTCAGCTCCCCTCTTCTTTCTGGAAGCTACCCACGAGTTTCAAGTTCCTTCATCTCTCTTTTGCTTTTTGATCTCTCTCTTGACTGTTTCCTTTCTCTAGAATTCCATCCTCATATCTTTTTCTTTTTCCTTTTTCTTATCTTCCTCTCCATTTATTTTGGAGAATCTCAGTTTCTTTTTCTTCTTGCAGTATTTCCAATTGTTTCATTTGTAACTGGATTTTAGATAATTCTACTGATGGTTGCCATGACCCAGGCTACGTTTCAGCCATATCTTTCAAATTTAAATGCTGAGCAATCACGTCAATTATCTCCACATTCCGAGATCAAGCTGATACCTTGAATTCCATTTCTCCCAGCAATTAAACTAGCTTGTCTTTACGAAGATCTCTTAAAGAAACCGGAGATAAGTCGTTCCCAACGTTCTGCACATGCGCAGTCCCCAACATGCCCCGCACCTGAAGAAAATACTAAGCAGCTTCCAGAGCCATCCAGTTGTATATAACTACAAAACTGATGTCTATTTTGAATTTATACTACAACACAAACTTAGCCGTCTACCATTCCAAGGATCGTGGAACCAAGCCCCCAAATTATCTTATGATATTCTGGACAAGTGTGTGATCAAATTCAACCCCACTCATTCCGGAGTCTCAACACAAGTGAATTAACCAACAATTCTTATAAAAATACCCAAAGTCTTTGGTTCTTGGCCGCCCAATAATTGCAGTCACCAGGTTTGTAAATGTACACACAATTACTGTTTATTTATAACAGGAACAATAATAAAATATGCAGCAGATACATTTAATTAATTATTAACTGATATATAACTCTCACTTTCATCTGCCACCACATGCTCTACACATGCACATCAGACAGACAAACACAGAGGGATAGAAAGGGGCAAAGATCATATGTGAAAATAAAAAAGAGGTCTGGATTCTCCATTTTGGAGACTTCGTCCCCACGCTGGCGTGAAAATGGTGGCCCTTTACGCCAGGAAAACAGGTGTAAAACGGCCATTGATTCCCCATTTTGCTGAGGTCTAGCAGGGAGGTAACGTAGAGCTCACAGCTCTAGCTGTCAATACGCCCCTCAGCACTTCCAGTTCCGAGTCCGCAGACCTGGACCGCTAAAGTAGTGCCCCCACTTAGGCCACTCGTGTGCCCCGGACCGTCCTCAGTGCCAAAGCCCCGACTGAAGCCCCCCTGCCCGTGGATCGGCCCTCCCCTGACTGTGGAGGCCCCGGACTGAGTCCGCAGCCAGCGCGCAAGGCTCCCGAACTCTCCATGAGAGTACCACACTGTCGGGAACTCAGCCGGTCGGAGACGAAGCATCACAGAGAAGGCCTCAGCCAATGGCCTGAGGCTATGGATAATCGGCGCAGTGTACTCCGAGAGTACGCTGCTTTTCAGGGGCAGAAAATCAGAAAATTGGCGCCGCTCCCAATATGGGTCCCAGGTTCGCTTCCCCGCTGGGTCACTGTCTGTGCGGAGTTTGCACGTTCTCCCCGTGTCTGTGTGGGTTTCCTCCAGGTGCTCCTGTTTCCTCCCACAGTCCAAAGATGTGAGGTTAGGTGGATTGGCCATGCTAAATTGCCCTTAGTGTCCAAAAAGGCTAGGAGGAGTTATTGGGTTACAGGGATAGGATGGACGTGAGGGCTCAATGTGGGTTGGTGCAGACTAAATGGGCTGAATGGCCTCCTTCTGCACTGTATGCTCTATGTTCTATTTCTGGACACAGAGACAGGTCTCTGCAGGCTTTCAGGAGAGAGTTAGTTGGCTATTTCGGGACACAGAGTCGGGCCTCACAGCAGGCTTTATGGAGGGAACTAGCTGGGTCTGTTCACAGTGCTGCCAGCATTGAAACTGAAACCAAACTGGAAACCTCAGGACTCCAAAACCATTCCAGTAGGATCATATCCCATCACCACCTGCTCCCGGGCAGAGCACAGCTCCGTGAGCCAATTCATGGACCACCAGCCAAACCAATCAAACTGAGTCCCTGCCCATCTCTGTTATTGGGGCCGGCCAACCTACAACTCCAATTTAAACCATTACAGCCTTTTGGATCCTTACGTTTGAATTAAAGGTACAGGCTGTTTTCCTTAAAGATACATGTCCATTAATCATCAATGGATCAAAAATGTAGCGGAAAAAATAAAAGGAGAAACAGGGATTAAACAGGAAGGACACTTACAATAAGATAGCAATAGATAAAGAAATAAGAACTTTCTTTGTCTTTTATTTTTAAATATTTTTCCAATTAAGGAGCATGCAACATAGAACATAGAACATAGACCAGTACAGCACAGAACAGGCCCTTCAGCCCTCGATGTTGTGCCAAGCAATGATCACCCTACTCAAACCCACGTATCCACCCTATACCCATAACCCAACAACCCCCCCCCCCCCACTTTATTTTAGGACACTACGGGCAATTTAGCATGGCCAATCCACCTAACCCGCACATCTTTGGACTGTGGGAGGAAACCGGAGCACCCGGAGGAAACCCACGCACACACGGGGAGGACGTGCAGACTCCGCACAGACAGTGACCCAGCCGGGAACCGAACCTGGGACCCTGGAGCTGTGAAGCATTTATGCTAACCACCATGCTACCGTGCTGCCACAGATAAAGAAACTGTGTAAAATAGGCTATCTTTACAAGAGTTGGCAAGTCACCTTCTCCACTGCAAAGCATCCAACGTTGCTGAAAGAAGCAAAGGTGGAAATACAAGGGCCACTGGTCACGATCTTTCAAACTCCATTGAATACAGGAGCACTGCTGGAGGACTGGAGGGTCGGCGATGTTATGCCATGGTTCATGAGTGGCGAGTGGACTAAAGCAGAAATCTCAAACAGATCTGCCAGCCTCATATCAATAGTGGAAAGTTCTTGGAAGCCATTATCAGGGACAAATAGCCATTTAATTAGGAAACACATAGGTGAATCAAGGAGAGCCAGCATGAATTTGGTGAAGGAAAATTATGTCTGACTAACTTAATGAAAGGGGATACTTTGATGAGGCCACGGAGAAGTTTGCTCGAGCTAATGTTGTAGATGTTACACATTTCAAAATACTTTCAGCAGACTAGCAGACAGGAAGCTTATTAAGATGATGGAGGTCTATGGAATTTACAGAAAGGAACAGTATAGAAATGGAATTGGCTCAATGACAGGAAGCAATGGCTGGTGGATGGATGTTTCCATGTCTGGGAAGTGGATTGCAGAGGAGACACAAAACATGGCCAAGTAGTAGATAGCATTGAGAATAGTTGTGACATCGGGATGATATCGACTGGATGGAAACATGGAAGATAGAATTCAACGCAGAGTAAGTGACTAATATGGAAAGACAGAACACAGCATGATTTTGAAAAGTGTAGATGAACACAGAGACATTGGTGTTAATATATAAAGTTAATAGAGTGTTTAAAAAAGTATATGGTTTACTTGTGTTTATAAATATAGGAATAGAAGATAAAAACAGAGACCATGCTAGACCACGGGTTCGGCCTCAGCTGGAGCATTGTGGGTACTTCAGGACACCACACATCCTGTGAAAACATGTGGAGGCCTTTGAAAGTGTAGGGAGGGGTTTACCAGATTATCAGGGATGAGGGGCTCAGTAATGAGGAGAGGTTGGAAACGTTCTCCTTGGTACAGAGAGGTTTAAGTAGCGGCTTCATTGATGTTTTCAAGATGGTGGGGAGTTTTGAAAGAGTAGATACAGAAAAACTACTCCCTTTGATAAGCAGGTCAACCAGAGGCTTTAAATCATTTGCAAAAGATCAAGGGAAGAGATGAGGAGACTTCTCAGTTGTTAGGATCTGGAGCACTCCATTTGACATTGTGATGGAAACAGATTCTGTAAATAGATTTGAAAGGTAATTAGGCAGATACATGGGGCAGGATTCTCCGTTCCCCAATGCTTCGCCCCCTCCAAAACAGCGTCATCGCAGTGCACGCCGCACGCCGTTGGGACGGCCTCAGGGCTTCACCTGAAGGCCCTGCGCCTACGCTCCGCCCCTGATGGTCCGAGCTCCTGACCGCACGGTTGACGTGTGGTCTCAGTGGTCGCGAACCCACCGTGGCGGCTGCAGACTTTGTCCAGCGCCGTCACAGTCAGGCGGAAGCCATGCTGCTAGCTGAGGGGGGGCTTCGGCGAGGCCTGGAGGGACTGGTGGGGGGTGGCCAGCGAGTGACCAGGAGGTGGCGAAGGGGTATCCAGGGGGGGAAATCTGGCAGTTCGGGTCGGTGCATGGCCGGCTCACATTGTAAGGCACAACTGCTATAGGTCATCATCGTGCGCGCACCACGAACCCGGTAATTCTCCAGCCATTTATTTTGTGGAGGCCAGGCATTTTACATGGCGCGGCTGCAAGCCCCTCACTGGTCAGAGGATTGACGATGGGACGGCGCCGATGTTTTTGATGTGAAATGCAACGGATCCTCCAGACATAGCCTGAAAATGGTAGAATCCAGCCCTTGGTTCTGTTAAAAATCATCCAATGTCCTATTGAATGCCTCAGTTGAACGTGCCTGCACCACATTTACAGTCAGTGCATTCCAGACCCAAATCACTCACTGTGTGAAAAAGCTTTTTTCTCACATCACATTTGCTTATTTTGCAAATCAATTTAAATCTGTACCCTCTTGTTCTTGATCCTTTTACAAGTGAGAACAGTTTCTCCTGATCCACTCTGTCCAGCCTACTCATGATTTTGAACATCTCATCCCCTTAGCCTTCTTCTCTCCAAGGAGAACAGTCCCAACCTATCCTCATAACTATAGTTTCTCATTCCTGGGACCATTTTTGTAAACGTCTACTGGATGCTCTCCAATGTGTTCACATCCTTCCGACAGTGTGGCGCCCAGAACTGTACGCGATATTTCAGCTGAGGTCTACCGCATGTCTTGTTTAAGGTGAAGGCCCCGCCTTCTCAACCTTGCCCCTCACCTGAGGTGTGGTGACCCTTAGGTTAAACCACCACCAGTCAGCTCTCCCCCTCAAAGGGGAAAGCAGCCTATGGCCATCTGGGACGATGGCGATTTTACCTCACCTCTATCTGTACCTGTGTGAGTTCAGCATAACCTTCTTGCTCTTGCACTCGATGCCCTTATTAATACAGCCCAGAATACTTTATGCTTTATTAACTGCTCTCTCCATCTGTCCTGCTACCTTCAATGATCGATGTGCATGTACACCTCTGCTCATGCATTCCCCTTTAGACTGTTACCCCTTATTTTATATTGTCTCTCCATGTTCTTCCACAATCTTCCAAAAATACCTCCTTGCATTTTGAGAGAAAACCATGGATTTTATTTGCTTTATTATGGTCTTACCTACTTTTGCTGTTACCCTAATGAGCTCCCACAACAAGGTTCCCCTGCTCCCACAGTTTAAGATATACGTCCATACACTAATTTCAAAACCCTTCATATTTCTCCATATTGAACTGCATCTGCCACCTATTTGCCAATCCTGTTAGCCTATATTTTCCAATTGCAGTCTTTCACAGTTCTTTTCACAATTTAATTTGTGTTCTAATTTGATCTGATGAAGAAATTTTGTCATTCATCTCTCAGTTGCTAAACCTGGATTATTTGCGTCTCTGGTAAATAAGAATGGATTCAGCACAGCCCCATATGGAGCATTATCCACAGTATTGCGCCCGATACCTCTACCTTTTCTTTCTGTCCTCCAACTCTCCATCCATGTGACCAGGTTCCCTTCAATTCCATGCACTATCGGCAGGATTTCTCCGGTCATTTTGATTTACTTTTCCTGCTGGAAACACACTCCCGCCCGTGGGATTCCCGGTGGTGTGGGGTGGCCTCAATGGGAAATCCCATTGACAAGCGGCTGAAAGATAGAATCCCACAGTCAACGAATGGTACGCGGCTGAGAGACATGTGGCTGGGGGTACTAGAGAACCCAGTGTCTTAATACTAGTAATGCCAGTATTTCATAAAATGCTTTCTCAAAATCTATATAAACCACATTGACTCATTGCGTCATCAAATCTACTTTGATGTCAGGCTTGCCAAATCCTGGCTTTCAGAAAAAGGCAGCCATTATTTCTCCACATTAGCAATAACCATTTCACTGTCACTGCTGGAACTTTCACACAGCTCTCAATTACACTCGGAAATACATTGCTAACTCTACCTCTACGTGTCCAACACTTTTCAATTCCAATTCTTATTCGCTGTTGATTCCTCGTTTGTTAACAGATCTAAATCCTTATACAAAACTTTACCTGCCTCATCTCATCCCGCACTTATTTCTATTAGTTGCTGATCAAGTTAAAGAGCTTACTATTATGCTTTGTCATCTGCATGTCATCAACTCGTCCCCAGCGCACATTCTCCTTTGGTTTCTGATGGATTTTAGTTTTATTTAGTTTGCCACCTCGTCAAAGATTTCAGAAAATCCAAATAAACTATATAAAAAGGACTCAATTGTGCATGTTACCTGTACCATCCCTAAAGTTTGACAAGAAGAGCATTAGAATTCATGCTGGGCGTTATTATTATCCAGTGTATTCTCCCAATCTGGTCCTCAGCATGGTTTCCATAATTGCAACCATTATTAGTGTGAGGCATTAAGCCTGCTTCCTCAGCTTTGTCACACTTTGAAAATGCAAGCCTGTCAATATTTGTTTGTGGTGTTAGTGAAGAAATGGTAAAAACATTAGTAAGATGTTATTTTGTCCACCGTTTTAAAGGAGCCATTTATTTCGAAATGAGTTCTCACCTCAATTAAACAAGCAGACACATTCAGGACATGTGAATTAATGGGAAGCTGGATACAGATGAGGGAGAGAGCAATGGAAGGAGATGCAGTTTGATGACATAGGGTAAGACTTGACTCATATGAAGCAGAAAGAACAACACAGACGAGATGGTCCGAATGGCCTGTTTCTGTTTTGTAAATTCCCTGGCCATGTTAAATAATGCCCAGGTTTTAGATATTTCATGCTTTTTTGTTAATCTTGCAGAACCATGGGTACGCGATGAAACATTTCTCTAACCTCGCCCAAGCTACATTCCAGCAGTAAACCTTCAAAAGCCTTGGCTCCCAGAATCCCAGCATTGAGGACCAGAAATCCATTCCCTCTCACGCCCCCCGAGCCCCCACCCACCCCCGAACACCCCCCCCCCCCAAAAACTCCAGTCATCCAGTTGCTCCCACACTGGTTGTTATTTTTTCAGCCTCACTTTCATTTTGATATCTATATTCACCCATACCCAAAATCGCTCAATCTGTACACTTTATAAAATGACATAGCATAGAAGGTGGCCATTCAGCCCATCATGTCAGCTCTGGCCCTCTGAAAGAACTATCCAATTCATCCCAATTTTCTGCCGTTTCCCCACGGACCAATAAATTAATGTTGTTTCAAGTAAATGTTGAAAGTCACGATTGACCCTGCTTCCAAAACAATCTGCTGGATTATTTGTCAATGACCTTAAATCTGTCTGCTTTGGGTACCGCCAACCCTCCTGTCATTAGAAACATTTTTCTACCTAATTACTTGATTTAAACCTCTAGTTTTGTTGATGTGTTTGCTTGCCTTATACATCCTGGTGTTCAGGTTTTCTGTGAGCCATCTCTCCTCGCTACATCGCACTCAATTTCCTTTAGATCAGTGTGAGCTTGTTCCATTGGCATTGAATCGTTTTTGGAAATCTACTTCTGTCCTGGTCTCCCACGGGTGCCAAAAGCCTTCAGCTGTTTTGTTTTGTGACAAGTCGAGTCGTCCTTTGCCAACTTCAGGCAGACTTGGCAAAGTATCAGCTTCTTCAGGGAGAATGTGTGGTGTCTGACATCCATGTTCAGGATCAATGCCACCAGTGAAGTGGAAAAGAAAGCGTCTTCCAAAGCTTCACTTGTACCTGACGTGCCAAACAGTAATAATTTTTAAGCTTGTCTGCATCTCCCATATGTTTCTTGCGATCAAGTACAAATTGGTTCTGAGAGCAGCATCAGAAATCATCCTGTACAGCGTGGCAGTAAGGTCATCTCACTGCTGTCCACTGTTGTTAGCATACAGATGTCTTGCTTGTCATGTAGAGAACAGATGGCCCCACTGGAAAATTGCAATTCTCCTTTCAATTTCGTTTTTTTTTCTCCTTCTGTGATATCAAGTCCACTTTTCCTGTCAAACAGTGTTGTTCCATGGGCTCTATTCCTTTCCCGGTGCTAAGCATCAGACAGGACAGCCAAGCTGTGTCGAAACATTTCCCCCAGCGAGAAAAGCATGACAACATTTGTCATTGCTTGTCCGCTCTTAACAATTGCCAAGATAATTGTTCGCAATTTTATCTTCCTACTGTGTTAAACTTGTTGGGATCACGCACTTTGTATAAACAGTTTCCTCTCAATTGTATAACAATCTCATCAAGGGGAATATTTTCCCAACAGTTTTCAGGATTAAGAGTAGGATTGTCTTCATTTTGGCGGTCTAGGGTTTTAAGGTTCAGTTTGGGGAGCAATCTTCCACTCCTGGGGTTCAGATGGTGCCATAGATCATAGAATTTATAGTGCGGTGGGAGGCCATTTAGCCCATCGAGTCTGCACCGGCCCTTACAAACAGGCACAATCCTACTCAAGCCTACATATCGACCCGATCCCCGTAACCCCCACTTAACCATTTTGGACACTGAGGGCAATTTAGCATGGCCAATCCACCTAACCCACACATCTTTGGACTGTGGGAGGAAACCGGAGCACCCGGACGAAACCCACGCAGACATGGGGCGAACGTGCAGACTCCCCGCAGACAGTGACCCAGCCGGGAACGGAACCTGGGACCCTGGAGCTGTGAAGCAACTGTGCTAACCATTATGTTACCGTGCTGCCATGTCGGTGTAAGAAGCTGCCCAGGCTCCCAAGGTGTTAATTGTATTGTTAGAATTGTGAGGTTTACAAAATGATTCTGTTTTGGATTGTGCTCATAAATCTGAGTTAAAATGAAAGGGGGGTGGGGGGGGGGTTCATGCGACCATTCCAAATCCTGCCTCGCAACAAGTCTGGTTAGGTCAGGGGACCTGGTGGGCAAGGTGCAAAGGTCTCACACCTGGGAACAAAATACAAGGCCAACTCTGCAAACAGACTTGCTGGTTCTAAGCTTTTGGGCAGAAGGGAAAAGAGAGAGAAGAAAAGAAGAGCAGTTGGCGTGGTCAGCTGAGAGAAGAGGTTGCAGGTTCTTTGCGAGTTACCAAAGCCGGGTAGGGGAGGGAGACAGTCTCTATTCCAGGAGATACCTTTCGCAACCGTCTAAGGAATGCTCTACTGCCTTCAGAGATCTATTTACAAGCAGAACAAAGTTGTGTTCTTCAGGACTTCCCAGTGTGGTGTCATTCATTGAATATTTCCTGGTCAAATTGCTCTTTCCAAAGTTTAACACCTCACACTTTTCAGGATTAAATTCCATCTGCCACTTTTCTGCCCATTTGACCATCCCGTCTATATCTTCCTGTAACCCAAGACTCTCAGTCTCACTGTTAACCACCCAGCCTATCTTTGTGTCATCCACAAACTTGCTGATCCTACTCCCACATACTCATCTGAGTCATTCATATAAATGACAAATAATAGGGGACCCAACCCTGTGGTATGCCACTGAACAGACTAAAGCAGCCGTCTGTTATCACCCTCTGTTTCTTACAGTCCAGCCAGCTTTGAATCCACCTTATCAAGTTCCCCTGTATCCCATGTGAATTTGCCTTCTTTATAAGTCTCCCATGTGGGACCTTGTCAAATGCTTTGCTGAAAATCATGTAAACTACATCAACTGCACTACCCTCACCTACATACTTAGTCACGTGCTCAAAAAATTCAATCAAATTTGTTATGCATGACCTCCCTCAGACAAAGCCATGCTGACTATTGCTAACCAAACTGTGCCTCTCCTAGTGGAGATAGATACTCTCCTTCAGAATTTTCTCCATTATTTTTCCCTAGGAGGGGCAAAGAATTATTGGAGTGGGCTTTACTACTAAGGATGGATTAAGAAACCCTTTGACAACCGAGGGAAAGCTCTGGAGATGGTCACTCGAAGTTGCTACTCAGCAAAACAGGCAATCGTTAACCCACTGGAAGCTAGAAGAGACTTCGGATTGTTTGCTATAAGGACTGTAATTCTCAGGAAAGTACCATGTGCGATAAGTGTAAACAAGGAATGTTATTTACTGTAGTTTATAAGTACATGTTGCCGACAAAAATGGTTTTTAGTTCATGGCGTTTTAACCATTTGCTATTGTAAAATCTTTAAATGTGAAATCTTGTTGCATCATCATTTTCAGCTATTAACTGGAACCTTAAATTTCTTTTTGAACATTATTGGCCTCTGCAGGGAACATAGCAGCATTTTAATTGAGTGTTTAGTGATATTTAAAGGGTAGATATTAATTGGGTATTCACAGTGCTTCTATATATAGGATCAGCCAGGAGCTGTGGTTGTTGATTTGGAGGCACATGTTTGTAATGTGTGTCTCTGTAAATAAAAGCTTATAAAGTGCAGCAAGAGACAAATCCCACCCACTGGCAGGATTCACTGGTGCTGCTGAAGTCAATGGACTTTTGGCTAGTTCACTGGGACCCACCACGGTTGGGCCAGAAATCCTGGCCATGTGACTATCCTTCATCATGTGACTTTTTAAAATAGACAATAAAATGCCTGCATGAAACTTGGCATTAGACACTTTATATTCATAAATGAGACGATTTAACCCCTGCTTTGGGACCCTCGCACTAAACTAGTTATCAGTGAGCAGAGGCGATACTAGACCTTATCCCATATAGGTTACGCCATTAAAACAGGTAGTAGGATCAGCCGGAAAACTGGTCATCATTTTTTCACTGCACAGTTGTGGTAGTACAACTGGGGGTATTACGGTACCTTCAGAGGTGAGCTGCCATTGGTGCAGAGGACTCGCTGCCCATTGGCCCAGGTAAGTCATGTGCCTCTCAGCCGATTGGCTGAGATGTAGGTAGCTCCGCCCACAGGGCGGGATATAAGAACCCGTGTTCCCCGGCAGTCGGCCATTCTTCTGTACGTCTGCTGCCGGGCACACATCTTGTGTATTAAAGCCTTTTGTTTAGATCACATCTTCGCCTCGTGGTGCATCAATTTAATACACAAGTTTTAAAAAGATGGAGCTTCGTATCAAGCCGGAGTGCCTTCGACTCAGCCCACACGCAACAAATGCAACAGCTGCATTTAAACACTGGCTGGCGTGTTTTAACAGTTATTTAAACACAGCCGAAAACCGCCCGTCGAGGGAACAAAAACTTTAGGCCTCGCTGAGGCACAGGCCCTCGCCTCCTCTCTCAATATCGCCAACCGCAACGCCCGCGCATACGCTCCCGACCAGGCAGCGGCCCCCTGGGTGGCATGGAACACGACACCCCTCACCTCCGCAGACTCTGACCCCCCCAGGCCTGCGCCGCAGGGTGCCCCGATAAACCCATGGGGCCCCGCTGCTACTTTTGCGGCCAGGCTATGCACTCCCGCCAGCGCTGCTCGGCTCGCGCCGCAACCTGTAAAGGCTGCGGCAAAAAGGGCCATTACGCAACTGTTTGCCAGTCCAAGGCGGTCGCTGCAGTCCCGAGCAGCGACAGCAGGTCCCACCCCCCGCGCTCCTCATGCGCCCGCGCGACCTGCGGACCTCACTGCCCCCACCCCCCACCGCCACGAGTGATCACCGGGCTCCGCCATTGTGGGCCCCCAACGCCAGATACGATCCCCGGGTGCCGCCATTTTGGGCCCCCAACTCCACGTGCGATCCCAGGGTGCTGCCATTTTGTTCACCCCCAACCATGTGCAGCCGACGGGCGCCGCCATCTTGGATCGGCAACGAGGACCCCGCAAGTGACCACTCGCTGCCGGATGACGACTCGGAGTTCCTGCCATGACTCGCCTCAGTAACGTTGGATCAGTCACGGCCCCACACGCTTTCCACGGCGACCATGAAGGTTTTCCTCAACAGTCACGAGACGAGCTGCCTGTTGGACTCCGGGAGCACGGAAAGTTTTGTCCACTCCGCCACGGTAAGACGGTTCATCCGGTTAAACAAAGAATCGCTCTGGCCTCCGGTTCGCACTCGGTCCAGATCACAGGGTGCTGCATAGCGGACCTCACGGTCCAGGGGAGGGTGTTTAAAAATTATAAGCTCTTCGTCCTTCCCCACCTCTGCGCGGCAGCACTCCTGGGGTTAGATTTCCAGTGCAACCTCCAGAGCTTGACTTTCAAATTCGACGGCCCTATGCCCCCCCTTACTGTCTGCAGCCTCGCGTCCCTCAAGGTCGATCCTCCATCCTTGTTTGCAAACTTCACCCCGGATTGCAAACCCGTCGCCACCAGGAGCAGACGGTACAGTGCCCAGGACCGGACCTTCATCAGGTCCGAAGTCCAAAGGCTCCTGAAGGAGGGGGTTATCGAGGCTAGCAACAGCCCCTGGCGAGCACAAGTGCTGGTGGTTAAGACCAGGGAGAAAAATCAGATGGTCATAGACTCCAGTCAGACCATCAACCGATTTGCGCAGCTGGACGCGTACCCTCTCCCACGTATCTCTGACCTGGTTAACAGGATCACGCAGTACAAGGTTTTTTCCACGGTGGACCTTAAGTCCACCTACCACCAGCTCCCCATCCGCACGAGTGACCGTAAGTAAACTGCGTTCGAAGTGAATGGGCGACTCTGCCACTTTTTAAGGGTTCCGTTTGGTGTCATGAATGGGGTCTCGGTCTTCCAAAGGGAGATGGACCGAATGGTCGACCAATACGGTTTACGGACAACACTCCCGTATCTCGACAATGTCACCATCTGCGGTCACGACCAGCAGGACCACGACACCAACCTCCGCAAATTCCTCCGTACCGCAAAACTCCTTAACCTGACCTACAATAAGGATAAGTGCATGTTTAGCACCGACCGTCTAGCCATCCTCGGCTACGTAGTGCGTAACGGAGTGATAGGCCCCGACCCCAAACGCATGCGCCCCCTGATGGACCTCCCCCTCCCCCACTCCCCCAAAACCCTCAAGCGCTGTTTGGGCTTCTTTTCATATTACGCACAATGGGTCCGCAATTACGCAGACAAAGCCCGCCCCCTCATCCGGTCCACCACGTTCCCCCTGTTGATGGAGGCCCGCCAGGCCTTTAGCCGCATCAAAGCAGACATTGCAAAGGCCACAATTGCGCGCTATCGACGAGTCCCTCCCCTTTCAGGTCGAGAGTGACGCGTCTGATGTTGCTCTGGCGGCCACCCTCAACCAAGCGGGCAGACCCGTGGCCTTCTTCTCCCGGACCCTCCACGCTTCCGAAATCCGACATTCCTCGGTCGAGAAGGAAGCACAGGCCATAGTTGAAGCTGTGCGACATTGGAGGCACTATCTGGCCGGCAGGAGGTTTACCCTCCTCACAGACCAATGTTCGTGTGAGGATAGTACACAGAGGGGCAAGATAAAGAACGATAAAATCTTGCGGTGGAGGATTGAGTTGTCCACGTACAACTACAACATCTTGTATCGTCCTGGGAAGCTAAACGAGCCTCCCGATGCCCTGTCCCGCGGCACCTGTGCCAACGCACAAGTGGACCGCCTCTGAACCCTCCACACGGACCTCTGCCACCTGGGGGTCACCCGCTTTTTCTATTTCATAAAGACACGCAACCTGCCCTACTCCATCGAGGAGGTCAGGACAGTCACTAGGGGCTGTCACATCTGAACGAGCGCATCTTATAAAGACTTCCCGCCCCTTTGAACGTCTCAGCATGGACTTCAAGGGTCCCCTCCCCTCCAACAACCACAACACATACTTCCTCAATGTAATTGACGAGTACTCCCGCTTCCCGTTCGCCATCCGCTGCCCCGACATTACCACAGCCACCATCATCAAAGCCCTGCATACCATCTTCTCCCTGTTCGGTTACCCCGCATACATTCATATCAATCGGAGGTCCTCCTTTATGAGCGACGAGCTACGTCAATTCCTGCTCAGCAGGGGCATCGCCTCCAGCAGGACGACCAGTTACAGTCCCCGGGGTAACAGACAGGTCGAGAGGGAGAACGGTACGGTCTGGAAGACCGTCCTGCTGGCCCTACGGTCCAGAAATCTCCCAGCCTCCCACTGGCAAGAGGTCCTCCCAGACGCCCTGCACTCAATCCGGTCACTTCTCTGTAGCGCCACTAACCAAACGCCTCACGAACGTCTTCTTGTTTTTCCCAGGAAGTCTTCCTCAGGGACCCCGCTCCCGAACTGGCTGGCTACCCCCGGGCCCATTCTGCTCCGGAAACACGTGCGGTGCACAAGTCAGACCCGTTGGTCGAAAGAGTCCAGTTACTCCACGTGAACCTGCAGTACGCGTATGTGGAGTATCCCGACGGCCGACAGGACACGGTCTCCCTCCGGGACCTGGCACCCGCCAGATCTCGGCCACTCTCCCCAGCAGCAGCCACACCCCCGCCCCCCCGACACCCACTGCCCCCAACAACGACGCACCCACAGCTCAGCGGACAGGGACCCCCTCCCCGGCCTGGCCCCCGCTAGCTCCAACTATGGGTACGGACACAGAAACAAGATCATCGCTCCCAGAGTCAAGGATGACCACCGCTCCAACGTCACCGGCACCACTACGCAGGTCAAGCAGAACATCGAGTGCGCCCACTCGACTGATTGAATCGATGTGACCTACGGGTGGACTTCTGGCTGCGGATGGACTCTTGTGATTTTTTTGTTCTTTAACTGTTCACCCATTCCCCCCCCCCCCCCCCCCCCCCCCCCCCGATTATTGCACACTGTACATAGTTATTGTTCTGTTCTCCTCTTGAATAGTAGTTACGGGTCAGTGGGCAGCCATCGATGCAACGGCACGGCGTACACATCTCTAGTCATACTACCAGCCCCACGTACTCACGGGACACCACCCCCCTCATGCCCTTTCCCCCCCCCCGCTTCCTTTTCAACAAGGGGTGAATGTGGTAGTATGACTGGGGTATTACGGTACCTTCAGAGGTGAGCTGCCATTGGTGCAGAGAACTTGCTGCCCATTGGCCCAGGTAAGTCATGTGCCTGTCAGCCGATTGGCTGAGAGGTAGGTAGCTCCGCCTACAGGGCGGGATATAAGAACCCGTGTTCCCCGGCAGTCGGCCATTCTTCTGTACGTCTGCTGCCGGGCACACATCTTGTGTATTAAAGCCTTTTGTTTGGATCGCATCTTCGCCTCGTGTCCAATTGATGGTGCATCAACAGTTATATATACAGGCCTGTCATAAAATAAAAATGTCAGCTCTCAGTTGCTCATACCTCAAATGACGTTTAATCCATGATTTTAAGCAGAAAGGAGGTAGCAGGTAGATCATTCAAAATTAGAGAATGAAATGTGCCACCCCATTCTCACCATCTTCTGCCCACCAAATTGTGACTGGGGCCTTCAGATAGTTAGCCAAGATGTAGAATATCACTTGGACCCTCAATACACTGGTCAAATACCAACAGGACATGTGTGAGCTGTGTATGGTACGCCCATCCACTGACAGTATACCAGTTTTAAGTTGTGACGGTACGGTGGCACAGTGGTTCATACCCCTGCCTCACATCATCAGCCTTGGGTGACTGTCTGTGTGGAGTCTGCACGTTCTTCCCGTGTCTGCGTGGATTTCTCCCAGGTGCTCCGGTTTCCTAGTTCAGTCCAAAGGTGTGCAGGTTAGGTGGAGTTATGGCTATAAGGTATCAGAGTGGGCCTAGCTATGCTCTTTCAGAAGGCTGGTGCAGAATGAGCGGGCCGAACATTTCTTTCTTTTTTTGGAGCTGCTCAACACTGATGATGATGTGAGCTACCATTATAACATTACCATTTGGTCTCTTTCATCCCTGTGTCCCACTCTGTGTGATTGCGCATACAATCGCTGAGGTTAAAAATGGCCACTGAGATCATTCTGCGCATATGCAGGGTTTGTTACAGACAGAGAGTGATCTCCCATATCGGAGACTTGATTGATTTTTACTTCTAAAAGTCTGTTTTGTCAAACAGGTATTGTAAGGGCCCATCCTGTTGATTCCCTTAATTTCCATTTCTTTATTTTTGCTGTTATCATTTTGATCCATAGATGCGCAATGAAATGAAAATCGCTTATTGTCACGAGTAGGCTTCAATGAAGTTACTGTGAAAAGCCCCTAGTCGCCACATTCTGGTGCCTGTCCAGGGAGGCTGGTATGGGAATCGAACCGTGCTGCTGGCCTGCTTGGTCTGCTTTAAAAGCCAGCGATTTAGCTCAGTGAGCTAAACCAGCCCCTGGTTGATCCCCCTAATGAACATGTATCTTGAGATCGAGAAGTGAAGAATTCAACAGAGAACATTGTGCTAGCCTTCGGACAAGCAGGACTCTAAAGTTTTCGGCACCCAAGAGATTGGTGGGACGCATGGTGATTGGTTGGGTGGTGGTCAACAAATTCTGCCCAGTTACAGATTGATTGGATCCTACCCGAGTGGGATGATTTTTTCAGAGAACCAAGAAAGAACAGTTGGTTACTGAACACTCAGAGGAAAGGTCCTGCTCTCTCTCTCATGTTTTCTCCAAAGAAGCTGTATAGCTGCTGTATTTCTGAAACACGAGAGACCTGAATGAATCTACAGTGCAAACCATTACAGACTGGAAACAGAAACCTCAAACTGACAGCCTCCATTGACGCAAGGTGTGGTAGAAAACAACCATCTGAAACAATGATTCTGATCCTTTTTTACTTTTATCATTATTTTTCACCCCTCTTTTCCCCTCTGTGTTTGTCTGTCGTGTGTGTGTGTGTGTTTGAGAGAGTGTGGGGGTTAAGAATTAGATAATAGTTAACCTGTTATATCTGCTGTATTTAATTATAGTTACTGTTTCAATAAAATTATTTGTGATCAAACTTACAAACGTGGCAATGGCAATTATTGGACACCCAAGGGCCAAAGACTTTCTGAGAATTATTTATTAATTTTAATTGTGTTGTGACTCTGTGTCAAGTGGGGCTAGAATTGGCCGCGCACGAGCCCAGGGTGTCGTAACAGTATCAAGCCAAAGGTTAAAGATGGGAATAATTGCCCTATAGTTAGGCTTTAAATGTGTTATCCGAAATCCAGGAACATCCAAACTCTGGCACAATCTTGATCCCAGTGTTGCTGAATTTAAGATACTGCACCGATAATTATTATTTCAGTGAAGGAACGTGCTGGAGGTCATCCAAAGAATGGACATGCTGGGTTCTTTTTAGTGATTTTCTTTCTCCTTCTCGCCCTTATAAGAGTTGATTGTTGCAATCCCATCCCTCTTAAAAGCCTTGGCATTAATTAGCAATTCTCTGAAAGTATTAGCTTTCTCAAGAAATTCAAGTTGAATTCTTCCTGCCCTCCATAGTCCTGCCAAAGTCAATGAATGAGTTCCAGACCCCGACAACTGTCTGGGTGAAGATAATTTTCCTCATCTCCCTCCTAATCTTTCTATCAATCATTTTTAATCTATGCCCCCAAGTCAGTAGCCTCTCTGCCAAGGTTACTGAGCAGTTTCCATCTACTCAATCAAATTTACCCTCAGCCTCCTCTGTTCCAAGGAGAACAATCCCAGCCTAGGAAAACCTTTCCTCATGACTGCAATATCCTCGTAAATCTCCCTCTGTGACCTCACTAGTGCAATTACATCCTTTCTGCAATGAGATGACCAGACTGCACACAGTTCTCAAGATGTGGCCTAACTAATGATTTATATAGTTCCAGCATAACCTCTTATATTCTCTAGCTTGACTAACAAAGGAAAGGATTCCAAATGCCGCCTCAGCCTTTTTAATCGAAGTGCCCTGCTGCCTTCATGGGTCTGTGGATGTTCACTCCAAAGTCCTGCACTTCCTCCACACCTGTCAGTATCCTCCCATTTATTGTGTAATCCTTTGCTGTGTTTGAGCTCCTTAAATTTATCACCTCACATTTCTCTGGGAGGAATCTCAATTTCCCCTTTACTGCCCACCTGACCAGTCCATTGATGTCTTCTTGCAGTGTACAGCTCTTCATCAAATGGGCAGTCAATTTTGTGTCGTCTGCAAATTTCTTGATTATTGCCTCTCCATATATGTTCAAGTCATTAATATACACCTTGAAGGAGACCTGTATCTCAATGTCAGGTACAGAGACCGTGAGAACACTAGCTCCTTCAGTGTTCTTTCATGAGTGTACTGATCTGATTAGCTGGTCTTGCATGAATGACTATGATCCACTCACTTATGTTAAGAAATATCAAATGCCTTCAGTACTTTATCTATAGATTTAAATATTTGTATCTGGTAGCCTAATTTCACCATTGGTGGTTTCGATGCTGCTGGTGAGATTAGCGTTCCTCCTCTCCATGGAAAGGATTCAGACACGTGATTCCATTCTTCCTGATGTATTCCATCACCTGAGGCCAGAATATCATCTATTGGAAAGGGGCAGATCAGAGACATGGGACTGGATTCACCGTTTGTGACACTAACCCCCGGCTCCCAGGATAACAGGAGCTGGAGAATGGCTGGGTCCATGGCCTTGCAGCGGTCGCACCGTAAAACACGGCACCGGCAGTGCGCAGACCCGACCTGCCAATTACTGGCCACCCCCCACTAGTACCCCCCAGCCCTCGTGGAAGCCCTCCCGGCCAGCAGCATGGCTCCCTCAGCCGCTACGCTGGGTTCCCGACTGCTGAGACCACAAGTGAATTGTGGTCCCTTGATTAATAAGGGGATCAGGGGTTATGGGGAGAAGGCAGGAGAATGGGGATGAGAAAAATGTCAGCCATGATTGAATGGTGGAGCAGACTCGATGGGCCGAGTGGCCTAATTCTGCTCCTATGTCTTATGGTCCTATGGTCTTATGAACCGTGCCATGGAACTTGGCCCATCGGTGGCAGTGAATTGCGGAGGACCCAGAGAATAAAGGGTCAGGTCCACTAATGATATGGTAACAGTGCTTATACATCGTGATTTTGGTGTCGGAGGCCATTCTCCACCCAATCGCGTTCTGCGATTTCGGCGTCGGCCAACGGTGAATCCAGTCCATGGCTTTTCGGAAAGTGCATTCGTGCCCTAGGCTCAGAGAATCTTTTGGTGACGGGTGGGTGATAGGCACCAGGTTTATTTCGGATGGTCAGGGTTTACTGGAAATGAGCGAGGAGCAGTGCTGACCTGTAACAACTGTCGGTTACAAGTGGGAAATATCCTCCACTGTTATTATGTAATATGGAATAGATCAGGAAAGGGTCGTTACCCATCTGGTGCTTGTTGGGCTACTGATGGTTGAACGTGAATAATCTTTACATCTATTTATCTTTAAATATGGAATGATCTTTCAGCCAGCTGGGATAACATCAAGCAGCTTACAATCCTCCAAATCAGGCCAATGTTTTAGTTCTCCTTGATGCTATGGAGTTCCACAGTTGTTAGACAAATGCTTATCCTCCATGAATCGGTAAGGGCTGAAGCCTTAACTAAAATATGGCCTCATAAATCACAAAAGATGGTGCAACAGCATAGGTCAGCGGTGTGGAGCTTAAATCCTTGTGATGCTGATACCTGTATTCTGAGATTGGCAGAACTGGACAAAGGGCAGGGAAGATCAACCATCAGAGTTCTGAGCAAACATCAATATCCTGACATGAACACTTTCAAAGATGCACTCACATTAGTTTAACATTGTTACAAAGTGATCTTGGCGTCAGCCAACTGCAAAATGCATGGAGTGTAAATGGAGATCGAGCACTCCAAATGTGATGATTTATGCTCCAGGGAATCTCCCTCCATTTCATTCCAATACTAGGTCAGATGCGAACTCCAGATTTAGGCAGGATACATGTAGCATTAGTACAATGTGAAGCTACACTTAATTATTCATTATTAATTAATAGCTTTATCCTGTGCTCAGAGAAATTATTTTGCAACAGCTAAATAAGAGGAGGTGGAAGCCATTCAGCCCCTCAAGCCTGTTTTACCATTCAATTCGGTCATGGCCGCTTTATACCCCAACTCCATTGACCCGACCAACTTCAGTCTTGAGAGTCCAAACTATTCCGCATTCACCAAATGGAGCATTCCACAATTCCATTTCACCTTGGTGACCTGAAGTTACTCCACTAATTTTTTCTCCACTCTCATTTTAAGAGGAAGTAATTTCTCTGGATCCATTCTATCAAATTCCCTTTTCATTTTAATGATCTGGATTAGATCCCCCTCATTGTCAATCCAGTAGGGTTGTGGAATGTTGTTACATTATTAAGCGGATGAGAAATAATCAGCACAAATTATATAGACTTTTGTGAAGTTAAACCACCAGCAGCGATAAACCATTTTTACACTAGTTTTGCTGAAAACGTATTCTAGTTCACAGTTAACTATGAGCTGATTGTTTGAGTACTGCCTTTGAGAATATGAAACTTCTTCAATTCAATGTCTTTACAATGAACTCATATTGGCTGCTCAGCCAATGAGGACGTTGTGCTTTGCTCTGCTGTGTGTGACCCATCGCCCAACAGTGCGTCCTGTTTGACATTGCTACCTATAGCATAGTTGAAAGGAAGCTCGAATCTTCAATGAAAGCCTTTCAGTTCTGCCTGAGATGGAGCATACTTTGCCTTCGCCCTGTAAATTCCCCCATGGCTTTTCAATGTAACAATGTAAGCTGGGAAGCTACAGATTTCGTACTTTGTTTTTAACTTTTCAGCCAAACAGTTCCTTTTTGTGTTCCCTCCTGATGGAGAACTGGATTAGATTTCTCGTCGCATTATTAAATTCAAATCACTGCCACCCAGGTGTGGCCTTTCTAAAGGTGCACCTGGCTCCATTTGACTCCTGTGGGTTCAACACCAGCAAGTGTCTGTGCAAATCGATGGTGGCAGTCTTCTGTTGGTAAAAGGATGCCTTATCCACCTATTTACCTCAGCTTGTTGTCTTAGGGTTCCTTCAGCAGGTTTTTGTATATTTATAAGTGTCGGTGCACCAGTTAGCATTACCCTGTCCTCAGGTTCAGAGGGATCACGTTTAAGCTACACACCAGAAGTTGAGCAAAACCTCTTGGCTGATTCTTGAATACAGGAGTGCTGTTCTTTTTTTTAATATACTTAAAAAAAAATTTAGAGTACCAAATTCATTTTTTCCAATCCGAGGCCAATCCACCTAGCCTGCACATCTTTGCGTTGTGAGGGCGAAACCCACGCAAACACGGGGAGAGTGTCCAAACTCCACACGGACAGTGACCCAGAGCCGGGATCGAACATGGGACCTAGGCGCCGTGAGGCAACTGTGCGAACCACTGCGCCACCATGCTGCCCCCAGGAGTGCTGTTCTGTCAGTGGTGCTGTCATTTGGACAATATGTTAATCTGGTGGATGGCACAGTGGCACAGTGGTTAGCACTGCTGACGCACAGCACTAGGAACCTGTGTTCAATTCCAGCCTTGGGCGACTGTTTAGAGTTTGCACGTTCTCCACGTATCTGCGTGGGTTTCCTCCGGATGCTCTGCTTTCCCCCCGCAGACGCAGACTAGGTGGATTAGCCACCCTAAATTGTCCCTTAGTGTCCAAAAGGATGAGTGGGGTTACTGGGAAAGGATGGGGTGTTGACTTTGGTGGCGTTCTCTTTGGGAGGGTTGGTGCAGATTTGATGAGCCGAATGGGCTCCTTCTGCAATGTAGGGATTCTATGATGCCCCGTCTACGTCTCAAGTTGATATAGCAGACTCTATGGCACTACTCTGAAGAACAGTGAGACGCTTTCTTTCTCAGACTTCCCAATTCTCAGTCTTCATCAAACCTCTGACCATTCAGTCATTCATTTCATTCTGTTTTGGGGACATTGTTCTGTTCAGGTATGTATGGCAATTACTGAAAAGGGCAGTGGGTGTAAACAATTACCATATACAGCAGTGGCTGTGTACAATTTTGATACAGGTAGCTATGTACAATTTCCATAAAGGAGAGTCGCAGACCACAATTCTTATATATCGCAGTGTCTGTATGACAATTGTATATATATCAGTGTTTGTATATAATTCCCATTTACAACAGCATCTGTATATAATTCCTATATACTGCAGTATCTGTATACAATTCCTGTATACTGCAGTGTCTGTATACAATTACTTTATACTGCAGTGCGGGTGTACAATTCCTGTATACTGCAGTGTCTGTGTACAATTACTTTATACTGCAGTGCGGGTGTACAATTCCTATATACTGCAGGTCTGCATACAATTCCTATATACAACAGTTCTGTATATAATTCCTATAAACAGCAATGTCTGTATACAATTCTTATATACAGCAGTGTCTGTATACAATTACTTTATACTGCAGTGCGGGTGTACAATTCCTATATACTGCAGGTCTGCATACAATTCCTATATACAACAGTTCTGTATATAATTCCTATAAACAGCAATGTCTGTATACAATTCTTATATACAGCAGTGTCTGTATACAATTACTTTATACTGCAGTGCGGGTGTACAATTCCTATATACTGCAGGTCTGCATACAATTCCTATATACAACAGTTCTGTATATAATTCCTATAAACAGCAATGTCTGTATACAATTCTTATATACAGCAGTGTCTGTATACAATTCCTATATACAGCAGCGTCTGTATACAATTCCTGTATACTGCAGTGTCTGTATACAATTACTTTATGCTGCAGTGCGGGTGTAAAATTCCTACATACTGCAGGTCTGCATACAATTCCTATATAAAACAGTTCTGTATATAATTCCTATAAACAGCAATGTCTGTATACAATTCTTATATATAGCAGTGTATGTATACAATTCCTATATACAGCAGTGTCTGTATACAATTGCTGTATACTGCAGTGTCTGTATACAATTCCTATATACAGCAGTGCCTGTATACAATTCCTATATACTGCAGTGTCTGTGTACAATTCCTGTATACTGCAGTGTCTGTATACAATTCCTGTATACTGCAGTGTCTGCATACAATTCCTATATACTGCAGTGTCTGTATACAATTCCTGTATACTGCAGTGTCTGTATACAATTCCTATATACTGCAGTGTCTGTATACAATTCCTATATGCTGCAGTGTCTGTATACAATTCCTATATACTGCAGTGTCTGTATACAATTCCTGTGTACTGCAGTGTCTGTATACAATTCCTGTATACTGCAGTGTCTGTATATAATTCCTTTATACTGCAGTGTGTGTGTACAATTCCTATATACTGCAGGTCTGTATACAATTCCTATATACTGCAGGTCTGCATACAATTCCTATATACTGCAGTGTCTGTATACAATTCCTATATACTGTAGTGTCTGTATATAATTCCTATATACTGCAGGTCTGTATACAATTCCTATATACAACAGTTCTGTATATAATTCCTATAAACAGCAGTGGCTGTATACAATTCTTATATACAGCAGTGTCAGTGTACAATTCTTTTATACAATAGTTCTGTATACAATTCCTATATACATCAGTGTCTGCATACAATTCCTATACACAAGAGTGCCTGCATGCAGTCCCTCTTCTGGCAAAGGCTGTATTCAATTTCTATATATGTCAATGGCTGTGTACAATTCTTACAAACAGCAGTGACTGTATGGAATTCCTGTATACAGCAGTGCCGGTATACAATTCCCACATCAACAGATGTGTACAATTCCTAAATATGGCCGTGTTTGTATTCAATTTGTATATACAGCAGTGCCTATATACAGTTCCATTAAAGATACTGGTTGTGCATAATTTGTACATACAGCAATTACTCTGTACAGTTCCTATATACAACTGTTTCTGTATGCATGTGAATTCATATAAATTCTAAATGTGGCAATGACATGCATTCAATTCCGATGTATCACAATGGCTTTATGTAATACATATATAGGGCATTGGCTGTATACAATTCATGTCAAGGAAGTGCACACACTCACTGTCATATAATATGTTGTGACTGTATAATCCTTATATATGTTAATGGATGTATTCAGTTCCTATATACAGCAATGGCTGTACACAATTCCTATATAAATGGCTGGAATTCTCCCCCGTCGGGAATCTCTGTTCCCGTCGGCAGCGCACCGCCACGTGTGGGTTTCCCGGCATTGTCGGGTGGCTACAATGGGAAATCCCATTGACAAGTAGCGGGAATAGAGAATCCCACCACCAGTGAATGATGTGCTGCCAAGAGACACATGGCTGGGGAACCGAAGGATCTATCCCAATTTCTACAACAGATTATGGCTGTGTACAATTCCTACAATACCTATGTATGGGTACTATTGCTGGATTTGGCAGAGGCTTCATGCAATTCCTATACATGGTTGCTTACAATTCATATATACAGCAGTGCCTTTATACAACTCAAAAATATGGCAGTGAGTGTAACAATTCCTTGACAGAACAGTGTCACTTGACAGAACTATTCGTATAGAACATAGAACATAGAACAGTACAGCACAGAACAGGCCCTTCGGCCCTCGATGTTGTGCCGAGCAATGATCACCCTACTCAAACCCACGTATCCACCCTGTACCTGTAACCCAACAACCCCCCCCCCCCCCCCCCCCCCCCCCTTAACCTTTCTTTTTAGGACACTACGGGCAATTTAGCATGGCCAATCCACCTAACCAGCACATCTTTGGACTGTGGGAGGAAACCGGAGCACCCGGAGGAAACCCACGCACACACGGGGAGGACGTGCAGACTCTGCACAGACAGTGACCCAGCCGGGAACTGAACCTGGGACCGTGGAGCTGTGAAGCATTTATGCTAACCACCATGCTACCGTGCTGCCCATAATGTACAGTATGTGGCCATATACTATTTGTGTGAACAGCGGTGTCTGTATACAATTCCTATATACCATAATGGCTCTATACAATTTCCATAAATGATAGAGTCTGTGTACAATTCCTCTGTACAGCAGTGTATGTGTACAATTATTATATATAGCAGTGCTGTATGCAATTGCTAAACATGGCAGTGGCTGTGTACAATTGCTATACACAGCACTGTCTGTACACAATTCCTCTATACGACAATAGCTATACACTCAAAAAATGAAGGGACTAAGGTATAGAGGCAAAGAGTGGAATCTTACCAGAATTTGGCAAAGTGGCAGGCTCAGTCAGGAGGCTGGGGCGAAATTCTCCGCCCCCAGCAGGGTCGGAGAATCGCCTGGGGCCGCAGAAAATCCGGCCCCCGCCGTGGCTGAGATTCTCTGCCACCTGGGAAGTGGTGGTGGTGGGAATCTCGCCACTCCGACCGGCGAGGCCCCTGCGGTGATTCTCTGGCCCGTATGGGCCGAAGTCCCGCCACTGGGAGGCCTCTCCTGCCGCCGAGGTTTGAACCACCTCTGTAACGGCAGGATCAGCGGCGCGAGCGGGCCCCCAGGGTCCTGGGGGGGGGGGGGGTTGATCGAACACCCCCACGGTGGCTTGGCCCGCGATCGGGGCCCCCTGCTCAGACTCCGGGCCAGTGCCTTGGGGGCACTATTTCTCTTCCGCGGCCGCCACGGCCTCCGCCATGGCGGAAGCGGAAGGGAAACCCACATCGTGCATGCGCCGGCAATGACATCAGCGGCCAGCTGCCGCTGACGTCACCGCCGGCGCAGGCGCCGACCGGCGAAAACCTTTCGGCCAGCCCCGCTGCCGGGGGCGCCGGTTTTTTGTGCCAGTCTTCTGGTGCCAACCGCTCCGGCGCGGGGCTGGCCCCCAAAGGTGGGGAGAATTCCCCACCTTTGGGGAGGCCCGACCCCTAAGTGGTTGGCGCCACTCCCCTACGCCGGGACCCCCCGTCACGCCGGGTAGGGGAGAATCCCGCCCCAGGGGTGTAACTTTCCAGTTGCACAGACCAGCTTTTTCACGGAATCTTGAACCTTTTTGTGAAAAAAAAATGAGTGGGAGTGGTTTACGCTGTCACACTGGTGGATGGGGCATCAGAGGGTCGGGAACCGCTCCAAAGAGAACAGGGTGCCATCTTCAAAGGACGCCCTGATCAGCTCTGTAACCTAACGGCTCCCAGCCCCCATCACAGAGTTATCGGGTCTCTCCACTCACTTCCCCTGATATTTAGCCATGATGTGGAGAAGCCGGCGTTGGACTAGGGTGAGCACAGTAAGAAATCTCACAACACCAGGTTAAAGTCCAACATGTTTGTTTCAAACACTCGCTTTCAGAGCACTGCTCCTTCCTCAGGTGAACATCATTCATCTGAGGAAGGAGCAGTGCTCCGAAAGCTAGTGTTTGAAACAAACATGTTGGACTTTAACCTGGTGTTGTAAAGCTTCTTACTGGATATTTAGTGACAGGGATCATTTGGCAGAGGCCCGCTATGACGTTGAGGTTAATTCAGATTTATTAAAATGAGGTTCACACCCTACGTGAGCTCAGGATCGTGGCCAAAGAGGAAGAGATAGGCACCGATGGGGGGCAGAGTCCGCAGTGTAGCCCGGCGGACCTGGTTGGTCACGTGGGTACTAACCATGCTGTAGTGGGCGTATTGCTACTGCAATTCACCACTGTTTGTATTGTATTATGTTGATGCCCCTGGGGGCTCCGCCTGTGGCTTCGCCCCCTTGGGGGTGGTATATAAACCTGCAGCCTGTAGGTGGCACTCAGTACAGAGCACTCGCAGGCAGGCACAGATCCAGCTTATTAAAACCACTGTTCACATCTACTAATCGTCTTGTGTGAATTGATAGTTGCATCACATGCTAACATGATGGCATTTCACCCACTGCGGGCAATGAATATTGAAATTCAACCAGCAATGGTAGCCTTCCTCCTAGTCATCGCAGCCCTGGGGGATGCTCTGAGGCTGTACGAACTGGAGCTGCCCGAGGAGGAGGAAGCTGCAGCAGTGAAGTGTTGCCCAGAAGAACAGAAGGCAGCCGGTTAGGATGGAGTACCAGCCGCCCAACAGGCCGAGGAGGAGGATGTGCAAAGGAGGCACCAAATGAGGCAACAGTGTACCAACAGCGCCTGTCATTCGAGAACTTGACGGACTGGGCATGCCATCGAAGACTCCGGCTGAGCAGGGGGACAGTGTGACATATCTGCTAGATCATGGCACACCTGGCACCGTGGTGGGTATGGGGGAGGGCATCCGCTCCCGTTGGCCGTCAAGTTGACGGTCGCATTGAACATTTCCAGCCCGTCGCCAAGTGGGGAATGTCCGGCATCTCACAGACCTCGGTGCACAGGTGCATCCGTGCCATCACGGAGGCCCTATGTGCCCACTTGGCACAATACATCCATTTCAATGTGGACCGAGCCCACCAGGATGCCCGGGCAATGGGGTTCACCACCATCGGCGGGATGCTCCGGCTCGGCGTCAACACTTAGGCCGGGATTCTCCTTTCCGGGGACTAAGTCCCCACACCGGCGGGAAAACCGGCACCAACGACTCACCTGTCTCGGGGGCTAGGTGGAAGCAGGAGGCGTTTGATGTGTTAGGCAGGTTGGTTTGACGTGGACTGCACTTGATGCAGTGTGGCAAGAGACAGACCTCTAACACTGGAGACGATCCAACACGATTTTATTCAACATTATAACTAATATACATGATCAGCTGTGGGTTGACACTATACTGAACTGACTGGAGACCTGGTACTAGCCTGACCAGACTTACTACCTACCACATGGTGCTTGCACTGGCTAGCTCGTGGACTCTGACTGTCTCAGTGGCTGGGTCCAGAGAGAGCGGGAAACCTAGTGCCCTCTGGCTTTATAGTGGTAGTGTCCTGTCTGGTGATTGGCTGCTCTGTGCTGTGTGCTTACTGGTCATCCTGTGTGTCGCCAGCCAGCGCTGAAGGGACTGTGCGAGTTTGCATGCGCCAAAGGGCTGGCGTAATCTCACACATGGGCGGAACCGCCGGCGTGTTTTGGCGCATGCCTTCTCTTGTCCGCGACGGCCATGGCGGCGCCCTACAGGGGCCGGCACGGAAGGAAGGAGTGCCCCGACGATACAGGCCCGCCCACAGATTGGTGGGCCCCGATCGCGGGCCAGGCCACCGTGGGGTCTCCCCCCCCCCCCGCGCCGGGTTGGAGAATCCTGCCTTTAGTCTCAGGAACTGAGAACTCGGCTGCAGATTTTTACATGAGCTTGATTTCTGAAACTCTGAATATTAAAGGTGTTTGGCGAGTAACGCTCACCCACCTCACTCATTTACTTGGGCCTGACTGAAAAAATAATTAAATTTGATGCTTACCATTTGAAAGACTACTAGATGAATCAGAAGTGGTTAAATTGGTCAATGAAGAGCAAAACAATGTTTATTTAATGCATGACAGCACCTTAAATATGTCCATAGTTATGGGTTTATAATAAACGGTTTATTTTTAATCATTCAAGCCTCCAGATCAAACAATCCAGAAGTTGACATATTTGATATCCCAGTCATCATTATGTTTGCAAGACCAACAGTGGGTTTTGAACCCACGGACACCTGAGTGTGTTACCAAGTGCACCAAGCAAGCAGGTACAAAGAAAGCTGTGAGCTCAGTTCAAGGTTAGTTAGAAATGGAGTTAAAAAGAAGTCCAGGATATCCGAAGTGAATTGTATATGATATACTGACTGTGAATTCTAAATGATAAGTTCAAATGTTTTATTTATTGTTATAGAATTAAACATATCAATGAAAGAGAATTGTCTAAGGTAGTGTTTTTCAAACTTTATTTCCTGGGATCTACTTTACCAACCGGTCGACCTTTGGGACCCATCCTGGCTGACCTTTGTGACCCACGCTGGTTAACCTTCATGACACACCATTATTGCTTACCTTTAATGACACAGGTGAGGCTGCTTGGTCCTCACACTCCCACTTGCTTTATCTTTCAATGTCACATTTCTGCCAAGGATTTCAGATGATTTAAGGTCTCGCTGCATTATTTGAAAAAAGTCAAGCAGCGGGATTCTCCTAAATCGGCGCAATGACCCGACGCTGGCGTCAAAATCATCACGAAGCACTCCGGCGTCGGGCCGACCAGAAGTAGCAAAATCCTCTGCCCCGGAAGGGGCCAGCTCTGGCGTGATGCCAAGTGCATCGGCGTGACCCAGAACGGGGTCACAGACGCGCACGGCGTCGCTCCTCAACAGACGTCACCGGCGGAGAGAGGGCAACGCTGGGACATGGCCACCAGCCGCAGAGTGCCGAGGTTACATGAGCGGGACATCGAGGTGCACCTGGACACAGTGGAACAGAGGAGGGAGGCCCTGTACCCCGGACATGGCCGCAGGGTCGCATCAAACGTCAGCTGGCGCCTGTGGAGGGAGGTGGCAGAGGCCGTCAGTGCCATGGCAGTACGGCCAGGACAGGCAGGCCAGTGCCACATGAAGGTTAATGACCCATTCAGGGCAGCCAGGGTGAGTACCACCCCAACCCATCCCCCCCCCCCCCCCCCCCACCCCAGGACAGGCGGCACAGCCCTAGCTGAAACCGACATGGCTGCACCCACCCTTCATTGGCAGGATAGGCTGTGAACCTCTGCCAACATACACACAACTGCTGGTCTGCAATGTCCGCCTAACACCATTGACCTTTTCTCTGCTACCCCCCCCCCCCCCCCCCCCCTCCACAAGAGAAGCGCACCCATAACAACCGGGAGCATGACAGGACCGGAGGGACTCCACCTGAATTGCGCACCCTCACCATTCATGAAGAGAGGGCCCTGGACCTTGCAGGCGGGCCCGAGGACCGGGAGGTTGCAGATGCAGAGATCGGGGACGCAGCACCAAGTGAGACCCCCTCTCTGCCTGACACCGCCCCAATCCTCCCATGATCCCCCTTTTCCCTTCCCCATCCCCCTTCCCCATCCCCCCGCCACACCCATCACCCTTCCCCCAACCCCCTTCCCTCTTTCCTCATCCCCCCTTTCCCCATCCCCCCTTCCCCCATCCCCCTTCCCCCTTCCTCGAGAGTAAGATGTAATCGAGGCTTTATTACACTGAGATGTGTGGCCTCCTGCAGCAGCTGACGAAATGGCTACTGTACGGGGAGCACACATATTTATACTCCGCCTACTGGGCGGAGCCAGCAGGCAGGGATCTACCCCCGTACCTGTAGTACAGGGGCCTTACTGTGAAACACATATATATACAGTATATACATCAGTGGTGAGTACCACATTCACCTCCTGTTAAAAGAATGAGTCCAGCGGGGGTGCTGGAGAACTATATGCAGAAAGTTGTGTTTAAAATTACAGATAATATTACAAATTCAGGCAGTCCACTGCCTTGATCTGCCGTCGAGAGCGCCTCAGTGCTGGTGGCAACTCAGGTGGCGGCTTGGTCTTCGATGACTCCGGGAACGTGTTGAAATCCTCTTCATCCCCGGGCGGGAGCAAGGGAAGGACGGATTGTCCCGAAGGCGGGGGCTGCAGTGGGGTGCGCTGAAGGAAGGGAGGGTGGCGCCGGAGCAAAGGGGGGTGTGTGTGTGGAACCAGCTGGTGCCAGGTCCCTGAGGGAGACTGTGTCTTGGCGGCCGTCGGGGTATGCTACATAGACATACTGTGGGTTGGCGTGGAGTAGCTATACCCTCTCAACCAACGGGTCCACCTTGTGGAGTCGAACGTTTCTACGGAGGAGAATGGGTCCTGGAGCTGCCAGCCATGTTGGGAGCGAAACCCCGGAGGTGGACTTCCTAGGGAAGGCAAAGAGGCATTCATGGGGGTTTCACAGGAGCGACCGAATGGAGTGAAGTGCGTCAGGGAGGACCTGCTGCCAGCGGGAGGCTGGGAGACTTCTGGACCTTAGGGCCAGCTGGACGGCCCTCCAGACTGTCCGTTTCTCCCACTCCACCTGCCCGTTTCCCCTAGGGTTGTAACTGATCGTCCTGCTCGAGGCAATGCCCCTGTTGAGCAGGTACTGGCGCAGCTCATCGCTCATAAATGAGGATCCCCAGTCGCTGTGGACGTAGGCGGGGAAACCGAACAGAGCGAAGGTGGTGTTGAGGGCTTTGATGACGGTGGCAGACGTCATGTCGGGGCATGGGACGGCGAAGGGGAATCGTGAATATTCATCGAGCACACTGAGGAAGTACGTGTTCCGGTCGGTGGAGGGGAGGGGCCCTTTGAAGTCCACACTGGTGTTCAAAGGGGCGGGAGGCCATCACCAGCCGTGAGTGGTCTGGCCGGTAGAAGTGCGGTTTACACTCCGCGCAGACCTGGCAGTCTCTGGTAATCGCCCTGACTTCCTCGATTGAGTAGGGCAGATTGCGAGCCTTGATGAAATAGTAATAACGGGTGACCCTGGGTGACAGAGATTGTCGTGCAGGGTCCGGAGTCGGTCCACCTGTGCGCTGGCACATGTACCTCGGGATAGGGCATCGGGGGGTCGTTGAGCTTACCGGGGCGATACAAAATCTCGTAGTTGTAGGTGGAGAGCTCAATCCTCCACCTCAAGATTTTATCGTTTTTGATCTTACCCCGCTGTGTGTTATTAAACATGAAGGCAGCCGACCGTTGGTCAGTGAGGAGAGTGAATCTCCTTCCTGCCAGGTAATGCCTCCAATGCCGCACAACTTCAACGATGGCTTGGGCATCCTTTTCGATGGAGGAGTGCCGAATTTCGGAAGCATGGAGGGTGCGGGAAAAGAATGCCGCGGGCCTGCCCGCCTGGTTGAGTGTGGCGGCCAGAGCGACGTCTGATGCATCGCTCTCGACTTGTGAAGGCAGCGTCTCGTCGACCGCGTGCATCGCGGCCTTGGCGATGTTGGCCTTGATACGGCTGAAGGCCTGGTGAGCCTCGGCCATCAGGGGAAAAACGGGGGATTGAATGGATGGGCGGGCCTTGTCTGCATAGTTTGGGACCCACTGGACGTAATACGAAAAGAACCCCAGGTATCGTTTGAGGGCCTTGGGGCAGTAGGGGAGGTGGAGTTCCATGAGGGGGCGCATGTGATCGAGGTCGGGCCCCAGAATTCTGTTCTGGACCACATAGCCGAGGATGGCTAAGTAGTTTGTGCTGAACACGCACTTCTCCTTGTTATACTATGAGCTTGAGGAGAGTGGCGGTGTGGAGCAATTTCGAAAGGTTGGCTTCATGGTCCTGCTGATCGTGGCCGCAGATGGTGACGTTGTCCAGGTACGGAAAAGTGTCCCGCAGTCCGTACCAGCCACCCATTCGGTCCATCTCCCATTGGAAGACCGAGACCCCGTTGGTGACGCCGAAGGGAACCTTAAGAAAGTGGCCGTCTGCTTTGAACGCAGTGTATGGACGGGCCGCCTTACGGATGGGGAGCTGGTGGTAGGCAGATTTCAGGTCCACTGTCGAGAAGACCCGGTACTGCGCAATCTGATTGACCATATCAGATATGCGTGGGAGGGGGTACGCGTCGAGCTGCGTGCACCGATTGATGGTCTGGCTGTAGTCAACAACCATCCTGTTTCTCTCCCCAGTTTTGACCATTACCACTTGGGCTCTCCAGGGGCTGTTGCTGGCTTCGGTGATGCCTTCCTGAAGCAGCCGCTGGACCTCAGACCTGATGAAGGTCCTGTCCTGGGCACTGTACCGTCTGCTCCTGTGGCGACGGGTTTGCAATCCGGGGTTAGGTTTTCAAATAGGGAAGGTGGGTCGACCTAAAGGGTCGCGAGGCCGCAAATGGTAAGGGGCGATAGGGGCCCGCCAAATTTCAGGGTTAGGCTCTGGAGGTTGCACTGGAAGTCCAGGCCGAGTAGCAGGGCAGAGCAGAGGTTGGGGAGGATGTAGAGGCGGTAGCGGCTGAACGCCACTCCCTGGACGGTGAGGGTGGCAATGCAGTATCCCCCGGATGGGATCACCACGGAATGGAATCCGGAGGCCAGGGAGATTCTCTGGTTAGCGGGGTGTACCGCGAGGGAGCAGCGCCTTACCTTAACGGGGTGAATGAAGCTCTCATTGCTCCCAGAGTCCAGCAGGCAGGAGATCTCGTGCCGTTGACCTTCACCTTTGTTGAAGCGGTCGCGAGGTTGTGTGGTCAAGGCTGGTCAATCGTGACCGAGGCGAGAAGTGGCTGGTCGGCGGCGGTTGCAGGTGATGAGCGGCCTGATTAGGTGCCCGATTGGCTGGGGTCCTGAGTCAGGTAAGATGGCGGCGCCCACGGGCTGCACGTGTCCTGGGGGAGGCAAGATGGCGGCGCCCGTTGATCCTGGGAGAGACAAGATGGCGGAGCCCACGGGCCGCACGTGTTGTGAGCAGAGCAAGATTGTGGCACCCACTGGCCACACGTGGTCCAAGGAGGGGAAGATGGCAGCGCGCACTGGCCGCACGTGGGGGGTGCCGGGACAATAGCGGTGATTGCGCGGGTCTGGCACACTGCAGCGAAATGTCCCTTCTTGCCACAGGCCTTGCAGAGGGCGCTCCGTGCCGGGAAACGCTGTCGGGGGTGTTTTGACTGCCCACAGAAATAGCATTTGGGTCCCCCGGGTTTGGTTGGCTGCCACGCGGCACAGGCGTGGGGCTGGCTAAGGGCGGTCGCTGATGGGGTTCACGATGGGACTGCCATCTGCGGAGTCCATGATGCATGGGGGGTGGGGGGGCGTGCGGTCGGGGGCATAGGCCTGAATGTTGCGTGATGCGACCGTGAGAGCTTGGCCCCTTCTAAGAGGCGCTGGCGGATGTAGTCAGACCCTTTGCCTGTAACAAATGCGTCTCTCATCAGCACCTGACAGTCACAGTCTCTAACTAGGGCGAGCAGGGCACGCCAGAAATCTTCCACCGACTCACCGGGAAGTTGGCGCAGTGTGGAGAGGAGATGCCTGGAGTAGATTTTGTTAGTCCACTGAGCGTATTTTTCCTTCAGTAGCGCCATGGCCTCGGCGCGTCCTGGACGAGGGGAAAGACGTTGGAGCTCAGCCGCCTGTACAGGATCTGGAGCTTCTGTGCTTCTGGGATTGTGTTTGGCGCAGGCCCAATGTACGCTTCAAAACAGGCTAGCCAATGTTCAAAGTCCTTTTTGGCACTGTCTGCTTGAGGATGCAGCTGCAGGCGATCCGGCTTGATGCGGAGGTCCGTCTCTGAAAAATCTCAGTGTAATAAATTGATGCACTATCAATTACGAGAAGACGAGAGTAGAATGTAATCGAGGCTTTATTACATTGAGATGTATGGCCTCCTACAGCAGCTGATGAAATGGCTGCTGTATGGGGAGCACACATATTTCTACTCCGCCTACTGGGCGGAGCCAGCAGGCAGGGATCTACCTGTAGTACAGGGGCCTTACCGCAAAACACATATATATACAGTATATACATCAGTGGTGACTACCATACCCCCATCCCCCCTTCCCCATCCCCCTTTCCACTATCCCCCTTCCCTTTCTCTCCTTCCCCATTCCCTTCCCCATCTCCCCTTCCCCATCCCCCTTTCCACCATACCCTCTTCCCCCATCCTCCTTCCCCCATCCCCCCTTCCCCATCGCCCAGACACATTCCCCCTTCTCTACTTCCCCATCACACTTCCCCATCCCCCTTTCCCCATGCCCCTTCTCCATCCCCCCTTCCCCATCCCCTTCCCCCCCAGACCCCTTCCCCCTTCCCTCCTTTCCCCATCCCCCTTCCCCATCCCCCCTTCCCCATCCCTCTTCCCCCCAGACCCCTTCCCCCTTCCCTCCTTCCCCCATCCCCTTCCCCCTAAAGCCCCCCCCCCCCCCCCCCCCCCCCGCCTGCCTGTCTAACCATGCATGCTGGATTGTGTATTGCAGGACCAAACATCGACCCACCCATCCCTGCGGATGCCGACCACCCCCAGGACATGCCAGGGCGACCACACGCCAGGGACCGACCCGGACCATCAGGCGTACACCGCCCAGAGCCAGTGCCGGGGTGCCCACGGGCCAGAGATAGACCCGGACTGTCAGGCGTCCGCCGCCCCCATCTAGTGCCAGTGCGGTGACGCCGTAGGGCATCATCCAGCGGCGGGGAGGGCAGCCACACCAACAAGCCTCCAACCCCGTCGACCCAGGACACTGACACACAGGACATCCACACGCAGGACACACAGACCCAGGACACCCACACACAGGATATCCACACACAGGACACACCCAACCACGACACCGACACACAGAACACACCCACCCAGGACACCCAAAGATAGGGGATGGACGGACAGGAAACACCACCCCAAGGGACCCTGGACTTTGGGTCCAATGAGGACCTCGACATTACGCCACTGCTATCTCCTACACCCTCCACCATCGCAGAGACACCTCGGTTGGTCACTTTAGCGATGAGGCTTCTGGTACACTCACTGGTGCGCACAACACAGCCGTTCCGGTACAGCAGGTGGAGGCAGGAACAGTCGAGGGGCCGGGCGGTCAGAGGGCAGCCCGGCGCAGGCAGCCATCTGCCGCCCAGATGAGTCTCGGGTTCCTGGAGTTACCACACCCACCCATAGACCCGATGCAGTCACGGACTCAGGGACGATCAAAGGGGGTGACGCCCGGTTTGCAGCACCTGCAGACGCAGGTGAAGGAGTCCACCCGCGTCCAGGAGCTGTGCCGGAGTGGTGCCGGTCATGCGTGCCACGCAGGCTGACACCGCACGGGTGGCATCCGCGGTGGAGGCAATGGGTGCGACGGTGTCAGACATGGGGAGCAGTATGCAAGGCCTGGGGCTTTCTGTGCAGGCGGCATCCGTGGCCAGGACATGGCTGCCCTCTCACAGGAAGCCATGAGCCAGAGGCAGCTGCAGGTCGCAGAGGCGCTCAACGCCTTGGCCCGGTCCCAGCAGGCCATCACTGAGAGCATCGGCGCCATTGCACAGGTGCTGGCCGGCATCACCCAGACACAGACAGGGATGGCCAACTCCCTGAGTTCCATGGCTGTAATCTTGCAGACCCTTGTTGATACCAGCGCGGGCCTCCAGGACTGGCAGTGCCAGGTGCGGGGGTTGCCTAGGGTGCTGGATCCGTTCGCATCTCCGACCCATTGAGACCCCGGGGGCCATTGGGCACCCCGAGGGAGGAGGAGGTGCTGGGGCCATTCCTGATCCCCCTGCAGGTGAGGTCCCGGAACACCTCGACACCCCATACTCCCTCCTTTCCTCCCTGGTGGACAACGGGCAGAACAGGCTGCCTAAGGGGCAGGAATCACAGGAGTCCGTCTCCAGTTCTGCTGCACCATCTGGGGAACCACCAAGACGTAGTCAAAGGGCCCGTCAGGCCAAACAAGTAGACACTGAGTAAGTTGGCACGGGGGCTAGGGCACATGTATGAACTGTTTGTAATTAAAATCACTTTCACACCTACAGAAGCTGCCTCTGTGCTCTGTCCGATGCATGCGGGGGTGGGGTGTGAGGTGAGCACCAGTGTGTGTGTGAGGGGTGATAGGACATCAAGCTCAGGTGAGTGTGCCCCCCCTCCCCCCCCCCCCGCATCGGGTGGCCCTCGCCATCCCCCCGGGCAGACAACAGGTCCGTGCGCTGCAGTGTCCAGGCAGGGACGGTCCAGGTGGAGGGTGTTACTGTGGCCACGAGGCAGACATTGTTTAACAATGTAGAGCCCGGGGCTCATCACAGAGCGGGTTGTCATCATCCTCCATGGCCTGCAATAGACCCACCTCCACTGGCAACCGTGTGAGCCCAGCCCATTGTGCCGCAGGTGGATGTGCAATGGAGGGGTGGTGTGCATGTGGGTGATGCGGTGGTGGGCGGGGTGAAGATGGCGGGCTGTGGGTGACGGGGTGCTGCCGTACTGTCCTGTCCATGCCCATACACGACGATTCCCCCCCCCAGTCTGTGAACCGTGCAGCTATCAACTCCTCCCGTGCCCGCTGGCCCAGACGGTATTAGTTGGCAGCCTCCCGTCCCTGTCCAGCCCGTCTGTCCCGTACATTGCCCACTCCCCCTCCACATCCTCCTCACCTGGGGAGGCCTGCCCTTCGTCGTGTTGCTCCTCCTCCTCCTCTGCCCCCAGCACATCACCCCTCTGCTGGGCTATATTGTGGAGGACGCAGCAGACCACAATGATACGGCCGACCCTGTCCGACGGGTACTGGAGGGCCCCTCCAGAGCGGTCCACGCACCTGGAGCGTATCTTCAGTAGCCCAAAGCACATCTCGACCACATCCCTGGTCGCTGCATGGGCATCATTGTAACAGGTATCCGCATCAGTCCGTGGCCTCCGTGTAGGCGTCATCCCCCATGACCGCAACGGGTAACCCTTGTCGCCCAGCAACCAGCCCTCAGCCGGGCGGGGATGAACGATTGTGCCAATATGAACGAGACATGCACACTGCCCGGGTACCGGGTGGATACGTGCAGGATCCTCATCCGGTGGTCACAGACCACCTGCACGTTCATGGAGATAGGCCCCCTTCCTGTTCATGAACACCGCCCTGTTATTCGCTGGTGGCTGCATGGCGATGTGCACCCCCATCGATCGCCCCCTATACCATTGGGATCCTGGCCACGGCAGCGAAGCCTGCTGCCCGGGCATCCTGGTGGGCGCAGTCCACAGGGAACTGGATGTACCGGTCAGCGATGTCGTACAGGGCGTCCGACGCTGCACAGATGCACCAGTGCACCGATGTCTGGGAAATGCCGGACAGGTTCCCACTCGGCGACTGGAATGACACCGTCGCATAGACGTTCAGGGCCATCTTCATCTTGACGTCCACAGGGAGAGGGCCCACCCCCCCCCCCCCCCCCCCCCCCGAGTCCCACACGGTGCCAGGTGTGCCATCAGGTGGCAGATATGGGCGACAGTTTCCCGGATCATCCGGAGTCTCCTCCTGCATGGCCGGTCCGTGAGGTCCTGGTACGACGAGCGGCGCCGGTTCACATGGGGCCTCATCGGGCGCCTCCGTTGACGTGGCACCACCACCACTTCCTCCTCCTCTGCTCCTCCTCCTCCTCATCGTCCTGTCGGGCGGGTGGCCCTGCAGCCTGGGCGGCTGCCACATGCCCCTCTGTGGCACGTCCCTCCGCGGCAGCCTCCACTGCATCCCTGACACGTCCCTGCTCCAGCTCTCATGGGGCAACATGTAGAAGGGCGGCACCCGCTATGGTAGCCAACATCGCTGGGTGATGCCCAAACATAACGGTCTGCAGGGGCTAGGGGTAGACGACATGTCATCATTGTACATACCCAGCTCCGCAGCCAGCTGCCATCTGCTACATGGTCACCACCATTGCCAGCTGCTAACTAGGCAGGCAAAGCCCCGCCCTCCCCAACCCCAGCACCCCTACCGGCACTCCCCTCCCTGGCACTCCCCTCCCCGGCAGTCCAAATCACGGCAATACCCTCCCCGGCACTCCCCTCCCCGGCACTCCCCTCCCCGGCACTCCCCTCCCCGGCAGTCCCCTCCCCGACACTCCCCTCCCCGGCACTCCCCTCCCCGGCACTCCCCTCCCCAGCACTCCCCTCCTCATCAGCAATCCCCTCCTCGGCACTCCCCTCCTCGGCACTCCCCTCCTCGGCAGTCCCCTCCCCGGCACTCCCCTCCGCGGCATTCCCCTCCCCAGCACTCCCGATCCCCTCCATGGCTCCCCCAATCCCCTCCCCAGCACTCCCTTCCCTGGCAGTTCCCTCCCCAACACTCTCATCGCCGGCATTCTCCTCCCCAGCACACTCCTCCCCGGCACTCCCCTCCCCAGCACTCCCCTCCTCGGCACTCCCCTCCTCGGCAGTCCCCTCCCCGGCACTCCCCTCCTCGGCAGTCCCCTCCCCGGCACTCCCTTCCCTGGCACTCCCCTCCATGGCACTCCCATCCCCGATCCCCTCCCCGGCAGTCCCCTCCCCGGCACTCCCCTCCCCAGCAGTCCCCTCCCCGGCACTCCCCTCCCCGGCACTCCCCTCCCCGGCACTCCCCTCCACGGCACTCCCATCCCCGGTCCCCTCCCCGGCAGTCCCCTCCCCGGCACTTCCCTCCACGGCACCCCCGATCCCCTCGCCGGCACTCCCCATTCCCCTCCCCAATCCCCTCCCCACCCGATCCAACACCACCCTCCCCCCCCCCCCCCCCCCCCAACCCCCGGGACCAACCCCGACACCGCCACGCAGCCCCGGCCCTGTGAGCCATCTGGCACCTGCAACACCCCCCCACCCAGCCACTGCCATGCCGTCCCCTCTCCGGCGGCCCCCACACGCCGACCCCCACCTCCTTGCTCGCCAGCGTCAGTCAGCCATTTATAACCTACTTTGATTTACGCCGGTGGTCACGTCGGTGGGAGTTCGGCCCATCCAGCCCGGAGATTTGCAGCAGGACCGGGGACCATCACATCGCGCCGATGCTCGCCATTCTGTGAGGCATGCTGTGCAATTCCCGTCGGCGGGCTTTGCCGCGGCCCGGAGAATACAGCAGCCGGCGTCGGAGCAGCGGGGCGGGATTCATGCAGCCCCGCAGGGATTGTCCGGCCCGGCCGGGGGTTGGAGAATCTCGCCCAAGGGGTTTATTCTCAAAATCACCATGCTTAGTTGTCAAATGCTTTTGAAGTCTTGAGGGTTATAAACACTCATTTTTCAGCACTTACCTGCATACAGCACACAAAGGCTTTGTATCCTGATTGGCATTGGTGCAATTAACAAAGCCATACCTCAAGAAATCTTCTTTATACTGCTTTGTGCCCGATTTCAGTTTTTTCTTAGTAGACTGTTCACCAGAGGCCCTGGAGCTCAGCATTCAGCTCACACCAGCACTGCTTTGACTTTCCGTGGACTCTCCTAAGCAGCTCTCTCCAGCAGATTCAGTGGTGGCGTCTCTGGCCCTCTCTTCCTTATAACAAAACGATCCATCTTCAACGCTCCACACAGTCCTGTTGCCTTGCTTGATCACAGCTAGAAAATGGATTAATCTATCCTCTGTGACTTTCTGCCCAAAGGGTAGACGTACAGGACGCGCGAGGTCAGTTTATGTACTGGCCGTGTGACCTGCCGCCGTGTCTGACGGGAAGACTGTTTTGTTCGCATTTAGAAGCCATCACGACGGCATTCTCACCGTAAAAGCCGGTTGCGGCCAGCATTCTTAATAGCCGGCATTCTTAAAAGCTGGTCTCGGCCGTTGGGCACTTCTCCCGTGATCGGGAACGCCATGACTGATCGCTCTGCGACCCTCCCGTCACCCATCCGCGACCCATCTGCAGGTCGTGACCCGCAGTTTGAAAAACCCTGGTCTAACCCTGTATCACAATTGATAACTTTAAATGACATCTTGACACAGACTGAAGAGGGAACAACATCAGCATCAACAAACTTGTTCCTTGAAACCTAAACATGATAGAAGCAGAAAGGTGTTCAAAAAATCGAGTCATTGGCTGAAAAAATGTTACCCATTCTTTCCTGTCACCTTGTTGCCAGAGACAACATTTATCTGAAATCATGGATGTACATTTTATTAAAATGAACTGATAAGTAATTGCAATAGGTTGTCATAGCAGCCCTGTCAATAATATTTTGTACATTGCTTTAAGTCAGATATACAACATTCCTCACATAAATACAACGCACACTCAAAGGATACAAATTCCTCAGGAGATCTGCCCAACTCATCTCCAGAAATGATGCTCCCACATCCGTGTGTCTGCATCATAAGAACCAATCATTTCACAGCAGGGTAGACACCACACTGATGACCCAGCTGGTGAAGGCAGAACACAAAAATCTGTGCAAAGAATGAGTCTGAGTGTACAAGACAAGGAAAAGGAAATATACAGGAAGTATCCAGCAAATGTTTGATTAAGGTACAGATACAGATAGAACAAAGAACAAAGAAAAGTACAGCACAGGAACAGGCCCTTCGGCCCTCCAAGCCTGCACTGACTATGCTGCCCGTCTAAACTAAAATCTTCTAAAAGAACAAAGAAAACAAAAAGAAAAACGAAAAAAAAAAGAACAGATTGACGGTACCATCAATCCCGAGATGTAGCATTAGTAGATCTCATCATAATTTTAGTAACTGTATAGTGTAACCCCGTTCATGGTTAAAGGTAGAAAGAAATGCATTTATGTGGTGGCTTTACAATCCAAGACCTCCCAAATCATCTGAGAGCCAAGAAAGTTATTGCAGAATGATCGAAATCTGCTGTTAATTACTAGCACATGCCCCGTGGTCCTTGAGAAGACAGGAGTCAATACAATTCAGACTAAAACCTGGGTCAAAGCAGATGTGAACCGAGACCACATAGAATGAATATAATTGCCATTCTCTCCTCCTGCTGAATGGCAACATGCAGAGTTGAATGTCGGCCAAATCTCAATCCTACTCAAGCAAAAGCAAATTCAAAGTGCTGACAGCATTAAATAATGTCAAAGGACAAATGCAGGACTGTCGAACAGGCACATATTTAGCCAAGTTAAATCACATCTTGTGCAACGGGAATCAGTAATTTGTACCAAACACGGTCAAAATGTAGAGGCGGATTTTTATTTTTCATTCAAGTTCAGGTGGTTTCTGTAGCGGGCACAAATCGAAACTGCACCCTTGGGCATTGGTAATGTAAATAATCCACCTGGTGTTGTGTTCAGTTAAACAGACCAAGCACGTTCCAGTTTTGTTCCTGAGTCCAAGTCCAGTCATCCAATCGTAGCACAGGCATCAATAACATTGACCATAAGATGTAGGAGCAGAAGTAGGCCATTCAGCCCATCCAGTCTGCTCTGCCATTAATTGAGATCATGATTGATCTGATGTGATAAACCTCAACTCCACTTGCCCGCTTTTTCCCCATAACCCTTGATTCCCTTGCCGATTAAAAATCTGTCTCTCTCAGCCTTGAACATACTTAATGACCGAGCCTTCACAGCTCTCTGTGGCAAAGAATTCCACAGATTCACTACCCTCTGAGAGAAGCAATTCCTCCTCAACTCTGTCTTAAATGGTTGACCCCTTACTCTGAGATGATGCTTTCTGGTCCTAGACTCTCCCAAAAGGGGAAACAACCTCTCAACATCGACCTTGTCAAGCCGCCTGAGAATCCTACATATCGCAATAAAGTTGCCTATCATTCCTCTGAACTCCAATGAGTAAAGGCCCATTCTACTCAACTTCTCCTCGTAAGAAAATCCCTCCATAACCAGAAACAACCAAGTGAACTTTCTGTGGACTGCCTCTACTGTCAGTTTATCTTTCCTTGGATCAGAGGATCAAAGCTGTTCACAGTGTTCCAGATGAGGTCAAACTAGTGCCTTGTATAGTTTTAGCAAGACCTCCCTTTTTGTACTCCATTCTCTTTGTAATAAAGACCAATATTCCATTTGCCTTCCCTATTAGCTGCTGAACCTGGGCTGAGGAAGGCAAAGAAAATCAGCCAAGCTTCAACCTTCTGATTGTTATCCTGTGTTTTCTCTGTTTGCATATGTCTGTGCATCCGTTTGTGTACTTGTATGCATGTAGGCATATGTAAATGTGGGTATGTACATGTGCATGCATCTGTGTATATGTGTGTGTGTGCATTTGTGCGTGATTGTTGGCGTGTGCGTGCAAGTGGTGGACCCAGGGTAAAACTTAAACTAATTAGGCAAGCAGGGTATTGACACTCACAAGGTGAACAACACCCAGTTGAATGGTGCTACATAAATGTTGTCTACCTCATACGCTGCAGTAAAGGATGTCCCGAAGCGTGGTACATTGGCGAGACCATGCAGACGCTGCGACAACGAATGAACGGGCATCGCGCGACAATCACCAGGCAGGAATGTTCCCTTCCAGTCGGGGAACACTTCAGCAGTCAAGGGCATTCAGCCTCTGATCTCCGGGTAAGCGTTCTCCAAGGCGGCCTTCAGGACACGCGACAATGCAGAATTGCCGAGCAAAAACTTATAGCCAAGTTCCGCACGAATGAGTGCGGCCTCAACCGGGATCTTGGATTCATGTCGCATTACATTCACCCCCCCCCCACCATCTGGCCTGGACTTGCAAAGTCCTACCAACTGTCCTGGCTTGAGACAATTCACACCTCTTTAACCTGGGATTACCCCTATCTCTGGACCTGTAGAGATTTGATTACCAGCAAATGCTCACATTCAAAGCATTGTCTGGCATCTTTGACTTTGTCTATATATATGTTTCTGGAACATACCTCTTCATTAACCTGAGGAAGGAGCAGTGCTCCGAAAGCTCGTGTTTGAAACAAACCTGTTGGACTTTAACCTGGTGTTGTAAGACTTCTTACTGTGTCCCAGTCCAACGCTGGCATCTCCACATCATGGCTATATTTAGACAGCACTAGACTTTGCAGAAGGTTTGCAAGAACTCTAATAACTGCAGGAACCAGTTGTGAGCAGATGGCTCTCTTCAATTTTATGGCTCGCCCATGAGATCAAAGTGTCTCTACTTTGCTGCTGAGTATGTAGGTGAGCTGGCTCACTGGTTGATAAGGTACTGTTCCTTCGTTTACACTCTGTGTTTCATTCTATGCTCCATCCTCTCACAGGCACACAAGAAGAATTTTGTTGGCACGCTGATTGCACGGTATTATACTCGGCCCTCACTCCAGAGATTTGAACACATCGTCCAGGCTGGCAATCCCTGTTCTGCTGGAGGTCTGACTTTCAGACGAGGCACAAAACTGAGGTCCCTTTTCTGTCTCTCAGATGGATGTAAATGATTGCAGGGCACCATTCAAAGAATAGCAGCTGAGGTCTCCCCAGAACCCTGGCCAATGTTAAATCCTCAACCAACAAGGTTAAAAGCGTGCTCATCACATTACTCCTTATGGGATCTTGCTGTGTGAAAATTCACTGCCATGTTTACGGTAGTACACCAGTGACTAAACTCCAGAAATACATTATGGATAATGAAACATAGAAAATAGGATCGGGTGGAGGCCATTTGGCCCTTCAGGACTGCTCCACCATTCATCATGGTTCTGGCTGAAGTGTTGATAACAACCCTCACATTCGCAGGAGAAACTACGGACGGGTTTCTCCGTCCCCCGACATCGATTTTGTAATCTGCAATCAGGCGGAGCGAAAATCCCTTTTCACAACCGAATCGGGGGTGGCGCCTGTTTTTTGATGCTCCGCCCCCTCCAAATCGGTGTCATCAGGAAGTATGCTGCACGCTATTGGGACGTCTTCAGGACATTACCTGAATGCCCTCCTCTGACGCTTCGCCCCCAGTGAGTTCCCAACCGCGCGGTTGACGTGGGGTTTGAGCAGTCGGGAACCCGATATGACGGCAGCAGACTGTGTCCAGCGCTGCCACAGTCAGGGGCATAGCCATGCCCCTGGCCGTGGGGGGGCTTCAGCGAGGGTGGGAGGACTAGTGGGGAATGATCCGGGGGGGATGGTGAGAGGGGGTCCAGGTGGACACTATCTGGCAGGATGGATCCGAGCGTGGCCGGTGCCATGTTGCACTGTTGCAGGTCGCCGCCAGCCACAAGCGCGGCCATGGACCCGGCAATTCTCAGGTTGTTTCTTTCAGAAAGGCCATGTGTTTTAGGTGGCACAGCTGCCAGCCCCTCGCTTGGCGCTGGGGCCTCGCCGGTTTTTCATCGTGGAATTAGACACATTCTCCGGATATGGCCTCAAAATAGGAGAATCCAGTCCTACATAAGTGAAACACAGTGCAGAACAGCACAGAAATTTTCCAAAGGCAGTGGGTCAACTATTTGCTCTTGACATTGGAACAAAATATGGGATGTTTGTAAAATTTTGTCGCCGTTTAGCTTTGCAGTCTAATTGTAGCCAACATACTATTTGCAATGACATCTCATACCATTCCCACATTGTTGCCTCTTGTGTCAGGATCTATCATTGGTCCGCTCCTATTTAAGAACACAATAACATACAAAATAGGCGCAGGACTGAACTATACAGCCCATGATCGACTATTCAATTCAACCATGGTTGATTCTTGGATTCAATTCCATTTTCCTGCCCACTCTCCATACCACTTGTTTCATGGAGAGGCCAAACATCTTTCCATCTCTGCACTAAATACTTTCAACCAGACTGATGAGACTGCTTGTCCAATATCCAGTGTAGTGTGAGCAGGAATTTCTTCCGGTTGAATACTGGGAAGACTTGAAACAATTTTTTTCACTCTTAAATTTAATTCCCTTGCGACTAACTCCATCCCTCTTCTCGGCAACTCTCTGATACTGAACCAAACTGTTCAGGTATTGATCCCAAGATGAGCTCCCACGCACAAACCCATGCTATCAACATGACTGCCCAACTTCCCCCCCCCCCCACCCCAGCTCATCTGTCGCTGAAATCCTCCTCCATACCTCTCGGGCTTTACTACTGCAACACGCTTCCAGCTGGCCTCCGTAAATCACTCGCTGTAAACCTGAGGTCAATTCAATTTTCTGTGGCCTGTGTCCTATTCATCGTTGACCTCCAACCCCAATCCTTGCCCTTACCGGTCCCCCCAGTCAAACAACGGCGTGATTTAAAAACTCTCGGACTTGTTTTCAAATCCCTTCATGGCCTCCCGCCATGTTTAGTCCTCCCGCTTTGTCTCTGTGATCTCCTCCAGTCCCGCAATCCTCCAGAGTATCAAAATTCACCCAATCCTAGGGCAGCACGGTAGCATTGTGGATAGCAAATCGCTTCACAGCTCCAGGGTCCCAGGTTCGATTCCGGCTTGGGTCACTGTCTGTGCGGAGACTGCACATCCTCCCTGTGTGTGCGCGGGTTTCCTCCGGGTGCTCCGGTTTCCTCCCACTGTCCAAAGATGTGCAGGTTAGGTGGATTGGCCATGATAAACTGACCTTACTGTCCAAAATTGCCCTTAGTGTTGGTTGGGATTACTGGGTTATGGGGATGGGGTGGAGATGTTGACCTTGGGTAGGATGCTCTTTCCAAGAGCCAGTGCAGACTCGATGGGCCGAATGGCCTCCTTCTGCACTGTAAATTCTATGATCTTCTATGATCTTGAGAATGTCCCATTCTAACTGCTCCACCATGGGTGGCTGCCCCTTCAGCTGCTCAGGCCCTAAGCTTCAGAATTCTCCCTACCTCTCATTTCCCCCTTTTAGACACTCCTTAAAACCTACCTCTTTGACAAAGGGTTTGGCCATCTTCCTTAATATAGTCTTATGTGGCTCTAAGTTTGCTAAGGGCTTTAGGATGTTTTATTATGTTAAAGGCACCCAACAAATGCAAGTTGTTGTTGGCGTTGTTGGCTCCATGCTTCCAATAGCGGCTTCCTTCTTCTCCGAGAAGAGGTGCATTTCACAAATTTTCAATGGTTTTGCTTCAGCGACCCAGAGGCACATCTAATTTCAGGGCAATCCTTGTGGTCCACATTCCTGACCTCTGTTTGGTCAGTTAATCAGTCTGAGAGAGCATGAGGCATTGAACTAAGGTCCATCTGTCCTCTCAGCTGGACTTTAAAGGGCCTGTGGCAATATTTGGGAAAATGGTAGGGCCGACCTCACCAGTGTCCTGGTCCAAAGTCATCCCTCAGCCAGCATTGGTAAAACAGATCATCCAGTCATGATCACATTGTCATTTGCCGTACCCTGTGTGAAAATTAGTTGCTGCATTATGGAATGAATAAATCCAACACTTGAAAACGCTTAATTGGCTGTGAAGTGCTTTGGGATGTGCTGCAATCACGAAAGGCAGTGTGGAAATGTCACATCTTTCTTCCCTTTGTACACAGTGTACTTCTGCTGTCTCCTCTGTACAGTAATAACGGATTAGCCCATGTTGTTACCAACTGTCTCCAGTTATAATGGCACATTTATTTATAGTAGAAAGAGTAATGGCCCACTCAGCTCAATTTTCTTCTCTCTTAATTATGAATAAATTTGCGAATATATGAACAGAAAGAATCTGCACTCAAGCTAAATATATATATACATGCATAGGCCTAACAAGACCTAACAGATGACACAGACCCATTAAAAGTTTGCTGTGTACTGTTTTTCTGCATCTTTTTCGCATCAGCTTTTAATTGAATGTGAGACAGTTACACTTTGCAAATTTTCAATAACATTTGCTTCAGTGAAGAATACGATGATGTTGGGGCGGCACGGTAGCACAGTGGTTAGCACTGATGCTTCACTGCACCAGGGTCCCAGGTTCGATTCCCAGCTTGGGTTACTGTCTGTGCGGAGTCTGCATGTTCGCCCCGTGTCTAAGTGGGCTTCTCCCGGGCCCTCCGGTTTCCTCCCACAAGTCTCGAAAGACATGCTGTGAGGTAAATTGGACATTCTGAATTCTCCCTCTGTGTACGTGAACAGGTGCCGGAGTGTGGCGAGTAGGGTTTTACACAGTAACTTCATTGCAGTGTTAATGTAAGCCTACTTCTGACACTAATAGGATTGGATTGGATTAGATTGAATTTGTTTATTGTCACTTATGCCGAGGTACAGTGAAAAGTATTTTTTTGCTAGCAGCTCAACAGATCATTAAGTACATGGGAAGAAAAGGAAATAAAAGAACATACATAATAGGGCAGCACAAGGTATACAATGTAACTATGTAAGCACCGGCATCGGATGAAGCATACGGGGTGTAGTGTTAATGAGGTCAGTCGATAAGAGGGCCGTTTAGGAGTCTGGTAACAGCGGGGAAGAAGCTGTTTTTGAGTCTGTTCGTGCGTGTTCTCAGACTTCTGTATCTCTTTCCCGATGGAAGAAGTTCGAAGAGTGAGTAAGCCGGGTGGGAGGGGTCTTTGATTATGTTGCCCACTTTCCCCAGACAGCGGGAGGTGTAAATGGAGTCAATGGATGGGAGGCAGGTTCCTGTGATGGACTGGGCGGTATTCACGACTCTCTGAAGTTCCTTGCGGTCCTGGGCCGAGCAGCTGCCATACCAGGCTGTGATGCAGCCCGATAGGATGCTTTCTATTGCATCTGTCAACGTTGGTAAGGGTTAATGTGGACATGCCGAATTTCCTTAGTTACCTGAGGAAGTATAGGTGCTGTTGTCCTTTCTTGGTGGTAGCGTCAACGTGGGTGGACCAGGACAGATTTTTGGAGATGTGTACCCCTAGGAATTTGAAACTGCTAACCATCTCCACCTCGGCCCCATTGATGCTGAAAGAGGTGTGTTCAGTACTTTGCTTCCTGAAGTCAATGACCAGCTCTTTAGTTTTGCTGGCATTGAGGGAGAGATTGTTGTCGCTGCACCACTCCACTAGGTTCTCTATCTCCCTCCTGTATTCTGACTCATCATTATTCGAGATCCGGCCCACTATGGTTGTATCGTCAGCAAACTTGTAGATGGAATTGGAACCAGATTTTGCCACACAGTCGTGTGTGTACAGGGAGTAGAGTTGGGGGCTAAGTACGCAGCCTTGCGGGCCCGGTATTGAGGACTACTGTGGAGGAGGTGTTGTTGTTCATTCTTACTGATTATGGTCTGTTGGTCAGAAAATCGATGATCCAGGTGCAGAGTGGGGAGCCAGGTCCTAGGTTTTGGAGCTTTGATATGAGCTTGCCTGTGATTATGGTGTTGAAGACAGAGCTGTAGTCAATAAATAGGAGTCTGATGTAGGAGTCCTTGTTGTCGAGATGCTCTAGGGATGAGTGTAGGGCCTGGGAAATGGCGTCTACTGTGGACCGGTTGCGACGGTATGCGAATTGCAGTGGATCAAGGTGTTCTGGGAGTATGGAGGTGATGCGCTTCATGATCAGCCTCTCGAAGCACTTCATTACAACTGAAGGCAGGGCCACCGGACAGTAGAGTCACGTTGCCTGTTTCTTCTTTGCCACTGGTATAATGGTGGTCTTCTTGAAGCAGGTGGGGACCTCAGAATGGAGTAGGGACAGGTTAAAGATGTCCGCAAATACCTCTGCCAGCTGGTCCACGCAGGCTCTGAGTGCACGACCAGGGATCCCGCCCGGGCCCATCGTCTTCCGAGGGTTCACTTTCAGGAAGGCCGATCTGCCTTTGGAAACTGTGATGGTGGGTATGGGTGAGTTATGGGCTGCTGGGGCACTCGACAGCAGATTGTTGGTCACCTGCTCGAACCGAGCATAGAATGCATTGAGTTCATCGGGGAGGGGTGCGCTGCTGCCGGAGATACTGCTCGGCTTCGCTTTGTAGCCCGTTATGTTGTTTAGTCCTTGCCATAATCACCGAGAGTCTGTCTGTGACTCTAGCTTGGTCTGATATTCTCTCTTGGCATCTCGGATGGCTTTGCAGAGGTCGTACCTGGATTTCTCATATAGGTCAGGGTCGTCTGACTTGAACGCCTCAGATCTGTCCTTCAGTAGGGAGTCAATCCTGTGATTGAGCCATGGTTTCCAGTTGGGGAACGTACGTACTGCTTTCTTTGGCATGCAGTCATCCTGACATTTACTGATGTGCTAATAAAGACACAAAATGAATGAGGTTGAATAAAAACAGGCTTGATAACAAACAATGGTAAAGACAGTGATTAATGGCAGGACTCTGCTCTTCGTTCCTGTGTTTGCATTGTTTTGAATGTAAGTCCTGTATTTATAATAGCTGCTTGTAAGAGCAGGCGATCTTCCAGATGACATTGATAAGGGAAGTAAATGGCAGAAAGTGTCCTTTACCAATTATATCGCGGGATCAGGAATTACTAAAAAATTGTAAAATACATGAAATTATATTGTGACATTCGTTATCTCAGGACATCCCAAAGCACTTCACACTCAATGAATAATGGGGGTGAATTCTCCGCCAATGAAATTCTCTGTTCCGCCGGCAGCGCAACCCAGCCCGTAGGTTCCCTGGCGGTGTGGGGTGCCGACAATGGGAAAATCCATTGACCAGTGGCGGGAATGGAGAATCCTGCTGCCAGCGATGGCACGCTGCCGAGAAAGACACGGCTGGGAAGGTGGATAATCCACCACCTGGTAAAACAGTGGAGGAACACCAATATATTTTGAAGTCAGGATGATGTGGGGTTTGGAGGGTAATGTCCCAGTGATGGTGTTCCCATGTATCTGCTTTTAATGTGTTTAGGGATGAACATTGAAAAGAGATTCATCTAGTCTCCGTATGGAAGAGCCAGATGTCGAATCAGAAGCTGGCAATGCGCCAGATATTGCAACACTTACTGAAGAGTCAAAGGGAAGATGTCAAAGGGAGATTACTGATTTATTATCTCTGACAGGAGCACGATCAGGGAAAGTCGTGAAAACTCAAGACCAAAATTTCATGACTGAGACAGAGTAGCACCTAATCTTGTATACCTGTATTAGTTATGTTTATCCATTCAACAAGTTATAGTTCAGACCATGTATATGTCTCAGCAATCATTCCTTAGCCAGTCACATCCAAAATAGAATAGGGGAATCAATTCCTCCCTTCATCCAAGAGTATATTTGTAAAACATATAGGGCTGGATTCTCCATTTCAGAGACTAAGGCCTGGATTTTCCAAAGTCTGACGCCAAAATTGTGTTCAGCAATTGGGCGGAGAATGGATTCCAATGCCGAAATTGGGTCCGGTGCCAGTTTGATGCTGGTCCACCATGCTCCGCCCCCTCCAAACTGGCATCACTGTGCCCCGCGTCATTTCATTGGCATTGCCGTGCCATCAGCCGGCCCACCCATGATTTTTTTTTTTTTTTTTTTTTCCTTTTGTTTTTTATAAATTTAGATTACCCAATTATTTTTTCCAATTAAGGGGCAATTTAGCGTGGCCAATCCACCTACTCTGCACATTTTTGGGTTGTGGGGGCGAAACCCACGCAGACACGGGGAGAATGTGCAAACTCCACACAGACAGTGACCCAGAGCCGGGATCGAACCTGGGACCTCAGCGCCGTCGGGCCCACCCATGATGCTCCACCCCCGATCGGTCGGGTTCTCGGTGGCGCGGGTCACGTGTGGTCCCAACTGTGCGGGAACACGGCGTGCCGGCTGCGTGACCCCCAACCCACCAACCACGACCCCACAGCCCATCCCCTGGCCACCCTCACCAGACCCACAGCCCTAGCAGACGCCCCCCCCCCCCCCCCCCCCCCCCCCCAAGGCAGCGGCACAGATCCCGGCCGAGTGTGGCAGCACTGGACACACCGTTCCAGGCCCAGTCACTACAGAAGACGGCCACCAAAGGAAAACCAGGTCACAGGGCAGGAAGCACAGCAGGCCACTTCCACTCCTGATTTCCTGCCTGGGGGTCCACCTAGACGTAGCGTTAGGGCCCGTATGGCCAGAAAGTTAGACACCAGTTAAGATGGCACGGGTGCAACACACAGCATAGCGACAGGGACGAGGGCACAAACCTGTACATATAGGTTCACCATTTCACATTAAATACCTGTTCACAACATTTCAGCCTTCCTCGGTGCTCTGTCAGAAGGGTGTGAGTGATGGACTGGGCTGACTGCAGAGGGGACGCTGGGGACTGGGGGTGAGATGGGCAGACCTTGGGGGTGGGGCTTGGCCAGGGATCCCAGTTCCGCCAGCATTCACCACCTCGGTGTCCCACCCCCATCCCTACCCACCCCAAATTCCACCCCTCGGCACCCATACCCACCTCCGCCACCCCAGTGCTTCGATGTGACATTGTGATGAAAGGGCCAGCTCGCATACAGGGATCACCCAGGTGGGCGGTGGAAAGTGCTACCATGATCAGGAGTCAGATGTTGTCAAATGATGAGGAGAACCAGAGCTCATCACAGAGGAAATTGTCATCATCCTCCATCCCACGGACCAGACCTGCTGTTACTGCCAACCAGGATCCACAATCTGTGGTGAGACAAGGAGGAATCACAGAGGGGGTTGCAGGGGGGTGCACGGGTGGGGGTGGCGCAGGGAGCGTGTTCATGGAAGATGGTGGTCAACTGGGGGTGGAGGTGTGGGGTTGGCATGGGTTGTCAGAGTCCGTAGTCGGTGAGCCTGTTGGACTCCTGTGCCTACCCGAGACCAGTGTCCTGCCCACCATTGCCCTCCCTCGCTTCCTCCTCTTCAGATGAAACCTGGCGTTCATCCTTTGCTGCACGATGTTGTGGAGAACGCAGCAGGCCATCTGGGGGGCCCCTCCAGAGTGGTCCAGGCACCTGAACTGTATCTTCTGGTCGCAGCATGGGCATCGCAGTAGTGGGTCTCCATGTCGGTCGGAGGCCTCTGGATGGGCGTCATCAGCCACGACAGCAGCAGATAATCCCTGTCACCCAGGGGCCAACCCCTCACCCAGGGAGCGGCTCGAAGAGGTCGGGAACCATCGAGTGTGCCAGAATGAAGGCGTTGTGCGCACTGCCCGGATATCAGGTGCAGATGTTCATGATGTGCATCTTATGGTCACACACCAGCTGCATGATCATCGAGTGGAACTCTTTTTGGTTTGTGAAGACCAGGCGCTCATGGCTCAGAGGGCGACAGGCATCCCATTGATCACCCAGGGCATTTCGGCAATGATGGTGAACCCCGTTGCCCAGGCATCCTGATGGGCTCGGTCCACATTGAATTTGATATATTGTGTTGACCGGTGTGGATGCACTGAGCTTTGTGAGATCCCAGACGGGTCCCCACTCAGTGCTTGGAAGTATCCCCGTGGCATAAAGGTTCACACCGACTGTAACCTTGATGGTTACCGGGAGCGGGTGTCCACCCCCATACCCCATGGTGCCAGGTGCACCATGATTTGGCAGATGTGTCTCACTGTCCCCCTCTCAGCCGGAGTCTTCGATGGAATGCGTGATCTGGCAGGTCCTCGAATGACAGGCACTGCCGGTATACACGAGGCCTGATGCTGTGCCTCTTTCCCATCTCCTCACCGGCCTGTTGGGCGGATAATTATCCATCCTTACCAGCTGCCCCTTGTTCCTCTGCGGCAGGGTCTACCCAGAGCACTTCCTGCTCGTACAGCCTCAGTGCACTCGGAGGGCTGTGGCAGCCAGGATGAAGGCCCTCATCCTTGGTTGGATTCCGATAGCCATTGTCTGCAGACCCTGGTCTGCTGTGCAGACCCTGTCTCCGCATGTCCCCCTCCCCCCCATCTTCACCCCCACCCTCGGGTGTTCCCCCTGGTGTTCCCCATCTACACCCTGGCCCTAGTGTCAGAAACCGGCCGGCCATGTTCGCCCCTCTCCGTGTCCTGCTTCCTCTCTCTCCCTCATCAGCCACGGCACCTGTTTCTGATTTTTGAAACGACAAGTGAAACCCGCCGTCGGAAATTCCTCCCGGTGGAGACTGAGCGTCGTGGAGTCCCGGAGAATACCAGTTCAGATCCGCTAATGATATGTGGACGCCATTTACTGTACATGCGGTGCAGAACATGTTGATGCTGCTCTCGAGGCATCGCAACATGGCATTCTGGCGGGCGCCCAGCACCAGCACGATTTTAGCCTGACAACCAATTCTCCGCCCAATCGCCTTTCCCGATTCCAGCGTCGGCCGACAGAGAACCCGCCCTAAGTGTTGACGCCGGGACGGAATCAGTGGACTTCTACAACAGCATAACTTGTGCCAGTCTCGGAGCAATTCCGGAACCATTAACGGGCTAGCACTGGCACCATGTGGAACATGAGCGATTCCAATGAAAAGCTGTGTCCGATTCGCTGGGGTTGGGATTGGCACTCCTGAGGCTGACAAGATTAACACTCCATTTTCCACACACACTCATTCCAGCCAACAAGATGGCAATAGTTGCGCTGGAGCACACCCATCCGGTTGATGGGACGGCTGGGGACAGAGGATGCCTAGAGGGGTGGCCTGGGGGGACACCTATGTGACCCGTGGCACTAAGTTCTCAGCGGGCAGTCAGCGATGTCCACACCTTGCAAACTGTGGCAATAATGCACCGTGCCCGTCCAACCCCAACCCCACGGCCCATCTCCTGGCCATCCCACCCCCGCCACTGCCCCCGGCCCTGGCAGAAGCCCCCTCCGGCCAGCGGCACAACTGTCAGCACACTAGAGCGATGTTGGACAATTTTTGTACTCCCTCTCTCTCCCTCAGCAGTCACGCCCCTGTTTCCCGATTTTACATGTCAGAAGTCAAACTCGCCATCGGTAATTCCTCCTGGCGGAGGCGGAGAATCGCGGGAGCCCTGGAGAATTAATGGTATGCAAACAGCGTTTACTGTGCATGCAGAGTAGAATGCATTGGCGCTGCTGTCGAGGCACTGGAGCATGACATTCTGTCGGGCGCCGCCACGATTTTCACCTCACGCGCAATTTTCCGCCTAATCATTTTTCCCGATTCCAGCGTTGGCCAACGGAGAATCCCACCCATGAACTATCACAGTGTACTTCCCAGGCAGCAGTCATAATGACCTCAGTCTCTGGGTTACAGATTTTATTGAATTTGTGAGAATGCTTTAACATCCAGTTTGGGAAGCAGAAATTTTCACACAATGTGACCATGAATTTTGTTGAAACGAGCAGGTTGCACAGGATTTGAACTCGGATCACTGGATTCAGAGTCCAGGGTGCCAACCACTAAATGAAGGGGAAGACAGATAGCTGGCCAGGAGACCAAAGTGATCTTTTACAGCCCTAGTTCATCACACCGTCAAGACAGGTGAGCAAAGATAGAATGAAGCCGCACTGTCAACAGAATAATTGTCAATTATAGAATTTACAGTGCAGAAGGAGGCCATTCAGCCCATCGAGTCTGCACCAGCCCTTGGAAAGAGCACCCTACCCAAGGTCAACACCTCCACCCTATCCCCCTAACCCAGTAACCCCACCCAACACTAAGGGCAATTTTGGACACTAAGGGCAATTTATCATGTCCAATCCACCTAACCTGCACATCTTTGGACTGTGGGAGGAAACCGGAGCACCCGGAGGAAACCCACGCACACGCGGGGAGGATGTGCAGACTCCACACAGACTGTGACCCAAGCCGGAATCGAACCTGGGACCCTGGAGCTGTGAAGCAATTGTGCTATCTACAATGCTACCGTGCTGTCAAATGGTCAATAAAACTAGGAGGAGGCCAAGTGAGAGGCCAGTTGAATAGAGTCTTTAAGCTGTGTAAAGCCAAATAAATTAAAGAACGGAGAAGCTGAAGAAAATCAGAGAATGAAACATCAAAGAGACATGGCCACAGGCATCGAGTCCATCATTCCAATCGTCATGGTGCTGGACATATGGGAATCGATCCTCCTGATGATGCCAGTGACTCGGTTTGGACAGGTTTAAATGCTGTGTTTCTCCTTACGACACAAAGTGTTGTATTGCTGTGCTGAACCTTGCAGCAAAATCTAAAGGATGACTGTTCTTTCTCCCGACCCGTTCGCCTGCCTGTCGCCTAACAAACATGAGCTGCCTCATTCTTGTCTCTGCTCGAGGAGAAGGAAGCTTGAGTTTTACTGTTTTGCAAATATTCCTCCCTGCATCTGACCAGCCAAGCAGTTTGTTTCGTACGTTAACAAGAAATGAATGAGGTGGAATCCATGCAGGTTTCAGAAACTCATAACAGGACACACAAAGGCCAATCAGCCCATCGAGTCTATGCCAGCACTTCAGAGAATCATGAGGAGATGGGGCAAGGGCTTGAAGGAAATTAGTATTATTTGTGACATTGTATTGCCTCTTTAGGATTCACGCCACTCCCCGGCGATTCTCCGGCCCGGCGGGGGATTGGAGAATCCCGCCCCACATGTCTCAAAGTGCTTGACAGCCCATGAGGTACAATGGGCCAAATTCTCTGTTTCTGAGACTAGTGTTGACGCCGGGGCTGGACTCATGGACTTCCACGACAGCAAAACCGGCGACTCACCTGGACCAATTCAGCGACTGTGGAGCAGGCTAGCACCGGCGCCACATGAAACACAATTGATTCCAATGAGAAATGATGCCAGATTCGTTGGATTTTCAATTGTCCCTCAGGAGGACGACAAGATGCAGCCGCATATACACACTTCACTCCTTACACACACCATCCAAGCCAAGAAGCTGGCAGCAAGGAGAGTGGCCCCATGATTCACCCACGCTGAGCTTGATACCCGCTTGGACACTGTGGAGAAGTAGCGGGTCACCCTGTACCCCGGCCCAGGAAGGAAGCTGCCAGCCACCGCCGTTTGCCGTGCATGAGCACAGGTGCAGAGGCGGTCAGCGCCATGAGTAATACCGTTCTGACCAGCCTGCAGTGCCGTACAAAACTGCACAACCTCCTCAGGACGGCCAGGGTGAGTAGGCAGCACTGTGCCCCTGGCACCAACCCCCGTCCCACACATCCGTTAGCCCAACACCCCCCAACCCAGAGGGCATCCGAGCCCCCCCCCCCCTCACACCACATGCCAGCACCCATACCGGTCATCATGGCCGGGTGCCCTGGCCACTGAAGCCACCAGCAACTCACCCACTGGGTTGCATGAGTCGGTCTTTGTAACACTGTGCATTTCCTGTTTTGCCCCTCTCCAGGAAAAGGCCGCTCAAAACCGCAGGGAGCGGAAGAAGACTGGAGGGGCACCGCCTGACCTGCGGCCCCTCACCGCAGCAGAGCAGCAGGCCCTGGATGTGGTCGGCGGGCCCGAGGAAAGGGGCAGTCATCAGGGTGCAGATCGACCTCGGGCGAGGAAGTGAGATCCCGCTGAGTTGCTGTTCCCACGCCACATGTGTTAACCCACCTTCACCCCAACACCACACCACTCCAACACCACCCTCACCCCACACAACCTCAGAGCACACCCACACCACTCTCACCCCACACAACCTCACAGCACACCCACACCACTCTCACCCCCACACCACCCTCACCCCACACCACCTCACAGCATACCCACACTACTCTCACCCCCACACCACCCTCACCCCACACCACCTCAGAGCACACCCACACCACTCTCACCCCCACACCACCCTCACCCCCACACCACTCTCACCCCCACACCACCCTCACCCCACACCACCTCACAGCACACCCACACCACCCTCACCCCCACACCACCCCCAACCCACACCACTCCCACACCACTCTCACCCCCACACCACCCCAACCCACACCACTTCCACACCACCTTCACCCCAACACCAGCTTCACACCACCCTCACCCCCACACCACCCCTAACCCACACCACTTCCACACCACCTTCACCCCACACAACATCACAGCACACCTACACCACTCTCACCCCCACACCACCCTCACCCCACACCACCTCACAGCACACCCACACCACCCTCACCCCCACACCACCCTCACCCCACACATCACACCACACCCACACCACTCTCACCCCCACACCACCCTCACCCCCACACCACCTCACAGCACACCCACACCACCCTCACCCCCACACCACCTCACACCACACCCACACCACTCTCACCCCCACACCACCCTCACCCCCACACCACCTCACACCACACCCACACCACTCTCACCCCCACACCACCCTCACCCCCACACCACCTCACAGCACACCCACACCACCCTCACCCCCACACCATCCTCACCCCCACACCACCTCACACCACACCCACACCACTCTCACCCCCACACCACCCCCAACACACACCACTCCCACACCACCCTCACCCCACACCACCTCACAGCACCCCCACACCACCCTCACCCCCACACCACCTCACAGCACACCCACACCACTCCCACAGCACCCTCACCCCACACAACCTCACAGCACACCCACACCACTCTCACCCCCACACCATCCTCACCCCCACGCCACCTCACACCACACCCACACCACTCTCATCCCCACACCACCATCACCCCCACGCCACCTCACACCACACCCACACCACCCTCACCCCCACACCGCCCCCAACCCACACCACCCTGACCCCTACACCCTCACCCCCACACAACCTCACAGCACACCCACACCACTCTCATCCCCACACCATCCTCACCCCCACGCCACCTCACACCACACCCACACCAATCTCACCCCCATACCACCCCCACCCCACCCTCATGTCAACCCCGCACCTTTTCACCCCTCACTAGCCCCTTGGTCCACGGCCTAATCATACATCTTGCCTTATGTCTTGCAGAACCTGCTGGTGATGGAATGGGTCCTTCTGGTGCCCCCACCCCCAGCCACAGCCAGAGTCAGAGGCCCGGTTGCCGAGCAGCAGCAACGACACTGACACGGAGGGGACCCATATGCCCGAGACCCAGGACACCCCGGAGCCCTAGTGCGATGATGGCAACGCCTTCCCATCACAGCTGCCTCCAACACACTCCATCATCGAGAATTTCATGCGAGAGCCACCTTACATGCATCCGCTCAGCTCATGGCCACCACTGAAAGTCCCTTTTCAATTAATTGGGCACTAATTATTTCATTGGTTAGTGTACCAAATGTTCATTTTTTGGAGCTAGCAAAGTTAAAATGTTCACAGCTATCCTTGTTGCTAGCTTTTGTTATGTATTTATTAATTGGTTTTCTGCATGTGTTATTTATCTCAGAGTAACTCAGTGATGACTGTAGGTTTAAATCCAAATAGGTTATTTACATAATTTTAAAACATCTGAGAATTTACAGAATTTCAGCACACATGGTTTTTGAAGAGAGCACAGACCCCTTCTGGAACATTGTCTGTCAGTAATTAGCTCACTAGTTCCACCTACAGGTTTAAGCAACCCAAATTAGCATAATCAAACACAGATGAAACAAACCATTGAACACTATCGCCAGTGTGGGCAGAGGACTGTGGTTGCAGGTTCCATGTTTGTCCTATTGCCTCTTGAATTGCAATTTTTTAATTTTTTGTGTGTACACATCCTAAGTAAGGTCTTCATATGACGTTCTGCTGTATAGACTGTGGGTGTTGTTATATCTAGTGGACTGCATCCTCCACCTAAATTCTCCTTAAGTCGCCTTTGCTCCATCCTGTGTTTCTGCACCTCTTCCTCTTCCTGCAAGTTAGTGATAGACAGCCATACCCAAGAGGGAACACCAGGCCTGTGCCTGAGAAGTCCTACCACAGATAAGAGGGTGACAGGTGTGCAAGGTCGAAACTCTGACTGTTATTTGTCCCTGTCAGGAGCAGTGAGAAACAGGCCCATATCTGTACAGTCAAAGTAATAAGCCATTGGTGCCATTGCTGTTTCTTAGTTGCAGAAATCATCATCGAAATGCATCATCCTCACACCTGCCTATCACAATGCTCCGCCCCCTCCAAAGCGGTGTACTCTAGGAGTACGCCACGCATCGTATCAACAGCCACAGGACGTTGCCTGAGGCCCTCCGCCCGCAACCAGCCAAGTTCCCGATGGCGTGGGTCTCTCATGCTATTATTTGTCGGGAACTCGGCCTGGCGGCTGCGGACCCAGTCCAGCGCCGCCACAGTCGGGGAAGAGCCGATCCATTGGTGGGGGGACTTGGGAGGGGCTGGGGGCACTGGTGAGGGGTGGTCCGGGGGTCACGAGCCGGCCAAGGGGGGGTGGGCACTATTTGGCAGGCCGGGTCCATCCATGGGAAATACCCAGCAGGTCAGGCAGCCTCTGCAAAACCAAAAGAGGTTTATTTAGAACAAGGGAAAATTTAACTACACACAGGCACGAGATCCCCGAAACTGGTTTTCACTTTCCGGCTCCCGGGCCCAAACTGCCTGATCCCCTGCTCGCAGGGTCCTGCGCTTTTTTGCCCATGGGTCAGGATTCAAACACAATTGGCTCGGAGCAGGTCACATGGACCCCGAGAGAACGCCCCTTAAAGGGGCAGTGCTACCACAGGTACGAACTTTGCACAAACAATATGACAATTAAGTGAGATAAAAGCATCAGCCAAGCTAAAAATAAATTACTTCTTCCTTGGAAGCTTACAGGAGTTAAAATGGAAAGTATAAAATGGCAGCTCCTCTTTAAACGTTGGGTTTTGCTGTTGGCTTGTGGAGCATAAACTTTACAAATGGAGGCTGGAATTCATGGTACATTCTATGGGTGATCTGTGGAAATGTTTGAGTGCTTTCATTTGAATGTAGTTCAAGGCATTTAGAATTTAAAAGTTAAGTTCTCACCTTTTTTGAGCATATGTTTTTCTCTCATTCAGCTAATGTTAATGCACATACATATAAGCAGATGAGAAATCAGGGCGCGATTCTCCGCTCCCCATGCTGGGTGGGAGAATCGCGGGAGGGCCGGGCGATTCATGACATGCCCCCCTGGCGCCCCCGCGATCCTCCCAGCCCCCCGCTCAGAAGAATCGCCGCTCGCTGTTTTTCACGGCAACCAGCGATTCCCCGGCCCGGATGGGCCGAGTGGCCTGCCGTTCCCGACCGGTTCACGACGGCGGCAACCACACCTGGTCGCTGCCGTCGTGAACATGGGCACCAAATGCTAGTTTGAAGCTTGTGGGGGGCGGAGAGGGGAGTGAGCACCACGGCCGTGCTCAGGAGGGGACTGGCCCGCGATCGGTGCCCACCGATCGTCGGGCAGGCGTCTCAAAGCGACGTACTCTTTCCCCTCCGCCGCCCCGCAAGATCAAGCCGCCACGTCTTGCGGGGCAGCGGAGGGGAAGACGGCAACCGCGCATGCACGGGTTGGAGCCGTCAGCCATCGTGACGTCAGCCGCGCATGCACGGGTTGGAGCCGGCCAACCTATGCATGTGCGGCTGACATCACATAGACGCCACCGCCACGTTATTCTCGGCCGCCGGGCCTTGACGCTTGCGCCGCTCCTAGCCCCCCGGGTGGGGGTGAATTAGGTGCGAGGAGCGGCCTCCGATGCCGTCGTGAAACTCGACCGAGTTCACAACGGCCTTCCCGATTCCGCGCGGGAGTGGAGAATTCTGCCCCAATTCTTTCGAGAGGCACTCCTTATCATGGAAATTTACAGAACTTCCAGTGCAAAATAAGGCCATTTGGCCCATCACAGGTATGCTGGCCCAATGAAAGAGGAATTCATTAATTCCAATCCCCTGCTCATTTCCCAAGCTCTGCATTTCCTCCTTATTCAAGTATTCATTCAATTCTCTTCTTTAAAGTGACCATGGAATCATTTCCTTTCACACAACATAGTCCAGATGACAAACCATTAGGTAAAAATAAATTACTCGAGAACTTCAGCATCTCAAACGAGTAGACGACTAACAAGTTGTCATTTTGGGGATTAGGAGGCTGCCTACCACCTAGAAAACAGTTGCTCTGTGAAATTAACCACTGCTGACAGATTTCAAATCAATCGTTTGAAGGTAATTAATGCTTCCTTTTCAAAGGGACTCAGCTAATAAACTAACAAAAAGGTAACAGAAACGTAATGAATGAAACAAATATGGCTTCTCCGATGCACTCCAGTCCCTCCAGTGTCCACAAGCCGCAGATTGTCAAGCAGACATCTCCTGCTCCATCTCTGGGGAAAGCTGGCTGAGGAGATCATTCTGGAAGAGAATCAGAAGTTCTATATTCTCAGACTGTGCTCAACTCTTAATCCGCAGGTTTCCAAAATTTCCAACAGTTCATTCACACTGTGTCTCCATTTCAAATGGCAGCAATGGTGTGGATACAAAATTGACAAAGGGATAAAACATAGGGGGCTGAATTGTATACTGGTGGTGGGATCCCCGCTCCCCCAGCGTCAGGCCATCAATTGGCTTGAAATGGGCCTTCAGGCCCCTATGGGGAGGATGTCATATCTCTGAGTGCTAACAGTCAGTCGTATGGCCGGTAGCTCGTTGCCCCAGCTGTGCACTGGGAGCGGTGACCGTCTCTAGGACTGCAGCACACTGCACTGGAACCAGACACAAAGGTAAGTTCAGGGTCTTGCCAGGCCAGGCTGGCAGGCCTCTGCGAGGGCAGGGAAGATGAGGAAACACAGGGGTATACCTTAGGCGAGGGGGGGCGCTTCCAATGAGCGCAGGGGAGGAAAAGGTGGCACCCCCACCCTTGCACAACTTCACTTGGCGCACTGGACACTTGACACAGCTTCCTCACGCCCGCCCATTGTGGGGAAAATCTCAGCAGTCATAGAACATAGAACAGTACAGCACAGAACAGGCCCTTCGGCCCTCAATGCTGTGCCGAGCCATGATCACCCTACTCAACCCACGTATCCACCCTATACCTGTAACCCAACAACCCCCCCCTTAACCTTACTTTTTTATTAGGACACTACGGGCAATTTAGCATGGCCAATCCACCTAACCCGCACATCTTTGGACTGTGGGAGGAAACCGGAGCACCCGGAGGAAACCCACGCACACACGGGGAGGACGTGCAGACTCCACACAGACAGTGACCCAGCCGGGAATCGAACCTGGGACCCTGGAGCTGTGAAGCATTTATGCCAACCACCATGCTACCCTGCTGCCCCTAGTCGCAGAAGGATATCAAGAAGCAGCCATTAATTAGGGGAGGCAGTGGCGCAGTGGTATTGTCGCTGGACTAATAATGCAGAGATCCATGGTAATGATCTGGGGATCTGGGTTCGAATCCCACCAGGGCAGATGGTGACATTTGAATTGAATTTTAAAAATTATGAATGAAAGGTCTAATGATGACCATAAAAATCATCGTCAATTTTCGTAAAAACCCATCTGTTCACTAATCTCCTTTAGGGAAGGAAATCTGTCACCTTTGCCAGGTCTGGCCTACATCTGGCTCCAGATCCACAGCAATGGGGTTGACTCTTAAATGCTCTTAGGGATGGGCAATAAATGCTGGCCTGGCCAGCGACCCCCACATCCCATAAATGAATAAAGAAAAAAATCTTCCGGGCTTTAATTGGCCCACAGTTGAGTGGTCGCCCAATACTGACCGAGGGGTTGGGGGGACTACAGGGGTTGAAATTCAGAGCACGGTTATGATGAATGACTGTTTATCAGACTACAGGGGCGTTCCCTGCTTATTTATCTAAAATAATAACTGGAGCTTGGGGGTCTAGGGCATAATTTGAAAATTTGTAGTTTTTAAAAATTTACAGTACCCAAATATTTTTTTCCAACAAAGGGGCAATTTAGCATGACCAATCCACCTACCTTGCACATCTTTGGGTTGTGGAGGTGAGACCCACGCAGACACAGGGAGAATATGCAAACACCACACGGACAGTGGCCCGGGACCGGGATTCGAACCCAGGACCTCGGTGCTGTGAGGCAGCAGTGCTAACGCAAAATTTGTAGACGACACAAAACCTGAAAATATAGCAAACCGTGATGGGCAGTTAAAGAAAACCTCACAGGAATGACCCGATCGATCGGGCGGAGGCCCAACAGCAGGGCCTCCCTGAAATAAAAGCCGACCCAAGAGGGAGCCGGAATCACAGGATTGTCCCGGCTGGGGCTTGGAGTGCTGCTCAGTTGCTGTATTTCCGGACTGAGTAGGAAAGAAACTATTTTTAACTTGCCTTTTCGGGGCTCCTCATTGACAACAATAAATAGGAAAAGTGAGACAAGCTGAACAGCGCAGTTTTCAAAGGGAGTGTCAGTCGAATGAGATATGGGGGTGTCTGTGAATGTGACAGGACAACAAAGTTGTTAATAAAACTTACTGGAGGCACAAAGTACAAAAGTCCAGAAGCTTTGTGAAGCAGTTATAAACATCAGTCTGGCCAGAGGTGGAGAACTGTGCCCATTTACTTTAGGAAAGAGCAGAATATTGTGGAGAGACTGCAGAAAGAATTTACCAAGGTTCTTCCAGGGGTTACATGGATGGGCTGGAGGATTGCCTTCCCGAAGAGAAACGGTCACGATGCAATTTGACGGGTCCAAAGGGAGTAAATAAAGAGAAATGGCTGGAGGGCTGACAACAAAGAGCACACACTGGCAAAGGAACCAGAGGCAACATGAAAAAAGTGTTTTCCCGCGACAAACGCTTCGGATTTGGAATATGCTGCCCAATACTGATCGATGGGTGGGAGTTTCCAGCCCTTCCCACCAGTGGCACCTTCCGGTCCCGCCAAAGCGGACCCTGCTATTGGTTCCCCTGCCAGCAGGGCAGGGGAGCCACGCAAAGCACCATAGACTTCAGCAGGATTGGAAGATCCCATTGGCCAATGGCAAGCTGTCTCAGGAAAACCCACCACGGTTGGGGAGCGGGGTGGAAAATCCCAGTCAACCAGTTCAATAGCAACCTTCAAATTTGAATCAGATAAATACTGAACCCAACTTCACTTTGAAGGGGCTGCCACAGAGCCGATGGGCCAAATGGTATCAGCCCGCACGGTACTATTTAATGATTCTATGATCAGACCGTCCACCCGATGACAATGCCAATAAATCATTTTTCTTTGAACACTCTACATATGTGATGTTAATTGTTTTTTGTTTCCGATTTGGAACACATTGTTAATAATAATGAATAGCTACAATTAACATTGTTAATTAACGCCCACTGTGTCTCCTGCAGGTATCAGATGTTTATTCCAATATCAACACCAACACAGTGTGTGTTAAATTATACCAACATGGCTTTATTACAGTGTCAATTTATTGTTCAAAGCAGCGGTATGAGTGGGAACTACACACTAGGGTTGTTCTGCTGACATTCTTTGATCCCGTGAGTGCTGACATTGTAGAAAATGCCAGAGTTGATTACAGCCAACGTTTCACAAATCATGTCAAGTGCTTTTGTTGCTGGTTTTATCACTGCCCCTCTCCTGACAGGATTAAATTGCCACTCCTAGAAGAATATGAATTCTCCAAACTCCAGTGATGTTTTTGACAATGGGGAGATCCCCTCAGTGTGTGTGGATCAAATAAGTTCAATGACATATTTTGCACCTTTGAATAGTAAAACACTCCAAGTCCCTTCACGGCGATGTTATCCAATGTTAATACGAGATTTATTAAGGCACACAAGGAGGAAGAACAGGCAGTGACAAGAGAGCTTTAGGGAGAGAATTCCAGAGTTCGGGGTCTTGTCAGCTGAAGGCACGGCCGCCAATGTTGAAACTAAGGAAATCAGGGGGATGCGCAAGAGGCCAGAAGTGGAGGGGCGCAGAGATCTGGGAAGGCCCCAGGGCTGGAGGAGATTATAGACATAGGGAGGGGTAAGGCCTTGGAGGGATTCAGGGCAGCACGGTAGCATGGTGGTTAGCGTAAATGCTTCACAGCTCCAGGGTCCCAGGTTCGGTTCCCGGCTGGGTCACTGTCTGTGCGGAGTCTGCACGTCCTCCCCGTGTGTGCGTGGGTTTCCTCCGGGTGCTCCGGTTTCCTCCCACAGTCCAAAGATGTGCGGGGTTAGGTGGATTGGCCATGCTAAATTGCCCGTAGTGTCCTAAAAAGTAAGGTTAAGGGGGGGTTGTTGGGTTACGGGTATAGGGTGGATACGTGGGTTTGAGTAGGGTGATCATTGCTCGGCACAACATCGAGGGCCGAAGGGCCTGTTCTGTGCTGTACTGTTCTATGGTTCTATGGTCTATGGATTTGGAAACAAGGACGAATTTTAATTTTGAAGAATTGCCCATCTGGGAGCCCATGCTGGTGCTGCAATGGTGGTCCATTACAGTGCTGTTGGGAATTTGCCAACAAGAACTGGATTGCTGTCACTGAGAAAGAGGCTGCTGGGAATCTACAATGACCCCTAACCCAGGTGACAGGGTGAGAAGTGGACCGTTTCAGCCGGGTCGGCAAGGGTCGTCAATTCTTTGCCAAACAGTAGAATCTTGGTCTTAAAGGGCAAGACGAGTACTCGATGTCCAAACTTCTACTCCAATAATGTTTAGTCAAGTAACACAATCTGTCAAGGCAGCAATGAATCTATGTGCTAGCTGCTGAATAAAATAAGAGTCAATATTCAGTTTTCTTTTGAGCTTAGAGTTGAATTGAGATGGACAGAGCAAAATACAAAGAGCAACATCACAAAGATCAGGGTCGGAATCAAGCTTCCAAGCTGCTAGGGAACAAGGGCCTCTTAGGCAGTTAGGAAAGCTGGAGACCCATGGATTCAAAGCTCTTTCAAAGTAGGAAGATCAGACACATGTTTCAAAAAAATATCACCGTCTGGGTGCTTTGTGCATGATTAGGAAACTTCAAAATTACATTTTTACTCTGGTGACGAAGTTACAGGTAATTTCTAAAATAAATTTTAACAAAGGTATTAAGGGAAAGGAGAGTCGGAAGAAGGGCATACATGCACAAGGGAGAGTATGAGCTGTGTGACAGAAAGATGAGATTGAGGTAAGTGGAATTAACTTCAATCGCTGCTGGCGGGATTCCTTATTCCCACCACCTGTCAATGGGATTTCCCATTGGAGCCACCGCATGTCGCCGGGAAACGTGATGGCCGTAGAATTCCTGAGCATATGTTCCCTGGCATAGACTTGAAACAAAACACTTAAATGCTTCATACTGGACCACATCACAATTAGTCTGAAGATGAGAAAAATTCACAAGAGCATTCTGAAGACTCGCTCACTGTCCGTCCCCCCTCACCCTTAACTGTGAAACTAAAGATTGTGACCCTATTCCACACTCAGGCATGTCAGTGAGCTCTCATCAAAAAGGCAGGAGTCAGACTTAAGTAGAATCTGAGGAGCTCCACAGCTTTCCTCACCACAAGTCACCATGACTCTCCTGCCTTGAAAAGAGACTCGCTGACACTGCCAACCCAGGCCCACGAGACCTGCTGACACTGCCAACCCAGGCCCAAGAGACCCGCTGACACTGCCAACCCAGGCCCAAGAGACCCGCTGACACTGCCAACCCAGGCCCACGAGACCCGCTGACACTGCCAACCCAGGCCCAAGAGACCCGCTGGCACTGCCAACCCAGGCCCAAGAGACCCGCTGACACTGCCAACCCAGGCCCAAGAGACCCGCTGGCACTGCCAACCCAGGCCCACGAGACCCGCTGACACTGCCAATCCAGGCCCACGAGACCTGCTGACACTGCCAACCCAGGCCCACGAGACCCGCTGACACTGCCAACCCAGGCCCACGAGACCCGCTGACACTGCCAACCCAGGCCCACGAGACCCACTGGCACTGCCAACCCAGGCCCAAGAGACCCGCTGACACTGCCAACCCAGGCCCACGAGACCCACAGACACTGCCAACCCAGGCCCAAGAGACCCACTGACACTGCCAACCCAGGCCCAAGAGACCCGCTGGCACTGCCAACCCAGGTCTAAGAGACCCGCTGGCACTGTCAACCCAGGCCCAAGAGACCCGCTGACACTGCCAACCCAGGTCTAAGAGACCCGCTGGCACTGCCGACCCAGGCCCAAGAGACCCGCTGACACTGCCAACCCAGGCCCACGAGACCCGCTGACACTGCCAACCCAGGTCTAAGAGACCCGCTGACACTGCCAACCCAGGCCCACGAGACCCGCTGACACTGCCAACCCAGGCCCAAGAGACCCACTGACACTGCCAACCCAGGCACAAGAGACCCACTGGCACTGCCAACCCAGGCCCATCACCCTTATGTGATGCCAAATAGACACCCGGAGGTCAGGGGAGGGGGAACACGTCATGGGAGGGTGGGAAAAGATGTAAGCCATAGGGGAGCAAGAGTTGGAGGAAGATGGGGAACAAGAGTTCTGGGAATGTGGGGAACAAGGGTCCTCGGAAGTGAGAACAAAGGTAATGGTAATGCGGGTAGAAGGGATAGGAACAGGCTGGGTTTGAGAGGAAGGGTGGTTGGGTGTTTCGAGCTGCCAGACGCAAAGTCTCCTCCCATGTGAAGCTGGAGGCTATTAGGACAGCCCAGGTCCTCCAGCCGTGAACACGATTATAGCCAACTTGACTGGCTCCATCTCAAACTTCATGATTCTATAAGGAGATAGAGGAGAAGAGATAGAGATAATCAGCATGGCCATCGATTCCTGGACCCTCCAGTTCTCCCACCTCACAGCCCTACACCTCCTGAGCCTGAAGGCTGACCAACCATCGACATTCCCATCACCCAGCGCAACCTTGAATAGCAGCTGCCCAAATCACCTTGCATACACAGTCCCGGACAATGCCCCATGCCCCCTCACAGTCGTCCATAGCCTTCCAGTCACGTGATCTTTCCCTTCACATCATTAGTAATGGTGTCCCTCACTTGCTGCTGAGAATGAAGGCCACTCTGAGACTTCATGGCTCCTTGATCGGAGGGCAAGATTCAGCGCTATGTTGCACCCGGCACTGATCTGGGAGCACCGGGTGAACAGAGGTAATGGCCAAAAGCGAGATTCCCGCTGGGTGCAAACCATTTGGCGATTCACGCCTCCCGCTTCCGATGGCGAGTTCCAGATCGCAACCATAAATGGCGAGAATATCATTAACCCTTATTTACATTCATTTCAATCTCATTAACGAGATTGAAGTTGAATGCAGCGGCCTGCGGGGAATTACCCAACTCCCCAACGGGAAGTCACGCAGTTGTCGTTTCGTATTACTTTTCAAAAATGGTGAAGCTGGTGCCAAGGCTGCTGAGGGGGGGTGAAGAGGTGAGTAGCCATCTCCATTTTCCAGCATGTAGCTCAAGGGCACCGGAGCTGCAGCCCCCCTCGGGGTGTTCCAGGTCGGGGGTCGCACCCGGGCCCAGGGTGTGGTTGCGCCTCTGAGGCTGTCAAGCCATCTTTAAATACTGTGGAAACCACAACAGGGGCAACCACAGTTGTTGCCTGTCCTGTCTGTTGTATCAAATGTTCCCAGGACAGAGTCTTGCTGCGGCTTCTATCCTGAAAGTAAATTTCACCCCCTTTGACTGGGAGCAGCCTCTAGCTTCACAGCTTTCGGCTATTTCAAATAAGGAATTAGCCTTGTTATTTGTGACAGCACTTCACACTCCTCAACCCTCAAGTGTGTCCTCGAGGGCCTCAGGGAATGATTAATGTGATGCGTGTCCAGCAACCTTTGAAGCTTGAACACTGTGCCTGAACTCTCGGAGCATCAACACCACAGAGGCAGCTGCTGACAATCAAACACTAAAGAGCAGGACTTCAGTCCTGGAGATCTTCTTGCAACCAAAGAGTAAGTGTGTGGGTGAGTGAACAACAGCTGAGTACATCCTCCCTAATGTTCCCGACAGGGGTCTAGGAACTCCTGATGTGGCCAGGGATGAGTGTGTAGAGCAGAATTTGCTGGAAGGCATTCCGAGTTAATGCGGGACACATAAGGGTCGGGGGGGCTTGGGGGAGTTGAAGATCCTGGGGTGGAAGTCCGATCTAATTGTCAGTCTGTCTCCTTCTCCAAGTCCTTACTGATATAACAATGTCTGCTGGCGTGGATCCCGCGGAGGCTGCCCTCATGTTGCTTGCGGTTGCTGAGGTGGGCAGACACCAGAGACAACTTCAAGGCCAAGACAGGCTGGAGGCAGCACCCCATGTGCACGGGGCCGCCGCACACCTTGATGACACGGCCGCCCATCAGGCTGAAGAGGGACCAGAAGGGGAGACCAGTGACAGCCCAAGGTGTTCAGGTATCACTCAAAGAGCTCCAATGCTCTCTGATGGTTTTCAGTTAAAGTCTTTCAGGAGTCCAAGCTTTGGCTTTAATGCTTCTTCCTCTTAAGCTTGAGAGGGTGTCTCTGGCAAGGCTGTCTGCTTCCTTTGTAGATTCAAGATCATTTCTACTATATAGTAAATATGTGACAGGCACTCACTGGTTTTACAATAAAACAGTCCTTTACTTCAGCACAGCGAGAGAGAGAGAGCTCTTACTCCCTTCAAGGTCTAATCAGTTTCTCGCAGCTCTCCCAGAAGCATCTGCCGGAACCAATCACTGACTGAACGCTGTCCATGGCCAACCCACAGGTGGCCAGCCAGCTAGTCAAACCAACTTCCTCCAAAGCTGATTCTTAAGATTCCCTCAGCACCAACCAGTCTGTATTCTCCTCTGCGAAAACAGATTCTGGAACACACTGTCCTGACTAGCAAGCTGCCCCATCTTAAGTTCACCGCTTAAAGACATTTTCGATTATGACTCCAAAGACTAAAAATAATAAAATAAAACACAAAAATGGGAACAAAGGGAAATCAAAAGGAAGGACTCGAACAATGTGGGCTCTAGATTAAGCAGAACCAGTCTTATTCTTTATGTGGCCATATCTGCAATGTGCACATAGAATCTGACCTTTGAACACCTCCCCCTGCTTTGACATATTTTCCTTGTAAGAGCTGTAACCAGTCCACCTTCACCAGCTCAACGCTCAGCTTTGTAAAATCTGTCTTTCCCCAGTTTAGAACTTTTACTCTTGTTCCATTTTTGTCCTTTTCCATGATGATGCTAAATCTAACTATATTGTGGTCAATGTCTCCAGAATGATCCCCCACTGCTACATCATCCACTTGCCCAGCTTCATTTCCGAAGACTAAATCCAGAATTGCATCCCCTCTCGTTGGGTTTTTGTTACGTGCCTGCAAAAAAAAGTTCTCATGAATGGGGTTTACAAGCTTTGTGCCCTCTGCGTCCTTCACATTTTAATGTTCCAATACATGGAGTAAATGGAGGGGGCAGGATCAAGAAGTTCGCCGATGACATGAAAATTGGAAGTGTGGTAGATAGTGAGGAAGATAGTCATAGACTGCAGGAGAATATCAATGGACTGGTCAGATGGGCAGAGAAGTGGCAAACGGAATTCAACCCACAAAAGTGTGAGGTAATGCCCTTGGGGAATGCTAACAAGGTAAAGGAGTAAACCATGAATGTTGGCACCATGGAAAGTACTGAAGATCAGAGGGATGTTGGAGCGCATATCCACAGATCCTAGAAGGTGGCAGAGAAGGTTGATAAGATGGTTAAGAAGGCACCTGGGATTCCTGCCTTTATTAGCTGAGTAAGAAGTCTTACAACACCAGGTTAAAGTCCAACAGGTTTGTTTCAAATCACTAGCTTTCGGAGCACAGATCCTTCCTCAGGTGAATTCCTCATTCACCTGAGGAAAGAGCAGTGCTCCGAAAGCTAGCGATTCGAAACAAATCTGTTGGACTTTAACCTGGTGTTGTAAGACTTCTTACTGTGCTCACCCTAGTCCAACACCGGCATCTCCATGTCTTTATTAGCTGAGGCATGGAATACAAGAGCAGGGAGGTCATGCTATATCTGCATAAACCGCTGGTTAGGCCAGAACTGGAGTGCTGCATGTCGTTTTGGTCACCACATTGTACGGAGGATGTGATTACACTGGAGATCATGCATAGGAGGTTTACCAGGATGCTGCCTGGGTTGGAGGGGCTGAGCTATGAGGGACGATTGGTGGGAATCTGGAATTCACTGTCTGAAAAAGAGGATGAGTCAGAAACTCTTGTGACATTTAAGAAGTATTTGGAAATTCACTTGCGCTGCCATAACCTTAGCTCACCAGGCTAAATCGCTGGCTTTGAAAGCAGACAAAGCAGGCCAGCAGCACGGTTCAATTCCCGTACCAGCCTCCCTGGACAGGCGCCGGAATGTGGCGACTAGGGGCTTTTTACAATAACTTCATTGAAGCCTACTCGTGACAATAAGCGATTTTCATTTCATTTCATTTCATAACCTCCAGGGCTATGGGTCAAGTGCTGGAAAATGGAATTCGTGTAGTCAGATCTTTGTTGACCAAATTCGAAACGAGGGGCTGAATGGCCGCCTTGAGTGCTGTAAATACCAAAGAGTCTATGAATATTAGGGTCGTTGAAGTCTCCAAAGATTACTGCCATATTGTTTTTGCACTCAGAAATCTGTCTACATATTTGCTCTTCCTCTTTTTGGGGGTCTGCACTATGCTCCAAGCAGCAAAAAGTGCAACATTCCCATTGACACCTGGGAATCCCTGGTCCAGGACCACCCGAAGAGGAGGAAAAGCATCCGGGAAGGAGATGAACGTCTCAAGTTTCATCACTGAGACCAAAATGAAGCCAAGCAAGTTGTACGCTGGCACAGTGGTTAGCATTGCTTCCTCACAGCGCCAGGGATCCGGGTTCAATTCCAACCTCGGGTGACTGCCTGTGTGAAATTTGCATGTTCTCCCCGTGTCTGCATGGGTTTCCTCCGGGTGCTCCGGTTTCCTCCCACAGTACAAAGTTGTGCAGGTTAGATGAATTGGCCATGCTAAATTGCCCCTTAGTGTCCAAAGGTTAAGTGGGGTTATAGTGATAGGATGGGGGGGTGGGCCTATATGGGGTGTTCTTTCAGACAGTCAGTGCAGATTCGATGGGCTGAATGGCCTCCTTCTGCACTGTAGAGATTCTATGGAAGCGTCAGCAGCAAATGGGACATGCGGCAACCTGGGCATCTCACCCACTCGCTCCTCCAATCTCCCTGTGCCCCACCTATGACAGAGACACACATTGATCTCCTTCGTCACCTGAAAACTCATTTTTACTGGAAGTTAATAATCTCGACTCTGAGAGGCAGCCTTAGAAGAAGAAGCGAGCAAATAAAACAGACGAGCTGAGGGTACAGATGTGGCAGTATGATATCATAGCTATTTGAGAAACACGGCTTAAAGAGGGACAGGAATGACAGCTTAACATTCCTGGTTGCTGGGTCTTCAGATGAGATAGAAAGGATGACAAAAAAGGGAGAGGTGGCAATTTTGGTTCGCGAAGCAATTACAGCTGTGAGGAGGGATGATGTGTTAGAATGATCATCAATTGATGCCAAATGGATTGAGTTTAGGAAGCGGAAAGTGTCAGTCACACAGCTCAGAGTGAACTATAAACCCCAAACTTCAGAGAGAGGTAGAAGAGTAAACATGTAGGCAAAGCTCTGAGAAGTACAAGAACACTAAGACAGTAATAGTCGGGAACTTTAACTGGGATATTTTCACTCTGAAAGGAATTGAGGGAACAGAATTCTTAATGTTCATTTCGGAGAACCTACTTGGTCAGTATGCAGCAAGTCAAACAAGGCAGAAAGAGAGGAGAGAGCATGTTAGCTCAAGTGGATAGAACTGTGGCTTCTCAGGGTCCCAGGTTCGATTCCCCACTGGGTCATGTCTGTGCGGAGTCTGCACGTTCTCCCCGTGTCTACGTGGGTTTCCTCCGGGTGCTCTGGTTTCCTCCCACAGTCCAAAGACATGCAGGTTAGGTGGATTGACCATGATAAATTGCCCTTAGTGACCAAAAAAGGTTAGGAGGGGTTATTGGGTTACGGGGATAGGGTGGAAGTGAGGGCTTAAGTGGGTTGGTGCAGACTAGATGGGCCGAATGGCCTCCTTCTACACTGCATGTTCTATGTAAAAGAGGGTGCAGTCTGAACTTAGTTTTAGGAAATGAAGCTGGGCAGGTGGAAGGAGTGACAGTGGGGGAGCATTTTGGTGACAGTGATCCTAATTCAGTTAGTTTCAACAAAGCTATGGAAAAGGACAGGAATACAATTTCTAAACTGGGGCAAGGCCAATTTTGCAAAGCTGAGAAGTGATTTTGTAGAAGTGGACCAGAAACAGATTCTTGAAGGTAAATCAGTGTTAGAGCAGTGGGAGGCAATCAAGGCAGAGATTCAAGGGGTGCGGAGTAAAATTGTTTTCACAAAGGAAAAGGGTCATCCAAATCGAGAGCCACCTGGATGTCTTGGAGCTTACTGTGTAATGCAAGGCAGAAGATGAAAGGGTAAGTCAGATACCGAGAACTCAACAACATAGAAAGCCAAGAAGAGTACAGAAAGTGGATTAGTGAAATCGAAAAGGAAATTAGGAAAGCAAAGAGAGGACATGAGAGATTGTTGCCAACCAAGTAAAATCAAAGAGAAACCAAAGATGTTTCAACAATTTATTAAGAGTGAGAGGATAACGAAGGAAAGGGTAGAACCCATAAAAGACCAGAAAGGTAATTTGTGTGTGATGTGGAGGATGTGGCTATGGTTCTGATGTATCTGTCTTCACAAAAGAGAGGGAAGACGCTGATATTGTAGTCAAGAAGGAGTGTGAAGTATTGGATGTGATAAACACAAGGAGAGAGGAAGAATTAATAAGATTAACATCCTTGAAAGTGGATAAATCACCAGGACCGGGTGAAACGTTCCCCAGGCTTTTAAAAGAAGCCAGGGAGGAAATATTGGATGCGCTGACCATGATTTTCCAATCCTCAATGGATGTAGGTGTGATGCTGGGGGATTGGAGGGCTGTTAACAGCATCGTTTTGCTTAAAAAGAGGGCGGGGGATATATCAATTAATTACAGACCAGTCAGTCTGACCTCGGGTGTGGACAGATTATTAGAATCAATTCTGAGATGGATGGACATACTGTAATTTAAAAAGGCACGGCTTACTCAGATATTGTCAGCATGGATTTGTTAAGGGAAGCTGTGTCTGACTAAATTGACTGATATTTTTAAAGAAGGAATAGGGAGGATTGATGAGGTTGGTGCAGTTGATGTGGTCCCATGTAAAAGATTGGATAACAAACTGAAAGCCCATGGGATTTCGGGAAATGTAACAAGTTGGAGCCAGAATTGACTCAGTGCCAGGAAACAAAAGATAATTTTTGATCAGTGTCTTTGAAACAGGAAGGCTGTTTCCAGTGAGATTTCTTAGCATCCTTCCTGTTTACTTCCTTTATTCCCATTTCCTTTATGCGATTTGATTACTTTGGTCCGTGGACTCATCATTGGAATGTGCCTTTAAGCAGAAGACTCACGCTGAAGCAGCCTGCTTGTCAGGACACTGTGTTCCCAGGTTTTATGTTTGGAGAGGAGAGGCCAGACTCTTTGACATCGAGTGAATCTTAGGAACCGGCTTTGGAGGAAGTCGGTTTCATTGTTTAATAGGAAAAGTGTTCTGCCTGACAACAGTCAGTGATTGGTTCCTGCGTGATGCTTCCTGAAAGAACATAGCAGAAGCGTTTCGATCTTGGAGGTGAAAGGGACAGTTTGTCTTACTCTTTCGTGCAGAAAGAACTCCTCTATTGTTCTAAAACCAGTGAGTGCCTAGCATATCTTTGCTGTGAACCCGTAGTCATCCTGAATCTATGGAGAAAGTAGACAACCTTACCAGAGAATACCATCTCAATCCTCGAAGGAAAAAGTACTAAAACAAAAACCTGATGTTCAGAAAGGCATGAACTGAAAGTCATCCCAGTGCATCAAGATCTTTTATCCATTTATTTGTATTAATATTTTCATTACCTTCCACCACCCTTTCCCCACTGTTTTGTTTGTCTGTGTGTGCATAGCGAGTGAGGGTAGTTAGGAAGGAGAGGTTGGGAAAGGGGTAGTAGTCTGCCAGTTTAATTTTAATACTTTACATAGTAAAAGGTTACTTGTGTTAAAGTTATAAACCTGGTGACTGAACTTTAAATAAAATCTAATTTCACCTGTGTTGCAACTCTGGGTCACGTGGGACTGGATTTGACTGTGTACTAGCCCAGTGTGTCGCAACAGGTTCCACAGGGCTTTGCACTAGCTCCCCTATTTTTTGTGATATAGTTGAATGATTTAAGTGTAAGGGAACTGATCGAGAAGTTTGCAGATGACACAAGAATTGGCCACACGATTGAATGCGAGGATGATTGCTATAAACTACTGGAAGATATCAATGGACTGGCCAAGAGAGTGGATAAATGCCAAATGGAATTCAACCCAAAGAAGTGTGAGATGATGGATTTGGGGAAGGCAAACAAGGCAAATGATTATACAATAAATGGGAGAATACTGTGAGTGCAGAGGAAGTGAGGGACCTGGGAATGAATGTACACAAATCCCTGAAGGTATCAGGAGAGAGATTTTTTAATTCATTTTTATGGGATGTGGACGTCCCTGGTTAGGCCAGCATTTATTGCCCATCCCTAATTGCCCCTGAGAAGGGGTTGGTGAGCTGTCTTCTTGAACCACTGTGGTCCCTGAGGTGGAGGTACACCCACCATGCTCTTAAGGAGGGAGTTCCAGGATTTTGAACCAGTGACAGTGAAGGAACGGCGATATATTTCCAAGTCAGGATGGTGAGTGACTTGGAGGGAAACTTCCAGGTGCTATGATTCTCAGGTATCTGCTGCTCTTGTTCTTGGTGGTGGTTATAGGTTTGGAAGGTGCTGTCGAAGGAGCCTTGTTGAGTTCTTGCTGTTGCATCTTGTAGATGGTACACGCAGTTGTTACTGCTCGAGTGACTGTTTGCGGAAGGGGTGTCAAATGGGTTGCTATGTTCTGGATGGTGTTGAGCTTCTTGAGTATTGTTGGAGTTGCACTGATCCAGGCAAATGGAGAGTATTCCGTGACACTCCTGACTTGTGCCTTGTAGATGGCGGACAGACTTTGGGGAGCCAGGGGTTGAGTTACTTACTGCGGGATTCCTAGGGCGGAATTCTCCGCTCCCCGCGTGGCGTGGGAGAATCGTGGGAGGGCCTCCCGACATTTTTCACGCCCCCCTGGTGCCCCCAGCGATTCTCTCTCCCCCCCCCCCCCCCCCCCCCCAACTCGGAAAAATCGCACCTCGCCGTTTTTCACGCCGAACGGCGATTCTCCGAGCCCGATGGGCCGAGCGGCCGGCCCTTCACGCCCGTTTCAACACGCCAGCAACCACACCTGGTCGCTGCATTCGTGAAACGGGCCCCAGATGCCCGTTTTGAGCATCTAAGGGCCCGATTAGCACGGGAGCACCACGACTGTGCTCGGGAGGGGACAGGCCTGCGATCGGTGCCCACCGATCATTGGGCCAGCGTCCAAAATGGACGCACTCTTTCCCCTCCGCCGCCCGGCAAGATCAAGCCGCCACGTCTTGCCGGGCGGCTGAGGAGAAAGACGGCCAACGCGCCTGCGCAGTTCGCGCCGTCTGCGCGATGAAGTCATCCGTGCATGCGCGGGTTGGAACCGGCAACCCGCGCATGCGCGGATGACCTCACAAATACGCCGTTTTGCACTTCATTTCCGGCGCGATGAAGTCACGGCCGGGAAAGACGGGGGCCCGCTCCTAGCCCCCCAGGTGGGGGTGAATTAGATGCGGGGAGCGGGCCCCGAGGCCATCGTGAAACTCGGCCGATTTCATGATGGCCATCCCGATTTCTATCAGGAGCGGAGAATACCGCCCCTAGTCACTGACCTGCTCTTGCAGCTGCAATATTTATATGGCTAGTCCAGTTCGGTTTCTGATCAACGGTAATCCCCAGGATGTGGAGGATTCAGTGTCAGTAATGCAATTGAATGTGTGATATTAGATCCTCTCTTGTAGGAGATGGTTATTGTCTGACACTTGTGTGGCATGAATGTAGCTTGCCACTTGCCAGCCCAAGTCTGGATATTGTTCAGGTCTTGCTGCATTTGCACATGGACTCCTTCAGTGTCTGAGGAGTCACAAATGGTGCTGAACATTGTGCATGTGCAGTCATCAGCGAACATCCCTTCATCTGACCTTATGATGGAAGGAAGGTCATTGATGAAGCAGCTGAAGATTGTTGGGCCGAGGACACTACCCTGAGGAACTCCTGCAGTGATGTACAGGGATTGAGATGCCTGCCCTCCAACAACCACTACAATTCTCCTTTATGTGAGCTGTGACTCCAACGAGTGGAGAGATTTCTCTCTGATTTCCATTGTCTCCAGTTTTGCTCAGGATCTTTGATGCCATACTCGGTCAAATGCTGCCTTGATGTCACCTCATAAGTTGGTTACCTGATAAGATGGTTAAGAAAGCATATGGAATCTTTTCATTTAAGATATAAAAGCAAGGAGGTTATGTTGGAATTTAAATAACACATTGGTTAAGCCACAAGTTGAGCACTGTGTGCAGTTCTGGTCACCTCATTATGGAAAGGATGTAATTATATTAAAGAGGGCACGCAGGAAATTTACAAGGATGTTGCTACCCAGAACTGGAAAATTTTGGCTATGAAGAAAGATTGGACAGGCTGGGGTTGTTTTCCCTGGAACAGAGGTACTGATTGAGATGCACAGAATTCTGAGGGGCTTGGATAGGATGGATGGGAAGGAGCCATCGTCCTGAGTAGAGAGGCCAGTGACTGGGGGAGGGGGTGGGGTGGGGAGGGGTCTTCCTGTGCCATGAACATTTTCTGAATCTATGGTGATTAATTGAACTTCTGGGGAATATGGTTAATTCATTGAATGGGTCGGCTTCCAGCACAATGATTTTTAAACTAATGCAATGACGCTTAGAGAGACTGGATTTTCATTGGTCTTAATTCATGCTTAAAATTCACTCACCTCTTGGGTTGGTTTGTCTGATTTCAGCCAAAAGAACAACACCATCAACTGGAAGCTCCAAGGACATATTTTAGTCAGTAATTGCGCTAAATATGTATAACAGATACTGGGTGGGACTCTCTGTCCCGCCGTACCAGGTTTCTAGTGTGGCGTGCCCCCACCGGCAGTGAGATTCTCCGACCCGGCAGCCGACGAAAGGGGTTTTCCATTGTGGGCACCCCTGCGCGGTCGGGAAATCCATGGGCGTGGGTGCGCTGCTGGTTAAACGGAGGATCCCGCCGAGGGAGAATCTAGCCCACTGTGTAAGTTTATTTTGATAAAACCTGAGATGGCTTTGCACATAGTGCAGTTGGCTGGACAGCAGGTTCATGGTGTAGAGCCAGAGCATAGCTCAGGTTCAAATCCGGGACCGTCTGAGGTTATCCATGAAGGCCCGCCTTCTCAACCTTTCCCCTCACCTGAGGTGCTGTGATCCTCAGGTTAAATTATCATCAAGTCAACTCTCCCCCTCAAAGCGGAAAGCAGGAACTGTGACGGCTTTACTTTACTTCTTGGTGCGTTACAGGTCGAGTAATAATGTGATTGATTCGTCACTTGGTTTTGGTGGATTTCTACTTTGTATTCAAACTGATTTCCGCAGTCTAAAGGTTAATAGTTTCACATTAGAGGGTTTTAATAATATATTATTTCATCGTAATGAACTGATGGGAAAATGTGACACAATGCACCATTAATTTGTTTAAAATAAATGAATTACCATCACCACCCACCCCAACCCCATTTCAAATTTAATCTAAAATATTCTAATTTGGAAGTTTGAAATTCCCGGTGGTTTGCTGGGAGCAGATGCTTTAATTACTTAGTGTGGGTGGAATTGCTAATATTACTGATTGGAGGTTTTCAGGACAAATTTCACAAGGGAATCAATTCCCTAATTATTTTAATATAATTTTTTATTAAAGTATTAAAGAAAATGTACACCCCAGAGAAACAAGGTATGCCAAATTTACATTTATAAGACCTGGCAGAGTTGCAACTCCTTTGAAACGGCCTCTTTGCTGTGTGCAATGTCTTGTCAAATTGAGGATCAAGGAAAAGCTAAAAGAGCAACACATTTTGCGTTTAATCACCCATTCTGTCTGCAACCTGCTGAGATAGACTACGGTTACAGGATTACTGGACTGAAATATTTCAAAAGGGGAAAAACGCTACCTGGGATGGGAGGATGAAGCAGCACTTCCAACAGAGCACAGCTCTCTCTGTCCTGAAGTGCCGGCCAAGATTTTGTTCTGGAGAGAGCTTGAACTCACAACCTGTAGTGATATGTATATATAGAGCCATGTAAAGGGTTAATGATTACATCGTAGTGCAACACAACCACTCGAGGGCAACACGAGATTCTACTATCTATATGAGAACTCAAAGCATCTTGGGTTTCTTCCAACCAGGAGTGACTAGACAGCAGAGTGTTAGCGCGATAGATCACAGCATAGTTAGCAGGTCTAGTTTAAATTAGTTAATATTTTATTATAGATTAGTTGATTACCAATTATAGTTCTGTAGAGTGGGCAAACTCCATATTAATCAATCGTTAGTCAATAAATCTGTTTTGCTTTAAGTTGAAGAGTGGTGGTTTCTTAAGAATCACACTATCAGACCATTCTGGATATATAAAGCAAAGCGTAACGATATATTACCAAAGAATAATATAACACCACCTTCCGACTCAGTCCTGGGAATGTTCCTAAATGACCACAGGCTCAATATCAAGCAACAATGGCTGGAATTCTCCGGCATTTGGATTCTCTATTCCCGGCAGCGTTGAGTGGCTTGAATGGGGGATCCTATTGCCAAGTGGCGAGAATATAGAATCCCGCCGCCAGCGAATGGCGCCCCACCGAGGAACACGCGGCTAGAAGCCCAGAGAATCCAGCCCAATGTATTTCCTTACCCCATATTCCTACATTGGCTGCATCACCATCCACTGCCTCAATCTATAGTGGAGCAATTGCAATCAGGAACTGTTAAGGGTCTAGAATTGGATGAGGGCAAATATCTTGGAGGGCTGGAGGGGATTGCTGAGATAGAAAGCTTGTGGAAAACAAGTTTAAGAATTTAAAAATTGAGACATTTCAGACCAGGAACCAATGTCGGCCAGCGAGAACACGGCTTAAGGTAATACATTGTTGCTTGTCCAGGGACTTAACTCCATGTTTCTCTTCAAAGTGATGTTGTCCAATCGCACTCTCAGAAATTTGCAAAGCAAAAGATGTAAAAAGCTGAACAAGCAAGGTCACACCTACCTAAAAGTAGACGCAATGAAGATTTCCTGTGGCACCAATTGAAGGCCCGACAATTATTTGGAGAAAAACTGTATTCTGCAGATGACTCGGTGCCTTGTGGCAAAGCGGGGAAAAGGGGAATTGCATAAGCAGACTAGGAGGAGAAACTGAAATGTTAGGAAAGGACTATTCGACAGGGGTGTGGTGTATTTCCTTATCCGTGAGTCTGCTGTAACTGTCGACCCATTTCACTGTGAGATGTCAGACAAAGACATCAGATTCTGTTGTGATTTCTACCTCTCTGCCTCCATCGTACTTCTCAAGCTAATCTCCACAGGGCGGTGCTAATCTGGGGGCCACGGTGCACTGTTCCTGGATGTGCCATCATGAGATATTGCGTTGGTTATCTGCGGTAAATTAACATTGCCAATTGCGAGCGTGAATTTCCTATGTATCGCTGATGGGAAATCTAAAGATGAACAACTGTTCCAATCTCTCTGCTACTTCATGCTTGGCTATTTCAAGCCCAGGAACAAGGCAGCTGGTTTTGCCGCTCACTGTTCTAACATGAGAGAAGTAAAAATCACACCCTGCAGCTCTTCTGATGCTTTATTTTCAAATCAATTTGCATTAATTTGCTGTATATTGACAGGCAAATTATAAACCGCAGCACAATATTTTGCACGCTGAATATTGGTTTAAAAAGCAATATGACCACGTGACAATGCATTGAATGGTAAGTTGCATATTTGAAGCATTCCAGCATTGCTCCATATTTCATGCTTCATGCCGTGGTGCCAACTCATTCAATTATTTCAGATTTATAGATAGTTGCGACAAAATGAAAACGAAATTCACGCAATAGAGGCTGTGGCAAAGAAACCGAGAAGCTGAGGGGACGGTGGGGGAAGGAAGGTAGGAGGGGTTTGGACCTGCAGATCCTGAAAAAGTAATCTTCCTGCTCCATCCCTCCCGCGCATCTGAAATAAATGAAGCATTGGCCACGAGAGGCTGAACACCTTAATGCTCGTATTAAACACATGCCATTCTCCTCCAGTTTCCTCGGCCTCCACTATATCCCCTCCAGCCCTCCCCGGGTCGCTGGCTCAGGGGACTGAGGCTCTGAGTGAGTCCGGAGGAATCCAAGACAATGACAAATCTCCAGCACCCAACATCCAGAACACAGGACATCAAATTCCGGGACAATCCCATATTACGCAGGATAGTCGGTCACCCTGGGTAGAGGCTCAGGAGTGGCACGATGGCACAGTGGTTAGCACTGCCTCATACCACCAGTGAAACAGGTTCAATTCCGGCCTTCGGTGACCATCCATGTGGAGTTTGCACGTTCACGATTTATCTTGTCTGGATTTCCTCCGGGTGCTCCAGTTTCCTTCGGTTAGTTGGGTAGGCCAAGCTAAAATTTCCCCTTAGTGTCCAAAGATGCACAGGTTAGATGGGGTCGCAGGTATAGGGGAGGGAAGTGAGCCTAGGTAGGGAGCCCCTACAGAGGGTCGGTGCAGACCTGATGGGGCGAATGGCTTCCTTCTGTACTGTAGGAACTCTACAGTTCTATGATTACAGATCTATACCAGGCACAACTCGATAGCCAGCACATGAGGAATGGGGATGTAATCTGATCAGGCACAAGAATGAGGGAACACTAGTCTGATGTGACACACAGAATGGGGACATGAATCAGAAAACTAACAGAATGGAGAGCAGCCTCTGCAGACTTCAGCTGAAGTTCACAGTTCACAAGTCAACTGTTCCCAGTATATCACAACCGGACCAGATCAGGGATAAACTGATTTCCGTTTGGGTCCCCCTGTCCCTGTTGTTCCAGTGGCTCCCAGGTCCAGCCAGTCATTCCAGTTAGGATACGCTTACTGTCTTTGTCATAATATACACACAGGTATATGATGGAGGGCAGACAGGCAGTGATTGACACACAGGATGACCAATGAACACACAGAACACAGCAGCCAATCACCAGACAGGACATGACCACTATAAAGCCAGAAGGCACTAGTTTTCCCGCTCTCTCTGGATCCAGCCTCTGAGACAGTCAGAGCTCGTGAGCAACAACTAGAACACACACCATGTGGTAGTAAGATAGTCTGGTCAGGTTAGCCTCAGGTCTCCAGTCAACTCAGCATAGTGTCAACCCACAGTTAAAGTATGTATGATACTGATGCGCGATCAATGAACACAGAAACGAAGGAGTAGTCCGAATCGAAGGCTTTAATCTACAAGAAGTGTGTACAGCAGCTTGAGTACAGAAAGAACGATGGCTGCTGGGAAACACGGGTTCTTATACTCTGCCTCGTAGGTGGAGCTACCTTCCTCTCGACCAATGGGAAGACAACACTTGGGCCAATGGGCAGCGAGCCTTCTCCTCCAATAGCAGCTCACACTCCCAGGTACCGTAGTACCTCTAGTCATATTACCACAGATAGTTAAGAGTTCAATAAAATCGAGTTGCATTTCTTCAAGTGTTGGAAGCCTGTCTCTCTCGCTGCTGCAGTAAACGCAGTCCTCGCAGACCCAGCTTACCCAACACATCATGGTACCAGTGAGTCACGCTAGAGTTTGACGGACCTACCTTGAGATAGTCTGCCTTTGACCAGCGATCAGCCATCCGGTAACATGGACAGCGTCCGCCCACCCCCGCCGCTCCGCATCGCCGGCAACCTCGGTGCTAACTGGAAGATTTTCAAGCAGAAGTTCCAGCTGTATCTCGAAGCCACCGACCTCAAGGCCGCATCGGATGCCAGGAAGATCGCTCTCTTCCTCCCTACAGCCGGGGACCACGCTATCCACATCTTTAACTCCCTCAATCTTTAATCTTTGCTGAAGGCGAGGACAAGACAAAGTTTAAGACAGTCCTGCTGAAGTTCGAAAGCCACTGTGACATCGAAGTCAATGAGAGCTTTGAACGCTATGTGTTCCAGCAGAGGCTTCAGGGTAAGGATGAACCTTTTCAGTCCTTTTTAACCCATCTCCGCATCCTCGCGCAGTCCTGCAACTACAGGTCCACTTCCAATTCTATGATCCGCGACCAGATCTATTCGGGGTCCACTCCAATCCCCTTCGCCAGCAGCTCCTTAAAGTTAAGCAGCTCACCCTTACAATCGCCATCGAAACCTGCGTCCTCCATGAGCACACTAATAACCTGTACTCCCATATCAAGGTGGCAGAGACGGCGCGGCAAGGTCCCCACGATGCGGAGTGGGTGCCGACCGTAAAACAGCTCCAGGGCCTGAGTCTGGATGAGGGTGGCCATTTTGCGCACTTTTCCAGGGCTCCTGCGCATGCCAAGGAAGCGGCGAGGCCGACGACTGAACTGCGCAGGTGCGCAAATCGTTCGACCACACCGCACATGCGCGGTGGCGCATGGAGCGTCATGACATGCAACAACTGTGGCTCCGCCCATTTAAAGCGACAATGTCCCGCAAAATCTCAACGCTGTCTCCAGTGTGGCAAGCTTGGCCACCACGCAGCCCAGTGCAGATCTGCTCCACTGCCCAACACACAGCGAACCCAGCCACAGCGCAGGAACGTCCGGTCAGTACAGCAACCCGTTGCAGACTCCGACTCCGACATGGTTCCAGATCCCAACACCGAAGGCCTCACATCCCCATTCCGGGTGGGCATCATCACCAAGCATATGCTGCATTCTGCCAAAAAGGTGAAACAACTCCCAGTGATGAGCATTGATCCGGACGACGAGTGGTGTGCCACCATTACGGTCAACAAGGCTCGCATACGCTTCAGGCTGGACACCGGTGCTTCAGCGAACCTCATTTCAAAGTCTGACCTTGATGCCATCCGCGTCAAGCCAAGCATTCTTCCACCAGCCTGCCAGCTTCCCGACTACAATGGCAATACTATTTCTGCCAGTGGCTCATGCCAGCTTGTGGTATCCCATCGTTCCTCAAAAGCAATCCTGCGTTTTGAAATTGTAGGAACAAACAGAGCTTCCCTGCTCGGTGCTCAGGTCTGCAAACTCCTGAATCTTGTGCAGCGGGTTCACACCATGTCGCTCGCTGAGGCAGCGGCCTCGCCAGATGTCAACTTCCAAACCCAATTAGATAACATCATAGCACAATACCACAGCGTCTTCGAAGGTATGGGCACACTCCCCTACCAATACAAGATACTGCTGAAACCGAATGCCACATCTGTGGTTCATGCACCGTGTCAGGTGCCGGCACCCCTTAGGGACCGCCTCAAGCAGCAGCTGCAAGACCTCCAGGACTAGGGCGTCATTTCTAAGGTCACGGAACCCATGGACTGGGTTAGCTCCATGGTTTGTGTCAAAAAACCGTCAGGGGAACTTCGCATATGTATCGACCCCAAAGATTTGAACCGTAACATCATGAGGGAACACTACCCTATACCTAAACGAGAAGAGCTCACCAGCGAAATGGCTCATGCCAAGTTTTTCACGAAGCTGGATGCCTCCAAGGGGTTTTGGCAAATACAGCTGGACGCATCCAGTCGAAAGCTGTGCACATTCAATACCCCGTTTGGTCGCTACTGTTACAACCGAATGCCCTTTGGCATCATCTCCGCCTCGGAGGTGTTCCACTAAATAATGGAGCAAATGATGGAGGGCATCGAGGGGGTGCGAGTGTACGTCGATGATATCATTGTCTGGTCCACAACTCCTGAGGAGTACATCGATCACCTCAAACGAGTGTTCCATAGGATCCACAAGCATAGCCTCTGACTCAACAGAGCCAAATGCTCGTTCGGTCAACCAGAATTCGCCGCCCACCACAGAGACTGAATTTATAGACTGAATGTTGCATTACCTTGTTATCCGTTTACACATCTGTACATATTGTTTCTTCCTAATTTGCTATCTGCCCTCTATCTGCACTAGACACCTTCCCATGTAAATACGTTCACATACTTTGTATATAGTCAGGCTCCTACACACACACACTTACTATTTATTGACCTATAATCATTTTTTAAAAGTAAAACAAAAGGGGGGGTGGGGCAGATGTCATAATATACACTCAAGTATATGATGGTGATTGTCACACAGGATGCCCAATGAACACACAGAACACAGCAGCCAATCACCAGACAGGACACGACCACTATAAAGCCAGAGGGCACTAGTTTTCCCGCTCTCTTGGGATCCAGCCTCTGAGACAGTTGGAGCCCGTGAGCAACAACTAGAACATTCGTCATGTGGTGGTAAGATAGTCTGGTCAGGTTAGCCTCAGGTCTCCAGCCAACTCAGCATAGTGTCAACCCACAGTTAAAGTATGTATGATAGTTAAGAGTTCAATAAAATCGAGTTGCATTTCTTCAAGCGTTGGAAGCCTGTCTCTCTCACTGCTGTAGTAAATGCAGTCCTCGCAGACCCAGCTTACCCAACACATCAGTCTTCCACCAGTTTTAACCTGTTTTTCCTTTGGGGTGGCATTGCTCACTATGATCTGATGGAAGGTGTCAGCCATGGTTCAGTTGGTCGCACGCTCTCACCTCAGAGCCGGGAATCCATACGTTCAAGTCTCACTCCAAGGATTTGAGCATCAGGCCAGGCTGACAGTTTGGTGCAGTGCCGAGGGATTGCAATAATGGCAGAAGTGCCATTTCTCAAATGGAGTATGTAAGATCATCATTAAACTGTCCAAGGTTTATCACTCAACAAGCACAATACAAACATGAGAAATAGGAGCAGGAGTAGGTCATTCAGCCCCTCAAACTTGTCCCACCATTCAAAAAGAATATAACCAATCTGATTGTGGCCTCAACTCTACTTTCAGCCTGCCACCCGATATCTGTTGAATCCCTTCTTGGTCAAGGATTTATCTGCCTCCACCTTAAAATAATTCAATGACCCCATCACCACCACTCTCTGGGGCAAAGATTTCTGAAGATTCATGACCCTCTGAGAGAAATGTTTTTACCATCTCCACCTTATTTTTAAACTGAACCTCCTGAGCTTAATCTCTCCCACAAATGGAAACATCCTTTCAGTGTCCGCCCTGTCAAGTCTCCTCAGAACTTTTATGTTAACACCTAAAATTAGATCAACTCATTTATCACTTTGCCGTTTGTGTAAGTTGCTGTGTGAAAATTGGAAGTTGTGTTTCCTCCATTACAACATTAACTGTGTTTTGAGCAGATCCAATCACCGCCTGTCATCGGACGGAGCCGCACCCTTTAGACCAATTCATTGGCCATCAGCCAAATCAGTCAATCCAAATCATCGCTGGTGCCAGTCTAAAACAGCAGAATCTTCTGGAGATTCCTGTTTGGATTAAAGGCACAGGCAACTTTCCTTAAAGTCACGTTGTTCATTAATCATCCGTGGATCAAAAATGTAACAGCAAAACTAAAGGAAAATAATGGATTAAACAGGAACAAACAGGAAGGACATGATAGTACTTCTGCTCTTGCTAAATGATGAACTCTCCTCTTTGCCTTGCTGGTTTTGTTGTTTTGCCTGGCGCGGAGAGCTCTTCTTATCAATGAAGTCTTGGATGGTGTGATCATTCTTGTTGAACCAGTCTTGGTGTTTCCTGGTCTTGTAGCTGATGGTTTCTTCACAGCCTGAGATGATGGCTGTCTTCAGCGCTTTCCGGTTTTCCTCCACTCCATTAGAATGGAGACTTTGGAGATTTGGGGGAAGACATTGTTAGAAGTTAACTAACATGCATGGCTCTTGAAACGCTCAATGTTGACCTTTTTTCAGAGCTGTTTCTTTGTCTTCCATTGCTTCTGATCGAGTTTGATAGGCTTAGCGGAGCAGATGATGAACCAGTGGTCTGTCCAGCAGTCATCTGCACTGGTTGTTGCTTTGGTGATGAGGGCATCCTTTTGGTCTCAGGATCGGATGATGATGAAGCCAATCATGTGGATGTGGATTTTGGATGTCTCCAGGAAGTCGCGAACTTGCCTTTTTGGTGAAACTGTGTTTGGTAGACAAGCTATGAGCTTGTTGGAGTTGCAATTCCCAACTCCTTCCTTTCCAATGGTTCCTTTCCAGAATTGGGAGTCCTTTCCAACCCTGGCATTGAAGTTGCCAAGGTCGATGACCTTATCTTCCTTTGGAATGATGGAGACTATGGTAACAGCATTGTTTGGCCTCATCATTGGCACTCACAACCGTTGCCTGCTGGTTCTTGGCAAGTTGTAGACAAGGGTCATGAAGCACTGATTGGTGCCCACAGGGAGCTCTGAGTGTCAGTTGACGGGTTTGTTCTTGATGGTGAAACCAATTCAACGCACCCTGACGAATCCTTGGGTTTTCATCTCCAAAAGAAGATGTAATCACTATCATCTTCCCTCAGCTGCCCTTCACCTGATCTTCAGGTCTTTTGCAGGGCAGTGACGTCAATGTTGAAGTGCCTGAGTTCAAGGGCAACGAGGGCAGTTCTCCATTCTGGTTTTGGTCCTGAAATTAAGGTTAACTTTGATTTTCTAACCGTAGGGAGAGGAGCTGCTGGATGCAGATTTCCAGACAGGTTGAGGGTGAAATTGAATATTTTTAGAGCACCTTTCCTATCCCTTTCCCCAAGTTGGGTGAGCAGAGTGAATCCTGAAGTGGGCTGCTCAGTCATGAAGAAAGATGTCAAAACGCTCATCTGTTCCTAGGGTAAGTACTGAGGGAGTGCTGCACTGTCGGGAGAGTCAGTACTGAGGGAGTGCTGCACTGTCAGAGGGTCAGTACTGAGGGAGTGCTGCACTGTCAGAGGGTCAGTACTGAGGGAGTGCTGCACTGTCAGAGGGTCAGTACTGAGGGAGCGCGGCACTGTCAGAGGGTCAGTAGTGAGGGAGTGTTGCACTGTCGGAGGGTCAGTACTGAGAGAGTGCTGCTCTGTCAGAGGGTCAGTACTGAGGGAGTGCCGCACTGTCAGAGGGTCAGTACTGAGAGAGTGCTGCTCTGTCAGAGAGTCAGTACTGAGGGAGTGCTGCTCTGTCAGAGGGTCAGTACTGAGAGAGTGCTGCTCTGTCAGAGAGTCAGTACTGAGAGAGTGCTGCACTGTCGGAGGGTCAGTACTGAGGGAATGCTGCACTGTCGGAGGGCCAGTACTGAGGGAGTGCTGCTCTGTCGGAGATCAGTACTGAGGAAGTGCTGCACTGTCAGAGGGTCAGTACTGAGGCACTGCTGCACTGTCGGAGAGTCAGTACTGAGGGAGTGCAGCACTGTCAGAGGGCCAGTGCTGAGGCAGTGTTGCACTGTCAGAGGGTCAGTACTGAGGGAGTACTGCACTGTCGGAGGGCCAGTAATGAGGGAGTGCTGCACTGTCGGAGGGTCAGTAATGAGGGAGTGCCGCACTGTCGGAGGGCCAGTACTGAGGGAGTGCTGCACTGTCAGAGGGTCAGTACTGAGGGAGTGCAGCACTGTCAGAGGGTCAGTACTGAGGGAGTACTGTACTGTGCGAGGGTCAGTACTGCAAATGTGCTTTACTGTCAGAGGGTTAGTAGTGAGGGAGTGATGCTCCATCAGATGGTCAGTATTGAGAGAGTGCTGCGCTGTCAGAGGATCAGTACTGAGGGAGCACTACACTGTCAGAGGATCGATGCTGAGGGACTGCTGCACTGTCAGAGAGTCAGTACAGAGGGAGTGCTGCACTGTCAGTGGGTCAGTACTGAGGGAGTGCTGCACTGTCAGAGAGTCAGTACAGAGGGAGTGCTGCACTGTCAGAGGGTCAGTACTGAGGGAGTGCTGCACTGTCAGAGGGTCAGTACTGAGGGAGTGCTGCACTGTCAGAGGGACAGTACTGAGGGAGTGCTGCTCTGCCTCAGGGTCAGTACTGAGGGAATGCCACACTGTAGGAGAGTCAGGACTGTCAGTGCATGGTGAATGTAATACAATATAGATAAATGTGAAGTTATCCACTTTGGTGGAAATAAAACTAGGATGCTTATTGATTGAGAGGAATATGCAACAAGACCTGGGTGTCCTCGTACACCATTCGCTGAAGGTAAGCATGCAGGATAAACCACAGAGAGATGCCAGAGGACTGGAGGACAGCTGATGTGGTGCCATTATTCAAGAAGGGAAGTAGGCTCGAACCAGGAAATTACAGCCAGTGAGTCTAACTTCAGTGGTAGGGAAACTACTGGAAAAAATTCTGAGGGACAGAATTAATCTCCACTTGGAGAGACAATGATTCATCAAGGATAATCAGCATGGTTTTGTCAAAGGGAGATGATGGGTGGGATTCTCTGTCTTGCCAGCCCCGTTTTCCAGCGGCACGCCCGCACCCCAATGGGATTCCCATTGTGGCCACCCCATGCCGTCGGGAAACGCGCAGGCGTGGGTGCGTTGCCGGAGGGGTGGAGAATCCTGCCGATGGAGAATCCCGCAACAAACATGACTGGACTTTTTGAGATGTGTAGATGAGGGTAATGGGTTGGTGTAGTCTATGTGGACTTTAGTAAGGATTTTGACAAGGTTCCCGATGGGTGGCTGATGAAGAAGGTAAGAGCCCATGGGATCCAGGGCAATTTGGTAAACTGGATCCAAAACTGGCTTGTGGTAGGAGGCAAAGGATGATGGTTGAAGGTTGTTTTTGTGAATCTATTATCCCTCCTGCCCTCTCAGGTAAAAGGTGCCTGGACTATTGCAAGAATCTCACAATCTTTAAAATGGACTTGGATGAGCACTTTAAATTTCATAACATTCAAGGCTATGGGCCAAGTGCTGGGAAGCAGGATTAGGAATAGTTTTGTTTGTTTTGTTTGATGGGCAGCAGTACTGTATGATTCAATGATTCTTAGAGCAGGGTAATTCTGTAGGCACGTTAGCTGGACAACATTTAATACTCAATCACCGTTACTAAAATAGATTATCTGGTAGTTTATCTCATCACTAATTATTGGAGCTTGCTGTGCACAGATTGACTGCCTTCTTTGCTCACATTATAAAAGTACTTCATTGTCTGTTCAGTGTTTTGGCTCATTTTGAGGGCATCATTAAACTGGGCCATCCAATGATGATTACCAGAACCCAGAGACAGAAGATGTCCTGTCCCAAACGCGGCATAATATTCAAGAGTCAAACATTTTTTCAATTCATCAAGATTTATTCAGTTAAAATTTTTCACCCATGGAATGTTGAAGAGTTGGGTTGAGTTTATAATTGGACATCAACTTCCTCTGATAATTGCTATTGTTGATAAGACTGGGGTATCTGCCTCGATTAAAGGGAGATGGAGGAGACGCACTGACTGAGTTAGACTGAGAGGCATTCCGGTGCCCGAGTGACATCTGAAGCAGGCAAAGCACCTGTTGCCATTACTACGTTTTATAGATAGATAGAATAGATAGAACAGTACAGCACAGAACAGGCCCTTCGGCCCTCGATGTTGTGCCGAGCCATGATCACCCTCCTCAAACCCACGTATCCACCCTATATCCGTAACCCAACAACCCCCCCCCCCCCCTTAACCTTACTTTTTAGGACACTACGGGCAATACAGCATGGCCAATCCACCTAACCCGCACATCTTTGGACTGTGGGAGGAAACCGGAGCACCCGGAGGAAACCCACGCACACACGGGGAGGACGTGCAGACTCCGCACAGACAGTGACCTAGCCGGGAATTGAACCTGGGACCATGGAGCTGTGAAGCATTGTGCTAACCACCATGCTACCGTGCTGCCCACCTTTTCCCGGAACAGGTCTTAGCCCCTGCCATTGGCCTATGTTGGAAGGGTGTACAGGCTGACACTCACCGTTTCACCAGGTGATGAAGACACCCCCAGTGGCCATGAAGTCCTGGAGTGGAGCTTGGAGGCTCTTTAAAGAAAAAAGCAGGCGGAGTTTACGTCACCACCCTGGCACGGTGCAGCAGAGCCTGATAGGGTCGACACGTGGCTTCACAGAGATCGGGCACCATCTCTAAAGGGCGCTCTGACCAAACTGAAGCTGAACGGCCTCCAGTCCCCGCCATAGAGGTATTGTGGGCAGTGCCACCTGTGCCACGGGGCAGTACCCCAACACATCCCTCTTCCCTCGGGGTCTATACTTACCTTTGCACCCCGGAGGGATCCCCTCGACTGTTTTTTGTTTTTAAAAAGCTTTAAATTCTCAAACGTGATATCACGACAGCGAGGTATGAACATTTAGTGAGGGGGGTATCACGTGGCAGGGAAATGAAATGATATTAAAAGAAAAATCGCTTATTGTCACAAGTAGGCTTCAAATGTGAAAAGCCCCTAGTCGCCACATTCCGGCGCCTGTTCGGAAAGGCTGGCACGGGAATTGAACCGCGCTGCTGGCCTGCCTTGGTCCGCTTTAAAAGCCAGCTATTTAGCCCTGTGCTAAACCAGCCCCTGAGGTGGGTTCATAATAGTAAAATTTATTAAAATCCTGTTAAATTAGGCTCCTGCCCTTTCTACACAAGAACGTAAGATATAGGAGCAGAAATAAACCATACGGCCCATTGAACCCCCTCCACCATTCAACAGGATAAGTGCTGATTTTGGGCTTTATACGACGAAAGGGAGTCCGGCAAGTTCACGGGGAGACGTTTATGCAGCTTTGCAGCGGCAGAGACATAGGGCCTGGTTACATATCACTGGGTCCTTACCCCTCTCTCTCGGCTATGACAGAGGCCTCTGATGAAAATGCTGGTGAATTCCCGGTCCAATCGAGACAAGGGAACCCCAACCTCACATGTGTCACAGGCAGGTTATTACAGGCTCCATTTCCCCACACACTCCCCAAAACCCTTCATTTCCTGAGAGACCAAAGATATGTCTACCCCAGCCTTAAACATATTCAACGATGGAGGATCCACAATCCCCTGGGATAGAGAATTCGAAAGATTCTCAACCGTTGAGTGGAGAACTTTCTCCTCACCTCAGTCGTAAATGGTCGGCCCCTTATCCCGAGACTGTCTCCCCCCCCCCCTGGGACAAGACTGCACTCACCTACATCTCCTAGATTCCCCAACCAGTGGAGACAATCTCTCAGCGTCCACCCAACCAAGCCCCATAGAGAATCTATTACCCTTCACCTCTCAATCGTCTAAACTCCAGCGAGAATAGATCCAATTTGCTCAGTCTGTTTTACTGTACATATGTTTATGTTAACTGGCAGCGATAAACCCATATACTGCACATCTGGAGCAAAATACAGGTTTCAATGTCACAATGACACACAGCTGCATAACAACACGAGTAAAGTCTTTAAAAAGCAGAATGTGGGATGACAGAAATATACCTGTCACATTAATCATGTCCCGATATTATAGAATTAATTCTCTTGGGCAACAAAATTAGATTTTTGAAGAATAATCCAACCTTTCTGCAAAGCAACAATTCTCCTTACATCTACCCGCATTGATACAGGTATCAATTATTTTTTGTTAATGTGTTTATTTACCAAAGAGAACAAGATTAAGGAGACGAGGAAACCATTCTCACTGCCTTTAATTCCCATTGACGATTGTGTTGCTTTGTCAACAGAAATTCAATTCTCTGAACATAAAAGAGTTCATGTCTCATGTGATTCAACCAATTTGTTTTATAAATTGATAGTTTAAACTCTTGTTTTATTAGAGTTTAAAGAAAATATGAGCAAATCATTTCCTTGCTTAAGCCTCCTGACATTTAACAATGCAAGTTTGTGAATTACTGCTTCCCAGTGCGAGCTGCAATTTAATTTTATGAGATTGAAGGCATTCTCAAAATGAGAGGTTCCTAATTACTTCACATGACATTGAAATGTTTGCCACTGAAGGACTGAATTATCGAGCCATCGGGTGGAATTTAATACCCTCTGCTGTGGCGCGATTGGTGTTCGCCAGATTTAATCAGGTGGGCGTATGCCAAATGGAGACCCCAGGCCCACACCAATTAAGTCTGTGGCGGAAAGGTCCATGAATAACCTTCCCACACCGCCACCAATTGAGGCCCTTATGTGGGCGATTAATGATTGATCCATGATCAAACTCCATAGGACCCGACCTAATGGCCGCGCCGGACACGGGACACAACGTGGCCTCTCGCGTGATTTACCCTCTTTCCACCTCACATGATCTTTTTAAAAATATATATTTAAAGTATCCAAATTTTTTTTTCAATTAAGGGGCAATTTTAGCATGGCCAATCCACCTTCCCTGCACATCTTTTTGTTGTGGGGGTCAATGTGCAAACGCCACACGGGCAGTAACCCGGGGCCGGGATCGAACCCGGGTCCTCAACACAGTGAAGCAGCAGTGCTAACCTCTGTGCCACCGTGTTCGTTTCCACCTCGCAAGATCTAACGGGATTTTGCGAGACATGGCGATCTGGATCCCTCCCATTGAGGTTGGGACCTGATTTGCATATTCAAGTGAGTAGTTAATCTCACTTGAATATGTCTACACTGGATTTACCCAGTGCCCTGGATTCAATCCTCTTACATAGGACATAGAATTTACAGTGCAGAAGGAGGCCATACGGCTCATCGAGTCTGCACCGGCTCTTGGAAAGAGCACCCTACCCAAGATCCACACCCCAACCCTATCCCCATAACCCAGTAACCCCACCCAACACTAAGGGCAATTTTGGACACCAAGGGCAATTTAGCATGGCCAATCCACCTAACCTGCACATCTTTGGACTGTGGGAGGAAACCGGAGCACCCGGAGGAAACCCACGCACACACGGGGAAGATGTGCACACTCCGTACAGACAGTGACCCAAGGGGAATCGAACCTGGGACCCTGGAGCTGTGAAGCAATTGCACTATCCACAATGCTACCGTGCTTACCTCGGAGACCCCAATCTGGGGCCATTTAGCACTGGTTGCCACAAATGTGGACTAGGTGGAACGGCATTTGGGGGAGCCTTCCAGGTGATCAGAGGCCTCTGGGTGGTCGGCGTCTGGGCAGGGTGGTATCCTGGCATTGCTGATGCCACCCAGGCACCTTGACACTGCCAGCCTGCCACCCTGGTAGTGCCTCCTGGGTCTCACCCTGGCATTGCCAAAGTGCCGGACTGGCATTGCCAGGCTGGTAGGGCAAATGAAGGGTGCCAGGCTGGCAATGCCCAGGTGCCATCTTGCCAATGCCAGGGATCAGACCCGGGGGTGCCCTGCCTTTATAGGTCTCGAGGATCTGTAAATCGATACGTTCAAGCGTTGTGAGGGTTGGGGGTCACGTTGGGGTGGGGGGGGGGGGGGGGGTCGAGAGGTCGGAGCATCATTTAAATGTGGGTTGAGCTTCTTGGTGCAGGAAATGTAGGTGAGTGCAGCCTTGGCAGGACCTTCCTCGCTGAGGCCTGAAAAAAGAACAGAATCCCGTTTAATAGCGGGGTCATTCTCTGCACTGCAAACGCTGGGGAACACTCCGCTAAACGCAGCCACAATGGGACTCCGTTTTTTTTCTGTTAAATCGCGTCAGTTCCTCTCTCCCACCAGATGCTGCCAGGCTTCCTGAGATTTTCTGCTTTGATTTCTGGTTCCAGTATTCACAGTATTTTGCTGTTATTTATTCCATTGATCTCCTTTTGCCTCATGTTCCTCCATACCTTTGAATTACAAAGATCCGTCAGTCTCAGATCTTAAATTGTTTTGTTTTTGTAAACAATTCTTCCAATTAAGGGGCAATTTAGCGTGTCCAATCCACCTACCCTGCAATAAGAACATAAGAACTAGGAGCAGGCTATCTGGCCTCTCGAGCCTGCTCCACCATTCAATGAGATCATGGCTGATCTTTTGTGGACTCAGCTCCACTTTCCGGCCCGAACACCATAACCCTTAATCCCTTTATTCTTCAAGAAAACGATCTATCCTTATCTTAAAAACATTTAATGAAGGAGCCTCAACTGCTTCACTGGGCAAGGAATTCCATAGATTCACAACCCTTTGGGTGAAGAAGTTCCTCCTAAACTCAGTCCTAAATCTACTTCTACTTATTTTGAGGCTATGTCCCCTAATTCTGCTTTCTCCACTGAACTCTCTCCAGAGCAATTCTCTCCTTCCTGCAATGTGGTGACCACAACTGTACACAAAACTCATGCTGTGGCATAACCAGAGTTTTACACAGTTCCAACGTTACATCCCTGCTTTTATATTCAATACCTCGCCCAATAAAGGAATGCATTTCACATGCTTTCCTGGCCACCTTGTCCACCTGTCCTACCACCTTCAAGGACCTGCGGAATTGTACTCTCACTTCCGCAACACCTCTTAATACCTTCCTGTTTATTGAGTATTCCCTAGCTTTGTTTACCCTTCCCAAGTGCTTTACCTCACTCTTTTCCGGATTAAATCTCTGCCCACTCAGTCAAACCAAATTGGTATCATTCTGGAGTTGACAGCAATCCTCTTCACTATCAACTACACAGCCATTTTTTTGTGTCAACTGCAAATTTGCAGATCATTCACTATTTCTTATCCTGGCTTTTTTTAATAGCCAGGGATCCAATCCATCTGGTCCTGGGTGTTTATCCACTTTTCAGGATGCAGTCCCTCCAGTACTTCCTCTCTCACTATGTTTATTGTATCTAATATTTCACAATCCCCCTCTTCAACCCGAATGTCTGAACTATCCCTCTCCTTAGTGAAGACAGGAAAAAAGTACTCATTGAGAACCCTGCCCACATCTTCAGCATCAACCCACAAGTAACCAGGTACATCTTTGTTAGGCCCCATCTTTTCCTTAGTTATTTTCTTGCTGGCAATGAATTGGTAAAACATCTTTTTGTTTCTTTGACTTGGGGAAGGTGTGGGTGGGGGCTACATTCCGAGTCCAATTCTTTATCTTTAATGAGTAGTTTGATCACAGCAACACAGGCACATCAATTGACCTCGGTAACTTGGCTGAATGAGCGGATTCCTGTTCCTGATCCTGATCCACTCAACCCAATATTCAAAGCTTGCAAAATCATCAGAAACTGGTTCTCACTGTCGACAAGTTCTTTATTTTCACAACCCTCAAGATGCAACAGATTTCTTCACAGCCAGCAGTGAACTTCTAAAGTGTATTCAGCTGTCGTAATTCAAGGCAATGTGGAGAACATTATGTGCACAACGAGCTCCCAGCTGATCAGCGCAATCTGCTTTCAGTGGTTGAGGTTTAGATATCGTCTCGGACACCAGGGCAGTACACCTTAATTCAATCCTAAATTGTTAATATCCTCCTGATTGGTCAGACAGGGTTTAATGTCGCGTCCGAAGGATTCCCGTCTCTGACAGTCCAGCATTCCCTCAGTATGGCACTGGGAGTGTCAGCCTGGATACCTGCTCTAGTCTCTGATATTAAGCTTGAACCTACAACTTACTGACTCAGCAGCATAGTGCTACCCGTTGAAGCGAAGTGACAGGGTAATGAGATTTACTTTAAGAAACTACACATTTACCCACAGGACAGGTGGGCAGTCTTTGTCGAAACATCAGACTGGCGCACTGTGAGGGGCTTGTGTTTCTCGTCGGGAGTGTGGGTAGGGCAGCTTGTAAACTGGTAGTCACTTGTGATTAATTCCAGACAGCCCGTTAGAGATTTGAAACCAGACTGCATTGACAGCAAGGAGGTTGGATAGAGAGAGAAAATATTTAGATTATTTTTAAATATTGGGATATCGCATAGTCTAAACCACAGTTAGAGATCAGTGTGCGATTTCTCCGAACACATTTCCAATCTGAATTGTCTCATTCCAGCCAGACACACAAAAGGATGTGTTGGAGGTGGTGAAGCGGGAGGGGGGGGGGGGGGCAATTTCCAGATCGTCCATTATTTCCTACCCTGGCTTCTATTAATAGCCAGCTGTGTTCAGCTACATCTCTGGAGGTAAGTCTGAGGCAACGTTTTTTCAAATCTCTGGAAACTCCGCAGTGCAACCAATGAGAGGCCCAAAGGGGGAAGTGTGGGTTGAGAGCTGTGGCAGGTTGGGCTGAGCGAATGTGCACAGATCCCAGGGAGATGTCTGTGCGGAGTCTGCACGTCCTCCCCGTGTGTGCGTGGATTCCCTCCGGGTGCTCCGGTTTCCTCCCACAGTCCAAAGATGTGTGGGTTAGGTGGATTGGCCATGCTAAATTGCCCGTAGTGTCCTAAAAAGTAAGGTTAAAGAGGGGGTTGTTGGGTTACCGGTATAGGGTGGATACGTGGGTTTGAGTAGGGTGATCATTGCTCGGCACAACATCGAGGGCCGAAGGGCCTGTTCTGTGCTGTACTGTTCTATGTTCTATGTTCTATGTTCTATGTCCAGAGACTGATTCTAGAGAGATCCTGGAGAGATCCCAGAGAGAGATCCCAGAAAATGATCTCTAAGAAGAAAAAAAATCATAGAGAGAGAGGTCCTTGTTTAATTAATTCACTGAATGTGGGCTTCGCTGGCTAGGCCAGCATTTATTGTCCATCCCTAATTGCCCTTGAGAAGGTGGTGGTGAGTTGCCTTCTTGAACCACTGCAGTCCATGTGGTGTGGGTACACCCAATGTGCGCTTATGGAGGGAGCTCCAGGATATTGATCCAGTGATAGTGAAGGAACGGCAAGATCTTAAACATTGATCCTGGGAGAGATGGACTCTAGGGAGTGGTCTCAGAGAGAGAGAGACCCCAGAGAAATCGATTACTGTTTACATTGTGACCCCAAATTCTGTTGAAAAACTGTTGAAAGAAATAGTTCTTTCAGGTGGGCTGACCTTTGACCCACCCCCTCAGAGATGCAGGTGGGGAAGGTACCAGTTTGGTGGGGAGGGGGGTGGGGGTGCTTTGGCAATGAAAAGGGTTGATTAAGTTCGGAGACTATTCACATTTCCCAAACACAGAAGGAGAGGCAAGGCCAGTGGAAGGAAAGCTGTGCTGGGTAGTCCAATGATTGTTGTCAAAAATTATGAACTGATTCCTCTAATATAGGAGAAGATTGCAGTCAGGAGGTCGAATAATTTAATTGGCTCTTCTCTCCTTCTCATCAGTTCTTTTAGAAAGCAAGTGGCATGAGCTGAGAGAGAGAGAGAAAGAAATATAAATAGAGTAAGAGAGAGAGGGAGGATAGAGAGAAGGAGAGAGAGAGAGAGAAAGAGGTGTAGAATAGAGAGATATATTATACAGATAGAAAGAGAGGAGAGAGAAGGAGAGAGAGGAGAGAAGAAGCGAGAGTAGGTGAAAGAGTTGGAGAGAGAGAGAGAGAGAGAGAGAGAAAGAGAAAGAGAGAGAGAATATATTTTTGAATAAGCACGATGAGACAATGCAATTATTGGAAAACCTTTGTTTATTCTACATGCCGATTTGCCTGAGCAGCAAGATATTCACAAACATCTCCAGCAGAATGTTACAGAGCAATTATAATTCTAATAGTTTGAGAAAATTATAACATCAGTTCAAAAACTCTAATCAATCTTGGGTGTTTTGCATTATTTTAACTGTGTGAGATAATTTACTATTTCATGGTGATGAACTCACTAATTCTCACTGTGATTCTCCAAACAGATTATTCTGACAGCACAAACGTTCAACAGAGCAATACAAGTATATAAAAATACACACAATAATTAAGTACTCATTACATTGTTTTAAACTTTAATTTTTTTTAGAAAGGAGTTTGTGCACCTCAAACCCCCCCCCCCCCCCCCCCAGTGGGTGTCTCCCTGTTATAGGGGTCCCTGAGGGGTGTCTCCCTATTACAGGGGTTCCTATGGGGTGTCTCCGTATTACAGGGGTCCCTGTGGGGGGAGGGGATCCCTGTGGGGTATCTCCCTATTACAGGGAACCCTATGGGGTATCTCCCTATTACAGGGGTTCCTATGGGGTATTTCCCTATTACATGTATCCCTGTAGGAGGTGTCTCCCTATTTCAGGTGTCCCTGTGGGTGTCTCCCTATTTCAGGGGTCCCTGTGGGGTGTCTCGATATTACAGGGATCCCTCTGGGTGTCTCCCTATTTCAGGGGTCCCTCTGGGTGTCTCCCTATTTCAGGGGTCCCTGTGGGTGTCTCCCTATTTCAGGGGTCCCTGTGGGTGTCTCCCTATTTCAGGGGTCCCTGTGGGTGTCTCCCTATTTCAGGGGTCCCTGTGGGTGTCTCCCTATTTCAGGGGTCCCTGTGGGTGTCTCCCTATTTCAGGGGTCCCTGTGGGTGTCTCCCTATTTCAGGGGTCCCTGTGGGTGTCTCCCTATTTCAGGGGTCCCTGTGGGTGTCTCCCTATTTCAGGGGTCCCTGTGGGTGTCTCCCTATTTCAGGGGTCCCTGTGGGTGTCTCCCTATTTCAGGGGTCCCTGTGGGTGTCTCCCTATTTCAGGGGTCCCTGTGGGTGTCTCCCTATTTCAGGGGTCCCTGTGGGTGTCTCCCTATTTCAGGGGTCCCTGTGGGTGTCTCCCTATTTCAGGGGTCCCTGTGGGGTGTCTCCCTATTTCAGGGGTCCCTGTGGGTGTCTCCCTATTTCAGGGGTCCCTGTGGGGTGTCTCCCTATTTCAGGGGTCCCTGTGGGTGTCTCCCTATTTCAGGGGTCCCTGTGGGGTGTCTCGATATTACAGGGATCCATGAGGAGGGAGGGGGGGGTCTCCCTTTAACAGGGATCCCTGTAGGGGGGCAGGTCACCCTCGTACTTGAAGGTAGGGGGCACCCAGTCAATCCGGAGGCAGGATGCTGCTGTGCAGTGCCGGGGGATGGGGGGGGGGGGGGGGGGGGGGGGGGGGGGGCTGTCCTCACTATCGGGAATACGAATTGCTTACTGATTTGTGCTCTCAGGCAGATCATAAACCAGTTGCAATTCAGCTCCGAAGGGAGAACAGAGCAGGGTTCTCCGATTTTGAGGCTGTGTCCGGAGCATGTGTCTAGTCTTACAACCAAAAAGTTGGGGCGCCCCTGAATCGATGCTCCGGTGGGGGGGGGGGGCTAGCAGCTGCACCATGTAAAGCCCCCGGCTTCACCTGCAGATATGGATGGAGATTGCTGGGTCCATGACCGTGCATGGGCATGGCGGCAACCTGCGATGGCTGCACCATACAAGAGTGGCGCCAGCCGCAAGCAGATCCGGCCTGTCAGATAGTGCCCCACTGTAACCCACCATGCCACCCCCAGACCAAACTCCCCCAGCACCCCCCCCCCCATCCCCCCACGACTGCGGCGTCGCTGGACACAGTCCGCAGCTGCCTCGCGAGGTCCCCGAAAACCGTGATCAACGCCGTCAGGAAGTCAGCCCATCGGGGGCGGAGGATCTGAGGGAGGGCCTCAAGTGATGTCCTGAGGCTGTCCCAACAGCATGTGGCGTACTCAGCGATTATGCTGTTTTTGAGGGGACGGAGCATCTGAAAAACGGCGCCGCCCCCGATTTTGGCACAAAAACACACTCTCCAGTCAATCACCAACCGCGATTTCAGTGTCGGCCATCATAGAATCCAGCCCATAATCTCCCAAATGGAGAATCCCATCCTCTATCTCATCCCATCTTGCAACTTTATCCTTTGTTACAACACCCTGGACTAGTGCGCGGTCAATTCTAGCTCCACTCATCCCGGAGTCAGAACACAAGGGAATTAACCAATAATTCTTATAAAATTCCCAAAGTCTTGGCTGCCTAATAATTACAGTCACCAGGTATGTAAATATGAAAACAATAACTGTTTGTTTATAACAAGAACTATAATGAAATACGCAGCAGATACAGTTGGCTAACAATTAACTTATGCCTAACTCCCACTTTAATTTGCCTCAACCCCCACCCTCTACACAAACACACACAAGACAGACACACAGAGAGGGGTGGAAAAGGGTAAAAAAAATGAAAGGGAAAAGAGGTTTTGTTTCAGATGATGGTTCGTAACATGCTTTGTCCACAGTAAGCATGTGGATTAAATTCTTTGTTTTGCAGCCTATATCGGTCTTCACTGTAGATTAGAAATTCAGTACTCACAACGTTCCTGAAGAGGCAGATTCTTTGCTTCATCAAACTTCGATTTCAGCTCATGTTTTGTCTTCAGGCCTCTGTCATTTCAGCAACACAGCACCCATAGGATACTGCAGAGAATGTAGCCCTCAGGCCTTCTGGAGAGAGTTAACTGGATATTTCTGGAAAGGATTAGCTGGACCTTTTAACTCTATGCTGCCGGAATTGAAACTGAAACTTTCTTAGAACTCTGAACCATCCCACTCAGATAATATCTAATCACCACACATTACCGGACAAAGTCCAGCCTCTTGGGCTAATTGATTGGCAACCAGCCAAATCAATCATACCGAGCCCCAGCCCATCTTCCTCATTCGTGTCAACCAGGCGACAACTTTAGTTTCAACCTGCACAGACTAGCACAGTGATCTCTCCTGCTTCTGGAATCCTTTGCTTGAATTAAAGATGTATGTCCATTAATCATTCATGGATAAAAAATGTAACAGCAAAAATAAAACAATAGGGAAATAAGGGAATAAATAGGAAGGACCCTGATGCCATGCAACCCTTTACTAAACAAGGGTGTAACATCCGCAATTCTCTAGTCCTCCAGCAGAGACCCTGGTCAGAATTCCCCAGCCAGTCACTGGCGGCAGGATTCTCAGATCCCACCAGCAACACATCTCCTGCCATTAGATTTCCTGGCAGCGTGGGGTGGTTTCACTAGTAAATCCCGTTGACAGCGGCAGAAGCAGAGAAACCCATCGCCATTGAACAGTGCGCCACTGAGAAATATACAGCTGGGGGAATGGAGAATCCAGTCACTTGTGTCTCAGTCCAAAGCTGTACAGGTTAGGTGGTGTTACAGGGATACAATGGGGGAGTGGGCCTGGGTAGGGTGCTCTTTCGGAGGGTTGGTGCAGATTCGATGGACCAAGTGGCCTCCTTCTGCACAGTAGGAATTCTCTGGATTCCAGCAAGACGGGAAAATTATCACCAGTGCCTCTGAAATTTACACTCTCACCTCCCTCATTATTCTTGGAGGCTTCACAAATTCAGCAGTGGTCAATGAACCTTGAGACAGCTGTTGAGAGAAGGTCAACATTGGTGCAAGAATGTGGAACATGCAAAATACTTTTCAAAAGGATAAAACAACTTTGCATCTCTTCTGGAATCTTGGCACATTGTGCTGACCAGTGCGGCAGCAGATGCATTGTCTGCAAGTTTGGGAGCAGTTTTATTTCAAGTGCAGAGAGATGGTAATTGTAGACCAGTCTACTATAGCACGCGGTCACCAATACACAGAGCAACGATAGAAAAAGAACCAATGGCAACAATGTGTGTATGTGAAACATTTTCAAAACAGACCATAAACCTACTAGTCACCTTCTGAATGTGAAGATGCTGCCCAGAATTCAATGGTGCAGATTAAGAATGATAAGATATAACGCAACAGAGCATATACACATTTTCACAGTAACCTAATTGCAGTGTTAATGCAAGCCTATTTGTGACACTAATAAAGATTATTAATTGTTAGACAACAGCGGATGTACCATCAGAAGGAAGCGAACAAGAGTATTTGCACTTTATGGAGGAGTGTGAAGCATATACATCCTTAATCACTTATCACTTACCAAAGGGTCGATATGGTCTGAATGGCCTCCTCTGTAGGAATTCTATCGCAAAAAAGCTCCAGGAAAATAAAGAACCCCAGCAACAGGATCTGAAAGAATTGTTTGGAAGTATGGCCAGATTATATCCCAGATTAATATCTGGAATGGGTGGGTCGTTTTATGAGGAATGATTGGACAGGCTAGGTTTGCATCCGCTGCAGTTTAGAAGAGTGAGAGGCAACTTTATTGAAACATGTAAGATCCTGAAGGGTATTGACAGGGTGGACGTGGAGAGGATGTTTCCTCTTGTGGGAGAATCTGAAACTAGGGGTCAATGTTTCAAAAGGAAAGGGTCATTCGGATAAAAGGGAGATGAGAAGAATTTTTCCCTTAGAGAGTCGCGAGTCTTTGAAACTCTCTTCCTGAAAAGGTGGTGGAAGCAGAGCCTTTGAATAACTTTCAGGCAGAGATTAAAGGCTATAGGCAGCGGAGCAGGCTCGAGGGGCCAGATGGCCTACTCCTGCTCCATGTTCTTATGTTAAGGTTAGATTCTTGATAAGCAAGGGGGTGATAGGTTATTGGGGTGGGTTGCAGATTTGAGATTACTATCAGATCAGCCATGATCTTATTAAATGGTGGAGCAGGTTCAAGGGGCTGAATGGCCCAATCCTGCTCCTTGTTCACATCCATATGTATCCATAGTAATCTAATACTAAACCAGTACAAATAGCTCCCAGCCATTGACAACTTATTGGTCTCCATCAACAGAATAGCCATTCTGAGGGCACTTCAACTTGTATCCTTCAAACACTTCACCAAGGTGATTTTGGAATAGTAAAGTGTCGTGCGAGGGCACAACAATCGGCCTGGTGGCCAGGTATGCCCTGGTTGGGTGGTGATGGGTTTCCCTCTGCTTGACAAGCCTCACTGACCAAAATAATCCCTGAGGGCTGAACTGCAATCTTGTCCTGTGGTAAACAGGGGAGACAATGAGCTGTCCAGACTTTCTCTTCCCGCAGTTGGGAAAGAATTCAGTGGCTTCACAAGTATTTCAGAACTGCAAATGCAAAATCCACTCAAAACAGGAGGGATTCTGACCCAGCTGACTGACCTTTTTAAATCTGTACATCATGTTCACCTGTGTTATGGACAGTAAGAATCAGTGACATGTCCTGTGAAATTAACTCTTCCAATTTGGATTTTAATTCCAGAGCATTGTTCATTCAGAACTGAGAACAAAAACCATTATTTTAATCTCATTTATATTGTAATTATTTTAATCATACATTATAAAATCCTGAGTTTGAAGCATCACAAAACGGATAGACCTTTACAACTTGACCTCATGCGAACCTGTTACTGATCCAACATTTGAAAATCTATTGGTGATATGATACTGTCACCTGCTGGTAACATATGATATTATAATCTGGAACTGCTGCAATGCAGTCAGAATCAAACAATTTCCTTTTACAAACACCCAATTTAAGATTTACTTTTCCTCCACAAATGTAACCTACTGGAGGTAACATTAAGAATAGTAGACAACTGCAAGTAAATTGGAAACTAAAGACCAGAGATGAAATAAAAATTGTAAAGATTGGAAACACTCAGTAGGTGTGGCGGTATCTGTAGGGAGAGAGAGAATGATTCAGGTCTGGGACTTTTCATCAGGGACTGATAATAGGTTCTGAACAAGTGAAAGTGGCTGGGGCGGGAGAACAGAACAAAATGGAAAGTCTGTGATGGAAAAAACAGGTGGAAAGATTTGATGGTTTCATGGGTGCAAAGCCATGGTCTGCTAATGGGACAAGTGAAAAAACAAAAGATGCGGCTAGATGAGGTGCAAATGGATGGATAGTAGCCATCCAAATGCAAAGTAAAGGGGATTAAGAAAGAAAAATGAGGGGAAAAGAAACAGAGCCAGCAAAAATAACAAAACAAAATGTGGGAGGGTTATGGTTTGAAATTGTTGAAATCGATGTTATGCCTAGAAAGCTGTAAAATGGCCAAGACGACAAATGAAATGCTGTTCCTCGAGCTTGCGTTGAGTTTCATTGGAACCCTGGAGCAGATGAAGAACAGAAAGGTCACTTTGGAGGGAGGTGGAGAATTGAAATGACACGGGACAGGAAAATCAGCACCATGGTTTAAGACTGAATGGAGGTGTTCTACAAAACAGTCACCCAGTCTGCTTTTGATCTTCCGCATGGAGAAGAGGAATTTGATGAAGAGGAATTTCACATCGAACCAATCACAGATCAATCCATTCCAACAAAAAAATTGTTTCCAAACTTCTGCGTTACACAGGATAACGTTTCAGAGCCTAACGTTATCCTGTGTAACGCAGAAGTTTGGAAACAATCGTTTTTTGGAATGGATTGATCTGTGATTGGTTCGATGTGAAATATTTCTCAGTCAGCTTCCTGATGAAATACTCTCTCTTGATGCAAGATAAAATATTTTCGATTTAAAATGTAACACCATTTGAACTATGTTATAGAATCTTGATATAGATTACTTGAGAGAATCAATAGCTTTGCAAGATTATTTACAAAGAACAAAACATTTGTATTTCGAAAGCACCTTTTGTGACCTCAGGATGTCCCACAAAGGTTGACACAGCCAGTTCAGTACTTCTGCAATGTAGTGACCGTTCTGATACTCCTGTACCCAAAGTAGACTGGAATATCGCATCTTACGTTCCTAATAACCTGTGTGAAAGGATAAAAACATAAACTCGTGGCCACAAAAAAAACTCATAGACCATTCTTAGTAGATTTAAAAAATGAATGTATTAATTACTGTCCGAATATTAGTGAGTTGATTGCAGTCTTTATAAGATTTCCCTTCGCTGGTTACTTCAGCAGAGGTCAAAGAAAATAGCTTGACTCTCATGTTAAACAATGTGCAAAGGATTAATGTTATGCAAATACATTTAGCGTCAGTCTGTGAAACCACCGGTATTTGTATCTAGACATATTTAGATATATCAGTCTGAAATTTTTAGTACACGACAGGTGATTTTAACCTGACCTGCACATTTGGAGCTGAAACAATCAAGGCTGCTGCTTATTTTGCAGTCAGATTTTGAAGTCAATGGAAAGTAAAATTGTGCAAGATTATCTAAACAGTGCCAAATCAGATTAGTTTCCTGTGGGCAGGGGGTGTTAAAATTATTCAAGTGTCAGCTAGCCTCTGTTCCGTCTCTCTCGCCTCTAAATCCCGATGACCTTCGATTCCAAGGCCTACTCCAAGATTGAAACATCTAATCCAGTGTAGTACTGTGGAAGCACTGCACTGTCAGTGTTGCCATCCATCCGAGACAATGGCAGGCTGGCTCGCTTACCATCACATGTGGATGCCACTGCTCAGAGGAGAAGATCGGAGTTCCCTGTGTATCCTGACCAATATGCATCTTTGATCAATATCACTAAAATAGATCATCAGGCCATTATCACAATTACGTTTGTGGCGCAGTCATTGGAACTTCCCAATGTTCCGACAGTGGCTACACCTCAGGTAAAGGGGCTGGTTTAGCTCACTGAGCTAAATCGCTGGCTTTTATAGCAGACCAACTAGGCCAGCAGCACGGTTCGATTCCCGTACCAGCCTCCCCGGACAGGCGCCAGAATGTGGCGACTAGGGGCTTTTCACAGTAACTTCATTGAAGCCTACTCGTGACAATAAGCGATTTTCATTTTCATTTCATAAAGCATTGCAGTGACTGGGCCTGGGTAGGCTGCTCTTTCGGAGGGTCGTTGGGCCGAATGGCCTCCTTCTTGACTGCAAGGATTCTATGATTATCAGAATGCACTCATAATTTCACTGGCAGATAACACTTGTATGTGCAGACCTAAGGATGTCCAGGGGATGTGAAAGGCACTCTATTAATGCAAGTCCTTTTTGCCACTTGGTTAGATCAGTAATGGAAAGAGTTACACTGGGATGAATTGGACTATTTCCTGGAACAGGAGTAGCTGTATTGTTTATATAAGACTATGGATAGCATCTTTGGATATCCCTTGAAAGGACTGCAAAGCTATGCTTCTACATTATGTTCTTATCTGTAATGCTCTGTACATGTGGCACAGCTTCAATGATTTTAACAAACAAGGACAAGTTCATAAGACAAACGTGTGTAGCATCTCCAAGATGCACTGTAGGAACTCAACAAAGCTCCCTTGACAGCTCTTTCCAAACCTATGTCATCTAGAAGGACAAGGGCAGCAGATACATGGGAATCCGACCACCTGGACGTTCCGCACCAAGTCGCTCACCATCCTGACTTGGAAATTTATCAACGTTCCTTAACTGTTACTGGGTCAGAATCCTAGAACTCCCTCCCTAAGAGCACTGTGGATGCACGTACATCACATGGGCTGCAGCGGTTCAAGAAGGCAGCTCACCCCCACCGTCTCAAGGGCAATTAGGTTGGGCAGTAAATGCTGATCTAGCCAGCGACGTCCACATCCAATGATTGAATTAAAAATAAATATCTGAAATATAGATGACAAATGAACCACACAATTCCAGGGAAAGTGATACATATTAAATTTGGTGGAATACAAATTGTTCTATAACGGGCTGGCAATAAACTTTTCCAGGTTCTTGTCAGCATATTAGTGATGAAAATACTTCTTAAGGGGTAAAACAATAGGAATACACTAGATGTTGTATTAGTCTGAATGTTGTTGAGATAAAAACACTCAGTAGTTTAGTTCACTGTGGCTGTCCATTTATATTGAGCCAATTTTGATATTTCCCAATGCTCCCTAGAATACAGCATCGATTCCACTTCAAAACTACTTAATTGACTGTAAAACACTTTGGGACCTTCTGACACCATGAAAAGTCCTATAAAAATGCAAAATGTACTTTCTTTATCTCAAATGTACATTGTGAATGAGGAGTGAAAATAAAATAGCAGCTCCAAATTAATCAATAAATGGAAATGTACAACTGCTTATCAGGGAAGTCCAGCTAAGTAACAATACATTTTAAATAAAAATCCATCAAGCAAGAAAGACAGATTGTATTTAACACACATATCCACAGCTGTTGAGGACCAGTTACAAAGCTAAAATAAAACAAAGGAATTTAAATGGTCCCAAAGCGCAGGAAGGAAAGCGTGTTTGATTTATGACTGTCATTGGCATTCCTTGGATTCTGCTGCAGTGTCAGTGTTTATTTTGTATACTTGTCTTGGTGGGTTACAGCATATTTATATTTAAAAGTAGCTAGAGTCTGCTATGAAGGTTCAGTCTTAAATAACCATTCTGAAGGTGGAGGCAGTTTAATACGTGGTGTTTGATGAGTGATGCAAGGATCCTTCTTGTGATAGTGATAGACAGGCACAGCGAGATAGGAGAATTGTTGCTTGCAGGTTATGGGAAATAACATTGCTGCTGTCTGTTTATAAATCAGTAATAAAACATAATTAAGTAGCAGGCCTGCTATTAAGGAACCTATTTATTGAGAGGCTATAAAACAATCTTACCGTAGGAGGTCATTTCTGATCTATCAACTTATTGCTCCATGCGCAAAGCAGATCATCCAGGTGTTTAATGAGAAAAGTAAGTTGGAAGTTCAGTCCCTATGTGAGTACACATGCAGAATTAGATCTGCCAGTCTGGTGGGAGAGCAAATTAACTAGAAACTAAACTGCATACTTTGCTAAAATAATGCAGCTGTCTCTCTCGGAAAAAAAATCATCAAAAGCTATAATATTTCACAAAGAGCAATTATTCCCTCTTTGTATTACAGGTGCTTGTTTGTTCCACTTAGGGCAGGTGATCTGACAACTTCCACAGCAGAAGCAGCAGTGGCACACTGGTAATTCATCAGGGCTGGAGACGAACACAAATTATAGCATTAACATGATTAACCATTGGAGTGTAGTAAAATCTGTCACACCAATGAATGAGGGGCATCTTAATGTTTAATGTCTGTTGAGCAACAATTATTGGGTTATTAATCATTCGATGACAATAATTCTTCCAGTCATTTCACACCAAGGAAATATTGACTCATTGAAGGAGATGTATAGACATACTCTGAACACTTTCCAATGAAGTAGTATTTACCATGTGAATACAATAACAGTCATTAGGGATTGGCTGTGGCTTCAGTATTAATGTGATACAGTGCCCAAATTACAAAACATTCAACTGAATTTTCAGTGCTGAAGCCACAATATGTTCCACCGGGCAGAAAAGAATTCTGATTAAAACGTGATATTAAAGTTGGTGAGCCTCACTTCCTATGACAGGAGAGTGCATACCCACCCAATATTAAGGTAATGTGTAGCAAGCCAGGAAACTGGACAAAGAAGTATAATCCAATTTTCCTTTCCCTCCCACAGAATTTCTCAACTTCCGAAGGCATTAAACAGGAGGTGTGTCTGCTTGACTCGGTTGGTGGCCTTCTGATCTCGGAGTCAGAATGTTGTTGGCTCAATGTGGAGTTCAGCGCACAATGCAGGCAGATGCCTCAGTGCATCACTGAGGAGTGCTTAATTGTTGGAGGTGCTGACTTTAGCAAAGGTAATAGTCAGATCTTAAGGATCCCATGGCTTTGCTTGCAGACACATACAGCCTTCACACTCAACTAATGTCACAGAAAATAGATTGGCTGGCCATCCATTTGCTTATACTGCTGTGCACAGATTGGTTGCTGGCTTGCCCCACATGCACAACAGTGCTTTTATTCCAAGCATACATTATTGTTTTGTGACGTTGGTGATGTTGTAAGCATGATATAAATGCAGCTTTTTACATTTCTTCAGTAAATAGGTGAACACAATTCAGTTACAGCATGCAGACTTAACCCTCATTCCGCATGGAATAAAACATAGTAATGTGACTTCAGCAACACTAAACTGCAACATAAACAGATCCGATCACATGTTATAACCTTGGCTGGGATATTTGTTTCTCATCAAGAATCTCTCTCTTCTTTCCAAAGGCACCAGATGGACTCATGAAGCAAAGCAGGTTGAGGAATATTTTTGAAAAGGAAACATAAACGCATGTTTCTTAAATGTCACAAGTTCACAAAATCCCCACACAAGATATTTGTATTTGAATAAAACAGCTTGGTTTCGGGCAGCACGGTGGTACAGTGGTTAGCATTGTTGCCTATGGCACTGAGGACCCGGGTTCGAATCCCAGCCCTGGGTCACTGTCCGTGTGGAGTTTGCACATTCTCCTCGTGTCTGCGTGGGTTTCGCCCCCACAACCCAAAAGATGTGCAGGACAGGTGGATTGGCCATGCTAAATTGCCCCTTAATTGGAAAAAATAATTGGGTACTCTAAATTTAAAAAATAATAGCTTGGTTTCCCTCTCAGAAACCTGGAGAAACACAATAGCTATAATCTCAGGTAATTTATACATATAAAAGGACATTTGTTGGTGAGGAAATTTCTTTTCTAATTCAATATGTAGCATATCAGAAAGGAAAGGTAAATACAATAGAATTCATAGAATTCCTACAGTACAGAAGGAGGCCATTCGGCCCATCGAACCTGCACCAACCCTCTGAAAGGATTCAATGATTCTAGATACAATACATTGGGGCAACTCTTTGTCTTCACTGCCCAGTGGTTATCTGGTGGAATGGATAACTATTTAATAGCTCAAGAAATAGAAACAGGACTTGCCCACTCAGCCCCTTGAGCCTATTCTGCCATTCAATAATATCATGGTTGACCTGGTGATGGCCTGAACTCCACTTTCATGCTTCCCCCATAACCATCGACTCCAACTTAGCCTTGAACATATCCAATAGCCAAGTCTCTACTGTTCTCTAGGGAGGAGAATTAATCGCCATTTTAAATGGGAGACCCCTTGTTTTGAAACTGTGCCCTAGTTCTAAATTCCCCAGGACAGGAGCTATCGTCTCAGCATTTACCCCGATAAGTCCCCCTCAGGATCTTAACACATTTTCAAACAGTCACCTCTCATTGAGTATAGGCCCAAATTGCTCAACATTTCCTCAGAAAACAACCTCTTCATTCAAAGACCTGTTATAGATCTCGTCCCATTTTCATCCTGGAAAGAAATCACACTGTTTCTAAAGGAGGCAGGAGACTCCGCAAGATTACCACACAGCTCGTAAGACAAATATTTACCATGTTACAGACAAAAACACTTCCTGTTTCTCACAATGTTGTTTCATTTCCTGCGATTCATCGTGGAATCTATAAACAATTATGTGAGGATCCATTAATATCATTCGAATTGAATTTACGGAAATATATAATGATTTTCATTTATTTTACATCTCGTTAACTCATTAAAACAAGACGCCAAGTGATTCTCCTTACAAAATAGAACAAGGAGCAAAAACCTACCATAGAATCCCTACAGCGCAGAAAGCCATTCAGTTGGAAGCGAGTCTGCACCAGCACCCTCCAAAAAATCCTATCTAGGCGCACTGCCCCACCCTCTCCACGTTACCCCATCTAACCTACACATCTTTTGGATACAAAGGGGTAATTTCAGCATGGCCAATTTTTTTATTCATGGGATCTGGGCGTCACTGGCTGAGCCAGCATTTATTGTCCATCCCGGAGGGCATTTAAGAGTCAACCATATTGCTGTGTGTCTGGAGTCACAAGTAGACCAAACCAGATAAGGATGGCAGATTTCATTCCCTAAAGGACATTCGTGAACCAGGTGGGTTTTTACACCAATTGATAATGGTTTCACGGTCATCGCTAGACTTTTAATTCCAAATGTTTATTGAATCTAAATTTCACCATCTGCAGTGATGAGATTTGAACCCAGGTCCCCAGAAAACAGGAGCACCTGAGGGAAGCCCACACAGACACAGGGAGAACGTGCAAACTACACAGTCACCCAAGGCTGGAATCTGAACCTGGGTTCTTAGCGCTGTGAGGCAATAGTGCTACCAACAGAGTTTGTAGCAGGATCTGAAAATCATGGCTTTAAGTTTTTTCAATATTTAGAACATAGAACATAGAACAGTACAGCACAGAACAGGCCCTTCGGCCCTCGATGTTGTGCCGAGCAATGATCACCCTACTCAAACCCACATATCCACCCTATACCCGTAACCCAACAACCCCCCCCTAACCTTACAGGACACTACGGGCAAATTAGCATGGCCAATCCACCTAACCCGCACATCTTTGGACTGTGGGAGGAAACCGGAGCACCCGGAGGAAACCCACGCACACACGGGGAGGACGTGCAGACTCCACACAGACAGTGACCCAGCCGGGAATCGAACCTGGGACCCTGGAGCTGTAAAGCATTTATGCTAACCACCATGCTGCCGTGCTGCCCTGAATCGTAGGTAAGCCCAACAGTTATCAATCAAGATACTGGGCTGGATTCTCCGCAGCCCCGCGCTGAAATCGCGTTTGGCACGGGGGTGGAGAATCCAATTGCACGCCGAAATCGGGCCCGGCGATTCTCAGGCACCCGGGAATCGGCATGATCGCGAGTACTCCATGTGGCCGGGGGCCCACTGTCATAGGCCCGCCCAGTGATCCTCCACTCCCAACCGTCCGAGTTCCCGACTCTGTCCACGGCCGCCCTGGTGGGGGGGGGGGGGGGGGGAATCCTTATAGGCGGCCGGGGGACAGATCGGTGCGCGGCTGATCGTCAGGCGTGCGGCCGTTTGTGGGCGGGGGGTCTACATTTTTAATCTGCCTCTGCCCTCTGCTGTCCGAATCTGACGCTGGAGGCCGCCGCCGTGCACATGCGTGGACTCAAAACCAGAAGTACGCTGGGTCTCTTCTATTCCTCTGCAGGTCAGTGAATCGGCTCCACTTTTTCCCAGGATTCTTCAGAGTAAAGCGCCAGTGGTTTTACTCCGCCGTGGCGACATAGTCCCATTTTGGGAGAATCCAGCCCATTCGGCACATTGTAATTTATCTCGTACCCAGAGGTACAATTACCAATGTGAGAAAATTGAATGGCCCAAATTGTCTGGCTTCTGCATCATTGGAAACTGGATGTATGACCGAGATGTGCGCTGTGTTGAAGTCCTACTGCAGGAACTATGTGCAAATTGCCTCGAAATTTTAAACTTCATATGGACCATTCCCCAAACTCCCCGGGGCTCTCTGTGAATGTTTCAGACTCCAAGCTTGACTTAGGATAGCTCTGCGATACTTATCTGGGAAATTAAGAAAATTATAGTACCTAATTATTTTGTTCCCAAATAAGGGACAATTCAGTCAGGCCAATCCACCTAAACTGCACACCTTTGGGTTGTGGGGGTGAAACCGAAGCAGACACGGGGAGAATGTGCAAACTCCACAGTGACCTGGGGCTAGGAACGAACCTGGGTCCTCAGCGTTGTGAGGCAGCAGTGCTAACCACTGCACCACCGTGCTGCCCGATCTGGGAAATGTTAACCAGATTGAAATCCCCCGACAACACTTCCCTCTGACCTGTCCTGTCTCGCCTCAGATTCTAAGACCCCCGCTGACCCCTGGACCAGATCCAACCAGACCAGGATATCCTACCAAATTGACCATCTCACCCTTCCTACACATTCACTCATTTACCAATACTCAGGATTGTCAGCAGTATTCTCACACACAGGTCTGAGACTTTCAAAAGCCCGAAAAGAGATTTAATATTTTGTTCACTGTGACTCTCTAAATTTGGATGAAGTATGTGGAATATTTGCAAATTCCCAAGATGTTACAATACTTTCAATTGGTTATATTGGTGTTAACTTTTAGTTCTTTGTTAAAATGCTTTAAATTCAGATAACTTTGGAAAACATGAGGGCAATTTGAAAGCTTCATTGAAGTAAGATGTATTTTAAATGAGCTAGAAAATGTGTGCGCGCAGGAAAAACAGAGCTGCAGTGTTGGAATTACAAACTGTTTTATTGTATCAAGCTCTACAAACCTTACTCTCACCTCTGTCTCAAAACAGGAGTGTACGTCATGTCCTTCATTTTTGGTCATTCAAAGTTGAATTTAACTATTTGTCTCACTTGTTGGCAGTTAGAAAAAGATTAATGCAAATCACTTACCTTGTAATGGATTCTAATTTCTGATACCAATGAGACAGTGGGCAATAGAAAAAGGCAGACATGCTTGTTATTTCTTCCATCTAATTTGGTGCATTTAAAAGGCGTCTAACTCCCAAGTCTGCAATTTATAGCTATCCGAGTCTTTCCCACTGCAATCCATGCAGAGGTGGAAACATGGTGGGTGATTTTCAGAACTTCTGGCATGGCTATTGTTATGACCCCCTGGGCTAGAGCATGGTCAACGCCAGCCCCACTTGACCCAGAGTTGCATTGAATTAACCAATACATAGAAATTAGGAGCAGGAGGAGGCCTTTTGGCCCTTCGAGCCTGCTCCGCCATTCTATATGCGCATGGCTGATCATCCAACTCAATAGCATAATCCTGTTTTCTCCCCAGGTCCCACTGCACACACTCCTCTCCTAATTTACCATTCAGGTAGTAATCTGCCTTCCTGTTTTTGCTTCCAAAGTGAATAACCTCACACTTATCCAAATTATACTGCATCTGCTATTGATTTGCCCATTGACCAACCTGTCCAGATCATGCTGTAGGATCCCTGCATCCTCGTCACAATTCACTCTCCCACCCAATTTGGAATCATCTGCAAACTTTTAGATGTTACATTTTGTTCCCTCATCCAAAACATTAATATATATTGTGAATAGCTGGGGTCCCAGCACCGATCCCTGTGGTACCCCACCAGTTACTGCCTGCCAATTTGAAAAGGACACATTAATCCCTACTTTTTGTTTCCCCTCTGCCAACCAGGTTTCTATCCACCTCAATACACTTCCCCCAATCCCATGCGCTTTAATTTTGCACAATAATCTCTTACGCGGTACTTTGTCAAATGCCTTCTGAAAGTCCAAATATACCATATCGACTGGCTCCCCTTGTCACTGTACTGGTTACATCTTCAAAGAATTCCAACAGATTTGTCAAGCATGATTTTTCCTTCATAAATCCATGCTGACTTTGACTGATCCTGCCACTGCTTTCTAAATGTTCCGTTTATAAAGTCCTTGATAACGGATTCAAAAATTTTCCCCACTACCCATAGAACATAGAATAGTACAGCACAGAACAGGCCCTTCGGCCCTCAATGTTGTGCCGAGCCATGATCACCCTCCTCAAACCCACATATCCACCCTATACCCGTAACCCAACAACCCCCCCCCCCCCTTAACCTTACATTTATTAGGACACTACGGGCAATTTAGCATGGCCAATCCACCTAACCCGCACATCTTTGGACTGTGGGAGGAAACCGGAGCACCCGGAGGAAACCCACGCACACAGCGGGAGGACGTGCAGACTCCACACAGACAGTGACCCAGCCGGGAATCGAACCTGGGACCCTGGAGCTGTGAAGCATTTATGCTAACCACCATGCTACCCCCTGTTACCCATGCTACCCATGTTAGGCTTCCTGGTCTATAATTCCCTTCTTGCTCTCTACCTCCTTTTTTGAATATCGGAGTGACGTGAGCTACCCTACAATCTGCAGGGACAGTTCCGAAGTCTATAGAATCCCGGAAGACGACCACCAATGCGTCCACTATTTCCAGAGTCACCTCATGAAGCACTCTGGGATGCAGATTCTCAGGCCTTGGGGATTTATCCGCCTTCAATCCCATCAATTTTCCCAGCACCGTTTCTCTACTAATATTGATCTCCCTCAGTTCTTCCCTCTCATTAAACCTTTAATTTTCCAGCATTTCTGGTATCTGATTAATTTTTATTTATGACAAGAACTATAATGAAATATGCAGCAAATACAACTGGTTAACTATTATTGAATCCCCCACTTTAACTTGCCCCGCCCTCTGCGCGTGCACACACACACAAAGGCAGATATTCCTTCAAAGTAAGCTTTCAGATTCAGATCTCTGTTGCGGCCTGAGAGGGAGTTCGAGAGAGTGACGGGCACAGAGAATTCATTGGCCACCAGCGAACCAATTAACCCAAGTCCTGTCCCATCTGTCGGGTGCCACATTGTCTGGGTCTTGCTGTCCAAAGCTAGCAGCACTATATACTATGTTGCAACTTCTTGAATTCCTCATTCTCTCTGTTGCATGACTTAAAGCATTCATGGGTCAAAATAAAAAGGAAATCAACAGGAAGTACCTTTACACTATGGTACACTGGGCAATGTTTTGTTGCATTATTTCTCACGACTGATCTGGTCTCCGTGGTCAATGCTAATTGCACAATATACTGTGATCATCACAGTACCTAGGTTAAGTTTATCACGATGACCTGAGTTCTTGTGTCGAACCACCTGAAACTAAGTTTCTGGCAAACTATTAAATGTTGGAGATAGTCAGAGTCTGAAGGATCTCTCAACTCCTGATAAAAGGCCAAATAAGATTTAATTTTTCCCATTTCTTGCTTGGCACCAGATGATTAACTCTGCACTGACCCAGAGCTCCTATGTGGTGCAACCGCAGTGTTTTCGATTCATTTAAGTCTCTTTCCTATCTTAAGTGTCCGCATTAAACTCTGCCAATTAGTTCAGGACAAGGCTGTGCCAATCAGTTCAGGATAAGCATGTCCAAAAATAATACAGAGATGATCATACATGTACCATTTCATTTTGACTGTGACTAATTGAAGGTCATATTTTTTGGAGCTTGCATCCTCAAGCCACACAGCTTTGTACAATGTCATTGGAAAGATGATTTATGGTCCTTGCTTCTAGGCTCTAACATCAACCAATAAAGTTGCTTCCAGTGCCTCAGTGCAGCTGGTAAAACAACCTGAAAATTTGTTCCTAAACTGAGCACTGACCATTATTGACAATGCATTTGAAAACATCTTTTTTTAATGGCAACTTTGCAAATAACTGCTGTTGATAGCCAAACAGCCACATTAAAAGGGCAGATTAACGTAGTAAAATAAACTCTTTATGGAACAATGCACTGTTGATGTCAGTAGGAATTTGAAGTGAGAGGCACTCCAGAACGTAGGCACAAAAATCGAGGCTGACGCACTAATGAGGTACTGAGGGAAGGCTGCACTGCCGGAGGTGTCATCTTTCAGCTGAAACATTAAATTGAGGCTCCATCTGCCTGCTTGGATAGGTATAAAAGATCCTGTGGCTCTATCTCAAAGAGCAGGGGAGTTTGGAGACCAACTGCCTACTGGCTGTGGAGATTGGTGCATTTACTCAAGCAAGATTGCAACCTCAAATGGTTCCAAAGTGGCTGTAAGCCATTATAACAGGCAGTGCCCCATTGTTTGAACATAGAACATACAGTGCAGGAGGCCATTCAGCCCATCAAGTCTGCACCAACCCACTTAAGCCCCCACTTCCACCCTATCCCTGTAACCCAATACCCCTCCTAACCTTTTTGGACACCAAGGGCAATTTAGCATGGCCAATCCACCTAACCTGCACATCTTTGGACTGTGGGAGGAAACCCATGCAGACACGGGGAGAACGTGCAGACTCCGCACAGTGACCCAGCCGGGAACCGAACCTGGGATCCTGGCGCTGTGCAGCCACAGTGCTAGCCACTTGTGCCACCGTACTGCCCATGTCATTTGAATGGCAGCCCATTCGGATATCTGGTCAGCATCACAAGGGTTAATTCTGTCAAACAATTTCTCCCCCAAAAAACTACACTGAATTCTAATATTGGAAACCAGAGCGAGTGAGACACGAGTGAAGGCAGATCAAAAAGATATTTTCTAGTTTCATCATGAAAAGTTTAATAAATCTTACAGAAATTACATTAGATGCAAACCAATGTTTTTATTCATTGTACCTTTTAAGAAGCATTCTGCAGTTCTCAAAGGCTAAGTTTTGAAATTACTAATACAGTTATCAGTTCAGAACGTGCAACATTGTCTAACTTTAACGGTTCATTGTGTAGTTCCTTTTCACTCTCTTTTGCAACTTTCCCCTCTAATGCAGCAAAATATTCAAAAAGGGCCCGGTGGAAACTCCATTTAAATCACCTGATCACAATGGTGTGATGTAACAAAAGCCATTGTTTGTAATGAGCATTTAATGCATTCATTACCTTAGTCACAAGAACTTAAGCATTAGCCAGTTGCTGTCGTCAGACCTCTTGTCCCCATTGCCCTTCATTATGAAGGATATTTATTTCCTTTTAAAAAATAAACTTGTATTTAATATGCCTTAACTTGTTTCAAGGCTACAATGAGAATATTTTTCAGTTTATATCATCAATGAATTTGCGATAGCCAGTCTATTGGTTCAACTTTGCAATACTGCTGATGGGAGTCTTTAGTTTTACTCGAACACCGAAATCAACATTTCTGTCTGACATGGCTCAGGGCAAACGATTCCCAGTGACCTTATGACCAAGGGAAGCATCTGAGATCATTGAGGATGCAAGGATATTTTAATAGTTCAGGCTATCAACAGCAGTCGCTTCCTTTAAGTTATACCAATGTTCTCTGGTTTGACAAGGTTAATGGAGGAGACAGACAAAATTGCATTATTCTATCCAATGATAACACTTCTGGTTCAAATAGTTGAAAGGTTGCATAAACTTGCGACTCCAGCTATAATTGCCTGTCACAATTAAATATTATTCCGTGACAACATTACAGGCTTGTCCTTTCGATTAGCCATCCAGTCTCACATCCTTAGCACCCATTTCATGGCTTGTAAATTCCAGTCGACCCCATTAAGCATATTACTTAAGATCCTAATTTGATTGGACAAGACATCTCACAATTTCCATCTTATTACTTAACCATTTGAGTACTGGATGGGGTAGCTAGCTTCCAAAATGTGCACATTTTTGAGACAAATCTACTCAAAGTGACAAATGTCAATGCAGAGAGAATGAAACATTTAAATGAAACATTTAAATTTTAGTTCGCAAAACTGTCACAGATCAGCAGGTAATATCAATAGCTCAGCACTACTTTCCTATTACATCAATCTATCGCGATTCAAGTCAGGTCAGCTTTCCTACAGTGATCCATTTTCACTTCCTACCTATCCTTTCTACTCCTGCGGAAAAGGCATCTTAAACATTGAAGGATGAAGGAGAACTGGATAAAAACGTTTATATGTTATCCTTTTTCAGTCTAACCCTTGAGGAAAAAAGAATCAACACAGATGCTGGAGGAGGAGATCCTTGATCCCATTTAATGTCATCATTCCACAGTACATTGCAGTACAGAGTTAGCTTCAACAAGTCTAGTATCTTGACCGTGGCAAACCTGTCCAGCCATTGATCACCCTTCTTGTGGAGGTCCATACCATGGTCTGCCTTGTGTATACCTGAAATCTGTCCCTCACCCCTTGCCCAGTTGCGATTTTGTATGTAAACGTTGTTTTGCTTTATCTTTTGGTGACCCTGTTAAGGTTGAAACCAAGCTCCCCGGTCCATCCAGAATTGTTTCCTCGCTGAACCGGGGGAGCCTCCCCTCTGCATTGCTTCTCAGCTATCCCTAGACATTCTAATTTGGGGCATTCCCAGAAGTTTACAGTATTCAAAACACAACTATTCAAAATTGCAGTCATTAGCTACACTCTTCCTTTTCTAGTGTATCATATTTTGACAGTTTGTCCAATACGTTTACCTCGACCACTCTTTCTCCATTATCCACAAAGTACACAGAGCATGCACAATCTATTTGCTCTTTACCAATGTGAAATGTTTAAATCTGACTTGGGCTCATTGTTTTTCACCTCCGAGGTGAATACTACTCATTTGGAAAACATTTGATCACAGACATGTGCAAGCCATGTCCCAAATGGCCCCATTAGCAAACCTCAAGTTAAAACATTGAAAATGATTTTCAGAACACTTAGCACGAATATACTGGCAGGTCATAGAAGAAAAAAAATGCTGACAGATTAAAAATGTAAATTGATATTCTTCAACAGATAAACAGGGTGGATCGTTCTCTCTATCTCAGCATTGTAATTCACATTCACCTGGAGTAGTAATTCACCTCTACAGAAAAATTACTTCCAACTGAAATCAATTTGATTGAATCAAAAGGATCTGGACTGGGAATCTGATTCTTTTTCTAAGCAATGGGATGCAAGCATCAGTGTGCATGCAATCAACCTGCGCTGCACATCTCCAAATGTAATTACAGTCCAACATTGATCCAAACCGGAGACATACAGTAAGTCTATTTCACACTCATGTAAACAGCAGATAAGTTTCTCTTCATGTGAATGCATAGATGCAAAGGAAATAAATGAAGCCAGCTGTTTTATAAATACAGGACTGATGTGTTAAAACTGGTTATTATGAACTTTGAGAGATAATTTGATAGTTGGCGAATGATCAATAACAGACTGGATTTTCCCTTTCAACTGAATAAACATCACTCTGAAATCTGTAGTTTGTGCAAACTTTGCAACACATTTCAGCATCCAAAGTGACTTTTTTGAGAGGCCTAAGTATCGATGAAAAGATGGCCCGTCTGGTGCCACAATTATAAATTGGCTGAGCAAGAACACAATCCATCCCAAGTAGTCCAGAGTCACTTTTGTCCAATCCATGTTGTTTATCAGGAGAATTATTATTTGTATTTCTTTATTCTTCTCACGTTCTGCTTTGTCTGAGGTAAATAAGCTTTATTAGCTTACTTACTTTATTTATAAGCTTTTATGGCTGAGATATCAGAGTGCAGCTAGTTTCCAAGGGTCTAAACCGTTGATTGTGGGCAGGACATTCAACATAACTTTCTAACAGATGCCAAGAGCCTTGGCTTATTCCCCCTACCTTCTATGGGGATGGAAATTCTGTGCCCCCCATGAGAGTATGACTCATTGATCGAAGCTGGGGCATGTCTATACGGTTAATCATTCGGCTATCAGGGAAAGATCGTGAGCAATTGTTTAAGGAACTGTGATCATTGAAAGGAATGAGGTTTGGGGTTGAAATGGATTGTCCAGTGTTGTTACTTCTGGACTCACTGCAGCTTCAGCTCAACAATTTTGTTTTTAAAAAAGGATACTATGTCATGACAAACTTTCCAGAAGTTACCAGGTACTTGTGCTGATTAAGTTCCTAAACTTGTATTAAAATCATTGTTGAAGTAAAGCACTCAGATGAGATCCACAGTTGATATGATCCATGGTCATAAAATTAGATAGTGAAGAAAAATGTTTCCTTCACATTGCCTAAAGTCTGGGGATGATATTTTGATCTATTTTTAAATCTTCTATTTTTCATGGGGTCTCTCCACAGATGAGCGTCACAGACCCATCAAGTAAATCATTCACATTCAGAGCCACAATTTCATGGGGTCCTGAGGAACTGTTTTGGGAGTCGGGCAATGTCACAAACACCTGTGATCCAACACCACTGAGATGAGTCTCCTCCAGGGCTATGACCTGTTCAGTGGCAGCAATTTGTTCTGACGCTTGGATAACCTACATCAAAGAAACAGAAAGTAATAAGCATGACAAGCTCAGTAATGCATTATAAAACAAAACACTATGGTTCAGACAGCATCCGTGAAGAGAGGAGGAAAGAGTTAATGTTTCAGATCCATGGCTTTCTGTCAGAAGCACATGATGTTCTGGACAGTTTATAAAAGGAGGAAAATTCAGATTGTCCATCTGTAACCTTGTCTGGTGAAGGGCCATAGACCTAAAACATTACCCTTCCCCTATCATAGATGCTTTCCTAACCACAAAGTTTCTTATTTTGCCAAGTGTTTCGAGTATTTTATTTCACTATTTAAAAAAAATGCACCCAAAATGTAAGATGTTCAACTGGCCCTGCTTCCCTCTCTTCAAATTCCACCAAGAATTTTTCCCAGACACTCAATTTATTTCTTGAATTGTATTTTGCAATATCCCCACCTACACCAATGTGTCATGAAGCAAATTCTGGTGCTGGATGAATGTTTTTCGGATTAGCAGGTAATTTGCAGTGGAGCTCCCAAGGGTCAGTTTTGGGTCTATTACTCTTGTCAATTTTATAAATGGCCTTAACTTGGATGTCGGGAGAACTATGAAGTCTGCAGACGATACAAACCATGGTAAAGTATTAGTCATGAGGATAGTTCGAGGCTTCAGGATGACAGACATGATGATGAAACACAGCAGGGGGTCGTTAATGTGGGAGAAGTGTAAAGTGATGATCTTTGGGAGGACGAAGATGGAAAGCTAAAAACTGAGCTGGAGTTGTATGAACTTCGGATCATTCGGGAGGCAGAGGCGATCATAGCTCGAAGCTTCAGGGATGTAGTTACTCCGAAGAATGAAGATAGATGGGTGACGGTGAGAGGGGCTAGAACAGGGGTGGGCAAACTTTTCCGTGCAAGGGCCGCATTCAGAAATTCACAATTCACAAAGGGCCGCATAGTATATTAAGTAAAATAATTACTTCACCCGGTTATGATTCTGGGCGCCTCATATAGAACATAGAACAGTACAGCACAGAACAGGCCCTTCGGCCCTCGACTTTGTGCCAAGCAATGATCACCCTACTCAAGTCAACGTATCCACCCTATACCAGTAAGTAACCCAACAGCCCCCCCACCCATTAACCTTTAAAAAAAAAAAAAAAAAAAAAAAATCTTTTCAAAAAATTTTTTTTTTTTTTTTTAATGACTTGGTGGGCCGCAGGAATTCCTTTGGCGGGCCGCATGCGGCCCGCGGGCCGTAGTTTGCCCACCCCTGGGCTAGAAGGAAGCAGTCAGTACAGGGATCCCCTGTGGTTGTTCCCCTTAGTAACAAGTATACCGATTTGGATACTGGTGGGGGGGGGGGGGGGGACTTACCAGGTGTAAGCCATGGGGTACAGGCCTCTGTCACAGACTCTGTCCCTGTTGCTCAGAAGGGAAGGGGGAGAGTAGAGCATTATTCAATGGAGACTCCATAGTTAGGGGGATAGATAGGAGATTCTGTGGGAACGAGAGAGACTCGCGGTTGGTGTGTTACGTCCCAGGTACCAGGGTCCGTGATGTCTCAGGTTGTATTTTCGGGATCCTTAAGGGGAGGGGGAGCAGCCCCAAGTCGTGGTCCACATTGGCACCAATGACATAGGTAGGAAAAGGGATAGGGATGTAAGGCAGGAATTCAGGGAGCTAGGGTGGAAACTTAGAACTAGAACAAACAGAGTTATTATCTCTGGGTTGTTACCCGTGCCACGTGCTAGCGAGACGAGGACTAGGGAGAGAGAGCAGTTGAACACGTGGCTACAGAGATGGTGCAGGAGGGAGGGTTTCAGATACCTGGATAATTGGGGCTCATTCTGGGGTTGGTGGGATCTCTACCAACGGGATGGTCTACACCTGGACCAGAGGGGTACCAATATCCTGGGGGGGACATTTGCTAATACTCTTCAGGAGGGTTTAAACTAATTCAGCAGGGGGTTGGGAACCTGAACTGTAGCTCCAGCATACAGGAGGTTGAGAGCAGTGAGGTCATGAGTAAGGTTTCAAGGTTGCAGGAGTGTACCGGCAGGCAGGAAGGAAGTGCGTCTACTTCATTTGCAGCATGGGTTGGTACCTGGGACTTCGATATTGTGGCCACTTCGGAGACATGGATAGAGCAGGGACAGGAATGGTTGTTGCAGGTTCCAGGGTTTAGATATTTCCGTAAGCTCAGGGAAGGTGGTAAGAGAAGGGGAGGGGTGGCATTGTTAGTCAAGGACAGTATTACAGTGGCAGAAAGGACGTTTGATGAGGACTCATCTACTGATCTAGTATGGACTGAGGTTAGAAACAGGAAAGGTGAGGTCACCCTTTTGGGAGTTTTTTATCGGCCTCCGAAAAGTTCCAGAGATGTAGAGGAAAGGATTGCAAAGATGATTCTGGTTAGGAGCGAAAGTAACAGATTAGCTGTTATGGGGGACTTTAACTTTCCAAATATTGACTGGAAACGCTATACAAAGAACAAAGAAAATTACAGCACAGGAACAGGCCCTTCGGCCCTCCCAGCCTGCGCCGATCCAGATCCTTTATCTAAACCCGTCTCCAATTTTCCAAGGTCTACTTCCCTCTGTTGCCGCCCGTTCATATACCTGTCTAGATGCCTCTTAAATTATGCTATCGTGCCCGCCTCTACCACCTCCGCTGGTAAAGCATTCCAGGCACCCACCACCCTCTGCGTAAAAAACTTTCCACGCACATCTCCCTTAAACTTTCCCCCACTCACCTTGAAATCGTGACCCCTTGTAACTGACACCCCCACTCTTGGAAAAAGCTTATTGCTATCCACCTTGTCCATACCTCTCAATTTTGTTGACCTCAATCAGGTCCCCCCTCAACCTCCGTCTTTCCAACGAAAACAATCCTAATCTACTCAACCTTTCTTCATAGCTAGCACCCTTCATACCAGGCAACATCCTGGTGAACCTCCTCTGCACCCTCTCCAAAGCATCCACATCCTTCTGGTAATGTGGCGACCAGAACTGCACGCAGTATTCCAAATGTGGCCTAACCAAAGTCCTATACAACTGTAACATGACCTGCCTACTCTTGTACTCAATACCCCGTCCGATGAAGGCAAGCATGCTGTATGCCTTCTTGACCACTCTATCAACCTGCGTTGCCACCTTCAGGGTACAATGGACCTGAACTCCCAGATCTCTCTGTACATCAATTTTCCCCAGGACCCTTCCATTGACCATATAGTCCGCTCTTGAATTTGATCTTCCAAAATGCATCACCTCGCATTTGCCTGGATTGAACTCCATCTGCCATTTCTCTGCCCAACTCTCCAATCTATCTATATTTTGTTGTATTCTCTGACAGTCCTCCTCGCCATCTGCAACTCCACCAATCTTAGTATCATCTGCAAACTTGCTAATCAGACCACCTATACCTTCCTCCAGGTCATTTATGTAGATCACAAACAACAGTGGTCCGAGCACGGATCCCTGTGGAACACCACTAGTCACCCTTCTCCATTTTGAGACACTCCCTTCCACCACTACTCTCTGTCTCCTGTTGCCCAGCCAGTTCTTTATCCATCTAGCTAGTACACCCTGAACCCCATACGACTTCACTTTTTCCATCAACCTGCCATGGGAAACCTTATCAAACGCCTTACTAAAGTCCATGTATATGACATCTTCAGCCCTTCCCTCATCAATTAACTTTGTCACTTCCTCAAAGAATTCTATTAGGTTTGTAAGACATGACCTTCCTTGCACAAAACCATGCTGCCTATCACTGATAAGTCTATTTTCTTCCAGATGTGAATAGATCCTATCCCTCAGTATCTTCTCCAACAGTTTGCCTACCACTGACGTCAAGCTCACAGGTCTGTAATTCCATGGATTTTCCCTGCTACCCTTCTTAAACAAAGGGACAATATTAGCAATTCTCCAGTCCTCCGGGACCTCACCCGTACTCAAGGATGCTGCAAAGATATCTGTTAAGGCCCCAGCTATTTCGACCCTCGCTTCCCTCAGTAACCTGGGATAGATCCCATCGGTCCTGGGGACTTGTCCACCTTAATGTCTTTTAGAATACCCAAAACTTCCCCTTTCCGTATGACAACTTGACCTAGAGTATTTAAACATCCATCCCTAGCCTCAACATCCGTCTTGTCCCTCTCCTTTGTGAATACCGATGCAAAGTACTCATTAAGAATCTCACCCATTTCCTCTGAGTCCACGCATAAATTCCCTCTCTTGTCTTTGAGTGGGCCAATCCTTTCCCTAGTTACCCTCTTGCTCCTTACATACGAATAAAAGGCTTTGGGATTTTCCTTAACCCTGTTAGCTAAAGATATTTAATGACCCCTTTTAGCCCTTTTTATTGTGCGTTTGAGATTCGTCCTACTTTCCCGATATTCCTCCAAAGCTTCATCTGTTTTGAGTCGCCTCGATCTTACATATGCTTCCTTTTTCATCTTAGCTAGTCTCACAATTTCACCCGTCATCCATGGTTCCCTAATCTTGCCATTTCTATCTCTCATTTTCACAGGAACATGTCTGTCCTGCACTCTAATCAACCTTTCCTTAAAAGACTACCACATTTCAAATGTGGATTTACCCTTAAACAGCTGCTCCCAATCCACATTCCATAGCTCCTGCCGAATTTTGTTATACTCTGCCTTTCCGCAATTTAGCACTCTTCCTTTCGGACCACTCTTGTCCTTGTCCATGAGTATTCTAAAAGTTCTATAGTTCGAGTACTTTAGATGGGTCCATTTTTGTCCAATGTATAGGAGGGTTTCCTGACACAGTATTTAGATAGGCCAATAAGAGGCGAGGCCACATTGGTTTTGGTACTGTGTAATGAACCAGGACAAGTGTTAGATTTGGAGGTAGGTGAGCACTTTGGTGATAGTGACCACAATTCAGTTACGTTTACTTCAGTGATGGAAAGGGATAGGTATATACCACAGGGCAAGAGTTATAGTTGGGGGAAAGGCAATTATGATGCGATGAGGCAAGAATTAGGATGCATAGGATGGGGAAGGAAACTGCAGTGGATGGGCACAATTGAAATGTGGAGTTTGTTCAAGATACAGCTACTGCGTGCCCTTGATAAGTATGTACATGTCAGGCAGGGAGGAAGTGGTCTAGCAAGGGAACCGTGGTTTACTAAAGTAGTTGAATTACTTGTCAAGAGGAAGAAGGAAGCTTATGTAAAGGTGAGACGTGAAGGTTCAGTTAGAGTTACAAGTTAGCTAGGAAGGACCTAAAGAGAGAGCAAAGAAGAGCCAGGAGAGGACATGAGCAGTCTTTGGCAGGTAGGATCAAGGATAACCCTAAAGCTTTCTATAGGTATGTCAGGAATAAAAGAATGACTAGCGTATGAGTAGGGCCAGTCAAGGGCAGTAGTGGGAAGGTGTGCGTGGAGTCCAAGGAGGTGCTAAATGAATATTTTTCATCAGTATTCACACAGGAAAAAGACAATGTTGTCGAGGAGAATACTGAGATACAGGCTACTAGACTAAAAGGGCTTGAGGTTCATAAGTAGGTGTTAGCAATTCTGGAAAGTGTGAAAATAGATAAGGCCCCTGGGCCGGATGGAATTTATCCTCGGATTCTCTAGGAAGCTAGGGAGGAGATTGCTGAGCCTTTGATCTTTATGTCGTCACTGTCTACAGGAATAGTGCCAGAAGACTGGAGGATAGCAAATGTTGTCCCCTTGTTCAAGAAGGGGAGTAGAGACAACCCCGGTAACTATAGACCTGTGAGCCTTACTTCTATTGTGGGCAAAGTCTTGGAAAGGTTTATAAAAGATAGGATTTATAATCACCTAGAAAGGAATAATTTGATTAGGGATAGTCAACACGGTTTTGTGAAGGGTAGGTCGTGCCTCACAAACCTTATTGAGTTCTTTGAGAAGGTGACCAAACAGGTGGATGAGGGTAAAGCAGTTGATGTGGTGTATATGGATTTCAGTAAAGCATTCGATAAGGTTCCCTACGGTAGGCTATTGCAGAAAATACAGAGGCATGGGATTCAGGGTGATTTAGCAGTTTGGATCAGAAATTGGCGAGCTGGAAGACGACAAAGGGTGGTGGTTGATGGGAAACGTTCAGCCTGGAGTTCAGTTACTAGTGGTGTACCACAAGGATCTGTTTTGGGGGCACTGCTGTTTGTCATTTTTATAAATGACCTGGCGGAGGGCGTAGAAGGATGGGTGAGCATATTTGCAGATGACACTAAAGTCGTGGAGTTGTGGACAGTGCGGAAGGATGTTGCAGGTTACAGAGGAACATAGATAAGCTGCAGAGCTGGGCTGAGAGGTGGCAAATGGAGTTTAATGCAGAAAAGTGTGAGGTGATTCATTTTGGAAGGAGTAAGAGGATTACAGAGTACTGGGCTAATGGTAAGATTCTTGGAAGTGTGGATGAGCAGAGATATCTCGGTGTCCTTGTACATAGATCCCTGAAAGTTGCCACCCAGGTTGATAGGGTTGTTAAGAAGACGTACGTTGTGTTAGCTTTTATTGGTAGAGGGATTGAGATTCGGAGCCATGAGGTCATGTTGCAGCTGTACAAAACTTTGGTGCAGCCGCATTTGGAGTATTGTGTGCAGTTCTGGTCACCGCATTATAGGAAGGAGGAAGGATGTGGAAGTATTGGAAAGGGTGCAGAGGAGTATTACCAGGATGTTGCCTAGTATGGAGGGGAGATATTATGAGGAAAGGCTGAGGGACTTGAGGCTGTTTTCGTTAGAGAGAAGGTTGAGAGGTGACTTAATTGAGGCATACAAGATGATCAGGGGATTATATAGGGTGGACAGTGAGAGCCTTTTTCCTCGGATGGGGACATAGCTTTAAATTGAGGGGAGATAGATATAAGATAGATGTCAGAGGTAGGGTCTTTACTCAGAGAGTAGTAAGGGTGTGGAATGCCCTGCCTGCAACAGTAGTGGACTCGCCAACATTAAGGGAATTTAAATGGTCATTGGATAGACATATGGACGCTAAGGGAATAGTGTAGATGGCTTTGGAGTGGTTTCACAGGTCGGCGCAACATCAAGGGCCGAAGGGCCTGTACTGTGCTGTAATGTTCTATGTTCTATTAAGGTAGTATGTCATAAATGGCATTGCTTTGAAATGTGTAAATGAGCAGAGACCTTGTTGTCCAGATAAACAAATCTTTAAAGGTGACAGGGCAAGTTGATAAATTGGTTTAAAAGAAACATGAGTTTTCTGGGTCTATAAACAGAGGCATACAATCCAAAAGTAAAGAGATCATGCTGAAACTTTATCAGACAATGATTAGGCCTCAGCTCAAGTGTTATGAACAATCCTCTCCGGCAAATACATCAATAACCAGAGGTCATAGATTTAAAATAATTGGCAAACAATCTGGAGGGGAGATGAGGAGAAACATTTTCTCTCAAATTGAGAATAATTTGCAATGTTCAACCTGAAAAGGTGGTGGAAGCTGATTCCACAAATAACTTTAAAAAATATAGTTGGACAGTTACTGGAGGACGTGCAACTTAAGAGGGCAACAGAGAAAAGCAGGGCGAAACATGGCTGCTCTTTCAAAGAGCCAGCACAAATCTGATGGACCAAATAGTTTCCTTCTATGATTTTAAACTTCCACAGCACTCATTGCTTTGTTGCTTGTGAATGAGGTGGCTATTAATATCATGTTACACTGTGGATTGGAATGCAACAAGTCTGAGAACTACCATTGGCTCCACAAGTCAATAAACAGCATGCATTAACCAATTCTCACTCTACTCAAATCTCTGAACAAAGAAAAATATATACTCAAATTCAATGAAAATTGTTCACATTTCTCAGTGACAGTCAATGATAGAGGTAAGCTTATGATTTAATAGGAGATCAAGCCCATTAACATCTCGCAGTCCTCATCTTGCATTGTGATTTAGCATTTTAGCATTTACCATAATAAATCCTATTCAATAGTTTGAAATAAAACCAGCATGATGGCATGTATAACGTTACAACTCTAAGCACTACGGGACTCCAATGAAATTTGCTTTGAATAATTGGCATAATAGTCCTTTCATTAAATACCAATAACAGAATGGCATTGTACATCGTTTAAATTTACAAATGATAACTGCTCCTTTGAATATAAAGTATTGTATAAAACCTTCTGGCAATTAAGGAGAATAAGTTCATTCAATTATTCTGAGTATGTGCTTCTTCCTGGTGTTTCTGCCTCGTTAGTCTGGTTTTCAGTACACAGTGGTGCACGCAGCTCACTGTCACTGATCCACGGTAGTTGCCATTGATGAAAGCCTTGCATCACGTGTGTGCCGAGGAATGAGAAAATAAAAGGCATCCACAACATCATTGGAAGCCTGGTCAGGTGCCTCGATTTAAAGGAGGAACAGGGCACAACGTGCTTGTTTGACTAAAAAGACTGGAAATTTGAGCACACCATGTTTAACACAGTGTGGTGGACAAGAAGATACTTAGCTTCCTCGATATAATGTTCCCCATTATGTAGCTATGGTGGTGGTAAGAGCAACAGCTGCTTCTAAAACCATTCACAGTCTTAAGCATAGTCCTGTTGCCGCTGAGTGGAACACAGGTAGAGCGGTGTAGCCACCTGGGGTGGCCACATCCCGATTCCAAAATGGACATTCGCAAAGAGTACAGGGAAAAATGAACAGCACTAGGAAAACAAGCAGGTACAAGGTTTCCTGTGGATTGGAACTTGCAGAGCCCAGAAAGAACTGAAACTACAAGCCATTAACACAGTAATGAGCTATCTCCGGGGACAAAAGAGAAACATTTAAACAATCGATACCAGGGCGCCAGTGGAGACTAAAACAAAGGCAGGTCAACGTTTACCTAGCGATCGAGCGATCGAGCAACAACCCCGTTATTGGAGAGAATCGATACAAACGATTGGGACATGGTCCAATTAATTGGGACCAAGTCCAGGGACCGCCCAGATGGGCGCGAAACCCTTTAGGGTATAAAGCATGGTCCCCAAGGTCAGAACGCTCTCTTAAGAACTCTTGAACTCTCCATCTTCACCTTGGCATTTGGCTCTCATTGACGAGAGGCCCGCCAAGCACCAGCCAGGTAAGTCTAAGGTCAACGCACGCTACGAGATAGACGCTCCTAGCTACCATTCTATACCAGTTCGAAGCCAGCAGTATCGGAGCCGGACAACGGCCATTGTTCCTCTGACTGAGTGGACACCCGAAGCTAAGTATAGGCTTTTAGTAGTAGTTGTAGTTTAGTGAGTCGAGTTTGTGCATGAGTAATAATTGACTGTGTGTGTAAATAAATGTGCATTGATTTCAAACTTACTAACTGGTGTATTGAGTCATTGATCAGTATTTGGTTTTGAACCTTGTGGTGGTATCAGAAAGATACCTGGCGACTCTTGAGCAAAGGTAATTAAAACAGAGCAAATTAAGGAGAGCATAATGAGCAACAGCAGGGAATGGGACTAACTGGATTACTTTTTGAGAGAACGCGTACAAACTCAATGGGTTGAATGGCCTCCTCCGATTACTCAATTATAGAACTCTGTGGAGAGATGTGAGAAGCTGAAATTATTTTCCTCGGAACAGAGATTAGGGCAACTGTAACAGAGGCATCCAAAGTTATCGGTGATTAAAAAGAGCAAAACCTTTCCTACTGGCAGGAGGGTGGGCAATTACGCGACAGGTTCAGAATGCTACGAGTTGTTGCGATCTGGAATGCACTACTTCAAAGCGTGATGGATTCAGATCCAAGAGAAACTTTAAGAGAAATAAGTTATATCAATAGAAAAGGGGGGGGGGGAGAAATCACTGGGTTATGGGGTAAGGGGTGGAAGTGGGATTAACAATTCCTGGCCTTGCCAGCAACACCTACACTTACCAAGTTAAGAAGTTAGACAATTCTTTCAAAGACGTGAGGGATTGAATGGGTTCCTCCTGTGCAGTATGGTTCTTTGAATGCATTTTTCCAGAAATGTCGCAGGGCTATTGTATCAGTCACATTTTTCCAACAGCTAATCTTAGTCTGCGACATTTCTGGATTTTACTTTCAGTAATGACTCAGCTAAAGCATTTAATGCAGAAAGAATTGGATTGTTCAGGATCCACAGAATACAGCACAGATTATATCAAAAGTATACATGAAATAGACTGGTATGAATGCATTAGGCTTTAACAGTGCTATCTTCTCGGAGCATGATTACTAAGTTAATGAGGACACAGTAGTTGAGAGATGTATAGCAAAAAGATAGGAAGTATTTAATGAAGTGCTGTTAAGACATTTAAAATTGATTTGGGCAAATCACAGCTAATGAACAGACAACATAAATCAACTTGGTTAACAGGGCAATTAAACACAGGTATTAGAAATATGTAGAAAGATGTTAAAATATTGAAGGAACTGTGCCACAAGTAGAAGGATGTTAAAATGTTGGTATGTTATGGAGGACAGGCGGAGCAAGTTAAAAGACAGCAGCCAAAACAAGTCTGTGGTCCACATGAGAATAATAGAGGAAAGCAAAGCAATTTAGAATCACGTAGGCATTTAATACTTCAATACCCAACAGCACAGTTTTATCAGTCCCAATACCTGACTGAACATTTACCATTTGGGCTGCTTCCTGAACATTAGCAAACAGTATTCCAGTATGCTTGCTTCTCTGATGTTCGTCCAAGTCCTGCTGTGAGTTGAATGGCTGGGCACAATCCCCACACACAAACATGTTAGTTTGTGGAGTTAAATGTTCTGTGCTCAAATGATGATGCAAAGCCCCAGGAAATCTGAACGTCGACGAGCAGTACGAACATTTAAATGGATGGATTCCTAATAAGAAAAGTTCACACTTATGGCAAGTCTGATGAAACACTAAGCATAAGTCAAGTGATATTAAACACATTTAATTCCATATGTTAAATGCTTTGCCGCAAAGAAACATATTTATACAAATGTAAGGGCCCTTCCTGTTCATTCCTTTATTTCCTATTTCTTTAGGTTTGTCATTATCGTTTTTGGTCCATGGATCTTTAATGGACATATACCGTCCAAGTCAAGCAGGGGAATTGACAAACTCAAAAGTTGCAAAATAGTACTCTGTGCTATGCAGATTTAGATTTTGAAGAACTCAGACTTTATGGCACCCGAGAGCTTGGAAGAATTTGGTCTGATTGGTTGGCTGGTGGCTAATGGATTGGCCAAGAACCGTAATCTGACCAACAACTGACAGTGATTGGATCCTGCCAGGTGGGGTGTTTTCAGAGAACCCAGGGAGAAAGCTCCTGGACACAGAGGAAGGTTGTGTGTTGCTCTCTTCCTCTCTCTCTCCCAAATATTTCTTGTCTGCTGTTTCTGAGTCTGCAAAGAAGTCTCAAGACCCTGGTAAATCTACAGTGAAAACCACTACAGACTGAAAGCAGAGACGTCCAACTGGAGCCATATGCTGAAGAAAAATCATCTGGAAGACATCCATCTGAAACAGATTTTTATCCTTTGACTTTTCATATCTTTTTACTCCCCCTTTCCCCTCTGTGTTTGTCTGTCATGTGAGTTGTGTGTTTTTTTTACATACAAATCAGATATTAGTTGTATTTGCTGCCTATTTAATTATAGTGAGTGTTATTAATAGAGCCATAGAATCCCTGCAGTGCTGAAGGGAGCCATTCGGCACGGGTCTGCACTGACCATCTGAAAGAGTACCCGACCTAGACCCAGTCCCCCGCCCTATCCCCAACCCCACCTAACCTGCGCATCTTTGGACTGTGATAGGAAACTGGAGCACCTGAAAGAAACCCGCACAGACATGGGGAGAACGCGCAAACTCCAAACAGACACCCAAGGTCATAATTGAACCCAGGTCCCTGGCACTGTGAGGCAGCAGTGCTAACCATCATGCCACCTGCCACCTCAAATAAAAGTTGATAGTGTTTAAATTTACAAACCTGGTGACTGTAGTTATTGGGCAGCCGTAGACTTTGGGTAATTTAAAAATTAATAGTTAATTTCAATTGTGTTGCGAGTCTTGGTCATGGTAAAATTGCCCTTTCGTGTCCAAAGATGTGCAAGTTAGAACAAAGAAGAAGAAAATTAGAGCACAGGAACAGGCCCTTCGGCCCTCCCTGCCTGCGCCGATCCCGATCCTTTATCTAAACCTGTTGCCTATTTTCCAAGGATCTACTTCCCTCTGTTCCCCGCCCGTTCATATATCTGTCCAGATGCATCTTAAATTATGCTATCGTGCCCGCCTCCACCACCTCCGCTGGCAAAGCGTTCCAGGCACCCACCACCCTCTGCGTAAAAAACTTTCCACGCACATCTCCCTTAAACTTTCCCCCTCTCACCTTGAAATCGTGACCCCTTGTAATTGACACCCCCACTTTTGGAAAAAGCTTGTTGCTATCCACCCTGTCCATACCTCTCATAATTTTGTAGACCTCAATCAGGTCCCCCTTCAAATTCCATCTTTGCAACGAAAACAATCCTAATCTACTCAACCTTTCTTCATAGCTAGCACCCTCCATACCAGGCAACATCCTGATGAACCTCCTCTGCACCCTATCTAAAGTATCCACATCCTTCTGGTAATGTGGCGACCAGAACTGCACGCAGTATTCCAAATGTGGCCTAACCAAAGTCCTATACAACTGTAACATGACCTGCCGACTCTTGTACTCAATATCCCGTCCGATGAAGGCAAGCATGCTGTATGCCTTCTTGACCACTCTTTCAACCTGCGTTGCCACCTTCAGGGTACAATGGACCTCGAGTTAGATCTTCCAAAATGCATCACCTCGCATTTGCCTGGATTGAACTCCATCTTCATTTCTCTGCCCAACTCTCCAATCTATCTATATTTTGCTGTATTCTCTGACAGTCCTCCTCGCTATCTGCAACTCCACCAATCTTAGTATCATCTGCAAACGTGCTCATCAGACCACTTATACCTTCGTCCAGATCATTTATATATATCACAAACAACAATGGTCCGAGCACGGATCCCTGTGGAACACCACTAGTCACCGTTCTCCATTTTGAGACACTCCCTTCCACCACTACTCTGTCTCCTGTTGCCCAGCCAGTTCTTTATCCATCTAGCTAGTACAACCTGAACCCCATACGACTTCACTTTTTCCATCAACCTGCCATGGGAAACTTTATCAAATGCTTTACTGAAGTCCATGTATAGGACATCTTCAGCCCTTCCCTCATCAATTAACTTTGTCACTTCCTCAAATAATTATATTAGGTTTGCAAGACATGACCTTCCCTGTACAAAACCATGCTGCTTATCACTGATAAGTCTATTTTCTTACAAATGTGAATAGATCCTATCCCTCAGTATCTTCTCCAACAGTGTGCCAACCACTGACGTCAAGCTCACAGGTCTGTAATTCCTTGGATTATCCCTGCTACCCTCCTTAAACAAAGGGACAACATTAGCAATTCTCCAGACCTCCGGGACCTCACCCGTGCTCAAGGATGCTGCAAAGATATCTGTTAAGGCCCCAGCTATTTCGTCCCTCGCTTCCCTCAGTAACCTGGGATAGATCCCATCCGATCCTGGGGACTTGTCCACCTTAATGCCTTTTAGAATACCCAAAACTTCCCCCTTCCTTATGCCGACTTGACCTAGAATATTTAAACATCCATCCCGAGCCTCAACATCCATCATGTCACTCTCCTTGGTGAATACCGATGCAAAATAGTCATGAAGAATCTCACTCATTTCCTCAGATTCCATGCATAAATTCCCTCTTTTGTCTTTGGGGTTGTAGGTGGGGTTGGGGATAGGGCAGGAGACTGGGTCTAGGTAGGGTGCTGGACTTGACCACATAATAGCCCAGGGTGTCGCGATAATTAGTGACATGGTGAAGGGTAACAGTCTTCTCTGAAATAGAGTTAGTGAACTTATGATACAATTAGTTCACCTGCATGCGAGATTCTAATGACAAAGTTACACAATATATTTTATTGAAGCTTGTACTCCAACAGTATCAATACTAATACAAAATTAAAATACTGTGAACGCTGGAAACAGAAAATGTTGGAAATACTCAGCAGGTCTGGCAGCATCTGTGGAGAGGAAGAGAGTTAACGTTTCAGGTCACAGAATGACAGGAATATATGGTACTCGTTGGAATTTAGAAGGATGAGGGGGGATCTTATAGAAACATAAAATAATGAAGGGAATAGATAGGATAGATGCGGGTAGGTTGTTTCCACTGGCAGGTGAAAGCAGAACTAGAGGGCATACCCTCAAAATAAGGGAAGTAGATTTAGGACTAAGCTTCTGAGGAACTTCTTCACCCACAGCTTTGTGAATCTATGGAATTCCTTGCCCAATGAAGCAGTTGAGGCTCCTTCATTAAATGTTTTTAAGAGCAGGATAGATAGTTTTTGAAGAATAAAGGGATTAAGAGTTATGGTGTTTGGGCCGGAAAGTGGAGCGGAGTCCACAAAAGATCAGCCATGATCTTATGAATGGCGGAGCAGGCCCGAGGGGCCATATGGCCTACTCCTAGCTCTTATGTTCTAACAGGCCGCCATTAGGCCCATTATATCTGTACTGGCTGAGAAAAAGAGCTCTCCAATCTAACTCAATGTTCCAACTTGTGGTCAGTAGCTTGGTGCTTTACAGCACTTCAAATGCATTTCCAAGTTGCATAGGCCTCTGGACATTGATTTCTCTGCTAAGGGAAATAGTCCTTCTCATTCCCTCTGTCTCTGTCCTTCAATTTTATCATAGAATTTACAGTGCAGGAGGCCATTCGGCCCATCGAGTCTGCACCGGCTCTTGGAAAGAGCACCCTACCCAAGGTCAACACCTCCCCCTATCCAAATAACCCAACTCAACGCTAAGGGCAATTTTGGACATTACGGGCAATTTATCATGGCCAATCCACCTAACCTGCACATCTTTGGACTGTGGGAGGAAACCGGAGCACCCGGAGGAAACCCACGCACACACGGGGAGGATGTGCAGACTCCGCAGACAGTGACCCAAGCCAGAATCGAACCTGGGATCCTGGAGCTGTGAAGCCATTGTGCTATCCACAATGCTACCGTGCTGCCTCAACTAAATGCCTCAACTAAATGTTCCCTCAGCCTCCTTTGCCCCAAAGGAAACAAACCCAGATTATCTAATCTTTCCTAGAATTAACATTCTCAAGGGCAGCATGTTGGCGCAGTGGGTTAGCCCTGCTGTCTCAGAGCGCCAAGGTCCCAGGTTTGATCCCAGCTCCGGGTCGCTGGCTGTGTGGAGTTTCCACATTCTCCCCGTGTTTGCATGGGTTTCACCCCCACAACCCAAAAATGTGCAGAGTAGGTGGACTGGCCTCGCTAAATTGCCCTTAATTGGAAAAAATGAATTGGGCACTCTGAATTTATATAAAAAAAGAATGAACACTCTCCAGTTTGGCAATATCTTCATCAATTTTCATGGTACCCTCTCAGAAATGTACAGAGCACGCTAACTGAGGTCTCAGTGCTGCTTCATTCAGTTTAGAGTATCATCTTCGACGTCTTATATTCCACCTGTCCTGCAGCCTGACCTGAATATTTTCAGTATTTTTGTTTTTATAATTGTTTTATTTTCATAGATTAAGGTTCGATGGAGTCACACACCCAATCAAGAATTGTAGAATATTCAACCACATCCCTGCTCCCCAAGAACAGACACTGCATTGATTAGTGTACCAGCATTTTAGGCTTCTTGGATAATTTAGAGTTAAATTTGACTCTGTTAGCTAATATCAAAGAAGGTTGCTGGAATATGACATATTCTTGGCTTAAAGGCAACCAGGGAGAAAATTGCCAATTAAGAGAAATGTTCAATTACTTAGTCCTGGCTTTTCCTTAATGTTTGGTAGGTTGTTCATCTCTGTGATGTGCACTTCAATACTGCCCCATTGTGCACATGTATTGTCGAGTTGTTCCTCACCAGCTCACTTCGAAGACCTCTTCTGAATCTCACCCTTAATTCAATGACTTGAGGAACAAGTATAGATTTTCCAACAGAAACAAAAATAAGGCAAACACGGGACAAGGCATTTTTCTTTTAGTGATAGCACCACCCAGTATTCAACCAGAAACAGTGCTGGGAGTGGGAGCAGATGTCTAGAGTTGGAGCATCCAAATAGTACTGCAGGGTCTCAGAGTGGCAGAACCTGCACTGACTACAGCTGGGTCTCTTCAATTATACCATAGAATCCCAACGGTGCAGAAGGAGGCCATTCAGCCCATCGGGTCCACATCAACGCTTCGAAAGAGCATCCAACCTAGGCCCACTCTCCTGCCCTATCCCCATAACCCCACCGAAACTGCACATCTTGGAATGTTTGAAGAAAACCGGAGCACCCATAGGAAACCCACGCAGTCGGGGGAGAACGCAAACTCCACACAGACAGTCACCCAAGGGGGGAATTGAACCCGGTTCCGTGCTGCTGCGAGGCAGCAGTGCTAACTATTTTGCCATCATGAAAGGAAACAGCTGCTGGACAGCTATGGACTGCTCTAAGAGGGAGTCCCAAAGCGTGAATCATTTACATGGAGCTTGGAGTATAGCTGTTAGTCTGTGAAAATGTACTACAACCAGGAGACATCAAGTGAACACCTTGAATGCCAAAGCAAGAACTTTGCATCAGTAATGAATCTGAGCCATGTGGAACTTCAATGATTTTCTGCAAGACCTTTGAATCACGATTAGAATGAGTCGAGATCTTTTCAGATCCAAGTCTGCCAGCCAAGCTCGGATTTACTTCAGATTCATCTTGAGTTTGACTTCACAATGTAGTAGATTAAGACTTGTGGGTCCATGCATAATCATGCATACATATGGAATATATGCCTCATCTACTCAAATCATCTCATAGGACAATACCCTCATCCCAAGAATCAATCCAGTGAACCTTCATTTAATTTCATGAGGTTAGTATACTCTTCAGAAAGAAAACCAGGCTGTCTGAAATACTCCAGATGAAGCCTCACCCATGCCCTCCAAGACAGCAGTAAGACTTTTTTTTATTTTTATTTTTTTTTATAAATTTAGATTACCCAATTATTTTTTCCAATTAAGGGGCAATTTAGCGTGGCCAATCCACCTACTCTGCACATTTTTGGGTTGTGGGGGCGAAACCCACGCAGACACGGGGAGAATGGGCAAACTCCACACAGACAGTGACCCAGAGCCGGGATCGAACCTGGGACCTGAGCGCCGTGAGGCGGTTGTGCTAACCACTTGGCCACCGTGCTGCCCTAGCAGTAAGACTTTGTTACTCTTGTGCTGCAATCTCTTGTAATAAAGGCTAACATACCGTTACCATAACTTAATGCATACTGTGGAGATGCTGGCATTGGACTAGGGTGGTCACAGTAAGAAGTCTTACAACACCAAGTTAAAGTCCAATAGGTTTATTTGGAATAATGAGCTTTTGGAGCGTAGCTCCTTAGTCAGGTGAGTGAAGAGGTAGGTTACACAAACACAGCAAATATAGACAAAGCCAATGGCGCAAGGTGACACTTTGAATTAGAGTTTTTGGAGAGAATTAAGTCTTTACAGGTTCAGTCAGTGCAACTGGAGAGAGGGATAATCAAGGTTAAAGGTGTGAATTTCCCAAGCCAGGACAGTTGGTAGGATTTTGCAAGCCCAGGCCAGATAGTGGGGGGGTTAAACGTAGTGAGACATGAATCCAAGATTCCGGTTGAGGCTGTACCCATGCGTGCGGAACTTGGCTATCAGTTTCTGCTCGGCGATTCTGCATTGTCGTGCGTCCTGAGGATGCCTTGGAGAACGCTTACCCGAATATCAGATGCTGAATGCCCTTGACTGCTGAATTATTCCCCGACTGGAAGGGTACTCTGTCGGTTGTGCCCCATATTTGTCTTCTGAGGAGGTCAGTGCAGTTTTTTGCTGTGGTGCGTTGGAATTGTCGATCAATGAGTCGAGCGCCATATCCCCTTCTTATGAGGACATCTTTCAGCATCTGTGACATTCCTCCTCGTCTGAACAGATCCTGTGTATACGGAGGGCTTGCCCTTAGGGCGTGGCTTCTTTAATGTGTTTAGGATGGAAACTAGAAAAGTGGAGCATCGTGAGGCTATCCATGGGCTTGCGGTAAAGCAAAGTGCTGAGGTGAATGTCCTTTTGAGGTGCGAGTGTCCAAGAATGTAACTTATTCTGGTGAGTTGTCCATGGTGAGTCTGATGGTGGGATGGAACTTATTGAAGCCACTGTGTCGTTGTTTCAGTGATTCTTCGGCATGGGTCAAAGGAAAAAAATGTCATCGATCTATCTGGTGTATATTTCAGTTGAAGGTCCTATGCGGTTCAGAGGTCTTGTTCGAACTTGTGCAGGAAGATATTGGCATACTGAGGTGCGAATTTGGTCCCCTGGCTGTTCTGTCTTTCTGGATGAAGTAGACCATTCAGTCCCTCGAGCCTGCTCCATCATTCAATAAAGTCGTAGTTGATATGTTTGTGTGAGCTCCACTTTCCAGCTATCCCCATAATCTTTGATTCCCTCGGCTTAAAAATCTTCAGTGATTCCCCTGCTTCCACTGCCTTCTGAGGCAAGAGGTTCCAAAGTCGCATAACTCTCAGAGAAAAGATTCCTCTTCATCTCTTGACCCGTAAGGGCAATCCCTAATTTTAAAAACAGTATTCTGAAATATCCCCTTAAAATGTCTGCCACTTCTTCTATATTGATTTATCCGCTAGCTTATCATCCCATTCACTTCAGCTAGCTCAGCTTTCATGCCCTGACAGTTGTCCTTATTAAGTTTAAAATGCTAGTCTTAGGCCCATTCTTCTCATCGTAAAACTGGATGTTAAATTCAATCACATTGCGGTTGCTGATATCTAGGAGTGCCTTTACTGCAAGGTCATTAATTAATCCTGGCACATTACACAATACGAAGCCTAGTATAAACCTGATATCTGCGTGGTTTCAGAATGTGCTGCTTTAAAGAAACTATCTTGTTTCCTCATCCAGCTTACTACTGCCAATCTGGTAAAGTCAAGCTGATCTGAAGTGATTCAACAGGCCGTGCTCCTTGAAAGTGTGTTTGGTCTCATCACACCAGGCATTCTTATTGTTCAGCATGCAGTCTTGATAGGGGGTTTATCATGATTTTAAGAGAGATTAAATCGGTTGGATTATATTTGTTGGAGTTTAAAAGAATGAGGGGGAGGATCTTATAGAAACCTATAAAATTCTAACAGGACTAGTCAGGGTAGATGTAGGAAGCATGTTCCCGATGGTGGGAGAGTTCAGAACTAGGGGTCACAGTCTGAGGATACAGGATAGATCAATTAGGACTGAGATGAGGAGAAGTTTCTTCACCCAGGGTGGGGCAAGCCTGGGGAATTTGTTACCACAGAAAGCAGTGGAGGCCAAAACATTGTATGTTTTAAGAAGGAGTTAGATATCGCTCTCTGGGCTAAAGGGATCAAAGGATATAGGGGGAAAATGGGAACAGATTATTCATAGTTACTGAGTTGGATGATCAGCTTGGTCATAATTAATGGCGAGCAGGGTAAAAGGGCTGAATGGCCTACTCCTGCTCCTATTGTCTATGTTGAGAGGTTTTGACACCTATCATGCACAAGTGAAAAATAGGAGTACTTAAGTCACCACCAACATCCTAGATTTACTTGCTTAAGCGATTGTATTAAGCAAGGGGTACAATGTATGCATCAAACTGACTGAGAAATGTATTACTATTCTATCTGTGAGGACCTCCACTGGAACCCCACATGCACGAATTGGAAATTGCAACCTGGACTAAAAATCTCAAAATGCAAGCTGTAGTTCTACAGTAATCAAAAAAACTGCACTAATATGCATACATCATTCAGTGATCACACTCTTAACAAGGCAACAACTTAATTTCACGTGAAACATAAAACTGTCATGTTGAAATATCACTTCTTACTGCATTGCAACTTTGCATGGCTAACAGCACAGGTACATTCCCTCCGAGAATCCAGCATCAAAGCACTTGTCCAGCAATCAAAGCACTTGTCCAGCATCAAAGCACTTGTCCTTTATGGAGAGAGGGGGGGGGGGGGGGTCTAATGGGTTAATTCTACCACCGTACCACTTTACATACCTGAATGTTTGGACTTCATGTGTATGGCAACATTGCTTGTGTGGCAAAGGTGTCTTTACACTGTTCACACTCGAACATCTTGATATCTAAGAGAATGAAGTGCAATATTTCAACAGAGAGAAAGGCGATGGTGTTCGAATTCAATATTATTCACTTTTGTAGTTTACCTTATTGCCATTGCTGCATTCTATAATGAACGTAGTTGAATTTTATCTGGCTAGTTTCCCACTTCTGCCATCCACCAGCTTGAGAATTCCTATTGACTTTAGTGTTAGGAAAATCATGGATTGTTGAGCGCAGGAGTAACGAGCACAATGTGCAGAGAATTGTGCTCATGCTAACAACTGATCTGGGTTGAATTTACACTCTTTTCCAATACTGACAGGACATATTGGACAAGTTACAGTGAGATACATTAACTGCAGAGCCAGACTTGGGCCAGGATTCAAATTACTTGTATTTTGAACAATTACACCGACATTTATGCAGTAAGTCCATGTGCAATATTTACAATGTAAGGGAATTTGTTTTCCAACTCTCACAACATGCCTCTCATTGAACTGTTTATGGACTGACATTTATTGCCCCGAAAAGGTTTACTGCATTCCCTTCACTTTATAGAGAAAAACTGTAAGAGGGTTCAGCAACTAACAGGGGTGAAAAGCAGGGGAGAGTTTAAATTGGCAAAATAAATCGAACATACTACAGCCAAAAGAGAACCACATGTGACTGAATTTAACATCCACATTTGAGAAAAAAAATCAATGTTCAAACTACAACATCATACTTTGATTTGATACTAAAGTAAGACGCAGCCATGACTACCATCAATTATCTCCCCGACAAGGGATGAAGAAAGGTGCAAAACCAGAAAGAAAGATATTACCTGAATGGTCGGACTTCATGTGCTTATTCAGAGTTGTTGTGCTGCCAAAGGGCTTCTCACATGCTGAGCACACCAGAGTGGCAAACTTCGTAGAGGCGATTGGTTTTGTGCTGCAAAGATGTCAGGGTGGTGAGTACGATTATGATACCACAGGCCAGACAGTTGCTGGCAAAAGATATCATAAAAGCACACATTAGAACATAAGAAAGGCCAGGATGAGAAAGGGCCAGGCGGCCCTCTGGGGCTCCAATTCTTTGGTTTCTCTTCTAAATGCATTTTCTGTCTTTCATTCAACATACCTGGTCAGTTCGTCAAAAACCTATCACCTTTGCAAAGAAATTGGATTAAAATGTAAGAATGAATCATCCGCCAACTATATCCTAACTCTGAACCATGCTGTAGGCAATATCCTATTGTTTAGTCCATCATACCCACAGCTCTATTATAGAAATGTCCAATAGGGGCATCTTGTGGCGCAGTGGTTCGCACTGCTGCCTCATGGCACCGAGGACCCGGGTTTGATCCCGGCCCCGGGTCACTGCCTGTGTGGAGTTTACACATTATCCCTGTGTCTGTGTGGGTCTCACCCCCACAACCCAAAAAGGTATGTAGGGTAGGTATGTAGGGTAGGTGAATTGGCCATGCTAAATTGTCCCTTAATTGGGAAAAAAAAATTGGGGTACATCATTTTAAACCAAAAAAAAAAGCTGTCCCAAGTACTCCCTCCTTTCTCCTTGGTATTTGAATTTGTTTGCTTTGATTATCCATCCAATTTGCTTTTGAGTGTTAATATTGAATCTTATTCCAACGCACTTCCAGTCAGTATCTTCCAGACCACAGCAGCTCTATAACATAAAAAAGGTTGCCTCACGTCACTACGAGGTCTTTTGCCAAGCACCTTAATTCTATGTCCTCTGTCATTGGAAACAGTTTCTCCTTACTTAGGCTATCAAAACCCTCCAGGATATTAAATCTCTCATTAACCTTTTCTGCAGTGTAGTTTACCCTGAATATCATTTTAACAAATCCCTCCTACACCCTTTCCAAGGTCTTGACATCCTTCTTGAAATGTAACAAAATATCTAGTTCATAAGCAATTCAAATTTAGCTGTAGAAAGCTGTTGTATCTTTTGACGAACAGTACAAAAGAAATTGGAATGCAGATCCACGTGGGTTTCATGCAAGATTACAGAGTTTATTGAATAGGTCTTCATTGTACAAGGGTTGATACTAGACTCCCTAAAAGCCCGCAAAGTAACTAATGATGTCACACGACTCCATTCTTAAAGAGACATTTCACACAACTGTAAGACCTACATATATAACATCCCTCCCCATTACTTGCAAGGTCAAACACAACTAATACTAGTACATTAACAAAGTAATTTACATCTATGTACAAGTGCAGACGTCAGTAAAATAGACACTCAGTTGGACGTCTATTTCTTGCTGGTTATCTGTGCATTTTCCCTGCTGTCATGTGAGAGTGCCTTGAAGAATTGGACATTTAAGAAATGTACCTTTAAGAAATGTAGCTGATATTACTGAAGTGATGTCACATGGGGGGGGGGGGGGGGAAAGAGAAGCTGAGCTCACTTTTGCTCTTTGGGAGTTTTAGTTTCAGTTTGAAGAAAGCTCGGGTGTGGCTGTGAGCTGCACTGCTGGTGATCTCTGCCATGAAGGACAATCTCTTAATCCTTTGGTGAAATGGAATTGTAAAAAGGTCTCAGTATTGAATATAAATCAGGATTTGTCAAGTCTTTTGGATGTGTAAAGGAACAGTTTGCATGATTGTGTAGTGTATTATTTTTGGGGCTATCTTTGAAATAAGGGGTGTTAAGAGATCCAATGTTTATTTAAAAGATTAATTTGAGTTCATGGAATAAACATTATGTTTTCAAAACCACGTGTCCATAATTGAATACTACACCTGGGGAACAAGCCGTGTGCTTCAAAACAACAATCCATTAAATGTGGGGGTTGGTTGAACTGCATGATACATTTTGAGGTTCGGAAAACACGTCTCCCATAACACTGCATTCCCCAACATTTCTGGTATATGATTTGTGTCAACATTTGTGAAGACAGAACCAAAGTATGTGTTCAGTTGCTCAGTCATTTATTTGTCCCCTATTGTATATTCCCGTTTCTGACTGAAAGGGTAGGGTTAGTCTTCACCAATCTTTTTATCTACACATATTTATAGAAACCTTTAGTCAGTTTTTTATGTTTCCTTGGGTCCTGCTTTGCTGAATTCTAAACAGCCCCAATCCTCAGACCTGTTGTTTTCTTGGCCAATCTGTATGCTTCTTCCTTGGATCAAATACTCTCTCTAATTTCCCTTGTAAGACATGGATGGCCACCTTTCCCATTTTACTTTTGTGCCAGACTGGAACAAACAGACGCGCCTTGAATGTTTGCCGTTGCCTATCCACTGTCATCCCTTTAAATCACGTTCCCAATCTATCATAGCCAGCTTGCACTACATACCATCGTAGTTTCCTTTATTAACATTCAGGACCCTAGTCTCAGAATCAACTCTCCAACTTGATGAAAAATTCTATCATATTATGGTCGCTCATCCCAAAGGGGTCTCGAATAACTATATTGCCATGATTCTATTCTCATTACACAGTACCCAGTCCAGGATGGCTCACTCCCTAATTCCTCAATGTATTGATCCAGAAAACCATCTTGTATACATCCCAGGACTCCAGGAATTCCTCCTCTACGATATTGTTACCAATTTAATTTGCCCAATCTATGTGCAGATTAAATCACTCAGAATTACAGCTGTTCCTTCATCGCTCATGCCTCTAATTTCTGGTTTAATGCCATTCCCAACATCACCACTGCAGTTGGAGATCTGTATACGACACCCACTAATGTTTTTCACCCCTTTGTCATAAATTTGGTGGAATAATCACTTTCGTTCCCTACAACATACATCGCCCTGTGGTGCTAATTAAGTCTCCTGGAAATGCATGATTTTAATTCGGCATGTTTTCCTGCTATCCTCCCCTTTAACACCATTTCCAGCATCTTCCCCCTCACCGGACTATTTCTTGTATGTCTTTGGACTTGAGCTGCAGACACTGGGACATTCTCAATCTAAAAACAGTAAAACTATTATCATGACTAGGTAGTATCTGAGCAGCTGGTAAGCATGATGATGCATTCACATTGGCATGATTTTCAGACTGACGGATTTTATCTTGTAGGAGTGTGCGGATAGTATGAAAGACCATCATTGGAGTCTACTTGCAGCCACAAAGTGATACCTTTGTGCTGCCTAAAAATAGCCATGAAGGACCTGTGGTCCGTCAGCAATGTGAAATGACTACCTTATTGGTGACATTTCCATACACCAAATATATGCTTAGTGCCTCCTTCCCCAACTGAGCTTAGTTAGAGTCTGCACTCGTCAACGTACAAGATGCAAAAGCTATTGGTCTTTCTTCCCCTGAAGCAATATATGTGAGACCACCGATCCAACTCCGCATGGTGAAGCATCACACACGATTGCAATTTAGGATTGAAATGTATCACTTCTGACTTTTTAAGTGCTTTTTTTGCAGATTTATATTCTTTTACGCATCTGGTGTCTGTTTCCATGCCTGTTTTGAGCACGTGTGAAGGTTTCGATAGAGTTGCCAGATTCTGGATGAATTTTCCATAGTAGTTGATTAATCCTAGGAATTACATTTATTGAGTGACATTTGTTGGGTTTGGAGCCTCCTCATAACTTTTTAGATGCTTATGCGTATCTTTACTGTCAATGACATGCGCAAGATATTGTATAGACGCCTGGAAGAAATCACATTCCTGACACCCATGTATTCAAAGACATTTAAGTAGCTTCCAAGTGTTTTAAGTGTTCTGCTCATTTGCCAGCGATCAATATAATAATAATCTTATTAGTGTCACAAGTAGGCTTACATTAACACTGTAAATGAAGTCACTGTGAAAATCCCCCAGTCGCCACACTCCGGCACCTGTTCGGGTACAGAGGGAGAATTCAGAATGTCCAATTCACCTAACAAGCACTTCTTTCAGGACTTGTGGGAGGAAACCTGAGCACCAGGAGGAAACCCATGCAGACACGAGGAGAACGTGTAGATGCCACACAGTGTTCCAAGTCGGGAATCGATCCCGGGTCCCTGGCGCTATAGCAACAATAACACTGTGCTACCACGCCATTTTCTAAGTAATGTACCCCTGTAAACCACGAAGGATCTGGCCCTTTGAGCGTTGAGATAAAGTTGGTGCTGATGTTATCCCAAAAGACAATCTCTTAATGGAATAGGCATTTGTGAGTGACAATCGTGAGCAGGTGTTGAGATTCAGCTGCACATTGATTTGCAGGTTGGCCTGAGATAGGTGAATCTTACTGAACTTCTGTCCTCTTACTAGACCTGCAAACAATTCTTCATCAATGGCACAGGTATTGATCCACACCTATTGCTATTTTAAAATAGCCACATATACGAATTGTACCATCCTGACTCTGTTACTAGTAGTGATGGGTTCTAAGACTCCTATTTCCCCAAGTCGCAGTAATTTTGGATTCAACCTTCTGACATATTGCATAGGGCACAACTCTAGCTTGGAGACATTTCGGCTGGTTATTTTCCTTAATCTTCAAGGGCACTTGTCCAACCTTCATGGACCCTAGTGCATCATCAAAAACATTGCTGTATTTTTCCATTATGATCTGTATCTGAGTTTGAATCAACGAAGCTGTTCACCGTGCTCCAATTCAGTTCAATCCTTTCCGGCCTAGAGCGGACAAAGAGAGCTGCAAAACTTCCTCACACCACATGATGTCATAACTCTGCAGTTTGTCCATTTTGTTCAACCTTGACACGACTGTACCCTCTCAGTGGTACTATCGCTACAGTATCGGTCCTCAAGATCACATCTGTTGGTTTTAAAGGCAGGTGGTTGGTTACATTGCTGTCCATAGGTGGTCTCAGGAATTAGGGAGAAGGCAGCCCCATTTTAATAGGTTGCCCATTCAACTTTGGCAGTATCCAAAAAGTGCGACTCACCCTAGACTTGATGTGGAGATGCCGGCGTTGGACTGGAGTGAGCACAGTAAAAGACCTGACAACACCAGATTAAAGTCCAACAGGTTTATTTCGAATCACAGCTTTGAGCACTGCTCCTTCCTCAGGTGAAAATTTCACCTGACGAGGACAGTGCTCCGAAAACTAGTGATTCGAAACAAACCTGTTGGGACTTTAATCTGGTGGTGTCAGACATCTTACTGTGCTCACCCTAGACTGAATTTTAGTTCTTCATTAGTTCTTCATTAGAATTCATTGTAGTGGTTATTCTTTTCAAATATTTTGAATTTCTTAGTTGAATTTGCTTTGTTTTTTGAATGAATTCTGTGCCTTCCTTTGAGTGTTCTTCTCTGGAGAAGTTATTTCATTCCAGCAAGCTCTTGCTGTGTGGCCAGCTTTTCCACAATTTTTACATTGGTTACCCTTGCTCCAATAGTCAGTCTGTGAATGGTCCATTTTTGCACAGCGATGACACGCCTGGTGCTGGGCGGCAGCCAGTTTATGGATCCTCATGCTTGTTCTGAGCTGAGAAGCCTCCTTAACTGCGAGTCCCGTTTAAACAGCAATAAATGCAGTCTTCAGACTTAGATTATGTTCCGTTAACAGCATCCTTCGAATGACCTAATTTTTCAAACCACACTAAACAATCTCTAATTGTGTCATGTAATAAATCACCAAATTAACAAAGCAAGTTGCTTGTGGGTCGCAACATCTTCCTGCGCAATATTTTCCTCTTCTGATTCCTTCAATGAAATTGAAACCTCTCCGTAATAATCGACAGCTTTGGCGAATAATGATATTCTAATATTTTCATTAGTTCTTGATATGTCTTATCCCCGGGAATCTCTGGCTGAACTAAGCTTCTTAGCAAATTTCAATTTTGCTTCCGATTGTACTTAAGAATACCTTAATCTTTCAATATTTTGTTGGCTAAAATGTAATAATGGGAGTCCGCCGATTACGATTTCCAGTTCTCAGAGTCCTCATCAAAGCAGCCCGTCGTGCCAAAATGTCCCATTTATCACAATGTTGGGATGCTCTCCCTCTTTGCTTAATTCAGTGGTCGAGTTCATTCAAGTGAATTACCAATTTGCAACAGCTTTAACTTTCATCAGCTTTAACTTGCAACTGATTTAACTTTCATACATGTTTTGGTAATCTTTTGTTCTTTGCCTCGCTCTACCTCAGTATCTTACTGTACTGCACGTGGCGAGCCCTGCAACCTGGCTCCTCAGATTGCTGGTTTAAAACAGTATGCGTCCTTCCTTTAAATTTTTGCCTATAACCTTACCAGTTCTGATGCCAGCGATTTCTGGTCTTCTGTTAATCAGTTAATTGGTTGACGCTGCTCCACTCCAACCATTGGTGAAAAAAATGACTTTTCCTTTCTTCTGACCTGTTCCTCATTGCCAGTTTTCCTTTTGTAAACATTTGCATCTTTAGACCAACAGTACAAATTAAATTTGATTTTAGATCTGCTGGGGATGGGATTGATGCAAGATTAACAGAGGTTTATTGAATAGGTCTTCACTGTACAAGTTTTGGTACTGGACGCTCCAAAAGCCTGCAAAGTAGGCGATGATGTCACACATGTCATATGACTCCATTCTGACTGAGACTTTTCACACAACTACAATTATAACAAATGTGGGAGCACCTGATTTGAGAAACTGGAAGACACCTCTAAAAAAAAACTAAACACAGATGCTGGAGATCTGAAATAAAAAGCTGAAGGGTAATCTCAGTGGGTCTGGCAGCTCCCCACAGACGCTCGAACTCTTTCTGTTTTTATTGTGCAAGATATGGATGACATTGATTGAATTCATACAAGCTTGGGTTTATTATACTTAAATGATAACTTTTCTGACTCACTACCACCTTTTCAGTAGCAATATATACTGGGCAATAAATGTTGGCTTAGCCAGTACCCACATCTTGTGAAGGAAGAAAAAAGGTCAGAACGGCCCATCCTACGCATGCAAAAGAGCCAGCAGGTCTGCACTTAGTTCAATAAAAGATTTAAGCTAGGTGCATGATTCTCATGTCAAGAGAAGGTAAAACTGGAAAGTTGTAGAACAGAACCTGCAATACTGGAGAAATGGCAGCTACATCTATTCACCATATAAATTATTCATGTTGAAGGTAAAATGTTTGGTTTGTATTTCTGGTTCGATCATTTCAAAACATGCCACGCTGATCATGATTCGGAGTCGATTTTTAGTTCTTTTATTTAATTGTGCGTTTGTTGACAGAAGCCGGCACTCCAATTTTGATTTCGTGAGGGAAAGGCAGCTGGAAGATTTGCTCTAGCTTTCAGCTAATGAAATAAATCTACAGTAATTCTCACAGAAAGCAATTAGCAGAATCAGCTTGGAAAACTGTGGAAAGGTGGTTGGAACATAGGAGGATTAGGCCCTTTGGCCCATTGCACCTGCTCTGCCATTCACCCAGGTTATGGTATTTTTTCTCACTATCCCCAAATCCCTTTATATCTTTAATATCTAGAAATATATCGATCTTTGTCTCAAATAGCTGCAATGTTTGAGCCTCCACAGCCTTCCGGGTGGAGTATTCTAAAGATTCATCATCCTCTGAGTGAATAAATTCCTCCTCATTTCAATCCTAAATGGTCTACCTCTTATTCTGAGACTGCATCTCCTGTCAAAAGTCCATGTACACATCAACCACACTACCTTCAAACAGTTGCCTGTTACTTTTATCAAATAACTTAAAATCAGTTCTCATGAAAGGTCATCGACTTGAAATGCTGTTTCTCTCAGAGGCATACAAAATGATCAGAGGGTTAGGTAGGATGGAGTGAGAGCCTTCTCCCGCGGATGGAGGTGGCTAGCACGAGGGGACATAGCCTTAAATTGAGGGGTAATATAGGACAGAGGTCAGAGGTAGGTTTGTTACGCAAAGAGTGGTGAGGCCGTGGATGCCCTACCTGCAACAGTAGTGCACTCGCCAACATTGAGGGCATTTAAAAGTTTATTGGATAAGCATATGGATGATAATGGCATACTGTAGGTTAGATGGCCTTTAGTTTTTGACTTCCTATGTCGGTGCAACATCGTGGGCCAAAGGGCATGTACTGCGCTGTATCGTTCTATGTTCTATGCTGCCAGGCACTGAGTAGTTTCTGGCATATTCTGCTGCTATTATTAACTTTAAATCCTAGCTGGCTTTCATTTATTCAATCATACTTTCCTGAATGCTAATTAATTCCATTATTATTGTCTCCAAATTTCCTCTGTGAATGCATTGAAGTGTAAACTTCACACTCTCCCCTTGTAATTAAGGAAATTAAGATTGCTGCAGTTTCAGTCTTTGATGGAAGGATCCTGATGTCAGAGAACAAAAATAGGTCCAGAGCCATCAACAGTGAAAATTTTTGCAAGATGCATGCATTTGTGTTCAATATTAAAAGTGTTATCTAAACTATCCCTTGGCTAGAGTTCAGATTGTGCCCATGGAACATGTTTGGGGTCTGAAATTGTCATATAGGGGCCTACAGTACATTCAACAGGCATATCGCCTGGGAAAAATCTCCAACCTCCTGCCTCCAATTTACCCATCTGTTGACAACATCCAAGTTCGACAGGGTAGATTCAGAAAGAATGTTCCCGATTTGGGGGGGGGGGGGGGGGGGGGGGGAGGTCTTACTTTGAGTTAAGTGGCAAACCATTTAGGACTGAGGTGAGGAGAAATTTCTTCACCCAGAGGGTGGTGAATCTGTAGAATTTACTACCACAGAAAGTATGAGGCCAAATCATTGGGCTAAAGGAATCAAGGGATATTGGGGGTGGGGAAGAGGTGGGGACAGGGAAGAGGTGGGATAAGGATATTGAACTTGATCAGCATGATCATAATGAATGGCGGAGAAGGCTTGATAAGCATATGGATGATAATGGCATACTGTAGGTTAGATGGCCTTTAGTTTTGACTTCCTATGTCGGTGCAACATCGTGGGCCGAAGGGCATGTACTGCGCTGTATCGTTCTATGTTCTATGCTGCCAGGCACTGAGTAGTTTCTGGCATATTCTGCTGCTATTATTAACTTTAAATCCTAGCTGGCTTTCATTTATTCAATGGCTTCTATTTTCTATGTCTGTTTTATGTAAGGCAACTGCAGGATATGACAAAATGGATCAAAACCATCCAGCAAATCAACCAGGCCCAAAGCTGACTCAAGATATCTGTGACAGGAAGTCCAGAGGATCTGCCTTGACCTATCTTGACTTACGATTTAAAGGTGCTTCCAACTTGCCCCCAGCATGCAATCGGACAACTTCTGGCAGCAGGATGAACATATAAATGAAATTCTAAGGGAAATAGAAGTTGCAGCAATCACACTATAGTTGGAATGACCAGGTCAAACCTCAAAATGCTTCATGTGTGAAATACTGATCTGCCACTTATACAACGTGCCAATCAATATTGGAGTACGATTAGTTTTGATATGTTAACTGCTCTGTTCTCTCCACAGATGTCCCACCAACTATTTCCAGCATTTAAAAAACATTCAGTTTTTAGTCTCTGCAGTTTTTTTGTGGTTAAAGATGTGTTTTAATGAGGGTGTGGGCATCACTGGCTGGGTCAGATTTTATTGCTCATCCCTAATTAGCTTTGAGGTGGTGGTGGCGAACAGCCTACTTGAACTGCTGCAGTCCATGTGGTGCAGGTACACCCACAGTGCTGTTAAGAAGGGAGTTTCAGGATCTTTAACCAAACAAGAGTGCAGGAACAGCGATATATTTCCAAGTTGAGATGCTGTGTGACTTGGGAGAGATCTTGCAGGTGGTGGTGTTGCCATGTTGACCTTGTCCTTCTATTTGGTGGGTTCAGAAAGTGCTGTTGAAAGAAGCTTGACACTTGTCAAACAACTCTGGAGTGCACCTTGCAGGAGTTGCACTCATCCAGGCAAGTGGGGAGTATTCCATCACACTCTTGACATGGAGATGGTGAGCAGGATTTGGAAATCAGGAGTTGAGTTACTAGTCACAGAATTCCCAGCGTTTGACTTGCTTTGATAGCCACAGTGCTTTTTTTGGTCTAATTTAGTTTATGGTTAATGGTAACCCCCAAGATGTGATGGTGGGAGATTCAGCAATGGTAATGAGATTGAATGTCAAGGGGTGATGGTTGGTCCTCTTATTGGAGGTGGTCATCCTGCCAATTGTGTGGCGTGTATGTTACTTGCTACTTATCAGTTCAAGCCTGAATATTGTCCAGGTCTTGCTGCATATCGACGTGGACTCCTCAGTATGAAGAGTTGCAGATAGTGCTGAACATCGTTCAATCAGTGAACATTCCCACTACTGAGCAATAGTCATGACCATTTTACCCCCTCCACCCCACCCCATTCTGATGGATGTGCAGGTTAACAGGCAGGCTCCTGTAGCACTCTACGCATTCATCTGCTCCTCGGATTCTCAGTTAAGGAGTATCACAGGTGGCCCTCTTCAAGTGACCAAGAATAACCCACAACACTGTCTGAATGGCTCTCCTTATGTTTCAGTTAATCTCTTGATCACATCCAAGCACCCACTAAAAATTAACTAAACATTCCTTTTGAAAGTGGGGTCTTGCTATGTCATGTTTTGCTGAGAACAGTGCCAGCACTCCAAGTATTCATTGACTGAGAATCAGAGAAGCTGACTTATGCGATATAAATGCCAATTTCTCACTAAAGGAATTCTAAAGGATAAAACTGGGGATGCATAAATGTTGCCTTAGTATACTTCAAACTATAAGCTATTGGCCTTGTGGTTTTGGGTGGATCTTTAAAGAATTATATTTCTTATTACTACATGTACTATTTCTATGACAAACTAGCAGTCTTTACCAGCACTTACCATTTTAAAACAATGAAGCCTAAAGTCTACAAATGTTCATAGGATTGATGTAATCTGTTGCCAAAGTAGTCAGCACCCAGCAGGATCAGAGGTTCAAATACGCCATCCATATTTGGGACAGCTTGGACTTAGTGGTAGCCCTCGGGCCTGTGAGTTTATAGGTACTGAGTTTAAGCTCCATTTGTGAGGTAGCACATAATATGCAGCTTGCGTTCCTGGTCACTGCCCAACAGTCGCCATGAGAGGCACACACATAGACAAGGCCAAGGTGAGCTGTGATGCTGCTGCATTATCAAAACTATTTGACCTCCTAAACCATAGGGTCTCACACAGACACACTGAAGAATTGCCATCTGTTTGAAATGGTGGTGGGTTCCTGAGAAATGCGCACTTCAGAGTGAATTACTGACATCAGAAGGGGAGAATTTTGGGACAAAATAGGCAAGTGGAATACTTTTGAGTGGATATTCAATCTCACAAAAAGTGAAAGGCAATAACTTTTTAAAAAACATTTAGAGAACCCAATTATTTTTCTCCAATTAAGGGGCAATTTAGCATGGTCAATCCACCTATCATGTACATCTTTGGGTTGTGGGGGTGAAACCCATGCAGACAAGGGGAGAATGTGCAAACTCCACACGGACAGTGACGTGGGGCCAGGATGGAACCAAGGTCCTCAGTGCTGTAGGCAGCAGTGCTAACCACTGCACCACCATGCCGCCCCAACAATAGCTATATTAAGCTACATAGCTATATTCAGAGAGTCGTGAATACCACCCAGTCCATCACACGAACCTGCCTCCCATCCATTGATTCCATCTACACCTCCCGCTGCCGGGGAAAGCGGGCAGCATAATCAAGGATCCCTCCCACCGGCTTACTCACTTTTCCAACTTCTTCCATCGGGCAGGAGATTCAGAAGTCTGAACACGCACGAACATACTCAAAAACAGCTTCTCCCCCACTGTCACCAGACTCCTAAATGACCCTCTTATGGACTGACCTCATTAACACTACACCCATGTATGCTTCATCCGATGCCAATGCTTATGTAGTTACATTGTATATATTGTATTGCCCTATTATGTATTCTCATGTATTTTCTTGAATTATGTTTAATTCCCTTTTCTTCCCATGTACTGAATGATCTGTTGAGCTGCTTGCAGAAAAATACTTTTCACTGTACCTCGGTACACGTGACAATAAACAAATCCAATCCAATTAACTACATAGAAACTATAACTTTACTGCGTGCAGTTCTGGTCGCCACATTACCAGAAGGACGTGGATGCTTTAGAGAGGGTGCAGAGGAGGTTCACCAGGATGTTGCCTGGTATGGAGGGTGCTAGCTATGAAGAAAGGATGAGTAGATTAGGATTGTTTTCGTTGGAAAGACAGAGGTTGAGGGGGGACCTGATTGAGTTCTACAAAATTATGAGAGGTATGGACAGGGTGGATAGCAACAAGCTTTTTCCAAGAGTGGGGTTGTCAATTACAAGGGGTCACGATTTCAAGGTGAGAGGGGGAAAGTTTAAGGGAGATGTGTGGAAAATCTTTTACGCAGAGGGTGGGGTGCCTGGAAAGCTTTGCCAGTGGAGGTGGTAGAGGCGGGCATGATAGCATCATTTAAGATGCATCTGGACAGATATGAACGGCGGGGAACAGAGGGAAGTAGATCCTTGGAAAATAGGCAACAGGTTTAGATAAAGGATCTGGATCGGCGCAGGCTGGGAGGGCCGAAGGGCCTGTTCCTGTGCTGTAATTTTCTTTGTTCTTTGTATAACTGGTCAATACTTGCCCTCCCTAGTTCAAGGAATCAATCCTCCCAACATTCCTGGCTCAAGTAATACATTTACTCACAATTTTAATGCTACAACCGACGGTGAATTGATTGAATATATCTGGACTTCTGGACACACGGGAAACTGAAAGTACTTCGAGGGACAAAGCTATTTTCTGTTGGTCAGCATAATGTGACATTGATATAATTGAGGGACATATCCATAGTACCTTTCCAGATACTGTCACTATAAATGATCAAAGCATGTGCATACTCAAAGTTAGAACATGATTCAATGTTGGATTCTCAGAAACTGCCCACCTGATAGGCCTTGTCACAAATATCACAGTTATATGGCTTTCCACCAATATGCGTGACCATGTGCCTTTCGAGAAGCGAAGGAGCACTGAAGTTCTTTCCACAATGTCACAGGGATTGTACTCGGGGGATGTACTTCCTGGATGTGCTTTTTGTGCTCCTCTGGAGTTGGGAAACTCATCCGACACTTCTGACAATCATACGGGTCCTCGACATCTGAAATGATCAGAAAGAACCTCTTATTTCCATCAGCTAATTCTGCCTGCACCATTAATCTAGTACCAAAATACACTGTCCCATTCGGGAATATTTTCTTTACAAAATCTCAACTTTTTTTAGATACGTCACTAATTGCGCACAATGATCACTGACTTGGGAATGAGCAGTTCTCTTGCTTGGAATTGGTGTGGGTTGCAGGTTGAGCATTTTGATCAGTTTTACAACAAATTAGGTTGACTATATTGATCAAATTGGTGATTTTTTTTCAATCCCCAGTCACTGAAATGATAAAAAAACATGGTGCTTTATAAAGCATGCCTCACTTTTTGCCAAAATTGACAACTATAACCTTCTGTTTGCACAGCTATTTCAAGGAGATCAAACACCTCAATTTATAAATAGTGAAATACATTCTGCACCAAGAGTGGCAGCTTGCTAGCTAACAGGCCAATGGCTCAATTACCCCAACAATGTAATCTGTGAAAAGTTGTGAAGCTCCTAACTGGAATATTATGAACTTGAGGGAAGCGAGCAGAAAGATTTGGTTCCAACACCCATTTAACTAGAGACTGAACTCGCAATTTCAAAGACTTTAGCCCTGACATTGAAGGGGCGGGATGTGCAGGGGGCAAGGAAAATTTGAGTTTAGACTCTTCTTGCAGGATCCCTGGCTGTAAAATCAGCCGGATAGATGGGCTTGCTTGACTTACAGCCAGGCAGGGAGATCGATGGAGCAGGACGCAGCTTCAGGTAGGCAGACAGCATCTGCAGGGGAAAATGCTGGAAAATCTCAGCAAGTCTGGCAGCATCTGTGGGGAGAGAAAAGAGCTAACGTTTCGAGTCCGATGACTCTTTGTCAAAGCTTTGACAAAGAGTCATCGGACTCTAAACGTTAGCTCTTTTCTCTCCCGACAGATGCTGCCAGACTTGCTGAGATATTCCAGCATTTTCCCTTTTGTTTCAGATTCCAGCTTCCGCAGTAATTTGCTTTAAGACAGCATCTGCAAGTGGGTTTGAGTGTGCAAGGCAGGGGTAAGGTGGAATGGGGGAATCTGATCCGCCATTGTGCCGCTTGAGGGGGGGGGAGCAAGTGGTAGCCCCTCCTGATCTACACAACACTGTAAAGATGCTCTTGAGCTGCCAGGTTTCACAAGGCCTGAGGAACTGGCCAACCAAGGTTAAACTTGTAAAGCAGGTTAAATATGAGGTTCCCAGCCTTAGTAAATTATTTAAATTGCAAATCTGACCCAAGCTGCCTCTGTTAAACCCAGAAGTGGTTGGTGGGTTAGGGGAGGGTTTTAATTTTTGTTTTTAAAAACAATTTTAATATTTCAGATGGCAATCCACATATTTCTGAGGGACAGTTAACACTACATCAAAAGCTCTTGGCTTAGTACCTATTGTAAACCCAAGGCACGAATTTTGAGCAGTTGCCAAAAGCTTTTTTACAAAACAGAATTGGAATCACTGTATTTGTGATAGCCTGATCATTATGAATGTTGTTACCTGATTTTGATCAACGCTGTTGGGGTGCCTTCGAAACTAAAACCAAATATCCACGGAATAGGTTTGCATACACCCTCAGGCCTGCGAGATTTCTCACAACTTCTTTGGAGATGGAAGAGTAATGCAGAAACTAAACAAGTGGCTCTCGCCCCATGCCTCGTGGCATTAAAAATACTACTGACTTTTCTGCACACAATTAGTCAGACAATTCAACGTACATGTTCATTATTTTTGCTTCAGCTACCGTTAAACTTCTAGTCAAGTCGTTGCAAAACTTTCAGAAAGCAATAACTTGACTTGGGTAGATAAACCGCTTGGACAAATATAGGTTTTGCTTCTGGATGGCAAGCAGCTAATTTTTTACAACAAGATATCACAAACCTTACTGAATTTTCCTAAACTATCTTTGTTTCAGTCCTCGTGTGCAAGGAATCGGAAGCCAGAAAATGCCAATTTCTGGTCACCGAGGCTGAACCAGACTCTTCATAACCATGGCAATTCTGACTTCCTAGATGTGCTTCTTGCGCTCCTCTGCAATTCCGACTTCTTATCCTCACCATCACCAAGGCTACTTTCATTTCCGTAACATCACCATCTCCAGTCCTGCCTCAGCTTATCTCCACTGGAAATTGGCCATATCTTGGATACCTCTAATCTTAACTGTGATGATGTTAACCTGGCCGGCTGTCCATCTTGCCCCCCCCTCTGTAAACTTCAGCATCCGAATTTGCACAATCGCCAATCACCGAGCACCTTTATGCTCACTTACTTACAGTGGATTCTGGTTTAGCAACAAGGATGTGCTGGCCTTGGAGAGGGTCCAGAGGAGGTTCATAAGAATGATCCCCAGAACAAAGGACTTGCTATTGAGGAGCAGTTGAGGACTCTGGGTCTGTACTCGTTGGAGATTAGAAGGATATGGGGCGGGAGAGAATCTCATTGAAACCTACAGAATACAGAGAAGCCTAGATAGAGTGAACGCGGAAAGGATGTTTCCACTAATAAGAAAAACTAGAACCCGAGCGCACTGCCTCAGACTGAAGGGACAACCTTTAAAACAGAGCCGTGGAGGAATTTCTTCCGCCAGAGGGTGGTGAATCTGTGGAACTCTTGGCTGCAGAAGGCTGTGGAGGTCAAGTCATTGAGTGTCTTTAAGACAGAGATAGATAGGATCTTGATTAATAAGAGGATCAGGGGTTACGAGGAGAAGGCAGGAGGATGAGAAACATATCAGCCATCAGACAAGGCGGCATGGTAGCACAGTGAATAGCACTGCTACCTCACAGGGCCAGGGACCCGGGTTTAATTCCGACCTCCGGTGACTGTGTGGAGTTTTCACGTTCTCCCCATGTCTGCTTGGGTTTCCACTGGGAGCTCCGGTTTCCTCCCACAGTCCAAAGATGCACTGTTGAGGTGAATTGGCCATGATAAATTGCCCCTTAGTGTCAAAGATTAGGGATTTTGGGGATGAGGGTGGGTAGGATGCTCTTTGGGAGGGTCAGTGCAGAGTTGATGGGCTGAAATCCTCCTTCTGCACTGCAGAGATTCTGTGATATATGATTGAATGGCGGAGCATGAATGGCCTAATTCAGCACCAATGTCGTAAAGTCTTATCTCTATTTTTAAATTATTATCCTGGTTTTCAAATGTTTTTGTGGCCTCCGCCTCCCAATCTGCCTCCTAATCCCCTCCAGCCTGATAATCCGCTGAGATCTCAGTGCTCTTCAAATTCTAGCTTCTTGCAGAAGCTTTGTTTTAAATCACTCAAACATAGCTGACCATACCTTCAGTTGCCGAGATCTTAAGTTCTGGAAATTGTCCCCCAAATCACTTTCCATCTCTTTTCTTTAAGATGCTCCTTATAACCTGTATCTTTGACTTCTGTTTTTCAGTTCCCTGTCCTAATTTTACATGGCTCAATGTCAAATTTTATTTGCTCCTCTGAATCACCTTGGGAGGTTTCACTCTAAAAAGGTGCGATGCAAATGCAAGTTGTTGCGCCAACAGCAAAGCCTTCAGCCATCCAAATTCCCATTTGGTAGTGAGCCAAATCATATTTCTCCACATATAGAAATGAGGAATATTGAATTGTAAACAGCTGAGCCGTGTCCACTGAGGCACTGTGGGAGGAAACCGGAGCACCCGGAGGAAACCCACGCACACACGGGGAGAACATGCAAACTCCGCACAGAGTGATCCAGTGGGGAATCGAACCCTGGAGCTGTGAAGCAATTGTGCTAACCACTATGCTACCGTGCTGCCCATTGGAATTTAATCATGGCTGATATTTTCTCATCCCCATTCTCCCCATAACCCCTGCTCCCCTTATTAATCAAGAACCTAGCTATTTCTGTCTTAAAGACACTCAGTGAATTGGCCTCCACAGCCTTCTGCGGCAAAGAGTTCCACAGATTCACCACCCTCTGGCTGAAGAAATTCCTCATCTCGTTTTTAAAGGATCGTCCCTTTAGTCTGAGATGGTGTCCTCTGGTTCTAGTTTTTCCTACAAGTGGAAACATCCTCTCCAAGTCTACTCTATCCAGGCCTCGCAGTATCCTGTAAGTTTCAATAAGATCCCTCTCATCCTTCTAAACTCCAACGAGTACAGACCCCGAGTCCTCAAACGTTCCTCATACGACAAGTTCTTCATTCCAGGGATCATTCTTGTGAACCTCCTCTGGACCCTTTTCAAGGCCAGCACATCTTTCCTAAGATATGGGGCCCAAAATTGCTCACAATACTCCAAATGGGGTGTGACCAGAGCCTTATACAACCGCAGAAGGAAATCTCAGGCCTTGTATTCTAGCCCAATTGACATGAATGCTAACATTGCATTTGCCTTCTTAACAGCCAACTGAACCTGCACATTAACCTTAAGAGAATCGTGAACAAGGACTCCTAAGTCCCTTTGTGCTTCTGCTTTCCGAAGCATTTCCCCATTTAGAAAATAGTCGATGCCTAAATTCCCCCTTCCAAAGTGCATAACCTCACACTTTTCCACATTATATTTCATTTGCCACTTCATTGCCCACTCTTCTAGCTTGTCCAAGTCCTTCTGCAGCCCCCTTGCTTCCTCAATAATACCTGTCCCTCTACAGATCTTTGTATCATCAGCAAACTTAACAGTGCCTTCAGTTCCTTCTTCCAGATCATTAATGTATTGTAAAAAGTTGTGGTCCCAGCACAGAACCGAGGCAGACTACTAGCCACCAGTTGCCATCCTGAAAAAGACCACTTTATCCCCACTCTCTACCTTCTGTCAGCCAGCCAATCCTCTGTCCATGCCAGGATCTTACCCTGAACACCATGAGCTCTTAACTTATTTAACAGTCTCCCATGCGGCACCTTGTCAAAGACCTTCTGGAAATCTAAATAAATCACATCCACTGGTTTTCCTTTGTCTAACTTGCTTGTTACCACCTTAAAGAACTCTATCAGATTTGTCAGACACGACCTTCCTTTGATAAAGCCGTGCTGAGGGGCTGGTTTAGCTCACTGGGCTAAATCGCTGGCTTTTAAAGCAGACTAAGCAGGCCAGCAACACGGTTCAATTCCCGTACCAGCCTCCCCGAACAGGTGCCGGAATGTGGCGACTAGGGGCTTTTCACAGTAACTTCATTGAAGCCTACTCGTGACAATAAGCAATTTTCATTTCATTTTTCATTTTCATTTCATTTCTGACTCAGTCCTATTTTACCATGCACTTCCAAGTGCTTCGCGATCTCATCTTTAATGACAGACTCTAAAATCTTACCACTGACCGAAGTCAGGCTAACCGGCCTACAATTTCCCGTCTTCTGCCTACCTCCCTTTTTAAACAGTGGTGTTATATTAGCCACCTTCCAGTCCTCTGGGACCCTTCCTGCCTCCAGTGATTCCTGAAAGATCACCACTAATGCCTCCACAATGTCCATGGCTAGCTCTTTTAGGGCCCTGGGATGTAGTCCATCCAGTCCAGTGACCTATCCACCTTCAGACCTTTCAGATTCCCCAGAACCATCCTCTTAGTAATGGTCACTGCACTCACCTCTGCCCCCTGGTTCTCCTGGAGCTCTGGCATCCCACTGGTATCTTCCACCGTGAAGACTTATGCAAAGTAACTATTCAGTTCGTCTGCTATTTCTTTGTTTCCTATTATTACTTCCTTGATCGGTATGTCCCTGTCAAGCAGGGAGGAAATGGCCGTGTGAGGGAACCATGATTCACAAGAGGTTGAATGTCTTGTCAAGAGGAAAAAGGAAGCGAATGTAAGGATGAGATAACAAGGTTCAGTTGGGTCGCTTGAGGGTTACAAGGTAGCAAGGAATGAGCTAATAAAAGGGCTTAGGAGAGCTAGGAGGGGGCATGAGAAGTCCTTGGCGGGTCGGATCAAGGAAAACCCAAAGGCTTTTTACTCTTATGTGAGAAATAAAAGAATGACCAGGGTGAGGTTAGGGCCGGTCAAGGACAGTAGTTGGAACTTGTGCATGGAGTCAAAAGAAATAGGAGGCGTTGAATTAATACTTTTCTTCAGTGTTCACCAAAGAGAGGGGTTATGTTTTTGAGGATGTGTGTGAGATACAGGCGGGTAGGCTGGAGGAGGTAGATGTTCTGAGGATGTATTAGCAATTTTGAAAAACCTTAGGATCGACAAGTCCCCTGGGCCAGATGGGATATATTCAAGGATTCTTTGGGAGGCAAGGGATGAGATTGCAGAGCCTTTGGCTGTGATCTTTGGGTCCTCACTGTACACGGGGATAGTGCCAGGGGACTGGAGAGTGGCGAATGTTGTTCCTCTGTTCAAGAAAGGGAATAGGAATCCTGGTAATTATAGGCCGGTTAGTCTTACTTCGGTGGTCGGGAAGTTAATGGTAAAGGTCCTGAAATATAGGATTTATGACAATTTGGAAAGATGCAGCTTAATCCGGCATTGTCAACACAGAATTGTGAAGTCTTGCCTCACAAATTTGATTGAATTCTTTGAGGAGGTAACTAAGTGTGTAGATGACGGTAGAGCGGTTGATGTCGTATACATGGATTTTAGTAAGGCGTTTCATAAGGTTCCCCATGGTCGGCTCATGAAGAAAGTAAGGAGGTGTGGGATAGAGGGAAATTTGGCCAATTGGATAAGTAACTGGCTATCACATAGAAGACACAGGGTGGTGGTGGATGGAAAATTTTCATACTGGAGACCAGTTACCAGCGGTGTACCACAGGGATTAGTGCTGGGTCCTCTGCTATTTGTGATTTTTATCAATGACTTGGAGGAGGGGGCTGAAGGGTGGGTCAGTAAATTTGCTGATGACACCAAGATTGGTGGAGTAGTGGATGAGGTGGAGGGCTGTTGCAGGCTGCAATGAGACATTGATAGGATGCAGAGCTGGGCTGAAAAATGGCAGATGGAGTTTAACCCTGATAAGTGCGAGGTGATTCATTTTGGTGGAAAAAATTTGAATGCAGATTACAGGGTCAACGGCAGGGTTCTGAGGAATGTGGAGGAAAAGAGAGATCTTGGGGTTCATGTCCACAGATTTCTGAAGGTTGCCACTCAAGTGGATAGAGCCATGAAGAAGGCTTATAGTGCGTTAGCGTTTATTAACTGGGGGCTTGAGTTTAAGAGCCGCAGGGTTATGCTGCAACTATACATGCCCCTAGTGAGACCACATTTGGAGTATTGTGTGCAGTTCTGGTCACCTCATTATAGGAAGGATGTGGAAGCATTGGAAAGGGTGCAAAGGAGATTTTTCAGGATGCTGCCTGGTTTGCAGGATAGGACTTATGAGGAAAGGTTGAGGGAGCTAGGGCTTTTCTCTTTGGAGCGGAGGAGGATGAGGGGTGACTTAACAGAGGTTTATAAGATGATGAGGGGGATAGATAGTCTCTGAATGTCCACTCTATTTCCTCAGGTGGATGTAGCTGTTACAAGGGGGCATAACTATAAGATTCAGGGTGGGAGATATAGGAGGGATGTTCGAGGTAGGTTCTTTACTCAGAGAGTGGTTAGGGTATGGAATGGACTGCCTGCTGTGATAGTGTAGTCGGACACTTTAGGAACTTTCAAGCGGTTATTGGATAGGCATATGGAGCACACCAGAATGACAGGGAGTGGGATAGCTTGATCTTGGTTTCGGACAAAGCTCGGCACAACATCGAGGGCCGAAGGGCCTGTTCAGTGCTGTACTGTTCTATGTTCTCCAGCCACATGTTCAAGTGGTCTGATGTCTATTTTTGCCTCTCTCTTACCTTTCATATTTTGAAAAAATCTCTTCCTATCTTACTTTATATTACGAGCTAGCTTGCACTCATACTTCATCTTCTCCCCCCTTATTGCTTTTTTAGTTGTCTTCTGCTCACTTTTAAAGGCTTCCCAATCCTCTGGTTTCCCACTAATCCTCGCCACTTTGTGTGCTTTGTCTTTAGGCTTTATGCTATCCTCGACATCCCTCGTCAGCCACGGATGCCTTGTCCTCCCCTTAGCAGGTTTCCTCCTCCTTGGGGTGAATTTCTGTTGTGCCTCTCTAATGACCCCCAAAAACTCCTGCCATTGTTCTTCCATTGTCTTCCCTGCTAGGCTTCTTTTCCAATCAACTCTGGCCAGCTCAGGGCAGCACGGTGGCACAGTGGTTAGCATTGCTGCCTACGACGCTGAGGACCCGGGTTCAAATCCCGGCCCTGGGTCACTGTCCACATGGAGTTTGCACATTCTCCCCGTGTCGGTGTGGGTTTCACCCCCACAACCCAAAGATGTGCAGGTTAGGTAGATTGGCCACGCTAAATTGCCCTTAATTGGAAAAATAATTGGGTACTCTAAGTTAAAAAAAAACAACTCCAGCCAGCTCCTCCCTCATGTCTTTGTAGTTACCCTTATTTAATTGTAATACCGTTACATCTGATTGCAGCTTCTCCCTCTCTAACAGCAGGGTAAATTCTAAATTCTATCATATTGTGTTTCATGCTGTTACGCTTCTGTCTATATAAGCCAGCCATTAATAGGTTGTGATCATCACCATAGCAGGTTCGGTAGTAATTTATGATCAGTGTGAACTGCGCAAGGGAGATCTTGTGGCGCAGTGGGTCACTTTCCAGCCTCTGAGAACATCCTTCCTGCAACTACCCTGCCTGGCCCTGTAAGAATTTTATAGTTTTCGATGAGATTCCTTCCTCATGCTTCTGAATTCCAGTGAATACAATCCTAACCAATTTAATCTCTGCTTATACATCAGTCCTGCCATCCCAGGAATCAGTCTGGTAAACCTTCTCTGCACTCCGTCTAGAGCAAGAACATGCGTCCTCAGATAAGGAGGCCAAAATTGCACACAAGGTTCCAGGTGTGGCCTCACCAAGGCCCTGTATAATTGCAGCAAGATATCCCTGCTCCTGTACTCGAATCCTCTCGCAATGTCAGCCAGCATACCATTTGCCTTCTTCACCTCCCTGCTTACTTTCAGTGACTGCTGTACACCCAGGCCTCGTTGCACTTCCCTCTCCTAATTTATAGCCATTCAGATAATAGTCTGCCTTCTCGTTTTTGCGACCAAAAAGTTCGTATTTATCCAAATCATACTGCATCTATCATTCATTCGCCTACTCACTCAACTTGTTCAACCCACACTGAAGAATCTCTACATCCTTCTCACAGCTCACCCTCCCACCCAACTTGGTGTCAGCTGCAAATTTGGAGATATTACATTTTGTTCCCTCATCTAAATCATGTATATTGTGACTAGCTAGGATCCTAACACTGATCTCTGCGGTACCCCACTAATCACTGCCTGCCACTTTGAAACAGACCCATTAATTCCTACTCTTTGTTTCCTGCCAACTCAATACACTACACCTAATTCCATTCATTTTACAGGCAGGGCAGCACGGTGATGCAGCGCTTAGCACTGCTGTCTCATGGCGCCATGGTCCCAGGTTTGATCCCGGCTCTGGGTCACTGTCCATGTGGAATTTGCACATTCTCCCCGTGTTTGCATGGGTTTCACCCCCACAACCCAAAGATGTGCAGGGTAGGTAGATTGGCCACGCTAAATTGCCCCTTATTTGGGAAAAGTAAATTTACACGCTGATTTCTTATGCGGGACTTTGTCAAAAGCTTTATGAAAGTCCAAATATACCACATCCAGTGGCTCCCCTTCATCAACTCTATATGGCATATCCTCAAGGTTGCTACCTTGCATTAGATTTCACACAATGTGAAGACACAATAGTCACTCCTGATATATTGTGTCACTGCTTAAAATGACACACAAAAAACAAAGCAGTTTTCAAACAACGTTGGTTCGGAGTACTCACTGTGAAATGAACGTAGGTGCATGGAGAGGCCATTGGCCTGACTGAATCCTTTGCCACATTCCCGGCAGACATATGGCTTATCTCCTGTATGGGTCCGTACATGGCGCGTCAACTCAATTGATTGGGCAAACACTGCTTCACAGTACTGACAGCCGTACATTTTCCCTGTGCAATTGTAAAAGGTTCAGGAGATTAAGGGGCTGATAAAGCCATGACATAGATTCCAGACCATAATCATTCCAAACAGTTTTTTTTCTTTAGTCTTTCATGGATATGTATGAGGCTGGCAAGGCCATCCACTGGCTGCTTATCTCTAATTGCTCTTGAACGGAGTGGCTTGCTAGGCTGTTTAAGAGGGCAGTTAAAAATCAACCACATTGCTGTTGATCAGGAGTCACATATAGGCCAGACTGGATAATGGCGGCAGATTTCCTTCCCCAAGGCCATTAGTGAACCAGATGGGTTTTACAACAATCGATGATCATCCCAGTAATGGTGACCACGAAACTATCTTTCAATTGCACTTATTAACTCAACATAGTTCCACAAGCTGCCCTGGTAGGATACGTACCCATTTACTTAAGGCATCACCCGGGTCCTCTGGAGTCAAAAACACATCAAACTAGAACCACAAAAATTAATTTGCTCCAAAAGATTTACATGAATTATATTATATCAAATCATAACAACCCACATAACAGAATGTTGGAGAGGAATAGACATTCAGACCTTTGAACCTGCCACTCAATCAAATCATGGCTGATCCATACTTAAATCCATCTATCCGCCTTGATTCAGGAAATCTTAATACCACAACTTAACAAAAATAGATCAACTTCAGTTTTGAAATTTTCACCTGATTTCTGGCCTCAACAGCTTTCTGGAGAACAAAAACAAAAAATACTGGGCGATCGCAGCAGGTCTGACAGCATCTGTGCTGACAGAAGGGAGCTAATGTTTAGTATCTGCATGAGTCCTGGTCAAAGTTGGCCAAAGCCTGACAAAGAGTCATTGATTCAAAATGATTGTTCCCTTCTCTCTCCACAGATGCTGTCAGGCCTGCTGCAATTGTCCAGTATTTTTCTTTCCAGATTGCAGCATTTTGCAGTCATTTGTTTTAGGCTTTCTTTGGAACGGAGGTTCAGATTTCTCAGAAAACAGGGTTCAGATTTCTAGAACCCTTCAAGAAGCAGAGCTTCTTAATATCAACCCTAGACAGCATTATTTCTAATTTTAAGGTTACGGTTCTGGATTTTTCAGGTAAAATACCTACACTACTAAATTATGTACCATCCTGAACACCTCAATTCGATCACCCTCTTAATCTCCTCCATAGTTGAGGAAATGGGGGCATAGTCTATGCAACCTGTCCTCACAATTTAGCCCAGGTATTATCCTGCTCCATCTATGCTGCACCTGACCGAGGGGCAACATATCCTTCCTGAGCTGCAATGCTCAGAACTGAATGCTCGCCCTCATCAGAGCACTGTACAGACGTAACATAAATCCAATCGTTTAGGAATAGAGACCAAATATTCTCTCAGGCATTTAAATTATTTTTTGTACCTGTCCACTGGTTTTAAGTGACCACCAAGTCTCTCTTTTCTGCTCATTCGCAATTCCCAGCTTACCATTTAGAAAATTTGATCTACCCTTTTGTAGTTCCAAAATGGAAGACTTCAAACTTTGACTCAGTGAACTCCAACTCCACAGTTTTGCCCAATCACTTAATCTATCAGAGTTTCCACTGAAACTTGCTGCTCCTATCAGAACTCGAAACGTTTAGCTCTTTTCTCACCCCTACAGATGCTGCCAGACCTGCTGATATTTTCCCAGCATTTTCTCTTTGGTTCACTGATGTCCTTAGGGAAGGAAATTTGCCGTCCTTACCCGGTCTGGCCTACAAGAAAGCAGACCAAGGCAAGCCAGCAGCACTGTTCAATTCCTGTAATAGCCTCCCCGAACAGGCGCCGGAATGTGGCGACTAGGGGCTTTTCACAGTAACTTCATTGAAGCCTAATCGTGACAATAAAGTGATTTTCATTTTTCATTTTCATGCAGCGCCACACCCATAGCAATTGGTTGACTCTGAACTGCTCTCTGAAATAGCCAACCAAGCCACACAGTTCCAGGGTAATTAGGGATAAACAGCAAATGCTGGCACTGTCAGTGAGGTCTACATCCTATGAAAAAAAATGAGTAAACCCGAAAATCTATTATTTTATCAAAGTCATTAAGAACAAAGAAAATTACAGCACAGGAACAGGCCCTTCGGCCCTCCCAGCCTGCGCCGATCCAGGTCCTTTATCTAAACCTGTTGCCTATTTTCCAAGGATCTACTTCCCTCTGTTCCCGCCCATTCATATACCTGTCTAGATGCTTCTTAAATGAGCTATCGTGCCCGTCTCTACCACAGCCGCTGGTAAAGCGTTCCAGGCACCCACCACCCTCTGCGTAAAAAACTTTCCACGCACATCTCCCTTAAACTTTCCCCCTCTCACCTTGAAATCGTGACCCCTTGTAACTGACACCCCCACTCTTGGGAAAAGCCTGTTGCTGTCCACCCTGTCCATACCTCTCATAATTTTGTAGACCTCAATCAGGTCCCCCCTCAACCTCCGTCTTTCCAACGAAAACAATCCTAATCTACTCCACCTTTCTTCATAGCTAGATTAATGAATATAGTGAAAAGCTGAGGCCTCAGCAGCGATTCCTGGGGCTACCATTAGTCATATCTTGCCAATTTGAGTACATCCCCCCCCTCCCCCTTTCCCCCCACTGTCTCCTATTCTGCTCTGCCTCCATGTAAATTTCTAATCTATGCCAAAAATGTGTCTCTCATTCTATATACCCTTATTTTTGTTAGTCACTTCTATGGGTGCTTGTTAAAGGTCTTCTGGAAATCATCTTATCGATACTTTGTATTCGCCACGTTAGTTACTCTTTGAAAATATCAATTAAATTTGTTCGACATAATTTGTAAAAAATCTATCTGGCTGTTGTTACTCATCCCTAATGCCCTCGGGAAGGTGATGGTGTTATCTTCTAGAACTGCTGTAGCCCATGCTGTGTAGGTATAACCGCACTGCAGCTGGGGAGGGAGCTCCAGGAGCTCCGTGACAGTGATATAGTCCCAGGTCAGGATGGATTAGGGCTTGGAGGGGAGTTTGTAGGTGGTGATGTTCCCATGTGTTTGCTGGTCTTGCCCTTCAAAGAAATAGAGGTTGCTGAAGGAGCCTTGGTGAGTTGCTGCAGTGCATCTTTTGATGGTACACATGGCTGCCACTGTGCATCGGTGGTGGAGGGAGTGAATATTTAAGTTGGCGGATGGGGTGCCAATTAAATGAGCTGCTTTGTCCTGGATGGTGGAGAGTTTCAAATGTTGTCGGAGTTGCACTCATCCAGGCAAGTGGAGAGTATTCCATCACACTCCTGACTTGTGTCTTGTAGATGATGGACATCATCAGTGAACATTTCCACTTCTGACCTCAATAGAAAGATAGGAGCTAGGAGTAGGCCTTTCTGCCTTTTGAGCCTGCTCCGTCATTCATTATGCTCATGGTTGATCCTCTAACTCAATGCCATATCCCCGCTTTTGCCCCATACTCTTTGATAGGATTAAAATCTAAAACATATTATCTTTCTCTTTCTTGGACATTCAGCGACTTGACCTCCACAGCTTCAGTAGGAAAGAATTCCACAGGTTCACTATCCTTTGCGTGAAGACATTTTTCCTCATCTCAGTCCTAAATGGTCTACCCCGTACCTTGATACTGTGTCCCCTGGTTCTAGAATCTTCCATCAGGAAAAACATCCTGCCTGCATTTAGTCTGTCCAGACCTTTTAAGAGTTTTATACATTTCAATCAGGCCGTGTCTCATCCTTCTAAACTTTGGTGAATACAGGCCCAGCTGAACCAATCTCTCTTCATAGGGCAGCCCTGGCAACCCCGGTATCAGCCTAGTGAATCTCCGATGCACTTCCTCAATGGCAAGTATATCCTTTTTTAGGTAGGAAGACCAAAACTGCATGCAAAACTCCAGATGTGGTCTCATCAAGGCCCTGTATAACTGCAGTAATACAACCCTACTCAAATCCTCTTACAATCAAGGCCTACATACCATTTACCTTCCTAATTCCTTATTGCACCTGCTTTTCCATTTTCATTGGTGTACAAGGATGTCCAGTTCCCTTTCTACATCTACACTCGCCAATAATCAATATATTAATGGTGGAGGGAGGGTCACTGATGAAGCGGTCAAGGAAGGTTGGGCCTTGGACTCTTCTGACAAATATCTACTGCAATGTCCTGCATCCGAGATGATTTGTCGCTAAAATGACAAGTCTTTCTTTGTCTTCGGCATTTCCCCCACCGACGGAGTTGTCTCCAGTTTTGTCTCCATTGTCCATAGTTTTGTTTGGGTTCCTTAATGCCGCTTTCGGTCAAATTCTGCCTTGATGTCAAGGGCAGTCACTCTCATCTCGCCTCTGGTGTTCAGCTTTTTTGTCCGTGTTTGAATCCAAGTTGTAATGAGATCAGGAGCCGAGTGGTCCTGGCCGAACCCAAAATGAGAGCCAGTAAACAGGTTATTGCATTGTTGTTGGCAGCACTATCAAGTACACCTTCCATCACTTTGCTAATGATCAAGAGGAGATCAAGAGATTGGTATCAGCTGGATTGGATTTGTCCTGCTTTTTGTGGATAGGTCAACTTTCCCCATTGTCGGGTAAATACCATTGTTTTTACTGATGTAACAGTTTGGTAAAGAGCGAGACTAATTTTGGAGAACAAGTCTCCAGTACTTTTGTCAGAATCTTGTTAGGGCTTGTAGCCTTTGTAGCATCCAGTGCCTTCATCCACGATGCCATATGAAGGATTGGCCTGTACTATTGGGGACCTCAGGGAAATGCAGGGATGGATCGTCCTTTTTGCAGATCTTACTCCTTCCTTTATACCCCTTTGCTGCTCTTCAGATTACTCCTAGGCACGAGATCTCTATTGTTCTTTACCTCCATAAAATATCTTTCTTTTAGTTTTTAACTATCCATTCTTGCTTAGAAGATTGTTTATTGTTTACATGTAGAGTTTTACACTTCATGAACTTCTATTGTACGAATTACTTTCATGGACCCAATTCATTGGACCTTTAGCACAGGGCTAAATCGCTGGCTTTTAAACAGACCAAGCAGGCCAGCAGCACGGTTTAATTCCCGTACCAGCCTCCCTGAACAGGCGCTGAATGTGGTGACTAGGGGCTTTTCGCAGTAACTTCATTTAAGCCTACTTGTGACAATGAGTGATTTTCATTTCATTTCTTTGTTTATCCCATTTTTATCCATTAATAGGTCTTGTGGTCAATTCCTGCCTCATCTACTCGAAATCATACAAGAGTCCCGCACTTCTCCAGAGTGGCCTTTGTATGATTTCCCCTTCTTGCCAATGGAAGGCTTTTGGCTCTTAGTGCTGCTGAGAAACAGCAGAGCTGGTTCCAAATTGGAAAACCACAGACAGAGTTTTCACATACACCATCGCAGCATGAAAAGTCAACAATGTGAACGTTTTCAAGATGACAACTTTACAGTGAAGTGATATATTTCACACCTTCCGAGTGCTTTTTCTTCATGTGATAGGCTAGCGCAGCAGCCTGCATGAACGTCATATCACAATGTTTGCAGAAGAATGGTTTCTCTCCAGTGTGGAGCCTCATGTGATTCTTGAGGGTGGAATTTGCTGCAATTTTGCCCCACACTCATTACAAGAGAAAGGTTTCTCATCGAAGTGATCAGTGCGTTTATGATATTGCATTCCTGCAGAGAAGATATAGGTATAAATATTAAATATAACACAAAGCAGGCTACAGGCTAAGACAAACTCATTGTATGCATTGAGGAGGGTGCATAGGTCATTAGATAATGGAAAGTGTGTTTGAAACTCTAAGCGGACTGTTTTTCTGAAAGGTATAGTAGATTAGTGACAAACATCTAAGAGTTCAAATCCCACCACAGCAAGTGTGAAACTGAATTTGAAATGTCTGGTGATTATTGGGTGGGCACCAGTTAAGTGAATCGGTGATTGTTCAGTGGGTGCTGATGACAGGTTTGTTACACAAGTTCTCAGGGCAGGGAACTGTCAACCCTTCCGGATCTGACCTGATATGAAGGAGGGATGAGTGATGCGAATAAATACAATTCAGTTTACAAACAGCCAAACATGGCAGAAGTATATTGAAAAGCCAGGTTTCAAAGTTTCTTGCATGCTATATCTCTACAACTGGTATCAGTGAAGAGGTGTGTACCAATGTAGGGAATAGTTTGAAGTTTACTTAGCCAGTGGGAGTTCTAAGGCTGTTGAACTTTCAGATATTGGGCCTGTGGTTGACAGCTCAGTTTCATAGATCTGTCAATATCACTGCTGCATTTGCGTAGTTCCAGTGCTGCAGCCCCCCATCAGGTGCTAACAATTCCTGCCGGAAACCAGTCTCCCACACGCCTCCTCCTCAAGTCTCCTTCTGCACTCTGGGATATACATCGTCAGGACCAGGTGATTTGTTTGGTCTATGTTTCCCTAATTTAAACCCATGTCACACTAAGTCCTCTTTGAGATTTTGGGTGTACTGCAGGTATTAGGCAGTCACATCCTCACCAAATGAATACTTCTCATAATAAGCATTCAATATTTGACCAGTTTATTTTCTTCCATTCCATTGGACCTTCAGCTTTCAAAAGCTTGAGGTTCCTCTCTAACTATTTGTCACTGCTGATCCAACCAACTGTATAAAATAATCCCACAAGCTGCATTCTGACCTGACTGATGAGCAAAGGATTTCCCGCAGATGTCACAAGTCACAGGCAACCGCCTCTTCTTTCCCTTTGGTGCGTCGTGCTCTTCTACTCTGTGCTTTTCTAGATCCTTCTGGGATGTCCTGGTCTCGCCACATTCCTCACAGCTAGCTACTTTAACGTGACCGATGCTGCGGCACCGCGTGAGGTGCAGCTCGAGGCGACATTTAAATGTAAAAGTCTTGCCACATGCACTGCAGGTAAAGGTCTGCTTGGCTCCAGGTTTGCATTTCACTTTCTTCTGATCTGCGATTGGTTCGCCATCACCCTCTCGGACAAGGCCAGCACCCTCTGGTTGCTCTGCATCATCTTCGCTTCTCTCTTCCTGATCCATTGGGTCTTCCTTCTGATCCTCTTCCATGTCACTCACTGATTCTTTCATTAATCCTGAAAAAGTTAGAGAATTCCATTCACAAGCTTCAGAATTTACATTTCCAATAAAAATTCCATAAATTGTTCAGCCTGAATATCGTAAAACAGATTTGTAAAAAGAATGCCCATTTTCAAAATACATCTAAAAATATACAACATGCAAACTTTAGAGATCTATAAGCTTAAACTTCCAGCTATAGCTTGGTTAACTATTTAGTTTTAATAAATAGTTGCTGCAGGTTTCAGGTTATGGATTAGGGAGCAGAGTTTAACAGATAAAGGTCCTTTTTCACCTCTGGAATTTGGGATTACTCCTGTCCAATGCAATGAAACAAAAAGCTTCAACATAAAGCAAAACACTCCCGATGTTGAAAATGTGAAATCAAAACAGAAAATGCTGGAAATATTCAGCAGGTCTGGCAGTATATGTGGAGGAGAGAAACAGAGTTAATGTTTCAGGTCATCAGAACTTCTGAAACATTAACTCTCGAGTTTTTCCACCATTTCCTGATAAATATGATAAATGAAAAGCTTTGCTTTCTACTAGTTGAAATAATTGAAAACCTCTCCGCTCAGCTGCAAATGGGCATGCGTTCATTGCACACAACTAAATTTGGCACTAAATTTAAGAGCTTATTTGGAGCTTGGTACAGGAATTGGAAAACTTCAGATTGGTATAGCAGACAAAAAGCAGACGTTCATCTCTCCAAACTAGCTGTTTTGCTCTTCATCCTGATAAGCTACATTAACTGAAGAGTGACACCTGCTCTATTCTACAGGCATGCATATCCCTCAGTGATAACCAAGGAAGTTTCTCTGTTATATCAATGAATAATCACATACACATTGTGTTTAAATCACATCCTAAAATATTTGAATTCTGTACTTAATTTTAAAGCTTTGATTGTTGGACAGTTATATAATTTTTCAGCTGTCTATCATTTCACTAAATTTAGTAGGTGGTGCATTGTGAACTAGTGCTTTCCTCCTGCAAAGTGGGTTTTATATCTGCAAAAGACTATTCCATCTCTCTGTCAGAGGTTAGTGCTGAGGGAACATCAGTCCAATGGGCTTGCACGGGAGCACTTTTTCCAGGCAAGGTAATGGGGAAGTTCACTTGCACCTTCTTAACTGTAACTCCTTTAGTCTTTTCAGTGTGTGAATTCAGTTTACAAGGTTGGCTGTTTCGTACTATCAAAACTTCACGGATAGCTTCATTGGTTATCGCTAAGAAATATATTGTAAATACTCAGCTTTGTGAATCAGCAACAACTTTGGCGAATGCTCGTGTTTAAACATTTAGCAGTTCACTACATGAAGCAACGCGGGTCAAAAACTGGGAGGTTTGCTGGAATCACAAGGAGGGGATTAGGAAAAGTAAGGAAGCAGTCCAGCTGTTTTGTCCAGAAGTAATCAGACTGACATACAACAAAAAATCAGGAAAGTTTCCACACATCAGCATCCCAGCTTTGTAAAGGAGTGCAAGCAACAGCCAGAAATAATAGGAGCACCTGAAAATTAACTTGAATCAGCTTGAACCTGGAATTATTCTATGTAGCTGTGCGAAGCAAGCAAATGGACTGCCAAAGGATCAGAATATTAGTGTTCTAATACCAGAGGTCAAAACTTTAAAATGCTACTTGCACTCATGCCCATAAACTATATATGTAAACCCTTCATTGAACGGTTACCTGCATGCTCCATCGCCTTTATTACCAATTCAAGGGACGGATGGGACTCACTGATCATATGCAAGAGTCTACAGAACGCCAGGGCAGGAATGAGTCGCTCTTCTAGAATTTTACCCAGAATGCTTTCTAATGACTGACCAGCACTCTCCTTGTAACAGCAGCTCTTCAAAATCTGACAGTAGGAAGAAATATAAACCATCCAAATGATACAATAGAATTTATAAGAGGAGCCTCTTTAGGGCAATGTTAAATTCTACATGTTAGTAATTATCCTAGTCTATACTGAACAAGTCACATCCCTTGAATAATTACTGATCAGGTAAGTTTCCTCATATCTATTCAAGCTCACTAAACCAGGAGCTCCAGATACGCCTTCACAACCAGATTCAGGACTCTTACAACCAGTCAGGAATATTATAAAATATAAATATTGACCTGTTATTTTTCACCCATTAGATTGCATAAAGGAGTCGATACTTATTACATAGTCGATATGTAGTGACCATAGACCATAGAATTTACAGTGCAGGAGGACATTCAGCCCATCGAGTCGACACCGGCCCTTGGAAAGAGCACCCTACTTAAGCCCCATGCCTCCACCCTATCCCCCTAACCCAGTAACTGCACCTAACCTTTTTGGACACTAAGGGCAATTTAGAATGGCCAACCCACCTAACCTGCACATCTTTGGACTGTGGGAGGAAACCGGAGTACCCAAAGGAAACACACGCAGATATGGGGAGAACGTGCAGACTCCAGACAGACAGTGACTCAGCGGGGAATCAAACCTGGGACCCTGGAGCTGTGACGTAACTGTGCTAACCACTGTGCTACTGTGCTGCCCTGGATAGTGGATATCATTACCATAGCCTCTGTGTCAATATACTACGTATAGTTACTTTCTTTGCTGCCCTATTCCTTATTCATGTGAATAAACAATCTGCCATGCTTTCTCTTCCTCTCCCTATAATGGCAGAGACCCTCCCAAATGCATTTTGCAAAATCACATCAAACTAACAGAAATCAATCTTTGTAACATTTGGAATTTTACCAACCAAATTTAAAGGAGGTAAAATCACACGGAATGGTGTTTCCATATCAATGTTTCAATGCCATTGTATGAAAGAGATTTACTTTGGGTCAAATCTTGGTTTTTCTTCAAAGGAGTAGTCCCCAGGTTGGTTGGGAACACATTAGCAGGTGGCTTTCTACGGGTACTGAGCACTTGTAGCTAGCAAGTTCTTTACTACTGCCAAGTTGGCAATGCATGTTGCTGATGATCTTGAACTCTTATCTTGGAGTCAACCATTCCAATCCCCTTTGGAAATCCAATAGTTTTCCGTGGCCACAACACTGGACGAGTCAATTCTATGGATAGAGTGAGGCAGAACAGGGCAGGAACGGCAGGGAGGGTGAAGCAAGTGGTCCGGATGAGTCAGAGCAAGGAGAATCTATCTCGTTAAGAGTTTTCGTAATTCTTCCAAAAGCACCTTGCACATACCCAAGCAACCCGCACCCCCACGTCATCCAACTATCCTCGTAATCTCTGCAGTTATGTTCATGTTCTATTAATCACAACCAATAAAAATAGACACTGCTGCCTCACACAGAGAACTAAGACTGGGTAAAGGTCACATGAGGAGCAACTTTGTTGCCACAAAACTACAGACTCTCAGAGGGAGACTTCACTACAAGTGGCCATTTCCCACCTCACAACCTCTCCTCATTCATGACCATGACTGCTCCCTCCAGCAGTGCATGGGGAGGACGTACCTGCCTTCTATTATAGCACTGCAGCCACCTGTTTAAATAGTGGAGAAAAAAGTGTAAGTGTGAATGTCCCCACAGTCCCAGAGACTGCTCTCCCTCTAAGAACTGACTGGTCGTGATTTAATCTGAGGGTCACGGAACCTCAGGCAAAGGGGCAAGATTGGGAAAATGAGGCCTTCATCAACAACCTCAGCCAGTACGGGAATTAAAACGCCCTGTCGACATCCACTCCACATCACAAACTAGCCGTCCAGCCAACTGAGCTAACCAACGCCCAAATAGTTGAAGAATACATTTTACTTCATGTATTTGTATTGCAATATTGCACAATATAAGTTCATCCACATGATATACATTTTAATAAAAGGATCAAATATACAGGGTAAAATAATTGATATTACAAGCACTCTGCAGAATGTATGCCTTTTGACTTTAATAAAACACATTCTGTGACCAATGCTATAGGCATATGCCAACATATGTAAGTATGTGGGTTAGGTGGATTGGCCATGCTAAATTGCCCGTAGTGTAAGGTTAATGGGGGGATTGTTGGGTTACGGGTATACGGGTTACGTGGGTTTAAGTAGGGTGATCATTGCTCGGCACAACATCGAGGGCTGAAGGGCCTGTTCTGTGCTGTACTGTTCTATGTTCTATGTAAACTTTTACTTGAAGAGCTCTAGCAAAAGTGTCCAAACTTTGGCTATATTCAACAGTGGCAGAACAGTGATAATAATGCAACTAAAATGACAACAGCCATAAGAGATCCCTTTTAAGCCACAGGCAGTATAGAGCAGAATGGGGCTTTAAGTATGAAACACTGAACACTCTGAATTTCCCTGGCCTGGACAAGCCAACTGTCCTGGCTTGAGACAATTCACATCTCTTTAACCTGGAGTTACCCCTATCTCTGGATCTGTAAAGACTTAATTACCTGCAAATGCTCACATTCAAAGCATTGTCTTGCTCCTTTGACTTTGTCTATATTATATATATATATATATATATATGTTTCTGGAACATACCTCTTCATTCACCTGAGGAAGGAGCAGTGCTCCGAAAGCTAGTGATTTGAACCAAACTGTTGGACTTTAATCTGGTGTTGTAAGACTTCTTACTGTCTTCAAATAGGGGCTGTTTAGCACAGGGCTAAATCGCTGGCTTTGAAAGCAAACCAAGCAGGCCAGCAGCACGGTTAGATTCCCGTAACAGCCTCCCCGAACAGGCGCCGGAATGTGGCGACTAGGGGCTTTTCACAGTAACTTCATTTGAAGCCTACTCGTGACAATAAGCAATTTTCATTTCATTTCAAATAGTGATATGGGATCTTTTACATCCACCTAAAGATGAAATTTGTTTGTGAACAAGTCTCTCATCTATGTAACTCTCTTCACCAAAATATGTTTATATTTGGGGCTAAATTCTCTTTTATTATAGAGAAATTTAAATCATAAATAATGTGAAGCCCTAATACAAAAGCCATAAAGCGAAGTACACAAGTGGTATAAGAGTCAAAACTTTTTTTTTTAAAGTATGAGATTTAAGGGCAATGAATGCATTCTCATGGGAAAGTGAGACCAAAGTTTAAAATAGCAAAGACGGTCAGCTGAAGCAGTTTTATTGAAAGAACCTAGATTGACTTTTGAGAGTCTTACAAATGACGAAACATTAAAGGTGAGCAGAATGAGGGAAAGGAGGAAGAGAGGGGGTTAAAATAGCACAAGCAGCTCATCTCTTTACTGGGTACATTGCAGCTCCTTTGAACAACTTACAGACATGAACTATAGTTCTCATTTCCCACTGACAGTTGATATGGACACTTCCAGAACAGGGGAAGGGAGCAGCGGTGCAGGTAGGATAGTCTGCAACTTTGATGTTGTTCTGCTTTTCAGTTCCTATGCCATCCCCGTGTTGTTAACTTTCCTATTTATCAGTACCTCTTTTGCTACTTTCACACTCCTACACATCCTTTATTTTTCATAATACATCTAATTTCTTCTTATCCCTTGTCACTTAACCATCAGTACATTTTCCTGTGTGCGTTTACCCCCTTGCTTCATTCTGTTCATACAGGAATGGGGTATTGCAAAGAGTTGCTTCGCTGGTGAAAAGGTCATGATACGGAGATCTATTTCTATTTCTTTAAGTTTTGCTCCAATTTTCCATTCCACCATGTGGTGATGTTTGGGATATGAAGAAAAGCAACATAGGATTTAAAAATAGCTACAAATCATGCAGAGCCATGAAGATTCCAATAACCTTACAATATTACACATACCTAAATAACCAATGGCAAAATGACAGATGAATCTGCATAACTAAGAGTTACATTATATAGGCTCAGGTTAAGTTACATAATTATGGTTTAAATGATATAACTCCTGTTAAATTCTGTCCTTGCAGAACTAGGGGTTAAATTATATAATTATGGGTTAAATTGTGGAAAAAATAATTAGTATTAGTTAATCGTAGAATCCCTACAGTGCAGAATAATAATAATCTTTATTGTCACAAGCAGGCTTACATTAACACTGCACACTGCAGTGAAGCTACTGTGAAAATCCCCTCATCGCCACATTCCAGCGCCTGTTCGGTCCACTGAGGGAGAATCCAAAATGTCCAAATTACCGAACAAGCATGAATTTCTGGACTTGCGGGAGGAAACCAGAGCACCCGGAGCAAACTCACGCAGACACGGGGAGAACATGCCGACTCAGCACAGACAGTGACCCAAGGCCGGAATTGAACCCGGATCCCTGGTGCTGTGAGTGGCAGTGCTAACCACCGTGCTGTGATAAAATGTGAGATAAGTTGTATAAGCAAGGTTTCAGCTGAGATGGACATATGGCCAAACAGCCTGACAACAAGGAATTTCATCCTCATCAAGAACTCCACCTTCAGCAAGGAAGAGGGAAAATGGAGGGAAATTAAGACAGGAAAACGGTCAAAAATGTACAACAGTTTAGAAGTTTAGAACAGTACAGCACAGAACAGGCCCTTCGGCCCTCAATGTTGTGCCGAGCAATGATCACCCTACTCAAGTCCACGTATCCACCCTATACCAGTAACCCAACAACCCACATTAACATTATTTTTTAGGACACTAAGGCAATTTAGCCTGGCCACTCCACCTAACCCGCACATCTTTGGACTGTGGGAGGAAACCGGAGCACCCGGAGGAAACCCACGCACACACGGGGAGGACGTGCAGACTCCGCACAGACAGTGACCCAGCCGGGAATCGAACCTGGGACCCTGGAGCTGTGAAGCATTGATGCTAACCACCATGCTGCCCAAATGTTCCTTTCAAATGTTATGCAAAAGACAATGGTTTTCAGCTGAAATTCTAAATAAGTCATCAGCCTCTTTCTGCAATGACATCGGAGGACTAGATACTTATCCTAATTAACATTTATATCATTCAATCATCTCTTGGCCCTCCACAGACTTTTTTTTTTCTCTCGGTCCCGTTAACCTTCGCTCAGTTGCTTCTTATAAGCTGTTTCAGCTGTGATATTAAACAAGAATTACTGTGGGCATTTGCAGCTCAGAAACAGGTCAATAGATTAAACCAGTATGTGCTAATATTTACGCTCCACACGCTACTCTTCGCACCCTACACCATCTCACCCCATTAATGGGGCCAATCATTTAGGACTGGGATGAGGAAAGATTTCTTTACTCACAGGGTTGTGAACCTTTGAAATTCTCTACCCGAGAGGGTTGTGGATATATTTAAGACTGGGTGAAAAAGATTTTGGGTCTCTCGGGGGAATTAAGGGAGATGGGGTGGGGACGGAACATTGGAGTTGAAGTCCAAGATCAGCCCTAATCATAGTGAACAGCAGAGCTGGTTTGTTGGGCAGTATGGTCTCTCTCTGCTCCAATCTCTCATGTTCTCATATCTAGCTTTGAGGGTTCCTATCTCTCTCCACAGATGCTGGCTGATCTGGCACTTTCTGCTTTTATTTCACAATTGCAATATCATCTGTTGAATTTTGCTTTTGATACCAGTACTTACTTCTTCCTAATGATTATAAGGCGACTATAACATGGAACACTGCAACTCCCTGTTGAGATTCAGGACTCCACCTCAATTCAGTACATGAAGCTACATATTAAAAATTTACCAGAGGAAATTTCTGTTTAAATGCACCAAGTTCAGACAAATTGGACTGGCACAAACTGTACAGCAAGTCATCAACTGTACAGCAAGTCATCAACTGTAAATGCAATATAGGACAGGTAAACATTGAATCAACTGGAAAGAATATGCATATTTCGATTTATAATGTATGAATAAGCTAACAAAATGTAAAACCTTCCTTGATGCTCTTTTGCATCAACTGTTCCCAGTTACATACTCCATTGCTCACATTATTTTGGAAATGGCCTATGTAGACTTGTCAGCCTACAATTACACTTTCTCATCAATGGCAACACTGGAACATTTCAGTTTTGCATTTTCCAGAATATCAATCTGCTCCAACCAATTTTACTTCCTAAAGCACTGCAAGCTTTGTTATTCAACAACGTAAACATATATAAAGCATTATAGAAAAAGACAAGAATATATATGACCCTGGTCAAATTGTCCCTCACTGCCTTAGCCCACTTCATGTGAAGACGACGGATGGTCTTAACTCCCCATGCAAATTCCACAGAAGATCGACTAACATGAATTACAAAGTTGGTTGAAACTATAAATGTGCGTAAAGGTATTGAACAAGTTAAAATAAAGCACCTCTATTGCTTCAGCAGGAAGATTCTCTACGCCAGTCATGAAACAATCCAGTAGTGGACTGATATCATCAATTGCATCGGTGATCAACTGTCTATGTCTTTTCAAAATATCCACAGCTTTACTTTCTTTGTCACTCACTGGAATAGGTCAGAAAAAAATGTAAGTCCACACTTATAGCCAGGTACACACACTCTCAATTAAATCACCATGCTGAAGATCGACACACACAGAATAGTTTTAAAATCACATTCAAGCCTCATGAACATTTTACATCTAGTTCTTCTGCTGCTGTTTTCAAATTTACCACATTGTGTAAAAGGGGCCTATAAGACAAGTCGCAATTACTCCTGATGTAAAGAAACCCAATAGGAAAGCTGATGGCTGTTCACTAGGATAGATTTAAATCAGGAAAAAATATATCAGTCTCAATACCAGAATGACCAACAAAATCGACAATCTCAATGTTAGAGAGCATCATCATCTTTCTCGAGAACACTTATTGCCTGAATTTGAGTGCACCTTCATTCAACACATCTCTATTGTGGCCACAAGCAGTGGGATCTAGAACTTCTTCTGAAACTCCAACTGCCTTTATGGTCGGGAATGGTTTGTTGAATTATTGTGGCTTGATCAGCACAGGTTACACCAACCCAAACCATCATAGTTTGTAACTACCCACAAGAGACTGCTTTCTCGACTTGGCTTTGGTGTCTTGTGACAATCGGCATAAACTCCGGCAATGACCACAGGTTTATGGAGTATCGTATCAGCTCCCAATGTACTGCTGGAATCTGCAGAAGCGGGAGGTCGACATAATGTGGAATTCATAGTTGCACCCACGTGCACAATTATATAGAGGTGGAACCATCATAATGGAGTCGTTTATCAAAAAACTTCACAAATAATGTTTTTTTTTTCTCCTGTCCATTTTGATCCATGACGTTTAAGGGATGTCAAAGATTTCCTTCTAGTAAATATGACTGTGTCTTCTTCATGAAAACTTCCTGAAACATGAGCAGCAATAGATACACTCCCATTGCTACGCAATTAAAAATAAAATTCATTGATTTTTGGATAGGCCAGCATTTATAGCTTATCCCTAATTACCCTTGAGGGAGTGGTGATGAGCTGCCTTCTTGAAACACTGTAGTCCATGTGGTGTAGGTACACCCATAGTGCTGTTAGGAAATTCCAGGATCATGGTCCAGCGACAGTGAAGGAACGGCAAAATATTTCCAAGTCAGGTTGGTGTGCGCCTCGAAGGAGAAGTTGCAGGTGATGGTGTTCCCACGCTTCCACTGTCCTTATTCATCGAGGTGGTTGAGATTGCGGGTTTTAAAGCTGCTGTCGAAGGAGCCATGGCGAGTTGCTGCAGTGTATCGCATACATGGTACACACTGTTGCCACTGTGCACCAATGGAGAGAGTAAACATTTAAGGTGGTAGGTCAAGGGGGTGCCCATCAAGCAGGTTGCTTTGTCCTAGATGAGCTTTCTCAAGTGTTGTTGGAGCTGCACTTATCCAGGCAAGTGGAGAGTATCCCATCACATCTGTAACTTATGCCTGGTAGGTAGTGGGCAGGTTTTAAAGATTCAGGAAATGAATTATTCGCTACAAGATTTCCAGCCTCTGATCTGCTCTTGTAGCCACAGTATTTATATGGTAAGCCCAGTTCAGTTTCTGATCAATGGTAATCCCCAGGCTGGTGAGAGTGGTGGGATTCAGCAATGGTATGTCATTAAATGACAAGGGTAGATCATAGAATTTACAGTGCAGAAGGTGGTCATTCGGTCCATCGAGTCTGCACCAGCCCTTGGAAAGAGCACCCCATTTAAGCCTACGCTGCCACCCTATCCCCGTAACCCAATGTTTTTGGACACTAAGGGTCAATCCACCTTACCTGTACATCTTTGAACTGTGGGAGCACCCGGAGGAAACCCACGCAGACACAGGGAGAATATGCAGGCTCCGCACAGACAGTGACCCAAGCCGGGAATCTAACCTGGGACCCTGGAGCTGTGAAGCAACTGTGTTAACCACTGTGCTACCTTGCTGCCCCCAACCAAATTTTTTTTTCTGCGGGAGGCCATTAGTCCCATCGGGTCTGCACCAGCCCTTGGAAAGAGCACCCTACTTAAGCCTCCACCCTATCCCTGTAACCCAGTAACCCCACCTAACATTTTTGGACACTAACAGCAATTTAGCATGGCAAATCCACCTAACCTGCACATCTTTGGACTGTGGGAGGAAAGCGGGGCATCCGGAGGAAACCCACGCAGATACAGGGAGGACGTGCAGACTCCGCACAGACAGTGACCCAGCCGCGAATCGAACCTGGGACCCTGGAGTTGTGAAGAAACTGTGCTAACCACTGTGCTACCGTGGCAGATGGTTAGAATCTCTCTTGTTGGAGATAGTCATTGACTGGCACTGTGAGTGTTACTTGCCATTTATTAGTCTAAGCCTGAATGTTGTCCAGGTCTTGCTGCATATGGGCAGGGACTGCTTCAGTATCTTAGGAATCGCAAATTGTGCTGAGTATTGTTGAAATCAGTGAAAATTCCTACTTCTGACCTTATAATGGAAGGAAGTTCCTTATAATGGAAGGAAGCTCATTAATGAAGCAGTTGAAGATGACTGGGCCAAGGGAACTTATGCAGTAATGTCCTGGGGTTGATCTTCAACAACCACAACCATCTTCCTTTGTGCTGAGTATGATTCCAACCAGTGGAGGGTTTTACCCAATTCCCATTGACTCCAGTTTTGTTAAGTCTCCTTGATGCCATACTCGGTCAAATGCTGCCTTGATGTCAAGGGCTGTCACTCTCACTTTTGGAGTTCAGCTCTTTGATCTAACTTTGGACTGAGATCGTAACATAATATTTATAAAACTCTGACCAATAATTGACCACTATAACATTTAATCACATTATAAAGGTATTAATTCTTTTTAAAACAGAATAGAAAAGCACCCTTTACCCCTTGCATCAAATGAATTATTTTTATTAATTGTATTTCATTAACAATTATCTAGTACTAATTCTAGTATTACGAATTGAAAGTCTCACCAGATAAAATGAGCTGGAGACTTTCCGGTTCTCTTTGGAGCTCAGCTAGCAGAGTGCACAACTTTGGCACACCCTCTTTCATCCGGATGAGCAGTTTCCAGACAGTGAGTGCTGTCAGCGTTTGCTTCTCTAACACGGCTTCCATCAAATCGCTGACACAATCCACCACATCTTTCCCTTTAATAAGATCTTCAATTCTCTGTCAGCAACCAAAATGTTAAAAAAAATGTAATCACTTCAAATCACACAAGGCACCTTTGCAACACCTCCGCACCACAGTGAAGTTGCAGTATTCAGAAGTGTGTTGCGTTTTGACTGGCTGCTGTGTATCGTACCATAGCAACCACAGCAACAAAAACGGTTGGCACTGCACTGTCAGAATTACTGTGCCTAGCATTTAACGAAGATTATAAAAAAAAACAATGGGAATTTACTGCGCCAACTCACCAGCTGTACTTCTCTCAGAGAATCCATTGTTTACACACAACAGTACTTCAACGAAAATGAATCCATTAACAAGGCAACTGGAACTGCACTGAAGTTGAATTAAAAGCTATACATACATTACTGCTTCCATCTTTGTTTAAGCAGAAGTGGACGATTCTTTTTAAATTTCTACTGAAAATGGTGATGTAGTGCAGCGCATTAGAAGATACGAAGTACATGAAATCCGAGTCAGCCATCATGGAAAAAAAACACTATTTGCCAGTTACAACTTCAAAACTTAAATGACGTTTAAAACAAAACAACTAAGTTGTAACATTAACATAAATATACACCTATTTAGCAGATTAATTCTGGCAGATAGAAAAACAAAAGGACAAATTACATTCATTGGCCTAATGAAAACAGGCAAGCAGTAGCTTTGAAGCAAATTACCCATCTTCTCAGCAGCGTGAGCTCCAAACCAATGTGCAGGAGAACCGGGAGCATAGCAACATTTTAATTTCAACATTCTTTAGAACAGCCAACGGAATATTTTATATTAGCAATAAACTGTAAACCATTTTCAATCAATTCCATCACCTCATCCATAGAAACATAGAAAAGTTACAGTGCAGAAAGAGACCATTTAGATCCTCGTTTCTGTGCCGGCCAAAAAAAAAGAGAAAAAGAAACTAGCCGCTCATTTTAATTTCACTTCCCAGCACCTGGTCCACAACCTTACAGGTTACAGCACTTGAGTTCCAGATAAAGTACCTCTTAAATAGGTTGAGTGCTTCAGCCTCAACTGTCAATTCAGGCAGTTAATTCCAAATGCCCAAAACCCTCTGGGGTGAAAAAGCTTTCCTCTAATCCTTCTACCAATCACCTTAAATCTATGCCCCTTGGTAAATGAGCCCTCAACTAGGGAAAACAAGTCTTTCCCTTCTACCCAGTCGAGGGCCCCTCATAATTTTGTATACCTCAATTACATCACTCCTTAGCCCCTACTGCTCTAATAAAAACAACCCATATCTATTCAATCTCTCCACATAGCTGCAATTTTCAAGCCATGACAACATTGTTGTAAATCTCCTCTGCCCTCTCTCCAGAACAGTTATGTCCTTCCTGTAATATGTTGGCCAGAACTGTGCACAAAATTCCACTGTGGCCTAACCAGAGGTTGATAGTTCCATCAATATGTCCCTGCTTTTGTATTCAATACCTTACCCAATAAAGGAAAGCTTTCCATATGCCTACTTCACCACCTTATCAACCTGTCCTGCTACCTTCAAGGACATGTGAAATGTACTGCAAAGTCTCTCACTTCCTCAACTCTGCTCAATATCTTCCCGTTTATTGATGTAGTCCCTGGCTCTGTTTGCCCTCCTGAAAAACATTACCTCACACTTTTCCAGATTGAATTCCATTTGCCACTTTGCCGCCCACTCAACAAAATCATTGATATAATTCTGGAGTCAACATCTATCCTCTTCACTATCAACTACATGGCAAATGTTTGTGTCATCCACAAATTTTCCAATCATGCCTCCCACAAGTCCAAATCATTAATATATACAGCAAGGGCCCTAAACAGTGAGCCCTGTGGAACACAACTGGAAATGAAAATGAAAATCGCTTATTGTCACGAGTAGGCTTCAATGAAGTTACTGTGAAAAGCCCCTAGTCGCCACATTCCGGCGCCTGTCCGGGGAGGCTGGTACGGGAATCGAACCGTGCTGCTGGCCTGCTTGGTCTGCTTTATAAGCCAGCGATTTAGCCTTGTGAGCTAAACCAGTCCCTCTTTCCATTCGCAAACTACTTTCCATTCACAAAAACATCTAATGACCAATACTCTGTTTCCTGTCAGAGCCAATTTTGGATCCAACCTGCCACCTTCTTCTGTTTCTCATGGGATCTCACTTTTTTGACCAATCTGCCACGTGGGACTATGCCTTACTGAAATCTATCTAGACAAGATCCTCAAAACTACCCTCATTGATCCTCCTCATCACTTCCTCAAAAAAATGTATCAAGTTAGTAAGACACAATCGTCCCCGAACAAATCCGTACGGACCATCCCTGATTAATCCTAACCTTTCTAAGTGAGTTTAACCTGTCAGGATTGATTCCAATAATTTTCCCATCACTGAAGTCAGACTGACCAGTCTACATTTTTCTGGCCTATCCCTCACACCTTTTTGAAGTAATGGTACGAGAAACGTAGTCCTCCAATCCTCTTGGACCTCACGTGTATCAAGTGAGGATTGGAAAATCATCCTCAGAACATCTGCTATTTCCTCCCTGGATACCTTTAACAATGTGGGATACAACTCCATTGGCCAAGGTGATTTTTCACCTTCAAGAATGACAATTCTTCCAGAGGGTCGGTGCAGACTCGATGCGTCGATAGATCTCCCTTCTGCACTGTCAGGATTTTATCAATGCTTTCTCTCTCATTATACTTATTGTATCTAATATTTCACATTCCTCCATTAACTTGAATATTTGCATCATCCCCCTCCTTAGTGAAGGCCGAGACAAAGTACTCATTGAGAATAACAGCAAAATACTCTGGATACAGGAAACCTGAAATAAAAATAGAAACATTCAGCAGGTCCAGTAGCATATGTGGGGAGAGAAACAGAGTTAATGTAGAGTCTGTATGGCTCTTCTTCAGAGCTAAGGGGGGGAAATGTGATGACTGTCACCTGTCCCTTTATCTCCTCCCTCCTCACTGTCCAAAGTCCCAAACATTCAAGTAAAGCAGCGTTTTACTTGCATCTCCTTCAATTTTGTCTAAAGTATCCATCTGCTTCCAATGCGGTCTCCTTTACACTGGGGAAACTAAACACAGACTGGCTGACCACTTTACAAGGTTCAGTCAGCAAGCAAGACCCGAACCTTTCCGTCACTTGCAATTTAAACTCACTACCTTGCTCTCATGGCCACATGTCTGTCCTTGGTCTGCTGCAATGCTCCAGTGAAGCCCAATACAAACTGGAGGAACAGCGCCTCACCTTTCGATTAGGAATGTTACATCCCTCAGGACTCAACAATGAATTCAACAAATATAGACTATGAAATCTCTCCTCCATCATGACCTTTTTTAAACAGTTTTTTTGATCCAGCAGGCCCCCAGCCCCCCCCCCCCCCCCCCCCCCCTCCCTTCAGGACCACCGGTCATTTTTCTTAAAGCTTGCTTTCGCAGAGTGCTGACCTTTGTTCTGCTATTAACACATGGTGCTATTTTAAGTTTATGCCACCATCAGCACTTTCTTTAGTCTTTAACACTCCTTTTGTCTTGTGCCCATAACATCTCTCCGAGGCCCCACCTTTACCTGACCTTCTACTTTGCTCTAACCCCCTTTAAACAGTATAAAATTCATCACATGTGCCCTTCTCTTTAATTCTGTTGACAAATAATACAAGAAGGGTGACATGGACTTGAAATGTTAACTCTGTTTCCCTCTCTACAGATGCTGCCAGACCCAAGTTTTCCCAACATTTTCTGGAGTCACTGAGAGCCCTGTCCACATCTTCAGCATCTGCACACATGCTACCACGTACATGATAGGCCCCACTCTTTCCTTGGTTATTCTCTTAGTTTGAATGTATTGGTAAACTAGCTTTGGGTTTTCTTTGATCTTACCTGCCAATATTTTCTTTCCTCTCTTTGCTTTCCTAATTTCCTTTTTCACTTCACCCCTGTAATTTCTATACTCCCATAGGCATTCTACAGTATTAACCTTTGTGTGACTTTCACAAGCTTTAATTTTCTGTTTTATGTTATCTTGTATGCTTTGGGATGACCAGGGGCTCTAGGTTTGGTAATACTATTGTTTGTTTTTGTTGGTTATGCCCGTAGAATCTCACTTTTGAACACTTCCCTCTGATTTGACAATTTTTCCTTTGAATAGCTGTATCCAGTCTACTTTCATAAGTTCACCTCTCAACTTCATAAAATCTGTCTTCGACCAGTTTAGAACTTTTACTTCTGTTCAATCTTTCCAATGATGCTAAATCGAACTACATTATGGTGAACATCTCCAAAATGATCTCCCATTGCTACATCATCCACTTGCCCAGTTTCCTGAGGCTAAATCTGGAATTGCACCCCCTCTTGTTGATTTTACGTGCCAGCTATAAAAAGCTCTCTTGATTTCAGTTTACGCGTTTTGTGCCCTCTATGCCCTTCACCTTTCCATATTCCAATTGATATTATGGTAGTTCCAACTATTAAGGCCGTATTGCTTTTGCACTCAGAGTTTTGCCTACATGTTTGCTCTTCTAATTCACTATTTGGGGGTCTTCAGAACCCTCCTAGCAGCCTGGCTGCCTTTTTTACATTTCTGAGCTCAACGCATATGGCCTAATTTAATGTTTTGATACATCAACCCTCCTCACATTGATTCTTTAACCAAGAATGTTACACCCCCACTTTTGCATCCCCCTCCCTACCCTGTCTGAAAACTCTGTATCCAGGGATGTTGAGTTGCCATTTTTTCCACTTGCATTTATATATAACATTTAACACTGCCAACTTCCTGTGCTCTATATTTTTTAACCGTGATTTTTCTGTTGTTCCAAGTCACCCACTAATTTCTCATCTCCTGTTCTCGACTCTAAATTTTCCTTCAGGTTCCTATCCCCCTGTCAATCTGGTTTAAAGCCCCCTCAACAGCACTAGCGAATCTCGCTGCAAGCATAACCGACCCAGACTTGTTCAGGCGTGTTCTGACTTGTCCAGATCCCACCTTCCCCATAACCAGTCCCAAAGGCTCAGAAATCTGGTGCCTTCCCTCCTCCAGTTTTCCAGCCACAGGTTTAATCACTCAATTTTACTATTTTGATGCTCACTAGCATGTGGGGCTGAGAGTAATCCTGAGATTATTGTTTTTGGAGTTCCTGTTTTTTAATCTCCCCGAGGATTAATCCAGTCCATATGCATATAGATTGGATTAATCAAATTGGCAAGCGTGTCCTCGCGGGAAAGTTAATTTAATATAATAGAGATTGTTTCTTGGAGCAATATGTTGTGGAACCAACCAAGGAGCAGGCTACTCTGGATTTGGTATTGTGTAATGAGGAGGGATTCATTAACAATCTCATAGCTAAGGATCCTCGCGGGAAGAGTGATCATAACGTGACAAAACTTATTATTAAGGAAGTAATAACAGGACATTTGGAAAGTCAAAATGCAATACATCTGAATCAGCAAGCTTTTATGAAGGGCAAATCGTGTTGTCTAATTTGCTGAGAGGTCTTCGAAGGTATAACAAATGAAGTGGGTAATGGCGAACTTGTAGATGTAGTATCGCTGGACTTCCAGAAGACATTTTAAAAGGTGCCGCACAAAAGGTTAATACACAGATCACACGGGATTGGGTTAACTTATTAGATTGGATGGAGGACTGGCTAACCAGCGGAGAGTCAGGATAAATGGGTCTTTTTCTGGTTGGCAAGAGGTAACTAATGTGGTGCCACAGGGTTCGGTCCTTGAACCCCAACTATATACAGTCGACATTAATAAGTTGAATGTAGGGATAGAACGTACGATAGCCAAATTTGCAGATGACACTAAAATACTTGAGATAATAAGTTGAAATGAGGAAATAAGAAATTTACAAATGAACATGGTAGGTTAGGTGAGTGAGCCAAAATTTGGCAGATGCAGTTTAATGTGGATAAGTGTGAGGTTAACCATTTTGGTTGGAAAAATAAGGCAATTTACTATCTAAATCAGGGGTGGGCAAACTTTTCCGTGCAAGGGCCACATTCAGAAATTCACAATTTTAAAGGGCCGCATAGTATATTAAGTAAAATAATTAATATTTAAAATCGCCAAAATAAAAGGTTTTTAAAGAAAAAAAAAGCAATTAATTTTTATTAATTAATATTTTAAAGTAGAAACTTCACATGAAACACATGTTGTGCCGAGAAATGATCACCCTACTCAAGTCAACGTATCCACCCTATACCAGTAACCCAACAGCCCCCCCCCCCCCATTAACCTTAAAATTAAAAAAAAAAATGTTTAAAAAATTTTTTTTTTTTTTTTTTTAATGACTTGATCTTGGTGGCCGCATAAAGACCTTTGGCGGGCCACATGCGGCCCGTGGGCCGTTGTTTGCCCACCCCTGATCTAAATGGACAGAAACTTCAGAATGCTTCGGTTCAGAGGGATTTGGCTGTTCCCGTGCATGAATCTCAGAAAACGAGTTTGCAGGTAGAGCAGGTTAACAAGGAAGCCAAAATGGAATTTTGGCATTTATTGCTAAAGAGAGAGTACAAAAGTAGGGAAGTGTTGCTGCAACTGTACAAGGCATTCGTGAGACTGCACCTGGAGTACTGTGTACAGTTTTTGTCTCCTTAGTTGAGGAGGGATGTAGTTAAATAGACGCAGTTCAGAGGAGGTTCACGAGATTGAATCCAGAGATGAGGAATTTGTCTTTTGAAGAGAGATTCAGTAGTTTAGGTGCATACTCGCTGGAGTTTAGAAGAATGAGGGGAGATCTAATTGAGATATATGATGATAAAGGGGGTTGACAAAGTAGACGCACAGAGATGTTTCCTCTTATGGGGAAATCGAGAATGGAAGGTCATTGTTTTAAGAAAAAGGGTAGCAGATTCAAAGCATGAGAAATTACTTCTCTCAAGTCTCATGAATCTGTGGAATTTGCGAATTAGAGTGTGGTGAATGCTGGAATATTGTGTAAATTTGAGGAGATAGAGAGATACAGATTTTTAACTAGTAATGGGTTAGAGGGTTATGAAGAATGGGCAGGAAAGTGGAGTTGAGGACGAGATGAGATCTGCCATGATTGTATTGAATACTGAACAGGTACGAGGGGCTGAATTGCCTACTCCTGCTCCTAGTTCTTATCTAAACATTTTAGAGACCGCATCTGCAAAAGGAAGGCACAATCATTTTTTTTAGAACGACGTAACTGTGCAGGACATCTTGACAGGACATCTCTGGTACTACATTTTACACATTAGATCTTGTGTTTAGTCAGATCTAGGAGTTGAATAACTATTTTCGCAACAAGATGTCAGTCGGGTTGCAGAAATTCGACAATGCTAGCTAAATATTGCATTATTTTTTTCAATACTTCCAAGCACAAACAGCTCGTGCTGATGAAAATTCAGGTTCTCCTGAGCTGCTCACAACTATGCAGGACCACAGCATTCAATCTCAATAGTCCAAACAAACAAATACGTTAAAAACCGGAGTTGCGCACTAATCGCTAACAAGCACAATGTGCCTGTCTTATTCTCACATTAATCATGGTTAGCACTGTTGCTTCACAGCTCCAGGATCCCAGGTTCGATTCCCGGCTGGGTCACTGTCTGTGCAAAGTCCGCACATTCTCCCCGTGTCTGCGTGGGTTTTCTCCGGGTGCTCCGGTTTCCTCCCACAGTCCAAAGTTGTGCAGGTAGTTGGATTGGTCATGCTAAATTGCCCTTAGTGTCCAAAAAGGTTAGATTGGGTTACGGGGATAGGGTGGAGGCGTGGGCCTAAGTAGGGTGCTCTTTCCAAGGGCCAGGGCAGATGTGATGGGCCGAATGGCTCCTTTCTGCACTGTAAATTCTATGATAGTACTGCCTTTAATATAGGTCACAAAATTAGCTTAAATGGACATAGATTTTGTCCTATCATCTAATGCGGGCTGGTAAGGTGCGGGCTGGTGGGGTGGAAGGAGAAACAAGTGAGTGACAGGAGCAGAGAACCTAATACGGCCAATGTCACTGCAGCAGTTCTCAAGATTGGGGTGACGGGAGAATACTGGAGACAGCTGAATGGATCCATTAAGCAGAGGAAGACTCCTGGTCGCATCAAAGCTTGGCACATATAAGGTTAATGTGAGTGAGTACAGTGCCACCACACAGTGACGCAAGGCATACGACCCAGACCTCAGGGCAGCGTGGTGTTGAGCAGAGACACGTCTAAACCCAAGCATGGAGACATGTCCTAATTCATACCCTTTACGATACATGTGTAAATACTTCCAGTGGCTAATACAGACTTACAATAAACCTACAGAAGACTTTGGAGCCTTCTTTAAGACATACCGATCTGTAAGGTTAAGGGGGGGGGGGGTGTTGGGTTATGGGTATAGGGTGGATACGTGGGTTTGAGTAGGGTGATCATGGCTCGGCACAACATTGAGGGCCGAAGGGCCTGTTCTGTGCTGTACTGTTCTATGTTCTATGTAACTAACACCCTCCCAACAAGTTAGGCATCTAAGATATTGACCATGAAGTATGAATAATCATCTCCAAGCCACTCAACAACTATTTTCCTGTGACACCCGATGACAACCAAAATCCTTTCTTTGCGCGTAGAAATATCCTTTCGCTGATGACAAAGTAAGTTCTCCCTTAACACAAAGATGATCTCCTGACCGGCACAACATGCCTATTCCCATCGAAAGAAGGGGCTCTCGGTCATACTTGTTGCAGATATTCTCAGAACACAATCGTCTATCGGCTACTCCTTGACCACAAATAATAGCTCTAATCAACGCTCATTTTTAATTTTCAAAATCTGACCTCTGTTATGGCATTTTCAGAACCCCAAAATGTATCATGGAGTTCAACCAACCTCCCCCTTTAATGTATTGTTGCTTTTGAAGCACACGGCTTGTTCTCCAGGTGTGGTATTACAATTATGGACACGTGGGTTTTTAAACACAAAACAATGTTTATTCCATGAACTCAACTTAACCTTTTAAATAAACATTGGATCACTTAACACCCTTTACTTCAAAGATAACCCTGAAAATAATACAACACCAAATAATCCTTCAGTTGTTCCTTTTAACGTCCAAGAGACTTAACACCTTTAAACTGAAACACATCAGGTTAAAGACATTACTATTATGAGTTTAAATCACCCAAATGATTCAGAGACAGTCTTTCATGGCAGAGATCACAGCAGATCCAGCTCACTGCAAACACAGACACACCCAAGCTCTTTTTTTCAAAACTGAAACCAAAAACAGAAGTGAGCTCAGCTCAGCTCCCCCCACCCTCTGACATCACTTCAGTAATAGGAGCTGCTGCATTTCTTAAAGGTACATTGCTTAAACATCCATTTCTTAAAGGTACTCTCACATGACAACTCAAAAAAGATGCAAGAAAAGAATCCATAGAATTCCTTGTAGTGCAGGAAGTGGCCATTCAGCCCATTGACTTGGCACTGACCCTTTGATTCAATACCCTACCTAGGCCTAATCCAACGCCCTATTCTTGCAACCCCACCCTACGGGGCAATATAGCATGGCCAATTCATCTAGCCTGCATATCTTTGGACTGTGAGGAAACTGGAGCACCCGGAAGAAACCCACGCAGACACGAGGAGAATGTGCAAACACCACACAGAGAACGGAATCGAACCCGGGTTCCTGGCGCTGTGAGGCAGCAGTGCTAGCCACTGTGCCACCCCAATGTTTTTTCAATTTGACTCGAGATCAAGTCCTACTTCCTTACTTCATACTGTCTCATTACATACACTTACATTGTTACCATGTCGAGATACTACAATACACACAACCCAAGGAATCTATTTACCTTCCAAAACACATGCAAGTTGTTGGCAAACACAAGATTGAAAATGGAACAAAGGTAGCTCCATCGCACTGATCTAGATGACATTGCATGAAGAAAAAAGTGGCAGAAACACATCCGCCAATATACCAAAAATATAAAATTCCAACCCAAAACAATGCCCCATTTTGCGAGCGGCTGCACATCGACACGTCACAAAAGCACAGATTCTTGTGCACAGCCTGCCTTCCCCCTGCACGGAATAATGACTCTCGCCATATCATACTTGACCAAATAAAAATAAATTTACTTCATACCTCTTTCTCACTATCAGATATATCTTCAGCGACTGATAGGATGTTATGCAGAGGTCGGAGGTCTATTATTGCATCAACAATATTATCTTGATATCGCCTCAACAAATCAAACCCATAATCTTCTGGGTTCTTCACTTCTGTTGAGAAATTTAAATAACCTTTTTCACTTTTCCTTTCTTTAAATTAATCATTCATTTGGCAGAGAGGGTTAACTTCTAAAGGAGAGAATGATGGAGCAAAGACAAACAACGACACATTTAAATAGCATCTTTAACACAGTAAACATCCCAGAATGCTTTACGGTTGCATCAACAAACAAAATTTGACATCAATTTGAAGAAATATTAGATCAGGTGGCAAGAAGATTGAATAGATATTAATGAACGGCTTACAAAGGAGAGCGAGAACGAAGTTTAAGGAGGGAATCCCAGATAGGCCATCGATGGTGGAGCATTGAAAATCAGGAATGTGCAAGAGACCAGGTTTGGCAGAAATAAGATCAAAGATGTGAGGGTGAATGCAGCGAGAATGAAACCTCGAGGAGGAGATGCAGGGTTTGGCAGAGTCATGTCACAATCTGGAGAAGGCATTGCAGAGGCTGTGCCATGAGATTCAGGTAAGAGCGGCCCGGTATGCAGCCTGGAAGGGCAGCCGTTGGCAACTAAAAAACAGATCGACAGCTTGGGGCAAGAACTAAAGAATTAGCCTCTGAAGTGAAAGCTCTGAAAAAGCAGACGCCCGAGCTTCGACGACAACCACACATGAATCGGTATCCGCCAAAATGCCTAGCTTATTGACATTGTGTTTAATTGTTTGTATGTAAATTTTGATTGATAACATTATATTGTGTTTCACTGCAAGAACCTCTGATCTAAAGGGGAAAGAAAAGAGTTGTGCATTCATGTTGTTCCGAGTGGACAAGGTCCCTTTAAGATTTCGATCACAGGACATCACCAATGACGTCATCGGCAGTTTGGGTGGGCTACCTGTCAGTCTACATGAGCAGCCTGTATGAAAACACCTTCCCAATAATGGTCTGTTTGTTTTGTACCTTTTTGATCTGCAAGCCTGTACGTCAAAAATACCAAGCCAGCGACATCCCATAAAAGACTTAAATTTTATAAATAATCTTAATCTGGTGTACTATTTTAGCTTGCCTGACCAGTTTCTTTCATCTCTTCGACTTTATTCTACAATTCAGCTCCTTCTATTTGAGAATTTATGTTGCACTATTCTCAAGTCTGAGTTTAAACTCAAGTACACTGTGAAATGAAATGAAATGAAAATCGCTTATTGTCACGAGTAGACTTCAATGAAGTTACTGTGAAAAGCCTCTAGTCGCCACATTCCGGCGCCTGTCCGAGGAGGCTGGTACGGGAATCGAACCGTGCTGCTGGTCTGCTTTAAAAGCCAGCGATTTAGCACAGTGAGCTTGTGGTACATGTTTTCAAAGTTTTCTAACTATAACCTCCTCTACTCTCCTCAAGTTATTATATAGAGCATCAAGGTACACGATGAACCTCACTGTGTACATTGTGTAATTAGAATCATGCACAAGTTTCACACTGTGCTCAGTAATATACTTTCTCTGCTTTTACTTCCATTGAAAACATTCCAGTGTCATAGCTGACTAATTGAAATATCCCTTAATTGTTACATTAATCCTGTGCATGCTTCCTTAATTTCAGCAAAATGATCAATCCCTCTTCTGAGGGCAAAACAAACCTAAACAGTTTATTTTTCTCCTTGATCTCTAATGCTCTCCTTTTATCTAGCATTGATCCAGAAGTCTCTGGTTCCATTAAAGCCATGTTCTCTTGCCCATGCAGAGTGACATCGTTGTCATGCTTCCCATTTATCATCACTTGTTACTTCTCCATGAGCAGAGCTGCAATTGTAATTGGACAACAAACTTGACATCAGGAGGGAATCTTGGTTTTTTTGTACTGGCATACTCCAGATACAGACCTGGTTAAGATTTAAGTACACCCATACAGTGGAGGTTGGCAGACCCAAACTATACCGATGACTATTACATACCTGCTATTGAGCATAGATGATATTGTACATTACTAAGGTGTGCTGCATAAGCATATTTGCTGTTGTACCAAGCATTGATTCATGTAGTTGAACCAGATCATAAAATGTTCTTCAATGGCTGTTGTTCTTTAAGATGGGTTTTCCACCAGTTTATCTATTTTGGGGGCTTTAACGTTTCAGACCATTCTGGTGAATTCTGCTTCTGTCACAAAATGTCATCACTTGCCCAGATCGCTAGATAAATGCAGAGCATGCCTCAGGATCAAACAGACCCTCTTCAAATTGTCCCTTGATAGTACAGAACGCTGCTGAAAAAAGACAAGCTGTTAAAGTTTTTCCTCTTGCACTCATCAGGGCAGATGCAAGGATTCCAAATCTCAACGGGAACAACAATTTTGACTGCATGGAACAGCCCTTTTCTCAAGTGATTTAAATCTTTGTTTCCTTTGAAATTTGTCCTGATGATTACAAGAACAAATGCTTCGATGGCTTGTCTCTTTTTTCAGTAATAACCCTCTGCAGTTCAATTCAGCTAGTAATTCTATCACATTGCCCTCACATGCTCCTCCATAACACAAGGCAGCAAAACGCAGTGTAGATTTCGAATTGGGCTTTAAATACTAAATACATTTGTTGAAGAGTAAAACAGGAAAGGGACATATATTTTCAGTTAAGCTGGCTCAGGGAAAAAAAGTTTGCTACTGCAGCATTGATCTAGGGTGAGAACATAAGATCCTGCTCAATCATTAAATAAGACCATCGCTAATATTCTACCTCAACTTCACTTTCCCACTATATCCTCATATTCAATTCATATAGGGTGCAAAAACCTACAGGCATGTTCTATCAGTCTTGAATATACGCAATGACTGGGATTGCACAGCCCACGAGTAGAGACTTTCACGATTCACAAAGCTCTGAGTGAAAAAATGTCTCCTCATCTCAGTGTTAAGTAGCTGACTCTTTACCCTGAGCCTACGACCTATGATCTAGATTCTTCAGACAGGAGAAACAGCCTCTTGGAAAACTTGACAGGACTGATGCTAACAATTCTGTAGATTTCAATGAGACCATTTTAAATTTATTGAAGTATTTTATGGCAGATCACCAGTTTACTACAATAGTTTTGCACCCACAAGTGCATCGAGTCACCACTGGTCCTTTTAGGGGATTCTCATGCAACTAACCTGACTTTGTAGCCATTGCTGGTTCTGTGAGAGTCCTTAGTAAGGACTGCAGCGCTGGGCAAGCCTCTTTCATTGACTGAAGAAGATTTATTGCAGTCCCGGCACTGAGCAGTCTCTCTTCAATTACTTTCCTCAGTAACTTAGCCATGGCGCCTCTGGCGGACTCTCCCTGGCAGCATTCCACAACCACCTAAACATAAACATATTGTCATGTGAGAGTACCTTTAAGAAATGGGTGTTTATAAATGGGTGTGTACAGAAATATCTGTAGTGAGAGTACCTTTAAGAAATGGGTGTTTATTGTTGCAGTGATGTCAGAGTGTGGGTGGAGCTGGGCTGTGTCAGCTTTTTACTTTCATTTTTGAGCAGGCTGCAGGGTGTGTTTTAGTTTTGTTTTCAGTGTTGGAGCTGAAGCCAGACCAAGCAGCTGCACTGCTGTTCTCTCTGCCATCAAAAGACTATCTCTTGATCATTCGGTGAATTCAGAATTACAAATGGTTTCAGTAGTGACTTTAATCTGATGTTCTTCTGATAAAGGTTTTGTTTTTAAGTGATATGGATGTTAAAAAGGAAAGCTTAAAGGTTTACTTAGTGTTGTAGTCTTTGGGGGTTGTATTTTAATTAATGGTTGCTAAGATGTTCACTGTATGTTTCAACAAGGTTAACTTGAGTTCATAGAATAAACATTGTTTTGCTTTAAAAAATACTGTTCCATTTCTGCTGTACCACACCTGTAGAGTGGGCCGTGTGCTCCCCATAACACAATCTAGTAAAAGTGGTGGCTCAGGTGAACTCCATGATACACTTTGGGTTCTCTAAACCCTGGCCCATAACAATATTAACAACCATAACCACCTTTCTTGGAGGTAACAGGAAAATCTGGATACAGTACATTTTCTGAAGAATACGCTCAGTCTAAATCACCTGAAATCATCCTGCACACATGCTGAACACACCAATTGCTGAAACGATTTTCAGCCACATTTTGAATACAGTTCTGACCAACTTAACACAAAGAAAAATAGAGGCATGCAGGGAAAAATAGATGATCTAGAATTATAGCAGAAGTGAAGAAAGACGGTTTTGGCTGCTTTATCTGGAAAAGTGAAGGCTGAAGGGTAACTTAATAGAGGTTTTTTAAATGACAAAGGGGATTGACAGGGCAGATGTAGAGAATATGTTTCCATTTGCTGGGCATCCAGAACTAGGGGCCATGAATAATGTAGTTATTTTTAAAAATCCAATAATGAATTCAGAAAAATCTTTTTTATACAGAGATTGCTTGGACATGGACTAATAGGAGGTACACAGATGCCTTTAAGGGAAGCTAGGCAACAGCAGCATAGATCAGTTTGCCGAATGGTCGGTTTCTGTGCTGTAAATTAAATGCAATGAATCAAACGTTATTCGATATTCACATTGTTTGCCTAAAGGGTCAATAGTATAAACTATTTCATTCCATAATTCTTTATTATTGTTCCTACACCAGGTGATTGCTGTGTCTTCTGTCTGTCTGTTTATTTTAGATTGAGTCACATGCATTCAACCTTTTGCTGGTTCCTGGAAAAATTATGTTTGGCACAGAGTATGACCACTGAACCTAATGGGAAACAAATCCTTGGCTTTATTGACTTTTTAATATATTAGTAACTTAACTCTCAAAGCGATATCGTGAACAGGGTAAAATCCTTCAAGCATATTATTATTTAAAATAAATGGTACAATACCATTTCAATAACAGCTGCAAAAAAAAAGATTGAACAAATGTAAAAATACTTGAAAGATGGTACATTAGCTCTACTGGACTAAGATACAAGTTTATTCCCAAATTCATTCACAGGAGCTCTCGTCTGTGGAAGGTAACCTGACTCGACTGATACTTCAAAAGCTTCAGAAAGCCTGCTTGATTAGAAAAAGGCAGGTTGATGGATACCCTGAATAAAACAATTGTGATTAAACATATTTAAATATACTTGGGCCTTGATCTCTTTTGGGCAATGAAATGTGTAAGCCAGAGTTAGAGTATGACTTGCAGTTTTAGGCACCTTAATAAAATCAGACTCATCAGGGTGATTTCCTATTTTTAGGGGCAAAGGCATGAAATACTGAACCATTACCTATTCGAGCAGAGGAGGCTTACCAGACACAACAAGTTTACAAAAATAAGAAAGATTTTGATAGCATGAGGAAGATTATTTCCTCTGGTTATTTAACACAAAGTAATGAATTAAACTGTGACTAAAACAATAAAGTGAGAGATCGGAAGAAATGCTTATGAAAATAATTGTGAGAACGTACAATGCTTTTCCAGCGAGAATAGATCAGGCAGAAATAATCTGATGTTTTAAGGTGAAAGTAGAAAACCATTTAATTCACCATTGGGAAAATGAGCAAGCAGACCAGCGAGACTTGTGTTGGATTGCTCTCGCAAGGAGCCAACCCAGACACGATGGGCCGAATGTCCTCCTCTTGTGTTGTTCATTTCTGTATCACTGAAGGACGAAGAAAGCCACTTCAATCTGTTCTCAGATTGCTGCTGAGGACAGAATGAGGATGCCTTTCATTTCCAATACTGGCTGAATTCCAAGGCTGAAAGTAACACATTTCAAAACTGGTTGGATAAATAAGACTCAACTACCTTTTTCTCCTCCTCACTGAAAGCCATTTCTCCAGCAGAGTCCAGGCAGTCCAATAAAGGGCTCAAGTCCGTCACACATTCCAGCACCTCCTCTTTGTGCAAGTAAAGGTTGAGCAGAAAGTCTTCACTATCAATCCGACCTAAATATTAGAAACAACAAAATGAGATACAGAGCCAATCTATAAATAAACAAGGTGTGAATCAATGGTATAGTCACTCCTTAGCACTGAGGAAGTCGAAGACCATATTTTTGACGTTCAGATGGAAGGTTGTGCCCTGAAACTTTAACTCTGTCCCTCTCTCAAAGATGCTACCAGACCTGCCAAATTGTTTCCAATACCGTCTGCTTTTATTTCAGGTTTGCAGCATCCAAAGAACTTTGTTTTTATAATACGAGTCCCCTAGCTTTCTCCTGCATCCATATAGCTCCAAAGGCTTCTGCAGTCGTCCCTCTGAACCAAAGACCTTTTTGGACATGGGCCAAGAATAACAATTTCCTTTTAATCCCACCCACTGTTCAGATGTCAAACTTACACTTCCCCGCCCCAATACATCCCGGATCTCCGGCCAGTACAACAGGATCATGGAGAAAGCAAAAGCGATATTATCCTTAGAAATGGTAGGGCTGCATGTGCACCACAGGTTAATGGGAGCACTCTTGCTTCAAATTGTGGAGTGAGGTCCCACTCCAGAGACTGAAGCACATCTAGACTGACACACACACTGCAGTGGTGGGGCACTCTTGGAGATATGCTGTCTTTCAGATGAGATGTTAAACTGCAGCCTGCTAACGTGATTTATATGCTGCTTGAATAATATTTCACATTTTGTAGCCAGACAAGCAGGCGAACAAGTGGGTGAAAACATTACCTCTACCCACCAGTGGCAGAATTAATGAATGAAAGGCAAATCTAGAATTATTAATTTTTATTCTATTATGTAGGCAAATTAAAAATGCAGTGACTGCTAAACACAGCGTGGTGGAGACAAGCACGCTTCCGAGTGCCCTCTTCACTTGTTCAGAGATGTTTTACAAAAAACAAAAACCAGGTCCACAGTTGCAATGTGGCAGATAAAACCAGGGGTCGGCAGGGTAGAGAAATCTTTCCCCTGGATTCCAACAATTAAATGCATGCCCACTTCAATCCAAAAAAAAGACATCTAATAATTCTCATTTATCAACCAACCACACTTTGTACAGGATCTGCTCGGAGCATTTCACTGCCCAATATCTCAAAGTCGTCTGCACTGCCTCCAGATAATAACGAGTTCATAAGCATAAGTGCTAATCTAAACAAAAGAAAATGTTCCAATACTCTGCATTAATTTCAGTGAACTGAAACAACTGATCTTGCACATAAAGGTGATACTGCCATAGTATCATCTATTGTCAATATTTACTCTGGCTACAAAATGTGAAAAACTAGTTAAATAAGCAAAAGTCAATACAGCTCCTCATTTTCTTTTCCATAATATTAATGTAATTGGTACAAAGAATTCCTATGGAATTGCTCATGGTGTAACACAGGATACAAGTACAGAAAGCAGTAGAACTACATCACCACTTACTGACAGCAGCCTGTAACTACAACTCTTTACATCAGCAACTCTTTACATCAGCAATTCCACAGACATGCTCAATATTAGCCTACAAACAACGTCCAAAACCCGTGACAGGATTATTGCTTTTTAGGGTAAGAAATGCATGCACAGGCAAAAATCTTTCAGCACAATAACTGATTTGAACAAGTGACTCACTGGAGCAGTGGGACAATGTGTTAAAGTTCCAACATGCTGCATCATTCTGTGGTACAATCTCGGCATTTCCTCACACAGTGAACTCTGTTCCTTAACCAAGCCAACTGGGGGCTAAAGACGAAGAAACTGCAAACTAACTAGCTCAAGAATGGCCAACACTTGTGAAACTGCTGCTTTGGTGGGGGTAAGAAAAGGTGCAAACATCTTTAAACAATTGCTTCAGTGAGATGATAAAATGTGAGCTTTAGACTTTAGAACTAAATTAGTTTAAAAGTATTCAGTGAACCTAAAAAGGATACATTGTCATGGAGACGGGTGGAGCTTAAGAAGATTCTCTATAGTTTCAATTTACTTGAGTATTCTGTAGCAGGGGAAAAGGCTAGGTACCGAAACAGTGCTGTGGTTAACAAGTTCCAGGCAGCCAGGTCTCAAAGACGACATAGGTGCCATTGGTCCAGCCGAGGGTTGTAGTTTAGACCTTATCTGGTGTGCAGCTCAGAGACCCGGCAGCCATTTGGTGCAGTTAGGGCTCAAGAATCCTGCAGAGCGGAGAAGATGGTAGAAGGGCAGTTGTTCCATGCTAGAGGTGTTTAGGGTTTAGATGTCTTGGGAGCCACTTATAGCTCAGTGCAGCTGGGGATTGGAGTTGGGAGAAACCCAGCAGTGCCAGTTTAACAAAGCTTGTGGTTTGTGAAAGAGTTGGAATTGCGCCAGTAATTAGAGGTGGGAGTGCAGCTTTGTGAATCTTGTGAAACACAGTCTCAGAAAAAATTGAACCATCGACCATAGTTTGCCTATTAATTGGATTGGATTTGGTTATTGTCACGTGTACCAAGGTACAGTGAAAAGTATTTTTCTGCGAGCAGCTCAATAGATCATTAAGTACATAAAAAGAAAAGGAAATAAAAGAAAATACATAATAGGACAACACAAGGTACACAATATAATTCATACCTACCTCCTTCACATTCTGAGTATTGTAAATTGTTTTACTTTTCTGACTATTGTAAAGTTTATTTTGTTATTTTATTTGCTTTTGTCAATCTCTAGGTATTTGGAATTTCAAACCATGTCTGTTTAAACAACAAGTTACTGTGCAGTAAGAGGACAGATATGGACATTTTGGGGATAGGAATGGCATGAGGGGGATGACATGGCAAGGTAGTGGGAGGAGGGGTTGGAATTGGAATAGTGTGTGAGAAGGATGGAATGGGGATGGCATGGGGGAGGAGGAGAATGGAGGGCAAGATGCGATGATGGAATTAAGTATACTGATGTACCACAATGTTCTACAGATAGAAGTAAACTCGGAGAAGGAAGGTCATTGACCAAAAGGGGCGGATTTAAGATAATCAGCAAAATAACCATGGGGAGATGAGGAAAGTTCTCTTTTTTAATATATATATATATCACATCCTGTTTCTGGAATTCCCTAATTGAAAGGCAGAAGCAGATTCAGTAGAAAAAAACAATTTGATATATATTTGAAAAGGAACATAGAGCCGACGAAATTAGAGCCACAGGGCCCATCGAGCCTTTCAATACGATTGTGGCTGTTCTCGAGCTTCATTTTCCCGCCCACTCCCCATATTCCTTAAATCCCAGAGACCCCAAAAATCTGCCTAGCCCAGCCTTAAATATATTCAACGACAGAGCATTCACAACCCTCTGGGATAGAAAATTCCAAAGAGTGACAATGCTTCGAGTGAAGATGTTCTTCCTCATCTCAGTTGTAAATGATCAGCCCTCATCCTGAGGTTGTGTCCTTGTGTTTAACACTCCCTGGCCAGTGGAAACAATCTACCATGAAAACAATTGCAGGACAAACAAGAAAGAACAGGGAAGTAGTACTACTGCAGATAAATAGTTTAAAGAACTATTGGCCGGAGTACAATGGATCAAATAGCTATCTTCTGTACCGTATTATTCTATAATTCTATTTATTTTATGTGACATTCATACACTGACAATGGTTGCAATGTTGCAGCAACATATATTTTTGGATAGAATTGCAAGTCATAATACTCGATGTATAAAAGTAAATGTCAGGCTTTTCACTCTCCTTCACATGAACCCTTTCCAAATATGCCCCATATATTGTCCACTACCTGCCTCAGTTTCAGAAATAGCCAAGCTGTGTGAAGGTGAAATTTTGGCAGGCCTCATTAAAATTCATATCTTTCAACTGCCTGATGTCAGTTACTGATAAATATATGCACACACAGACATCTTCGGCTGAAAACTATTTATAGAAAAGTACATTTGCAAACTCAGCTTTAAGGTTGTCTCGTCACCTCCTCAGTGTCTCCAACATGTAATCTGGGCAGTTACTCATTAACTGCTGAAGTTCATCATGAAATTTATTTGGGTCACAAGAATTTAGGGATCAGGAAATGTTAGGAGCACAGCATATTACCTGCTCGGACGGCAAAAATCCAAACTACAATTACCCGATTGCTTGACTAGCCATAATGCTGGCATGTCCAGTGACAGGAATGGTCCGCTGCACCTAGCTCCTGCCAGCTTGCTGCAGTGCTGACCTAAAGGATCAGAACTATGGAATGAGACAGCGAGTAAGCATCTCATTCAGCACCATCTCCACTTCACCAGCTGTCCAACATGTCTGGGCTGCACATCCAGATGCCTGCAGATGTATGCTTGATTTCCTTTCCCTTCAATTCCGTCTGATGGTTCTTAAGCCTCCTGGCAATTATTCTGATATTTCCTTAATTGTCTACATCCCTTTTAACCTGATTTACACAATGTTCTCCACCCTGGACATGGCCAAATCTGAAGTTCACGTTGTGCACAGTGCTGACCTCAAAAGTGCAATTCAAACTGCACGGTGGCGCAGTGGTTAGCCCTGCTGCCTCACGGCACTGAGGTCCCAGGTTCCAGCCTGGCTCTGGATCACTGTCCGTGTGGAGTTTTGCACATTCTCCCTGCGTTTGCGTGGGTTTCGCCCTCACAACCCAAAGATGTGCAGACTAGCTGGATTGGCCACGCTAAATGGCCCCTTAATTGGAAAAAATTAATTGGGTACTCAAATTTATTTTTTTAAAAGTGCAATTCAAATATGACATCCTAGGTTAGGACATGATCAATTCCAGCCCTTTGACCCAGATTTGCAACACTATTGAATTAATCAAAAATTCAGAAAAATACCCAAAGTCTTTGGCCCTTGGCTGCCCAACAATTAGTCACCAGGTTTGTAAGTTTAAACACAATTACTTTTTACTTATAGCAAGAACTATAATGAAATATGTTGCAAATACAACTGGTTAACTATCATCTAATTCCTAATCCCCCGGTTTAATTTGCTCCACTCTCTATATACTGGACGAACAAACAGAAGGGAAGAGAGTGAAAATAATAAGTAGAAGGATAAAGAGTCTTTGTTTCAGATGGCTGTCTTTAAGCATGTTCCTTCAACTAGGCGTTCTGCTTTCCAGCCTGTAATGGCTTTTACTGTAGATTCATTTGGGTCTCTACAGTTTCAGAAATACAGCAGCTGTTCTGGAGAGAACACTAGGGAGACAGAGAGCAGGTCCTTTCCTTTGAACATCCAGGATTCAAACTCTACTTTTTCTTGGGTCTCTGGAAATCACCCCACTCGATTGAACCCAATCACCACCTTTTACTGGGCACAACATGGCATTTTGGCCAATTCACTGGCCACCAGCCATCCAACCGAACTGGCATCTCTGGGTGCCAAATTTTAAGTTCAGTTGCTCAAAAGCTAGCACTGTGTTTTCTTTTGGAACTTTTGAATTTGTTTCTGCCTTTGCTTGCCTTAAATGTAGATGCCCATTAAGCATCCATGGATCAAAATGATAATGGCAAAAAAAATAAAGGGGAAATAAGGGAATCATCAGAAAGGATCCTTATATACCACATTTCTCCTAACACCATTTCAAACTGCTTGGGGGGTAAGCTGAAACACATCAGAAAATCCAGATTGTCAAATATTTGCTTTGCACTTGTGTAACAAATCATTAGAATCTACTATAGAATTGTCTTCATTGTGGAGTACTGTAGTTTCACTCATGTGCATGGAAAAAATCCAAAGTTCAAAGAAGGAAAACAAAGTCTCCCCGTGCCACAGTCAATATTAGAATTTTGTCAAGTCAGCCATTTGTGGTATAGAAATTGGTTGCCATGTTTCTCTGAATTACAACAGTAACTACAATTTAAAACTATTCAGAACGGCACATTCTTTCAGTGTCAGTTGTCGCTCAGTGGTAGCATTCTCGACCGAGTCCGAGGTCATGGGTTCAAGGCCCATTCCAGAGCGTTGGATACAATCTAGGCTGATATTCCAAATGTACTACGGTGGGAGGTGTCAGCATTCGCATTAAATGTTGAGCCAAGATTCCTCTTGTCCTCTCTGGTGGATATAAAAGATACAGTGTGCGCTTTTGCACAGCAGGGCAGCTATTTCTTTTATTCTTTCATGGGATGTGGGTGTCACTGTCTAAGCCAGCATTTGTCGCACATCCCTAATTGCCCTCGAGGTGGTGGTGGCGAACCACCCTCTTGAATCACCGCAGTCCATGTCCATGCAATTGATGTACCCCTGGGGTGATATTAGGAAGCAAGTCCAGAATTCTGAGCCAGCAACAGCGATGGAACGGCGATCTAGTTCCAAATCAAGATGGTGTGTAGGGTGAGAGGGCATCTGTAGTTGGTCGTATTCTTCAATCATATCCTGCCCTTCTTGGTAGAGGTCGCAGGTTTGGAAGTGGCTATCGAAGGTGGCTTGACAAGTTGCTGCAGTGTATCTACACTGCTGCCACTGTGCGTCAGCGGTGGAGAAAGTGAATGCTTAAGTTTGCGGATGGGGTGCCAATCAAGCGAGCTGTTTTACCCTGGATGGTGTAGAGCTTCAAGTGTTGTTGGGGCCGCACTCATCCAGGCAAGTGGTGAGTATTCCATCACACTCCTGACTTGTGCTGTGCAAATGGTGGACAGGCATTGGGAGCAGAGAATTCCAAACCTCTGATCTGCTCTTGTAGCCGCAGAATTTAGATGGCTAGTTCCAGCTAGGTTTCTGGTCAATGGCAACCCCAGAATGCTGACATTGGGGGATTCGGGGATGGTAATGCCATTGAAAGTAAAGGGGCGATCACAGAATTGTTCCAGTGCAGGAGGCCATTTGACCCATGTCTGCATTGATGATTAGACTTTCTCTTGTTGTAGATGTTATTGCCTGGCACTTGTGTGACGGAGAAGTTACTTGCCAATTATCAGCTCAAGCCCAAACATTGTAGGGGTCATGCTGCGTATGGACATGGACTGCTTCAATGTCCGAGGAGTTGCGGACGGTACTGAACATTCTGCAATGTCTAGGGCTAGGATGATTGGCCTCCAAAAGCCACAATCATCTTTCCTTTGTGCCAGGTATGACTCCAACCAACGGAGTCAGCCCCTGCGCCAATTCCCATTGAGTCCAGTTTTGCTAGGGCTCCTTGACATCATAATCGGTCAAATGCTGCCTTGAGGTCAAGAACAGTTACTCTCATCGCGCCATATCCCTGCCCTAACCAAAACGTATCCCTCTGCTAACACCTGTGAGGAAGTCTCATTACTGTCACACTTTTGATGACATCAGCTCCCAAGTTGGCTGTGCTTCCTCAATTACAAAAGTGATCACATTTCCAAATGTACCTCATTGGCTGCAAAGCACTTTGAAACATCCTGAAGTCAGAAAGGGTGCAAAATAAAGGTAAGCAACTATATATTTTTTCCTTTCATTTATTTTGGCACTATGAACTAAACTTGAAATATATAATTCAAAATTGTGGTGCTAACAAGCCGTTTTCTGTCAACACAATGAGACCCGCAGCTAATATGGCTTTGGAAAAACTGAGAAAGTTTACATGCCCTATACTCAAACCAGAGGTTAAACCATTGAACACAACACATCCCAAATTTACTGGTTAGTATAGAAGTTGCTGGCACTCCTGAAAATAAGGGACACATGCTGTCAAAGCTTTCCTTCCTGCACCCATCTGGACAGGTGCAAGAATGCCAAATTTCAAAAAGAACTTTTATACCGCATGATAAAAGGGGTGCTTATTGGCTGGCAAGTCGACTTTGATTCACCGAGGTGCCACCCTGCCAAATGCACCAGGGAGCTATTGTTGTCCCCCCGCTTTAGTTTGTTCAAATTCTGACCGCGAGTGACTGTGTGGAGTTTGAACGTTCTCCCGTGTCTGCGTGGTTTCCTCCGAATGCTCCGGTTTCCTCCCACAAAGACATGGTTAGGTGGATTGGACATGATAAATTGCCCCTAATTGTCCAAAGTTTCAGTGGGGTTACGGGAATAGGGCGGGGAATTGGGCCTAGAGTGCTGTTCAGAGGTTCGGTGCAGACTCGATGGGCCGAATAGCCTCCTTCTGCACAGTAGGGATTCTATCATTCTTCTATGAAGTTGGTTCAATTGATTAACTGGCAACTGGCAGGTTGGGCAGAGACATTGTTCTGCCTGACAATGGTCAGTGATTGGTTCCTGTGTGATGCTTTATGAAAGAACCCAACAGAAGTGTTAGACCTTGAAAGTGTAGGAAACACATCTCTTTCTCTCTCCTGCTTGCCGAAATGAAAGAACTGGTCCTTTGCAGTTTTGCTGTAAACCTGAAATGATTCTGAGTCTCCAGAGAAGGTAAACAACCTTGCCAGAGAAAACCATTTCAAACCTACAAGGAATTACCACCAAAACGAAAGCCTGAACTTCAGAAAGGCACGAACTAGAAGTCATCCCAGTGCATCAAAGATCCTTATCCTTTTATTTTTATTAATATTTTCTTTCCCTTTCCAGAAAGGGTAGACAGTCTGTCAGTTTAATTATAATACTGTACAGAATAAAAGGTTATTTTTGTTAAAGTTACAAACCTGATGACTGTAGTTTATTGGGCTCAACCAAAACCTTGGGTACTTTAAAATCTAACTTCACCTGTGTTGCGACTCTGGGCCAAGTGGGGCTGGAATTGACCACGCGCTAGCCCAGGTCGCCATGACATAGTTTGGTTCCTGGGTCTTTGGAACGGTAGAACCCAACTATTTGTCCAGAATATAATAAAGAGGCACCAAGCTTGTAATACCATAACAGGATGGCTCTGGAAGCTGCTAGAGCCTTTCTTCAGATGGAGGACCAGTCTTTGGTTTATTTATAAGGGCTTGGAAAAGATAAGTTAATTGAATTGACAAGTGAATAAAAAGTAGAGGTCTAAAACTTTCCCGGCAAAATTTGTAGTTCATGTGTCAAGCGACTAATAATAATAATAATAATAGCTTATTGTCACAAATAGGCTTCAATGAAGTTACTCTGAAAAGCCCCTAGTCGCCACATTCCGCTGCCTGTTCGAGGAGGCCGGTACGGGAATTGAACCCGCGCTGCTGCCTTGTTGTGCATTACAAGACAGCTGTTTAGACCACTGTGCCAAACTAGCCCCTACAGTCGACCACCTATCATCCACAAACTCCGGGAGCTTTGGAAAACCATGATAAGGGCCTATTTCTATGCATGTCCAAAGATTGAGACAAGGGAATGGATTGTTTTACTATTTGCCACTAGGGATTCTCTGATCGAATCTACTGCGTTTAGCCCCTTTGAATTGGTCGATGTCCATAAAGTACAGGGTCTTTTAAAGTTGATGAAAGAGAAGTTTCTAAAACAAAAAGATGGATCTTCAATGTTGGATCATATGCCCAAGTTTCTGGAAAGTTTCACAAGAGCTTTTCAGGTAGCCCAAAAGCATTTAAAAGTTTCAGGAGCAAGAATGATAATGTGGACACACAAACATGCCAGGTCCAAAACATTCCAGGCTGGAGATGAGGTATTGGTATTGTTGTCTTTGCAAGACAAACCTCTGAAAATGAAATTCAGCAGCTCCTATAAGACAATTCGGAGGCGAGTAAGGTGAATTACCGAATAGATACCCCGGACGACAGGAAGAAGGACCAATTATGCCACAGAATGAAGTTGAAAAAATATCATCTTGGGGAAGAAGATAGGAAGGAACTAGTGTGTCAAGTGGTAGTAGTGGTAGAAGAAGACAGATTTAGTAAGAGTGAGGAAAGGGAGGAGGTCAACAGTTTTGAGCGACCCCCCTGTGGTACGACTGGCAAATTAAATACCAAGTTTGCATACTTAGAAGAGGAGCAACAAAAAAAATCTCATAAGGCTATCGCAAAAGTACAAGAAAATTTGTAGGAAACACTAGGGTGCGCTACATTAACTGGACATGAGGTAGAAGCAGATGACTCCAACCCGATAAAACAGCATTCATATCAACTGAACTCACAGAAACTAGCCCGGATAGGAGTGGAGATCCAATACATGTTGGAGAATCATTTAATTGAGCCCAGTAATAGTTGGAGTTTGCCAGTCACGTTAGTACCCAAGCCGGATAGGACAACCCAGTTCTGTATAGACTACCAAAGGTCAATGCCATCACCAAAGCATATTTGTATCCTATTCCCAGGTTGGAGGTCTGAATTGATAGGATAGGCAGTGCCTCATGACTTTCGAAAATTGATTTGTCAAAAGGATATTGTTAGTTTCCTTTAACGCCCAGGGCTAAATAGATATCTGCCGTTGTGACTCCCAAGGGGATTGTATCAGTAGAAAGTGATGCCGTTTGAATTTTAAAATGCACCAGCTACATTTCAATGACTTATACATCAAGTAGTGGCTAGGGTGCCTATCTTATGTGGGCTATTTGGACAAAGTGGTAGTTTACAATGGCACATGGAAGGAACACGGAGGACAACTGGAGGAGTTATTTAAACAACTGCAGTTGCCGAATTTGTCATCAATTTGGCAAAAAGCAAATTGGCCAAAGCAACAGTGACCTACCTAGGGAACGTTTTGGGACAAGGACGAGTAGTACTCAGAACAGCACGGTAAGGGCATTACTAGATTTCCCCATTCCCAAAATAAAACAGGAGATGATGAGGTTCCGAGGCATGTGCAGGTTCTATAGAAAGTGTGACCCTAACTTTAGTACCATGGTGGAACCCTTGACTAATATCTTGCAGAAACAAGCACAAATGATATTGTTCACGGAATGCCACAAGTGTTTGAGTAATTGAGGGCCATATTGGTAAGAAACTTGTCCGCCCCATTTTCCCAAACCCTTTAAAAAATGGTCATGGATGCCAGCAACCTGGGGGTGGGGCCAGTGTTACTACAGGATGACAAGTCAGGAATAGAGAAGCTGGTGGGATACTTTTCAAAGAAACTTTAAGTCTGTGCCAAAGGAAGTACTCCACGACTGAGAAGGAAACTACCACTAGCTCTTCAGCATTTTGAAGTTAATGTCTGGCATTATAATAAGCAAAACATAGACTAGGCTTTGTTTATTATCATGCTGGACATGGGGACTGGATTAGCTCAGTGAACTAGACAGCTGGTTTGTGATGCAGAGCAAGACCAGCGTGGGTTCAATTCCTGTACCGTTATTCATTCATGAAGGCCTCGCGTTCTCAACCTCGCCCCTCAACTGAGGTGTGGTGATCTTCAGGTTAAATCACCACGAGTCATTTCTCTCCCTCAAAGAGGAAAGCAGCGCAAGGTCATCGGGACGATAGCGACTTTACCTTTAGTACACAGACAATAAACCACTTGCGGTTGTGAAAAATGTAAAACTCTGAAGACAAGATTGTTCCATTGGAATTTATTTCTGCAACCTTTCAATGTAAAAATTGTGCATGTTCCCGGAAAATACAATATTATTGTGGATGTATTGTCACGAGTTTAAGTGCTGATAAGTGGCAGATGTAAAACTGAGGGAACTTATATGGTGGGAAGGGAAGGATGAATGGGCGTGTCGTTTGTGGTTTATCTCACATACCTTGTGATGAAATGTCCTTGAAATGACATTTCATCCCTCTAAGTTACAAACCTGATGACTAGTTTATCGGACCTTGGGCATTGCCTGCACACTAGCCTAGGGTGCCATGATACCATGCTTGCAAAACTCAGAACATAATTTCCAAAGTCCAGCATGCATTCTCCAAACTGTAAGTTAGATATGACTCCATGATTGAGCAGCACTTAGTGCTAGGAATTAAATTAACAACCAATTAAAGTGCCCTCAGTCGAGCTAATAATCATGTAGCTGATGTACACTTGCTAGAAGCCACAGATATTCATATGTATATATTCATTTTTCTTTTGGCATTTTCACTTTTCTCTTTGGAATTTTCATTTTTCTCTTTGGAATTTTCATTTTTCTTTTTTGAATTTTCATTTTTCTCTTTGGCATTTTCATGTTTGCATATGTCCTGATGAGTGCAAGACAAAAAACTTTGACAGCATGTGTCTTTTTTCGAGCTGCATTTAAGTTCTGTATTACCAAATGGTTATTAGTTACTGATGCAGGAACTCACCAGTTAATATTAAACGTTCTATGGGCAGGTTTCGGTTTAAGTTCTGAAGCACAGTTTGCAGCCTGGGGTAAGCTTCTTTGCTCTGTTCAAGCACAAATATCAGGGTTTCTAGTTGCAAAGTCTTCTCTTCTGTAACTTTATCCAGTAACCTGCAGAAAACTTCACTACTTTCTCCTTCCATACAGCAGTCTAAGAATACCTGAAGCAGAACACAGCAGGTGGATACTGGTTAGCCTCGTTCAATCATACTACATTTTATCCCAGGATTTAACTATTTCCATTGTCGCAAATCTAGACATAGGTAAAATAATCAACATTTATACACTTCTATCATGCAGTCACTATACTGGAAGCTTGGTGACGCATCTTTAGCAATAGAAATATTTACTTCACAATACTCACCTCCCAGTCTCACATTGAAAGAGTTTAAGAGTTTATCCCATTCTTTAATGGAGCAAGTGAAGTAGGAGTTGAGCAAGCAAATTGCATCAGGAAAACATTAATGTCAAGGCTGGGACTGCAACATCTTCCTGTGTGTGGGAAGGGTTCTGGCTGGTGGTCCAGAGGGGGGTGGGTACAGTGAGAGTAACCAACAGGGAGAGGTGAAAATGAGACTATTATTTGAAATATGGATATCAAATATTGATCAATACCTTTTTCTCTGCCATCGGGATGTCATCACATTTAACCACAGAATCCACTAAGACGCGTAGGTCTTGGACAGCCTCTGCCAGGTCATGTCTATGCTGCAAAAGGAACTCTTGCTCTGTGAGATTCTTGGGCTCCTCTGCTCACAGAGACAAAAACAACATTATTTCTGCAGAAGCTTCATGTTATAATGGCAAAATCAAATCCAATTTTGGCACAGGTTAAACACAACAGGTTAATTTAAACATCTCCCAGAACATGCACTGCTCAAACTTTTGATCATGTAAACATGAATATCAAAATGCCCTGAACATTGCTAAAACAATGCTAAAAAATCAATGGGCTGGATTCTCCGCCGCCATTGAGATGTTCCATTTTGCCAGCAGCCCGGGTTTCCCGACGGTGTGGGGCTGCTCCACAATGGGAAACCCCATTGACCAGGCGGCGAAACGGAGCATCCCGTCAGCGTGCTGAACCAGAAATCTGGCGTGGCGAGATGGAGAATCCACCCCAATGCTTTTAGACAACGTAAAACATATTAATTAGAACAATTGCACGTGCATTAACTCACCACTGACCAATCATCTCTCTTAGGGGGTGATCAGATACAGGCGAGAGCTGTACTGTCATGTCCGAGATACTTAGTGTAACAATCTGTAACTACCTCAATCTTTCCAGTTCTGGCATTTGGTTTCCTACAGAAAAGGAGAGCATTTACAGTTGCCTTACAGCCAGCCAATCTGGTTGCCCCGTGTCCAGGAGGAACAATGGAACGTAAAAGGCACAAAAACTGCAGGTCTGATAGTCAAAGCTAAGGGACTCAAACCAGAACAAACAATGTTCCATTGCCTGACTCTTGCCTTTCCACCATCTACAAGTCAGGAGTGTGATGGAATATTCATAATAGGATGAGGCAACTGCGACAACTCAGGAAGTTAGGCATCACCCAGGACAAAACATCTCATCCATCACTTTAAAACATCCACTCCGTTCACCATCAGCTTCCCTGTGGTTGTGGTGTCCCCCATCTGCAAGATGCACAGCAACATCAACGGCATCTCCAAAACCTACTACCTCTATCACCTGAAACACTTCAAAAATATTTCACTGACTTTGGGACATCCTGGAGAAACAAAACAGTCAGCGCATAAATTCAAACTCTTTCATTCTACTGAACCATGGTGGCAGTGCTTAGCAGGGACCCGGGTTCGATTTCAGCTCTGGGTGATTGTCTGTGTTGAGTTTGCACTTTCTCCCTGCGTCTGTGTGACTTGCCTCTTGGTGCTTCAGCTTCCCCCTCCCCCTACAGTCCAAAGATATGCAAGTTAGGTGGGGTTGCAGGGATAGGGTAGGGGAGTGGGTCTAGTGCAGACTCGATGAACCGAATGGGCTCCGTCTGCACTGTAGGGATTCCATGGATTGGGCAACGACGTCAAGAGTATCCACAGACTTTCGAATAGTGCAGAATTCATAAATTAACATTAGAGGGTCACATTCGAACATCCAAATTAGAAGCAGGATTCGGCCCTTTATCCTCTTGAGACTGCTGCTTCATTCAATAACATCATGGCTGATCAGATTGTGACCTCAACTCCACGTTCTGCCTACTTCAGACAACTTTTGACTGCCTTGCTGGTTGAAAATCTATTTACCGCAACCATAAAAATATTCAATGACTGTCTATTGCTCTCCAGGTAGGGGAGTTCCCTCAGAAAAACTCTTCTCATCTCCGGCTTAAATGGAAGATCCTTTATTTTTAAACAGTGCCCCCCTAGTTCGAGTCCTGACCACAAGAGAAATATATTTTCAGCATCCATCCTGTCAATTTCCTTCAGGGTCTTTTATATTTCAATAAGAAGTCTTACACCAGGCTAAAGTCCAACAGGTTTGTTTCAAACACTAGCTTTCGGAGCACTGCTCCTTCCTCACCTGAAGTACTCCGAAAGCTAGTGTTTGAAACAAACCCGTTGGACTTTAACCTGGTGTTATAAGACTTCTTACTGTGCTCACCCCAGTCCACCGCCGGCATCTCCACATCATATTTCAATAAGATCACCTTTCAATCTTCTAAACTCCAATGCATACAGGCCCAATCTGTCCAACCTTTCCTCATTGCGGGGAGGCTGTGGCGAAGCGGTATTGTTACTGGACTAGTAATCAAGAGACCCAGAATACTCTGGGATCCCAGGTTCAAATCCCACCTCTGCAGGATTTGCACTGAAGTCAATGCAAAATCTGGAATTAAAAGTCCAGTGATGACCATTGCCGATTGTAGTAAAAACCATCTGGTTCACTGATGTGCTTTAGAGAAGAAAATCTGCCATCCTTACCTGGTCTGGCCTATATGTGACTCCAGACCCCAGCAATGTGGTTGACTCTTAACTGCCCCTCAAGGGCAATTAGGGATGGGCAACAAATGCTGGCACAGCCTGTGATGCCCACGTGCCATGAACAAATAAAAAAGTCCTCCCCATCCCAGGTAACAGCTGAATTGCTTCCTTAATTGAACAAGGAAACCAAAATGGCACACAGTGCTCTAGATGTGGTCTCACCAAGGCCCTTTCCACCAGCAATCTTTCCCAAAGTAGTCAACCAATAACAGTTATATATTAATACTGCTACAAAGGTTGACCTGAAATATTAAAGAACCAGAACTTGCCAAAACACAATTATTGTTGGCTTGGTAACCACATCAGAATCCTTTCCCATCTCTGATTGAGAGCGTTTGAGAGACATTTCCTATGAACCTGGCTGTTTCATTGACTGAAACTCACCAAATGACATTTCATTGATAAACATCTGTTCACTCTGGTCACAAAGATCAATTCAAAGGGAAACTCTACAGTACTGCGCTGTACCTGATATTGTGAGCTTCCCCTTGGCTGGCTCACTGACCATTTCGCCACCCTCAGTACAACCTGAGGAATTACTAACATCCTGGATGTTACCGATATTGCTTTCTGCTAAGTCTTCTTGGTGCTCAGCACCTTGTTTCAGATCAACAGTATCACCAAACACAATATTCTCCTCAGAGGGGAATGCATCTCCAGTGCTTTCTAAGCCTTCAACGTCAGTACAGTTTAATACTTCCAGGGACATGCTTTGCTCAGCTGCCCCATTTATTTCAGTAAGATTAGGAGTAGACTCAACCTTATCCGATTCTTGCATTGTGCAACACTGATTTGAGTCTGTTGCACTTTGTGTCTCTAGATGCTCACCTACAGCAGGGCTAGACACCTGCAATTCATTTGCCACAGTGTGTTTCATTAGATTTGCTACAATGTTTTTGCAGCTTACTGCGATATCAAACATTTGCAAATTGTCAGCAACAGAAACCACTTTTGTAAAGTTGTGCTTCCCTGGCGGAACTTTCCCCGTATAGACCATCTCCAAAAGAACAGCAAACTCTGCCGGGCAGACAACGGCTTGGTCAATGGAAATCGTGTCCGTGTTGTCCAGCAGAGATTTAAAGAGCAAGCTGGAGGCGGCCAGTACGAGTTTGTGTGCTCGAAACTGAGTGTTTCCGATAAGTAAGGTGCAGTCACAGAACTGTTCCTCTTTTCTCAGGGTATACAGCTGCTGCATCAGCTGCCTGCCGTAGTTTGGCAGCTCCATCATGTCAGGCTGCTATCGTGTCAGGCAGCTTCCTCAGGATAGTTCTTCCAGGTGCCATCTTTAAATAGTAAAGAAAGATTCTTGTGACATTTCAGCATAATTAGAACATAGAACATAGAACAGTACAGCACAGAACAGGCCCTTCGGTCCTCGATGTTGTGCCGAGCAATGATCACCCTACTCAAACCCACGTATCCACCCTATACCCGTAACCCAACAACCCCCTCCTTAACCTTACTTTTTAGGACACTACGGGCAATTTAGCATGGCCAATCCACCTAACCCGCACATCTTTGGACTGTGGGAGGAAACCGGAGCACCCGGAGGAAACCCACGTACACACGGGGAGGACGTGCAGACTCCGCACAGACAGTGACCCAGCCGGGAATCGAGCCGGAAATCAATCGAAATTGATTTGTGTTCTGTAACAGATCAGTTTATCATAAAGTAAAAAAACATAGGAACTAGGAGGAGTGGGCCATTTGGTTCTTCGAGCCTGCTCCACCATTCAATATCATGACCCTTGTTCTAGATCATCCCCACCCACCCCCCACCCCACCCAAATTGCCCAGCCAGAGGAAACAACATCCCCGCATCCAGTCTGTCCAGCCGTCAGAATGTCATACGGTTCAATTAGATCCCCTCTTGTTCTTCTAAACTCCAGTGAATACAGGCCTGGTTGAAGCAATCTCACCTCATATGACAATCCTGCCATGCCAGGAATCAGTCTGGTGAACCTTCACTGCACTCCCAACAAACACTAACTCTATAATAATAATCTTTATTGTCACAAGTAGGCTTACATTAACAGTGCAATGAAGTTACTGTGAAAAGTTCCTAGTCGCCACATTCCGACGCCTGTTCGGGTACATAGAGGGGAAATTTAGAATGTCCAAATTATCTAACAGCAAGTCTTTGGGGACTTGTGGGAGTAAATCGGAGCACCTGGGGGAAACCCACGCAGACATGGAGAATGTGCAGACTCTGCAGATGGTGACCCAAGCTGGGAATTGAACCTGGGACCTTGGCGCTGTGAATCAACAGTACTAACCACTGTGCTACTGTGCCACTCCTCCACAGATACCGCCAGACCCAAGATTGAGCAGTTGAGGCCTATACTCTCTAGAGTTTAGAAGAATGAGTGGAGATCAAATTCAGGTATTTAAGACGATAAAAGGTTTGGATAAAGTAGACGTGGAGTGGATGTTTCCTCTTGGAGAGCATTCTAGAACAAGAGGTCATATCTCTAGATAAGAGGTAGCAAGTTTAAAATAGTGATGAGGAGAAACTACATCTCCCAAAGGGTCGCTAATCTGTGGCATTCACTATCCCAGACTGCAGTGGATGCTGGGACAGTGACTAAATTTAAGGAGGAATGATAGATTTTTAATTAGTAATGGTTTAACCAGTTACGGAGAACAGATAGGACAGTGGAGATGATGCCTTGATGTGATCAGCCTTGATCGCACTGAACAGTAGAGCAGGCTCGAGAGGCTAAATTGTCTACTCCTAGTTCTTATTTTCTAAGAAAGAACCATTCGGCATAATTCCACCTTCTAGCTCTTCGTCTGTAGCCCTGTAGGTAACAGTACCTCAAGAACAAATCTGGTGTTTTTGAGTAATATGGGGATTTCTTGATTAATAAGGGGATCAGGGGTAATAAGAAGGCAGGACAATGGGGATGAGGAACATAAAAGCCATGATCGTTTGGCAGAGCATACTCGATGGGCCAAATGGCTTAATTCTGTGCCTATATCTTACGTCAATGGTATTTTCTTTGCTTTAATTTCTGATATCCAGCGTCAGCAGCATATTGTTTTAATTTTACATATATAAAATATTGCATATCACTACAGATCCTTATTCAGCAATCACTTGAACCAATTCGGTTTACCAACAAAGTGACCTGATGATCTTGTCCATTAGCCTCCAGAACCAAACACGTTAACAGTATGAACCAACTTTTTCATCCACCAGAAGCTAATGTTACAACTTGTGCAGTAAGCAAGTGGAGACACAGGAATATGTTTGGTGTTTGATCAGTGCAGTCACACTCACACTGCTTCATTTCTCTCTGGCTATCTGGCCTAGCCTTCATTTTTAATACCATTAAAATCATGGCGAATTCAAGAAGTGAAATACCAGTGATTAAGCCATTTTAGGTAATGCAACATTTTGTTCCTAAATTTAGAGTGTCCAATTCATTTTTTCCAATTAAGGGGCAATTTAGTGTGGCCAATCCACCTACCCTGCACATTTTTGGGTTGCGCGGGCGAAACCCACACAAACACGGGGAGACCCAGAGCTGGGATCGAACCGAGGACCTCGGCGCCGTGAGGCAGCAATGCTATCCGCTGCACCACCATGCTAAATAAACAAGATGCTGGTCAGGAATAGAGTTATGTGGATCCTCTGAAAAGTTAAGCGGAACACTCAGGACATCTGACATTTGTGTGCCATTCAGAGGTTTTACTGTTTCTGATTACATTTTCAGGATTTGTTCACAATGAAGCACAGGCCTACTATATGTAATCGTGTGCCCATGTAGGTGGAGTAGCTCAGCATGACTGGCATACTATTGCAATCCCAGACCACACCCCAACAGTGTCTAGATACTGGACAGAAACCCCAATTTTTATTTTTATTTTGTAAGACTGTGAAGAAAGGATACCTCGCTCCAGGAATGATTTCACAAAGAAATAAGGATGTGGTATATTAATACAAATTTAATTACTAACGGTATTTAACATCACCCCACAAAATAGCTTACAATTACCCCTTAAACAACGTTAATCAGTACAGTGAATACAATACCCTTAACTGATAGCTTTATTACCACTCAAACAACAAGGGGAATAAAAAGACTCAGCTTTCAATCCACCTTTAAACCATTGGCACTCTGGAATACATGCTTTACATAAATGTTCTTTGAGAAAGAAAGATCGTTTGACACTGCTTTGAATAAAAGACCCGAATCATGCAGAAACCTTGGCTGCATTTCTTCAGAAGATGCTTCTCAGCATGTTTCAGCTGCCCATCCTCTCAGACAAGTCTGCACTGCTTGAAAGACTGTTGATCTCTCTTAACTGAACTGCAGTGAGAGGAAACTGCTTCACTTCTGGCCGCAGCTTCATTCAGCTCATAACTGACCTGCTTTCTGCAAACTGCCCGATGCCTTAGCTCCACCCATCAACAGCATCATCTTACCAAGCTGAAATCTAATTAACTCCACAGCGAGTCAATCACAACAAAATTCCATTAACCCAAACGTTTTACGATACTTTAATTGCACCGCTGGCTCCCAAACTTTCAAATTAGAATTTAATTTAAAACATGACTGCAGCAGTCACACACACGCAGACACAGACAAATCCAGGCTTTTAACCCTTTCTGCACCAAATAAGTCCCGAAAGACATGCTATTAGGTAATTTGGACATTTTGAATTCTCCCTGTGTACCCGAGCAGGCATCGGAATGTTGCAACTGGGGGCTTTTCACAGCAACTTCATTGCAGTGTTGGGGCTGATTTAGCTCACTCGGCTAAATCACTGGCTTTTAAAGCAGACCAAGGCAGGCCAGCAGCATGGTTCGATTCCCGTACCAGCCTCCCTGGACAGGCGCCGGAATGTGGCGACGAGGGGCTTTTCACAGTAACTTAATTGAAGCCTACTCGTGACAATAAGCGATTTTCATTTCATGTCAGCCTATTTGTGACAATAAAGATTATTATAAATATTATTAAACCTATAACACAATACATCTGAAATTCCTACATTCATCGTAATACTCTGCTGGTTAGCATATGGTGGCACGGTGGTTAGCACTGCTGCCTCACAGTGCCCGAGCTCAATTTTGACCTTGGGTTACTATCTGTGTGGAGTTTGTACGTTCTCCCTGTGTCAACGTGGGTTTCATCCTACAATCCAAATGTGCAGGATAGGTGGATTGGCCATGATAAATTTCCCCTCAGTGACAAGGGATGTGGAGGTTAAGTGGGGTTACGGGGTTGCAGGGATAGGACGGGAGACTGGTTAGGGCGCTCTTTCAGAGGGTTGTTGCAGACTCGATGGGCCGAATTGCCTCCTTCTGCCCTGTCGTGATTCTATGAATATTGGTGATTCAAAGCCAACATTAGGATCGAAACGCAGTACAGATTGAATGCTGCACTGCCAGACTTGCCCTCCTCTTTCAAACAGAACAAGAAGTTAAGATTCTGTTGCCTGGTAAGTTACTGAAAGAGTTAGCCTAAGAAATAGGAACGGTGTAGATTATTCAGTCCTCAAGCCTGCTCTGCCATTCAATAATATATAACTGACCTTAACCAATATCAGCAAAAACACACCAACCACATCCCTCAGTCCCCAAAAGTAAGATAAGTAATAGATATGGAGGGGATGTTTCCTCTCAAAACAGCATCCAAAACCAGGGCACAATTTGAAAATAAGAGGTCGCCCAGACGAAACTCATGAATCTTTGGAATTCTCTTCCAGAGACTGTGTGGGTGAACAGTAAGTTTACAGATGACAAAGATTGGCCGGGTGGTTAATAGTAAGGTTGAGTATCTTGGGTTACAGGAAGGTATAGACGGGATGGTCAAATGGCAGAAAAGTGGCAGATGGAATTTAAGCCTGAAAAGTGAGAGATGATACGCTTTGGAAGGAGTAAGTTAACAAGAAAGTATTCAATGAATAGGCTGACACTGGGAAATTCTGAGGAACAAAGGGACCTTGGCATGTGTGTCCATAGATCTCTGAAGGCAGACGGGCAAGTTAATAGGGTGGTGAAAAAGGAATTTGGGACACTTGCCTTTATCAATCGAGGCATAGATTACAAAAGCAAGGAGGTCATGTTGGCATACGGAACTTTGGTGAGGCCACACTTGGAGTACCGCGTACAGTTCTGGTTGTCACATTATAGGAAGGATGTGATTGAGGTGGTGCAGGGGTGATTCACCAGGATGTTGTCTGGGATGGAACATTTAAATTATGAAGTGAGGTTGGTTAGGCTTGGGTTGTTTTCACTGGAGCAGAGAAGACGGAGGGGTGACCTTATCGTGGTGTACAAGATTATGAGGGGTATGGACAGGGTGGATAGGGAGCCACAAGTTCAAGGTGAGGGGCAGGAGCTTTAGGGGTGTTTTGAGGAAAAATCATTTTACCCAGAGGTTGGTCACGGTCTGGAATGCACTGCCTGGGAGGGTGGTAGAGGTGGGGTGTTGTCCTTTAAAAAGTTCCTGGATTAGCAATTGGCAGGTCAAAACATTCGAGGCAATGGGCCACGTGCTGGCAAATTGGATTAGCTAGGCAGGTCAGGTGTCTTTCATGTGTCAGTGCAGACTCCATGCCCCAAAGGGCCTCTTCTGCACTGTATTATTCTGTGATTCTGATTGTGTTGTAGAGAGAGCAGTGGAGGCTGGGTCACTGAATGTATTCAAGGTTGAGTTATACAGATTTTTGATCAACAAATGAGTCAAAGATTATTGGCAGGCGGGAGAGGAGAGTTACTCGTTTTTTTTAAATAACCTTATGTTAATTGCTTTTGGACTCAGTGTATAAACTTACTATTTACATAAGTCAAGTGAAACTTACAAACATAGGAGATAGCCAATCAGCCCCTCAAATCTGTTCCACCATTCAATATGATGGCTGGTCTGTTTGTGTTGTGTTCCACATTCCCCTGACAACCTTTGATTCCTTCGCCCAACAAGAATCTTTCTACCTCTGCCTTAAAAATATTCCTGTTGGACTTTAATCTGGTGTTGTAAGACTTCTTATTGTGCTCCCCTACGTCCAACGCCGGCATCTCCACACCATTAAGAATATTCGGCGGTCCCGGCTCCACCTCCGCATGAGGCAGAGTTCCAAAGCCACCCACCTCTCGAATTGGCCTTTCCTCTTGTGTGAAACATGTACTGGGGGCAGTGCAGCAGCAACACGTTTTTAAACAAATCACCTGGGCCGATACCCCAGCTGCAAAGGGAAGGGGGCTGGACACAGAATTTATTCTTCATTCACGGTTCCAGAGAGGGATAAAAACCCACAACACCGAAATGTTTCGCAACATTTAACAGCTATCACAACATTCCGCAGAATCTGCACTTCTTGTGATGCCTCCACAGTCGAATAGCTGCGGGCTGGCTCTGGCTCACGGTACTGGCCCCGGGCTCTCCGACCACCACGCCGAGCCCCACACTGACCTGTCCCTGCTCACTGACTCGCCAGCTCCCCCATTCCTCAGCTGCCGGAACCCCACCATCTCCAAGCAGCCTGCTGCCACCAAGGGCTCTCACCAGTTCCTGACCTCTCCACCGGAAACAGTACTTCCTGCCGTCACATTGCCGAACCTGCCACTCGCGCGAAAATGCGCAGGCTCTGTGCCGGCAGCTCTGCCACAGTGCGCAGGCTCTGTGCCATCCGCTCTGCCACAATGCGCAGGCTCTGTTCCGGCCGCTCTGCCACAGTGCGCAGGCTTGGCGCCGGCCGCTGTGCCACAGTGCGCAGGCTCTGTGCCGGCCGCTGTGCCACAGTGCGCAGACTCGGCGCCGGCCGCTCTGCCACAGTGCGCAGGCTCTGTGCCGGCGGCTCTGCCACAGTGCGCAGGCACGGCGCCGGCCGCTCTGCAACAGTGCGTAGGCTCGGTGTGCTGAGATTGGCAGAGTTGCATTGATATGGCTCCTTGCTCATCCTTGAGTCTCTGACAGGGCAGTGACTGGTATAATGGAGTAAAAGAGAAATGTGACAAAGAGCAGATAATATCCACGATGTGGAGATGCCGGCGTTGGACTGGGGTGAGCACAGTAAGAAGTCTTAACACCAGGTTAAAGTCCAACAGGTTTGATTCAAACACGAGCTTTCGGAGCGCAGCTCCTTCCTCAGGTGAATGGCGAGGTATGTTCCAGAAACATTTATATAGACAAAGTCAGAGATGCTGGACAATGCTTGGAATGCAGGCATTTGCAGGTAATTACAGATTTGCAGGCATTACAGATCCAGGGAGAGGGATAATCACAGGTTGAAGAGGTGTGAATTGTCTCAAGCCAGAACAGTTGGTAGGATTTTGCAAGTGCAGGCCAGATGGTGGGGGGGTGAATGTAATGCGACATGAATCCAAGATCCCTGTTGAGGCCGCACTCATGCGTGCGGAACTTAGCTATAAGTTTTTGCTCGGCAATTCTGCGTTGTCGCGTGTCCTGAAGACCGCCTTGGAGAACGCTTACCCGGAGATCAGAGGCTGAATGCCCTTGACTGCTGAAGTGTTCCCCGACTGGAAGGGAACATTCCTGCCTGGTGATTGTCGCACAATGCCTGTTCATTCGTTGTCGCAGTGTCTGCATGGTCTCGCCAATGTACCACGCTTCATGTCGCATTACATCCACCCCCCACCATCTGGCCTGGACTTGCAAAATCCTACCAACTGTTCTGGCTTGAGACAATTCACACCTCTTTAACCTGTGATTATCCCTCTCCCTGGATCTGTAATGGTTTCATTACCTGCAAATGCCTGCATTCCAAGCATTGTCCAGCATCTCTGACTTTGTCTATATAAATGTTTCTGGAACATACCTCGCCATTCACCTGAGGAAGGAGCTGCGCTCCGAAAGCTCGTGTTTGAATCAAACCTGTTGGACTTTAACCTGGTGTTGTAAGACTTCTTACAATAATATCCACAGCATTGTTGTACTGCAAAGGAGGACATTATGTTCACACATGCCAGCCCCTGTCTCCCCCCCCCCCCTCACAAATCAAACAGGAAGCATTCAAATATGCATACATACAAATTAGGAGAAGGAGAAAGCCACTCAGCTCCTCAAACCTGCTCCACCATTCAATACGGTCATGGCTGATCTGATTGTAACCTCAACCCCACATTCCTGCCGACCCCTGATAACCTTTCATCCTCTTAGAATAATTTAAATTTAAAAGGAGAAAGTGGGAGAATCTAGAACTGTTTAAAAATAAGGGTTGTCCATTCAAAAGGGAGATGAAGTGAATTTTTTCTCTCAGAAAAGGTCTTCCTGAAAATAGCACAGAAGAGGCATTTCGGCCCATCGAGTCAGCATCGATGGATGAAAGACACCTGGCCTGCCTACCTAATCCCATTTGGCAGCACTCGGCCCATAGCCTTGAACATTATGATGCGTCAAGTGCTCATCCACGTACTTTTTGAAGGATGCGAGGCAACCCGCCTCTACCACCCTCCCAGGCAGTGCATTCCAGACCGTCACCACCCTCTGGGTAAAAATGTTTATCCTCAAATCCCCCTAAACTCCTGTCCCTCACCTTTAACTTGTATCCCCTCGTAACTGACTCTTCAATAAATTAATTAACAACCATCTCCCTTTGTGCAAGCATGACTCTGACTGGGGGGAGGGTGAAAAAGGGGAAAAATCTGTCAAGGCTGATTGTTGGGAAGTATGTTTTCCGGGGTGTTTATTTGCTATAACCTGTTTTGATACATGTTTGTAATCAAATACATTTTTTAAAAAAAGCATGATTCTGACTCCAACCAGCAGAGGGGTCTCCCCGATTCTCACTGCCTCCAACCCTGCCAGGATTCCCCGATGCCGCACTCGACCAAACATTGCCTTTAGGTCAGTGACTGTAACGTCTGGAGGGACATAACACTGCTGTCAGTACCGAGTAAGATCTTCAGCATGGCACTATTCAACAGATTGAAAGTGGGTTTTAACATCTTCCAACTCTTAACCCACTCTGAATATTTTAAAGGCAAAGCTGGATAGATTCTTGATAAGCAAGGGTTATCGGGGGTAGGCAGGACCCGGGTTTGAAGTTACTATCAGAGCAGTCATGATCTTATAATAATAATAATAATAGCTTATTATTTATTGAGTAAGATAATTAGACAGCAGCAGCAAGGGAAATCACACTTTTCAGATTGGTTCAATCAATTTTCAATCAAGTTCACAAAACTTGCATAATTTCAAAACTTTTTGGGCAGGATTCTCCATTTCTGAGACTAAGTGTTGACGCCAAAGCAGAATCCGTGGACATTTAAGACAGAAAAACCGGCGCCACAACAATACCGATTCCAGTATCATTGAGGGGCTAGCACCGGCGGTACATAGGACACAATCGATTCGAATGGGAAATGGTGCCGAATTCGGTGGTTTCGCTATTGACACCCAAGGCTGACAAGCTGCAGCCGGATATAAACAATTCTCCCCCACACACACCATCCCAGCCAACAAGATGGCAGCGAGGAAAGCTGCCCCGAGGTTCACAGACACTGCGCTGTGGACCCTATTGGGCATGGTGGAGGAGCAGCGGATGAGCCTGTACCCCGGCCCGGGAAGGAGGCAGCCAGCCGCCGCCATTCATCATGTAGGGCACAGGTGGCAGAAGCCGTGAGCGCTATGGGAAATACTGTCCAGACAGAGTAGCAGTGTCAAAACAAACTGCACAACCTCCTCAGGGCAGCTAGGGTGAGTAGGCAACAGTGTGCCGCTGGCACAAACCCCGTCCCACACATCCATAACCCCCACCCCGCTCCCCCCGGAACACGGCAGCACATGTGGGTACCCATACCGGCTGCCATAGCCGGGTGACCTGGCCATTGAGGCCATCACCTATCCAACACCTGGGCTGCATCCATCAGATTGTCTAACACTGTCGCTGTCGTTTTATTGTCCGCCCTGTTGTGTGAGAGTACCTTTAAGAAATGGGTGTTTATAAAATAGCTGTGGTGAGTAATACCTTTAAGAAATGAGTGTTTGTCACATGGCTGCAGTGATGACAGAGAGTGGGTGGAGCTGGCCTGTCTGTCTGCTTTTACTTTTGCTTTGAACAAAAGTTGGTGTGTGTCTGTGAGTTTTAGTTTCGTTTTAAGAGCTGGATAGCTGCAGGCAAAGCAAACAGCTGTATAAGGATCTCTCTCTGCAATCGAAAGACTGTTTCCAGATCATTTGAGGATTTAGTGAGAACTCATGTGAAAGAGCAGAGGGTTAAAACTGTGAGGTTAGCAGCAGAAATGGCAGATGATTATGAATTAGTTCATTAATCAAAGCTTGGTTTTCGAAATCAGTTTCAGCCTGAGAGGGATAGAAACTGGGGAAAAGAGAAATACTCAAGTGGAGGTAAAGGAGATCTGATGGGAGATAATAAGGATAGTACCTCAGATTAAAAAGAAATCCATTAGGGTGGAAGAGACATGAAACGTTTCAAATGTTTTCAATGTAATGAACTAGGCCATGTAAAGTCACAATGTTGGTGGTGGAAGAAAAGCTCTGGGAAGGCTGATGTGGATAAGACAGTGGGATTTGTTAAAGTGGTGAAGGAAAGCCCAAGTGAAGCAAAGGAAGTGCAAAAGATTGTACAGCCTGATCAAGAGATGATTGATAAGAAGGTGCCAGATCTCTTTAAAAACAAATACTTGTGTGAGTAAAGTTTGCTCATGTGTATCAGAAGGAGCAGGTAAATAAGTCGCAATTTTAAGAGAAACGGGAGCTAGTCAATGTTTAATGGTAAGAGATGAGGAATTGTGTAGTTGTGTAGAAAGGTGGTAATATATGGAATTCAGGGTGAGAAGAGTAGAGTTCCATTTTATGAGGTAAGGTTGAAAAGTCCAGTGAAGAGTAAGAGTAATAGAGAAACTATCTTGTCCAGGAATACAGTTTACCTTGGGTAATGATATAACTGGATCACAGATGGGAGTGATGCCTACTGTGGTTGATAAGCCAGTGGAAAATCAGACAACTGAAGTGTTGAAGGACGACTATCCTGGGATTTTTCCGGATTGTGTAGTAACAAGGTCGAAAAGACACAGTTTAAGACAAGTGGAGAAATCAAAGAGTGAAGGTAAAATTGAAATGCAATAATCAGAAATGATTTTTGATCAGATGGTTGAGAAAGAACAAGAACAGGTGGAGGATGAGGCGGATATTTTTAGTTCAGGAAAATTGGCAGAGTTACAACAGAAAGATATAGAAATAAAACGGATGTATCAAAAAGCATACACGGAAGAGGAATCTGAGTGTATAACAGAATGTTATTACCTTAAAAATGATGTCTTGATGAGAAAATGGAGACCTTTACACAGGCAGGTGGATGAAAAGTGGGCAGAAGTTCATCAAGTGGTATTGCCGGTACAGTATAGAAAGGAGGCGTTGTGAGTAGCACATGAGGTACCAGTGGGAGGTCATTTGGGAGAAAGGAGAACTCAAGCTAAAATCCAAAAACATTTTTATTGGCCTGGACTACATAAAGATGTAGTTAAAGTTTGTCGATCATGTCACACATGTCAAGTGATAGGGAAACCTCAAGCAGTGATAAAACCAGTGCCCTTAATACCCATTCCAGCATTTGAGGAACCTTTCACAAAGGTCTTAATTGATTGCGTTGGACCTCTTCCTAAAACAAAAAGTGGGAATCAATATCTTTTGACTATAATGGATGTGTCTACAAGGTTTCCAGAAGCCATTCCAGTACGCAATATTACAGCTAAAAAGATTGAGGAGGAGTTACTTAAATTCTTTACTAGATATGGACTACTCACAGAAATACAATCGGATCAAGGATCAAATTTTACCTCAAGGTTATTCAAAGAATTTATGGATAGTTTTGGAGTAAAACAATTTAAATCAACTGTGTACCATCCAGAATCGCAGGGAGTGTTAGAAAGTTGGCATCAGACATTAAAGACAATGTTAAGGGCTTATTGTCAAGATTATCCAGAGGATTGGGATAAAGGAATTCCATTCATACTGTTTGTAATTAGGGATGCACCTAATGAGTCAACCAAATTCAGTCATTTTGAACTAATTGTTGGTCATGAGGTAAGAGGACCACTTAAGTTGATTAAGGAAAAATTAGTGAGTGAGAAATCGGAACTTACATTATTGGATTACGTGTCAAATTTTAGGGAACGATTAAATAGAGCAGGTGAATTGGCTGGACAGCATTTAAAAATTACACATGTGATGAAACGGGTAATGGACAAGAAATCCAAAGTTCGTAGTTTTGCCAGTGGAGATAACGTTTTAGTACGGTTACCAGTGGTAGGTGAACCTTTAAAAGCAATGTTTTGTGGATTTTATCAGATTGAAAGGAAATTAAGTGAAGTGAATTATGTGGTAAGAACGCCAGATAGAAGGAAAACACACCAAATGTGTCATGTGAATATGCTTAAAAGGTACTTTGAAAGGGAAGGTGAGCAAAAGGAGGGCATTTTAATGATTCTAACTCAAAGTGACGAACCAAATCCAGATGACTTTGAATTTGACATTCCTCAAATTAAATTGGAAAATGAGGATGTTCTTAAAATTGGGATAAATTGTTGAGTTACCTTCCAGAGGAAAAACGGACTGACCTGAAAGAGTTATTGATATCACATGGGCACGTTTGTGGAGATAAATTGGGAAGCACTAAAGTGGCTATATATGATGTAGATGTGGGAAATGCTGTTCCAATTAAACAACATCCATATAGACTTAACCCTTTAAAATTGGTACAGGTTAACAGAGAGATTGAATGTCTGCTTAAAAATGGCATATTTGAAGTGGGTTGCAGCCAATGAAGCTCACCCATAGTGATGGTACCAAAACCAAACAGTACCCAATGGTTGTGTGTGGACTATAGAAAGGGGGCCTCACGGTAGCATGGTGGTTAGCATCAATGCTTCACAGCTCCAGGGTCCCAGGTTCGATTCCCGGCTGGGTCACTGTCTGTGTGGAGTCTGCACGTCCTCCCCGTGTGTGCGTGGGTTTCCTCCGGGTGCTCCGGTTTCCTCCCACAGTCCAAAGATGTGCGGGTTAGGTGGATTGGCCATGCTAAATTGCCCGTAGTGTAAGGTTAATGGGGGGATTGTTGGGTATACGGGTTACGTGGGTTTAAGTGGGGTGATCATTGCTCGGCACAACATCGAGGGCCGAAGGGCCTGTTCTGTGCTGTACTGTTCTATGTTCTATGTTATTGCAGTTACAAGAACGGACTCTTATCCTATCCCACGTTTGGAGGATTGCAGTGAGGAGGTGGGACAATCAGCTTTTATTTCCCAACTGGATTTATTTAAAGGTTACTGTCAGGTACCTTAAAAGTGCAAAGAAGATTGCAGCTTTTGTGACTCCAGATGGTATATACCAATTCAAAGTTATGCCATTTGGCATGAAAAACGCCCTAGTCACATTTCAACGGTTAACTAACAAAGTTGTTTCAGGATTACCCAATTGTGCGGTATACATCGACGTTCTGGTAATTTTCAGTCAGACATGGAAAGAACATTTAAAGCATCTGATGAAGTTATTCGATCGACTTCACGAGGCGGGTTTGGTAGTAAACCTAGCTAAAAGTGAATTTGGGAAAGCCAAAGTCAGTTTACTTGGCCATACAATCAGACAGGGTCGAATCGTCCCACGGGATGTGAAAACAACAGTTATTAGTGAGTTTACAATACCCTCGACATAAAGGGAAATAATGCAATTTCTTGGCATGAGTGGATTGTACCGGAAATTTGTGCCAAATGTTAGTAATATGGTTGCTCCATTGATTGACTTGCTGAAGAAACGTCGAAAATTTCAGTGGACAGCGGAGTTTCAACAGACATTTGACTGCCTGAAAGCTGTGTTAACCACTACTCCTCTGTTGGAGAATCACAAGGGGCTCTGTGATCAGATTGAACTAAAGTATCTGACTTTAAAGAGAAATGTCGAGGCATGGAGAAATGGCTGGATCGTGCAGAGACCTTCTTGTCCAAAATGACTGTAAATCGAGAGGGATTCCAGTTGGAGGAAGAAGAACTGAAATGGACTATGTTATTTTAAATGTTTGCGTGTTTTGTTTTGTTTAGAAAAAGCGTATATTCACTGACAATAATTCTTAAAGGAAAGTGAAAAGGTGAAAAATTAAGCCATCTTGAAGTTGATGGTTTATTGTTTTTTCTTGGGGGAGATGTCATGTGAGAGTACCTTTAAGAAATGGGTGTTTGTCAAATGGCTGCAGTGATGTCAGAGAGTGGGTGGAGCTGGGCTGTCTGTCTGCTTTTATTTTCGCTTTGAACAAAAGTTGGTGTGTGTCTGTGAGTTTTAGTTTTGTTTTAAGAGCTGGATAGCTGCAGGCAAAGCAAGCAGCTGTATAAGGATCTCTCTCTGCAATCTAAAGATTTAACAGTAATAACTGCTCTCAGTAGAGAATTTAAAGAGGATTTAACAGTAATAACTGCTCTCAGTAGAGATTTTAAAGAGGATTTAACAGTAATAACTGCTCTTAGTAGGACATTTTAATCTGATGTCTGTGTTAAAGGGGGTATTTGTCTTATGGACGTTGCAAGGTAAAATTAAGGGTTACTTATTTTACAGATTATTGTATCTGGGGGGATTATTGGTGTTGATAGTTGTTAATATGTTTACTGTGGGTTTATAAAGTGTTAACTGGATTTAATAGAATAAACATTGTTTTTCTTTAAACAGACTTCGGCTCTCTGTTGCATCACACCTGTAAAGTGGACCCTTGTGCTCCCCATAACCAAAGTCTATTCAAAGTTTTGGGTCAGGTGAACTCCATGATACACTTTGGGGTTCTCTAAACCCTGGTCCATAATTACCCCACCCCCATCCCCTCCCCAGGAGCGGGAGAAGATCGTGGCAAAGCAGAGGGCCCTGGACGTGGCTGGCAGCCGGGAGGAAAGTGTGGTCGCCAATGTGGAGCTCGGCATCTGGCGAGAAATTGAGACCCTGCTTAGTTGTGGTTCCCCATGACACGTGTGTCAACCCCCCCACACACAGCAACTCTCACACCACCCTCACCCCGACACCACTCCCACTCCAATCATGCATCTTGTCTTGTGTCTTACAGGACCTGCTGGACTTGGGGGGGGGGGGGGGGGGGAGATCCACCTGGCGCCACCCGCCCCAAGCCAATGCCACAGCCAGAGCCCCCCCCCCCCCCATGAGCCGAGCAGTGATGGAAACAGCTCGGACACCAGCCCGTCACCCGAGATTCAAGACAGCCCAGAGCTCGGGTTGGAGGATGACACTGACTTTCCATCACAGCCATCTCTAACACCCTCCACCATCCCAGAGACACTCACCTCCGTTCGCCATGTTAGGGGAGAGGCTCCTGGGACAGTCTCTGGTGTGCACCACACAGTTGACCCAGTACAGCAGGCGGACGTAGAAGGGCAGACAGACATGTGGAACTAGCTACCATTAGGACGGGTCTCAGGTTTCTGGAACAAACAGTCCCATCGATTGAGGAGATGCAGTTGCAGAGCCAGGGACTACATGAGGGGTTGTTCGCGAGCATCCAGCACCTGCAGGCGCAGTTGGTGGAGTCCAACCGTGTGCAGCAGCAAGAAGTGGTGACGACAATGTGTGTCACCCAGGCCAACATTGCACGGGTGGCGGCTGCAGTGGAGGCATTGGGGGGCGACGGTTTCGGCTATGGATCAGCATATCCAAGGCCTGGGGCATTCTGTGCAGACACTAGCCAAGGCCCCGGACAGGGTTGCCACCTCACAAGTGACAATGTCCCAGAGCCACCCGGAAATTGCAGCGGTGCTCCTGAGCATGGCCCAGTCACAGCAGGCCATGGCTGGGAACATTGGCGGCATTGCCCAGTGCAGGCCAACGTTGGGCAGACACAGAGGGAGGTGGCCCAGTCCCAGAGGGAGATGGTGCATGTAATGTTCTCTGTATGCACGGATGGCGATATCTTTGTCGTTGAAGTGATCAGAGGACATAAGGCTTTGTAAATGAACAGAACTGTTCATCAACCAAGTAAAACACTAAAGGGTTTTGTATGATGTTTACTAGTGGCTAAATACAAATAACTCTGATTAACTAATATTAATTCACTTTTAACTTTGACAAAGGGTCATCTGGACTTGAAACGTTAGCTCTTTTCTCTCCCTGTAGATGCTGCCAAACCGGCTGAGATTTTCCAGCATTTTACTTTTGGTTTCAGATTCTAGCATCCGCAGTAATTTGCTTTTATCCAATGTTTAAATACAGTTTGGTTATTATATTATATACACAGATGATAGTTCACATATTATGACAGCGAGGTGACTGGCTGATGTGACACAAACCCAGAAGGTGGTGGCACTGTCGCAGCGTGAAGTGGTGCATTCCAGAGGGGGATGGTCCACTCCCTGTGCTCCATGGCCATGAGAGTACAGACCCTGGTCGAGACCAGAGTGGGCTTCCAGGACTGGCAGCGGCAGGTGTCGGGGGAACCTCAGGGGATAGCTCCGCTCGCACTCCCCCTCCCCCCGTCCCGTCCCGTGGAGTAGTCTGAGAGCCAACGGGAGGAGGAGGTGATGGGGCCCGTGCCGTTGACTCTCACAGGGGAGATGCCGGAACATCGCAGCACCCAGGGCTGCCCCCCCCCCCCCCCCCCACCTCCTGTCCCTGTCACATCGCGTGGGCAGCGAGCAGAACAGGGTGGCACCACGCCACCTGGGACACCGGAGCAACCAGGCCCATCCAGGCCCAGTCGCCCAAGAAGAAGCCTGCCAACGGGGACCCTTGTCACATGGTGCGAATCTCAGCAGGCCGTCTCCACTCCTGCTATACAGCCTGGGGATCCACTTCAATGTAACTTTAGGGCCCGTAAGGCCTGAAATGTAGACCACAATTAAGTTGGTACGGGTGCCGGGCACAGTTTAGTTATGGGGCTGAGGCACAAACATGTATACATTTGTTCACAATGAACACCTGTACATACATAGATACATAGAAGATAGGAGCAGGAGGCCTTTTAGCCCTTCGAGCTTGCTCCGCCATTCATCACGATCATGGCTGATCATTCGACTCAAAAGCCTAATCCTGCTTTCTCCCCATAGCCTTTGATCCCATTCTCCCCAAGTGCTATATCCAGCCGCCCCTTGAATAAATTCAAAATTTTAGCATCAACTACTTCCTGTGGGAATAAATTACACAGGCTCACCACTCTTTAGGGCCGCACAGCAGTACAAGTGGATCGCACTGTGGCTTCACAGCGCCAGGTTCCCAGGTTCGATTCCCTGCTGGGTCACTGTCTGTGCGGACTCTGCATGTTCTCCCCATGTCTGCATGGGCTTCCTCCGGGTGCTCCGGTTTCCTCCCACAGTCCAAAGACGTGCATGTTAGGTGGATTGGCCATGGTAAATTGCCATTAATGACCAAAAAGGTTAGAAGAGGTTATTGTTCTATGTTCTTTGTGTGCAGAAATATCTCATTATCTCTGTCCGAAATGGTTTACCCTGAATCCTCAGACTGTGACCCCTGATTCTGGACACACCCATCATTGGTGACATCTTCCCTGCATCTACCCTGTCTAGTCCTGTTAGAATTTTATAAGTCTCTATGAGATCCCCCCCACATTCTTCTGAACTCCAGTGAGAACAATCCCAACCTATTAATCTCTCCTCATATGACAGTCCCGCCATCCCTGGAATCAGTCTGGTAAACCTTTGCTGCACTCGCTCAAGTGCAAGAACATCCTTCCTCAGAGAAGGAGACCAAAACTGCCCACAATATTCCAAGTGTGGCCTCACCAAGGCCCTGCAGCAACATGTCCCTGCTTCTATATTCGAAACCTTTCGCAATGAAGGCCAACATACCATTTGCCTTCTTTGCCGCCTGCTGCACCTGCATGCTTACCTTCAGCGAATGGTGCACAAGGACACCCAGGTCCCACTGCACACTCCCGTCTCTCAATTTACAACCATTCAGGTAGTAATCTGCCTTCCTGTTTTTGCTTCCAAAGTGAATAACCTCACACATATCCAAATGACACTGCATCTGCCACTGATTTGCTCACTCGCCCAACCTGTCCAGATCTTGCTGGGAGGAAGTTGTCGAGCAAGGGAACCGTGGTTTACTAAGGAAGTTGAAGCACTTGTCAAGAGGAAGAAGAAGGCTTATGTTAGGATGAGACATGAAGGCTCAGTTAGGGCACTTGAGAGTTACAAGTTAACCAGGAAGGACCTAAAGGGAGAGTTAAGAAGAGCGAGGAGAGGACACGAAAAGTCGTTGGCGGATAGATCATAGAATCATAGATAGGATCAAGGAAAACCCTAAGGCTTTCTCTAGGTATATCAGGAACAAAAGAATGACTAGAGTAAGATTAGGGCCAATCAAGGATAGTAGTGGAAAATTGTGTGTGGAATCAGAGGAGATAGGGGAAGGGTTAAATGGATATTTTTCGTCAGTGTTTACACTGGAGAAAGACAATGTTGTCGAGGAGAATACTCAGGTACAGTCGACCAGGCTAGATGGGATTGAGGTTCACAAGGAGGAGGTGTCAGCAATTTTGGAAAGTGTAAAAATAGATAAGTCCCCTGGGCCAGATGGGATTTATCCTAGGATTCTCTGGGAAGCCAGGGAGGAGATTGCAGAGCCTTTGTCCTTGATCTTTATGTCGTCTTTGTCGACAGGAATAGTGCCGGAAGACTGGAGGATAGCAAATGTTGTCCCCTTGTTCAAGAAGGGGAGTAGAGACAACCCTGGTAATTATAGACCCGTGAGCCTTACTTCAGTTGTGGGTAAAATGTTGGAAAAGGTTATAAGAGATGGGGTTTATAATCATCTTGAAAAGAACAAGTTGATTACCGATAGTCAACACGGTTTTGTGAAGGGTAGGTCATGCCTCACAAACCTTATTGAGTTTTTTGAGAAGGTGACCAAACAGGTGGATGAGGGTAAAGTGGTTGATGTGGTGTATATGAATTTCAGTAAGGCGTTTGATAAGGTTCCCCATGGTAGGCTATTGCAGAAAATACAGAAGTATGGGATTGAAGGTGATTTAGCGGTTTGGATCAGTAATTGGCTAGCTGAAAGAAGACAGAGGGTGGTGGTTAATGGCAAATGTTCATCCTGGAGTTCAGATACTAGTGGTGTACCGCAAGGATCTGTTTTGGGGCCACTGCTGTTTGTCATTTTTATAAATGACCTGGAAGAGGGTGTAGAAAGATGGGTTAGTAAATTTGCAGACGACACAGAGGTCGGTGGAGTTGGGGATAGTGCTGAAGGATGTTATAGGTTACAGTGGGACATAAATACGCTGCAGAGCTGGGCTGAGAGGTGGCAGATGGAGTTTAATGCGGAAAAGTGTGAGGTGGTTCACTTTGGAAGGAGTAACAGGAATGCAGCGTACTGGGCTAATGGCAAGATTCTTGGTAGTGTAGATGAACAGAGAGATCTCGGCATCCAGGTACATAAATCCCTGAAAGTTGCCACCCAGGTTAATAGGGCTGTTAAAAAGGCATATGGTGTGCTAGCCTTTATCAGTAGGGGGATTGAGTTTCGGAGCCACGAGGTCATGCTGCAGCTGTACAAAACTCTGGTGCGGCCGCACCTGGAGTACTGCATGCAGTTCTGGTCACCACATTATAGGAAGGATGTGGAAGCTTTGGAAAGGGTTCAGAGGAGATTTACTAGGATGTTGCCTGGTATGGAGGGAAGGTCTTACGAGGAAAGGCTCAGGTACTTGAGGTTGTTTTCGTTAGAGAGGAGAAGGCTGAGAGGTGACTTAATAGTGACATATAAGATAGTCAGAGGGTTAGATAGAGTGGACAGTGAGAGTCTTTTTCCTTGGATGGTGATGACCAACACGAGGGGACATAGTTTTAAATTGAGGGGTGGTAGATATAGGACAGATGTCAGAGGCAGTTTCTTTACTCAGAGAGTATTTAGAATTTAGAATTGTACAGCACACAACAGGCCCTTCGGCCCTCGATGTTGTGCCGAGCAATGATCACACTACTCAAACTCACGTATCCATCCTATACTCGTAACCCAACAACTCCCCCTTCACCTTACTTTTTAGGACACTACGGGCAATTTAGCAATCCCCCCATTAACCTTACACTACGGGCAATTTAGCATGGCCAATCCACCTAACCCGCACGTCTTTGGACTGTGGGAGGAAACCGGAGCACCCAGAGGAAACCCACGCACACACGGGGAGGACGTGCAGACTCCACACAGACAGTGACCCAGCCGGGTATCGAACCTGGGACCCTGGAGCTGTGAAGCATTGATGCTAACCACCATGCTACCGTGAGGCCCCTAGTAGTACGGGTGTGGAACACCCTGCCTGCAACAGTAGTAGACTCGCCAAATTTAAGGGCATTTAAGTGGTCACTGGATAGACATATGGATGAAAATGGAATAGTGTAGGTCAGATAGGCTTCAGATGGTTTCACGGGTCGGCGCGACATCGAGGGCCGAAGGGCCCGTACTGCACTGTAATGTTCTTTGTTCTATGTTCTATGCTGTAGGATCCCTGCATCCTCGTCACAATTCACCCTCCCACCTAATTTGGTATCATTTGCAAACTTGGTGATGTTACACTTTGTTCCCTCATCCAAATCATTCATATTGTGAATAGCTGGGGTCCCAGCACCGATCCCTGTGGTACTCCACTAGTTACTGCCTGCCAATTTGAAAAGGACCATTAATCCCTATTCTTTGTTTCCTCTCTGCCAACCTGTTTTCTATCCACTTCTATCAATACATTTCCCCTAATCCCATGTGCTTTAACTTTGCACAATAATCTCTTATGCGGGATTTTGTCAAACGCTGTTACATCCTGCCTCAGTGCTCTGTCTGATGCGTGTGAGGGTGGGCTGATCTGGTTTGGTCAGGGGAGAGGGTTAGGGGGGGTAAATGGGTCATCGTTGGAGGGGAAAGATGAGCAGACCCTGTGGGTGGCCCGTGCTCTCCACCCTCCTCCCGCTCCCCCCCCCCCCCCCCCCCCCCCCCGCGACCATCCACACCACCACCACCCCAGGGATTCCATGGGACCGTGTGATGGAATGGCCAGCTTGCATGCAGGAATCACCCAGGTGGACGGTGGAAAGTACTATTGTGGACAGGTTTCAGTCATTGTCGTACAATGTGGAGCACCAGAGCCCATCGCAGAGCGGTCTGTCATCATCCTCCATCCCATGGACCAAACCTGGTGTTACTGCCAACCCAGGGCCCACTCCCCATAGTGCGGCAGCTGTGTATCACAGAGGGGGTTGCAGGCGGGGGTGTGGCTGGGGGGAGGGGGGTGCGTGAGGGGTGTGGGTTTGGGATGCGGTGCCCGTGCCTTGGCCAGTCTTCCGCCTCTACTGCCCCTCCTAGTCGGTAAGCCTGGAGGTGATCAGAGTGGCCCATGCTCGTTGGCCTGGCGCACATGTTGTGCGGCTTCCTGTGCCAGCCTGGGCTTCATGTTCTGCCCCCCTCCGCATCCTCCTCATCAAACTAGGCCTGGTGTTCCTCCTCCTCCTTCAGCACATTGCCCTTCTGCTGTGCGATGTTGTGGAGAACACAGCAGGCTGCCGCGATGCAGGCGAGCCTCTCAGCATCATCCCTCCAGAGCGGTCCAGGCACCTAAACTGCATCTTCAGGGGACCGGAGCACCATTCGATCATGCCCCTGGTCACTGTATAGGCATTGTTGTAGCGGGCTTCCGCATCGGTCTGTGGCCTCGGGATAGGCATCATCAACCACAACCGCAGCGGATAATAATGCCTGTCACCCAGGAGCCAACCCCTCAACCGGGGGGGGTGCCTCAAACATGTCAGGAATCATCAAGCGTGCCAGGATGAAGGCGTTGTGTACATTGCCCTGGCATCGGGCGCAGAGGTGAATGATGCGTAGCTGATGGTCACATATCAACGACACGTTCAATTAATGGAAGTCCTTTCGGTTGGTGTAGAGCATCGTAGGGGGACATGCATCCTGTCGATCGTCCAACTGGACCTGGGGCATCCTGTCAATAGCAACAAACCCTGCTGCCCGGGGATCCTGGTGGGCTCAGTCCACATTGAAATGGATGTATTGATCTGCCTGGACATATAGGGCCTCCGTGATAACACGGATGCACCTGTGCTCCGAGGCCTGTGAGAACCTGGACAGGTCCCCACTAGGCACCTGGAAGGACCCCATCATGTAAACCTTCAGGGCGACCATCACTTTGACGGCCACTGGGAGGAGGTAACCTCCTCCATACCCCCGCAGTGCCAGTTGTGCCATTATCTGTCCGGTATGTCACACTGTCTCTCTGCTTGCCGGATGTCTTCGAAGGCCTGGTCTGGCAGGTCCTTAATAACAGGCAGCACCTCCTTGGGACCTCCTCCTCCTTGGCCTGTTGGGTGGCTCGCTTTTCATCCTGGGCAGCTGCCACCCGCCTCTCTGCTGTCCACTCCGCTGCACGCACTGCTGCTGCCTGCTTTGCTGCTGCACGCTTTGCTGCTGCAGCTTCCTCCTCCTCCTCGAGCTGCGCCCAGGGCTGCAGCGACCAGCAGGAAGGCCACCATTGCTGGTTGTATTCCAATATCCATTGTCTGCAAGGAGTGAAAGGTCGACATGTTAACGTGGTGCATATCCGCATGCCCACATGCCTAAACCGGTCCATTGGGCCACATGGTGGCACTGGTTAGCTCATGGGATCCGCTCCTGCATGTCCCTTCCACCCCCCAATCCCCACATCCCTGGCCCCGTCGGTGCCCGGCACCTTGGGAGCCTCTGGCCCTGGCGTCCATCCATGATGCCAGGAGCACCATTGGTCGCACTGCCCTTGCCAGGGGCGTCTATGGATGATGCCCTGTGTAGGCCGCTGATGGGTGGCAGCCAGGTAGGGGGAGGGTTGGTGTGGCGGGGGGGGGGGGGGGGGGGGGGGGGTGCGGTGTGACACCCATACGACCAGTGTCAGACTGCAGACCCGGGGCGAAGGTGGGTGGTCAGTGGATGCACAGCAAGGTGGCCTCCCCACCCAGCATGGCCAGTGTATGGACCAGCAGCCTGCAGGCGCTCTTCTCCATGTCCTACGTCTGCTCTCTCCCTCAGCAGCCACGATGCTGGTTTCATGATGTTTAAAAGCACAAGAGAACCACGCCGTCGGGAACTTGGCCCATTGGAGAAGGATAATCGCAGAGGCCCCAGAGAATACTGGGTCGGTCCTGCTAATGACATGCAAACGGTGCCTACTGTAAGTGCGTTCTGGAATGCATTGGCGCCGCTGTCAAAGTGACCGAAAATGGTGATTGGGCATCAAATTGGCGCCTGCCACGATTTTGGTGTCGGAACCGATTCTCCACCCAATCGCCTTTCCCGGTTTCTGCGCGGCCGACGGAAAATCTCGCCCATGGAATTTTATTACTTAAGGGCTGCACGGTGGCACTGTTCCCTCACAGCACCAGCGACCCTGGTTCAATTCCGGCCTTGGGTAACTGTCCGTGTGGAGTTTCTCTGTTACCTGTGTTTGCATGGGTTTCCTCCAAGTGCTCCTCCCACAGTCCAAAGGTGTGCAGGCCATACTAAATTGCACCTTAGTGTTCAAAGGTTAAGTGAGATTATGGGATAGGGCGGGAGAGTGGGCCTAGGTAGGGTGCTCTTTCAGAGGTTTGGCGCAGATGCGATGGGTTGAATGACCTCCTTCTTCACAGTAGGGATTCTACAATTCTATGATTAAGGCTGAGAATCCAAGAATTGCAAGACCACATGTATTTCATCAAACCTCCATAAGGTGGCTCTGTGCTCTCGGTCAGGACTGATTATTTTATGTTACAAACTACACAGGACTGAGAAGGGCCTGATCCTGAATTGTTACTTTTTTTTAATGCTTCCTGTAGAATGTTGGGTATTCTTTAAATCGCCGACATCAAGGACGTCTAGCAAAGGTAGCTTATTTCTAAACTCAACAATTATATACAACACATGTGCTCTCTGCACGCTCCCGGGAATCACTCCTGCCACGTGACCTCTTTTGTAGACCTCTTTTGTGGCAAACCAGCTGGGGCTGATTTAATACTGTGGGCTAAATAGCTGGCATGTAATGCAGAACAAGGCCAGCAGCGCGGATTCAATTCCCGTTCTGGCCTCCCCGAAAAGGTGCCGGAATGTGGCGACGAGGGGCTTTTCACAGTAACTTCATTGAAGCCTAATTGTGACAATAAGCTTGGAATTTGTACTTGCATCATCACGTTCAATCTGCATCTTCCCCATTTAGTTGCCCATCTCTCTCTCCTTTCACATGAATGGCAATAAACTGCAATAATTACAGTGGAGGCTAAACTTAGCAAAACAAAGGTCTCATTCTCAAAGGAAAAAAAAGCGGCAGCCATGGCCTACATCGCTCTTGTCCCAGCCCAGGATCATTGGGAACCTCCAGTCCGGGTCTGGGTACAGCATTTAATCTCCCGTTAGTGAGCCCCTATCGGGGGGGCCTCTGCCCACTCAATATGGGAGCTTGAACTCCACAAACCCCAAGGGAAGATCAATCTACGATCCCCTGTGGTATTCATGAGAGTTATAACATCTCCCCCCCCCACCCCTCCCTTGCCACCCCCCCCCCCCCCCACATTCCCCCATCGCTTAAGACTGTTTCATCCCGTCGCTCCTTCAGTGAGGAGGTCTCTGCCACCTTTTAACACTTGGCCTCAAGTCCGTGGCAGGTGGAGCCAGATCGGGGTGTGTGAAGCAAACAGATGACCTTCATACCCTCAAGGAGCGGCGGAGGGTCACTGAGGGTCAGGTTCATCATCAGCACTGGCCACCTCGGGAGGTCCAGTTTCTTCAGCCTCCACATCAGACCCTGAGTCTTCACTGTCGGGTGACAGCCCTGTGATCCCCCACGGACGTCGGGAGGCCGTAGGACGGAGCTTCTAGTTTTCCTGGCTTTACCACGTCATGCTTTACAGACCGTTATGGATAGGCTGGGAGATTGAGCCAAAATTTTGCAGAATGGGTTTAATGTGTTTAAGTGTGAGGTTATCCATTTTGGCCGGAAAATAGAAAGGCAAATTATTATCTGAATGGAAAGCAGATTCAAAATGCATCTGAGCAGAGGGACCCTGGATGTCTTTGTTCATGAATCGCAGAAAGTCGGTATGCAGGTACAGTAGATAATAAAAAAGGCAAATGTACTGTTCGCGTTCAGTGCAAAGGAACTGGAGCATAAAAATGGAGAAGTATTGTTGCAATTGTACAAAGTGTTGGTGTGACCATATCTGCTGTATTGTTTCCAGCTTTGGTCTCCTTATTTGAGGAAGGATGTGGTGGCATTGGAGGCAGTTCAGAGGAGGTTCACCAGATTGATTCCGGGATGAAAGGGTTGACGTATGAGAGATTAAACAGTTTGGGCTTAAACTCGCTGGAATTTAAAAGGATGAGAGGGGATCTGATCGAGGTATATAAAATACTAAAAGGGATTGATAAAGTAAATGGAGACCAAATGTTCCCCCTTGTGGGGCAATCTAGAACAAGAGATTACGGATATAGGTTGAGAGGCGGTAGTTTTAGACTGAGATGAGGAGGAACTACTTCTCGCAAAGGGTGGTGAATTTGAGGAACTGGCTGCCCAGTGCAGTGGAGTCTGAGTCATTAAATGGTTTCAAGAGGGAGATAGATATATTTCTGATTTTAAAAACGGGTTAAAGGAATATGGGCAACAGGTGGGGAGGTGGATTTGAGACCAGGAAGAGGTGAACCATGATCTGATTGAATGGCAGAGCAGGCTCGAAGGGCTGAATTCCCTACTTTTGCTTCTAATTCCTATGTGATATGAGAAACATATCAGCCATGATTGAATGGCGGAGCAGACTCAATGGGAAGAGTGGCCTAATTCTGCTCCTATGTCTTATGGCTTATGTTCCTATGTCCTCAATGTCTGAGTCGAGCCCGGGCCACCAGACGTAGATCCTCACGAGCATCTTGATTTTGGAGACCCCAGGGTGACCACTACGTAGCTCCATTAGAATGGGGCACCACCCTGGGTGGGGGACGACTCCCCGGGATCTCCACAAGATAATACTATCCTCGACCCATGGTGGCATGGTGGCACAGTGGATGGTGCTGCGGCCTCAACATGTCACGTACCCTGGTTGAATTCCAGCCTTGGGTGACTGTCTGCGTGGAGTTTGCACGTTCTCCCTGTGGCTGTGTGGGTTCCTCTGGATGCTCCAGTTTCCTCCCCAAAATGTGCAGTTATGTGGACTGGCTATGTTAAATTGCCCCTTAGACTGACTGGAGTTACAGGAAGGGGAATTGGGTCTGGTTAGGGTATTCTTTCGAAGGGTCAACATCGTGGAACATCAATAGGTGGATGACATCACCAATTCCACTCTCTCAGAAAAGAATCTCCAAGCCATGCTAGACACCTTCGCAGAAGCTTTACATGAGTAGGTCAGCACAGTGGCACAGTGGTTAGCATTGCTACCTCACAGCACCAGGGACCCAGGTTCAATTCCAGTCTTGGGTGGCTGTGTGGAGTTTGCACTTTCTCCCTGTGTCTGCGTGGGTTTCCTCCAGGTGCTCCAGTTTCCTTCCACAGTCCAAAGATGTGCAGGTTAGATGGGTTGGCCATGACCAATTGCCCCCACGTGTCCAAAGGTTGGGTGAGGTTACAGGGTCAGTGCGGGAGTTTGGGCTGAGGTGGAGTGCTCTTTCGAAGTGTCAGTGCAGACTCGATGGCCAAATGCCTTCTCTGCACTGTAAGGATTCTATGATTTAAAGAATCGGTCTCAGCCTCAATCGGTCAAGAAGACTCAAGTCCTTTATCAACCTGCCCCAGGGCAAGATCCGGTCTCTCCTTCCATCAAGATCAACAGAGAAACCCTACCAAACATTGAACATTCCCCATACCTGAGGAGCCACCTCTCTTTGAAGGCTGACATTAATGTGGATTTCGAACATCGTATCTAATCCGCGAGCACCTCCTTAAGACGCCTAAGGACAAGAGTCTTTGATGACTGCGACATCCGTGCTGAAACCAAGACCCTTGTGTACAAGGCATTCATCCTCCTAACTCTTCTATACCACTCATAAAATTGAACTATGTACAGACGTAACCTTAAGGCCCTGGAAAGGTGCCATCAATGCTGTCTGAGACGGATTTTCCTCATCAGCTGGGAGGCACAGGCGTACTAACATCAGCGTGCTTCAAGGAGCCAAAAGCGCCAGCATCGAAGCCATGATCATCTGAAACCAACTTTGCTGGGCTGGCCATTTGTTTAGGATGTCAGAGTCCCACCTGCCAAAGCAAATCCTCTGCCAAGCTGAAGGAAGGTAAGAGGAGGACAAAGGAAGCGTTTCCAAGTTACCCTGAAGGCTTACCTCAAAAAATACAACATTTACGTTAACGCTTGGGAGACCCTTGCTCAGAAGAGACCTACATGGAGGAACCTCCTTCTTGGACACCTGAAGGCAAGAGAAGTCCCATAATAACCTGAGCAAGGAATGCCAGTAATCTAGAGTTTAAGGACACCTTCTTGGACTCACGGCGCCCGCTCTTCTTAAATCTCCGCTCTGACTCTCAGCTCCCCTTCTTTTTAAATCTCCACTTTGATTCTCAGCTCCCGCTCTTTTGAAATCTCGACTCTCTGGCCCCAGGTCTTTTTAAATTTCCGCTCTGTCAGCTCCCGCTCTTTTTAAATCACTGCTCTCACTCTCAGCTCCCATTCTTTTTAAACTTCCACTCGACTCTCAGCTCCTGTTCTTTTTAAATCTCTGTTCTGACTCTCAGCTCCCATTCTTTTTAACTCTCCGCTCGTTCAGTTACCACACTTTTTTAATCTCCGCTCTGGCTCTCAGCTCCAATTCTTTTTAAATCTCCACTCTGACTCTCAGCTCCAGTTATTTTTAACTCTCCGCTCGATCAGCTCCCGCTCTTTTTAAATCTCCACTCTGACTCTCAGCTCCAGTTCTTTTTAGCTCTGCGCTCGTTCAGCTCCCGCTCTTTTTAAATTTCTACTCTGACTCTCAGGTCAGGTCCCATTCTTTTTAAATCTCAGCTCTCTCAGCACCCACTCTTTTGAAATCTCCACTCTGACTCTCGGCTCCCGCTCTTTTGAAATCTGCGCCCTGGCTCTCAGCTCCCAGAATTCTCCGAGCCTCTACGCCAGAATCGCAATTGGCCGGAGAATGGGCGTTAAACCCAAGATCGGGTCTGATACCGCTCCCGCGATTCTCCAGTCCCAAGAAAATCGCCACCAATCGGGCACGCGCGGTCAACATGGCGCCGGTCGGGGGCCATTGACATGGCGCGGCGATTCTCTGACAACTGACCGAGTTCCTGATGGCGTGGGTCTCTCATGGTCCCATCCATCGGGAACACGACGTAGCGGCTGCTGACTCAATCCGCGGCCGCCCTGGTGGGGTTCGGGGGGATCCTACACCGGGGGGTGGCCTCACAGATGACCAGGCTATCGATCAGGGTGCGCGCGATCTCGGGGGGGGGGGGGGGGGGGGGGGGGGGCTATCTTTTTGGTGCCGTTCCGCAGTGTGGTTTTTCGTGGGCATGGGGACATAGCCCCATTATTGGAGAATCCCACCCCCGTTCTTTTTAAATTCGTTCGTTCAGCTCCTGCTCTTTTTAAATCTCCGCTCTGACTCTCAGTTCCCACTCTTTTTACATCTTCGCTCTAACTCTCAGCTCTCCATCTTTCTAAATCTGCTCTCTCAGCTCCCGTTCTCTAGAAATCTCTGCTCCCTCAGCTCAGGTCATTTTAAACCTCTGCTCTGACTGTTAGCTACTGCTCTTTTGAAATCTCCGCTCTGACTCTCAGATCCCGCTCTTTTTAAATCTCAGGACTGACTGTCAGCTGCCGCTCTTTTTAAACTTCCACTCTGACTCTTGGCTCCAGTTCTTTTTCAATCTCCGTTCTGACTCTCAGCTCCCTTCTTTTTAAATCTCCACTGTGATTCTCAGTTCTCGCGCTTTTGAAATCTCCGCTTTCTCAGCCCTAGGTCGTTTCCCCCACCGGAAATGCAGTGCCCCGTATCGGCAGCTGGAGCTGCGAGGACTGCAGTCCGTACCGGTCATCCATTCGGTCCATCTCCCGTTGGAAGACCGAGGCTCCGTTAGTGACGCCAAAGGGGACCTTAAGGAAGTGGTAAAGGCGGCCGTCCGCTTCAAACGGAGTGTAGGGGCGGTCCGCCTTGCGGATGGGGAGCTGGTGGTAGGCAGATTTCAGATCCACTGTTGAGAAGACCCGGTACTGCGCAATCTGATTGACCATATCAGATATGCGTGGGAGGGGGTACGCGTTGAACTGCGTGTACCGATTGATGGTCTGACTGTAGTCAACGGCCATCCTGTTTTTCTCCTCAGTTTTCACAACTTCCACTTGGGCACTCCAGGGGCTGTTGCTGGCCTCGATGATGACTTCCCTCAGCAGCCGCTGGACCTCAGGCCTCCTGATGGTCCTGTCCTGGGCGCTGTACCATCTGCTTCTGGTGGCAACGGGTTTGCAATCCAAGGTGAGGTTTGCAAATAGGGAAGGCGGATCGACCTAAAGGGTCCTGAGGCCGCAGACAGTGAGGGGTGGTAGTGGCCCGCCAAATGTTAGAGCCAGAAGCCACTGAACTCTATGCCCTGGATGGTGAGAGTAGCGCTACAGTACCCCCGGATCGCCACGGAGTGGGATCCGGAGGCCAGGGTGATTTTTTGGTTAATGGGGTGTACCGCGAGGAAGCAGCGCCCTACTGTATCGGGGTGGACGAAGCTCTCAGTGCTCCCGGAGTCCAGAAGGCAGGATGTCCTGTGCCGTCGACCTTCACTGTCGTCGACGTCGTCGCGAGGTTGTGCGGTCGGGACTGGTCGATCGTGATGGAGGCGAGATGTGGCTGATCGGTGGTGGTTGCAGGTGATGATCGGCCAGATGAGGGTCCCGATGAGCAGGGGTCCTGAGGCGGGGAAGATGGCGGCGCCCACAGGGCGCAAGTGGCAGGCGGCGTTAAAGATTGCGGCGCCCACCAGCCGCATGTGTCATGGGGGGTCAAGGTGGCGGCGCACACTGGCCATACATGTTGTGAGGCGAGCAAGATGGCGAGCAAGATGGCGGCACCCACAGGCCGTAAGTGGTCTGAGGTGAGGAAAATGGCTGTGCCCACGGAACGCACGTGGGGGGTGGAGGGACAATAACGGCGATGGAGCAGGCCTGGCACACCGCAGCAAAATGTCCTTTCTACCACAGGCCTTGCAGAGCGCACCCCCCACCGGGCAGCATTGCCGGGGGTGTTTTGTCTGTCCGCAGAAGTAGCACTTGGGTCCACCGGGGTTGGTTGGCTGCCGCGCGGCGCAGGCCTGGGGGTTCGCTGGGGGCAGCCGTTGGTGGGATCCACGATGGGGTGTTCGCCAGCGGGGGCCCATGATGCGCAGGAGGGGTGGGCCGCGCGGTAGTGGGCATATGCCTGTACGTTGCGGGAGGCGACCGTAAGTGAGATCGCTAGCTTCTTGGTCGCTGTGAAGTCGAGGGTAGCCCCTTCTAAGAGGCGCTGGTGGATGTAACCTGACGAACGCATCTCGAGTTAGAAGTTCAGAATGTTCAGTGGCCGAAACGGCCTGGCAATCACAGTCTCTCACTAGGAGTTGCAGGGCACGCCAGAAATCTTCCACGGACTCACCGGGGAGTTGATGCTGCGTGGAGAGGAGGTGCCTGGCGTAGAGTTTGTTGGTCTGCTGAGCGTAGTTCTCCTTCAGTAGCGCCATGGCCTCAGCCTAGGTCGGTGCATCCCGGATGAGGGGAAAGATGTCGGAGCTCAGCCATATGTAAAAGATCTGGAGCTTCTGTGCCTCTGAGGGTGGTTCAGTCGCAGATCCAATGTATGCCTCGAAGCAAGCTAGCCAATGTGCGAAGGCCGACTTGGCGTTGTCTGCTTGAGGGTGTAGTTGCAGGTGATCAGGCTTGATGCGGAGATCCATCGTTTTAAATTGTCTGCGTAATAAATTGATGCACTATCAATTACGATGAGATGAGAGTAGAGTTTAATGGAGGCTTTATTACGCAGAGATGTATAGCTTCCCGCAGCTGCTGCCAAAATGGCTGCAGCTCGGAGAGCCCACACATTTATACTCCACCTACTGGGCGGAGCCCACATGGCAGGGATCTACCCCCGTACCTGTACTACAGGGGCCTTACCATAATACACCTCATATGCGGTACATACAATGCAACAGTGGTGACTACCACACTCAGCTCTCTCAGCTTCCGCTCTTTTGAAATCTTCACTCTTATCGATCAGGGGCCACCGTTCGCCAGGTGCAGGATTCGCTATGTTAGCTTCTGTTGGAGTCTCCATGTCCGCTGGTGCAGGGGGCTGGTGCCCTAGACCAGATGACTGAAGTGTTGTGTTTTCGGCCGTTGCTGGTTCTGCTACTTGCAGAAGGTAATTGCATACATAGTGGGCATACGTGTAGGCGATTGCATACATAGTGGGCACCATGTTTAGTTGCGGGCTTGGCTGTGTACTACGGCAATCGATCATGGCCACATAAGGTCTGAATCATGATAGTTTGACCTGGTTTTAAAAGATAGAGTCTGTGGGCATCTCGATCATTGTGCATTTTGATTCTCATTCTGCACGGCATGAGGACATCACTGACGTTGGATTCAAGTTTGGGCTGCAGCAGAGCCTTGGCAATAGGAATTGTGATCCTGGTGCACCTCGAAAAGAGTCATTGAACTGACAAGGGCAGGCACTGTCGTGGTGGATTTCTCTATAAGATGCTTTGATGAGCATACTGCTCATTCTGCCAAACCCTTTGACTGTGGATACAGGGTGCTGCTTGTGAAATGTTCAAAGTCCCATGTGTGTGCAAAGTCGAGAAATTCAGTAGAGACGAATTAGCGAGCATTGTCTGTAATGAGTCTCTGTGGGATGCCCTGTGTGGGGAAGTGTCTCTTGAGCTTTATGACTGTGTTACTCATCATGTTTAGCAGGTAGTTGAGTTCAAACCATAAGGAATACAAATCAACTGAGACAAAATGTTGAATACCATTCCACTCAAAGCTATCAGCTACTGTGAGTGACCATGGGAGGTCCAGGACCTTGTGTAAATGCAGCAGTTGAATGCATTCAATGGTATACATCTGCAAATTTCCCTTTCCATGACTGGGTACATGGACGATCAGTCCAATGATTCTTTGGCCCTGTATCTGGTTGTTTCCAACCTGGGGTCCCCTTGGTACTGTTGTTTTGTTTAGTATCTCAGCAGGATAGTAGGAATTGCAAGTCACTGGCCATGCAGTATCGGTACATCCTGTATGGTAAGTTCATCTCTGATGGCAAAGAATGTGGGAAGCTCTTGGGGAATCTCCCTTGAGGATTTTGACCAGCTCCTCATGATGATGCTGTGCAGTTGCCAGAATGTGATGCCCGCCTGTAAGTCCAGTTTGAGGTCCTGAATTCAACAAGAGCACATCGTCTCTGTTGCCTTAATGACTATGTCTTCCTCATAATCTGTATTGTCTGCAGTGGGTAGAAATGCTCTGGAGAGGGCATCAGTCAAATATAGCACCTTACCACATTTGTAGATGACGCTGAGGTTGTAGCGTAGCAGCTTTAGGAGTTGTGTTGTAATTGTGCAGACGCAGTGTGGAGAGGCTTCTTTAACATTGTTACGAGTGGCTGATGACCCGTTTTAACAGATGCAGTCATGAAATTTCTGACAGGTGAAGACTAAAGCGAGGAGTTCCTATTCGGTCTGTACATAACAAGTCTCAGTGTCAGTGAGTCTCAGTGTCCTTGAAGCAAAGGTTTATCATTCTGGGTGCAGACTGCACCAATTCGTGCTGAGAGACGTATGCTGGTATAAGTATGGGTGCTCGAACGTCAAAGTATTGTAGCATCAGTGGGGCTGCGTGTGCCTGTTTGAGTCTGTTGAAGATCGCTGAGTGGTGCTCGTTTGCATCCTGGTGGAGGAGTTGACAAAGAAGCCCAGTGACATCACTGTAATACAGAAAGGTAATTTGTCACGTGAACGTAGCATTGTAAAGCGCCCTTGTCCACAGGGTTGACCATCTATCATATAGCCCTTGTCTTGCCTGGATCAGGCTTTACAGCATCAGCTGTAAGTAAATGGACAATGTAAGGAACCTGGTTGACCCTGAATCTGCATTTCACAGGGTTAATCTTCAGCTGTGAGGTCCTGATTCTGCCAAGGATGAGGTTGAAGATGAGCATCATGTTCTTGTATAGTACAGCTCCAAACCAGGATGTCACTGACAATGATTTCACAGGGTTGGCCTGCGAAGAGTTGCTTCATGCACGGCTGGAAAACCTCACTGCCTATGGAGATCTCATGGGGCATATGGAGGAAATTGTATTTGCCCACCGGAGACATGAATGTGGTTAGTTTAAAGGATTGTTCATATAATCGGATCTGCCAGAACCCAAGTTTCACATCAAGAATACCTTGGGCATTTGTGAATTGCGCTTTCACGTATCTGATCGTCAGTCCAGAAGTAAAACACTCGAACACGTCAGTAACGAATATTCGTTTATTTACGGCCGGGACAAATCTCTAAGCAGTCGGGTAACCACCTTCGAGAAGTGCCAAAATCCCAGAATAAGGACGGTATTTTTATACATCTTACAGCTTAGGGGTGGTCCCCTTAAATTCCTAGATACACCTATGATTTGGCAAGGATCCAGAACATGTACATATATGGAATTATTCTTCGAGGTCGGGAGGTTATTTTTGACATAATCATTAGCACAAGTCACTATCAATATTAATACAAAGGTTTTTGTATCCCATGGCCATCTGGCTTATCTCATTCCAAGGCCCTTCCTTTTACATTTCAATGTTTATTTGTTCCAACTGGTCAAACAAGCTTAATTACGTTATCTCTGCAATAAAGTAACGTTTCCCATTCATTCCATTCTTTGACTTTTTGACCTCTCTGCTTTCACAGATGCGGGTCAGAACATTAATTAGTACCAATGCCACACTCCCTATATTCCATCCCATAACCTTCTGACATCTTTGCTTTCACAGATGCCGGTCAGACACACTCCCTTTATTTCATCCCTTGACCTGTTGACATCTCTTTCACAGAGCTTTTCAGAACTGTTATATTAACCCTATCAGCGAAGTTCCAAATGAAATCCACTTCTACATTCCCCCCTTTGATCATTCCTTGATCACATAACACTCAGGATACTTTAGATGGAAATGAGAGCGAGGCGGAGGTACTCCTCCTCTACTAGGCTCCGGCAGGATGCCACTTCCTCATATAGGTCAGGGGTAGGTGGAACCAGTGTTTCTTTTTCGTCTAGGGCGGATCTCTGAAGCATCTGTGGTAATGCAGTGGCACCCAAACGGTTGCATAGGCATTTCACACCTGTAGCTATGATACAGAGCAACAAACAGATGGTAACGAAGATAATGAGCCCATGGAATAGGTAAGTGGCCCAAGAATTGGACCACATCCAGCTCCACCAGTCAGCCTGACCGGCGAGTCGCAAGCGCTGTACTCCATCTCTGATATGGGTTACCAGACGCGTGATATTCTCTGAACTGTCTGGAATATAACCCATGCAGCCGTCTGTTCGATCGAGAAAGGAACAGATATCAAGGGAACGCCTCCATGGGCATGGGTCGGGACCTGTGTACATACCCAGCAAGAGGAGACACCCACTTTCTTAGCATAGACATAGGACATAAACAGAAATGAATTCGCCGTTACATGGTGCGTTGCCCGCTTCCTTCTGGAAGGCGAGTAGGGGTGAGTAGTCCTTGATGGTAAAATTTGTACCCTGTCCTTATCAATGCACCGGTGGTTCCACCTGCATGTGCGGCGATCGTACATTAGAACCATGTACGTAATCCGGAATCGGCGCTTCTGGTCGTCGGGAGGAACGGTGGTTGGGCAGGTTTTGATAGCGGTGGTGATCCATCGGAGATCTGTCGTTGTTCCACATCGTGGGGTCCCTTCCCGGCACATGGGTGGGTGTCGGCTTCTGTACAGGCATCTCCTTCCTTCGGATGCAGCGAGAGAGAGCAGGGTGGCGAGTATTGTGACGGCGAAGAGGGGCCTCATCCTGGTACTCGTGTTCCTAGGACTTAAAGGAAAAGTTTAGAACATCATGGATACTTAATTAACTTACAATGGTGCATATGTACCCATGCGTTCCGGCCCTCCACTTTTACTGCAGTGGGGGTAGTGAGTAGAACCTGTAGGGGACCCTCCCATCGAGGTTCCAAACCTTTACGTGTCCAATTTCGAATTAGGACATAATCCCCAGGGTTGATGGAGACGTCATGAGTAATGGATGGGACTTCTTCCTGGGTGGCACGAACTCGGGAGTGTAATCCTTTCAAAATTCTAGTTAGTGTTAATATATAATTAGCCATCTCGGTAGTCATGTAATGGAATTGAACATTCCGTGGAACACTGCTGTCCCAAGGCGTTCGAAAGGGTCTGCCATATAGTATTTCCGCTGGGCTTAGGCGAGTTTTTCCTGCGGGGGTGGCACGTAGCTGGAAGAGTGCTAAAGGCAGGTGTTTGAGCCAAGTGGCCCCAGTGTCTGCTTGTAGTTTAGCGAGTTTAGTCTTTAGAGTTTGATTAGCCCTTTCCACCACTCCAGCGGCTTGTGGTCTGTAGGCACAATGAAACTGTTGCTTTATTCCAAGCAGAGCACAGAATTCCTTATTGATTTGACCTATGAAGTGGGGACCATTGTCAGAGCTCAGCCGGGCTGGAATTCCAAATCGCGGAACAATTTCTCGCATTAACACCTTAACTACTGTCGAGGCCTTGTTATCCGTAGTCGGGTAGGCCTCGATCCATTTGCTAAAAGTGTCCACAATGACTAACACATATTTATAGCATTGACATCTTTCCAACTCAATGTAATCCATTTGTAGGGTCTCAAATGGACCCTCAGGTAAGGGGGTTGTGCCAGGATCACAGGGGACGGCCTTACCGGGGTTGTGCTGTTGACAGATTAGGCACCGACTGCTAATTTGTTGGGCCATTTCTTGCAGTCGTGGGTGCCACCAGCTTTTTAACAATATGTCCCCTGTGGCACGAGCTCCACAGTGAGTTGCAAAGTGTACACATTCGGTCACCCAGGCTGCTAATGCATCGGTCATACATGTTTGTCCTACCGGGGTGACCCACAGCTTATTTTCGATATCATATATACATCCTAAGTTTTTCCACATATTTACAGCAGTTGCAGGAGCGTCCTCCTGCATTTGGATTATGTCAGCAATGGTTGGCATAGGTTTTTCAGAGGGGGACTTTCCCGAGGGGGTTTTAGTCTGCCTCATCATTCTAGGCACCATTAGTTTGCCAGATTTAGAAATTTCTTTTGCCTTCTCGTCCGCTCTCCTGTTGCCCGTTTCCACCAGTCCTGTGCCTTTTGTATGCGCTGCGCATTTTATCACCGCTATCTTGTCTGGGAGCATAAGGGCCTGCAATAACTGGGTTACTAACTGCTGGTGTGAGATGGGTGTACCAGCGGAGGTTAGAAATCCTCTGTTTTTCCATCACCGTCTTGATCGATGATTGCATAGCCAGATTGTCTATCCCCCCTTTCGCCGACGGAAGAACTTCCATCGGTGAAAAAGGAACAATCTGCACTTGGGAGGGGTATATCGGAGAGGTCGTCTCGAACCGAGGAGACTTCCTGCAACAGTTGCAGACAGTCATGAGTTGGGTCGAGCATGTCTGTGGGAGGATGCGTCAAAAAGTTAGCAGGGTTGATAGTGGTGCAGTGGGCAAACTGGACCTTCGGGTTATTAAGGAGAGCAATCTCATATTTGTTCTGACGAGCCATCGTGAGATGCTGAGTCTGTAGCTGTCCCAAAAGGGCCGTAACAGAATGGGAACTATAGACAGTGATATCTTGTTGGAGGGTAATATTAGCAGCCGATTGCAGGCTGTTGTAGATAGCTGCAAGAATTTGGGTACAGATAGGATAGCCAAGGGCCACCGGATCGAGTTTAGAGGAGTAGTATGCAACCGGGCGACAGCGGTCGCCGTGGCGTTGGGTCAGGACAGCTGTGGCGCAGTCGGCAAGGACTGTGCAATAGAGCTGAAAAGGGCGATCAAATAAGGGTCGACCAAGGGCAGGGGCCTGGAGGAGTGCCTCCTTGAGGCGGTTCTGCTAGTGACTGTTTGTGATCAGCGGGCACTAGGGCCCTGCGGAGCCATGCAGTGTCAATTTCAACGCAGCAGTTTCGAAACTGCCCAGCACAAATTCTTTATCTGTTTATTCTGAGACCATGGTAGTTCTGAACATACTGAGTTACTCATAATACTGATCACATTCCAGGGGCGGTGGCGGAGGTGGCTGTGGGGGCTGTGGAGGCTGTGGGGGCTGTGGGGGCTGTGGAGGCTGTGGGGGCTGTGGGGGCTGTGGAGGCTGTGGAGGCTGTGGGGGCTTCTGACGTCCCCCGCAATTGAACAGATGTTCCTCATCCCCATCGTCCCCCTCCTCCCAACCTTGCTTCGCATTGCTGACCGGCGCCGGGGTAGGATTAGCATTCTTACGTTTCTTATATTCTTTACATTCCCTTTTTAAGACCGCTACTGTTTTAACAATTCCCCCTTTGGTGAGGCCAATACCCAATTTTGAGGCATTTGCCTGCCAGCTAGCCAGTATAGATGCATCTTTCATTAACTGACAGTATTCCCTCCACAAGGCAATTAATTTCTTTGCGGTGGGTTCTTGATAATACAGAAAAATGTGTCATTTGAAACATGAAAGTCTGGCAATATCTGGTTTGAGAGGGTACAGGGAAAGATCCCACAAAAGGTTAATAGCAGCTGCAAAGAGCAGGGTTATAAAATGCAGATTCTTGCTCACAAGCAGGTTTCAGCAGAAACAATGGCTCACACCTTCATGGAATGTAACTATCTCAGAAAGCATCTGAAAAAGCATGGATGAGAGTTTCAATTGCATTAAGTGACGAATGTTTAAAACAGGCAAGTCTTTCAAGTCACAACCAAGTTAAATTTTAGCATACAGCTAAGAGCAAAGTTTCACACCTTAATTGAAATAAACTCTCTTAGTAAACAGCTGGAAAGAATGGAAGATGCTCAGTCGAATTTAGTGTCAATTTCAGGGGTAAAATTCTACGAACATCAAGTTAATTAAAAGAAAATTGGAGATGACCTGGCTACGAGAAACATCATTTTAGTCAAAATCAAAGGCAAAGTTATGAACTGGGGACAATTGGAAAATTAAACGATTTGAAATCACAGAAATAAAAGTTAACTATTGAAACAAAAGCATTTTTTAAATCAAATCTGAGAGGAGACGATATGCCTGAAATGAATAACAAGTTGTAGTAAGATGTTTACATCAAAGATACTTGTAAACTATCAAAGTGAAACAAGCCCATATACAATACAGTCGTTAAAACTTAATAACTCTTCGAAAGAGAATATAAACCCAGGGAGCAGAAGCAGCAGCACTCTGCAACAGCAACAGGAGAGAGAGAGAGAGAGAGAGAGAGAGAGACGCAGCCTGCTGGAGAAAGACAAGGAAAGCAGCCGAGTTTAAACAGCTAATACAACTCAAGAAGACCAGATTTTAAGTGGTTATTAGCTTACTTCACTTCCTTAATAACACAGGACCCAGGATACCAATGCTATTAAGGGGTAAGTAGGTAAAATTCTTCGGTGAAGGTATGGGTTATACCGGGGGATAGGCTCCGAGAACCCCGCCCGTAACTTCCAGAGAACGCTGCCTGGAATCACGGCGGCTCCTCAGGCTGCCCCTAGCAGTCCTGGCAACCCCGCCCGTAACTCCAGCGAACGCTGCCTGGAATCACGGCGGCAGTCCCAGGCTGCCCCTAGCCCGTTAACCGTCCCCTAGCAATCCTGAGAACCCCGCCCGTAACTCCAGCGAACGCTGCGTGGAATCACGGCGGCTCCTCAGGCTGCCCCTAGCAGTCCTGGCAACCCCGCCCGTAACTCCAGCGAACGCTGCCTGGAATCACGGCGGCAGTCCCAGGCTGCCCCTAGCCCGTTAACCGTCCCCTAGCAATCCTGAGAACCCCGCCTGTAACTCCAGCGAAAGCTGCCTGGAATCACGGCGGCTCCTCAGGCTGCCCCTAGCAGTCCTGGCAACCCCGCCCGTAACTCCAGCGAACGCTGCCTGGAATCACGGCGGCAGTCCCAGGCTGCCCACAGCCCGTTAACCGTCCCCTAGCAATCCTGAGAACCCCGCCCGTAACTCCAGCGAACGCTGCCTGGAATCACGGCGGCTCCTCAGGCTGCCCCTAGCAGTCCTGGCAACCCCGCCCGTAACTCCAGCGAACGCTGCCTGGAATCACGGCGGCAGTCCCAGGCTGCCCCTAGAGACGATAACCACAGGGTTCACTCACTTACCCTCTTTAAAACGGGTTCGCTGGACTGACCTGGATCTCGCAGAGGCTTCTCGACAAACCAACGGCAAGGCTGAGCAACGATCAAACTAGTAGTAGGCGAATACCAAGGTGGAAAAGAAATTTTTACTCACGTTGGGGGCCAAATTCGTCCTCTACTTTGAACGAGCTCAGTCAATTACGCCGGTTAGTTGCGCAGACCCCTCTGGAGATCCCCGTACGGGCCACCAAATGTGAATTGCGCTTTCACGTATCTGATCGTCAGTCCAGAAGTAAAACACTCGAACACGTCAGTAACGAATATTCGTTTATTTACGGCCGGGACAAATCTCTAAGCAGTCGGGTAACCACCTTCGAGAAGTGCCAAAATCCCAGAATAAGGACGGTATTTTTATACATCTTACAGCTTAGGGGTGGTCCCCTTAAATTCCTAGATACACCTATGATTTGGCAAGGATCCAGAACATGTACATATATGGAATTATTCTTCGAGGTCGGGAGGTTATTTTTGACATAATCATTAGCACAAGTCACTATCAATATTAATACAAAGGTTTTTGTATCCCATGGCCATCTGGCTTATCTCATTCCAAGGCCCTTCCTTTTACATTTCAATGTTTATTTGTTCCAACTGGTCAAACAAGCTTAATTACGTTATCTCTGCAATAAAGTAACGTTTCCCATTCATTCCATTCTTTGACTTTTTGACCTCTCTGCTTTCACAGATGCGGGTCAGAACATTAATTAGTACCAATGCCACACTCCCTATATTCCATCCCATAACCTTCTGACATCTTTGCTTTCACAGATGCCGGTCAGACACACTCCCTTTATTTCATCCCTTGACCTGTTGACATCTCTTTCACAGAGCTTTTCAGAACTGTTATATTAACCCTATCAGCGAAGTTCCAAATGAAATCCACTTCTACACATTTAGCATGTCAGCTATCACTTGTTCCATTATCTTCAGAAGGTGATGTAGTCTGAGCAGTGCTTTGTTCAAGTGCACTGGGTCAATACATATCCTGACTGCGCTGTCTTTCTTTACTGTGGCCACCATTGCTGAAACCCATTCCAGGGCCTTGTCTATCAGAGTTATGACATCCAGTGTTGTCATCTGATGTCACAGTTGAAGAGGTCTCTATATGTTGTCATCTTTGGAGCTTGGAGGTGTAGAGCATGCATTGCTGGACCAAATTGAATGAGCCCCAAAGCAATGCTGTCCCAAAGCCCTAGTAGTGGTTTTACGTTCTGGTCAATCATATGGAACTTGAAATTTCCCGTGTGCAGTGCGGGGTTGCTACACCTTCAGTATGGAGTGTCTGTCCGCTGTAAGCCACAAAGTTAGTCTGGATGCTGGGATCTGATGCTGCATATGGGTCTACGTTTTCTGACCTTTGGCTGGATAGTACATTATCCTTCACTCCAGTGTCAATCTTGGCTTTAAGTCTGGCATTACTGTGAATTACGTTGAGAGTGGTTAAGATTTCACCCTTTCCTGTGATGTTGTCAACATTGTCGTAATAGTTTAATTGGAGGCTCTGTAGCTTCACTTCTTTGGTTGAACTCCAATTCATTCACCTTATTGGTGCTGCTATCTCCTGGAGGGTCGAACAATTGCCATGTTGCTGATGGTTTGTAGCATTTAGCAAAGTGGTTCCATTTCCTGCATTTTATTGCATCATTTACCATCTGCAAACCAAGCGGTTCTGTTCGGTGGGTGCTGGTCGTTGCAGTTGGAGCACGACACCCCCTGTACTGCGAATACTTTCGTTTCCTGCTTCATTTCTCAGCTTGTTCGTTTAACATCCAGATATTGATGGATGCTTCCAATTATTGTCGAAAAGTCAGCGGCTGCCGATACTGAGAGAGAAAATTGCTCACTTACCTGCCCTTAGAAAGCGAGACGAACCTTCCTGCTCCAGCGGCAACCTTGGGCCTCCAGCACAGCAGTCTGCATAGCTCCAGCGCAGCACAGGTTCGAGGTAGCCATGCCCCTTATGATGCAGCAGCTATGGGAACGCCCATTGAGGACAGGCATTTAAGCTGCAGATTCATATTGAAGACAACAGGCAACCATTAGACAAATGCTTTAAAGGTATGTAGAAGTTTTAAAAAAGTTTTGTTTTGCTGTTACTTTTATTTGGACTTTGCTGTTATTGGTTATTTTAAAGTAATTTTTATTTTTTTATGATTAAAGGTGATTATTATTTATAATTATATAAATTATTATTTATGAAGTTTTGTTATTTGTTTTAAATCTGTGAAACTATTTAAATCTTCACAATATTATTATATAACTTTACATTTGGCATGCTTAAAAATGTTTGTATTGTTACAACATCTTGGGTGAGTGTGCTGTTAGTTTGAGACCCACAGACCCCGAGTCTCAACATAAGTGAATTAACCAATAATTTTCCTGAGATCTTTAACCCATGACTTCTCCAATGAGTTACAGGCACTGGATTTATAAGTAAAACTGTTTATTTATAACAAGAGTAAAAGATGAATATATAATGTTAAGAGCGGAACAATGTCTACTAGTCGACCTATTCCCCAAACCTCTTCCCACTCAATCCCCCAGACACACACAAGACAAACATACGATAGGGGCAGAGAAAGGATTAAAAATAAAAGGGATTACAGGTATGAGAGATTTGAGGATCTTCACTGCTGGTCTTTGTAGGTGGTGATCCCTTCAGAATGCGAGGTGTTGAACTGTCAATTGGTTTGGATCTTCAAGCTGGTCCACTCAGGCCAGACTCTCAGGCTGTGGGATCCCCTCTGGGTACACATGTTAACTTGTGTTGGGCTGAGCCTTACCATTGGAAGATGCACTTCAGGCCTGCTCAGTTTCTGATATGTGGTCAGCTTCAGCAGACTCACCAACAGCTTGTCTCAGTTAAACAGCATATCGGAGCATCAGTTTTCACGAGACCTTTGAGTTGTCTGGTACTTTTAATGGGAGACGAATCCCAAAAGTTCTGCTTCCCGAGCTCTGTCTTCAGGCTTTGAATACTCACTAACTGCTCTGTGTGCCTGAAGGAAGTTCCAGCTAAGATTTGAGAGAGAATTCCCCTGTACTGGGAGAGAGACTCAAAAGGATTCTGCTGAGCTCTGCAAGTCCCAAACAAAACTGAAACCAAATACACAGAGAAAGACCAGCAGGACATTCCAGAAGAACCCGGACCAATCCACATTGAGAATCTGCAATACCCTGGGAAATGAACGTAAATGATTGGCTGTCAGTCAAGTCTCTCAAGACGTGTCACCTCTGATGTCAGTATATCCTACTACTGCTTTTTTTTAAACTAAAGGTTTAAGCCCCAGCAATGCCCAAGTGCAGGAATTATAACAACCAAAGAACAGAAATTAAATCGGAGAGTCCAATGAGGATTCACAGCAGGGCTCCTTACAGTATGTTTTAATTTAGATTATGGTGTGGCAGGGGCTTCACCAGTAGTTATTCAATGTAGAGTTCTTTACTCCCCAACTGACCAGACGACACTCAGAGTTAGAGCTTCAGCACATGGACTTCTTTATTCAAGCCAAAGCAGGGGAGTTAAGCTGCCACTAGATGGCTTGCCAGCTCCCCGAGCACAGAAAATACAGGTCAATTATACTTTTCTCTGTTATCTCAAGTAATTAACATACACCAATCAAAAGAATACATTTATTTAGAAATTATTTATGCTCATTCACAACTAACAATTAGGATCACATGATGCATTACATATGCATATAATTACCAATCATAATAAAAACACGTACATATTATTAAGGGCAGCACGGTAGCATTGTGGATAGCGCAATTGCTTCACAGCTCCAGGGTCCCAGGTTCGATTCCGGCTTGGGTCACTGTCTGTGCGCAGTCTGCACATCCTCCCCGTGTGTGCGTGGGTTTCCTCCGGGTGCTCCGGTTTCCTCCCACAGTCCAAAGATGTGCAGGTTAGGTGGATTGGCCATGGTAAATTGCCCTGAGTGTCCAAAATTGCCCTTAGTGTTGGGTGGGGTTACTGGGTTATGGCGATGTTGGGTGGAGGTGTTGACCTTGGGTAGGGTGCTCTTTCCAAGAGCCGGTGCAGACTCGATGGGCCAAATGGCCTCCTTCTGCACTGTAAATTCTACCTATTATATCGCTAAGCCTGTCTGTAGATGTCTGTACTTTTAAAATTATTACTAGACATACACAAGATTAAAAATAGGCATTAACTCATTGTCCCTTACTCTGCTCCCTTTGTCTTGTGTTTGTAAGGTTCACAGGAGCATGATCAATTGAATGTATGTGTGCAAGCTGTGTGACCTTGAGACTTATTTATTGTTATTCGTTCATGGGACCTGGGCATCGCAGGCTGTGCCAGCATTTATTGCCCATCCCTAATTGCTCTTGTGGGGGGCAGTTAAGAGTCAACCACATTGTTATGGGTCTGGAGTCACATGTGGGCCAGACCAGATAAGGATGGCAGGTTTCCTTTCCGAAAGGACATTAGTGAGCCTGATGGGTTTTTACCTCAATCGACAATGGTTTCATGATCATCATTAGTCTTTTCAATTTACAAGAGAGTTTTTTGTTACTCTGCTCCTGGAATGCTTGGCTGCTCTTTCTGCAGACCAAGATTAACTGTGATAAAGAGAAAGTAAAAGGCCCTTTCCTCCAGACCCTAGAAATCTTAGGGGAGAACTATGTCCCGGAATTCCAGAAGAGGGGATTAGCTACTAGCTATGTCCATCAAAATGACATCATGAGCTATGCCACAGAGCACACTGCTTCAAAGTATGTACCTGTGCCAGTTCAAATAGCAGCCTGTAGTGGGGTTGGGGGGGGGGTCAGTTCAAAACCAAAGTGGTTTTAAAAACAGCCAGTAGGACAGGCATTAAAAGGAAACCAGGCTCAGACAAGGATTTTAAAAAGCTTCCTTACAAAATGGTTTAACAAACTTTAATGCTTTAGTTGACGTAAATTCTCATGGTGAGAACTTCAGTTTCACTCAGTGAGGTTGAGCGGTTTGGGCAGGGATTTGTGGAATGTATGCGACTGCTGTGTTGAGTGTGCAGACAAACCGGGTGAGCTCGGATTATTTCAGGCATCATCGGGGGACGAGGCAGGGATGTCCATTCTCCTTATTGCTCTTTGCCTTGGGCCTCACGGTAGCATGGTGGTTAGCATCAATGCTTCACAGCTCCAGGGTCCCAGGTTCGATTCCCGGCTGGGTCACTGTCTGTGTGGAGTCTGCACATCCTCCCCGTGTGTGCGTGGGTTTCCTCCGGGTGTTCTGGTTTCCTCCCACAGTCCAAAGATGTGCGGGTTAGGTGGATTGGCCATGCTAAATTGCCCGTAGTGTAAGGTTAATGGGGGGATTGTTGGGTTACGGGTATACGGGTTACGTGGGTTTAAAGTAGGGTGATCATTGTTCGGCACAACATCGAGGGCCGAAGGGCCTGTTCTGTGCTGTACTGTTCTATGTTCTATGTTCTATGTTATTGAGCCACTGGTGATGCCGTTGAGAGCACCGAGGGACTGGCAGGGGATAGTATGGGGGGGGGGGGGTTGGAACATAGGGTCTCGCTTTATGCGAACGATTTGTTACAGTATATTTCAGATCCGCTGGGAGATATTGAGGGGATTATGGGTTATGGGGATCTGAGGGGAATTTGGCCGGTTTTTGGGTATGAATTGCACATGGGGAAGAGTGAGGTCTTTCTGATCCAGGTGAGGGGGTGGGAGAAGAGATTGGGGGAGATGCCATTTGAAAATGAATGAAAAAATGAAAATCGCTTATGGGGGGGGGGGGGGGGGGGGTTCGGGGATGGCAGCTGGCGTGGATCGAACGGTTAGGGATTTGTTTATCGGCGGTGGCTTTCCGTGCTTGAAAGAGTTGGAGGAGGAGTTTCAGCTGTCCGGTCGGTATGGGTTCTGTTATTTGCAGGTGAGGGACTTTGTGCAGAGGCAGGTATCAACCTTTCCCCACCTGCCGCCCCAGGGGTGACAGGTTAAGGTAATGTCGAATTGGAGTGTGGGAGGGGAATGTATCGGAAATTTATAAGGAGCTGATGGACTTGCAGGGAGCCCCGATAGAGGAGGTGAAGCGGAAGTAGGAGGAAGATCTGGGTAGGGGGCTGGAGGCTGGCTTGTGGGAGGATGCCCTGAGGAGAGTTAATGCATCCTCGTTGTGCGCCAGGCTTAGCCGTATACAGTTTAAGGTGGTCGACAGGGCACATATGACTGTGGCCTGAATGAGCAGGTTTTTTTGAGTGGGTGGATGATAGGTGTGGGTGATGTGCACGAACCATGCACATCATGGGAGATCCCACGAACCATGTCCACGTGTTCTGGGCATTTCCAAAGCATGGGAGATTCTGGCAGGGATTTGCTGACGTTATGTTGGAGGTACTGAAAGGAAGGGTGGTTCCGAGTCCACAGGGGGTGATTCTGGGTGTGTCAGAAGACCTGGGTGTGGGAGTCCAGGGGGCGAGAGAGGCCGATGTCTTGGCCTTTGCCTCCCCAGTAGCCCGGAGACGGATGTTGCGAGAATGGAGGGACTCGAACACCCAAAGTCGGGGGTGTGGGTGAGTCACCTGGTGGGGTTTCTCAGGCTAGAGAAAATTAAGTTCGCCCTGAGGGATTCGGTGAAGGGTTTGCTCGGAGGTGTCAGCCATTTATCGACTTTTCTGGGAAAAATTAAGCTGTCAGTGAGGGGGGAGGGGGGGAGGGTTTAAAAAAGCAGATGCAGAATGAGCCGGACAAGGTGGGGTGGGTTGGCGGGGATTTTTAATTGGGCTGCTGGTCATGTTAGCTGGTTTAGGGGGGTGTTGTTGTCCACTGTATTAAAATTTATACTATAAATGCCTCAATAAAATATTTTTCAAAAAGAAAATTATTCGTCCTCACACTCGCCCTTGGTGCAACATACAGCAACTGCACCCATGGCCCAAGCCTTCCCAAATCCTCGAACAAGTACCGACACTCCACCCGATCAAATGCCTTCTCTGCATTGATGGATACCACCACCTCAAGTACCAGAGCCCCCGATGCATTCATCACTACATTCAATAGCCATCTTGTTTAGCACAGTACCGGCCTCCCCGAACAGGCGCAAGAATGTGACGACTAGGGGCTTTTCACAGTAACTTCATTGAAGCTTACTTGTGACAATAAACGATTATTATTATTATTATTACTTGCAAGCTGCCTGTTTGATCATCTGCAACCACCCCCGGGACACAATCCTCCACTCCAACAACTTAGTCAATACCTTTATATTCATGTTCAATAGTGACATGGGCCTATACAACCCACATTTCACTGTGTCTTTCCCCATTTTCGGGATTAGCATGATTACTGCCTGCGGCATCATCTTCGGTAGCTCCCCCTTCTCCAGCCCTTCATTGAACGCGCCAACAGATGTGGTGCCAGGTCTGTCACAAATTCCTTATAAAATTCCGCCAGGTACCCATCCAGACCTGGAGCCTTCCCCGACTTCATACCCCTGATATTAACCCACAAACCCAGGGGCTCCTCCAATGCCTGCCTCTTTGCTTCTTCCTCCTGGGGAAATTCCAGCTCGTCCAGTAAACCCCCTCCTTTCTCCCCGGGTCTGCCTCATAAAGTCCCTAAATGCCTCGCTTATCTTCCCCAGCGACAACACCACATCCCCAGCCCTAGTCTGTATTTGCAATATTTCCCTGGATGCGGCCTGCTTCCGCAGCTGGTGCGGCAGCATGCTGCTCGCTTTCTCCCCATACTCATAATGCACCCCTCTTGCCCTACGCAGTTGCACTACCACCCTCCCTGTTGTCAGCCTGTCAAAATGCCCCTGCAACGTTTTCCTCCTCGCCAATCCCTCTGCGGTGGGCACCCTCGAATACTCCCTATCCACTTCCACTATCCCCTATATTCACTATATTCCCTTCCCCTGGGTTCTGAAAGCGCCATGGATCCACTATACCCATCCTCTCCATAAACCCACCCAGGTCTCTTTCCATTCATACCCTACCCATTGACCTGGGGCTCTACCTATCCACCCTCGGCTCTAGGACATAGTTAAAATCTCCTCCCATGATCAACTAGTGCGTGGCCAAATCCAGGATCGCTGACAGAAACCCCTTCATAAAACCCACATCATCCCAATTTGGCACATACACATTTACCAACACCATCGGTGCCCCTTCCAATACCCCACTCAATTATATATCTCCCACCCGCATCTCTCACCTTCTTCGCACACCCATTTTTATGCTCATTAAAATCGGCACTCCCCTCAATTTTGAAACAAACCTTGAGTGGAAACCTTACCAGACACACCCCTTCCTTAACCTAACCTGGTCCTTCACATGGAGGTGCGTCTCCTGCAGAAAGACCAACCTCGCTTTCAAGCTCCTGAGGTGAGCGAACAGCTGCGACCTTTTAACCGGTCTATTCAGTCCGGACATTCAACGTTACCAGCCTTACTGCAAGCTTACGTATTCAATCCCCTCTACCATCTTCCCCATTTAACTCTTGCCCCCTTAATTCCACACTGTACCTATCCCATCCCTGTTGGCCCCCTTCTTCACCCCTGACCATGTCATCTCTCACCTCTTCGACAACCTCTCCCGCCCTTCCCCCTCCCCCTTTCCCCCCCCCCCCCCCCCCCCAATGCTGCCAAATGCTGCTGGTTCAACAGAAATGTACTGTTTCTGCTCCTGAAAGGGTCTCCCTCACTCCAAAAGTCTCTATACAATAAAGCCAATCATCTGTTTGTTAACTTTATTTATAAGTAGCATTTGAACTGTTTTGGGTTTCTTAATTGGTGTTAGTAGCAGGTATAGATAGTAAGTTAAAGTTTTCCCTTGTGCTTAAGAACTGTTCAACTGATAATTGTAAAGCTATTCTTTTATTTTAATTAGGTTAATTCTGTGTTTAAATGAAAGTTTGTTTAAACATAAAAGTTATCTATTGGTCCTGGGGTGAAGTATTCTTTCCTCACAGTTTTCCATCTTTTTGAAAAATTGTTTGGGGTTGTTGTCCAGTATTCTAACAAATGTTGATGTCTGGACTGTTATCGTAACAAAATTGGAGCTCGTCCAGGATTAAACAGTGTAATTCTTTGGTTTGGGATTATTGAATTTAAAGACAGCGTGTGTGGAGAACTGATGCTTTATTTCATGTGTTGATACACTTGTCAGTTTAAATAGGGAGTGATTTGTGAAATGGTTCTTTCAGTGGATAGAGTTTGCAGGATGTGGAAGAGGTCACTCTGGTTAGTTTACAAAGGGTGGTTAAAACAAAGCTTTTGGATTTGTTGGTCAAGCTGCAGTTGACTTTATCTGAAGCGCTGAGAAAGCTGCATGTAATTCAAGCAATATTAAGTTGTATCGTAATAAGTTGATCTCCTCGTATTAAGTTGATCTTTTCTCTACACTATGACTGTAACATCACGTTCTGCAGTCTCTCCTTCCTTTCCTATTTATGGTATGCGTTGTCTGTATAGCAGCAATACTTTTCAATGTATACTAATACATGTGACAATAATCAAATCAATAGCTCGGCACTTAAATTTGTCAGAGACACAGTCTGAATTATCAGAATTAGCTCAAATTTAATTACAAATGAAACAATTTGAAATGCTGGAAAAAGAAAGGGTTTCTGGTAGAATTACAACAGACGGATTCAGAAATAAAACAGTTGTATCAGAAAACATACACCAAAGTAGAATTTGAATGTATACAGGAGTGTTATTACATTAGAAATAATGTATTGATGAGGAAGTGGTGAACTTTACATATTCAGGCAGATAAGAAATGGGCAGAAGTTCATCAAGTTGTATCACAAGTGGATTATAGAAAGGAGGTCATGTGGGTAGCTGATGAGGTTTCAGTAATGGATCATTTCGGAGTAAGGAAAGCTCAAGCAAAAATACAAAAGCACTTTTATTGGCCTGGACCGGTAAGGATGGAGTTGAACATGATAGGTAATAGGAAACCTCAAACGGTAATCAAACCAGCACCGTTAATACCCATTCCGGCATGAGAGGAATCCTTTACCAGGGTCCTCCTTGATTGCATGGGACCCCTTCCTCAGATGAAAAGTGGGAATCAGTATTTGTTGACGATAATAGATGTGTCTACTAGATTTCCGGAGGCCATTCCATTCAGAAATATTACAGCTAAGTGTGCCATAGTGGAGTTAACTAAATTGTTTTTACAAGATACATACTACCAAAACAAATCCAATCAGATCGGGGATCCAATTTTATGTCAAAGTTATTCAGGAAAGTTATGGATGGCTGAGGAGTAAAGCAATTTAAAACAACTGTGTACCATCCAGAATCACAGGGAGTGTTAGAAAGGTGGCATCCAAACTTTAAAGACCATGTTGAAGGCCTGTAATCAGGATTATCCAGAGGATTGGGATAAAGCAATTCCGCTTGTACTACTTGCAAATAGAGATGCACCTATGAGTCAACTAAATTTAGTCTGTTCAAATTGATTCTTGATTATGAGGTAAGAGGACCACATAAATTGACTGAGGATCAACTAGTGAGTCAGCGTTCTGGAACTACCTTGTTCTATGTGTCAAATATCAAGGAGAGATTAAATAGGGCTGTTGAGTTGGCTAGAAAGCATTTAAAATTGTCACACGATGTGATGAAAAAAGAAGCGGAAATCAAAAATTCATAATTTTGTTTTTTGGGGAGAAAGTATTATTCCCAGTGGTAGGTGAACAATTAAAAGCAAGATTTAGTGGGCTTTTTCAGATGGAAAGGAAAGTGAGTGCGGTGAATTATTTGATATGAATGCCAGCTAGAAGGGAAACTCATGGAATGTGTATTGTTAATACGCTCAAAGGGAACAAAACAAGGATGTGTTAATTTATAACTCAGAGAGGAGACATAAATCTAGACGATTCTGAATTTGTCATTCCTTGAATTAAATTGGACACTGAAGAAGTAATAAGAAAGTCGAAAAAATTACTGAGTTACCTTCTGGAAGAAAATCAAAGAGTCTGAAAGAGTTATTACAGTCACATAGAGGTTTATGTGGGAACAAAATTGGAAGTACAAAGATGCTTATACATGAGGTAGGAAATTCTATTCCAATTAATCAACATCCATATAGACTCAATCCACTAAAGTTGGCACAGGTACAAAAGAAGATTTAAAGTATGCTTAAGAATGCTATCATTGAAGTGCTTTCCGTGGTTGGAGCTCACCTTTTGTAATGGTATCAAGTCCAGATGGAATGCAGCGATTGTGTGTGGACTATGGGAAAGTCAATGCAGTTACAACGGAAAAGTTTCTCAGTGTGGTCGAGGGCAAAAACAGTCGGGTGTTTCCCGCCGGCCAACCAGGCAAGACCCTCACTGGTATCTAGTGTTAATTAGGGCACTTAGTGATGACCCACAGGCTTTATGTCAGAAGTAATTGTTCTACCAGCTAATTCACCTGGATCACACTCAGAAGGTCCCTGCTAATAGGGAGGAGGGAGGGAGCAGCTCCTAAACTGATCCCACAGAGCAAATCCCAGGCAGTACGCAGCCATGCCACTGCACAGACCAGCCCCCACTTTGATGATGTCGACCTGGCCCGATTGTTGGATGTGGTGGAGTTCAGACCCCCTGAGGGGTCAGAGGGTTAGCACAGGGCAGCCAGTGCCGCCTGGGGACAGTGGCAGCAGCCGTCAGCATGGAGAATGTAACAACCTACTGCCGTTAGAAGCAAACAACATCCACCAGGCCACACGGGTGAATTGGCCAACCCCCTCCCAATAGCTCCCAAGCCCCAATGGCCCTCCGCTTGGCACCGTACCACCCCCAGCACAATATCACGCCTGTGCCCCAGCACACCCCAGCACCCACCAGTCATCAACGTCGAGCTTGGCCTGCATCGCAGGGGTGAGTATCCGTTGGCCCCCATCCAGACCAGAGCTCTGAACAATTTAACAATGGCTTTCTCTGACTTCTATTGTTCTGTTTTGGCTGTAGTTTAACTCTTAATTGGCTTTGTTGGTTGTTAATGTGCAGCAATACATTAATGTACAAGTGAATTATGGCATGGGATTTAGCTTTCCAGAAGGCCTTGAACAAGGTGCTGCATAGGAGACAGTAAAATGTTAAGAGCCCATGGTGTTAAGGGTAAGATCCTGGCATGGATAGAGGATTGGCTGACTGGCTGAAGGAAGAGTGGGGATAAAGGGGTCTTTTTCAGGATGGCAGCCGATGACTAATGGTGTGCCTCAGGGGTTGGTGCTGGGACCACAACTTTTTACAATATACATTAATGATCTGGAAGAAGGAACTGAAGGCACTGTTGCTAATTTTGCAAAGATCTGTAGAGGGATAGGTAATATTGAGGAAGCAGGGGGGCTGCAGAAGGACTTGAACAGGCTAGGCGAGTGGGCAAAGAAGTGGCAGATGGAACACAATGTGGAAAAGTGTGAGGTTATGCACTTTGGAAGGAGGAATGAAGGCATAGACTATTTTCTGAATGGGGAAATGCTTCGGAAATCAGAAGCACAAAGGGACTTGGGAGTCCTTGTTCAAGATTCTCTTGAGGTTAACGTGCAGGTTCAGTTGGCAGTTAGGAAGGCAAATGCAATGTTAGCAATCATGTTGAGAGGGCTAAAATACAAGACTAGGGATGTACTTCTGGGGCTGTATCAGGCTCTGGTCAGATCCTATTTGGAGTAATGTGAGCAGGTTTAGGTTCCGTATGTAAGGATGTGTTGACCTTGGAAACGGTCCAGTGGCGGTTCACAATAATGATTCCTGGAATGAAGAGCTTGACGTATCAAGAACGGTTGAGGACTCTGGGTCATTACTCGGAGTTTAGAAGGATGAGAGGGGATCTTACTGAAACTTACAGGATACTGCAAGGCCTGGATAGAGTAGACTTGGAGAGGATGTTTCCACTTGTCGGAAAAATGAGAACTAGAGGACACAATCTCAGACTAAAGGGGCGATCCTTTAAAATAGAGATGAGGAGGAATTTCTTCAGCCAGAGGGTGGTGAATCTGTGGAACACTTTGCCGCAGAAGGCTGTGGAGCCCAATTCACTGAGTGTCTTTTAGACATAGAAAAATAGGTTTTTGATTAATAAGGGGAACAGGGGTTATGGGTAGAAGGCAGGAGTTGGGGACGAGAAAATATCAGCCATGATTGAATGGTGGAGCAGACTCGTTGGGCCGAGAGGCCTAATTCTGCTCCTATATCTTATGGTCTTCTGTCTCAATTGTGTTCATGGCTTTCTCCTGTTCTTATATGCTCTAACTTTTCTTACCTTTCCTGACCTGAGCAGGTAATTGAACCATTAGCAGCATTGAACCCAGAACTTGAGTGATTCTTCTCCTGCTCAAATCCTTTGCCATCTTTAGCCTTTATGTGGTAGCAATTTGCTTTTTCTATGGTTAGGAAATCAGGACCTTTCATCCAGCCCTTACAGCACTCAACAAGAGATTTGGAAATAACACCCTGAACCTGCCAAATTTCAGAAGAACTTCATTAGCAGTAAAGCATTTTGAGACATTAGTAAATTGTGAAAATCACTATGTAAGTGAAAGTCATTTTTTTCATGTATGACCGGAAGACGTAGGAGCAGAAGTAGGCCATTCTGGCCATAGAGTCAGCTCCACCATTCAATGAGACCATGACAGATATGGTATGATCACCTACATGTGATTGTTGGCGGTCAATCATCTCAGCTCCAGGACATCACTGCAGGAGTTCCTCAGCAATGTGTCCTAGGCTCAATTATCTTCAGCTGCTTTATGAGTGACCTTCCTCTCATCATAAAGTCAGAAGTGGGGATGTTCACTGATGTTACACAATGGGGAGGTGGTGGCGTAGTGGTATTGTCACTGGACTGTAATCCAAAGACCCAGGGCAATGCTCTGGTGACCTGGGTCAGTAGATAGTGAAATTCAATAACAATCTGGAATTAAAAGTCTTATGATGGCAGTGGGTTAGCCCTGCTGCCTCACGGCGCCGAGGTCCCAGGTTCGATCCCGGCCCTAGGTCACTGTCCGTGTGGAGTTTGCACATTTTCCCCGTGTTTGCGTGGGTTTCGCCCCCACAACCCAAAGATGTGCAGGTTAGGTGGATTGGCCATGCTAAATTGCCCCTTAATTGGCAAAAATTAATTGGGTACTCTAAATTTAAAAAAAAAAATCTTATGATGATTACTGTTGTAAAAATTAATCTAGACTCATAGTAATGTCGTTGACTCTAAAAATGTGTAATTCCCTTAATTTCCCTTTTTTTATTTTTGCCATTACATTTTTTATCCATGGATGATTTGTGGACATGTGTCTTTAAGCAGCCTGTTGTAGTGATCTGTACATCTGTACATACATTTGCACATACACCAGGGACTACAGACAGATGTAACAGCCACAGCATCACTAGAAGGCAGCATCAGAGACGGGTCCAGCCCAAGGGAGGATCCACAGCATCACTAGAGGGCAGCATCAGAGACGGGTCCAGCCCAAGGGAGGATCCGCCTCTTTCAGAAGCACAGGGCCAGTGAGCAGCAGCAGACAGAGACAGCTCAGCATAGGCAGTTTACCTTAGCTTCACTGGTCATACCCCTTGACTATTATATCCAGTTAAGCTCTGGAAACGGAACAAACCCATTGAATAAAGTATTTGTGTTAACTGGAAGTCTACAATCTTTATTCAGACTTAGAGAATAACATACCTGTATCTTTAATTCAAGCAGAAGGAAGCAGTGACCTGTACCTTTAATTCAAGCAAAGGATTTTGACAGCAGGAGAGATCACTGTGTCAGTCTGTGCTGGTTCAAACTGGAGCTGTGGACTGTCCGACACCAATGACAGAGATTGGCTGGGTCTCAGTTTGATTGAGTTGGCTGTGCTTTGCCCGGTAACAGATGGTGATTGGCTCTGATCTCATCGGAATGTTTTCAGGTTCACGAGGGTTCCAGTTTAGGTTCATCTTTGATCTTGGCAACCCCGGAAAGGACTGCTATCCTCTACTCTCTGTTTTTCTCCAGAAAGACTGTTTCTGAACTGGCAGAGAGACTGGATGAACCTATGTAGTGACAGTCCACAACTGACTAACTCTCTATCCTGACAAATAGAAGCCTGAATGTGAACTTCAAGCTGGAGGCCCAGTTTGATGAGAAATAAAGTGTCTCTCCAGAAACCCTGTTGCCTGTGCATACTGCATTTTCTGAACTCTGGGGTTCCTGAATGAATGACTCTGCAAAGAAGACCATTAACAGCTGTAAACCAGAGACTCTAATCAACAAACTTGCTGTGGACAAAAGTGTGCTAAAGAACCATCACCTGAAGCAAAGATTCTTACCTTTTGACTTTCATCCTTATTATTTTTTGTCCTTCTCCCCTCCTCTGTATTTGGCTGTCTTGTGTGTGCAGTGTTAAGATACTGCTATGAAGCCTTTTGTTTGTCCTATGTTCTCCGTTTTATCCCCGTCCTGCTGCCTGTCTTCTGATTAGCAGCTACAATGTTGCTACACTATCTGGGATTTCTGTTTAAACTACAGATTTTAGGCAGAGTTGGAACTGCCTATCGTGATGGACCAAGTAAAGACATCCCCTTTAAGTTATGGGCAGAACCAGTGATGCTGATTGGATAGACTTGGCAAGCAGCCAATCGGGAAATGTACAATTTGCTGGGGCCAGACAGAAAGTTCCAGAGGAAGGTGGATCTTGTGAAGAGTGCCATTTCTTTTGGCTGTGTTGTGAAGAGATCCAATATGAGACAGTTTTAAATCTCTCTCTCTCTCTGTCTGTTGATTTAAAGAGCATTCTACAGCCAGCAGTTAAAGTTGGTAGTAGGTATTAGCTTGTCGTTATCCAGTTCTATATACTGCATATTTATTAAAGTTCTTGTTGTAAATAAACAGTAATTGTTTTTAAACTTACAAACTTGGTGACTGTAATTATTGGGCAGCTGAGGGCCAAAGTCTTCGGGAATTTTTATAAGAATGATTGGTTAATTCACTTGTGCTGTAACTCCAGGCCGAGTGGGCTGGAATTGACCGCGCAGTTGCCTAAGGTGTCATAACAAATGCCCTCTGAAATCGCCGAGCTCAGTTCAATTGGGGTTGGGCAATAAATGTTGCCCCAGCCAAAGAAGCCCACATCTCCTGAATCAGTAAAAGCGATTCCTCAGAGACTGAACCAGTCAATGTCCAAATGCAGCAGGACCCACAATGTCCAGGCTTGGGCTGACAAGTGACAAGTAATATTCATGCCACATAAGTGCCAGGCAATGGCCATCACCAAGAGAACAGAATCTAATGCCAAAGAGATAATGCTGGAAAATCTCAGCAGGTCTGGCAGCATTTGTACGGAGAGGAAAGAGCTAACGTTTCGAGTCCAGATGACCCTTTGTTAAAGCTCAAAAAATAGAATCTAATGACCGTCTCTTGATATTCCATGGCATTTTGATCGCTATTTCCCGCACGATCAAAATCCTGGGTGTTACCATTAATCAGAAACTGAACTAGACTAGCCATATAAATACTATGGTTTCAAGAGCAGGACAGAGGCTAGGAATCCTGCAGTAGTTTCTCAACTTCTGAAGCCGTCCAAAGTCTGTCCACAATCTACAAGCACTGTGATAGAATACTTTCCACTTGCCTATGTGAGTGCAGCTCCAACAACACTCAAGAAGCTCAATGTCATCAAGGACAAGCAGCGCACTTGACTGGCACTCATCAACCAACCTAGATATGCACACCTTCCACAATTGATACTTCCAGAGATATGAGATGCATTTCTGGACAGAAGAAATGAAGATTGCGCATGAACAGCAAAGAGGCAAAGAACTACCAAGCTTAATGCTGATGCAGAAAATACAGCATTTCCAACTCACTGAAGGAATATGGAATCCAGCTGAGATAGGGAAAACCTGTCCTGAATCAAAACCTTCCAGGTACTCAAATCAGATAAATGATATAGAGACAGAATCGATGCCAAGTCAGGGAAGTTCCGAAACATGACATAGCAGGCAAGATGAACAAGGTTGGACAAGATCTAAACACAACCCTCCTACAGATACAGAGCATCCTGAGAATGATTAGTAATCTGAGTGTGATGGAATCCGCTCCACTTGCCTGGATGAATGCAGCTCAAACAATACTCAAGAAGCTCAAAACCATCCAGGACAAAGCAGCGCACCCTTTCCACAAGCATTCACTCCCTCCACCAGCGGTGCACAGTAGTAGCAGTGTGTGCCATTGACAAGATGCACTGCAGGAACTCACCAAGGCTCCTTAGGCAGCACCTGCCAAACTTACAAGTACCTTCATTCAGAAAGACAATTGTATCAGACGCATGGGAACACCACCATCTGGATGTTCCTCTCCAAGCCACTTAACAACCTCACTTGAGCTTATATCACCATTTCTTCACTGTCGCAAGGTCAAAATCCTGTAACTCGTTCCCTAAAAGCACTTTGGGTGTACCTACAGCAAATGGCCTGCCAGGTTTCAAGGAGGCAGCTCACCGCCATCTTTGCCATAGCAATAAGGTATGGGCAATATGGGCTAGCCAATGATGTTCGCATCCCATGAATTAATTTTTTAAATGTTTCAAAATCCCAAAATTAACTGTTCTAACTCCAAATTACTTTGAAATAAATGATAATAAAGACCTGGGCGGGATTCTCTGATCCCCCGCCGGGTCAGAGAATCGCCGGGGGCGGCGTGAATCCTGCCCAGCCGCTCCAACGCCAGCTGCCGAATTCTCCGCCGCTGGTATTCGGGTGGGGGCCAGGATCGCGTTGCGCCAGTCGGGGGCCGTTGCCAGTGGCCACCCCCTGGCAATTCTCCGGGCCCCGATGGGGTGAGCAGCCGCCCGTTTTCAGCCAGTCCCACCGACATGAAATGGACATGGTCCATATTGGTGGGACCTGACTTGTCGGCTGTCTAGTGGGGTCCTCGGGGGGGGGGGGGGGGGGGGGGGGGGGGGGGGGTGAGGGGGTGGGATCCTGCCCTGGGGGGGGGGGCCTTCACAGTGGCCTGGCCTGCGATCGGGGTCCACCGATCTGCGGGCGGGCCTGTGCGTGAGGGCACTCTTTCCCTCCGCGCCGGCCTCTGTAAGGCTCCTCCATGGCCTGCGCGGATGGTATACGGCAGAACACGCCGGCAGTCCTGCGCATGCGCCAACTCGCGCTGGCCCTTTGGCGCCAGTTGGCGCAGCACCAACCCCTCCGGTGCCGGCCTAGCCCCCGGAAGTGCGGAGGATTCTGCAACTTCCAGGCAGCCTGACGCCGGAGTGGTTCACGCCCCTCTTGGAGCCAAGTGTGGGAGAATCCCGCCCCTGACTTCAAAACACATGTTGGTTGATGGGCAAAAGCATCTGTTGCAACTTCAGTCAACATGGAGGAACAGCATGAGTCTCCATTAGGTAGTAATTGTTTGTAACACTCACATTGTAACAAATAATATGTTATTTCACTGAAAGAATGATTTTGGAACTCTGTGAGATTACAATTATTGTTGTGTTATTTTTTTCTGGGTGAAGAACTAAACATAAGTGATGTCACAACAAAACTGTGAAACATCAGTGCTGTTATTGTGATATCATAAATGGAAGACTGTTTCTGTTCTTAATTTCTAAATATAGTGGATAAAGCACCATCTGTAAAAGATCACAAAGGTTCAGACTGATGGAATGGTCAAGTTCCACACAAGCTGGTGCGTCCTGGTGTCTAGATGTTCCAGTGCTCATTCTTCATGTGCGAGACTAAGCAGGTGTGTCAGCAACTACCTTAACATGGGGATCATCACAAACAAATCTGAAGCTGCCTTCATCCAATATCTACAAAGGTACATTTCAATTTCAGCAAATCGTGAGGTGGAGCAGGCACTCTGGCCAATTCTCCCCTTCCCAAAACCCAGGAGAACTGAGCCTATTGATAATTCCCTAGTATTGATCAACAAATTCCCAACAAATTGTAAAATAGAATCTGGAATATCCAGGACTACATGGGTTATTATCAGAATGGGCTGGGCATTGAGTAACAAAACCGATGGAAGTAAACAATGAATTAATTTTTCAGTGTTTGTGCTTTGATCTGTAAACCAAATTGCACAACAGGTTTGGCTAATGTTTGCTGTTGTTTGGCCGAACAATATTTCTATCTTGACTATCGCGGTACAGAGTTGCCAGTCTAGCGACAATAACTCAGCATGTGAATCGCACCCAAGTGTTTTCTATAAAGGATTTGTGTCACTGGCCTATAAAATTACTGGGTGTTAGGTAACAACTCCACAGTGTTGTGTGGATAAGATGACATGCAAATAATACAACCTGATACCTAGGCCCATGGTGATCATATTTGGGTTTCTTGGCTACTTTAGTGACTGGGACTCCAACTGACCCTGAGAGCACTCTAAGCCACACAAGAATAATGCAACCTGATTTGTCAGCTGTTGGGTGACCTGTTCCAGCCCAGAGACATCCATATGACCGTGTGCTTCCTGACCTGGAGGGGATTATAACCTTATATGCCTATATATATAAACATGTTTTGTTGAAATCACATTGTTAGGTGTTTTCCCTACTTCTAATCTTGATTTCTGCATCTGTTTTAAAGCTTTGATTTTTATTCTGAAAGTTTGAATCTTTAGTGATGTTGGAGATGTCACCACTGGAGCTGGAAGCACTCCAAGTGAGGTGCATTGCAGCCCTAGCATGGCTAGGGAAACCAACATGGGAAAGGTATGCCAGTGGGCCTCCTTGGCGTGTAGCAGTAGCCTCCCAACTGATAATGCCATGATGTTACTCAGCTCAGCTAGCTGATATGCAAACTTGGATTGCACATGGATAATTTGCTTATCACTCACCAAAGAATATGGCATCAGTTGCAAGTGGGACCTGTTAGGAAAGCAAATGTAGTTTCAAAGGATTAATATTTATTTGTATTGCTAAACATTAGAAATACGGTATAGTTTTAATTTTTCTGTGCCTGGAATGGTAAAACCTACAGGGCGCGATTCTCCGCAAATGCGGCGAGTCGTAAAGGCTGCCGTGAAACTGGCCGTGTTTCACGGCAGCCTCCGCGTCCCCTCCCGGGATCCGATTCTCCCCCCCCGGGCGGGGCTAGCAGCGGGGCCCCGTGAAGCATGGCATCGCGGGCTTAGCGACCGTCGCTAAGTCCGCGCGCCAAGCGTCACGCCAGCTGACGTGCCCGATGACATCACCCGCGCATGCGCGGATTGGACGGCTCCAACCCGCGCATGCGCGGGGCCGTCATCTCCCTCGGCCGCCCCGCGGACTGATCCTGCGGGGCGGCGGAGGGAGAAAGAGTGCGTCCGTTACGGACGCACTGCCCGCGATCGGTGGGCACCGATTGTGGGCCCATGCCCCCCTTGGCACGGCCGTGGTACTGCCGTGCCAATCGGGGCCCTGGATGCCCAGAACTGGCATGTTGCGGCCGTTTTTACGACGGCAGCAAGCAGGTGTGTTTGCTGCCGTAAAAACGGCTGTAAAGGCCTGGGAACTTGGCCCATCGGCCTGGGGAGAATCGCTGTTCGCCGTAAAAAACGGCGAGCAGCGATTCGTGTCGTGGGGCGACCGTGGGGGCGGGGGGGAGGGAGAATAGCGGGAGGGCGTGAAAAATGTCGGGGACGCACTCCCGCTATTCTCCGACCCATCGTGGGCAGCGGAGAATCGCGCCCACGGTTAAATTAATGCTGGACAAAGCTATTTGTATGTGTGGGGTTGGTTCAGTTCCAACTGTGTTTCTATTGTGCTTAGAGAGAACTATGGCATGAATAATAACTAAAAGGCATAAGCATGTGGGTGTTGATTAGCAACTGAGGCCTTGTAAGGTAGAGTAGCTTTTAAGTTTTAGTTTAGCTAATTTGATAGCAGTTGGACATAGGTATTAAGAGAAGGCAGTTCTCACAGCTCTGCTATAAGTACAGATTTGAAGATCCCTTACTCGAAAACTGACATATTCCAAAATCTGCACTTTTGTTTGAGCGCCAAGTGATGTCACAAGTCCCCAGGTGATGCGCAGGTCCCAACGCGGCACACATATGCAGTTCCCAATGTGCTGCACATGCATAGTTCCCAACGCAGCACATCTGCACAGGTTCCAATGGGCCACACATGCGCAGTTTGCAACGTGCCGCGCATACGCAGTTCCCAATGTGGCACACATGCGCATATCACAATGTTGCATACATGCATAGTTCGCCTCATGCTGCACATACACAGTTCCCAACACACACACACATGTTCAGTTTCCATCGTGCTGCAGATGCACATCACATTCCAAAATCCAAAAAACTCTGAAATCTGATACACACTCCGTCTCAAGCATTTCAGATAAGGGATACTCAACCTGTCGTTGGTTTATGAGGCTAGAGAGGATCATCTCTCTCAACGTTTCGAGAAGAAAAGCCATACAATGGAGTAATGGTTAAGAAAATAAGTGCAACGGCGCTGAGGTCCCAGGTTCGATCCCGGCTCTGGGTCACTGTCCATGTGGAGTTTGCACATTCTCCCCGTGTTTGCGTGGGTTTCGCTCCCACAACCCAAAGATGTGCAGGGTAGGTGCATTGGCCATGCTAAATTGCCTCCTTAATTGTAAAAAATTAATTGGGTACATTAAATTTATTAAAAAAAAGAAAAGTGCAGAGATCTGAAGAACAGCTAATTAAGGAAACTATGGAAATGAAAAGAAGTTTACAAGAAGTCTGAGGTTAAAGACACTAGAACAGAGTACTGTTCAGTAAAGACAGACAGATCTGAGAAGAAAGTTGAGATGCTAGAAAGATATCTGAAGTGATATTCAGGTTTGTGAGATTTTACTATGTGATTTGAAATAACCATGGATATCGGAAGCCGGATTGATGGCTGCTGCAGTGCCAGTGCCTCAGTGAGATGGAGTGAAGGCTGTATCGCGGGAAAGAATGGTAAAATGCCCTCTGGGCCCAGAGCTTGAGAGCGACTGCCCTTCACATCAACACAGCATTTGACTGAGTGTGACATCAAGAAACCTAGCAAAACTGGAGTAATGGGAATTTGGGGAAATCTCTCTGCTGGTTGGAGTCATGCCTGGCACAAAGAAAGATGTTGTAGTTGTTGGAGGTCAATCATCTGAGTTCCGAGCCATCACTGTCGGAGTTCATCAGGGTAGTGTCCTAGGCTTAACTATCTTCAGCTGCTTCATCAATGAGCTCTCTTCCATCATAAGGTCAGACGTGGGGATGTTTGTTGATGGTTGCACAATGTTCAGCACCATTCATGACTCTTCAGATACTTAAGGAGTCCATGTCCAAATGCAGAACGACCTGAGCAATATCCAGACTTGGACTGACAAGTAGCAAGTAACATTTGCACCATACAAGTGCCTGGCAAATGTCATCTACAACAAGAGATAATCAAACCATCACCCCATAACATTCAAGGGCATTACCTTCACTGAATCCCCCACTATTAACATCCCTGGGGTTACCATTGACCAGAAACTGAATTGGACTAGCCATATAAATACTGAAGCTAAACAATCACGTCAGAGGATAGGAATCCTGTGATGACTATTTCACCTCTAGACTCCCCAAAGCCTGTCCACCATCTACAAAGCAGAGGTCAGGAATGTAATGCAATACTCTCCACTTGCCTGGATGAGTGCAGCTCCAGCAACATTCAAGAAGCTCTACAACATCCAGAATAGAACAGTCCGCTTGATTGGCACCCCATCAACAAACATGCACTCCCTCCATCAGCTATGCATAGTGACCGTTTGTACCATCTACAAGATTCACTGCAGGAACACACCAAAGCTCCTTAGGGCGGCACGGTGGCACAGAGGTTAGCACTGCTGCCTCACAGCTCCAGGGCCCGGCTTCAATTCCAGCCTAGAGTGCCTGTCTGTGTGAAGTTTGCACTTTCTCCCCAGGTTCAGTTCCAGCCTCAAGTGACTGTCTGTGTGAAGTTTGTACTTTCTTCCCGTGCCTGCGTGGTTTTCCTCCGGGTGCTCCGGTTTCCACCCGCAGTCCAAAGATGTGCAGGTTAGGTGGATTGGCATGCTAAATTGCCCCTTAGTGTCAAAAAGGTTAGTTACTGGGGTTACGGGGATAGAGTGGAGGTGTGGGCGTAGGGTGCTCTTTCTAAGGGCAGACCTGATGGGCCGAATGGCCTCCTTCTGCACTGTAAATTCTATGATTCTAGGCAGCAACTTCCAAACCCAGAACCATTACTATTTAAAAGGATAAAGACAGCAGACACATGGGAATCCACCACCTGGAGACTCACTTCTGATTTGGAAATACATCGGCCATTCCTTCACTGCCGCTGGGTCAAAGTCCCTAATAGCAGAATGGGTGTACCAGAACTACACTGTAACAGTTGGAGAAAGTAGCTAACAAACACCTTCTGAAGGGGCGAATGAAGGTGGGGAAGAAATGGTCTAGCCCGTGACACCCACATCCCATAATAAGGAAACCTATAAGCTGTATGTCATGGAAACTTTGGTTCGGAATCAGTGGGTCGTGAGCATGTGGAGCACTCCTCCCCAGAGAGTGATAGAGGCAGCATAATTGAATATTCTTAAGGCAGAGGTCGATAGGTTCTTGACCAACAAGAGATGAAAGAATATCGGGCTAAACAGGAAAGTGGCACTGAGGTCATATTCAGATCAGCCATGATCCTATTGAATAGCAGGAGCAGGCTCGAGGGTTTGAATTGCTTACCCCAGGTCCTCATTCACATGTTTGCATATGCTTGTCCTGTATTAGTACATGCATGCCACGATAATTTCATACATCCAGGTTTGCAATGTTAGGTGGGAATGCAAAGTGTGAGGAAGACACAGAAAGGCTGCAAAGTTATAAAAAGGCTCAGTGACAGGGCAACAAGCTGGTAGATGGAGGATAATGTGGTGAGGTGTGAGGTTATTCATGTTGGTAATACAAAAAGCAAAGCAGAATACTTTTTAAAAGGCATCAAACTTCTAAATGTCGATGTCCAGAGAGTCTTGTATACTCACACAAGGAACACCAAAAGTTAGCATGCAGGTACAGGAAGGTAATTGCCACTTTTAACACAACTTAAGCTAGTGAGTGGGCTACTTTTTCTCAGTGGGCCACGTGATTGAAATTGGGCTTGTTCACTAATCATGACACATGAATAAGATTAAATATATTTAATACATGCTAAATATTTCACAACGATTTGTAGAAAATGCTTAAATATTTATTATTTTAATAGAACTATCATCAATTTCAAAACAGTAAAACCAAATGTAATATTCACACTTTGGACACAGAGCACGGCCATCACAGTCAATGTTGTGAGCAATCAGCACACACTTCACTTTACTTGCCCTGGCTTTATGTGTGTATCACTTGCCCACCATTGATTTAGAAGGATTTGTGGTCCAATAGGTAATGTTCCTGCCTCTGAGCTAGATGGTCAGATCGGACAGGTAGTCATGAACGCACTTCAAAACACAAATGTCCTGTTTTCCATAATGAACAACAGAACATTTTGCATACACTATCACATGTAACTGTGAGTTACCAAAGTTACCCATCCTTAGGGGCTGGTTTAGCACACTGGGCTAAATCACTGGCTTTTAAAGCAGACCAAGGCAGGCCAGCACCACGGTTCAATTCTGGTACCAGCCTCCCCGAAAAGTCCCCGCAATGTGGCGATTAGGGGCTTTTCACAGTAACTTCATTGAAGCCTACTCGTGACAATAAGCGATTTTCATTTCATTTCATAGCATGACTGTTCTCATGCATTAACAAACTGTTCATTCTCTACAGAAGTCTTGACACGTGAATTGCATTCGTAGTCGTTAAATCATGCAGACCTTTTATCATTGCAGACCATTGTCATTGGCTATACATCTGGCTGATGTTCTCTATCGAGGAGTATCATTTCCGTGGTACTTGCTGTTGCCCTGGTAAATGTTGTTCATAGAATTTACAGTGCAGAAGGAGGACATACGGCCCATCGAGTCTGCACCAACCCTTGGAAAGAGCACTCTACTCAAGCCCACACCTCCACCCTATCCCCAAAACCCAGTAACCCTACTTAACCTTTTTGGACACTAAGGGCAATTTAGCATGCCCAATCCACCAACCTGCACATCTTTGGACTGTGGAAGGAAACCGGAGCACCCGAAGGAACCCTGGACAGACACGGGCAGAATATGCAGCCTCCGCACAGACAGTGCCCCAAGCCGGGAATCGAACCTGGGACCTTGGAGATGTGAAACAACTGTGCTAACCACTGTGCAACCATGCTGCCTTATTATTGTTCCATTTCTGTTATTGGGACTGGTGAATTTCTGTGGTTACTGGTCGTTCTGTACTCTGTGCATCTTCCTGATCAGCCACCTGCAGCAAGGCACTGCTTCTGCAGTTGATCATATATTCCTGCTGCTGTACTGGTATATTTGGTCGTTCATTTCCACCGCATATGATCATAGTGACAGCTGCTCTAAGCATGTCCAAAGTTACCACTTGGGCTGACTCCTGTGAAGAGTATTGAAGTTACCCTGACTGGCTCACCAATGCTCACCTCTGGCAATGGTTTTGCCTTCTTGTCAAATTGAAATGTGGCTTTTTGCTGTTTCATCTGTCTTTTCACTCACACCTGTGAGTACCTCTGGCCTCAGGAGCTTTTTTGCGATTGGAGGTTTGGATGTGACATGACATTAGTCTTTGGACTGGAGTACTCTCCATGCCTTCAGTTGATGTGTTTGCGTTGGATGATCAGCCGTGATCGTGATAAATGGCAGGGAAGGCTTGAAGGGCCAAAAGGCCTCCTCTTGATCCTATCTTCTATGTATCTATCTATGTTTCTCCAACCGAGGATCTGTGCTAGATTTTTAAAATTTATTAATGACCCCTTTGGTGATTTTCCTGCCACCTCAGCCTTTCCATTCAACTGCGGATAGTGCAGAAATTATGTAAAGTGTTAAATTTCCCAATCCTTTGTGAAGTGGGTAAATTCTTCACTTGTGAATTGAGGGCCATTGTAATTCATCGCAATGTCTGTAATACCATAATGACTGAAGTGTTCGTTCAAGCAATCAATTTACTATCTGAAGCCAGCTGGTCTACCTCCCAGTGTCCAAAATAGTAGTCTACAGTGACAAAATAATCAGTTCCTGCTGGAGTGAAGATGTCTATTCCCAGCTCCCCATCATTTGTCTGGGGTGTCCTGCATCAACAAAGACTTTCTTGCTCATTTAGCCTGGTACTTATTATAAGCACCGCACTATCCAACATGGTAATTAATTTAATTGCTCATATTTGGCCAGAAAAGCACTTCTCTTGCCTTGATAAAACTCAATTAAATTCCTTAATGGCTTGCATGTAAGCATCTCTCCTCTCTGCTCCTTAGGAATAATGACTATTTTTACAAATTCCATCTTGGGCTGTCAATTCATTCGGTAAACTCTTTTGACCACAGGTATGTCCTTGATGCTCTTTTGTCCACAGGTATGTCTTGATGTTCTCAGGCCATCCTTTCAAGGCAACTTTTTGCAGCACTTGGATAGTTGCACCTCATTGGGTGATTTGTTTGATTTGAGCAACCACTTGTCTATCAGATTCAATGTCCTAGTTTTTCCAGCCCCACCTTGGCAGGTTCCCCCATAGCAGATGCAGTCAGTCATTGAAACATTCATTGACTTTAGTAGAGACCAGAAGATCCCACTCATGACAGATGACTCGGGGCAGCACGGTAGCATGGTGGTTAGCATAAATGCTTCACAGCTCCAGGGTCCCAGGTTCGGTTCCCGGCTGGGTCACTGTCTGTGCGGAGTCTGCACGTCCTCCCCGTGTGTGCGTGGGTTTCCTCCGGGCGCTCCGGTTTCCTCCCACAGTCCAAAGATGTGCGGGTTAGGTGGATTGGCCATGCTAAATTGCCCGTAGTGTCCTTAAAAGTAAGGTTAAGGGGGGGGGGGGGGGGGGGGGGGGGGTTGTTGGGTTACGGGTATAGGGTGGATACGTGGGTTTGAGTAGGGTGATCATTGCTCGGCACAACATCGAGGGCCGAAGGGCCTGTTCTGTGCTGTACTGTTCTATGTTCTAGATGCCAGCAAATTCTAGCCTATATATCTTGCTGAGTTGATGTTTTCCACAACACATAGGACTTCTGCTTCACGTTGAATCTGGAGTATTTCACATTCTGTTGTAGCATCCTTGACTTTCTGCATGGTCAGTACTGTTCTCAATAGCATGTCAGTGATGTATATCTGTTTCTCTTGCTTATATGTCATGTCCAGATGATATCTCTGTAAACAAAATAACAATCTTTGCAGCTTTGGAGCAGATAGTGGCGGCTTGGGGCCAGACTCCACTGTTAATTTGTCTCTCCCAAGCTAGTATTGATGAAAATGCTCACAGGCAAAAACATTAGCCAGGCACCCTTTCTTGATTTGAGCATAGCGTTGTTCAGTTTGTGTTAATGCCCTAGATGCAAACTGGTTGTCGTTGCTGCATTAGGGTTGCTTCAAGACCTGTCTCGCTGCAGTCAAACTGCCTTGTGACTTAGTCATTCACATCATAGTCCTTCAGCACTGGTGTTGGCATCACTATTGTTTCCTTTTAGTGAACACCTCTTCTTGTTCTGTGCCTCAGTACAACTGTAGAGCCTTGGCAATGAAATTATGTAATGGTTTACACTTCCAATGACAAATTAGGCAAAACATTTTGCAAAATAGTTCATGAATCCAACAAATTGTTGCACTGCTTTCACATTGCTGCTACAGCTCTCACTTTGTCAGAATCTAGGCGATGACTTCCTGCTTTCAGTACAGGTTCTATGTATTTGATTTCAGACATCTTTAATTAGAGATTTTTCTTGTTCAGCTTCAGGTTTTTTGGGCGAGCTTTCTCTAGTCGTCATATTAAATTCTGACAATAGTTCGTTGTGACATTTTCAATTACATCTAGAACATAGGACATAGAACGATTCAGCGCAGTACAGGCCCTTCGGCCCTCGATGTTGCACCGACATGGAAAAAAACTAATGGCCATCTAACCTACACTATGCCCTTATCATCCATATGCTTATCCAATAAACTTTTAAATGCCCTCAATGTTGGCGAGTTCACTACTGTTGCAGGTAGGGCATTCCACGGCCTCACCACTCTTTGCGTAAAAAACCCACCTCTGACCTCTGTCCTATATCTATTACCCCTCAATTTAAGGCTATGTCCCCTTGTGCTAGCCACCTCCATCCGCGGGAGAAGGCTCTCGCTGTCCACCCTATCTAACCCTCTGATCATTTTGTATGCCTCTATTAAGTCACCTCTTAACCTTCTTCTCTCTAACGAAAACAACCTCAAGTCCATCAGCCTTTCCTCATAAGATTTTCCCTCCATACCAGGCAACATCCTGGTAAATCTCCTCTGCACCCGTTCCAAAGCTTCCACGTCCTTCCTATAATGAGGCGACCAGAACTGTATGCAATACTCCAAATGCGGCCGTACTAGAGTTTTGTACAACTGCAACATGACCTGATGGCTCCGGAACTCAATCCCTCTACCAATAAAGGCCAACACACCATAGGCCTTCTTCACAACATTATCAACCTGGGTGGCAACTTTCAGGGATCTATGTACATGGACACCGAGATCCCTCTGCTCATCCACACTGCCAAGAATTTTACCATTAGCCAAATATTCCGCATTCCTGTTATTCTTTCCAAAGTGAATCACCTCACACTTCTCCACATTAAACTCCATTTGCCACCTCTCAGCCCAGCTCTGCAGCTTATCTATGTCCCTCTGTAACCTGCAACATCCTTCCGCACTGTCTACAACTCCACCGACTTTAGTGTCGTCTGCAAATTTACTCACCCATCCTTCTGCGCCCTCCTCTAGGTCATTTATAAAAATGACAAACAGCAACGGCCCCAGAACAGATCCTTGTGGTACGCCACTCGTAACTGAACTCCATTCTGAACATTTCCCATCAACTACCACTCTCTGTCTTCTTTCAACTAGCCAATTTCTGATCCACATCTCTAAATCACCCTCAATCCCCAGCCTCCGTATTTTCTGCAATAGCCATTCTCTACATTCATAGACTAGTAGGTCATTCAGTATAGCTTCTACTCTGGGAAGATCACCGACTATCTCATGCTCTCTGATATTCTTCTGGAGCTGTGAAAATCCCGTGACCATCTATATTTCCTTTTTTTTTAATATAATTTTTATTGGAATTTTTTACAGAAAATATAAAACATAACGACAAACAATGAAATGCCACAAAATAACCCATAATAACTGTAACACCCCCAGACCGTATCGACGCATGTATCACATCCCACATCCCCCCAACCCCAATGAACAAAAGAACTTAAAAATAAATTAAAATTAAATAAACAAACATAGTCATCGTTCCCCCCCCTTTTCCCTCCCCTCCCCCCCCGGGTTGCTACTGTCCCCGTACCCTATCGTTGAGCCAGAAAGTCGAGGAAAGGTTGCCACCGCCTAAAGAACCCTTGTACCGACCCTCTCAGGGCGAATTTGACCTTCTCTCGCTTAATGAAACCCGCCATGTCATTGATCCAGGTCTCCACGCCTGGGGACCTCGCATCCTTCCATTGTAGCAAGATCCTTCGCCGGGCTACTAGGGACGCAAAGGCCTGCACACCGGCCTCTTTCGCCTCCTGCACTCCCGGCTCCACCCCAACCCCAAAAATCGCGAGTCCCCATCCTGGCTTGACCCTGGATCCCACCACCCTCGACACCGTCCTCGCCACCTCCTTCCAGAACTCCTCCAGTGCCGGGCATGCCCAGAACATATGGGCATGGTTCGCTGGACTCTCCGAGCACCTGACACACCTGTCTTCACCCCCAAAGAACCTACTCATCCTCGTCCCAGTCATGTGGGCCCGGTACAGCACCTTGAATTGGATGAGGCTAAGCCGCGCACACGAGGAGGAAGAATTAACCCTCTCCAGGGCATCAGCCCATGTCCCGTCTTCGATCTGTTCCCTCAGTTCCCCCTCCCACTTAGCTTTCAGCTCCTCTACTGACGCCTCCTCCGCCTCCTGCATAACCTTGTAGATATCAGATATCTTCCCCTCTCCGACCCAGACCCCGAAAGCACCCTGTTGCTCACCCCCCTCGCGGGAAGCGAAGGGAATCCCTCCACCTGCCGCCTAGCAAATGCCTTTACCTGCAGATACCTGAACATGTTCCCCGGGGGGAGCCCAAATTTCTCCTCCAACTCCCCCAGGCTCGCAAATCTCCCATCAATAAACAGGTCCCTCAGCTGTCTGATGCCCGCTCTGTGCCAACCCTGAAATCACCCATCAATGTTCCCCGGGACAAACCTATGGTTCCCCCTTAACGGAGCCTCCATCGAGCCCCCCACTTCTCCCCTATGTCGCCTCCACTGCCCCCAAATCTTGAGGGTAGCCGCCACCACCGGACTCATGGTATACCTCGTAGGAGGGAGCGGCCACGGCGCCGTTACCAGGGCCCCCAGGCTTGTATCTCCACAGGACGCCCTCTCCATCCGTTTCCATGCTGCCCCCTCCCCCTCCATTACCCACTTGCGCACCATCGACACATTGGCCGCCCAATAATACCCCGAGAGATTGGGTAACGCCAGCCCCCCCCCCCATCTCTACCCCGCTCCAAGAAGACCCTCTTCACCCTCGGGGTCCCATGCGCCCAAACAAAGCTCATGATGCTGCTAGTCACCCTTTTAAAAAAGGCCCTAGGGATAAAGATGGGCAAAGACTGAAAAAGGAACAAGAACCTCGGGAGAACTGTCATTTTGACGGACTGCACTCTACCCGCCAACGATAGCGGCACCATGTCCCACCTTTTAAATTCCTCCTCCATCTGCTCCACCAGCCTGGTAAAATTAAGCTTATGGAGAGTCCCCCAACACCTGGCCACCTGCACCCCCAGGTATCTGAAACTCTTCACTGGCCTCTTAAATGGGAGTCTCCCAATTCCCTCCTCCTGATCACCCGGGTGTACTACAAATACCTCACTCTTGCCTAAATTTAACTTATAGCCCGAGAAGCCCCCAAATTCCGCTAACAGCTCCATCACCCCCGGCATTCCCCCTTCTGGATCCGCCACATACAACAGCAGGTCGTCCGCATACAGCGATACACAATGTTCCTACCCACCCCGCACCAGACCCCTCCATCTCCCTGACTCCCTCAACGCCATAGCCAAAGGTTCAATCGCCAGTGCAAAGAGCAAGGGGGACAGGGGGCACCCCTGCCTGGTCCCACGGTAGAGCCTAAAGTACTCCGATCTTCCATTGGTAACTACACTTGCCATCGGAGCCGCGTAGAGCAGCCTCACCCATTTGATGAATCCCTCCCCGAATCCGAACCGCTCCAGCACCTCCCACAGGTACCCCCACTCAACTCTATCAAACGCTTTCTCCGCATCCAGCGCCACCACTATCTCCGCCTCCCCCTCCACTGCCGGCATCATAATAACATTTAGCAGTCTCCGCACATTCGTGTTGAGCTGCCGTCCCTTGACAAATCCTGTCTGATCCTCGTGTATCACCCCTGGCACACAGTCCTCTATCCTGGTGGCCAGGATGTTCGCCAGCAACTTAGCGTCAACATTGAGGAGCGAGATAGGCCTGTATGATCCACACTGCAAGGGGTCCTTATACCGCTTCAGGATCAGAGAGATCAGTGCCCGCGACATCGTCGGGGGCAAAGCCCCCCCCCCCCCATGCCTCATTGAAGGCTCGCACCACAGGGGGCCCACCAGATCCGCATACTTTTTATAAAATTCCACCGGGAACCCGTCCGGCCCCGGCGCCTTACCTGACTGCATTTGTCCAATCTCCCTGACTAGATCCTCCAACTCTATCGGCACCCCCAGCCCCTCTACCAGCTCCTCTTGAACCCTTGGGAACCATAGCCTGTTCATGAAGCTCTCCATCCCCCCTCTCCCCATCGGAGGTTCTGACCGGTACAGTTCCTCGTAGAAGTCCCTAAAGACCCCATTTACTTCTGTCCCCTTCTGTACTACATTCCCACCCCTATCCGTCACTCCACCAATTTCCCTAGCCGCATCTCGCCTGCGGAGCTGATGCGCCAACATCCTGCTCGCCTTCTCCCCATACTCATATACCGGGCCCTGCGACCTCCTCCACTGTGTCTCCACCTTTCTGGTGGTCAACAAGTCAAATTTGGCCTGAAAACTGCGCCATTCCCCCAGCAACCCCTCCTCCGGTGCCTCCGCGTATCTCCTGTCCACATCCAGGAGCTCCCCCACCAGTCTCTCCCTCTCCTTCCTCTCCCTCCTTGCCCTATGGGCCCGGATGGAGATCAGCTCCCCCCGGATCACTGCTTTCAGAGCCTCCCAGACCATCCCCACCCGGACCTCCCCCGTGTCGTTGGTATCAAGATACCCCTCAATACTTCCCCGGACCCTCCTACACACCTCCTCATCAGCCAGCATCCCCACATCCAGGCGCCAGAGCGGGCACTGGTCCCGCGCCTCCCCCATCTCCAGATCAACCCAGTGCGGAGCATGGTCTGAAATCGCTATGGCCGAATATTCTGCATCCTGCACCTTCGGGATCAATCCCCTGCTCAGGATGAAAAAATCTATTCGGGAATAGACCCTATGGACATGGGAAAAAAAGGACCATCTATATTTCCTGACTGATATCCAGAGAGCTACTGCTTTAATCCAGCTTTAGCTGCCAGTAACTATCCTTCGCATCTTGGGTGGTGAAGATCTTTGCCTTGACAAATTGTGGCAACATTTCTTTGATGGTTGGCATGGGATAGTGAGATCTCCTCAGCGCATCATTTAAATCCTTTGGGACATGCACGTGCACAAGCTTTTACAACCTCCGCAATTTTGCACACATTTATCGCTTTCTTGAGAGTAATTTTCTCCTCTCTCAATAGACTTGCTCTCACTGTCTTATGCCTAAAGCAATTCTAAATTTAATGAGGTCATCTTTAGTTGCCTGAATTGTGTTACTGCAGTTACACACTTTTCAATGGACTCTTTTTCACTTTTAGCCCCAGTATTGAACATCTCCCATTCATCAGTTACATTACGTGGAGTTCAAAGTGTGCCTTTGAGGATTTCAAAATATCTGTCTTGTTTCTCCTGTTCTTCAGAGAGAGTTAGGGAGGAATACAATTAGTAGCAGTCTCTCCCCAGAATTGTTAAAAGTATTGCTACTTGTATTGGCTTTGGCTTGTGAATTAAATTAATTAAAATCTCATTGTTTTTTCATTGCAAGTGGAAAAATTGCCAGTTCCACCACATATCACCTTTTATTCTGACATGAGCTGGGAGTGGAAAATCTACAGCCATTTTTGTCTCATCCAGTATTTTATTTGCTGCCTTCAGCTTGTGTTAGCTTTTTCCTTGTCTTTGTTAATTTTTCAATAGATAACAGTGGTTATAACCTTTCAGCGTTCCTCTTTCAGTAGCTGTGGCTTCCCTTCCAGCTTTTCAAAACTCAATCTTAGCGCTACTTCTGACACCATGCTACAAGCTCAAAAACTACAGTCTTTCAAGTGTGGTGTCTTTATTGAACTGAATGTATCATGGTTACCTGCAGGGAATTCCTCATGGGATCGGTTACATGACTATGGCAAGACTAGTAGGTCATGGAGTAGTGATTGTATTTCAAAACCCAAACTCTACAGTAGACAACTAGAAGTTATTTCCCTGACTGAGGTATCTGGGACACAGTCTCAAGAGAAGAGGCTGATCATTTCAGACAGAGATTAGGAGAAATTCCTTCACTTAGGAGGATGTGTATGCTCCTTATTAAGTATATTCAAAGCTCAAATTGTTAATCTTTGGGATTCTCTTGCACAGAGAACAGTGAAGGCTGGGTCATTAAATATAAATAAGGCTGAGTTAGACTATTGTTTGATCCACAAGGAGTACAGGCTCATAGCTCCTTCATAGTGAGACATGAAATTTCATTGAGTTTTTTGAAGAGGTAACCAAATAATGTTGATTAGGGTAGTGTGGTAAACCACTGTTGTGCCTATATTAGGTGATGTACAGTAAGACCCTCTACTACAGGTACAGCGGTAGTCCCTGCCTGCTGACTCCACCCAGTAGGTGGAGTATAAATATGTGTGTCCTCCGTACAGCAGCCATTTCGCCAGCTGTTTGAGCAATAAAGCCTCAGTTGTATTCAACTCTCGTCTTTGTCCAATTGATCATGCATCGATTTATTGCTCTAAGACTTTCAGAAGATGGACCTCCATATCAAGCCGGATCGCCTGCGGCTGGGTCCGCAATCAAGCAATGCCAAAAAGGACTTTCAGCACTGGCTAGCTTGTTTCGAGGCATACATCAGGTCTGCACCAGACCCTTTTCCAACGTCCTTCCTCTGATCCAGGATGTGCCGAACTAAGACAAAGCCATGGTGCTACTTAAAGAAAATTACGCCCAGCGGACGAACACGCTCTTTGCCAGACACGTACTCTCCACTCGCTGTCAGCTCCCTAGTGAGTCTGTCTGGCGGGCCCTAATCCCACTAGTCGGGACTGTGACTGTCAGGCCATTACGGCCACGGAACATTCTAACCTCCTTATGCGGGACGCTTTTGTTACGGGGATTGGGTCGGGCGTCAAATGCCAGCGACGTTTAGAAGGTGCCATGCTCGATCCCGCAGAGACAAAGAAGCTAGCGCTATCTATGACGGTCGCCTCACGTAACATTCAGGCCTACACGCCCAGCCGCGCACCCCCTCCTAAGCATTGTGGACCCACAGACGGCCGCCCCAGCGGGGGACTTACCCAGCCACTATGCCTGCACCACGTGCCAGCCAGCCAACCCCGGGGGTCCCCGATGTTACTTTTGCGGCCAGCAAAAACACCCCCGCCAACGCTGCCCGGCCCGTGCTGCCCTTTGTAAGGCTTGCGGCAAGAAGGGGCACTTCACCGCGGTGTGCCAGGCTTGCTCAGTCACCGCTATCGCCCCCACCCCCTTGCTTACGCACAATGGGTGCTGCCATCTTCACCTCCCCGGACCACACGCGGCCAGTGGGCGCCGCCATCTTCTACCCCTCAGACCAAGCGCGGCCAGTGGGCACCGCCATCTTCCCCTCCACGGAACACGTGCGGCCCATGCGCACCGCCACCTTTCTCAAATCCCGCCACGTGCGGCCCATGGGCGCCGCCATTTTGTCCTCCCCAGGATCTGCAGGCACCGCCATCTTATCTCCTCCACGGCACATGGGTGATGCACAATCAATGGGCACGAAACGTAGGTGAAGTCTGAACGAAAGGCTTTAATTAGTAAGAAGCGAGCCCAGCAGCAGATGTACAGGCAAATGGCTGGCTGCCGGGGAACACGGGTTCTTATACCCCACCTCGTAGGCGGAGCTACCTTCCTCTTAGCCAATAGGGATAAGAGGCACACGATATCTGGGCCAATGGGCAGCGAGTCCTCTGCACCACTGGCAGCTCACACTCCCAGGTACCGTAATACCCCTAGTCATACTACCACATTCACCCCTTGTTGAGAAAGGAACCTGGGGGGAGAGGCGTACGGGGAATGCGGACATGGGGGGAGGGGTGTCCCGTGCGAGTATATAAGAGACTGGTAGTATGGCTAGAGATGTTGGATCGTACCTTTTCACTGGTGGCTGCCCACTGGCCCGCAACTATTTACAGGGTTGGGTCAATACACAGTAACTGTGTACAGTTTGGAGAATGGAAAGAAAATAGAGAACAAGCAAAAACAAGAATCCATCAACAGTTCACATGGATTCGATCAGCCGATCGGGTGCCTTGGACGTCCTGTGTGACCTGCGGAGCTGTGCTGGCGACGTTGGAGTGGTGGTCATCCGTGACTCCGGGAGCGATGATCCTATTCTTGCGGCTGCGTCCGTACCCCTAGTCGGAGCTAGCAGGGGGCAGGCCGGGGGAGGGGCGTCCACTCCACTAGGCAGCACGTGTAAAGGTGTCGGTGGGGCGGGTGGCCAGGATCCGGCGGGTGCCAGGTCCCGTAGGGAGACCGTGTCCTGTCGGCTGTCGGGATACTCCACATACGCGTACTGCGGGTTCGCGTGGAGCAGCTGGACCCTCTCGACCAATGGGTCCAACTTGTGCACCCGCACGTGTTTCCGGAGCAGGATGTCCCCGGGGGCGTAGCCAGCCAGGTCGGGAGCGGGGTCCCTGAGGAAGACTTCCTGGGAAAAACAAGAAGGCGTTTGTGAGGCGTTTGGTTAGTGGACGTACAGAGAAGGATTGAATGGAGGGCGTCTGGGAGGACCTCTTGCCAGCGGGAAACTGGGAGATTTCTGGACCGTAGGGCCAGCAGGATGGTCTTCCAGACCGTACCGTTCTCCCTCTCGACCTGTCCATTACCCCTGGGGTTGTAACTGGTCGTCCTGCTAGAGGTGATGTCCCTGCTGAGCAGGAATTGACACAGCTCGTCACTCATAAAGGAGGACCTCCTATCGCTATGAATGTAAGCGGGGAATCCGAACAGGGAGAAAATGGTGTGTAGGGCTTTAATGATGGTGGTTGTGGTCATGTCGGGGCAGGGGATGGCGAACGGGAAGCGGGAGTACTCGTCAATCACATTGAGGAAGTACGTGTTGCGGTTGGTGGGGGGGGACCTTTGAAGTCCATGCTGAGACGTTGAAAGGGGCGGGAAGCCTTTATCAGATGCTATTGTTCGGGGCGGTAGAAGTGCGGTTTGCACTCCGCGCAAATGTGGCATTCCCTCGTTGCTGTCCTGACCTCCTCGATGGAGTAGGGCAGGTTGCGGGTCTTTATAAAGTGGGAGAAGCGGGTGACTCCCGGGTGGCAGAGGTCCACGAGGAGGGTTCGAAGGCGGTCTTCTGTGCGCTATCGAACATGAAGGCCACTGACCGTTGGTCTGTGAGGAGGGTGAACCTACTGCCGGCCAGATAGTGCCTCCAATGTCGCACAGCTTCTACTATGGCCTGTGCTTCCTTCTTGACCGAAGAGTGGCGGATTTTGGAAGCGTGGAGGGTACGGGAGAAGAAGGCCACGGGTCTGCCCGCTTGGTTGAGGGTGGCCGCCAGAGCTACATCGGACGCGTCGCTCTCGACCTGGAAGGGGAGGGACTCATCGATAGCTCGCATCGTGGCCTTTGCAATATCTGCTTTGATGTGGCTAAAGGCCTGGCGGGCCTCCATCGACAGGGGGAACGTGGCTGATTGGATGAAGGGACGGGCTTTGTCTGCGTAATTGGGGACCCACTGGGCGTAAAATGAAAAGAAGCCCAAACAGCGCTTGAGGTCTTTGGGGGAGTGGGGAAGGGAGAGCTCCATCAGGGGGTGCATGCGTTCCGGGTCGGGGCCGATCACTCCGTTACGCACTACGTAGCCGAGGATGGCGAGACGGTCGGTACTAAACACGCATTTGTCCTTGTTGTAGGTCAGGTTCAGGAGTTTTACAGTTCGGAGGAATTTTCGGAGGTTGGTGTCGTGATCCTGCTGATCGTGGCCGCAGATGGTGACGTTATCGAGATATGGGAAGGTGGCCCGAAAACTGCATGAGTTGACCATTCGGCCCATCTCTCGTTGGAAGACCAAGACCCCGTTTGTGACACTGAAGGGAAGCCGCTCAGCCTCTTCGAACGCAGTGTACTTTCGGTCACTCGCGCGGATGGGGAGCTGATAGTAGGCGGACTTGAGGTCCACCGTGGAGAAGACCTTGTACTGCGCGATCCTGTTGACCAGGTCTGAAATACATGGGCGAGGGTACGCATCCAGCTGCGTAAACCTGTTGATGGTCTGACTGTAGTCTCTGACCATCCTATTCTTCTCCCCGGTCTTTACCACCAGCACTTGTGCTCGCCAGGGGCTGTTGCTAGCCTCGATGATTCCTTCCTTAAGAAGCCACTGGACCTCGGGCCTGATGAAGGTCCGGTCCTGGGCACTGTACCGTCTGCTCCTGGTGGCGACGGGTTTGCAAACAAGGACGGGGGATCGACCTTGAGGGACGCAAGGCTGCAAACAGTGAGGGGGGCATAGGGCCGCCGAATTTGAATGTTAAGTTCTGGAGGTTACACTGGAAGTCTAACCCCAGGAGTGCTGCCGCGCAGAGGTGAGGGAGGATGAATAGCTTGTAGTTTTTAAACTCCCTCCCTTGGACCGTGAAGTCCGCTATGCAGCACCCCGTGATCTGTACCGAGTGAGAACCGGAGGCCAGAGCGATTTTTTGCTTAACCGGGTAAACAGGAAGAGCGCAGCGTCTTACCGTGGCGAGGTGGATGAAACTCTCTGTGCTCCCGGTGTCCAGCAGGCAGCTTGTCTCGTGGCCGTTGAGCAGAATCTTCGTGGTCGCTGTGCAGAGGGTACGAGGCTGCGACTGGTCCAATGTGACTGAGGCGAGTCGTGGGAGATATTCAGAGTCATCATCAGGCAGGGAGTAGTCACCCGCTGGGGCCTCGGAAACGATCCAAGATGGCGGCACCCATCGGCCGCACATTGTGGGGGTGGACAAAATGGCGGCGCCCGTTCCCCGCACGTGGAGTCGGGGGTCCAAAATGGCGGTGCCTGGGGATCACACGTGGCGGTGGGAGGTGGGGGCAGCGAGGTCCGCGGGCCACACTGAGGCGAGTGGGGGGGGGGGGGGAGGACCCGCGGTCGCTGCTTGGGACCGCAGTGACCGCTTTAGACTGGTAAACGGCCACAAAGTGGCCCTTCTTACTGCAGCCCTTGCAGGTTGTGGAATGGGCCGGGCAGCGCTGACGGGGGTGCTTTGCCTGGCCACAGAAATAGCAGCGGGGCCCTGCGGATTTTTCGGGGCACCCTGCGGCGCAGGCCCGGGGGGGTGAGACAGGTCGAGTTCCACGCTGTCCAGGGGGCCACCATGCGGTCGGGGGCGTACGCGCGGGTGTTACGATTCACAACGTCCAGGGAGGAGGCGAGGGCCCGTGCCTCCGTGAGGCTTAAAGTTTCTCTCTCCAGCAGTCTTTGGCGGATCTGCGAGGACTGCATACCAGCAATGAAGGCGTCACGGATCAGAAGTTCGGTATTCTCAGCAACAGACACCTGTGGGCAGCCGCAGTTCCTCCCCAGCACGAGGAGGGCACGATAAAATACGTCCAGAGACTCACCAGGTATCTGCTGCCTTGTGGCTAGTAAGTGCTGAGCGTAGATTTGGTTAACCGGCCGTATGAAATATCCTTTAAGTAAGTCCTAGCCACGTCGTAGTCTGTCGTGTCCTCTAAGAGCGTGTACACGGCGGTGCCGACGCACGAGTGGAGGATGTGCAATTTCTGTTCCCTCGTCGGGACGGTTTCGGCTGTACTCAGGTAACTATTGAAGGAAGCCAGCCAGTGCTTAAATGCGGCTGTGGCATTTGCTGCGTCCGGGCTGAGTCAAAGACACTCCGGCTAGATGCGAAGCTCCATCCTTTAAAATCTTGCTAATTGAATTGATGCACACTCAATGGACACGAAACGTAGGTGAAGTCTGAACGAAAGGCTTTAATTAGCAAGAAGTGAGCCCGACAGCAAACGTACAGGAAAATGGCTGGCTTCTGGGAACACGGGTTCTTATACCCTGCCTCATAGGTGGAGCTACCTTCCTCTTATCCAATAGGGATAAGAGGCACACGATACCTGGGGCAATGGGCAGCGAGTCCTCTGCACCAATGGCAGTTCACACTCCCAGGTACCATAATACCCCGAGTCATACTACCACAATGGGCACCACCATCGTTGCAAGACCCGTGCCCCCCAGGCACCCCATCATCCATCACCAGCAATGACCGCCACGACTCGCCTCGGTGATCATCGACCAGTCTCGCCCGCACAACCTGACCACCGCATCGACCAGCGTTAAAATTGATGGACACGTGACCTCTTGCCTGCTGGATTCCGGGAGAACCGAAAGCTTCATCCACCTGGAAACGGTAAGGCGCTGCTCCCTCGTGGTACACCCCCCCAATCAAAGAATCTCCCTGGCCTCTGGATCCCATTCCGTGGCGATCCGGGGGGTACTGTATAGTCACACACACGGTCTAGGGCGTAGAATTCAGTGGCTTTCGCCTCTACATCCTCCCTAACCTCGCGCTGCCCTGCTACTCGGCCTTCTCGGACTTCCAATGTAACCTCCAGAGCCTAACCCTGAAATTCGGCAGGCCCCTACCACCCCTTTCTGTGTGCGGCCACGCGACCCTAAAGGTCGATCTGCCTTCCCTTTTCGCAAATCTAACCCCGGATTGCAAACCCGTCGCCACCAGGAACAGACGGTACAGTACCCAGGACAGGACGTTTATCAGGTCCGAAGTCCAGTGGTTGCTTCGGGAAGGCACCATCTAGGCCAGAAACAGCCCCTGGAGAGCTCAAGTGGTAGTAGTTAAAACTAGAGAGAAACACAGAATGGTCGTGGACTACAGCCAGACCATCAATCGGTACACGCAGCTCGACGTGTACCCGCTCCCACGCATATCTGATATGGTCAATCAGATTGCACAGTACCGGGTCTTCCTGACTGTGTGTTGTTCCTCGTGTCTTAATAAAGCTCGCAGTCTCAAATGTGGAGAAGATGCTTTATTGTGAGTTCGTTCATTCTTCAGAGCTCTACGTACGGCTACCTTCAGTGCTATATCTGCTGCTGTGTCCACAGCTCCCAGCCTTTGCCTGCTGTGTAGAGTGTCCTCACTTCCTGTCCTGATCTATTTATATGGCTCTCCCGTGCTCCCTCTAGTGGTCGCTCAGTTGTGTTGCATCTGGTTAACTTGTGATCACCACATCCCCCTTTTTCTCTTAACATATTTTCTGAACATCGTTAAAGAAAATTGTACATCCTGTCCCAGTGTATTTATAGCTCTCCCGCTCGTGTTTGCTCTGTTGTTTTTGTATCTAGTCAATCTACGATCACCACATCCCCCTCTTTCTCATTACATAGTTTCTGTACATCATTAAGGAAAATTATACAAAACAGTAACTTATGATATGCGTATCTATACAAGTGATGATGCTATTGCCTTAGTTAACAAAGCCAATGTATTTATATGTCCAAACTTAATAAACACATTTATGAGTCCAAACTTGATGAATTTGTTCAGAGCTTTTTTTTTTTTCTTTTTGTTGTTGATGACGTGGTGATATTGATATTGCAAGTCCGCTGTGAATGTTGTTGGTGTTCCTTGTTATCTTAAGTACCCAATGCGTCATCCCGAGGTGTTTGCATGGTCACATCACTGATGTTGACTGGCATGGACTTTTTTTTGTGCTTGTGGTGTTGATTTATTGTCTCATCCGCCTTGGATGCTGGTGTGCTTGCTTGTTCTGGAGCAGACGTGAGTTTGTGCGATTCGTTGTCATCCCATGACATGTTTGTAGTCTTGTTATCGTTTTGCAGTGTGCTGTGGCATCGTCCATCATGTGCCAAGTAGTGCCATTGTGTACAAGTCGTTGTTTCATTGCTGTTGTTTCTGTCGTTCCTGTTTTTGTTGTTTCCGTTGCCGTACTTGTCGCTGTTTTTGTCGTTTCCGTCTTTGTTGTTGTCACTATCTTTGCTCCTGACTTTGTTGTGTTTGTTGCCATTCTTGTTGTTTCTGCCTCTGTTGTTGTCGCTATCTTTGTGCCTGACGTTGTTGTTTGTCTTGTTGCGCTTCATGTTGCTTTTATTCTTGCTGTTGTCGTTCTCGTTTCTGCTGTGCTTCTTGCTATTGTTGTTTGTCTTGTCGCGCTTCATGTTGCTTTTCTTCTTGCTGTTGTCGTTCTCGTTTCTGCTGTGCTTCTTGCTATTGTTGTTGGTCTTGTCGCGCTTCATGTTGTTTTTGTTCTTGCTGTGTTTCTTTTGACTTTTGTTTTTCTTGTTATACTCTATGAGTGTCCCGAGTGGATAATTTGAGTCATTGAGCATTCCGTCTCGCGAGTGGTGCGAATAATCTGATGTTGCATCGGTGCAGGTGACATCAATCAGTTGTGGAGAATTGGATTCCGCATCTTTGCTTTTTTGGTGCTCGTCTTCTCGCGAGTGGTGCGAATGATCTGATGTTGCATCGGTGCAGGTGACATCAATCAGTTGTGGAGAATTGGATTCCGCATCTTTGCTTTCTTGGTGCTCGTCTTCCGGAGTCAAAGTCTTCTTGATTACATTTGACGCGGTGTCTGTGGACTCTCGGCGCTCCTCTTCTGGAGTCCAAATCTGCATGATTTCAGTTGACGTGGTTTCTCTAGACTCTTGGTGCTCCGCTTCTGGAGTTAAAATCTTCATGATTTCTGTTGATGTTATCTCACTGGACTCCAGGTGCTCCTCTTCTGGAGTCAAAATCTGCATGGTTTCTTTTTGTTTGATGTCTCTGGACTCCAGGTGCTCCTCTTCTGGAGTCAGAATCTGCATGGTTTCTTTCGGCATTGTCTCTGTGGACTCCAGGTGCTCCTCTTCTGGAGTCAAAATCTGCATGTTTTCTTTTGGCGTTGTCTCTCTGGGCTCCAGGTGCTCCTCTTCTGGAGTCAAAATCTGCATGTTTTCTTTCGGCATCGTCTCTCTGGACTGTTGGGTGGCCCGACTCTGTGCTTCTGTACAGACAAGCTGAGAACTGTCAGTCTCACTGTGATCCTGTACGTCGAGTGCGAGCACCTTGTCACTGTTTTCGCTCTGTGCTTCGGTACAGACAAGCTGAGAACTGTCAGTCTCACTGTGATCCTGTACGTCGAGTGCGAGCACCTTGTCACTGTTTTCGCTCTGTGCTTCGGTACAGACAAGCTGAGAACTGTCAGTCTCACTGTGATCCTGTACGTTGAGTGTGATCACCTTGTCACTGTCTTCGCATGCAGTGGGCAGAGGTGCATTGTCTTCTTCTTGTTCCTGTGAGCGTGTTGGACTTTCATAGTCCGCTCTTTCTTCTTGTTCCTGTGAGCGTGTTGGACTTTCATAGTCTGCTCTTTCTTCTTGTTCCTGTGAGCGTGTTGGACTTTCATAGTCTGCTTTTTCTTCTTGTTCCTGTGAGCGTGTTGGACTTTCATAGTCCGCTCTTTCTTCTTGTTCCTGTGAGCTTGGTAGACTTTCATAGTCTGCTTGCGGTTGCTCAGGTACAGCGGGTTTACCTTCATGGTCTTGTTCATGCTTGGTGTCCGCCCGGGAGTGTTTGCTTGCATCCCTGTTGGCGTCTTTAATCACTCGCACTGTGGAGCCTGTCATCGCTCGCTCCGTGGAGTCTTCCTGTGCTCTCTGTGTGGCGTCGTCTTCGTCTTGGGTATTGCTGTCATCCAATGTATCGACGAGCTGCCATGGCACCATGGTGTTGGATTCATCCACCATGAGTAGATTCGTGTTGAGCTTTGCAACGGTGTCGCTGATGCTGTGATCAGCATGTCCAAATAACTCCTCCATGTCTGAGTAGTATTCTTTGAAAGCCATTTCATCTTGGTTGGCTTCTTCTACCACGAGTTGGTTCGTGTTGAACTTTGCGACCGTGTCGCCGATGCTGTGATTAGCATATCCGACTGACTCAGCTCTGTCTGAGTAGTATTCTTCGAAAACCAAAGCATTTTGGTTTGATTCATCTACCACGAGTTGGTTCGTGTTGTACTTTGCGACCGTGTCGCTGATGCTGTGATAAGCATATCCGACTGACCCAGTCAGGTCTGAGAGGTAATCGTCGAAAAACAAATCATCTTTTGTTGTTTCGGAATTCTTTTTGTTCGCTTCACTGTGTGTGGTGAAGGCAGCTTTTTCCAAGGTTTTGTGCAAGTTGTTTTTCACTGTTGGTTTAAGTTCAGGCGTTTTTCTGTGTTCTGAGGCAAGAAAATTTGGTTTTACCACTTTAAGTGTCTTGGTTTCAATTTTCGGGCATTTCCCTTTTAAGTGGGCGTGGTCAGGATTCTCAGACGTCATGACGTCACGCGTTGGCATGACTTGCGCATGCGCAAATCGGCTTTCTTTCCTTGTGCAGTTCGGTGTCCATTGCGCATGCGCGGCTTGCGCATGCGCATGACGATCCGCGACGAAGACTTTTTTTTGACTGCGCATGCGCGGCTTGCGCATGCGCATAACGATCGGCGCCGCGATCTTTTTTAAACTGCGCATGCGCGACTTCCGGTTCCGGCGCATGCGCAGACGCGATTTGTAGTTCTTTGCTTACCCGAGACTGCAAAATGTGCTCCGACGCCATTTTATCGCGGATTTCAGCGTTTGTTCTTTCTAAAAGTTGTAAGTTACCTTTTCTTTCCGATCTGGACTGGATTTCAGCGTTTTGGCTTTGTGAAAAATTCATGTTATTTCTTCTTTTTGATCTGTACTGTGCATTCGCGATTTCCTGATCTTTTTGTGATTTTTTAAGTTTTACATCACTCAGTCTCTGTGCAGTTTGGACTGTGAGCATGCCTTGCTGTTCAAATTTTTCACAGTACTCTTCAAATTTGTTTAGTAACGTTTGTAAGCTGTTCCTGTCTTCACCTTTTGAGTATTTAAATCCATTATACACTTTCCTATTGACAGGCCCTTCGATGAGAATTGCTATTTTAATTTTGTCTGAGGCTTCTGCTACATCATTAGCTATGAGATAAAAATCGAACATTTGTTTAAACCTTTTCCAGACATTTCTTACATTGCCAGTCGTGTCCAGCTGAGGTGGGTATCCATGCCACATCCTCGAATTAGCGATGTCTTCCCCAGTCAAATGTCCAGTAGGAGATTTCCATGCCATTTTGTGCTTTCTGTATCTGCAGCTGAGTTGTCCTGTAGTAAGCGTCTGAAATCACTGCTGGTACCATGTGTTGTTCCTCGTGTCTTAATAAAGCTCGCAGTCTCAAATGTGGAGAAGATGCTTTATTGTGAGTTTGTTCATTCTTCAGAGCTCTACGTACGGCTACCTTCAGTGCTATATCTGCTGCTGTGTCCACAGCTCCCAGCCTTTGCCTGCTGTGTAGAGTGTCCTCACTTCCTGTCCTGATCTATTTATCTGGCTCTCCCGTGCTCCCTCTAGTGGTCGCTCAGTTGTGTTGCATCTGGTTAACTTGTGATCACCACAGACTGTAGACCTCAAATCCGCCTACCACCAGCTCCCCATTCGTAAATCGGACTGTCCAAACACTGCCTTCGAGGCAGATGGTCGCCTCTATCACTTCCTCAGGGTTCCCTTCGGCGTCACCAATGGGGTCTCGGTCTTCCAAAGGGAGATGGACCGAATGGTAGACCAGTACGGTTTGCGGGCCACCTTCCCGTTCCTAAACAACGTCACCATCTGCGGCCACGATCAGCAGGACCACGATGCCAACCTTGCAAAATTCCTCCACACCGCCGCTCTCCTAAACCTCACCTATAACAAGGAGAAGTGCATGTTCAGCACGAACCGCTTAGCTATCCTCGGCTATGTGGTCCAGAACAGAGTTCTGGGGCTTGATCCTGACCTCGTACGCCCTCTCATGGAGCTCCCCCTTCCCCACTGCCCCAAGGCCCTCAAACGTTGCCTGGGGTTCTTTTCATACTACGCCCAGTGGGTCCCAAACTATGCGGACAAGGCCCGCCCACTCATCCAGTCCACCTATTTTCCCCTGACGGCCGAGGCTCAACAGGCCTTCGCCTGTATCAGAGCTGATATCGCCAAAACCGCGATGCACGCAGTAGACGCGATGCTGCCCTTTCAAGTGGAGGGCGACGTCCGCCACGCTCAATCAGGCAGGCAGGTCCGTGGCATTCTTTTCCCGCAACTTTCATGCTTCCAAAATTTGGCACTCCTCCGTCGAAAAGGAGGCCCAAGCGATCGTTGAAGCTGTGCGGGAAGCTCCCCAGGTGGGGGAAGACAGCCGGGCAGTAGGGCACCGAATTTGGATAGTGCAGAGCACAAATCTTGAGTGGGGCTGGAGGGTGGGGTGCAGGGTGTGGGTGCCATGCAGTGGCCTATCACTTGGAAGGGGGAATGGTTTTGCCCTCTTGGAGTTGGCAGAATTGGCGAGGAGAGGGGAGGGAAGCTACTTCCGATGCTCATCCACCAAGGTTGAAAATCATAGGAAGAATGCCCCGGAGCTGGCTGAGTATTGAGTCCGGGAAGGAATTGACTGCAGAATGTTTATTCTTAGTCCTCCCAGCAGTGACTACAGTGAGAGAAAGATGGAGCCAGGACACATGGTCATGATCATGTTCACTGAGGCAAAAGACAAAAGTGTGGACATCTGACTCTCCATCCAGAGACCGGATCAGAACCCTGAAGAGGAAGGGGTAGCAGGACCTGCTCCCAGCCAGAGGGACCGTCGAGAGCAGTCCATTAGAGGTGTCATCTTCAGGCCTGAGTTTACAGATGGCATCTAACTTCCTTGGAGATGACTGAGAACCAGTGTCGAAAGAGACGTCGCTGTCAAGGCATCCAGTTGCTCACCTGTGCCACCTGCTCCAGGAGTTGATGCCACATGGACTTGGTGGGCTCAAACTGCCTGTCATTCTGAAGGTGATGGCAGGACAGACGTATGAGGAGAGATCGAGTCGGTTAGGATTGTATTTGCTGGAGTCCAGAAGAATGAGCGGTGATCTCAGACACCTATAAAATTCTGGTCTCGTTCAGTGGTGTTCAAGCTCTGTCCAGTAACTGTCTGTATATTTTCCCACAAAGCCCCTCCTTCTTGCTGCTTGTGCCTAGTATGGTTTCTGGGGCCTCGGGGTACCCTACTGTCTCTTTGCGGAGGAAGTGATTTATTTGGAGATGTCTCATTTCCTGTCCTTTTGTAATGTTTCCACTTCCTCGTCAGTTCGGCCAGTGTCACCAGTCTGCGCCCGACATAGAAGTCCTCGACTGTCAGTGTGTCCCCCTCCCGCCTCCATCTTTTGAAGGTGGTATCTAGCATGGCTGGGGGGAAATCTGTGATTGCTGCAGATGGGGAACATTTAGTTATCCAGAAGTGCTGTCTCAGCTAGGTCCACGTTCTCAGCATGGCTGCTACCACTGGGCTCGTTGTGTATCTTGCTGAGGAGGATGGGATTGCTGCTGTAGCCAGGGCCCGGAGGGTCATTCATTTACAGGATGCCTCCTTCATTTGTACCCAATCTGTGCCGTACCTATCTTGTACTTCTTGTTCTTGTACCTATCCCCTAACTCTCTCTGCTGTTGTTGCCCAGTAGGCTTTACTACACTGTAGGTGTAGTAAAGCCAGCCCCCCTTTGATTTTCCTCCCTTGCAGTGTCGACTTGGGAATTCTCGTGTTCTTCTCCCCCCCCCCCCCCCCCCCCCCAACACACACACAAAAGCCATGATCAGACTGTCTATATTTTAGGAAAAGACCTTGGGAGATGGAAGATTGGTACGGATCGAAACAGGAAGTGGAACCTTGGCAATATGTTCATCTTGATCGTCTGTACTCTCCCCGCCAGGGAGAGTGGGAATGAGCCCCACCTTTTGAAGGTCTCTTGTTTCTTCCTCCACCAGGCTGGTCAGGCTCCACTTGTGGATCTGTGTCCAGTCTCTGGCTATCTGGATCCCCAGGTAACTGAATCTGTTCTGGGCTGTTTTAAACAGAAGCCCCTCCAGCTCTTCCCCTCCCCCATTGGGTTCACTGGCAATGCCTTGCTTTTGCCCAGTTTTAAGTTTATAGCCCGAAGGTTTCTGCAGAGTTCAGAACCTATTCTAACAGGACTAGATAGGGTAGATGCAGGAAGGATGTTCCCTATGGCGGGAGTGACCAGAACCAGAGCTCACAATCTGAGGATACCGGGTAGACCAGTTAGGACTGAGGAGAAGTTTCTTCACCCAAAGTGTGGGATTCACTACCACAGATAGTTGAGGCCAAAATATTGATATAGCTCTTGAGGCGAAGGGGATCAATGCATATGGGAAAAGGTGGGATCAGATAATGAGTTGGATAAGCAACCCTGACCTAAGTGAATGGCAGATTGATGGAACCATCAATTCACCAGACATGTGTTTCCGATATGAATCTAGGCTTTAATCGACTTACTTCAGAGCCAGCCTGTTACCCGTTGATGAACTCTCAGTGAACTCAGGCTGACTCTGGTCAAGGGTATTTATACAGCTGCACTAGGGGGAGGAGTCATGGGCGGAGCCAAGGGTGGAGCCCAGTACAAGTTCCGGAGTACTCCCAGAGCTACACCCCCTAGTGGTAGGATAGTGCTACTGTGCTTACAAAGACAGTGTGAATTATCATATGTATATATATATTACATTCACCACATTGACCCCCTGCTAAAAAATCAAGTCTGGCGGGGGTGGTGGCTTACAACGTCAGTCTGTCCGGTGGTCGAATTGTTCGTTGTGATCTGCGGAGCACCGGGGTTGCAGCCTCTTGCGGTGGCTGGATGGATGTTGTGTGCTGGGGTACGATGGCGGACTCCAGGGAGGGTTGTATCCGAGCTTCATACTCTCCTGGTTCGACCGGGAACTGGGGGCGCTGGGGGCTGGCCGGCGCGGGGGCACGGAACTGGTGGAGCGAGCTCGTGGGCTCGGGAGCGCGAGGGTGCGGCAGCATGGGGTGTAGGGCGAGAGGTCCTTCTGTAGGGGTAGAGGGGGCGCTGGATCCGGCGGGTGCCAGATCCCGGAGGGATACCGTGTCCTGACGGCCGTCAGGGAACTCGACGAATGCGTACTGGGGGTTGGAGTGGAGCAGGCGCACCTTTTCAACAAGTGGGTCGGTTTTGTGCGCCCTGACGTGTTTCCTCAGCAGTACGGGGCCCGGCATCCTCAGCCATGCCGGAAGTGAGACCCCCGTGGTAGTGACCCTGGAAAATATGAAGAGCCTCTCGTTAGGGGTCTGGTTGGTCGCCGTGCACAAAAGGGACCTAATAGCGTGGAGCGCGTCTGGGAGGACTTCCTGCCATTGGGAAACTTGGAGCTTTCTAGACCGGAGGGTCAGTAGGACGGTCTTCCAGACCGTCGCTTTCTCCCTTTCACCTGCCCGTTCCCCCTGGGGTTGTAGCTGGTAGTCCTGCTCGAGGCAATGCCCTTGTCGAGCAGGTACTGACGCAGCTCGTCGCTCATGAAGGACGAACCCCGGTCGCTGTGTACGTAGCTGGGGAAACCAAACAGGGTGAAGATGCTATGCAGGGCCCTAATGACTGTGTGGGAGGTCATGTCGGGGCACGGGATAGCGAATGGGAAACGGGAGAACTCGTCTACGACGTTTAAAAAGTAAATGTTCTTGTTAGTTGAGGGGAGTGGCCCTTTGAAATCAATCGCGAGGCGTTCAAAGGGCCTAGAAGCCTTGACCAGGTGGGCCCTGTCTGGTCTATAGAAGTGCGGTTTGCACTCCGCACAGATTGGGCAGTCCCTGGTGACCGCTTTTACCTCCTCGTTGGAGAAAGGCAGGTTTCGGGCCCTGATGTAGTGGGCGAGCTGGGTGACCCCCGGGTGGCAGAGGTCATTGTGGATGACTTTTAATCGGTCGATCTGCGCGCTGGCGCATGTCCCACGGGATAGGGCATCCGGGGGCTCGTTGATCTTCCCGGGTCGATATTTGATATCGTAATTGTAGGTGGAGAGTTTGATCCTCCACCGAAGAATTTTGTCGTTTTAATTTTGCCCCTTTGCGAGTTGTCGAACATGAAGGCAACCGATCTTTGGTCGGTGACGAGGGTGAACCTCCTATCTGCGAGGTAGTGCCTCCAGTGACGGATAGCCTCCCCAATGGCTTGTGCTTCTTTCTCGACTGAAGAGTGTCGGAGTTCTGAAGCGGATAGGGTACGGGAGAAAAATGCAACTGGTCTCCCTGCCTGATTTAACGTGGCTGCAAGAGCTACCTCTGAGGCGTCGCTCTTTACCTGAAATGGGGTGGATTCATCCACCGCCCGCATGGCCGCTTTGGCGATGTCCTTCTTGATGCCGTCGAAGGCCTGGCGTGCCTCAGCTGACAGGGGAAATCGTGTGGCCCTAAAGAGTGGGCGGGCTTTGTCCGCATATTGAGGGACCCACTGGGCGTAGTAGGAAAAGAAGCCCAAGCACCGTTTGAGAGCCTAGGGGCAATGGGTGAGGGGGAGTTCTAAGAGGGGGCGCATACGGTCCGGGTCTGGGCCCAGGACTCCGTTTTCTACGACAGAGCCGAGGATGGCTAGTCTTGTTGTGCGGAAAACACATTTCTCCTTGTTGTACGTGAGGTTCAGTTTCTGTGCTGTCTGGAGAAAACGGTGGAGGTTGGCGTTGTGGTCCTGCTGGTCATAGCCGCAGATGGTGACATTGTCCAAGTACGGAAACGTGGCCCGCAGCCCGTACTGGTCCACCATTCGGTCCATTGCTCGTTGGAACACCGAGACCCCATTAGTGACGCCGAAAGGGACCCGGAGGAAATGGAAGAGGCGGCCATTGGCCTTGAATGCCGTGTAGTGGCGGTCCTCCGGGCGGATTGGGAGCTGGTGGTATGCAGACTTCAGATCCACCGTGGAAAAGAGCCGGTACTGGCCGACCTGGTTTACCATGTCTGCAATCCTGCGGAGGGGATACGCGTCGAGGAGCGTAAATCTATTTATGGTCTGACTGTAGTCGACCACCATACGGAATTTTCCCCCGGTCTTAACGACCACCCCCTGAGCTCTCCAGGGACTATTGCTGGCCTCTATAACCCCCTCACTGAGTAGCCTTCGGACCTCTGCTCTGACAAATACCCTATCCTTCAGGCTATACCGGCTGCTACGAGTGGCTACGGGTTTACAGTCCTTTGTGAGATTGGCGAAGAGAGGAGGGGGGGGGGGATTCGCAGCGAATTGAGGCTGCAGATCGTGAGTGGGGGCAGGGGCCCTCCGAAGCTGAGGGTGAGGCTCTTGAGGTTACATTGGAAGTCTAGGCCTAATAAGAGTGACGCGCAGAGTTCGGGCAAAACGTAGAGTTTGAATTTCGAGTAGCTAGCGCCTCGGATTGTGAGTGTCGCGGCGGTGTGCCCCTGGATGTGGACCGAATGGGAGCTTGAAGCGAGCGGATAGTTTGCTGCATGGGGAAAACGGGGAGCGAACAACGTCTTGCCAGGTCTGGATGTATGAAGCTCTCCGTGCTCCCGGAGTCGAAGAGGCATGACGTTTTGTACCCGTTGATATGGACCTCTGCCATCGAGTTTCGCAGATTCTTTGGTCGTGATTGGTCCAGGGTGACCGCGCTGAGTTGCGGGTAATCGGCGGCTCGATCAGCTGTGCTGGAGTGGCCCCGTGATGACTGCCTTCTGAGTTCATAGTCGAATTCGAATTCTTCCACAGAGTTGTCTGAGCGCGGAGATGCCGATGGTGGGCGGCGAGGAAGATGGCGTCCAAGATGGCGGCCCCCATGAGTCGCACGTGGCTGGCTGCGTGCTGGAGGTTCTCCAAGATGGCGGCCCCCATGGATCGTACGTGGCTGGAGGGGGCGGAGTCGGGGCATAGGCCACAGAGTTTCGGGCCCCGCGGGCCTGCGCGTGAGGGAAGCGATTACTTCGAGTTGCTGGGGAGTTGGAAGCTGGGGCCCTTTTAGCGAGGCACGCTCTTGCGTAATGGCCTTTTCGCCCGCAGCTGCTGCAGGTCGCGTTGCGGGCCGGGCAGTGCTGCCGCGGGTGCTGGTTCTGGCCGCAGAAATGGCAGGCTGGAGCAGCATAGTGGCCGGCTGGAGCAGCATAATGGCTGGCTGGGGCAGCATGGTGGCTGGGTGGCCACGTAGCACAGGCCTGGGGGAGTCGCTGGTCAGGGGCCCATGATTGGGTCGCGGGGTCCGCGGGGAACGAGTTAAGGCTGCGGAAGGAGACCTCCATCGTGGTAGCAGCTTCCACAGTCGTTTCTAAGTCCTGGGCCCCCTTTTCCAGCAGTCTCTGGCGCACATAGTTAGACCTGAGGCCAGCGACAAAAACATTGCGTACCGCAAGTTCCCTGTGTTCAGCCGCGGTAACTGCTTGGTAATTACAGTCATTGGACAAGTTATTGAGTTCCCTTAGGAATTCAGCGAGTGATTCTGTAGGCCGCTGGCGGCGAGTCGTGAACACATGGCGAGCGTAAACTTCGTTAACAGGCCTTACATAAATTTTATCGAGAACTGCCAACGCTGCAGTATATGAACTGGCCGAGTTTAGTTGCGTAGAGATTCTGTGGCTCACCCTCGCGTGCAGTAGACTTAGCTTCTGTTCCTCTGTCGTTTCGGCTGTGCTTGCTTCTGCTAGGTAGGCCTTGAAACACCGCAGCCAGTGGGAGAAGATTTCTTTAGCCTCTGCATCCTGCGGGTCGAGTTCCAGGCGTCCAGGCTTGAGGGCTGATTCCATGATCGATCTTTACTGTTCTTAAGTCGATTAAATTGATGGAACCATCAATTCACCAAACACGTGTTTCCGATATGAATCTAGGCTTTAAGCGACTTATTTCAGAGCCAGCCTGTTACCCGTTGATGAACTCTTAGTGAACTCAGGCTGACTCTGGACAAGGTATTTATACAGCTGCACTAGGGGGAGGAGTCATGAGCGGAGCCAAGGGTGGAGCCCAGTACAAGTTCCGGAGTACTCCCAGAGCTACTCCCCCTAGTGGTAGGATAGCGCTACTGCGCTTACAAAGACAGTGTGAATTATCATATATATATATATTACATTCACCACACAGAGCAGACCTGAAGGCCGAATGGCCTCCTCCTGCTCCTTTTTTCTATGTGACAGTCACCCTGAACTTAAGTGGCTCCTCTTTTCAGGGCTCCACTGGTGATTTTTGTGGCATCTCGCCGGTCTCTGCACATACGTGCCTCAGGGAAGTGATGGTAGCACTGTTTGTGAGGGCTCACAACTTATCAGTTTTCATAGAATTTACAGTGCAGAAGGAGGCCATTTGGCCCATCGAGTATGCACCGGCTCTGGAAAGCGCATTCCAGTTGAGCCCACACCTCCACCCTATCCCTGTAATCCAGTAACCCCATTTTATCTGAGGGCAATTTATCATGGCCAATCCACCTCACCTTCACATCTTTGGACTGTGGGAAGAAACTGGAGCACCCAGAGGAAACCCACGCACAGGCAGTGACCCAAGCTGGGAATTGAACCTGGGATCCTAAAGCTGTGAAGCAACTGTGTTAATTGTAACCATCTAAGATGGCCACCTGTAAAGGACCATGGGAATTACGGCCAACCCAGGACTCAGACAGATACACAGCCTATGTGTATCTAAAACACAGGCGACCTGACCGAAACCCCAGCTCGTTTACATTTCAATGGCCCATTTTCCCAGGACAGTAGAACTCCAATCACGCAATCGGCACAGCCACGGACTGATCGGCACCACTCCCTTGCTCAGAAAGCACAACTGCCAAGGTTAAGGACCTGCCCAGCTACCAAGGCACCCGCCCTTTTTTATTAGCCGAAATCGAAGACTGATCAGAGCTCTGTTGAACTATTGGGTCCAAGGTTAAGGACTGCCCCAAATAGCGTGAAATCCCAAGGGAATAAAAGAGCACAGCGATGTGTTCTGTCTCTCTTGGATCCGGTCTGCACCATCCAATTGCAGCAGGAACAGCCAGCTGAGGACCAACAATCGCTACCTGACAGCAGAGACAGAGCCACTTTTTCGAACCAGCTAAGTGAAATCCAGATAAAGGCCTTTATCCATTTGCACAGTGCCGGTCGCCCTGAAGTTAAGTATAGGTTATTGTAGCTGATAAGTGTAGTTTAACTCGGAGTAGATATTGTGTTTGTATGTTGAGATAACTCTTGTGTATGTAAATAAACCATCTTTTGAACTAACTAACTGGTTGTGTGGTCATTTGATCGATATAAGGGAAAGGCTTGCGGTTCACCGAGATAGATAAATAAATAGAGCAACACCACCACTGTGCTGCCATGCCATTTTGACCAGGCCAGCTAGGATGCATCCCTTGGAATTCTCCTAGATTGCTGGCTTCTCACAGGTGCATGGAAACATTGAATGCAAATGTGTTCTCTGATTGCCTGCACATCAAGGAGTCCCCTTTATTAACCACAAGGGCTTCCACTCCCTGAACATGCAGAAAATATGTGACCACACTAAGTCCATCCCACAGTTTTATATACTAGATTCCCAGGGAGCATCCATGAGAGCTTAATCCTTGGCTGCTCACAGATACCCAAGTTACTTGAGGCTACAGTGGTGACTCTTCTAGGCCAAGGGATAATCTTGAGGACGTGGCCGATGACACGTGCAGAAGCCACGGATCACAGCAAACACCCTATTTATGTGAGGAATGGTGGCAGTGGTTGGCACTGCTGCCCTAGCTTCAGGGTTGAATTCCAGCCTCTGGTAACTGTCTGTGTGATTCTCACAGTGTCTGCATGGGTTTCCTCCGGGTGCTCCAGTTTCCTCCCATAGTCCAAAGATGTGTAGATTAGGTGGATTGGCCATGCTAAATTGCCCTTTAGTGTCCAAAAGGTTAGGTGGGGTCACTGGGTTATGGGGATAGGGTGGGGTGTGGCCTCGGTAGGGTGCCCTTTCGGAGGATTGGTACAGACTCAATGGGCTGAATGGCTTCCTTCTGCATTGTCGGGATTGTACGATAATGAAGCTCATGCTACCATTCACGCTTTGGTTGAGCACATTATTGGGATGTTGAAGATGCGGTTCTGGCATCTGGACCAGTCAGGTGGAGCCCTCCAATTCAGCCCGCAATGGAATTTGCACATGTTCGTCGTCTGTTGCACCTCCACAAGGTGGTATTTCAATGGGGTGAGATGCTGGCCAAGGAGGAGAATGATGAGTGGCACATCTAATCTGAAGAGGATGTAAGAGGTGGGTGACGAGGAGGAAACCCTGGAGGAGGCAAAGCTCATAGAATTTACGATGCTGAAGGAGGCCACTTGGCCCATCGAGTCTGCACCATCCCACTGAAAGCTCTCTACTTAAGCCCACGCCTCCACCTTATCCCCGTAACCCCACCTAACATTTTGGACACTAGGGGGCATTTTAGCATGACCAATCCACCTAATCTGCACATCTTTGGACTGTGGGAGGAAACCAGAGCATCCGAAGGAAACCCACGGGGAAAAAATGAAGACTCCGTCACCCGAGGCCGGAGTTCAACCCGGGTCCTGAAGCTGTGTGGCAGCACTGCTAACCTCTGTGCCACCATGCCGCCCCAGAGGAAGGCCATTATGCCGTGGTGAGGTCCATAGGAGCCTGGGACATCTTGATAACCTCGTGCTTCACTGATAACCAGGATTAGTTTGTCCATTATGGCCCATCATGTGAGATGACTGTTGCTAACTGTTTGCTTGCACCGCTCACTGAAACCTGGGGCGGGATTCTCCCATTCGGCAGCAGAGTGTCCATGCCATCAGAAACACTGTTGCGTTTCACGACAGCGTGAACGGGCCGCTGGGAGTACCGATTCCGGCCCCTACAGGGAGGGGGCCACAGTGGCGCCGGCGCCAACCCGCGCATGCGCGGTGGCCTCCCCCAACGCGTCAGCCCTGACACAACATGGCACGGGAGTTCAGGAGCCAGCCGGAAGAAAATATGTCCGGGGAGCGACGAGGCCGACGCTGCGCGCAGAGTTCCCGTCGGTTGAGATCAGATGTGGACGGCGCATGCGGGACTCTGCTTTTTTGGAGCAGCCGCTCGGCCCATCATGGGCCGAGAATCGCTGGGGGGGCGGGGGGGGGGGGGGGGGGGGGGGGGGGGGGGGGGGGCTGTTGCCTTCTTTACTTTGGGGTGAACCACAAGCTGTTTCTTATAGCGACCAAATGACCACACAACCAATATTAATAACACAAGACTTGTAACTCTATGCAATAACACATGCGGCTCCGTACTAAACTACACCGAATGACTAAGATGACCTATACTTAACTTCGAGTAGCCGGCACTGTGCGAGATAAGGCCTTTATCTGGATCCACGTGGTTGGTTTGGAAGTTGTTGGGTTCATCTCAGCTGGGCTGGTCTTTCAGGAATGGTCGCATGTCCTTGAACTTGGCTGTCCTGCTGCAGTTGGCCGCACACAGGCCGGTCCCAAAAGAGGCAGATCTCTAGTGCGGAGGGTTTTTTTTCCTTCGTCTCTTTTGCGCCCTTTTGGGCAGTCCTTACTCCAGGTCCAATGGATCGATAGGGTTCTCGATCACCCTCGTCGATCTCCGCCAATTAGGGGGTGGATACCCCGATAGCTGGGTGATCCTAGCTATCACTGTCCCAGGCATGTAGGTCTTTCCAAATAAGGAGGGGCTGCTGCCGGTTAGTCTGCTACTCTTGTAACTCCTTGATTCAAACTCTATTGTCCTGGGGAAATGGTGATCGACTCTTAATGGATGCAAGCTTCAGCCAAGTCTAGTTTCTTTGTGCAATACACAGAGGCTGTGTACCTGTCTGTGTCCCAAATTGACCACAATTCCCATGTTCCTTTGCAGGTGGCCATTTTACAAGGCTACACCACGTGCAGCGACCGGCGCTGCGCCAATTCTCTGGGCGGCGTGGCCCGGTTGCGGGGATTCCCTGGCCCGGCCCCAGGCTGGGAGAATCCCACCCAGATACGGCTCGTGTCATGGTGATGGCAGTGGTTTCCCCTCTTCACAACAATGCAGGGAGATCATGATGACTGGAAGTGAAGAGAGAGCATTGCTCTACGAAGAGCTACAGCAAATGTCAGACTTCTGTCTGGCTGAAGGCAACTTGCAAACTCCCAGGGACCAGAGTGATATCGGGGCGATGTTGCGCATACAGACACGTCTGTTCTGGTGCTCATGCACAGTCTGCCCCTGAGGATCAGTGTCGCCACTGCCAGAGGCATGATTTAATAATGGACTAGGCGCTGGGGTCAATGTGATGAGATCAGATTCTCCCTGTGATTGGGTTGAGTGGTGGACTTGACCATTGTGAGGAAGCTCTGTACGACCTGGGAGGTCTGAAAATACTGATGTGCTCTGTGAGGGGATGCCAATTAATGAACTGTCTGCATTGTGCAGAGGTGATGGAGGAAGCTTTGCGTGTGAGCATCCAATCTTTCAGTGGAAGAAAGATGTGGTTGTCTCAAACACTTTATGGAGAGATCTACTGGGAGCAAGGAGGTACAAATAAGGTGCAGAAAGTGATTTTTAACACGTTGACAAATTGGTTTAATTCTTATATAAATATGTGCTTGCTATCTACAATTATCTAACATCACCCGTGCTCACTCTGTGCAATGTTACAACACCCTGGGCAGGTGCACGGTCAATTCCAGCCCCACTTGTCCCTGGGTTACAACTCAAGTGAATTAACCAATAATTCTTGCAAAAATTCCCGGAGTCTTTTGCCCTTGGCTTCCCAATAATTACAGTCACCAGGTTTGTCAGTTGAAACACATTTACTGTTTATTAAACCAAAAACTATCATAAAATATGCAGTAAATACAACTGGATGACAACAAGCCGATACCTACTATCCCCATTAACTGTCACACGCACACGTGTACACATACACACGTATACGTGGTGGAAAGGGGTATACAAAAATATGGATGCGAGTCAAAATATAAGAGTCTTTGCTTTAGATGGTGGTTCTTTAGGACACTTTCTTCACAGTACGCTTGCTGATTAAAGTCTCTGGTTGCAGCCGGTAATGGTCTGCTTTGTACCGTCATTCATTCAGAGTCCCTGCAGGTAAGAAAATGCAGTACTCACAGTCAGCAGGCTTTCTGGAGACACCTTATTTCTCATCAATCTAGATCTTCAGCTCAAGGTTTGCCTTAAATCCTCTCTTTCTGTCGAGGCACTTTATTTCATATCAAGCCTTGCTTTCAGCTCGTGGTTTGACTTCAGGCCTCCGCAATCCCAAGAGAACGACATCCAGACTTGGTGGAGAGAGAGTCAATCCTCAGTGATTTCTGGAGAGAATTAGTTAGATCTTATTGAAGAGTTAGTTAGATCTCTTCACCTAGGCTTCCAGAATCCAAACTGGAACCCCGTAACTCTGAAAACATTCATGTAATCAGATCCAATCACCACCTGTTACCAGGCAGAGCATAGAGTATTGGATTAATTTGTTGGCCATTAGCCAAATCAATCAAACTGAGTCACCACTGATGCCAGTCAGTCTTCAATCATCAGTCTAAATCAGCACAGCACAGCCTTCTGAATCCTTCTGTTTGAATTAAAGCCTGCTTGTCTTAAAGTGACAAATCCATTAATCATCCATAGATTAAAATATAACGGCAAAAGTAAAAGGAAGGGGAAATAAGGGAATAAAGAAGAAGGACCCTTACAGTAACTATAATTTATTCATTTTTCTCATCCTGCCAATATGTCTCAGTGCGAGTGCAGGATCCACAGCAGAGGTTGAGGTGAGGCCTTCTCTCGGCCACACCCAGATATCTGTGATGGCATTGGTGGGTGTCCTCTGGAGGCACAAGTCCTGCAGGGCCCAGGCACGCTTTAAGGTTCTGCGGTATGGTAGTGATGGGGCTGGACACACCCAGAGTCTCGTGGGTGGAAGGCACCAGGCTGTAAAACAGCTTCTGACCCACCCTATAGGTGCTTGAGTGCCCCTGGCTTTCTTCTTGGAATAAGAGGGAAGCTGTATTGTGAGCTTGCTTGTCCTGTAAGAGAACAGATGGATTGTGCAAACAGGGCATATGGCAGGTTAGGTAGTGAGGATGCCTGGCATGAGTCACTGGTGTGCGGAATTCTGAAAGGACATCTTGCCAGGTTTGACTTTATGTGTAACTTTGTGGTTTCTGTGGTAGTCACCACTGTTGTATTATATTGTGTATATATGGGTATTACGTAAGGCCCCGCCTCCATGCTATCCACGTAACCCAGTAAACCCACCTAAACTTTTTGGACACTAAGGGCAATTTAGCATGGCCAATCCACCTAACCTGCACATCTTTTGACTGCGGAAAGAAACCAGAGCACCCGGAGGAAGTCCACACAGATACTGGGAGATCGTGCAGACTCCGCACAGACAGTGACCCAAGCCTGGAATTGAACCAGGGTCCCTGGAGCTGTGAAACAACAGTGCTAACCACTGTGCTACCATGCCACCTTGGAGAGCTGTGTTGCAGAACATGCTGCGTGTTAATCACTAATTGGGATGGGATGAGCCCTCTAGGACCATTGATCTCCTGTAATCCCTGTCCTGAAAACCCCCTACCCTACCCAGCCATAGATCCAACAAGAGAGGCCTATCTCTCCATCCGACGTTGCTGTACCTTTGCATTCCTTCTCGGCCTCCGACCCCACCTTGGACAATTGGTATTCCTTCCCTGGACATCTTCACCACCGCTTCCACCCTTAGCCTGCCTCCCATGTCTAGCCTTTGCTCCAACCTTCCACCCTACCCCGCCTGTCTACCCTTTGCCTACCTCTCACGTCCAGCCTTAGCTCCAACCATCCCACCGTTTGCCTGCTTCCTGTGTCCAGCTTTCGGCTCACCCTTATACTCTTCACATGGCTTTCCTGTCCAAACTTCGCACCAGCCTTATTCCCCCCTTCCACTGCCTCCCATGTCCAGCCTTCGCTTCACCCTTCCACCCTACTCCCTCTTCCAGCTTGCACCTGCCTTCTTTGTCCAGTCATCACTGCACCCTTCCATTCAACCTTCCTTCCACACTTTGCCTGCCTCCCAGTCCAGCCTTCATGATAATCTTTATTATTGTCACAAGTTGACTCACATTAACATTGCATGAAGTTACTGTGAAAAGCCCCTAGTCGCCACATTCTGGCACCTGTTCAGGAACACAGAGGGAGAATTCAGAATGTCCAATTCACCTAACAAGCACATCTTTCGGGACTTGTGCGGGAGGAAACCGGGACACCCAGAGGAAACCCATGCAGACACGGAGGGAACATGCAGACTCCACCCAGACAGTGCCCTAGCCGGAATCGAACTCGGGACCCTGGCGCTGTGAAGCAACAGTACTAACCACTGTGCTACCGTGCCACCTATGCAGCTTGTCCTATTGCTCGACATGAGACAAGATTTGTGAACGCTTTCCTAAGTAGACTAAAGCAGCATCGACTTACCTCAAAGTTGTGGAAAAAGTCAAGCTCACAAAGTGCACGCCACCCATACACAGCTATAAATTCCAAATATGTTCCAATTTCTCACTGCCAGGAACGTTAATTGAAGGGAGAACTTAACTCTGGTGGGCTGGCCCCACAACCAGCATGCAGGACCTGCATTTAGAAGGGCTTCCTGACATTGTTCATCAGGAAGCTCGACCTACCCTCAAAGTCCCGAGACCTTAATTACTAAATTTATCCCACTGTCAAGAAACTGATTCTTGGCCTCCTTCCCCTGCCCCTGGAGTCTCTCAGTGATTGTGGGACCTAAGATCCTACAGTTCCAAAATTGTTATTTTTTTTCTAATTAATTCCAAATAATAATTTAAATTCAAAGTATTATGTAAAAATAAGGACAAAATGCATGACTTCAAAATGGTGACTAAATTACATTTGCTTGATTTGGTTCAATAATCTCCTAATCTGTTTCATCAGAAGATTGCATTTGGTCTTAACTCCCTGGAATAGATATTTCTTGTGGCTGCCCAGTCATAACCAGGACTACAATGTGACAATTTCCAGATGACCACAGGGGTATCAGTATTGTTTAATACGTTTCCCCATGAGTGTCCAGAGTAAAAGGACAGTGCTCAGGAATATATCCAGATTTAACTAAACTGTTAACTTGCTGGTGCATAAACTTGTTGATTTGAGTGAAATCTAAAATCAGCATTCCACCTGGGCTATGGAGTTCTTTCTCAATGAATCAGGTTGAAATGACCCCCTTTTTTTCCCTACAGAAACAGAGAAAAAGCAACTAAATGATACTTGTTCTTGTGCAAAATCTTTTGTTTGGGAGATTAAGTGTTGACGTCGGGATTGAATTGCGTGCGGTTTATGTTCCCATTGGGTGTACTATTTCTGGAGCAATTCAGGACATGCTAATGACCCGTCACTCTGCTGGCGCGAATTCCAAACAGTTTCCGGCACAGCGGGTGTGCTAACCACTAGGACCCAAGTTAATGCTACAGAGCCTGGCAGCTGGAGCTGTTTTTAAGCACTCCACTCACCACACACTCACTGCAGCCACTAAGGTGGCTCAGAGACAACCTGCCCATCAAGGCGTGGAGTCCAAGGTGGACAACAGCTCCATGCCAGTGAGTAGCAGAGGGCCACCTTCTTCCTCAGCTGGGGCCGCAGAGGTGGTGGCAGAGGCAGTCAGAACGGCCAGCCTCACCAGGAGGAGACAGCTGGTGATCCTGGGAGGGTGGGGGTCACTGGTGAGTTCTCTGCCTTGAGGGAGAAAGGGAAGCAGGGAGGGGTCCAAAGGCCACCACGCAAGTGTCCTCTGGTTGGGGTAAGCTCTGCTGCCCCCTGCTTCTGCAATGAGGCAGCACTTCTGAGGAGTGCCAACCCCTGGTTGCTCCTGATTGAGTTTGGCCCAGAAAATCTGGAGGACCATTTAACGGTCCATTGACTTCGGGAGGGAATTTGTGCTCTCGGGGTGGGCATAACCAGAAAATCCACTCTCCTACTGACTTCAGTGAATAAGTCAACTTTGTGTTACACAAGTGTGGCCCAGTGGTTGGCATTGCTGCCTCACAGCGTCAAGGACCTGGGTTCAATTCCGGCCTTCGGTGACTTTGTGTGGAGTTTTCCCATTCTCCCTGTGTCTGCATGGGTTTTCTCCGGGTGCTCGGGTTTCATCCCACAGTCCAAAGATATGCCGGTTAGGTGGGGTTACTACGTTACGGATAGGACGGGGGAGTGGGCTTAGGCAAGATGCTGTTCAGATAGATGGTCCGAGTGACTTGCTTCTGCACTGGAGAAGTTCTATGGTCACAGATGACAGAACAAATTGTGATGTTGCTGAAACCTTACAACAAAAATCTACAATCCAATGTAGATGGAATAGCAGAATGATCTATGTCTTATGGATAATATTTAGGCCTGGACACCAGGATGTGATCCATGGCAGTATGCAACTAATAAGGCCATGAACTGGAGCAGGACACCAGAGGCAGCTAGCAAAGAACAGGAGGTTCTTAGGTGGGTCTGGGTTGTGGGGGGGGGGGGGGGGGGGGGGGGGAGAGAGAGAGAGAGAGAGAGAGAGAGGGGCGGGGGGGAGTAGTCTTGGAAGTGGGCTGAGCGGTGCTCCATATTACAGTGAGAACTTCCTGGGCTCCACAATGGGGTAAAACATGAGACATACCTTTCAGGAGGCAGCTTCAGTCAATAGTTTGGCTGCTCTGTGGCTGAGAAAAATGACCGCCGTATTCACAGCACACGCTGCAGTCAGTTAACAATGCAGTTCGCAAAGGGAGCTGATGTAACTTTCAAGGGGCACCCTGAGGGACTACAAAGTGCTCTCGCCAACATAGTGCTTTCGTGTCTGCTGCACTTTCACTGCAGAGGGAGGGTGCGTACACATGCCATGATGGCAGGAGCCAACACCTGTTTTTTCCACTACAAAATGAACAATGCACAATCAAATTTCTAGGTCAAAATACCAATAAATGTAGTGAGAACAAAGTGACCAAGTATGACCTGAGGATTTGGTGAGGCATTGTCTCGAATAACAAGCCTAGTTTTTGTTCTATCATAGTGAGACATGCAGTTCCAGGAAATGCTTCAAAGGAGAGCGATTAGAACAATAACAATAATCTGTGAGCTCTCAAAAGGAGCTAAGAGCTGAGGCTGTTCACTCTCACAATTAGGGCGATTTGATTGAGGTATTTAAAATAATGAACGGAAAAGACTAAGGAATAATACATGGGCTTGTCAGCCCTGCGTTCAGTCTGATTATAGTGATATTTTGTGATATTGAGTATCCACATTATGTTAATGTGGGGATGTTTATGACATGTTTTTATTTTAACAGTTTGTGTTAATGACTTTTGTTTTCCAGAATTGGAGGAACATTGTCAAAATGATTTTGGTAAGTTCATCAACCATCAATTCAGGCAGACAAACTGTTCTTTCTTCATTAACTGTATGTATAGGTTATTGTCATAATATACACCAATATATCATGGTGCAGACACACACTGATGGACACACAGAGGGACCAATCAACATGTTCAAAAAACCGCAGCCAATCACCAGTTAGAATACACACACTATAAAGGCAGAGGGCACCACGGTTCCCGCTCATTCTGGGTGCTGCCTCTGAGTGTAATAAGAACACATTCAGCCCAGCACAAACTCACACCATGTGCTGAGAGAATCAACTGGTTCGGACAAGGCTTCAGTCTTTAGTTTAAGTTAGCATCATTTAGACCCACAGTCATCATGTGTCAGTTAGTTAGAAATAGTTAATAAAATTGAGTTGAACCTTCATCAGTGTTGGAAGTGTCTGTTCATCTCTCAAGTCTACACTAGCCAACACTTTAGTTATGACCAGAATTCTCAGGCCGATGGGATTCACTTTCCCTGCCTACAGCACACCCCTGCCCGTGGGTTTCCCGGTGGTGTGGCTTCAATGGGTAATCTCATTGACAAGCAGTGGAAGCAGAGAATCCCACGCCACTGAGAAACACGTGACCGGGGGCCCAGAGAATCCTGTACTATGTTTGAAGTGTTTGCTGTGAATCTTTTAAAATGTGAATGTTATAATTAGTTCAATTTTATGTGCAACTTCAATTTGTATCTTATTGCAATGTTGTCAAGTATTGATTGGAAAGCTGAGGTGCCTGAGAACTTCATAAAGGGATGTGAAAGACATTGTATCACAGAATCATAGAATGATTACAGCACACAGAAAGAGGCCATTTTTTGTGGAAATCTTTTTATTGGCATCTTCCATATTTTTATAAACAATTGTGTGTGTGTGTATATATATACATCACATTTTTTTTAACTGCGTTCAGTTATTTTATTATACAGAAAGGTTTATCCTGTCCTTCCTTTAATTAACCCTATATAAATTTAGCTGTCCTCTGGTTCGGCCTATGGTCTCTTCCATCCCGCCTTGCGTACTCCCCTTGTCCCTCCCACCCTGTTGGCTTCGACTGTGCTTTGCTTTTGTGTTCGGGGGGGGAGGGAGGGTTACCCCCTCTTCCCTCCTCTTTTGTGGCTTTCCTACCTTCCTTCCATATTCTCCTCCCCCTGGATTGCACAGTCCATAGGTGGTTCCTCATTTATCTTGTTTTTTTTCCCCTGTCTTCCCTCATTTTCTGCCTCTATTTCCCGTATTCTTAACTTACTCCTCGTTGCTGGCCTCGAACAAGTTTTGGAACAGGCCGACGAACTGCCCCCCATGTATCTAGGAAGCCTTCCTCTGACCCTCGGATGGCATACTTAATCTTCTCCAGGTGAAGAAATTCCGACAGGTCTGCAAGCCAGTCTGCAGCTATGGGTGGTGCTGCTGATCGCCAGCAAGCAGGATTCTCCGGCGTGTGATTACGGAAGAGAAAGCAAGGGCGACGGCCCACTTCCCCATGTGTAGCTCTGGCTGCTCCAATACCCCAAAGATTGCCACAATTCGGCATGGCTTCACCCTCGCCCCCACAACCTTGGACATTGCCTCAGAGATGGCTGTCCAGAACCCAGCAAGTTTGGGGCATGCCCAGAACATGTGGGTGTGATTGGCTGGGACCCCTGGCACCGTTCACATTTGTCCTCTGTCTCCGGGAAGAACCTGCTCATTCGGGTTCTGGTCAGGTGTGCTCTGTGCACCACTTTGAGCTGCATTAGGCTGAGCCTCATGCAGGAGAAGGTGGAGTTAGCCCTGCTTAGTCCTTTGCTCCAGAGTCCCCACGCTACTCTGTCCCCAGCTCGTCCTCCCATTTTTGTCTGGTCTCATCCAGTGGTGTCCGAGCTCTGTCCAGTAACTGTCCGTACATTTTCCCACATAGTCCCCCCTCCTTGTTGCTTGCACCTATCAGGTCCTCCAATAGTGTAGTTTCTGGGCCCTCGAGGTACCCTACTGTCTCCTTGTGGAGGAAGTGTTTTATTTGGAGAAGTCTCATTTCCTGTCCTTTTATTAGTTTCCACTTCCTCGTCAATTCATCCAGCGTCGCCAGTCTGTGCCCTATATAAAAGTCCCTGACAGTCAGTGTACCCTCATCCTGCCTCCATCTTTTGAAGCTGGTGTCTAGCATGGCTGGGGGGGGGGGGGGGGGGGGGGGGGATTGTGATTTTCGCAGATGGGGGCCATGGGGGACATCTTAGTTAGCCCAAAGAGTTGTCTCAATTGGGCCCATGTTCTCAGTGTGGCCATTACCACTGACTCGTTATGTATCTTGTTGTGGGGGATGGGAGTGCTGCTGTAACCAAGACCAGGAGGGTCGTTCCTTTACAGGAGGTCTCCTCCATCTGTACCCACTCTGTGCCGTGTTTGTGTACCCATCCCCTGAAACTTTCTGCTGTTGCTGCCAATGGTAGTATTGTAGGTTCGGTAAAGCCAAGCCCCCTTTGATTATCTTTCTTTGCAGTGTCGATTTGGGAATTCACAAGTTCTTCCCCCCCCCCCCCCCCCCCAACACACGCACACAAACGCCATGATGAAACTGTCTACATTTTGGAAAAAAATATTGGGGATGAAGATGGATCTAAGCAGGAAGAGGAACCTCGGCAGTACATTCATCTTAATTGTCTGCATTCTTCCCGCCAGGGAGAGTGGGAGTGAGCCCCACCTCTGTCGGTCCTTTTTTACTTCCTCCACCAGGCTGGTCATGTTCCACTTGTGGATCTGTGTCCAGTCTCTGGCTATCTGAATCCCCACGTAATGTGACATTTTTAAATGGGAGCCCGCCAGCTCTGCTGCCCCATTTAGTTTCACTGGGAATGCCTCAGTGTTGCCCAGGTTAAGTTTGTAGCCCAAAAAGGTTCCAAACTCTTTCAGGGTCTGCAGTATTGCCTTCAGTCCCTCCTGTGGCTTTGAGACATAGAGGAGCAGGTCATCTGCATAGAGTGAGACTCTGTGCTCTGTCTCCTTTCCGGATGCCCTTACAGCTTTTTGCATCCCACAGGGCTATCGCCAGGGGCTCGATTGCTAGCGCGGACAAGAATGGAGACGGGGGCAGCCTTTCTGTAGCTGGAAATAGTTGGAGCTGGTGGTGTTAGTTCGGACAGTCGCCTTGGGAGTGTTTTACAGGCGTCTCACCCAGGCGGTGAACCCTGCTCCTAGCCCAAACCGTTCCAGTCGAAGGTCTTTTTGGCGTCCAGGGACACGATCACCTCTGGTGCTCTCTCCTTAGAGGGGGGTGGGGGTCAGGGTCATTATTATGTTCAACAGCTCTCGGTGAACTGCGTACCCTTGACAAAGCCCATTTGGTCCTCTGCAACTATCTCCGGTACGCAGCCTTTTGGCCAGGTCAAGTATTTTCATGTCCACATTCAGCAGGTAAATGGGTCTATATGATCCACATTCCGTCGGATCTTTATATTTTGGGGTATCAGTGAGATTGTGGCTTGCGCTAGCATGGGGGGCAAAGTTCCCCTTGCCAGCGAGTCCGCGAACATGTCCCTCATCTGTGGGGCCAGGACTGGCGCAAATTTTTTATGGAAGTCTGCCGGGACCCCGTCGGGTCCCGGTGCCTCCCCTGCCTTAATGGAGCTGCTGCTCTCCATGTTTCCATGATTTCTCCCAGATCTATTGGTGCTTCCAGCTCCCCCCTCCTTTCTTCCCCCACAACTGGTAGTTCCAGTCCGTCTAGGAACTATTTCACCCTGTGTCCCTGTTGGGGGGCTCAGAGGTATACAGTCCCCGGCAGGAGGTCTCAAATGCCCGATTGACCTCCTTTGGTTCTGTTCCCAGTCTGCCTCTGCTATTCGTTACCTGGGCTATTTCCCTCGTGGCTGCCTGCTTTCTCAGCTGGTGAGCCAATAGGCGGCCTGCCTGTCTCCATGTTCGTAGAAGATCCCCCGTGTCTGGTGGAGTTGGTACACTGCTTTCCTGGTGGATAGCATGTTAAAGTCCATTTGCAGCTTTTTCCTCTCCGCCAGCAGCTCTACGGTCGGGGTCTCGGAGTACTTTTTGTCGACTTCCAGAATGGAGTCCACTAGTTGCTGCTTGGCCACCCCCTCTTCCCTATCTCTGCTTGCTTTGTAGGCTATGATCTCCCCTCTAATCACAGCCTTCTGTGCCTCCCAAAACGTGGAGGGTGAGACCTCCCTGTTTTGGATGTTACTAACGTAATCGCCTATGGCCCGCGATGTTTTTTGGCAGAAGGTCTTGTTGGCCAGGAGGTCCATGTTCAGCCTCCTTGTGGGGTGCTGGGCACAACCTGTCTTCCACCTCACACCCATGTAATGTGGAGCGTGTTCGGAGATAACGATCGCAGAGTATTCCGCTCCCATGATCACTGGAAGCACCAATTTCCCCACTGCAAAGAAGTCGATATGAGTGTACACCTTGTGCACTTGTGAAAAGTATAAGAATGACTTTTCTCCTCGGTTCAGGAACCTCCATGGGTCGACCGCCCCCTTCTGCTCCATAAATGCGCCCTAGCCATGTGTCTTTCTGTGTTCTGGAGTTTGATCTGTCAGTCAGTGACAGACGCAATTGAAGTTGTCCCCCCCCCAATCAGTTGGTGTGTGTCAATGTCGGGGATTTCTGCCATGGTCTTCTTTATGAATTCTGTGTCGTCCCAGTTTGGAGCGTACACATTTACCAGTACCACCAGAAAGAGGCCACTTAATCCATTGTGTCTATTCTGGATCTCTGCAAGAACATTTCATAGGCCCATTGGATCGTCAAGGAGTGATGGTTAGATTCTCTCTTGCTGGAGATAGTGATTGCCTGGCACTTGTATGGTGTGAATGTTACTTGCCACTTGTCAGTCCAAACCTGGATATTGTCCAGGTCTTGCTGCATTTGGACATGGATTGCTTCAGTATCTGAGGAGTTGCAAAATATGTTGAACTTTTAGCTCTTTTGACCATGTTTGGACCATGGCTGTAATGAGGGCAGGAGTTATGTTACTCTGGCAGAACCCAAGCTGAGTATAATATATAAACTTAGCATATGTCTATCTCCAGAAATTCCTTGAGACATCTTTCTACGTTAACTTGGTAGTCTTCCAGCTCCGAAATGGCTTGCACCGTGATGGTCAACTCTGTGTTAAGCATCACCTGGTATGGCTAAGAAGCCCCACTCGAACATAGACGACAATGGGCTGTGAAGATGCACGATTGGCTGAACTCTGTTTTCTTTGGGTCCACTTTTCTGAGCTTGTCTCGCCTGCTCACTTCTACTAATGCCCTTCCAAACAGTCCACCTACAGAGGTCATGACTGTCAGCGACTGTCTCCCAGTTGTCTTCTCAGTGGCTGCCATTTCCATGTCTTGTTTGCAGATATTGTAATGGAGGTATGGAAGCATAGGAAATTGTGATCAAGTGTTCAGTTCATTGTGCAATGGTCTTTAGGTATTCAGCCATCATCCATCCGATGACCATAGCTGAGCTGGCACAGATTTCATTGATTTAGATTGACAAAGAGCTTTTGTTTTCCTATTAACATGTTCTGCATCTTACCTTTATGCCTCTATAAGCACCTTCTTTAGTCCTTAATGCTGCTTTTAAAATTCCCTTTGTCTTGTCCCTATGGTATCTTTGTCAATCTCTCCTTACCTCCCACCTATCCCTGACGTTTTATGCTTCAACTCATTCACCCCCATCTCCAACTCTATAATCCATCACATTTCTACCTCTTTTCAGCTCTGAAGAAGAGTCATACGGACTCAAAATGTTAACTGGTTTTCCACAGGTGCTGCCAGACCTGCTGATTTTATACAGTAGTTTCTGTTTTTATTACTGTTGTTTCACTATCTTACTCAGTTTAGGCATAACGTCTGCAGCTTTTATGATGTGTGTGTGTTGATTTCAGCATCGAGTGACAGATTGCTGGAGTTTGGCTATGTGAAGCTTTCAACAACCTCCAGCATTGTCAATGTTGACAAATGGCGGGTGCGGCAACATCTTGGATCATGGCATTTGTCTCCTGATGCAAATGCGAACATAAAAACATACAAACTTTTATTGATCCCAATATACATGCTCCTAAAATTCCCTGTGTCAGAGGATATCTGAATGTTCTGACAAAGTGGTTATCAGTGGTCACCTAGCTGTCTTTTCTTGGATGACTTTTAGTGCATTCGGAGTCTTCTCATCCCGATCTCTCATGTAACGAGTGACATTAGACCACTCGGCTTTAATAAGAGGTTCCGTTGCATTGATATTAGCCTCAAAACAGTCAGCACTTTTCGCTCTTGTTTCCCAAAGGCTGATTTGTGTCTCGTATGTGTCTCAAAGTATCCTCCATTTCACTTCTCTACTTTGAGCGAGAATGACTGAGAGCATCTATTCTTCAAGTTGAGGAATATGTGGCTGATGGTGATTCAGGAAAGGCCCCTTTGCTTTAAAAGAACTGCAAGGCATGCATCCAAACCTTGGGCACCCACCAAGGAGTGGTGTGTCATGGCCAGTGCTGTGGTAGCTGCGTGTGCTGAGACTGCTGTTCAGAGTCCCGTCTAGGTGAAGGTCAGATCCAACAAGTCAATGTTATGATCTTGGAGTCTTCAGGATACCTTGTGGCATGGTTTGTTCTGAAAGGAGGCATGAGTTACACAAAGCGCACCATAGCAGCAAAGCCAAATAAATCATAAAATCCCTACAATGCAGAAGGAGGCCATTTGGCCCATTCAGTCTGCACCGACCCTATGAAAGAGCACCCTACCTAGACCCACTCCCCTGTCCTATTCCCACAACCCAAAATATCCTGCACATCCTTGGACACTAAGGGGCAATTTAGCATTGCCAATCTACCTAACCTGCATATCTTTGACTGTGGGAGGAAACCGGAGCACAAGGAGGAAACCCGCGCAGACACGGGGTGAATATGCAAACTCACAGACAGTCACCCAAGTCTATGCCCATTCTCATTTATCTTTTGCAGGCCATAATCTGCAAGGCAGGAGGGCTTCAATTCATGGTCTGCGACCACTGTTATATTGAACCCTCCCCGTAGGGAAAGATATTTTGTTTTAGGGATTCTGCTGATAGCAGTGTCAAGCTCCTCATCGAACTGAATTTTCATGTCCTGGAGTACAGCATTGGAGGTGAACTGGGCCTGTTTGAGTTGAGAATTGGATGGAGGGAGAACACATTCTGAACCATTTGTGGGAGGGCCTTATCATTGAGAAGTTGGCATATTCTTTCTTTTTGTTTGTTTTGATTGTTTGTCTGGTATTATGGATTCCATTAGTTTGTTAATAGAGGGCTTATGAATGTTGGATGAATGCTTTACAGGTCAGATTCTCTGGCCTCCACACGGCATGCTTCTCGGCGTTGGGAGGCAGCCTGCCATTGGCCAACGGGGGGGGGGGAATCTTCTGGTCCCGTTGCTGCCAATGGGGTTTACCATTGAATCCACCACACATCACTGGGAAACCCACGATGGGGATGCGCCATTGGAGGATCCCTCTGGCGTGAACAGCCGGAAAATCTCACCCTGCATGTTGATTTGTAAATGTTGTGAAGAATAACTACTCGTCTAGGGCAGCACGGTGGCCTAGTGGTTAGCACAGCTGCCTCACGGTGCTGAGGTCCCAGGTTCGATCCCGGTTCTGGGTCACTGTCCGTGTGGAGTTTGCACATTCTCCCCGTGTCTGCGTGGGTTTCGCCCCTACAACCCAAAAATGTGCAGAGTAGGTGGATTGGCCACACTAAATTGCCCCTTAATTGGAAAAAATAATTGGATAATCTAAATTTAAAAAAAAACTATTCGTCTAGAGTTCCTTTGTGGGATCTCCTCTGTGTGAGTTTTTTTAGAAATACTGTAGTAATGCAGATATTCTTCAGGATCGTATTGAAAGAGATCTGTAAATCTGCCCGGCATGTTGAAATCACTCTCCAGAGTGATTATTTATTCATCAGTGTGCTGAAATGTTGAGCTGAATCTTTATATCTAATTCCAGATATTCATAATTACTTCCATACTTTGCACCAACAGTAAGTATCATTTATATTTTGATACTTAAGATCTTTTCATTAATTTTAAATGATATTCAAATGACATTTAACTGCTATTTATTTCTGTTTCCAGGTTATGCTTTTGAATGCCAAGGTATCACTTCAAATCATTTTTTTTAATGCATTCCAGTTTATATAAGATTTGACTGTATTATCCAAGGTGTAATCTTAAATTCTTCATCAAATTATGTTTAATTTTAAGATCTGCTGCAAATCAATTCACACATCAGCAGGTCTCTGTGCAGAATGGCTCTGGGACAAGCACACATGTATATTAACTTGTTCAAAGGCAGATAATTCTGTTCAGCGCCAAGCTGGAGGGTTGAGTGACGGTTACAGCATGGAAACCATTTGCCAATTTTACATTCTAGGCCAGATAGGCCTCTGTCCCTTCCAATGGACCAAGAAGGTGACACTCCTCAATTTCTCTCAGTTCACAGACCAATGAACCATTTACACTATATGCGTGATTCAACAGCGTCATCGTGTCCAACTTGGTGTCAGGGCGAGGATGTTGAATCTGGCAAGAGGCCTCTCGCGAGATTTGCGATGCTCAAAACATCTCACCTAGATCCATTCACTGGATTCTCCCAGTGCCCGGTACACCACGGCACGTCTGGGAGACCTCGTCAGGGTGCCATTTAGCACTGGTCCACACAAACGTGGACCAGGCATAGCGGCTGCTGGGGTGGTCTCTTACTAGAGATACCGTTTGGTCGGGGACAGTGCACATGGCAGTGCCATCCAGACACTACCGGGTTGGTGCTGGCAGGGGCCATGCCACAATGCCATACTGGCAGGGGCATTGTTATGATGCCAGGCTGGCTGCCAGGTTAACAATGCCAGGATGGACATACCAGGTAGAGGGTAGGTTTCCCGGGGACTTCCCCAAGGTTGAGGGAGTTGGGAGGGGCCTGAAAGGGGTGGGGGGGGGTGGGGGGGGGGGGGGGGGGAAATGCAGGCAACCAGACAAAATGGCAACCCAATATGTGAGGAGCCTTTGCTGCGGGCTTAGTGGAGAGAAACTCCGAGGCCAAAGAAAACAGCAATTTGCCATTGTGTAGCAAGATATTCACGCAGCTGCAACCACCGAGAAACACCTCAATAAACACACCCAAACCCACACAAAGAAATTATTTGGGTGAATCGTGCCCCATAACTTGTGATAAATGTCGAAATTGGTATATTTGTGGCAGTAATGTTATTTAAATCGTGATTTAAAATACTCAGTCAGTGGCCGGGATTCACTATTGGCCGACGCCGAAATTGCAAAATGCGATTGGGCGGAGAATAGCTTCCGACGCCAAAATCGGGGTCGGTGCTGGTTTGACACCAAATCGGGATCCTCCAGCTCCCCGAAAATGGCATAAATGTGCCGCATGCCTTTGAAGCACCATTGGCGTATCATTAGCGGCCATGACCCTCTATTCTCCGGGCCCCCCGTGTTTCACTGCCGCAGTTGGGTTAAGTTCCTGACGGCGCGGTTCACTTGTGGTCTCAGCGGTCAAGAACCCGGCGTGGTGGCTTCGGACTGTATACAGCACCACCACAGTTGGCCGGGAGCCGTGCTGCTGGTTGGGGGGGGGGGCTTCCGCGAAGGCTGGGGGGACTGGTCAATATTTGAAAGGTCGGGTCCGCGCACGGCCGACGCCATGTTTTATGCGCGACCACGGACCCAGCCATTCTACAGCCATTTTTGCTGTGGGAGCCGGGAGTTTTACTCGGCACGGCTGCAAGCTCCTCACCAATCACAGGATGGGTAAGGGTTCTGCGTCAATTTTTCCGTCGTAAAACGTCATAGTTCCTCCACTGGGGTCAACAATTAGTCTCAAAAGCAGTGAATCCAGCCCAGTGGTCTACTAAGTTGTAATTAAGATGTTATCAAAGTGAGGTAACCATGGTTTCTAACCAATTATTTGTTCACATATAGATGGCTAATGGGATATTGTTTGATTGCTGAAGATTCCTTCGTGTATAGATAATTGAGGATTGTCTTTATCCTGGCCAAGCAGGTCATTGGATATCTAAGTGAGATAGCTATATAATTAATGGGTGGAGCCAGGTCTGTCTGTAATTTGCAGTTTTGCCAAATGTTGTTAGATTGAGCAGAAGGGTTCTGACAAGAAGAAGTGTACTGAATCTGCTCTTGAAAGGTATCTCTCCAAAAGTCTACACAAAGGACAGCAAGGTAAACCTGTTTAATTGGTTAGCATTGCTGCCTCACGGCACTGAGGTCCCAGTTTCGATCCCGGCTCTGGGTCACTGTCCGTGTGGAGTTTGCACATTCTCCCCGTGTGTGCGTGGGTTTCACCCCCACAACCCAAAGATGTGCAGGGTAGGTGAGTTGGCCATGCTTAATTGCCCCTTAATTGGAAAAAATAAATTGGGTACTCTAAATTTATTTTTTTTAAATAAAAAATTTCTGTGTTTAAATTAGAGTTTGTTTTAACATAAAAGGTCAGAGTCATAACTCCTGGGGTTAAGTATGCTTTCCTCATTTTACAAATTGTTGATGTTTCCCATCAGGTATCTTAACATAAATTGGAGTCTGGTCTGGTACCCTAACACTAAGAGTTAAATAACCCACTGCACAATACTTTTCACTGTATACTAATACATGTAACAATAATAAATCCAATCAACAGATTGTTTTTATTATTTTGCATGAGGTGGATGTTGACGCGACCATTAATTCACTCAGAGACACGAGTTGGAGTAAACTGTGGCTTTAATTGGCTTACAACTGAGCCTGCCTGCGACTGCACGATACTGAGGGCAGTCTTGCAGGACCGCAGCACTTATACTCCCTAAAGGGGGCGGAGCGTAGGGCAGAGCCCTGTAAATGCTCCTCATCTCCCCCTGTGGGCAGAGCCACACAGTGGCTCACAGACGAAGCCCACAGGGACAACAGTAAGGTACAGTGTGAATTACCAGTTACACATTCACCACAGATGTCACTGCCTGGGCCAGCATTTAATATTTATCTCTAATTGTCCTTAAGGCTTTGTGGTGAGCTGCCCTCTTGAACCACTGCATGTGGTGTAGGTACACCCACCGTGCTGTTAGAGAGGGAGATCCATGATGTTGACCCAGCGACAGGGAAGGAATGGTGATATATTTCCAAGTCAGCATGGTTGAAGCTTGGAGGAGAACTTACAGGTGGTGGTGTTCCCAAATATCTGCTTCCCTTGTCCTGTTGGGTGATTCTGTGTGGAAGTGAATCACAGGATCTTTACAGTGGAGGAGGCCAACTGGCTCATTGGGTCTTCACTGGTTCTCTGAAAGAACATTCTTCGTCATCCCACTCTCCTGCCTTATCTCCGTAATCTTGCACATTCTTTCTTTTCAGATAGCAACTCAACTCCCTTTTGAATACCTCAATCAAACCTGCCTCGACCATCCTTTCAGCAAGTTTGTCCCAGTCTCCAACCACCCTCTCGGTGAAAAAATGTTTCCTCATATCATTTTTATTCATTTTGCCAAATATTTTGAACTTGCGCCCTCTAGTTCTTGATGTTCTCCTGAGAGGGATGTTTCTTTTGATTTAATCCTGTCAGTACTCCTCAGGAGTACTGAACCACTCCACCAAGTCTCCCCCATTCTTCTTTTCTTCAAGGAAAACTGTCTCAATCTCTCCAATTTATCTTCACAGCAGAGTTATTTATCCCTGCAATCATTATTGTGAATCTCCTCTGTACTCTCTCCAATGCCTCAAATCCTTTCTCAAGTATGGCACCCTTATCTCCAGTTGAGGCCTAACTGGTGGCTTACAGAAAGTCAACATGACCTCCTTACTTTTGCACTCAATGCCTCTATTAATAAAACTTAAGGTGGTATTTGCTTTAACTGCTCTCTCAGCATGTCCGGTCACCTTCAGTAATTTATGCACATGTGCACCGAGGTCCCTTTGTTTCTCACCTCCTTTAAAGTTTCTCCCTTCATTTGTTCCAAAGAAGCAACATCTTCCACAAGTGCTGAGATGTCTTTTTTCCTCGAACAAGGATTTGCCCCTCAACCATAGCCCTCCATTTTCTCACATGCCTGCTCTCACCCTATCCCTTCCCTCACTGAACCATGAGAAATTTGTCTTTGTTCTCACCTTCCACCTAACCATCCTCTTTCATTTCCGCCACCTCCAGCTTAATCTTACAACGAAACACATCCTCACCTTCTTCCAGCATTCTGATGGGACCCTGGTCCACACCTCCATCACTGCTCTCTAGTCTCATTTCCACAGCACCTTTCTCTACAAGAACAGGAAATGTAACACCTCCCCTCTACCATCCATGGCCCCAAACATTCTTTCCAGTTGAAGCAGCAATTTATAAGTACTTCTTTCAATTTAGGACATTGTATTCACTGATTTAAAGTACAGACACCTTTACACTGAGGACGCAACACCCAGATTGGGTGACCGTTTTGTGGAATATCTCCACCATGTCCATGAATGCTGTATTGTTTGTCATTTTAATTCCCCAGCTTTGTCTCATACTGACATTTCTGTCTTTGGACGACTGCAGAGTTCTAGGGAAGCTCAAAACAAATTCAAGGAATAGCACCACTAGGTAGTTTGCAAACTTCCCCAATTATTGAGTTCAACAATTTTGATCATAATCACCTCTACTTGTCACCCCTTCCACCCCCAATCCCTCCTCCCCCATTCTGCCTCATTTCCCTATGCAGATTTCGGTCTTCATCTTGATTTTCTTGTTTTTGGTTTCAGATGTCAGCTGCTCATTATTCTGTCATTCATACCTCCTAGAGACATCTTTATTTTTTCCCATTTCCACTCCATTTGTCTATTCCCATCAACTCTTTTGCCATTTAATTTGTCCCATCTCCCTTTCAGAGAACACAATTTTGCTTGTTTCCTACCCTCTCCCTTTGTCGCTTCTTAAAAGCCAGAACCTCTCTAACTTTTCCCAGATCTGCCAGATTAGGAATAAAAAAGGGGCAAACACATTGCTAGGTGTTTATTATTGTAAAGTAAATTAAAGTCACAATAGTCCCATGCTTTCCCCTTTTGAGTGGCAGAGCTGACTGGTGGCGAATTAACCTGTGGATCAGGCAGGGGGCAAGGTTGAGAAGACGGGGTGTTCATGAATAACCTCAGCAAGAACAGGAATTAAACCCATGCTTTTGGCCTTTTTCTCATCACAAACCAGCTGTCCAGCCAACCGAGCTAAACAAGCCCAGAGAACGATGGATGACTAGAGGTATTCATGATATGATGAGAAGGAAAAGAGGCTTTTAGCAGGTACAAGTCGAGCAAATCAGCGGAGGCATTAGAGGAGTACAGAATATGCAGGATGGAGCTTAAAAAAGCAATTAGAAGAGCAAAGAAGGGATATGAGAAAGCTCTGGATGGTAAAAGTAGGGAAAATCTTAAGATATTCTCTGAAGTATATCAATGGGAAGAGGGTAACCAGGGAAAGAGTAGTGTTCATTAGGAAACAAGGGGGCAATTTGTGGGTGTAGTCAGAGGACATTGGTAGGGTATTGAACAAATGGTTCACATCCGTCTTCGCCCAAGACACTAAAGATGTAAGTATGGAACTCGGGGAGAGAGACTGTGGGGTTCATGTGCAAATTGACATTGGGAGAGACAAGTTATTGGAGGTGTTGGCAGGCTTAACGATTATGTCCCAAGCTGCTGTGGGAGACGAGGGAGGAGGGAGGTGCCAGATGACTGGATTTGGTTCCACTATTTGAGAAGAGAAAAGCCAGGGAACTACGGACCAGTGAGTCCCATGTCGGTGGTAGGGAAACTATTGGAAAAACATCTTAGGCAGAAAATCTATCTACACTTAGAGAGGCAGGTTTTGATCAAGAATAGTCAGCATGACTTTGTCATAGGAAGGCCATGCTTAACACATTTGATGGAGGCGACCAGGTGTGTAGATGAGGGAATGAAATTGATGTTTCTTTAAATTCATTTTGCGGGATGTGGCCATCGCTGGTTAGGCCAGCGTTTATTACTCATATTGCCCTTCATAAGGTGGTAGTGTGTTGCCTTTTTGAACCTCTGCAGTCCCTGTGCTGTAGTTATAACCACAGGACTGTTAGGGTGGGAGTGCCAGGATTTTGGCCTAACAACAGCGAAGGAATGATGATATATTTCCACATTGGAGTGGTGAGTGACTTGGAGGGGAACCTCCAGGTGGTGGGGTTTCCAGGTATCTTTTGCTCTTGTCCTTCTAGGTGGTAGAGGTCGTGGGTTTGGAAGGTGCTGCTTAATAATAATAATAATATCACTTATTGTCACAAGTAGGCTTCAGTGAAGTTACTGTGAAAAGCCCCTTGTCGCCATATTCCTGTTCGGGGAGGCCGGTACGGAAAGGTTCTGCTTAAGGAACCTTTGCGAGTTCCTGCAGTGTATCTTGTAGGTGGTGCACATTGCTGCCACTGTTCGTCGGTTTGTGGAAGGTGTAGTAATCAAGCCTTTGTCCATGATGGTTTTAAACTTCTTGAGTGTTGTTGAAGCTGCACTCATCCAGGCAAGTGGAGAGTATTCTGTTACACTCCTGACTTGTGTCTTGTAGATGGTGGGCAGGCTTTGGGGAGTGAGATAAGTTACTCGCCGTAGGATTCCTAGCCTTAGACATGCTCTGGTAGCCACAGTATTACTATGGCTAGTCCTGTTCAGTTTCTGATCAATTGCAACCCCCAGGATGTTGATGTAGTTTATATGGATATCAGCAAAGCTTTTGACAGGGTCCCACCTGGGTGACTTGTAAAGAAGGCAAATGCACATGGGATACAGGGTAATTTGATAAGGTGGATTCAAAATTAGCTTAGTTATAGGAGACAGAGGGTGATGACAGAAGGCTGTTTAGTAACTGGAAGCCAGCATCCAGTGGCGTACCACAGGCCTCTGTGCTGGGTCCCCTATTATTCGTCATTTATATAAGCGACATAGATGACTATGGGGGGGGTTGAATCAGTAAATTATGGATAACACAAAGCTTGGCTGGATGGCTAACAGTGAGGTTGAGTGTCTTGCGTTACAGAAAGATATGAGGTGATACACTTTGGAAGGAATAATTTGACAAGGAAATATTCAATGAATGGCATGACACTAGGAAGTTCTGAGGAACAAAGGGACTGTGGCGTGTTTGTCCATAGGTCTCTGAAGGCGGAAGGGCAGGTTACTAGGATAATGAAAAAAGGATATGGGACTCTTGCCTTTGTTAATCGAGGCACAGATTACATGTTGGGAGTTGAATAGAACTTTGGTGAGGCCACAGCTAGAATACTATGTGCAATTCCGATCGCCACAATATAGGAAGGATGGGATTGCACTAGAGGAGGTGCAGAGGAGATTCACCAGGATGTTGCCTGGGACAGAAAATTTAAGTTGTGAAGTGAGGTTGGATAGTTTTTGATTGGGTTGTTTTTGTTGGAGCAGAGAAGACTGAGGGACAACTTGATTGAGGTATACAAGATTATGAGGGACAAGGACAGGATGGATAGGGAACAGCTGTTCCCTTATTTGGAGGGTCAGTAACAAGGGGACAAAAGTTTAAGGTAAGGGACAGGAGATTTAGGGGGGATGTGAGGAAAAGTATTTTTACCTAGAGGGTGGTGACAGTCTGGAATGCACTGCCTGGGAGGCTGGTAGAGGCAAGTAACTGGATGAGCACTTGGCATGTCATAACATTCAAAGTTATGCGGCAAATGCTGGTAAATGTGACTAGATGGGTAGGTCAGGTGCTTTTCATGTGTCGGTGCAGACTGGGTGGGCCGAAGTGTTTTTTTTCTGCACTGTGTGATTCTGTGCTGAAAGGTTACAACCTCAAAATCTAACTCTGTTTCTGTATTTACAAATATAGCCACACTCGCTCTTTCTGTTTTCATATGTAGAATGTAAAAGCAGGCGGGTTTTGATAGAGCTGTATAAAATGCTTGCTCAGCCACAGCTAGAGTAGTGTTGCAATTCTGGTTGCCACATAATAGGAATGATGTGACTACACTAGAGAGGGTGCAGAGGAGATTCACCAGGATGTTGCTGGACCGTTTCAGCTGCAAAGAGAGGTTGGGGTTCTTCTCCTTGGAGCACAGAAGGCTAAGGGGGGAACCTGATTGATGTTTATAAAATCATGAGGGACGTAGAATTGATGGGATTAAACTTTTTCGCTTCTTGGAGGAGTCAATAACCAGGGGGAATTAATTTAAAGTAATGGGCAGAAGATTTAGAGGAGATGTGAGGAAAAACTTTTTCACCCAGAGGGTGGTAGGAATCTGGAACTCACTGATGCCCAACGCATGGAAGAAACTTGGAAACTGGAAGAACAACGCCTCATCTTCTGAATGGCAAATTACTGCCTTTTGAACTCAACACTGAGTTCAACAACTTTAGACATTATCTTCCCCCTCCACCTTAAACAATTCCCCCCCCAGTCTTTTGTAGTTTGTTGCCAGGTTCCTGGTCTGCCCCAAAATAACCCCACTCCTCTCCCACATTGCCACCTGACCCTGACTGTTCTTTTGCTCCCAATGGCTTTCTGGTTAGCATAGACCAGTTTGGGCGAAAGGGCCTGTATCCGTGCCGTAGATTCTATGACTAACACATTCGGCTATCTCACCTGTTTCCACTATCGACACTCTATCCCTTAATGGCACAGTTCACATTTCCCTTTGTCTCATGTCTAGGACAAATATGTCCACACCTCCTTTTCCCTGATCTTCATTGGTCTTCTATTCTGCCCCAGCTCCTCTGGCCCCTTTACAACTACATAATTCTGTACATTTCTACCTTGCTTCAGTTCTGCAGAAAAATCGTTTAGATCTGAAACTTTAACTCTCGGGGCGATTCAGTCACCGTGTTGCGCCGGCACGATATGAATCCTGCTCTCGCTATAATGAGATTAAGTTCATTTAAATGCCTGGATGCCATAAGCACTCAGTGCCAGAGAGTCAATGGCTGCACATGCGAGACCCCGCTGGGGTGCCGTGTAGAATCATGGAACTTACAGTGCAGAAGGAGGCCATTTCGCCCATTGAGTCTACACCAGCCCCTGAAAGAGCACTCTACCTAAGCCCACACCTCCACCCTATCCCCGTAACCCAGCAACCCCACCTAATGTTTGGAAACTACGGGGAAATTTAGCCTGACCAATCCGCACATCTTCGGACTATGGGAGGAAACCGGAGCACCCGGAGGAAACCCACGCAGACACGGGAAGAACGTGCAGACTCCGCACAGACAGGGAACCAAGCTGGGGGTCAAATCCGGGTCCCGGGCGCTGTAAAGCAACAGTATTAACCACTGTTCTACCATGCTGCCTCAGAGTAGTATTAGCACTGGTTTCCACAAATGTAGACCAGGCATGATCGCACTTCAGGGTGGGGGGGGGGGGGGAGGTGTCTCAAGGCCATTGGAAACCCCTGGGTTTGTCGGGGACAGGGCAGGATAGTCCCCTGGCATTTACTGTGGTGCCTTGGCACTGGCAGCCTGACACCCTGGCAGTGACACCCTGGGGTGGGGTGTAGATATCAGAGCAGCCATTCAAAATTGTGCCCCAATACGCGAGGAGCCGATTCTCACCTGGCCAGTGCAGGTAAAGTGCCTAAGTGTGGTCACAATAGGGAGAAACTCCCACTCTAAAAAAACAGCAAAGTGCCGGTGAATAGTGGGATAAATCACGGTGCTGCAGCTGCCAAGAAACACCCTACCAAACATGCTCGAAAGTGGACTTAGACTTTTCTCCACTGAATCGCCCTGTTTCTCTCTGCAGATGTTGCTAGACCTGCTGAGTTTATTTTAGATTTCCGACATCTGCAGTAATTGTCTTTTACTCAATAAAAATTGTCATAATAACCCATCTGGAAGGAAATTACCGACTTTACCTGGTATGGCCAGACCATATAACTCCAGACCCACAGCAATATGGTTAATCTTAACTGCCCTCTGAAACACCCGAGCAAGCCACTCAGTTCAAGGGCAATTTAGGGATAGGTATCAAATGGTGGCCTAGCCAGCAACACCCACATCCCATGAAAGTAATTTTTTGAAAATCAGTGGATTCACCTTGTGTGAAAAAGAACTTCTGATGTCAGTCCCAACTTTGCTTTTCACTGTCCAGAAACCTGTGCAGTTTATTTTATAATCATTCCAGTCTTCTCCATTTCTATCAGGACACCTTTCAATCTCATTCCATTTCCAATTTACTGATTCGCTTTGTCTACTTTTCCTTGTAGAAAACTTTCAAATATTTCTTGATGAAATTGGACAAAGTTTCATCACTGACTTCTCTTCCTAAGGAAAATTCTGATTTTCTTGATCTCCATCCTGTACTTGTTAAAAAATATCAACCGCCTATTTACTTGAACCAGGTTGTCCTTCAGTATGATTGTTATTTTTCTATTTCTACTCTTCACACTCTAATCTATAAATGTGTTGCATTTTGTTCTTACTTTATCCAGGCAGTTACAAAACCCAGTGGTTTGACCGTGATGATCCATCAGGGAAAGGTGATTTTGAAGATCTTGTGAATCTCCGGAAAGAATATCCTGATCAGATCTGCAGCAATCCGACTGCCTGTGAGGTGGAGACAATATCAGGAATTCCCGCCTCAAAAACTGAAGACAGCATCCCTGAGTAAAAAATGATTCCTCTCAGCTTATTTTGATACTATGACCTGATTTCAAAGCATATGAATTGTTTTAACATTTACATGACCACTGCCCCCTCTTCTCTGTGAATCAGGTGTACCATTTTGCTTGGATTTGCTTGTGTGAATACACAGCAAAGCAACAGGATATGTCAAGATTACAAAATTCGATTTACCTGCCCCGAGTCCGTCTGTAAGTATTGGTTATTTCTAAAAATTGATTATTTGAATTTTAGTGTTACATATGTTTTTTATTCTTCCCAAATCAGGTTTATTTGACCCCTCTTTTGGTCAATCAGCGGGAATATGCTAAATTCCAAAGACCTTTGAGAAATCTGCTTTAATATCTTGGCACTTTAATGGGTGATGAGCATTCACGTGGAAGATTAAAACAAGCCCAAATTTTCAACCCTTTCTTCATTCTTATATTTCTTCATACAAGGCACATCATGATGAATTTTTGCTTTGTACGAATAAGTTGCAGGATTGAGCCATTCAGCCACTCGAGCCTGCTCCAAATTTCAATAACATTTGGATTTGTTTATTGTGACGTGTACCGAGGTACAGTGAAAGTATTGTTCTGTGCACAGTCCAGACAGATCATTCCATACATGAAAACAACATAGGGCATACATAAATATACAATATAAATACATAGACTCAGGCATCGGGTGAAGCACACAGGAGTGCAGTACTATTCAGGAGAGAAGATGTGTGAAGAGATCATGTAGAAGGGACTTTAGTTGGCGGATTAGTTGCCTTAATACCCTGTATTCTTTTTAACCGGCTGCTTGAATATATTTCATGGCAATGGGCACTTGGCAAAGCATGATGGGTATATTAGCCTTATTTCAGTCAAGAAGTTCTGCATGTAATAGCAGAAGGTCAGTCCATGTAAACAAGTGCACAGCTGCACATTGTTTCTGACAGCAGACAATTGTTATGGTCCATAGACTAGGAATTCAAGGCCTGTTGTTTAACGCTGCTCGCTCTTCTGTCTCTAGGCTTATCAAAGGAATGCCTCGTTTTTCTAAATATTGCTTATTGTACAACCTTGCTTTTGTAAAGGGGGGACAATTAGAAAGAATGTGGTCACTCTAACTCCCTCCACGAACTTCGTGTTAAATAAAGGACCTTTGGCGAAAACTCGAAGTGCTGGTATTTTTTTTCCTCAACAGATCAGATCAGTCCATAAGAGGGTCATTTAGGAGTCTGGTAACAGTGGGGAAGAAGCTGTCTTTGAATTTGTTTGTGCATGTTCTCAGGCTTTTGTATCTCCTGCCTGATGGAACAAGTTGGAAGAGTGAATAAGCCAGGTGGGAGGGGTCTTTGATTATACTGCCCGCTTTCCCCAGGCAGCGGGAGGTGTAGATGGAGTCAATGGATGGGAGGCAGATTCGTGTGATGGACTGGGCTGTGTTCACGACTCTCTGTAGTTTCTTACGGTCTTGGGCTGAGTAATTGCCATACTAGGCTGTGATGCAGCCTGATAGGATGCTTTCTATGGTGCATTTGTAAAAGTTGGTAAGAGTCAATGTGAACATGCCCTGTTGTGCTTTCTTGGTCATGGCGTGGAAGCGGTGGACCTGGACAGATTGTTCATGATGTGCACACCTCGGAATTTGAAGCTGTGAACCATCTCCACCTCGGCACCATTGATGCAGACAATGGTGTGTCTGATACTTTGCTTCCTGAAGTCAATGACCAGCCCGTTAGTTTTGGTGACAATGAGGGAGATGTTGTTGTTGTTGTTGTTCTTCTTCTTCTTGTTCTTCTTGTTGTTGTTCTTGTTCTTCTTGTTGTTGTTCTTGTTCTTCCTCCACCACTTCACTAGGTTCTCTATCTCCCTCCTGTATTGACCCATCATTGTTCGAGTTCCAACTCACTTACGGTTGTGTCATCAGCAAACCTGTAGATGGAGTTGGAGCCAAAATGTGCCACACGGTTGTGTGTGTATAGGGCGTATAGTAGAGGGCTAAGTACGCAGACTTGCGGGGCCCCGGTATTGAGGACTATCGTGGAGCAGGTGTTGTTGTTTATCCTTACTGATTGTGGTCTATGGGTCAGAAAATCGAGGATCCAGAGGGAGGAGCCAAGTCCTAGGTCACAACTGATCTGATAGTAAACTCCAATCTGCATCCCACCTATGCCGAGAACTTTTCGCCCCTTTGCTTCACAAGAATCTATCCACCTCTGCATTAAAAATATTCAAAGTCACTGCTTTCACCACCTTTTCAGGAAGAGAGTTCAAAAACACATAACCTTCGCCTCATTTCTGTCTTTAATGAACGATGCTTTATTTTCAAATAATGAACCTGCGAGGGGTCGGAGAATTTTGCCTCTGGTCTCAGAAACAAATATGTCACTATCCATCTTGGTGAAGAATTCTATTGTATTATGGTTGCTCATCGCCAAGGGGCCTCGCATACCAAGGGCAGGATTCTCCGTTTTTGGGACTAAGTCCCCATGCTGTTGTGAAAATTGTGGTCTTTTATGCCAGGAAAATTGGCATCAAAAAGGCACAGATTCACCGTTATGCTGGGGGCTAGCATGGAGCTGTCATGGAGCCAATACGGCCCCCAGCACTTATGGGTCAGAGACCGCGCATATGCACAGCGGCAGCCTGCAGCGGCTACGCCATGCTCCATGGCGGACTCAGCCCGCGGACCTGGACCGCTCGCATCGGCCGCCCGCACACATTGCCCCCAGCCCGAATGAAGCCCCCCTGCCCGCCGATCAGCCCTCCCCAACTGTGGCGGCCCAAAATTGAGCCCGCAGCCGCCATGTGAGGATTCCGGGTGGTGTGAACACACGTGAGCCGTCGGAACTTTGGCCGGTTTGGGGATGGAGCATTGCGGGCCGGGCCTCGGGCAATGGCCTGAGACAGTGGATAGTCTAATAGTCTATGAGTACGCCGATTTCTGGGGGGGGTGCGCGGAGAATTGAAAAAACATCAGTGGTCCTGATTTCGGCACCAAAGCGGATTCTCTGCCCTGCTGCCGAAAGCAATTTCGGAGCCTGGGGCCGGGGGGGGGGGGGGGGGGGGGGGGGGGGGGGGGGGTGTCGGTCCAGCCCCTAGATTGTCAATTTTTCCTTTCTCATTACTTGGCAATATAGTTGTGTCTCCAAATTTGCAGATGACTCAAAGCTGGGTGGGATGTTGTGCTGCTATGAGAATGCAATAAAATATGGATAACTGTGAGGTGACACTTTGGTAGCAAAAACGGGAAGGTACAATATTCTCTGAATGGCTACATATTGAGAGAGAGGAATGTGCAATGAGACCTTGGTGTCCTTGTACACTAGTTTCTGAAAGTAAGCATGCAGGTGCAGCAGGAAGCAAAGAAGGCAAATGGCAAGAGGATTTGAGTGCAGGAGCAGGAATATGTTGCTGCAATTGTACAGGATCTTGGTGAGATCACAACTAGAATATTGGGCGTGATTCTCAGGCCTCGTTGCGCTCTCGCTCAAACAGAATGAGGTCGGTGAATAGCGGGAGAAGCCGAAAACTAGATCCCAACACCTAACAGTTTGCGATGCAACCGGCCCGCTTCCGTAGGCGAAATCGGGATCTCGCTATAGCGAGGTGGGAAACCAATTATCACCACTTAAACCCAATTTCCATACAATTAATGAGAATGACCCCTTATCCAATGGTCTCCCATCATTCAGCAGACTCCCCAGCAAGTGCTCATGCTGGCATCAATTAGTATTCCATTTGGAAATCGTGAACCTGGCGGAAGGACTTCTGTGGGGAGCTGAGCAGGTGAGTAGCCATCTTTGCTGACAGGCAAAGAGAGCAGGGTTGCTGGGTTTGCCATCCCAGTGCTCGGCAGGAGTTGGGTGACCCTTCACACGGATGGACCAATATTAGGGGGGGGGGGGGGGATCCAGGGGTAAAATGCTCCCAGCACCATTCCAACCCTGGATCGTGTTTACCCATTCCTGGGCAACACTTTACCCTTGCCTGTTTGCCCCACCAATCACCCACAACCCCACCGACTGCTGAGGCCTCTGGCTGCGTGGCTGAAGGCTACTGCTGAAAGGGAATTGGCAATCGTGGTTAAATGAGCATTTCATGCGTGCCAAGTGGATTGCCGTGGTTGGGCGGGCAATGTAACATGTGGGAGTCATTGCCGAGCAGCCCAATCACACCTTGATGCCTGGACACTGAGCTGGAACACTGCGGGGGAGGCAACACCACAAGCAAAATCCGAACACCCAGGGATGGGTCACAGCTCCGTGGACATGTCCACAGCTGGAAGGTGGGTGAGTGCCAAGGGGGGGGGGGGATGTCTGGAGAGATGGGCAAAGGGTCCGGGGATCAGCCCGCATTGCGAAAGAAAGTGACAGAGGCATCATAATGGTTGTGCAAAAGGGAGGTTAATGTTCTGTACAATACACCATTCCCATTGGTGTTGCCCCCAACTCCTTCCCAACCCCTACCTACAGCCCCCCACAACACCCACCCATTCCTCCGGTGCCCACATTGATCCTCAACATGCTATGCCCTCCAAGCCCCACCAGAACATCTAGGTGTTTCCCAAGGGTGCACATCTGAGGTGGAGGTAGCCAGCTGCCTATCTCGTCCCGTGGCCCTCAATGACCCTTGTGGGCTTCCTCTGGACACTTTGGGCCAGAGGGCACAAACTCACTTGTCAGTGGCACATGCACAGCCAAACTGCCCTATTCCGTGTGCTGACTTCGAGATGAGGTCTCATCAGAGGGGTGGAACTCGAGGGAGCTGGTGCCCACCATCGGCACTCCATGGGGCGGGTCCAGGTTGGCACTTAGTGCCCCTTGCTCCTGGTCGGTTCCCATAGTGCCCTGAGGTTCACCTTGGGATGGAGGGGTAGCCTTGGCAGTTCCCCATGTTCCACATCATTGTATCAACGCCCTTAAAATGTTCCTCAGTGACTGGGACATGCTCTATAATGTCTCAGCCATGCCTACCTGCGTCTGGGACAAGCTCCACAGTGCCTTAGTTATGCTCATCTGAGAGTGAGGCATGTCCCACAGAACCTCATCAAGGTCAGCCTGGTACTGGGTGACATCCACCCAGCGAGGCGGATATTCTGTCGCGACCTCGGGCATGACCGTCACCGGCTGTGCGACGCCTTGGACACTTTCACTCATGGTGCCAATGTCGTGCGCCAGGTTTTCCACTGCGGTCGCCATCCTAGCAGCGTTGGCCACAGTGCCACCCATAGCCAGCATCATCTCATGTGCCCGTAGCCTCTGGGCTCCTCTAAGCAAATATGGATCTGCTGGAGAAGCTGACGTCTCCCTCTGAATGCCCCGGCCGCTCCCTACCGCTCCATCAGCTTCGGGTAATCCACTTTCAGAGGCTCAGCATCAGGCTGGGACCCAGCTGGGTCTTGGGATCCTGTAACCCTCCCACCGCTGTCTCACATGGGAGCTCCTGTCTCCACCAGCAATGTGGTGCTCACCAGATTGTGCCCTAGACGCCTGACTACGAGTATTTCCCACCAAGGTGTGTGTATCTGCACCGATGGAGGATTGGGGCAACAGCTGCTCAGCCACTAGAACCGTTGTATCCTCAGAACTCTCCTTCGAAGTGTTCTCCTCAGAGTCAGGAGAGGGGGCCGCCTGGGATGGGCTGGCTACGTAGGTTGGAGGACCTGCGGCAGAATGGACATGTGGTCAGTGGGAGGGATGGGTCAGTCAGTATGACAATCGCTACTTACATTTGACACGTCCCCCGGGTGGAACCCTGTGGTTCCTCAACTCTCCAGCATCCTCCAGCCTCCGCATTGGTGACCACACTCTTTAGGCCACACCAGTCACTTCCAGGGCCCGCACCTCGAAAGAGGCACCCTACTGTCAGTCTGGGCCCTCTTCGACCGATTGAGGTAGAACTGTTCCTGAGGAGACTCAGTGGTGGCACCCTTAGCCACACATGCGGTTCACAGTGGTGGAAAGGAGTGCAATGATAGCGAGCTTGGGAGCACAGATGAGGGGGGTAGGGATGGAGGGGGTGTTGGGGGTCATATGGGGAGTTGAGGATTGGATACTCCCTTTGGGTGGTGGTGATGGGCGTTGGTGTCTACTCACTGGTGCTGCCCGGTGTTGGTGTTATGGGCCAGGGTTTAGAGAAGCCCAAAGTGTATCATGGAGTTCACCTGACCCACAGCTTTTATAGATTGTGGTATGGGGAGCACACGGCCCACTCTACAGGTGTGGTACAGCAGAGATCGAAAAGTGTTTTGCTTTAAAAAACAATGTTTATTCTCTGAACTCAAGTCAACCTTTTTAGAACATACAGTGAACATCTTCGCAACCATCAATTCAAATACAACCCCCAAAGAATACAACACTAAGTAATCCTTAAGCTTTCATTTTGACAGCCATAAGACATAAAAAAAGCTTTTTAACAGAAGCACATCAGGTTTAAATTCACTACTGAGAACAGTTATCATTCTGAATTTACCAAATGATCACGAGATAGTCTTTACATGGCAGAGAGAAAAACATTACACATTCTTTGTTTGGCTGCAGCTCCAACACTGAAACAAAACCAAAAAAACACAAACACACCCAAGCTTTTCTCAAAGTGAAACTAAAAAGCAGAGCCAGAGCTCAGCTCCACCCACACTCTGATATCACTGCAGTAACTTGCAGCCAAACATTCCTTAAAGTGACATTCTCGTGACACCTCTCCCCAAGAAAAAAAAACCCATCAACTTCAAGATGGTTTCATTTTTCACCTTTTCACTGTCCTTTAAGAAATGCAAACAGTAAATAAACTTTCTCGTTTCAAAAAACAACACACGCAAACAGGTACAATAATATCATCCATTTTTGTTCTTCTTCCTCCAACTGGAATCCGCCTCAATTGACAGTCTCTTTGGACAAGGAGGTCTCTGCAGGATCCATCCATTTCTCTACGGCTCGGCATGTCTCTTTAAAGTCAGATACTTTAGTTCAATCTGATCATAAGAGTCCCTTGTAATTCTCCAACACAGGAGCATTGGTTATCACATCTTTCAGGCAGTCAAATGCCAGTTGAAACTCCGCTTTCCACTGAAATTCTCGACGTTTCTTCAGCAAGTCCATCAGTGGAGCAATCACGCTACAAAAAGTTTGCACAAATGTTCGCTCAAATCCACTCATGCCAAGAAATCGCATTATTATCCTTCATCTTGAGGGTATTGAAAACTCCCCAACAACTTTTGGTTCAAATCCCGTGGGACCATTCGACAATGTCCAATTGCACTGTCAAGGGAAGTGACTTGGGCTTTTCAAAAGTCACTTTTGGCTAGGTTTACCACCTCCTCCGCCTCCTGAAATCGATTGAATAACTACATCACATGCTTCAAATGTTCTTTCCATGTCTGCCTGAAAATAACCAGATCGCCTATGTGTACAGCACAATTGGGTAATCCTGAAACAAGTTTGTTAGTCAACCGTTGAAATGTAGCTGGGGCGTTTTTCATGCCGAATGGCATAACTTTGAATTGGTATATACAATCTGGAGTCACAAAAGCTGAAATCTCCTTCGCCCTTTCGGATAAAGGTACCTGGCAGTAACCTTCAAGCAAATCCAGTTTGAAAATAAAAGCTGACTGTCCCACTTTCTCAATGTAATCCTCCAAACGTGAGATAGGATAAAAGTCCGTTCTTGTAACTGCATTAACCTTTCTATAGTCCACACACAACCATTGGGTACCATCCTGTTTTGGTACCATCATTATGGGTAGGCTCCATTGGCTGCAACCCACTTCAATTATGCCATTTGTAAGCATACTCTCAATCTCTTTGTTAACCTGTGCTAATTTTAAAGGGTTAAGTCTATATGGAAGTTTGATTGGAACAGCATTTCCCACATCTACATCATGTATAGCCATTTTAGTACATCCCAAGTTATCTCTACAAACTTGCCCATGTGATATCAATAACTCTTTCAGGTCAGTCCATTTTTCCTCTGGAAGGTAACTCAACAATTTATCCCAATTTTTCAGAACATCCTCGTTTTCCAATTTAATTTGAGGTATGTCAAATTCACAGTCATCTGGATTTGGTTTGTCACTTTGAGTTAGAATCATTAAAACCTCCCCTTTTTCTCTCCTTCCCTTTTCAAAGTATCTTTTAAGCATATTCACATGTCACACTCGGTGAGTTTTCCTTCACTCTGGCGTTCTTACCACATAATCCACCTCACTTAATTCCCTTTCAATCTGATAAGGTCCACAAAACCTTGCTGTGAATGGTTCACCTACCACTGGTAACAATGGTAAAACTTTATCTCCACTGGCAAAACTACGAACTTTGGATTTCTTGTCCGCTACCCGTTTCATCACATGTTGTGCAACTTTTAAATGTTGTCTAGCCAATTCAGCTGCTCTATTTAATCGTTCCCTAAAATTTGACACGTAATCCAATAGTGTAATTTCCGATTTCTCACCCACCAATTTTTCCTTAATCAATTTAAGCGGTACTCTTATCTCATGACCAAAATTTAGTTCAAAAGGACTGAATTTGATTGACTCTTTGGGTGCATCCCTAATTGCAAACAGTACAAATGCAATTCCTTTATCCCAATCCTCTGGATAATCTTGACAATAAGCCCTCAACATTGTCTTTAATGTCTGATGCCACCTTTCTAACGCTCCCTGCCATTCTGGATGGTATGCAGTTGATTTAAATTGTTTTATTCCTGAGCTAACCATAATTTCTTTGAATAGCCTTGAGGTAAAATTTGATCCTTGATCCGATTGTATTTCTGTGGGTAATCCATATCTAGTAAAAAAATTTAAGTAACTCCTCCACAATCTTTCTAGCTGCAAGATTACATACTGGAATCGCCTCTGGCAACCTAATCGACATATCCATTATAGTCAAAAGATATTGATTCCCACTTTTCATTTTAGGAAGCGGTCCAACGCAATCAATTAGGACGCTTATAAAAGGTTCCTCAAATGCTGGAATGGGTGTTAAGAGCGCTGGTTATATCACTGCTTGAGGTTTCCCTATCCCTTGACATGGGTGGCATGATCGACAAAATTTAATTACATCTGTATGTAGTCTAGGACAATAAAAATGTTTTTGTATTTTAGCTTGAGATTTCCTTATCCCCAAATGACCTCCCACTGGTATCTCATGTACAACCCGCAACACCTCCTTTCTATACTCTACCGGCAATACCACTTGATGAACTTCTGCCCACTTTTCATCCACCTGCCTTTGTAACGGTCCCCATTTTCTCATCAAGATATCACTTTTACGGTAATAACGCTCTGGTATACACTCAGATTCCTCTTCCGCGTATACTTTCTGATACATCCAGTTTATTTCCACATCTTTCTGTTATAACTCCATCAATTTTCCTGAACTAAAAATACCCGCCTCATCCTCCACCTGTTCTTGTTCTTTTTTAACCATCTGACCATAAATCGTTTCTGATAATGGCACTTTAACTTCAACTTCACAAATTAACATGTGCGCCCGGGCCGATGCACATGGGATGCTCTGATTGCCATCAGGTTCACCGCCTAGGAGGGAAGGGGTGATGGCCAGGCTAAGGACACCATACCCGCTCATGTCCCACCCCTCCAACCCCCCTGCCTGCAGTACCTCCATGATACATACTGCAGCACTATGGGGTGGGGACCCTGGGTTGGCAGTAACAACCCTCTCTGCGATGAGCTCTGGTGCTTCGCATCGTATGACAACATCTGACTCCTGCCCATAGTAGCACTTTCCACCCAGGAGAACCCTGCGTGTGGGTTGGCCATTCCATCGCACGGTCGCATCGAATCCCTGGGGTAGCGGTGGTGGGGACGGTCGGGGGGTGGGAGCATGGGCTACCAACTGGGCCTGCAGCAATCCCTCACCTCCCACTCCCCCTCCCCCCAACCTGGCCAGCCCAGACAAGCCCACGCCTCAGACCCATCAGACAGAGCACCGAGGCAGGCTGTACCAGTGTGAACAAGTATTTACAGATCTGTGCCCTAGGCCCAATGACTATAACTGTGCCCTACTACACCTGTGCCAACTTAACTGGTTTGGGCTTTACGGGCCCTACCACCACAACTAGGTGGTTCCCCATGTTAAGTAATGGGTTAAGAGACATTCCATTAGATGTCTCATTTGTGTTAATTATCCAATAATTGACACTGATATGTAATGGGGCTTCAGGTGGCCTTTGTGTCAGGTAATGTGATGTTAGAGTTTTGTGCAAAGTCTGTTGAAGGAAATGAAAGGTGTTTATGGAAAAGCAGCAGTACCTTTGACCTTTTATACAACAGCAGCTAAATGTCTAACAAATTATAGCAGAGGATGGTTGCTGTGCAAATGTGAAGGGTCGAAAGATAGAACTTTTCCAGACCAAACCAAGGAGTGAGTGAGAACAAAAAAACCCAGATATATGGCTGAACCTAGGATAAAGATGGCCGGATATGACTACCCCCCCTTATTTTCTGAAAGGGGAGCGTACGATCAATGGAGAAGTGCAGTAGTTATGTGGACTAAGGTAACTGCCTTGGGAAAGAGAAAATAAGGTATGGCATTGGCTCTTTCTCTACCTTATGACAGTAACATCCAAAGCAAAGTGTTTTCTGAGCGTGAATTGGAAGAGTTAGTAATGGTGCGTGTGAAAGAAAGCATGCGGTAATAGATGACGTGCTCCGGAAACTTTTGGCAGATAGACCAAATTGCAAGTTAAATTCAGCTTTAGCATGGGCGGTACATGCAAATAATTCATTGCAGATGGTTGGGGGCTACAGTCCCTATCAATTAGTGTTTGGTAGAAATCCTAAAATTCCGTCCATCTTAGATGCCCAGTCTCCAGCTTTGGAAGGGACTACAATTAGCTCTGCTTTTGCTGAGCATTTAAATGCATTGCAGAGCAGTAGAAAAGCTTTTTTGGAAGCAGAAGTCTCTGAAAGAATTCACAGAGCTTTAAGACATAATGTACAGCCATCAGATGCCGTTTTTTCAGCAAGGAGACATGGTATACAATAGGAGAGATAATTATAATGAATGGAAAGGCCCAGGGAAGATCATAGGCATAGATGGAAAAACAATTATTTTGCAACATGGCAATCAAACTGTTCGGGTACATTCATCAAGGATAATGGGTACAGATTACAAATTTTCAAATTTAGACAGAGCAGACAGACATGAGGAGGAACCAGAGTCATCTGGTACGCACATAGTACATAACTATGAGGACCAGTTAACTGATATAGACAGAGTTTCTGTGGAGGAACACAACACTTCTGATGAATTAGAACATGCCATTTTTCCAAAAGGACAACTGCCAAAAGTTGGTACAAAAGTGACACACTTGCCTGACGGGTTATATCAATGGAAGGATGCAACTTTTATTAGTAGAGCAGTGAAGGCCACTGGAAAGTATAAACATTGGTTGAATGTACAGCATTCAGGCGAGGGATTCAAGACAATGGATTGGGACCATGAAGTTAAAAAATGGAGGACACAGAAACGCAGTGCCAGTTCAGATAGTATGTTGGATAGTGAACAGGTCTGCAGGAAAAGGTTGAGAACTATTGAAAGAACATCCCACAGCGGAAGGGAAAGATCAAGCAGTAGCAGTACAGAACGAGATACCAGGCGGGAGAGGGGACGTAGTTTATCAAGATCTTGGAACATGAGTAAAACTACAAATACAAATAGGAGTAGAAGCCCACTTGCACGTGAGATTTCGGTGGCTTCCAATAAATTAGATGAAAAAGTTATCAAAGATGCCAAACAGCAAGAGTCGGAGTGAATTTGGCGTATACACAGAAGAACCGGATCGGGGACAAAGAGCTCTATCCCACAGATGGATTTGCACGGAAAAGGTTCTTCTGGATGGGACTTATAAGGCAAAGGCCAGGCTTGTGGCAAGGGGATTTGAAGAAAACTAAGAAGATCAGGATTTAAGGGTAGATTCACCTACAGCAGGAAAGGTTACTTTAAAGATCTTCTTGGCTCTATTTGCCACAAAGTCATGGGAATGCAAATCTATAAATATAAAAGCTGCCTTTTTGCAGGGGCATCAGCTCCAGAGAGACATTTTTCTCCGTCCTCCTAAAGAAGCAGCTAACACAGAAGGGGTATTCTGGAAGTTGAATAAATGTGTATATGCATTGAATGATGCGTCTAGTGTCTGGTATTTTTTGGTAAGGTCAGTTTTGTTAAAGTTAGGATGTTGCCAGTTGAAAGCAGATCCGGCAATGTTTTACTGGCACTATAAAGGAAATCTTTCTGGCACCTTTATGATGCACGTCGATGATTTTTTGTGGGGTGGGAGTAGTGATTTCGAAGCTATTGTACTCTCTAGTTTGAGGAAAGAATTCAGGGTTGGAAGTCAGGCTTCCGGTGCATTTAAATATATTGGACTGGAAATCGGACAGACTCAGTTAGGGCAACTTTACATCAGCAATCTTATTTGGAAAGCATCAGCCCAATAGCAATTAGTTGTGGCCGGGTTTCACAAAAAGACGCAATGGTTTCAAAGATGGAAAAAGAGCAATTGCGAAGTTTAATTGGGCAACTGAATTGGTTAGGTGGAGAGAGGAGACCGGACATGAGCTTTGATGTCTGAGAGTTGGGTACAAAAATGAATGATCTCAAAGTTGAAGACATAATAAGAGCAAATAAAGCATTGGTCAAACTAAAAATGCAGGAGTGCGTTTTAAGGTTCCCGGTTTTAGGTGACCTTAGGCACTTGAAACTCATAGTTTATAGTGATGCGTCCTATGCAAATTTATGTGATGGGGTTTCAAGCGCAGGAGGTTTTACAATTTTCCTTTTGGGGAACAATGGTAAATGTTGCCCTCTTGTGTGGGAAACAAAGAAAATAAGGAGAGTGGTCAAAAGCACGTTGGCTGCTGAGATGTTAAGCCTTGTAGAGGCGCTGGATATGGCCTTTTATATATCTCAGATATTGACAGAAATTTTGGGATTAGGGGATTTGGGTAATGTACCTATTGAATGTCACATTGACAATAAATCCCTGTGGGAAAATGTGCACTCTACAAAAGAGTCAATGAAAAAAGCTTAAGGATAGACATCGCAAGTTTGAAGCAGATGTTAGACAGAGGGGAGATAGCAAAAATTAAATGGGTTGACAGTACCTATCAATTGTCAGACTGTTTTACAAAATGAGAGGCTAGCTCACAGAAACTTTTGGATACTATTAATGAAGGGCGCCTGTTTCTGTGACTTTTTTTTCCTCCAAAAATGACAAAAGGGGGTAAATTGTGTGTGTGTTTTTGAGTTTCTTGTAATTTTGTTTTCACCTAATTATTTTTTCTCCAAGAAAGGAGAGACTGTTAAGTAATGGGTTAAGAGACATTCCAATGAGTTGTCTCATTTATGTTAAGTATCCAATAATTGACACGGGCATGTAAAGGGGCTTCAGGTGGCCTTTGTGTCAAGTGATGTGATGTTAGAGTTTTGTACAGAGTCTGCCGAAGTAAATTAAAGGTGTTTGACTTTTTATACAACAGCAGCTAAATAACTAACACCCCAGACGGTACAGCAGGAGTGGAGGCAGCCTGCTGTGACTCTGGACCTGCGACGAAGGTCCTCGTTGGCGTGCGTCTTCTGGAGCGACCCGGCCTGGATGGGCCCGGCCGATGCTCGGGTGACCCAGTTTACATGGTGCCACCTTGTTTATCCCGCTGCCCACCAGATGCGCCAGGGACAGAGATGGGGACGGGGAACGGCGGGGGCAGGAGTCCGAAGGTGCACGGCACCTCCCCTGCGGGAGTCACCAGCGCAGTGCCTGTCATTTCCTCCTTGCTCGGGGTGCCCGATGGCCCCAGGGTTACTCTGTGGACAGGAGTGCGAGTGGAGCCATCGCCTGATGCTCTCTGACCATCCCCTGAGGCTCCCCCACCAGCTGCCGCTGCCAGTCCTGGAGACCAGCTCCAGCCTTGGCCATGGTCTGCAGGCTCATGGCTGTGGAGTGGACCATCTCCGTCTGGGGCTGCGCCATCCCCCACTGGGACTAGGCCACCTCCCTCAGTGTCTGCACCACGTAGGTCAGCGCCCGGGCAATGCTGCCAACGCTCTCAGCTATGGCCCGCTGTAACTGGGCCATGCTCAGACTGCCAATGCCACCCTGACACCTCGGCAGCGCCTCTCACGAGATTCGACGGCCTCGTCTCAACACCAAGTTGAGCGCAACAAAGCCGCTGAATCAAATCCTATGTTATCCTTCCTGACAGTTTCACATTTCCTACATTATACTCCATTTGCTGGATCTTTGCACATTCATTTAACCTACCTTTATCTCTTTGTCACCACATTACGTCCTCTTCACAATTTATTTTCCTATCTATGTTTGTGTCATTAGCTAATCTGGCAATCATCATCCCTTCAATCCACCATCCAAGTCATTTATTTACGTTGTAACTAGTTAAGGTCCCTGCACTGATTCCTGTGGCACACCACTTGTTACACCCTGCCAACCTAAAAGACCCTTGTATGCCCGCTCTCTGCTTCCTGTCAGCCAGCTGATCTTATATCAATGTCAATGTGTTACCCCCATAACACAAGCTTTTATTTTCGGCAATAACCTTTGATAGAATCATAGAACCACTGCAGTGCAGAAAGAGGCCATTCGGCCCATCAGGTCTGCACTGACCATCTGAAAGAGCACCCTATGACAAATGTTAAGCATACTGGCTAGCACTATTGTTTCACAGCGCCAGGGACCCGGGTTTGATTCCAAGTTTGGGTCACTGTCTGTGCGGAGTCTGCACATTCTCCCCGTGTCTGTGTGGGTTTCCTCCAGGTGCGCTGGTTTTGTCCCATAAGTCCCGAAACATGTGGGGCTGGATTCTCCGTTTCTGAGCCTAAGTGCGGAGGATCTTGATGTGTTAGGCAGGTTGATTCGATGTGGACTGCACTTGATTCAGTGAAGCTAGAAACAGACCTCTAACACTGGGGAAAATCCAACACGGTTTTATTCAATGATAGAACTAGTATACATATTCAGCTGTGCGTCAACACTATACTGAACTGACTGGAGACCTTGTACTAGCCTGACCAGACTTACTAGCTACCACATGGTGTTTGCACTGGCTAGCTCGTGGAGTCTCAGTGGCTGGGTCCGGAGAGAGCGGGAAACCTAGTGCCCTCAGGCTTTATAGTGGTAATGTCCTGTCTGGTGATTAGCTGCACTGTGTTGTGTGCTGACTGGTCGTCCTGTATGTCAATCACTGCCTGTCTGCACCTCATTATATACATGAGTGGATATTATGTCAGATCTTTGGAGTTGTTTGTGAAAATATTCGGTGCCGCCCCCTCACTGATCCTACAACCAGTGAGGAGCTAGCAGCTGCATGGCGACAACCTGCAGTGGTCGCGCCGTAAAACATGGCACCGGACGTGCTAGATCGTGCTCCCCCGGCTACTCCCAACAGTCCCCTAGCCCTCACGGAAGCACCCCCGGCCACCCAACTGTGGCGGCGCTAGACACAGTTCGCAGCAGCCAAACCAAGGTTCCCGACCGCTGAGACCGGGCATCAACTGCGCGGTCGGGAATGCGGCCCATCGCGGGGACGGAGCATCGGAATGGGCCTTCAGGTGATGCGCTGAGGCGTATCCAATGGCGTGCGTGCATGACACGATGACGCCATTTCGGAGGGAGCAGACCATAGAAAACCTACATCAAACAGACGCTGCCCTCAATTTCGGCATAAAAAGGGATTCTTCGCCCGATCGACGATTATGATATCGGCATCGGGGAACGGAGAATCCCACCCGTTCTTTTTAGGTGAATTGGATATTCTAAATTCTCCCTCAGTGTACTGAACAGGCACTGGAGTGTGGCGACTAGGGGATTTTCAGAGTCACCTCATTGCAGCATTAATGTAAGCCTACTTGTGACACTAATTAAGATTATAAAAGCTAATTGACCTGTAGTTTCTTGCCTTTTTCAATAAAGAAGTTACATTTGCTATTTCCCAATCTAATGAGAGCTTCCATGAATCTAGGGAGTTTGGCAAAATTAAAAGAAAAGCATCAACTATTTCACTTTGCGTTTCTTTTAAGACCCTCAGATGAAGTCAATCAGGATCTGGTTCATCAGCCCGCAGCTGCAACAGTTTACTCAGTACCACTTGTCCGGTGACTGTAATTTTCCTGAGTTCCTCCCACCCATCTATTTCCTTTTTTATAGCTGCTTTTGGGATGTTGTTGAATCATCTATGGTGAAGGCTGATCCAGAATACCTGTTCAGCAGCCATCTCCTTGTTTTCCATTATTGATTTCTCAGACTCATTTTCTATAGGACCAACACTCACTGTGTTAACTATTCCAATTAAATATTTATAAAATCTCTCATTCCCTTTTGATAATTAGATATAGCTTTTGATACAAAAGGGCTCAAAGGATATTGGGGGAAAGGTGGGATCAGGGTATGATAATGAATGGTTGAGCAGGCTCGAAAGGCCGAATGGCCTCCTCCTGCCTTTATTTTCCATGTATGTTTCTATGCATCTGTTTTTATATTCCTGGGTAGCTGTCACATGTATTCTAATTTCCCCTTATTACATTTTTAGTTATCCTTTTCTGTTCCTTATATTCTGTCCAATTGTCTGCCTTCCTCCTGTCTTTGTATAATCATTTGCGTTTTCTTTAAGTTTGATACTACCTTTTAAAAAAATTAATTTAGAGCACCCAATTCATTTTTTGCCAATTAAGGGGCAATTTAGCGTGGCCAATCCACCTACCCTGCTTGACAAAGGGTCATCTGGACTCAAAACGTTAGCTCTTTTATCTCCCTACAGATGCTGCCAGACCTGCTGAGATTTTCCAGCATTTTCTCTTTGGTTTCAGATCCCAGCATCCACAGTAATTTGTTTTTACCCTGCACATCTTTGGTTTTTGGTGTGAGACCCACACAGACAGAGGGGGAATGTGCAAACTCCACAAGGACAGTGACCCGGGGTGGGGATCGAACCAGGTCCTCGGCCCCGTGAGGCAGCAGTGCTGACCACTGTGCCAACCCAGGTTTGTTGCTATCTTTAACCTTTCTAGCCAACCAGAGATGGCGGATCTGTTTCTTGAACTTACTATCTTGGACTTGATTGGAATGCCACTATTCTGTGCATTCTGAAAGATTCCCTCAAATGCATGCCATTGCATGTGTTGATCTTTCCCTTAACCTAATTTGCAATTTCAATCAGCTCAGTTTTCATGCCCTCATAATTGCCCCTATTTAAGTTTTAAAATGTAAGTCTCTGACCGAAGTCTCTCTTCCTCCACTGAATGTAAAATTCAATCATAAGTAGGGTTTAAGTAGGGTGATCATTGCTCGGCACAACATCGAGGGCCGAAGGGCCTGTTCTGTGCTGTACTGTTCTATTATAGTCACTGCAACTGAGGGGTATTTTAACTATGAGGTAATTCATCATTCACATATCATTGCACAATACCGGGTCTAGTATAAACTGCCCTGTGGTTGGGACCAGAACATTCTGTTCTGAGAAACTATCCCCAAAACATTTTATGAACTCTTCATCTCAGCTAGATTTGCCCATCTGACTTTTCCAGACTATATGTCAATTAAAACCTCTGTATCACTGTATCTTTCTGACATACTCCAATTATTTATTCTTTTATGCTCCACCTTACAATGTGGTTATTGTTCGGGGGCCTGTACACGACAAGTGGTTGGCTGCCTTTGTAAATCTTTAATGGTATCGCTGTAATAAGAACAAGAAAGCAATCTTGACTTCTTCAACTCTTACTGAATGGTGTTCTACAATCATTTTTCCTCCAACTCCAAAGTACCACCTTTATCCCCTCTATAACTAAGTGCAGCCTTATCAAACAATAAATAAGTGTGGTCTGTCAAACAATAAGTGTATTCTATGAAACAATAAACCACCAATTCCAACCTAAGCACTTGGGAACATTAACTCTTTCTTAACAAATTCGTCCTCTTAAAGAAAAATAATTAGTGTGGGATTCTCCGTCCCGGGATGTTCGGAATGCGTTCCCCAATAGGACGGAGAATCGGGCGTCCAAGGAAAATCAGTGCCGATCCAAACGTGATTCTCCGAGCCCCCGCTGCCGATGTGAACGAGGTCCACGATGCACGCCAGCAGGGCGGAAAGTAAATAACTGCAAATAGGGTTTAATAACCCATTTGCATCTATTTAGTGGACCTGGCTCCCTCTGCTCCGGCCTCCCGTGATTCTCCGGTCCCCATAGCTGGGTATCACGTGGACATGGATCATTTTTTCTTTTGGCAATCGTGTACCTGACCTGGTGGACCATTGCCCCCTTGGCCCACCAGGAAGTCCACCACACCAGGGCCAAACTGTTAGAGATCAACTGAGGTCCACCCCCCAAACAATGCACTGACCGCCCAGGCCTCCTCCTCCAGAACCTCCCATGCTACCCTCTTCCCCCAGGGAACCCTGTAATAGGGGGCCCACACCTCCTTCTGAGGGAGCCCTGTAATTTAAATGTTCTTAAATAAATTTAAGAGTACCCAATTCATTTTTTACAATTAAGGGGCAATTTAGCGTGGCCAATCCACTTACATGCACATCTTTGGGTGGTGGGGGCGAAACCTACGCAAACACGGGGAGAATGTGCAAACTCCACATGGACAGTGACCCAGAGCCAGGATCGAACCTGGGACCTTAGCGCTGTGAGGCAGCAATGCTAACCACAGCGCCACCGTGCTGCCGTAGACGGAGCCCTGTAATAGGGGACCTCCCACGGTTAAAGGAACCCCGTCCACACACAGAGCCACGCACCCCCCCAAAAAGGGACCCCTGTCTGGAAGCTAGACAGCAGTCCAGACAGGTGCAATTGGAAGCATTATATGTGCAATACTTACCTTGCAGCTCCACGTGTCCATTCTTTGGAGGATAGCAGCTGTGCCTGTGTCTGGTTATCATTGATCCACTATCTGCAACCCATTCATAGCTTTTGAGTAGTGTTCTGTGATTGACAGTGCAGCGGCACAGTAGCTCAGTGGTTAGAACAGTTGCTTCACAGCACCAGGATCCAGGTTCGATTCCCAGCTTGGGTCACTGTCTCTTCGGAGTCTGCATGTTCTCCCAGTGTCTGTGTGGGTTTCCTCCCGATGTTCCAGTTTCCTCCCACAAGTCCCAAAAGACATCCTTGTTAGGCTAATTGGGCAATCTGAATTCTCATTCTGTGGTGAAACCCCAATGTTTGTAAACAATGACCACTTCAAAGAGATGTAAGTGCATTAGCAAGCATTAAGTATATTCCAATCAGTCAAGCATGTGTGTTCCCATAATTCAGGGTCCTATCTAAGGTCACTCTAAGGTATGTTGGAGTTGCGTGCTGCTCTAACTTGGAGCTATTCATTTGGATGCTAAGCTCTTTATTGGATTTTGCATTATGAAGATGGAATAAGCTGGATACTGCTTTGCAGGGCTTGGCTTGAGTCACGTGTTGGAATATTGATCAAGTTGTGACAAGTCCTCGTTTAGGTTTTGATCAAAGGTGTCGAAGCCGGGGGCTTGAGGTGTAAGACTGATGTCGTTGGCATGCATGAATTTTCAAGAGGTAGTCATTGGAAGATCATTTGTGTATAAGTTAAACAGGATTGGAGCCAGTACTGAGCCTTGCGGAAGTCCGCTGGTTCGTCTTTTCCATTAACATTTTGCCTATCCAATGTGAACTCTGAACCTTCGATTGTTCAACAGTGTTCCGATGCTTTTAGTTGCCCGGGGAGAGCCCGTAATAGCTTCAGGAGGAGGCCAGTGTGCCAAACAGTGTCGTGGGCAGCTGTGAGGTGGAGTAACACAGCATTGAAAGTAATTTCCAATGTAGGTGGTAAGGGCTAGTACGTGTTCCTCTGTGCTGTGGTCATTGCAGAAACCATCTTGGTCGACACCAAGGACATGTGCGTTCAAGGATTTTATATCAGATCGACAGGAAATAGATTGGATGGTAGCTTAGCTGCAAGTATGGAGCCTTTTCTGGGCTTTGGCATGGCGATAACTTTTTGCTGTCTGCCATTTCTTTGGAATAATGTTGGAATTTATGACCATCGTGTAAAACCAGGTCAGTCAGGCAAGAGCCTGGAGCCGCAGGTGGTTCATAAATTCTGGTATAATATTGCCATATCCTGTTGCTTTGCCGCACTTCAAGAACTGTAGACCCCTCTTTGGTTCTGCAACCTCAAAGGGGGCAGGGCTTATATCTTCTCTGCATTGCTTATGGTGTTGTCTTTATTCACTCTGGATGTTTATTTTGGTGTTTTTGTCCAGGGCTCCTTGGCTGTGACAAGCAGATGGCTGGAGGCATGGTTGGGAGTAACTGAGGGACGTTTTTGAGTAGGCGGCTTTTGGCTGCTCCATGCTGCCAGATTAGACTCCAGCACTTCCTGCTGGAGTTTGTGAAGTTTAGCTCCCTCCCACTTGCTGCGGTGCGCGGATTGAGGGTCTCGATCAGATGGTCCCCTACCTCTCGGTCCCGATGCTTCATTTGCGTTTAGGAGGGCAGCACACTTCATTTAACCATGGGATATAGATGGGTTGGTAGCCTCTGGGAATTGTCGTGCAGGTTGCTTTGTAGATGGCACCACAGGGATGGTTATATGCTTTGTCAACGGTGATGATTCGTAGTGGGATTGTTGACATGCTGTGTTCGAGGCTTCACTGTATATTGTCCAGTTGGCTTTCCAGAGGTTCCATCACAACTTCTTGGGGCTGTTGATTACTGGAAAACGTAATCCTATATGGAAAAGTGAAGGATGGTGTTGGCTGCACGGGAAGTCATCTAAGGCTCTATGCACGGTGGTGAGTCCCATTAAGAGAATTGATCCAGCACAGGTCAGGGTGAGAGGGGGGGGGGGGGGGAGAGGGGCTAATCCCTATGCCCGCTGCGTGAATTTTTCATTTACCCGATTTGAGCATCGCTGGCTAGGTCAGCATTTGTTGCTCATCCCTGGTGGTGGTGAGCTTCTTTCTTGACCCGCTAAGTCCCTGATGTGTAGGTACACCCTCTATGCTGTTAGGGAGAGAGTTCCAGGATTTTGAGTTGTGAGATTCGAACCCAGGTACCCAGATCAATACCCTGGGTCTCTGGATTGCTAGTCCAGCGACATAACCGCTGCAGCACCACCTCCCTTTGAGTGTTGAATGGAATGTTCCTCACTGTTTGGGGTTGTGCAAGTGTAACATCATTTCTGAATGCCCACTCTGCAAGCGCATCACCATCCCAGTCCAGTACCCGGTATCTCCAGTCTGACTGATGACTGTTAAAGGGCAAGACTTGCTCCTCCAAGCTGGTAATTGGGGGATTGTGGATATCAGCTATGTGGAATCCACCAACTGCTAGAATGTCAGAGAAAGTTGTCATTACCAGATGGATTGTTTGAGCAATGTCGGTCCGAGCATAGGTGGTACAACCCTGTTTGGCATGAGGGTGGTAGCACAGAAGGCTACCATCGTAGCCTTAGATGGAACAACGGCCTGCTTCCTCTGTTCCAATGTGGATTTCTTGCATGCAAATTATATCAATGGAGTGTTGAGCAGCAAGGATTTGTTGAGGCTTCGCATGGCTACCAATAGGCCCTCAATGTGGAGTTGGAAGATTCGGAGAGTGGACCCTACTGCAATAAAACCTTTGGCAGATTTACATTGCTCCTTTCGGCTTCGGGATTTTGACTATGATTCCTTGTGTGGACTCTTCCCATGAAGCTTCCTTTGGAATTTAGTCTGCTGATGGGATCATTGGCTTCCCCAGGTGAACCTGGTTGCTGGCATGGGCGCAACGTGAGTGCTGCCCATTGCTCCCTGGGACAGCATTACATTGGGGCCCATTCAAACTGGTGCAGAAGGGAATGCTTTATATCACTTGGCCCCAAAAATGATAGCATGCAAAGACCTCTTCCACTCAGAAAAACACCCCTCGACCATTTCCCTCTGCTTCCTGCCAATCAGCCAATTCTGGATCCACTTTGCCATATTTCCTTGGATCCCATTGACTCTTACCATCACCATCTGTCTCCCTTTTGTGACCTTATCAAAAGCCTGTCTGAAGTCCAAATAGACGTCAAATCCGTTGCCTTCACTGACACACCAAGTTATCTATATTATTTCTTATGCCTGAATGAAGCTCATAATCTTCCAGTTGAAGCAAATGCTTTATTGAGTAAGTTCATTCTCTCTCCAGAGCTTATACTAGTTGTTACATCTGAGCTGTCTGTCTGTGTCTGGTCACTAGCTGCCGTTCCTGTGAAGAGTGAGATCCTGGATCCTGTCTGTCTATTTTATACCTCTCTAGTGCTCCCTCTAGTGATTACTTTGTTGTAGTGTATTTACATTAACCCCTTGTATAAATGCAGATGTGCAGATCACTACATGATCATGTGATGATGTGCCTACAAAGAGGGGTGTGACTGGGGCACGCAAGTTCTCCAAGAGCACAGGCAGAGTACAAGCATGAAGTAGCTGCTCAACTACTGAATAAAGTATTTGTGACAACTCCTTGATGTCAGTGTTTGGTAACCCAGCAATTCTACCATTATTATTAGCTCATTAATTGTAGTTGGGGAATATCAAAAGGAAGAATCCAGCATAAAGCATTCTTGTATTTAAGCAAAAATGCAGTGACCACATTTTTCAGAAACAACCTGACCTGAGAGCTTTGTTGTAGAATTACACATAGCTATCAATTTCATATAAAATTATCCAAGGTAAAAATCGTCTTGACATTCAGTTCTATGCAGCACAGTAGCATAGTAGTTAGCACAGTTGCTTCATAGCTTCAGGGTCCCAGGTTCAATTCCCGGCTTGGGTCACTGTCTATGTGTGTACATGGGTTTCCTCCGGGTGCTCCAGTTTCCTCCCATAGACCAAAGTTGTGCAGGTCAGGTGGATTGGCCATTCTAAATTGCCCTTGGGTTGGATTACTGGGATAAAGGGGATAGGGTGGAGGCGTGGGTCTTAAGTAGGGTGCTCTTTCCAAGGGCCGGTGCAGACTCGATAGGCTGAATGGCCTCCTTGTGCACTGTAAATTCTATGAAATTTGACTCGCCCAATATCTCCCTGTTAGCTCAGTAATGGGATTCATCAGGGTTAAATATCTTGAGTTCAAGATTCCTTTCACAGAGCCGATCAGTCGACTTTGTTCTTTTTTCCAATTTGATATAGATTTATTTTCCAATTTCATCAGGAACAGCCTGTTCAGGTACAGCCAATAAAAGGGGCCCAGTTACCTACTTATTAGTTGTTCATTATGGGTTTTCCTTACATTTTGTTTTTTATTTGATCCTTTCACCAGGTGATTGTAAAACCCAGTGGTTTGACCGCGATGACCCGTCAGACAATGGAGATTATGAAGACCTTGTGAATCTCCGAAAACAATATCCTGATCAGATCTGCAGCAGCCCAGCTGCCTGTGAAGTGGAAACAACATCTGGGGTTCCAGCATCAAGCTCTGGAGACAACATTCCGGAGTAAATAAAGATTCCTCTCAATATATATTCCGTTGTCACATTTTATTTCAAAGATTGTGAATTGTTTTACACACGACATTATGGGCAGGATTTTCCAACCGTGACACTGGGGGGCACGGTCACAAGAGTAATGAAAACATTCGACTGTGATGCAGCCCACACCAAATGTCCAGGCTGGAAAATGTCGCCCTCCATCTCCTGCATCACAACAGTGAGAACACCTCAAAAAAGTACTTCATTGGCACTTTGAAACATTTAGTGGTTGTAAAAAGCAAATCTTTATTTTCTTATCTATTAAACAGGTGCAGCATTTCCAGTGGATTTGCTTGTGTGAATTCAGAGCAAAAGGATGGGAACTGTGAAGATTACAGAATACGATTTACTTGTCCGCAATCCTTTTGTAAGTATTGGACTTGGTAAAAATTAATTTATTGAACTTCACATGCCCACTTCGGAAATAAGGGCTCTGCATTCAATGCTAGTTTAGTTCTCTGTTTAAATAAGAATGCAATACATTTTGGGCTAGATTCATCATCCTGTCACGCCAGATTTCTGGTTCAGCACGCCGGCGGGATGCTCCATTCCGTCAGCAGGTCAGTGGGGTTTCCCATTGTGGGGCAGCCACACACCATTAGGAAACCTCCGGGCTGCCGGCAAAACAGAGCAAACCGCCAGCGGACAGTCCAGCCTTTTGTCTTTGGCTAGAATTGATCTGTGCCAGTGCAGCATCAAACATTAAAGAATGTAAGGAACATGCACATTGAAAACTGACCCAGAGAATCTTTAGGCATTCGGACCCTACATTCACAGTTTCTAACCACATTTGCAAGCAGAACATTTTCCTTCAGGATTGAAATAAGAATTTACACCATCAGGGTCCAATTAAACTTCACCAAAGAAGGCAGTTACGCCTTTCACTCATCAGGATAAACCGCATGATTACCAACAGTAACAACCATTTACACTGCATTATCAGGGAGTGCTGATTGGTTGGCAAGTGAACTCAAATTGGTAGAGGCGTTGTCATGGAGAGTGCAGCTGGCAACAGTTAACTGCCAAGCTTTTGCTCAAATTCAAACCAGGCAGGTCAGTTCTGATTGGTCAAGGCATTTCCATGGGAATGAATCAGGGAATTAAAAGTGAACCTGCAGAAAGTAATGGGCCCCTACGGAGTCCTTGGGCGAGCACTCAAAGCTTGCGCAGACCAGCTGCCGAGTGTAACACCACATTTCTCCGCTCCGAGGTCCCCACCTCCTTTAAGAAGACCACCATGATACCAGTACTGAAGAAGAACAAGGTAACGTGCACAACGACTACCAACCGGTGGCCCTGAAGTCTGTTATCATGAAATGCTTCGAGTGGCTAGTCATGAGACGGATCAATGCCAGCCTCCCAGATGGTCTTGATCCATTGCAGTTCGCCTATCGCCGCAACCGATGCATAGCAGATGCTATCTCTCTGGCCCTATAATCAACGCTTAAACACCTTGACAACAAGTACATCTACAACACACTGCTATTCACAGACTGCAGCTCTGCCTTCAACACCATTATCCCGACAAGACTAATAACCAAACACTGCAATCTTGGGCTTGACCCCTCCCTGTGCAGCTGGATCCTTGACTTCCTCATCAACAGACCACAATCTGTCAGGATAGGTAACAGCACCTTCTCCACAATAGCCCTCAACACCGGGGCCCTGCAAGACTATGTGCTCAGTCCTCTACTGTACTCCCATTACACATATGACTGTGTAGCAAGATTTAACTCTAATCGATCTATAAGTTTGCGGATGATATAGCTGTGGTGGGTCGTATCTCAAACAATGTTGAATCAGACTACAGAAGGGAGATAGATCACTTGGTTGCATGGTGTACCGAAAACAACTCCTCTCTAAATGTTGGATAGACCAAGGAACTGATCATTGACTTCAGGAAGCGTAGCACGGCACACACCCATCTACATTAATGGCTCCGAAGTGGAGATGGTCGATAGCTTTAAGTTCCTGGGGGTCACCATTACCAACAGTCTGTCCTGGTCCACTCACGTTGATGCAACAGTCAAGAAAGCCCAACAACATCTTGACTTCCTACGGAAGCAAAGGACTATCGGCATGTCTGCATTGACTCTCACAAACTTCTACAGATGTGCCATAGAGAACATCCTATCCAGCTGCATCACAGCTTTGTATGGCAACTGCTCGGTCCAAGATCGCAAGAAACTGCAGAGTGTGGTGAACTCAGCCCAATGCATCACACAAGCTTGCTACCGTCCCATTGATTCTGTCTATACCTCCTGTTACCTTGGGACGGTAGACAGCATTGTCAGAGACCCCTCACACCCAGGCTTTTCCCTCTTCCTGACCCATCAGACAGAAGATACAGAAGTCTGAAGACCTGCACATCCAGACATAGGAAAGCTTCTCGCCCACATCTCAAGACTCCTCAACAACTCTCCCTTGGACTTATCTGTTCCCTGTAAGAACACTATTCACGATGCCCTATACTGCTCGTACTCATGTTTGACCCTTGCTCGCACTGTAATGAATCACTATTTGTCAATGTACTAATTGTCAATGTACTCTGTCGATTATTCTTTTGTCTGCTACGTACGTACTGTATACGTTCCCTTGGCCGCAGAAAAATACTTTTCACTGTACTTCGGTACATGTGACAATAAAAATCAATCAATGGCTACCTCCCAAGCTTTTTTTAGTTGAAAAAAATGCAATGCGGGGCTTCCTCTTTCCAAGGATACTCTCTCAGTATTCCCTTGCTTTGTTTGCCTTCTCCAAATGCATTACCCCACACTTTGCCAGTTTGAATTTCATTTGCCAACTCTCTGCTCACTCAGTCAAACCATTTATTTATATTCCAGGATCAGCATCAATCCTCTTCACTATCAACTATATGATCTATTTCTGTGTCATCTGCAAATTTCCCAATCATGCCTCCCACATTTATGTCTAAATCATTTATACAACACTGAGCCCTGTGGAACACCACTAAAAACTGTTTTGCATTCGAAAAATCAAGTCTCCACCTAATCTTATCTTCTCTAAGGAGATCAACCCCAGATTCACCAATCTATTGAGTTTTCCAAAGTCCCTCATCCCTTGAACCATTTTCATTAATCTTTTTTGTCGTCACTCTAACACCTGCACATTCTTCATAAAGTGGAGTGCCACAAATTGAATGTGTTACTGCAATTGCCATCATTCTAATAATTTATCAAGATTCATCATTACTTTCTTGTTTTTGTACTCCATGGACTTGATTTTCACTATTGTGGCGGAAGCTCAAGTTGGGATATTTGCCAACACAGCAGAACTGTGGGTGCCGTCACATCCAATTTTTTGCGCTGTGGACGTGGGATCAGAATTGAGTCAGTCCACCAACCCTGGACCATTCGGGTGCAGACAAGGAAAACAGCGAGTACCAAAGAAGTCTAGATACAGGCCCATTTCACTTCTTCCCAGTTGCTTTGGAAGCTGTCAAGCCTTCTAGCTGCCACTCTTTACTCATACTCTCTCATTTTTCCTTTTTCATTTCTTGGGGAAGGTAGTGATGTAGTGGATGTCACTAGACTAGTAAACCAGAGATCCAGGGTGCCCAGGTTCAAATCCCGCCACTGCAGATGGTGAAATTTTAATTTAAAAGGAATTAAAAGTCTAATGATGACCATAAAACCACTGATGATTATTGTAAAATCCATCTGGTTCAGTGATGTCCTTTAGGGAAGGAAATCTGCCATCCTTACCTGTTCTAGCCCACTTTGACTCCAAATCCACAGCAACGTGGTTGATTCTTAACTGTCCCCTCAAGGGCAATTAGGCATGGGAAATAAATGCTTGCCCAGTCTGCGACACCCACGTTCCATGAACAAATTTTTAAAAAATTCTGTACTCAGTCTGATTCTCACTTAATCTGTCCTGTCATATGCACCATTTTGCAGCTTCATCTTACCCACTATGTAATGTATTTATGATTCAGGGTAAACCATTTCGGACAGAGATAAAGAGACATTTCTTCACACAAAAGAGTGGTGAGCCTGTGGAATTCATTACCACAGGAAGTAGTTGATGCTAAAATTTTGAATATATTTAAGAGGAGGCTAGATATAGCACTTGGGGAGAATGGGATCAAAGGCTATGGAGAGAAAGCAGGATTAGGCTATTGAGTTGGATGATCAGCCATGATCGTATGACTATCGCTTCCGTCATCCATAGAAGTGTACCCTGTCTCCTCATCCCATCGTTCCATTAGATTTGCCTGCCAATCCTTGATTCCAATTTATCTGGGGCAGTGGTGTTCTCAGTCCACTGAAATTAGCCTGCTTCCAATCATGTGCTGCTACATTAGATTGTTCCTTGTCTTTTTCCATGACCAACCAAACCTTATGACACTATGATGACTATCCCTAAAGGTTTATAGTGACATTTTATCCGCTTTCCAGACCTGATTCCACTGAACCAGATCCAGCCGAGTATTTGCAGTATTTTCTCCTTTCAGCACTATCCTCCCTCTTTGGGCTGGAAACATTCTGCTCAAGAAAATTCTTCAGAACATATTTTAGAAACTCTTCTCTCTCTGTTCCATTTACACTATTACTATCCCAGTTTATATTAAGTTAATTTAAGTCCCCCATTATCATTGCTCTGTAGATTTTCCTCCTCTCTGGAATTCCTCTTCCAATTTTCTCTCATGTATTTTTCCAATTAGCTGGTGCTCTATCGAAAACAGCCAGGAGTGCAATTGTATATTCTCTTTTAGCTCTAACCAAGTAGATTATGTCCTTGACCTTTCCAGGACATCCTCTCCATCCAGCACTGTACAATTCGTCTGACAAAGATCCCTGTCAGACTCCTTTACTTCCCTATTTTTCCTGATTACCTTGTATCCAGGAATATTCAATACCCATTCTCGCCATTTATTCAGACTGATCACCGGCATCACCACAACTATGTTGTGTCAAAATTGCAGGAGAGTGAACTTAGGCTATTTGGAATATGCAAATTCACAAGTACGCTTTGCAAACTTACAACACACACCCCAAGTTGTAGATCTTAACTATTTGCAAAGTGCAATCGCTGCTCTGACTCGGGAAAGTGGTTGCCAATTTTCACAGAGCAAGGCTCAAGAATAACAATCAATTCATCCATTTTAGGTGATGGTCGAGGGATAGATGTTGGCCAGGATGCAAGAAGTGTGCACCCTTGTATAAATAGTTTTATGTCCACTTGCAAAAGGTTAAAGAAAAGCCGATGTGGGGAACAGAAATATTACCTATGTTTTGAGATTTCCCGCAAAGATGGTGAAAACTTGAATTTATGCTGTGGAGCAGCGGTTGTTTTGATCCAACATATCTGAAAATACTTGGTACTAACACTGAGTAATAAAAGCATAAGGAAGAGTTGCATTCCTCTCGCAATACTTGTATAAAGAAATAAATAGCAATTTCTCTTACTAGAGCCTCCCTTTATTTCTCTTTTACTAGATTCTCTCAGCAAGTATTTGGTGAAACAAATTCTGATTGAATTTAATTTTACTAGAGGACTCCTCCAGGAGTCCAATTATTAACATTCTTCCCTTTATATTCTGCACACACCATATCATATTGTTCAATTCCATTGTTAAAAGTGTTGCTAAGAGAGTAGAATTTGTTTTGTTTGTTAAACCAGGCAACTGCAAAACCCGATGGTTTGACAGAGATGACCCATCAGGCCATGGTGACTTTGAAAATCTCATAAATCTTCGGAAAGAAAATCCGGGTCAGATCTGCAATACCCCGACTGTCTGTGAAGTGGAGACAACATCAGGGATTTCAAACACAAACTCTGGAGACAACATCACTGAGTAAATAATGACGTGATTTTATACTGTGACTTTATTGCAAAGAGTATGTATTATTTTAGTGATTACATTATTCCCCCTCATATTCCATATTAAACAGGTGCAGCATTTCTACTGGATTTGCTTGTGTGAATAAAGACCAAACTGATGGGAGCTGTGAAGATTACAAAATACGATTTGGTTGCCCTGAATCCTTTTGTAAGTGTTCAACATTTGTAAAAGATTATTTAGCGCACTTTCCACTTTTGAAATAATGGCTTGATGCACTATCAATTACAACGAGACGAGACTAGAGAGTAATCGAGGTTTTATTAAGCAGAGATGTGTGGCCTCCTGCAGCTGCTACCAGAATTGGAGCAGCTCAGTGTGCACACACATTTATACTCTGACTACTGGGCGGAGCCAGCAGGCAGGGACTTCCTCCCCCTCCATCGTACCTGTAGTACAGGAACCTTACCTTATTACCTCTAATAATCATTGTTACAACTATTATACAATCAGTGGTGACTACCACATTCACCCCCTGTTAAAAAAGAGTCCAGCGGGGGTGGTGGAAAAATTTACAGCTTGGTGAAAAATTAAAGTTTACAGTTTGGTGAAAATTTATAAATTCAGCCGGTCGGGTGCCTTGATCCTCCGTTGTGAGCGCCTCGGTCCCGGTGGTGATGCGGGCGCCGACTTGGTTGCCTGTGACTCCAGGAGCGTGTTGTCCTCGTCTTCATCCCCGGGTGGAACCAGTGGGAGGATGGAACGTCCTGGGGCGGGGGCTGTAGTGAGGTGCGGTGGGGGGAGGGTGGGTGGCGATGGGGCAATCGGAGGGAGGGTGGGTGTCGGGTAGTGGGCTGTGGGTGGGGATCCAGCTGGTGCCAGGTCCCTGAGGGAGACTGTATCCTGCCGCCCGTTGGTGTACACCACATAGGCGTACTGCGGGTTTGCATGCAGTAGTTGTACCCTTTTGATCATCGGGTCTGCCTTGTGGATCCGCACGTGTTTGTGGAGGAGGATGGGTCCAGGAGCTGCCAGACATGTTGGGAGCGAAACCCCAGAGGTGGACTTCCGTAGAGGTGTGGATGAAGCTTTCCGTGCTCCCAGAATCAAGAAGGCAGAAGGTCTTGTGCCCATCGACTTTCACCATCGCCAGCTTGTCCATGCTGCCAGTTTCGATCACGAAGCTAGTCCCACTTGCCCTATTGGACAGTAGTGGTATATTGGGCAGCAGTGGGATATTTTACAGTAAAGAGATATTGGACAGTAGTGAGATATTTTACAGCAGTTTGTTATTGGACTGGTGTGGGATATTGGACAGTAGTGAGATATTTTATGGGTAGCATGGTAGCATTGTTGCTTCACAGCGTCAGGGTTCCAAGTTTGATTCCTGGCTTGGGTCACTGTCTGTTCGGAGTCTGCACATTCTCCCCATGTCTGCGTGGGATTCCTCCTGGTGCTCCAGTTTCCTCCCACAAGTCCCAAAAGACGTGCTATTCAGTAATTTGGACATTCTGAATTCTCCCTCAGTGTACCCGAACAGGCGCCAGAATGTGGCGATTAGGGGATTTTCACAGTAACTTCATTGCAGTGTTAATGTAAGCCTACTTGTGACAACAATAAAGATTAATATTAGTGGGTTATTATGCAGGAGTGGAATATTATACAGTGGTAGGATACTGGACAGTAGTGGGATATTGCATCATTGTAGGATAGTGGATTTTAGTGAGATGAAAGAGGGCCACTCACTAGCCTAGGTTGTCCTAAATTGTCATAAGACTTTGGAGCAGAAATAGGTCATTTGGCCCATTGAGTGTGCACCACCATTCAATGGAAAATCTGCTATGACAATCCTCAACTCCACCTTCCCACCTTATCCCCATAATCTTTAATGTCCTCTGATCCTAGATTCTCCCACAAGGAAAACAACCTTTCAGCGTCTACCCTGTCAAGCCCCTGAGAATCCTATGTGCCTCAATAGGTCACCTGTCATTCTTCTAAACCCCAATGAGTACAGTCCAAACCTATTCAGCCTCTCCTCATAAGAAAACCCCTCCATACCTAGGATCAACCGAAGGAATCTTCTCTGGACTGCCTCCAATGCCAGTATATCTTTCCTTAGATAAGGGGACCAAAACTGTTCACAGTATTCCAGGTGTGGTCAAAATAGTGCCTTGTATAATTTTACCAGGACACCCCTATTTATATACGCCATTCCTGTTGAAATATAGGCCAGTATTCCATTTGCCTTCCCAATTACTTCAACTTGTATGCTAGCTTTTTGTGACTTATGCACGAGGACACCAAATTCCCTCTGTGTTGCAGCTTTCACTATTTAAATAAAATTTAGCTCATTTATTATTCCTACCAAAGTGCATAATTTCACATTTTCCAACATTATATTCCATTTGCCAAGTTTTTGCCCATTTATCTAACCCGTCTATATCCCTTTGTAGAATGTGCATCATCCTCACCACTCGCCTTCCCTCTATTTTTGGGTCATCCTCAAACTTGGAAATCGTACATTCACTTCCCTCATCCATATCATTAATATATATTGTAAATAATTGTGGCTCTAGCACTGATCTGTATGGAATTTCACTTGTCATAAGTTGCATCCTGAAAATGCCCATCTTATCCCAATTCTGCCTTCTATTAGTTGGCCAATCTTCTATCCACACTGATATACTACCTCCAACACCATGGGAACTAGCCTTACTAAGTAGCCTTTTGAGCGGTACCTTATTGAACACTTTTTGGAAATCAAAGTATATTGCTTATATAAGGCTGGCACGGTGGCTCGCTTTACTGCCTCACAGCGCCAGGGATCTGGGTTAGCCTTGGATCACTGTCTGTGTGGACTTTGCAGTTTCTCCCCATACCTGCATGGGTTTCTTCTGGGTGTTCCGCTTTCCTCCCACAGTCCAAACATGTGACAGTTAGGTGGATTGCCCATGCTAAATTGCCCCTTAGTGTCCAAAAAGATGTGTAGGTTAGATCAAGAGGTTAATGAGATAGGGAAGAGGAGTGAGCTTGGGTGAAGTACAGACTCAGTGCAGACTCAATGTGCCAAATGGCATCCTTCTGCACTGTAGAGAGTCTATGATTCCATCTACTGGTTCCCCTTTATCTTTCAAGCTTGTTACTACTTCAATGAATTCTAATAAATTTGTCAGACATGATTTCCCCTTCATGAAGCCATGCATGATTTATATTATACATTTCTAAATGTTATGCTTTGCATCTTTTATAATGGACTCTAGCATTTTCCCAATGACAGAAGTTAAACCAACTGGCCTATGTTCCCTGGTTTTTGACTTCTTCCCTTTTTGAATAAAGGTGTTACATTGGAGTTTTTCCAATCCTCTTGGACTTTTCTGGAATTTAAGGATTGTTGGAAGTTTCCTACGAATGCATCCACTATCTTTCTGGCTCCTTCAATAACCAGGGATACAATCCATCTGGTCCGGGGACTTTTCAGCCTTTATCCCCATTAGTTTCCCTCGTACTTTTTCTCTAGTGATAGTTATTGTATGTATTTCCTTCCAGCCACCGCTCCCCATTCTTCCCCTTGATTATTTAATTTTGGAAAGTTATTAGTGTTTCCCACCATGAAGATTGACGCAAACTATTTGTTTAACTCCTCTGCCATTTCCCAGTCCCTATTATTATTTTCCCCAGTCTCATTCTCTAAGGGGTCTATTTTCTTTTTGGCCTGTCTCTTTCTTTTTAAAGAAGCTCTTGTTGTCCATTGTTCTTGTCAGTTTACCCTCAGTTTATTTTCTCTGTTTATTTTGGTCATCTTTTGTGGGTTTTAATAACTTTGCCAATCCTCTGGCTTACCGCTAATCTTTGCCATATTGCATGTTTTTTCTTTCAGTTTAGTACAATCCTTAGCTTCCTTGGTTTAGCCTGGTTGATTTGTCACCTTCCTAGAATGCTTCTTCCTCACAGGGATATATCTTTGTTGTAAGTCATAAACTATTTTCATAAATATCTGCCATTACTGATCAACCATCTTTTCTGCTATATGTCTTTCCCAATTCACACATGGGGAGTCGATGGCATAGTGTGGTACTGTCACTGGATTAGTAAGCCAGAGACCCAGAGTACTCCGGGGTCCCAAGTTCAAATCCCGCCACTGTAGATGGTGAAATTTGAATTCAATCAAAATCTGGAATTAAAAAGTCTAGCGATGACCATGAAACCATTGTCAATTGTCGTAAAAAGCCACCTGGTTCACTAATATCCTTTAGGGAAGGAAATCTGCCATCCTTGCCTCGTCTGGCCCATATGTGACTCCAGACCCACAGCAATGTGGTTGATTCTTAACTGCCCCTCAAGGGCAATTAGAGATGGGCAACAAATGCTGGCACAGCCTGCGACACCTACGTTCCATGAATGAATGAATTTTTAAAAACTCCAGCTAACTCTCCCCTCATTCCTTTAAAATTACCCTTATTTAAATTAAGCACAATTGTTTTACTCAAGTTTCTTACTCTCAAACTGAATGCTTAATTCTACCATGTTATGGCCATTGCTTCCTAGGGGATCGTTTACCCTGAGATTGTTTACTAAATCTGTTTCATTACACATTACCAGATCCAAAATAGTCTGATCCCTGGTTGGATCCACAACATATTGTTCAGGGGTGGTGGTGATGCAGGCACTAGTCAATGGACTAGTGCAGTCACTAAACTAGAGACTCAGCGTAATGCTCTGAGGACCTGGATTCAAATCCCGCCATGGCAGATGGCAAAATTTTAATGTGATTTAAATGTGGAAGTCTAATGATGACCTTGAAACCATTGCCGATTGGCATAAAATCCCATCTGAGTCACTGATGTATTTTACAGAAGGAACTTTGCCGACGTCACCTGATATGACCAACATGCAATCCCAGACCCACAGCAATGCGATTCTGAATCTTAAATGCCCTCCAACATGGCCTAGCTCTGTTCAAGGGCAATTGGGGATGGGGAAACAAATTCTGGCCCAGCTTGCGCGCCTACATCCCATGATCGAATGCAACAAAATTTCAGCCATTTGGAACCTGTAAAGTACTTATTTTGTGCATTAAATATATGCTTTACAAACTCACTGTTCAATCCCTATGCTTTCGTTTTAGGTCCATTTTAATAATGCTGCACTGTCTTTCCATTTATAAATAATTTTCCATCCAATGTATTATTTCCTACATTTATTTTGTAAAAGCACTTATCGTAATCAATATTTTGCGTTGCTCTGGAGAACATGGCAGCTAAACTTTGAACATCCTCATTTCGACTTTCATCTCAGAAACTGGGGCGGGATTCTCCGACCCCCCCCCGCCGTGTCTGAGAATCGCCGGGGGCCGGCGTCAATCCCTCCCCCGCCATGTCCCGAATTCTCTGCCACCGGAGATTTGGCAGGGGCGGGAATCGTGCCACGCCGGTCGGCACCCCCCCCCCCCCCCCCCCCACCGGCGATTCTACGGCACGCGATGGGCCAAAGTCCCGCCGCTGTCAAGCCTCTCCCGCCGGCGGGAATCAAAACACCTACCTGACCGGCGGGATTGGCGGTGCGGGCGGACACCGTGGTCCTGACCCCGGTGGGGCACCTGGCCCGCGATCGGGACCACCGATCGGCGGACGGGCCTGTGCCATGGGGGCACTCTTTTTCTTCCGCCTTCACCATGGTCTTCACGCCACTCCATCACGCCAGGACTCCCCCACCCCAACGGGTAGGGGAGAATCCCGGCCCTGATCTTCTCCCATTGTTGTTGAAAGGAATGCTAACTGAAATGTGGTTGAACTGAGATCTAACAACTGAAAATCCACAGTAAAAATGTTAATTGTTTGCTCCTCACATTCACTGTGCAAAGTGGATGAATTGGAAAGAATGAACAAAAGCAAAATAAAATTTATACAGTGCCTTTTCAACCTTGAGGGTTCCATAACTGATTTACAGACATTACGTATTCTTATGGAGTAGTCAGCTAAAATAGTAAACACAGCAGCTTAATTGCGCATAGCAAGGTCCCATAAACGACCATGAAATAAGTTACTTGATGAATGGGTAGCATGGTAGCACAGTGGTTAGCTGTTTCTTCACAGCACCAGGGACCCGGGTTCGATTCACGGCTTGGGTCACTGCCTGTGCGGAGTCTGCACGTTCTCCCGTGTCTGCGTGAGTTTCTTCTGGGCACTCCAATTACCTCCCACAAGTCTCGAAAGACACGCTGTTAGGTGAATTGGGCATTCTAAATTCTCCCTCGGTGTACCCGAATAGCGCCGGAGTGTGGCACAGTAACTTCATTGCAGTGTTAATGTAAGCCTATTTGTGACACAAACAAATATTATTATTATTATGTGTGTTACGTGGTTACTGAGTGATGACCATTGGTGCTCTGAGATCTTTTGTACCCACATAAAAGGCATTTAATAAAAAAGCCAAGAGGAGGGAACAGTGTTGGATTTTCTGTAACCCAGCACTGTGGCATGCTTCGCAGCGGTGAGGACGGCCCAACATTGGCTTGTAACAAGGATCTTCTGGTCCTGCTGCTGTCAAAGGATTTCCTGTTGTTTGTATCTCCCACTGCTGCAAGGGAACCTGTTTGCTGTCAGCAGCACTGCAAGATCCCACTGGCAGGAATGGTCAGATAATTCCAGCCGGTGTGGTAAATATGCTGGTCCACCTGCCGCTTGAATCATCATGGGCGGGGTGGGTCGAAATATTTGGCAGACCATGTAAAGGTCTGTTGACTTCGGGCGAGAATGTGTGCTCTCAAGGTGGGCATGACCAGAAAATCCCACCCGTTGTAAAGATAAATTTCCGACTGACTTAAGTGAATAAATCAAATTTGTGCGACAGAAGGGCAGCACAGTGGTTAGCACTGCTACATCACAGAACCAAGGACCCGGGTTCAATTCTGGCTTTGGGGAACTGTCTGTGTGGAGTTTGCACATTCTCCCTGTGTCTGCATGGGTTTCCTCCGGGTGCCCCGGTTTCCTCCCACAGACCAAGGATATGAAGGTTGGGTACGGTTATGGGGCAGAATGTGGGAAATGGGCCTGAGTGGTGTGCTCTTTCAGAGGGTCGGTGCAAACTCGATGGGATGAATGACCTCCTTCGACATTATAATGATTCTCTCAACAGAGCTTCTTTGATTATCATTTAACCTGAGTGCAGATACCTAAGAATGCCTGATATTAACACTGCTAAAAGTGATAAAATAGTTAACACTCTTCTCACAATTTGCATACAATGAAGTAAGTGCTCATTTCTGGTACTACAGGCTTCCCCATCCCACTTTCATTCAGTTCTCTCAATAATCATTTTAAAAATTCTGTCTAATTATTAAACCTTTACCTTTTCTATTCCTCAACCACCACCTCGTAGCTTTTAAAAATGCTTTCAGAGTGTTGCTAATAAAGTATTTGGTTTTTACTCCTTAAATTAGGCAGCTGCAAAACCCAATGGTTTGACCGAGATGATCCATCCGGAAAAGGCGATTATGAAGATCTTGTGAATCTCCGGAAAGAGTATCCCGGTCAAATATGCAGTAACCCGACTGCCTGTGAAGCAGAGACAACATCAGAAATTCCAGTTGCGACCTCTGGAGACAACGTTTCTGAGTAAATAATGATTTTGTCCATCTTATTTTGACATTGTCTTTTCTTTTTAGCAATTACATTCACATGCCCTCTTGTTATCTATTCAACAGTTGCAGTGTTTCCACTGGATTTGCTTGTGTGAATGCAGAACAGGAAGGTGGGAGCTGTGAAGATTACAAAATACGATTTACCTGTCCTGAATCTTTTTGTAAGTACTGAACTTATGTAAAAGTTGATTCTTTTAACATTTCACTTTTGTGGCTCTACATTAATTGTTGTTTTTTGCTATTTGTTTTAAATAAGCAAGATGTGATTTTCCTATCTGCACAGAACTCAATTGTGTTCGTACAGTTGCAAACATTGAGAACCTCTGAAACTAAGTTACACTGCAACAGTGACCTACAATATCAAAAGGCATTAGGACCCTTCCAACCACAAGTGTTACTGAAAGAAACGCAAAGTGGAGGCTGAACATTTCTCTTATTATCTTTGGCCAGACTCCTCAGTTGTTGCTGAAATCTGGTTAGGGACCAATATTATTTTGGCCGCAATTCCCCCAAAACATTCTAAGTGTGTTTCTGGCGGGAAACGGGTTAAACACTTAAGAGTTTTATGGAGGGAGGTATGTTTTGCGCCGGAAATAAAGGACGGGTCCTAAACACGCCCGTAGGTCTGGAGGGGCTGGATTCTCTGCCCCGCCTCGCCACATTTCTGCCTCAACCTGCCAGCAGGATTCTCAATTATACTGGCCGGTCAATGGGGTTTCCCATTGTGGGACAGCCCCACGCCATCAGAAAACACCCAGGCGCCGGTAAAACGGAGCATCCCGCTGGCAGAGAATCCCGCCCAGGTTCCTCAGAGAGCCCGAGTTCAGAATAACGGTCCGACCAAAACTTCTGAAGACTGTTGGGACTCCCGACCTTCATGTTCCAAGGTACTTTTGGGTTTTATAACACTCTTCAGAAATGAAACAAGACTCCCTCAGTATATCAAGAGATTGAACAAATTTTACCAAGTAATACTGTTAAATGTAGGTCGGTAATTTCGTTTTTAGCTTGATCTCCACTCAAAGAAACAATTTGGGAATGTCATTATCTGCTTAGATCTTAGTTTCAAGATTTGGGGCTGGATTATCCAACCCCTGCCTCCGTTAGTGGAGTTCCCAATGCGGCAGATAATCCAACGAGGACTACCGGCGGTGGGTGATTGAGAACCCTGCCCATAGTCTACCAAATGGAGAATTCCAAACTTTTTTTTTCCTTTCTTCATGGAACTGTTAAAGTTTGCCTTAAAATGGACCCATCATGAGATCTTTATAAATGATAATTTAGGTAAGGCTAGAATTAGTTACTCATCCCTAAATGGCCTTGAGCAGGTGATGGGGTGAACAGTCTTCTTGAACCACTGCAGTCCCTGTGTTGTAGGTACACCCCCAGAGCTGCTCAGAAGGGAGTTCCAGGATTTTGACCCAGCAATGGAACAGTGGCAATATTGTTCTAAGTCAGGATGCTGTGTGGCTTGGAGTGGAACTTGAAGGTGGTGTTCCCATGCATCTGCTGCCCTTATCTTTATTGGTGATGGATGCTATAAGTTTGGAAGATGTTGTCAAAGGAAGCATAATGAAATGTTGTAGTGCATTTTGTAGAGGGTGCACTCGTGAATGTTTCATGGGGTGAATGGGTGCACCAAAAGGTCTGCTTTCTCCTGACCATGGTGGGCATCTTGAGTGTTATCAATGCTGCATAGACTGCTTCAGGATTTCAAGTGTTGTTAAACGTCGTGCAATTATCAGCTGCATCCCCACTTCTGACATTATGATGAAGGGACGGTCACTGGTGATGATTACTGACAATGATTGAGCCTTGGACACTATTCTGAGGAACTCCTGCAGTGCTGTCAAGGAATAATTGGCCTCCAGCAACATTAACTATTTTCCGTTGTGCTAGGTATGGCTCCAGCCAGCAGAGCGTTTTCCTCCTAATTTACATTGTCTACAATTTTGTTAGGGTTCTTTGATGTCATATGTTGCCTTGATGTTAATCCAGCTATTCACACCTCACTTCTTGAGTTGTTATTTTGTCCATGTTTGGACCAAGTCTAATACAGTTAGGAGCCAAGTGGCCCTGGCGGAACCCAAACTGAGCATCGGTGAGAAGGTCATTATTGAGCAAATATTGCTTGATTACACTGTCAGCAGTATTTTACATCACTTTGCTGATGATTGTCATCTGCTGGGGCAGTAATTGGCCAGATTGGATTTTTCCTGCTTTATATGGTCAGGACACACCCATACAATTTTCCATATTGTTGGGTTGTGATGTAGCTGTACTTGGTGAGGGACACAGCTAGTTCTGGGGCATAGGTCTTCAGTACTACTGCCGGAATGTTGTCAGCGTCCATACACATTGAGGTATCTAGTACTTTCTGCTGTTTTTTGAGATCATGTGGAGTGAATCGAATTAGCTGAAGACTGGCATCTGTGATTTGGGAAGAAGAGACCGAGATGGTTCATCTACTCAACCCATCAAGCTGAAGATGGTTTGCAGTACAGTTTGCAATTCTGGTTGCAGATTACAATAGGGATATAGAGGCGCTGGAAAGGCTGCATTTAAGATTTACAAGGATGATAACCCGGAAATGTGTGGGTATACATATCAGGAAAGGATTGACAGGCTGCATCTCTTCTCTCTTGGAAAAGATAGCTTGAAGAGTGACCTAAGTCTTCGAAATGAAGACAAGTTTTAGTGGAGAATATTTCTATTGTGGGGAAGAGCTAGTTACCAAGAAATCCAATGGGGAATTCAGAAGAAACATCACAACCCAAAGAGCAATGAAAATATAAAACCTTTACCAGTGAATGATTGAATAGTATAGATACCATACTAAGAGGAAACTATATCGACAGTTGAGGGAGGAGGGAATAGAGAGTTACAATAGTAAATTTAGATTAGAAAAGATGGGAGAAAGTTCAAATAGAGCATTAACAACAGCATGGACTGTTTGGGTCAAATGGATTTGTCTATGCTGTATATCCAATATAATCGTATGTAATCAAAAAAAGAACAATACATCACAGGACCAGGCTCGTCGGCCCTCCAAGCCTGTACCGGTCATGATACCACCTTTGGCCAACATCCTCAGCACCTCCTCATGCCATATCCCTCTATACCCATCCTATCCATGTATTTGTCGAGATGCCTTTTGAACAGCATTAATACATCTGCTTCCACAACCTCCCCTGGCAGCGTGTTCCAGGCCCTCACCACCCTCTGTGTAAAAAAACCTGCCTTGCACACATTCTCTAAACTTTACCCCATGGACCTTAAACCTATGCCCCTAGTGACTGACCACTCCACCCTGGGAAAGAGTGCAGTCCCATCCACTCTATCCATGGCCCTCATAATCTTGAGGATCTCTACCAGGTCGCCCTGAACCTCCGTCGTTCTAATGAAAATAGTCTGAATCTATTCAGCCTTTCCACATAGCCAACACCCTAAAGAACAGCAGAGGGCAGCAGAGTAGAGCTTCTGATTGGCTGTTCCGGGGAGATTTGCATACGTGCAGTGCGGTCAGCATAAGTTGAAGGTGTACCTGCGCAAGTGACCTGAGGAGTTCGAGGGAAGGCAAGCATCCGGCAGAGGGCAGCAGAGCAGAGCTTCTGATTGGCTGTTCCGGGGAGATTTGCATACGTGCAGTGCGGTCAGCGTAAGTTGAAGGTGTACCTGCGCAAGTGACCCGAGGGGTTCGAGGGAAGGCAAGCATCCAGCAGAGGGCAGCAGAGCAGAGCTTCTGATTGGCTGTTCCGGGGTGATTTGCATACGTGCAGTGCGGTCAGCGTAAGTTGAAGGTGTACCTGCGCAAGTGACCCGAGGAGTTCGAGGGAAGGCAAGCATCCAGCAGAGGGCAGCAGAGCAGAGCTTCTGATTGGCTGATCTGGGGAGATTTGCATACATGCAGTGCGGTCAGCTTTTCAGTAGTTGGGAAGATAGTTCAGTGGGAATGGAGGCTAGGGCAGTTGAATGTTCCTCCTGCAGAATGTGGGAGGAAAGGGTCACCTTGAGTGTCCCTGCTGACTACATCTGCGGGAAGTGCACCCAACTCCAGCTCCTCGAGAACCGTGTTAGGGAGCTGGATGAACTTCGGATCATTTGGGAGGCGGAGGGGGTTATTGAGAGGAGTTATAGGGAGGTAGTCACACCTCAGGTAAAAGAAGAAGGTAGATGGGTTACCGTCAGGGGAGGGAGGGGGAACCGGCAGGCAGTGCAGGGATCCCCTGTGGTCGTCCCCCTCTATAACAAGTAAACCATTTTGGATACTGTTGCGGGGGACGACTTACCAGGGGTAAGCAATGGGGCACTGGTCTCTGGCACAGAGTCTGTCCCTGTTTCTCAGAAGGGAAGGGTGAAGAGGAACTTGTCATTGGGGACTCCATAGTTAGAGGAACAGACAGGAGGTTCTGTGGGAACGAAAGAGAATCACGGTTGGTGTGTTGCCTCTATGGTGCCAGGGTTCGTGATGTCTCTGATCGTGTTTTTGGGATCCTTAAGGAGGAGGGGGAGCAGGCCCAAGTCGTGGTCCACATAGGTACCAACGACATAGGTAGGGAGATGGGGATTTGAGACAGAAATTCAGGGATCTAGGTTGGAAGCTGAGAGCTAGAACAAACAGAGTTGTTATCTCTGGGTTGTTACCCGTGCCACGTGCTAGCGAAGTGAGAAATAAGGAGAGAGAGGAGTTGAACACGTGGCTACAGGGATGGTGCAGGAGAGAGGGTTTTGGTTTCCTGGATAATTGGGGCTCATTCTGGGGTAGGTGGGACCTCTACAAACAGGATGGTCTTCACCTGAACCAGAGGGGTACCAATATCCTGGGGGGGGAGATTTGCAAGTGCTCTTCGGGGGGGGGGGGGGGGGGGGTTTAAACTAATTCAGCAGGGGGATGGGAACCTAAATTGTAGTCCCAGTGTACAGGACGTTGAGAGTAGTGAGGTCAGGGATAGGGTTAAAAGTTCGAAAGAGGGCACCGGCAAGCAAGACGCTGGTTTGAAGTGTGTCTACTTCAACGGCAAGAGCATCCGGAATAAGGTGGGTGAGCTTGCAGCATGGGTTGGTACCTGGGATCTCAATGTTGTGGCAATTTCGGAGACATGGGTAGAGCAGGGACAGGAATGGTTGTTGCAGGTTCCAGGATTTAGATGTTTCTGTAAGAACAGAAAAGATGGTAAAAGAGGGGAGGGGGGGGGGGGTGTGGCATTGTTAATCAAGGAAAGTATTACGGCGGTAGAAAGGACGTTTGAGGACTCGTCTACTGAGGTAGTATGGGCCGAGGTTAGGAACAGGAGAGCAGAGGACACCCTGTTGGCAGTTGTCTATAGACCTCCGAATAGTTCCAGAGATGTAGAGGAAAGGATTGCAAAGATGATTCTCGACAGGAGCGAGAGTAACAGGGTAGTTGTTATGGGGGACTTTAACTTTCCAAATATTGACTGGAAATACTATAGTTCGAGTACTATAGATGGGTCAGTTTTTGTGCAGTGTGTGCAGGAGGGTTTTCTGACACAGTATGTAGACAGGCCAACAAGTGGCGAGGCCACATTGGATTTGGTTCTGGATAATGAACCCGGCCAGGTGTTAAATTTAGATGTAGGTGAGCACTTTGTTGATAGTGATCACAATTCGGTTATGTTTACTTTAGCAATGGGCAGGGATAGGTATATACCGCAAGGCAAGAATTATAGCTGGGGGAAAGGTAATTATGATGCTATTCGGCAAGATTTAGGATGTATAGGATGGGGAAGGAAACTGCAGGGGATGGGTACAATCGAAATGTGGAGCTTTTTCAAGGAACAGATACTGCATGTCCTTGATAAGTATGTACCTGTCAGGCAGGGAGGAAGTTGTCGAGCAAGGGAACCGTGGTTTACTAAGGAAGTTGAAGCACTTGTCAAGAGGAAGAAGAAGGTTTATGTTAGGATGAGACATGAAGGCTCAGTTAGGGCACTTGAGAGTTACAAGTTAGCCAGGAAGGACCTAAAGGGAGAGTTAAGAAGAGCGAGGAGAGGACACGAAAAGTCGTTGGCGGATAGGATCAAGGAAAACCCTAAGGCTTTCTATAGGTATATCAGGAACAAAAGAATGACTAGAGTAAGATTAGGGCCAATCAAGGATAGTAGTGGAAGGTTGTGTGTGGAATCAGAGGAGATAGGGGAAGCGTTAAATGGATATTTTTCATCAGTGTTTACACTGGAGAAAGACAATGTTGTCGAAGGGAGTACTCAGGTTCAGTCGACCAGGCTAGATGGAATTGAGGTTCACAAGGAGGAGGTGTTAGCAATTTTGGAAAGTGTAAAAATAGATAAGTCCCTTGGGCCAGATGGGATTTATCCTAGGATTCTCTGGGAAGCCAGGGAGGAGATTGCAGAGCCTTTGTCCTTGATCTTTATGTCGTCTTTGTCGACAGGAATAGTGCCGGAAGACTGGAGGATAGCAAATGTTGTCCCCTTGTTCAAGAAGGGGAGTAGAGACAACCCTGGTAATTATAGACCTGTGAGCCTTACTTCGGTTGTGGGTAAAATGTTGGAAAAGGTTATAAGAGATAGGGTTTATAATCATCTTGAAAAGAACAAGTTGATTAGCAATAGTCAACACGGTTTTGTGAAGGGTAGGTCATGCCTCACAAACCTTATTGAGTTGTTAGAGAAGGTGACCAAACAGGTGGATGAGGGTAAAGCGGTTGATGTGGTGTATATGGATTTCAGTAAGGCGTTTGGTAAGGTTCCCCATGGTAGGCTATCGCAGAAAATAAAAAGTATGGCATTGAAGGTGATTTAGCGGTTTGGATCAGTAATTGGCTAGCTGAAAAAAGACAGAGGGTGGTGGTTGATGGCAAATGTTCATCCTGGAGTTCAGTTACTAGTGGTGTACCGTAAGGATCTGTTTTGGGGCCACTGCTGTTTGTCATTTTTATAAATGACCTGGAAGAGGGTGTAGAAGGATGGGTTAGTAAATTTGCGGTTGACACGAAGGTCGGTGGAGTTGTGGATAGTGCTGAAGGATGTTACAGGAAACAGAGGGACATGGATAAGCTGCAGAGCTGGGCTGAGAGGTGGCAGATGGAGTTTAATGCGGAAAAGTGTGAGGTGGTTCACTTTGGAAGGAGTAACAGGAATGCAGAGTACTGGGCTAATGGCAAGATTCTTGGTAGTGTAGGTGAACAGAGAGATCTCGGCATCCAGGTACATAAATCCCTGAAAGTTGCCACCCAGGTTAATAGGGCTGTTAAGAAGGCATATGGTGTGCTAGCCTTTATAAGCAGGGGGATTGAATTTCGGAACCACAAGGTCATGCTGCAGCTGTACATAACTCTGGTGCGGCCGCACCTGGAGTACTGCGTGCAGTTCTGGTCACCACATTATAGGAAGGATGTGGAAGCTTTGGAAAGGGTTCAGAGGAGATTTACTAGGATGTTGCCTGGTATGGAGGGAAGGTCTTACGAGGAAAGGCTCAGGGAATTGAGGTTGTTTTCGTTAGAGAGGAGAAGGCTGAGAGGTGACTTAATAGAGACATATCAGATAGTCAGAGGGTTAGATAGGGTGGACAGTGAGAGTCTTTTTCCTCGGATGGTGATGACCAACACGAGGGGACATAGCTTTAAATTGAGGGGTGATAGATATAGGACAGATATCAGAGGCAGTTTCATTACTCAGAGAGTAGTAGGGGTGTGGAACGTCCTGCTTGCAACAGTAGTAGACTTGCCAACTTTAAGGGCATTTAAGTGGTCATTGAATAGACATATGGATGAAAATGGAATAGTGTAGGTCAGATAGGATTCAGATGGTTTCACAGGTCGGCGCAACATCGAGGGCCAAAGGGCCCGTACTGCGCTGTAATGTTCTATGTTCTAACAGGCAACATCCTGGTAAACCTCCTCTGCACCCTCTCCAAAGCCTCCACTTCCTTCTGGTAGTGTGGCGACCAGAATTGTGCACAATGTTCCAAGTGCAGCCTTATCAAGGTTCTGTACAACTGTAGCATGACTTGCCAGTTTTTAGACCCATCCAATGAAGGCAAGCATTCCAAATGCTTTCTTGACTACCTTGTCCACTTGTGTTGCCATCTTTCAAAGATCTGTGGACCTGGATGCTCAGATCTCTCTGACTTTCTATATTCTGAAGAGCCTTTTACTGTTGTCATGGGAGTATTTTTATCTTATCACATGGCTTCAGTGATGTCATTTGTATGGGTGGAGCTGGACTGTGGCTCTGTGATTTTTTACTTTCGCTTTGAGTTTTGGACTGGTTTGAACTGCACAGGTTGAAAGAAGTATCATTTTAAAAGCTGTTTCCAGACTGCTTGGTAATTTAAAAGAGATAATTGCTTTCTGTAGGGAGTTTAAATCTGCTGTTTGAAAAGGGGAACAGAGTATCAATAACAAGTCTTATACCAGTGAGAATGCTGTGTGCTGGACCACATCTTTGAAAAGGGATTTCTGGTTTTACTTGGATTTTGTTATTGAATTGGAACCGTTAAGGGGGAATTCATTAAGGGCTATACATAGTTCACTGTAGCTGTGTGCGGTCTTTGTGTTTGTAATTGATAAAAGTTCTTGCTGTGTGCGTTTATCCAAATGTTAACTAAATTCTTAAAGTAAAGCTTGTTTTGTATTATTAAAAGCACCTAAGAAGTCCGTTCAATAACACCTGAAAGGCAGGCTCTTTGTGCTCATCCAGACAAATTCAACGGCTATAGGTCAGGCGAACTCCATAACATACTTTAGACTTGTCCAAACTCTGGCCCATAACACTGTATATTTCCCCTCTATGTTAGACCTACCAAAATGCATTACCTCACATTTGTCAGGATTAAACTCAATTTGCCATTTTTCTGCCCAAGTCTCCAACCTATCTATGTTCTGCTGTATCCTCTGACAATCCTGCACACTACCTGCCGCTCCACCAACCTTGGTGTCATCCATAAACTTACTAATCAGACCAGCGATATTTTCCCCAAATCGTTTATGTATAATACAGAGGCCCCAGCAGTGATCCCCATGGAACACCACTAGTCACAACCTTCCATTCAGGAAAAACACCCTTCTACTGCTACCCTCTGCCTTCTGTGACCGAGCCAGTTCTGTATCCATCTTGCCACTTCATCTCTGATCCTGTGCAATTCACCTTTTGTACCAGTCTGCCATGAGCCATCTTGCGAAAGGCCCTACATGTAAACAACATCCACCTCCCTCCCCTCATTAATCATCTTTGTCACCTCCTCAAAAAGCCCGATCTAGTAAGTGAGGCACAACCTCCCCTTCACAAAACCATGCTGTCTATCGCTAATGAGTCCATTTGTTTCCAAAGGTATAAATCCTGTCCTTGAGAATTCTATCCCCTACTACCGACGTGAGGCTCACCAGCCGAGAGTTTCCTGGATTATCCCCGCTATCTTTCTTAAACAGCGGTACCACATTAGCTATTCTCCAGTCCTTTGGGACCTCACCTGTGGTCAATGAGGATAAAATGAGGATTGTGGACGGCACAATAGTTAGCACTGTTGCTTCACAGCTCCAGGATCCCAGGTACAATTCCTGCTTGGGTCACTGTCTGTGTGGAGTCTGCATGTTCTCCCCGTGTCTGCGTGGGTTTCCTCCGGGTGCTCCGGTTTCCTCCCACAAGTCCCAAAAGACATGCTGTTCAGTAATTTGAAATGAAATGAAAAATGAAAATCGCTTATTGTCACGAGTAGGCTTCAAGGAAGTTACTGTGAAAAGCCCCTAGTCGCTACATTCCGGCGCCTGTCCGGGGAGGCTGGTACGGGAATTGAACCGTGCTGCTGGCCTGCTTTAAAAGCCAGCGATTAGCCCTGTCAGCTAAACCAGCTCCTTTGGACATTCTGAATTCTCCCTCTGTGTATCCGAACAGGTGCCAGAATGTGGCGACTAGGAGCTTTTCACAGTAACTTCATTGCAATGTTAATGTAAGCTTACTTGTGACAATAAAGATTATTATTATTACAAAGTTGTCAGTAAAGGCCCCAGCAATTTCCTCCCTTGCTTCCCTCAATATTCTGGGGTAAATCCCATCAGGCCCAGGAGACTTAGCTACCTCAATGTCTTTTAAAACACCCAATACCTCCTCCTTTTTGATGTCAACATGACCAAGACTATCCACAGATCCTAACCAAGAACCACTTCCACAGTCTTTTTTCTTTGGTGAACACTGATGCAAAGTACTCATTTAGTAGCTCATTTCCTCTGGCTCAACATATAGATTCCCCCCCACTGTCCTTAAGTGGTAATCCGTTCCCTCTTGCTTTTTACACATGAATAAAAAGCTTTGGGATTCACCCTAATCCTACTTGCCAAGGACATTTCATGACCCTTCCTAGCTCACCTAATTTGACGTGTAAGTATCTTCGGGCGCGATTCTCCGGACTCCGGACGGTTCGGAGAATAGCGGGCGTCGGAAATTTTTACGGTGACGCTGTTCCGACGCCCTCCCGCTATTCTCCGAACCCCGCAAAATGTCAGAGTCGCGTTTCCCGACAAACGCCTCCTTCCCGCCCCTGACACGACCAGAATCGCCACTGATAGCCCCCCCGCTATTCACCGGCCCGGATGGGCCGAAGTCCCGACGTCATGGCGCCCTGTTTGGACGTCGTGAAACACACCTGCTTTTTAAATTCGTCAACCAGTCGGCCTGGCTGACGACTGCTTGGAGGAGGTCAGGGCACCACTCTGCGCACCGCTCAGCGCACCGCTCAGCGTACCGCTCGAGTCTGGCCACAACGGGGAAGGCATCCCTGGGAACGGGAGGGGGTCCAGAGCGGAGGCAGTGGGGGAGACGGGGGAGGCAGTGGGGGAGACGGGGGAGGCAGTGGGGGAGACGGAGGGGGCAGTGGGGGGGAGACGGAGGGGGCAGTGGGGGGGAGACGGGGGAGGCAGTGGGGGCGACGGAGGGGGCAGTGGGGGAGACGGAGGGGGCAGTGGGGGGGAGACGGAGGGGGCAGTGGGGGGGAGACGGAGGGTGCAGTGGGGGGGAGACGGGGGAGGCAGTGGGGGGCGACGGAGGGGGGGGGGGTTAGGTAGAGAGTGAGCCGTCCAACCCCGTAACAAAATGTCTGCCAGCATGCCATGGTGTGCCGGTGACGAGGACACGGCCGCTGGTTCCCCTGTGGCTTCCGGCCACAGGCCACTGACGCACCCGTGAGGAGGCCATAGTTTACTGGCCGTTGGATGCAGAAAGTGACCAGGGGTTAGGCTGACCGCGTGTCAGCAGCGCGACCAGGCCACCAGGACACACTGGTATCCCATGGCTGGCGGCTGTCGAGGTGTCGACTAACGTCCGTCTAACATGTCCCGTTTCTCTGCCTCCCACCACCCTTCTGTAGGTTAGCACGATGCATGGGAACAGAACGGCTATGTTCTGCGCAGTGGTTGGGGCCGCTCTACTGGATTTGGAGATGCAGCAGCATCCACACCCACAACCCGCAGTGGCTGCAGGGCCAGCTGCAGCAGCAGAGGGAAGGGCCGAGGAGTTGCCAGTCGTCGAGCAGCATGGGGGGGGGGGGGGAGGAGGAGGAGGAGGAGAGGAAGAGGAAGAGGAGAGAGTGAGGGTGCAGCCACGGCGTCAGAGGCGACGACCAAAGCCGAGGGTGTACCGTGTCCGGGTCTCTTTCCTAACAATGCCGGACATCACCTGCAGGAGAAGACTCCGGCTGAGTAGGCAGACGGTGATACATATCTGCGAACTCCTGTCGCACCTCGCCCCACGTGGAACGGGGGGAAGACACGCGATCCCGGTAGCCATCAAGGTGACGGTCGCTCTGAACTTCTACGCTACCGGCTCCTTCCAGTCTCCGAGCGGGGACGTCTCTGGGATCTCCCAGTCATCGGTGCACAGGTGCATCCGGGATGTGACCGACGCCCTCTATGCCATCGCGGACCGCTACATCACCTTTCCCGAGGACCAAGCAAGTCAAGACTCACGAGCCCGTGGATTTGCCAGTGTGGCCGGGATACCGAGGGTTCAGGGGTCAATCGACTGTGTTCACGTCCCCATGCGCCCGCCTGCTGTGGACAAGGAAGTGTTCACAAACAGGAGGGGGACATACTCCATTAATGTCCAGGTGGTATGCGACCCCCACATGAGGTTCATGAACGTCTGTGCAAGGTTCCCAGGGAGTGTGCATGACTCCTACATACTGGCGCAGTCGTTCATCCCTGCGATGTTTGAGGGACGTACCCCCCGGCTGAGGGGCTGGTTGCTAGGTGACAGGGGTTATCCGCTGAGGTCTTGGCTGATGACGCCTATACGGAGGCCTCAGACCAATGCGGAAACACGATACAACGAGGCCCATGCAGCAACCAGGGGTGTGGTGGAGCGCTGCCTTGGCCTCCTGAAGATGAGATTCAGGTGCCTGGACCGCTCCGGAGGGGCCCTGCAGTACCAGGCCGACAGGGTCGCTCGCATTGTAGTGGTCTGCTGTGCGCTGCACAACATGGCGATGCAGAGGGGAGATGACCTGTTGCAGGAGGCAGAGGGAGAAGCTAGTGGCAGTGGTGCCAGCACAGAGGAGGAGGAGGAGGAGGAGGAGGAGGAGGACGCTGGCGGAGTGGCGGGCGCAGCACGCAGACACGACCCAGGTGCTGGTGATGTCCAGGAGGCGGCACGACGGACCCGGCAAGGACGGCGGGCACGCGACGCCCTGGTGGCAGCACGGTTCACGCATCGCATGTGACGTCCCCGATGAACACCAAACCACCACCTGCATCGCTAGTCATGCAGAGGGTCACCACACAACTGCCACCACCACAACCCCCCCCCCCCCCCCCCCCTCAGTGTACACTGCTCCACTTCGACATGACGCTTATCACTGGGTCCAGACGGTATGGCACAACATTGATGGCTGTGTCAGCGGGTGTGATCAGTGCCATGTGGAATGATGACAGCCCGCTCTGCGAAGAGCTGTGAGCTCAGAATCGTTAGAGAGAGTCTGACCCATGGCAATAGCTGAACCATCCACCTTGGTGGCCGCTGAGTTCGTCACTGACACTCCATCACGTGCCCGCGTGGGCTAGCTGTGGGAGGGGGGTAGGGGCAGGGACTGCACACCCGGCACCGAGGTTTCACCACCCGTCACCCCCAGCGACACTCGGTCACCATCACGATTCCTGTGGCTGTGGAACAATCACACGGTATTACAAGTAAGGTGGAACAGTGCGTTTAATATTAACAATTATTTACAGGTGCCCTAGCCCCTACAACTAAACTGTGCCCTTCACCCGTGCCAACTTACTCAGTGTCTATCTTAGTTGCCTTACGGGCCCTACCACTACGTCTAAGTGAATCCCCAGATGATACAGCAGGAGTGGAGGAGGATTGCTGCGAATCGCCCCCCTCGACTCGTTTCTCCTTGGCTATGCGTTTCCTGGGGCGACCCGGCCTTGATGGACCAGGCTGCTCTGCGGGCGTCTCGGGTGACATTGTGCCACCCTGCTCTGCCTGCTGCCCACCCGATGCACCAGGGATGGGACGGGGGGAGGCCGAGAATTCCGGGACGTCCCGTGATGGAGTTAATGGGACGGGCTCCGAAACCTCCTCCTCCCTCGGGGAGCCCGGTGGCCCCCGGGCCTCACTTTGGGACAGAGGTGCGAGCGGGGAGGTTCCCCGTCGCACCACCGACACCTGGCGCTGCCAGTCCTGGAGGCCTGCAACGGTATCCACCAGGATCCGAAGGTTTGCAGAGACGGAGTCCAGGGAGTTAGACATTCCCGCCAGGGACTGTGCGATCTCAACCTGTGTGTGCACGACGCCATCCAGCACATGTGTCAGGCGGTTGATGGTCTCCGCGACCGACTGCTGCGACTGTGCTATCGACTGCTGGGACTGTGCCATGGCCCGCAGGGCGCCGGCAATGTCGGTTTGGCTCTGGCACATTGCTGCCTGTGAGAGGGCAACCCTGTCCAGGGCCGAGGATGACGCGTGCACATTAACCCCAACGTCTTGCATAACCTGACCCATTGCCTCCACCGCGGATGCCACCCGTGCGGTGTCGGACTGGGTCTCTGCCATGAGCGGCACCACTCCCTGCTCCTGGACGCGGTTCGACTCCTCTAACAGCGTCTGCAGAGCCAGGAAGGCTGCCCTCCTCCCGCCATTGTTTCCCTGGGTTTCCTGAGGCATCGGCTGTGCGGGTGGGTTGAGAAACTCCAGGAACTCTGAAAACGTCTGGGAGCCAGCTGCATCCTGGGCCTGGTCTGGCCTCCGCGAGTCCGGGCCCTCTGTTGCTCCGACCTCCACCTGCTGTACCTGCTCAGCTGTGATGTGCCAACCAGACTGTGCCCCAGGAGACTCATCACTAAATAGGCCCGCCGGGGTGTGTGTCTCTGGGATGATGGATGTGGTGGGAGAAAGCAGTGCCGCAAGCCCGACGCTCTCAATGCTTAGGGCCTCGTCCATGGTGTGGGGCTGCTCAGCGACAGGAGGGTTGTCCCTGGCCATTTCTGGTGGTGGTGGTGGACTTCGAACCCTCTGTGCGTCCTGGTCCGCAGATTGGGTTGGGGCGGATAGGGCTGCCCGCTGATCGGGCACCCTCTGTTGTGAGGCCCCGGGTGAGGTGGCGGCAGATTCCTGTCTCCGTCTGGAGGCAGACGGCCCTGGTCGTTCGGCATCACGTCCTAGGGAAGAGAATGAGACGGGTTATTTCGATTTGCTCGGCAGGCCGCTGGACGGTCCCAGTGGGCAGGGTGTGTGAAGGGACAGAGGATGGGGGAGGTGTCCCAGTGGGCAGGGTTTGTGAAGGGACAGAGGATGGGGGAGGTGTCCCAGTGGGCAGGGTTTGTGAAGGGACAGAGGATGGGGGAGGTGTCCCAGTGGGCAGGGTTTGTGAAGGGACAGAGGATGGGGGAGGGGTGAGTGTTTGTCAGGGAGGGTTGTCTCACTTGCTGCAGTTCCGCCAACCTCGCATTGCGCGATATCGCGGGTGGCAGACCCCCCAACAAGGTCCAGTGCCCTCTGTTCAAAGGTGCTGAGGGGGTGCATGTTGGGCGAACCCCCTCCAGTCTTGTGCCGCTCACGGTGGTTATGAGCGGCCTTGGCCTGTTGGGGGAGGGAACATAGGTAGATCATTACAAAACGGTAGGTATCAGCAGTCCGTTCAGATACTGGCACAGTTTGGGGGGGGCAAGTTGTCATCAGACGATTGCATCTCTCCTCGGGGCCAGAGCGCTGGGTCTGTGACAACTTTGTGAACCACCCTCAAATAACTCTGCCCCAATCCCTCTCCCCCCCCCCCCCCCCCCCCCCCCCCGGGCAGTTAAGGGGGAGGGATGGTTGTGACTAGGGGGCACCCTCATGGCACTTACCCTGGCAGACCTGGTGAGGTCGTGTAGCTTCTTCCTACATTGCTCTGCTGAGCGAGGGGTCTGCCCCACAGCACTGACGGCAGCAGCCACGTCACGCCAGGCCTGGCGTACCGTGCTGGCAGGTTGGCGATGCCCTCTCCGCGGGCAGATGATGCCCCTCCTCTGCTCCACGGCATCGAGCAGCGCCTCGACGTCTGCATCTACAAAGCGAGGAGCAGCTCTCCTCGGCTCCGACATCCTGCCCGACAGATTCTGTGGTCGCCCGCGCCTTTTTACGGCGTCGGGCGGCGTCACATGGGCGGGTTCGTGTCGTCATCGCGTTCCGTCGTCATCACGCACGTAATTGACGCGGCCGCGCTACTAGCCCATTTCCAGGAAGTGAATCCGTCGGGAAATGAAGCCTTCGCGACCGTCGTAAAACGGTCCCGATTTTTACGACGGTTTTGCGACTTTCCGCGGGTGCGGAGAATTTCGCCCTTCGTACTTTCTTTATACTCCTCAAAGGTTTTGACTGTCCCCACCCTTCTAAACCATACAAAAGCCTCATTTTTCTTTTTAATGAGGTTCACAAAATCCCTTGTTATCCAAGGCTCCCTAGATTTCCCATACTTAACCTTCGTTCTCTAAGGTCAGTGACTTTCCTGAATCCTAATCAATGTTGCTTGAAAGACTCCCACATGTCCGATGTTGATTTACCCTCCAACAGCCACACCCAATCCCAATTCTTCAATTCCTGTCTCACGTTATCTTAAGTTGCCTTTCCCCAGTTTAGCACCTTAACGCGAGGGTCACCCTCATCCCGATCCAAAAGTACCCTAAAACATACAGAATTGTGGTCGCTGCTCCCAAAATGTTCCCCGACTGAAACCTCAACCACCTGTCAAGGCTCATTCCCCAACACCAGGTCCAGTACTGCCCCTTCCCTGATTGAACTATCTACATATTGGATCAAGATGCCTTCCTGGATACACCTTACAAACTCTGGCCCATCCAAGTCCCGAGCACGAAGTGATTCCCAGTCAATACAGGGGAAGTTAAAATTCCCTACCACAATAACCCTCTTACTTTTGCACCTATTCAAAACCTCTCTTTCTAGCTTCTCCTCTATATCCCGCTGGCAGTTGGGGGGCCTGTACATAAACCCCCAACATGTGATTGCTCCCTTCCTTTTTCTGAGCTCTATCCAGATTGCCTCATTGTATGAGCCCTCAAAGGTGTCTTCTCGCAGCATGGCTGTAATATTTTCCTGAATCAGTAATGCTACTCCCCCACCCCTTTTACATCCCTCTCAACCTGTCCTGAAGCATCTCTATGTTCCAATGTTCAGCTGCCAATCCTGCCCTTCCTTTAACCACATTTCTATGATAGCCACAACATCATAATTCCAAGTACTAATTGGTGCTCTATGTTCATCTGCCTTACCTGCTATGCTTCAGGCATTGAAACAAATACACTTCAGATGACTGCGTTTGAGAAGACGGGGCGATGTCGTTGTTCTCTTACTTTTGTTCTCTATTTCCCCTTCAGTTATTACACCACCTAAGCTAACACTCTGGTTCCCACCCCCTTACCATACTAGTTTTAATCTTCCCGAGTGACTCTAGCAAATCTCCCAGATAGGATATTAGTAAGCGTATGTAATGGTTGCAAATCTTTCAGCCTTGTCTTTTGCACTGACAAACAAGGTTCCACAATCATTGAGATGTTTGTGGAACTTTCTCCTCTGGATATGTTTAATTGCCACCATCATTCATGAATAGATTTGGCAGAACTGTGGCATTGTAACCTGATTGTTGGCTGTGGTTACTCAATTATATACTGCTTACGCTATTTGGTACGCATGTAGCCCCATTTTGAGCTTCACCAGGTTGGTATCGTATTTTTAAGTATGCTTGGTGCGGCTCCTGGCATGGTCCACTGCGCTCCTCATGGAACCAGAGTTGATTGCTTATCTTGACGGCAATGGTAGAGGAATAAGCAGAGCCATGAGGTTAGATTCTAGTTACAAAATTTTGCTGCTGCTCATGGCTCACAGCACCTCATGGTGCCCATTTTGACTTGCTAGTTCTCTGTTGGATATATCCCACTTAGCAAGTGGCTCTTCTTTGTAATCTTTCAACAATTGTAAAAATCACTAGTAACATGATTAGAAATATTTGCCTCATCCATAATTGCCTTTGAAAGGCTGATGGTGGACCATCTGGCACTACTGCAGTCCATGTGGTGTAGGTATAGCCACAGTGCTGTCTGGAAGGCAGTTCCACATTTTTGACCGATTAACAGTGAAGAAACAGTGATATATTTCCAAATCAATTTGGCTTGGAGAGTATTTTGTAGATGGTGATGTTCCATGTGTCTGCTGCCCTCGTCATGTTAGGTGTAGAGGTTGCGGGATTGGGCAATGCTACAGTGCTACTTTAAAAAAAATTTAAAAAAAAATTTAATGCACCCAATTAATTTTTTCCAATTAAAGGGCAATTTAGTGTGGCCAATCCACCTACCCTGCACACCTTTGGGTTGTGGGGGCAAACCTATGCAAACATGGGGAGAATATGCAAACTTCACACGGACAGTGACCCAGAGCCGTGATCGAACCTGGGACGTCGGCGCCGTGAGGTTACAGGGCTAACCCACTGCTCCACTGTGCTGCCCGCTACAGTGCAAAACTGGAGCAGAGTGAATTTTTAAGATCGTGGATGGGGTTCTGATTGAGCATGCTGCTTTGTCTAGGATGGTACTGAGCCCTGGGGTGTTGATGGAGCTGTACTTATCCAGGAAAATGGAGACTATACCATCAGTCTTCATCTGTGCCTTGCAGATGGAGGGGAAGACAAGCTTTTTAACATCTGATCTTGTCTTGTAGCTATGGTATTTACATGGTTGGTCCAGTTCAGTTTCTGATCAATCGTGACCGCCCCCTGGATATTGATGGTTGGAGATTCAGAAATGATGATGCTGCTGTATGTCTAGGACACTTGAATGGATGTATTTTGTTTGAGATGTTTATTGTCTGGAAGCATGAATGTTACTTGCTTGCCATTTATCAGCCCAGGCCTGAATGTTTTTCGGGTCCTAATGCATGTGGGTATGGACTGCTTCAGATTCTGAGGAGTCATGAATGGTACTGAGCATTGTAGTGCCACACAAAATGATGGGTGGAATCCTCAGTGTCCCCACAAAGTTTTGCAGTGGTCACCCCTACCAATATTTCATGGACAGATTCTTCTGTTACAGATTAACTGAGGAAGGTTGTTGTGGGTCAGGGTTTGGAGAACCCCAAAGTGTATCATGGAGTTCACCTGATCCGCAACTTTTACTTGATTGTGGTATGGGGAGCACACGGTCCACTTGACAGGTGTGGTACAGCAGAAATCGCAAAGTATTTTTTAAAGCAAAACAATGCTTATTCTATGAAATCAAGTTAACCTTTCTAAAACATACAGTGAACATCTTAGCAACCATCAATTCAAATACAACTCCCAAAGAATACAACACTAAGTAATCCTTAATACATTCCCAAACAACATTCAGAAGACAAAAGGCCCTTTTAACACAAAGATCAGGTTTAAATTCACTATTGAGAGCAGTTACCACTTTGAAAATCCCAAATGAACATTGATAAGCTTGCAAAGATTCATACACATCCTGCTGTGATTTCAGCTACTCCAAAACTAAAATGAAACCAAACCCACCCTGCAGCAAAAAGCCTAAAGCGAAAGTAAAAAGCTGATAGCCCAGATCCACCCACTATCTGACATCATTGCAGTAATAAATACCCATTACTTAAAGGTACTCTCACTCCAGATATTTATATACACACCCATTTATAAACACCCATTCCTTAAAGGCACTCTCACATGACAAGGTGAAGCGAAATACGTTTCTCTATTGCCTTGGTTCTCTCACACTTGCCATGTGCACAGTCTGTCAGGTATATTGTTCAGGATGCAGTCAGTGATGCTGCCCCTGAGCCGCAGTAGCTATGGACATTGAAATCCCCCATCCTGATTATATTCTGTGCTTACTCAGAATGACGTTCAACATAGAGGAGTCCTGATTTATTAGCTGAAGAGGGCAGCGTATTCCAGAGATTTCCCAGCCCATGCTTAATTTTGATACCTTGAGATTTTATGAAGTTTGCAGTCAATATTGAGGACTACCAGGGCCACTTCCTCGCAATTGTATTAACATATCCAGGAATGGTGATGGGGGATTTTAAGACATTGGCTTTCGTATATGATTCACTGACTATGACTCTGTCAGTCAGCTGCCTACTAGTCTTGTGCCAGCACTCCCAATTTTGGCACATTTCCCAAATGCTAGTGTAGCGAACTTTGGGTTGATTGGCAGAGTGTACTCACCATTTTTGGTATCTAGGTCAATGCTAATCGGAAGATGAGGTGCTGTTTCTCCATTTTATGTTGGGCTTTACTGGAAGAATTCAGCAGGCCAAAGGTGTTCTGCAAAGTGGTCACCCAGTCTGTTTGGTCTCTCCAATGTAGACTGCATTGGGAGCAGTAAACGCAAGAGACAAGATTGAAAGGGGCGCACATGAAGTGCTGCCTCACTTGAAAAGAATGTTTAGGTCCTTGGATGGTGAGGAGGGAGGAGGTAAAGGGGCAGGTATTACACCTTCTGAGACTGCATGGGAAGGTGCTGTGGGAAGAGGGTGAGGTTTTGGGTGTGGACCAGGGTATCCCGCAGGAAAGGGTCCCTGTGGAATGCTGACAGGGGGAGTGAGGAGAAGATGTGTTTGGTCGTGACATCATGCTGGAGTTGTCGGAACTGTCAGAGAATAATTGTTTGCATGTGGAAACTGGTGAGGCGAAAAGTGAGGACAAGGGGGACCCAATCCTGGTTCTGGGAGGGAGGAGAGAGGGTGAAGGCAGAGGTGCGGGAGATAGGTTGGACACGGTTGAGAGCACTGTCGACTATAATGGTGGGAAACCACGCTTCAGGAAGAATGAAGACATCAGCAGCACCGTTTTGGAAAGTGACATCATCGGAACAGATGAAACGGAGGCAAAGGAACTGGGAGAATGTAATGGAGTCCTTACAGGATGTGGGGTGTAAAGAGCTGTGGGCGAGGTAGCTATGGGATCAGTGGGGTTGTAATGGATACTAGTCTATCCCTAGAAATGGCAATATAAAGGTCAAGGAAGCAAAGTGTCAGAGATGGAACATCTGAAGGTGATACAGGTAATTATATTCTTTCTAGCTAGGTGAGCTCCAGTCATAGAATATTAAAGCTTTTCTACTTCTGCTATATCACTATGTCACATCTCTATTCCATCTTCAAAAGTACTACTGAAAGCATAGATTTTGTTTGTTGCACGATTCAGGCAACTGTAAAACCCAATGGTTTGACCGTGATGACCCATCAGTGAATGGTGATTATGAAGATCTTGCAAATCTCCGGAAAGAATATCCCGATCAGATCTGCGGTAACCCGACTGCCTGTGAAGTGGAGACAATAACTGGAATTTCCGCCTTAAATACCGAAGATAACATCCCTCAGTAAATAATGATTCCTTTCAGCTTATTTTGATACTGTCATCTTATTTCAAAGAATAGTTTTACCAATTACATTAACATACTTCCCTATTCTGAATTAAACAGGTGCAGTGTTTCTTCTGGATTTGCTTGTGTGAATGCAGAGCAAAAAGATGGAAAATGTGAAGATTACAGAATACGATTTACTTGTCCTGAATCTTTTTGTAAGTACTGGACATATATCATGATTGATTTATTGACTGCTAGTTACCAATTTGAAAGGTTTTTGCATTCAAAGCTAGAGTTTTGCTGTATGTTTAAAAGGCGCAAGGGCAACTAGCTCTGGGGAATAAATGCTGGCCTAGCCAGCGACGGCCACATTCCGTCAATGAATTTGAGAAAACAAGGTGATAATCTGGCGGCACGGTAACACATTGGTTAGTAGTTTGTCTTCATAGGGCCAAGGACCCGGATTCAATTATGGCCTTCGGTGACTGTGTGAAGTTTGTCATTTCTCCCTTTGTCTGTGCCGGTTTCCACCAGGTGCTCCGCTTTCTTCGCACAGTCCAAAAATGTGCAGATTAGGTGGCTTGGCCTGCTAAATTGCCCCTTAATGTCCAAAAAGGTGCAGATTAGGTGGAGTTATGGTCAAGGATTGTACGTAGATGGGGTGCTCTTTCAGAGGGTCAGTGCAGAATAGATGGGCCGAATAGTCCCCTTCAACACTGTAGGATTTATATCATTCCAGTATTGGTGTTGAATTGAACATGAGCAAAATATTGTGCACAAGGACTTTTGCTTTATAACAATGCATTGGTACCTTGAGCCACTGCATTATCAGCCAGTTCTAAGACATTTCCTTCTGTAACTGGCAAATGGGGATTTTCACAGTAACTTCATTGCAGTGTTAATGTAAGCCTACTTGTGACAATAATAAAGATTATTATTATGTCAAATTTCGGCTAGAAAACAGATGGACTGTCATTTCTTCAGCAATGCAAGCTGCAGCTAACTTGAGTACCTCTGATGTTAGCCGTGAATGTGAATCACTCCATTCCAAAAACAGCATTAAATTCCACTTAGGAATGAACACATCGGGCGGGATTCTCCATCTGCCACGCAGAAATCGGGAAAGGCGATTGGGCGGAGAATCGGTTCTGACACGAAAATCGTGGTGGCACCGAGTTCACGCCAAATCGCAATTCTCCAGTGACACAACAGCGACATCAATGCATTCAGTAATAATTAATAAAGTTTAGATGGGCCAAGGCCCCCTTCGCGTGCCCCCGCTCAAGAAGGACCTTCTTCACCCTCGGGGCTTTCCCGGCCCATATAAAACGCGAGATCGCTGCATTCATCTTCTTAAAAAAGCCTGAGGAATGAAAATTGGAAGACACTGAAACACAAACAGCAATCTCGGGAGGACTGTCATCTTCACAGTCTGTACCTTCCCTGCTAATGACAGCGGGAGCACGTCCCACCTACGGAAGTCCCCTTCATTTGCTCAACCTGCCCAAATTTAGTTTATGAAGCTGACCCCAGTCCCTTGCCACTTGAATCCCCAGGCACCTAAAACTCCCTCCCACCACTTTGAACGACATCTCTCTCAGTCCCCTCTCCTGCCCCCCTCCTGCATCGCAAAAACCTCACTCTTACCCATATTCAGTTTCTAACCTGAAAACCGACTAAATTCCTCCAATATCCCCATAATTCCTGCAATCCCCCCAATGGGTCTGTTATATAATAGAGCAAATTGTTCACATGGAGCAAGACCCTATGCTCCACCCCTCCCTCCTCCCTCACTATCCCCCGCCAAATGTTCGATGTTCGCAGTGCCATTGCGAAAGGTTCTATGGCCAGGGCAAACAGTAGCGGGGAGTGTGGAAACTCCTGTCCCATCCCCTAACACAGACTAAAATATTCTGATCGAGCCCGGTTTACCCTTACGTTCGCCATGGTGCCTGATTTAGCCTCACGTATGCAGCCCAGGGGGTGGGCAGCTGGTGGCTTCAGTGGCATGGTCACCCGGCCATGGTAGCCGGTATGGGTGCCGGCAGTTGGTGCAGATTGATGGTTCGCCCGCCTCCGGATGGGAGATGGGGGGGTGTGTTAGTGTGTGGGGCGGGGGTTGGTGCCAGGGGCACAGTGCTGCCTACTCACCTGGCCGCTCTGAGGAGCGCTATGGGCACTGCTGGCCCATAACACTGACCACCTCTGCAACCTACGCCCAGGCCCGGCTAACGGCGGCGGTTCAAAGCCTCTTTCCCACTCCGGGATACATCGTTGCCCGTCTCTCCTCCACGGGATCTAGCAGGATCTCCAGTTCCGCATCAGTGAACATAGAACACAGAACAGTACAGCACAGAACAGGCCCTTCGGCCCTCAATGTTGTGCCGAGCCATGATCACCCTACTCAAACCCACGTATCCACCCTATACCCGTAACCCAACAACCCCCCCCCCCCCCCCCCCCCCCCTTAACCTTACTTTTATTAGGACACTATGGGCAATTTAGCATGGCCAATCCACCTAACCCGCACATCTTTGGACTGTGGGAGGAAACCGGAGCACCCGGAGGAAACCCACGCACACAGGGGGAGGACCTCAGGGCCGTGTGTCTTGCTGCCATCTTGTTGACTGGGATGGTGTGTGGGAAGTGCAGTGTCTATTTGTGACTGCAGCTAGTCAGCCTCCTAAATGCCAATCACGGTCTCAGCGAATTCTGCGCCATTCCTCATTGGAATCAATGGTGTTTCACGTGGCGCCGGTGCGAGCCCATTAACTGTTGTTGAATCGGTCCAGGTGCAGCGCCAGTTTTGCTGTCGTAAAACTCCACAAATCCTGCCCCAGAGTCAATACTTCATCTCAGGAACAGAGAATCCAGCTGGTTATTCTTTCGTAGGGTACAGGAAGATATTTGATGCCAGGTCATTGATTTCATTCACTTTATTTAGTCTCCCCCAGCAATCAAAAGTTGAAATCAATAATTATGCTGTGCTATTAAATTTTACATTGGTCAATACTGCAGAAAGAGACCGATTGTCAATACTTTTTCTCTTTCTCTCTTTCTATTCTTCCTCAATTAAATCGAAACCTTCAATTCTATCTGAGCGATGTTACTCACAGTGAGTTTTTTGTTTGTTCCATAATTCAGGCAACTGCAAAACCGAGTGGTTTGACCGCGATAACCCATCAGGGAAAGGGGATTATGAAGATCTTGTGAATCTCCGGAAACAATACCCTGATCAGATCTGCAATAACCCGACTGCCTGTGAAGTGGAGACAACATCAGGAATGCCCGCCTCAAGCACAGGAGACAAAATCCCTGAGTAAATAACAATGTCTGCCATCCATCTTGACATCTTGACAGTGGCATGTTATTTTCAATCGTATGGATTGTTTATGTAACTATGTCACACATTCTGTATTAAACAGGTGCAACATTTCAACTGGATTTGTATGTGTGAATAAAGAACAACAAGATGAGAGCTGTGAAGATTACAGAATACGCTTTACCTGTCCTGAATATTTTTGTAAGTACTGGCCATTTGTAAACATTGATTTATTGATCGCACCTTTCAATTTGAAAGAAAAATGCTGAAGTTTTGTTGATGTTTAAATAAGATGGTTTCAGTCTCTTGGTAGATTGAATGGCATCAGTGAAATATTAAACATTGAGGATTTTATATTAGCAAAACTGTATATTAACATTTTAATTGAGCCACTGTTATGCAATTAAGGATAGCCAACAAGTGTTACCCACAGCGATGCTCAAATTCCATGAGTAAATATTAAAATTACAAAAGGACCCAAGACTCAGGGATTCTAATCAAAGTTACCTTACTGCAAGAGATATTGGGTGGGATTCTCGGTCGGCTGACACCGAAATCGGGAATGACAATTGGGCAGAGAATAGTCGTGAGAAATCTTTGCTGGCACCAGGAGCCCCCCAGAATGCCATGCTCCGGTGCCTTGACAGCAGTGTCAATGAGTTCTACTCTGCATGTACAGTAAACATCGTCTGCATATCATTAGCAGGACTTAGATCACATAATTTACAGTGCAGAAGGAGGCCTCTCGGCCCATCGAGTCTGCACCGGCTCTTGGAAAGAACACCCTACCCAGGGTCAACACCTCCACCCTATCCCCATAACCCAGTAACCCCACCCAACACTAAGGGCAATTTTGGACACTAAGGGCAATTTATCATGGCCAATCCACCTAACTTACACATCTTTGGACTGTGGGAGGAAACCGGAGCACCCGGAGGAAACCCACGCAGACACGGGGAGGATGTGCAGACTCCACACAGACAGTGACCCAAGCTGGAATCGAACCTGGGACCCTGGAGCTGTGAATCAATTATGCTATCCACAATGCTACCACGCCGCCCTGACTTGCCCAATATTTTCCGAGGCCGCCACAATGCTCCGCCTCCGCAGGGAGGAAATACCGAAAGCGAGGTTCACTTGTGGTCTTAAAAAATAGGAACCAGGCGCCGTGGCCGCTGAGGGAGAGTGAGGAGGTAAGACATGCAAAGGCATGACCGTCCTGCCACTGGCAGGGCTGGCTGGGAGGTCGGGAGGGCATGTCTACCAGGCGCAGAAGATGGGCTGTGGGTTCCGGGTGCCCCTCACCGGACCGGAGCACTCAGACACGGACCTCCATTACCGCGTCCTGCAATACAACCATCTTGCTGTGCACCCCAATGACCGGCCACCGTGGCCTGTGGCTGTGGAGAGTGACACCAACTATATGGGTGCCCCCACCCCACAAACCTACATTACACCGCACCAATCCCGCATCCCACCCTCCATCCCCGCATTTCACCCTCCACCCCACCAACCCTACACCCTCCTCACTCAACCGGCCGCTATCCGCCGGCAGAGTAGCATGCTGCCCACCCACAATAGCCCCTATAGGAGGGCATGCTGGAGGCGAAATAAAAATGTCAGGCCTCATCTGACGAGGAGGACAAGGATGAGGTCCAGGAGGATCTCGGTGTGAAGCTTGAGCTAGCATGGCAGGCCACCCAATGTGTGATCCAGGGTTGCCACACATGAGACAACGTCAGCACCTCCCAATTTACCAACTAGGGGGCCTGGCTACCGGCAGCCCTGCCACCCTGTCCCACCTCTTCTCTTCCCACCAACTTCATTCCCACCTCTTCTCTCCCCACCAACTTCCCACCATCCCCCTCCCACTCAGAATCCTCCTTCTCCTGAACCTCACACCCTTTCCCTCACGCCTTCTTGTTCTCTCTGTCCTATATTCCATCTTCCCCCTGCCACTTCCTCCCACTACCACAGCTCCTCTCTCCGAGCGTCATTTCAGCATCACGGTGTTGTCCCTGGGTTGACAGAATAAGCCGCCTTGTCCGTGGGATGCAGGATGATGACAACTTGCTGTGAGATGAGCTCTGTTCTAATCATTGTTTGACAAAGTCTGACTCCTGTATTGTAAATTGTAGTCCCAGTGTACAGGATGTTGAGAGTAGTGAGGTCAGGGATAGGGTTAAATGTTCGAAAGAGGGCACCGGCAAGCAGGACGCTGGTTTGAAGTGTGTCTACTTCAACGCCAGGAGCATCCGGAATAAAGTGGGTGAGCTTGCAGCATGGGTTGGTACCTGGGATCTCGATGTTGTGGCGATTTCGGAGACATGGGTAGAGCAGGGACAGGAATGGTTGTTGCAGGTTCCAGGATTTAGATGTCTCTGTAAGAACAGAGAAGATGGTAAAAGGGGGGGGGTGTGGCATTGTTAATCAAGGAAAGTATTACGGCGGTAGAAAGGACGCTTGAGGACTCGTCTACTGAGGTAGTATGGGCCGAGGTTAGGAACAGTAGAGGAGAGGTCACCCTGTTGGGAGTTGTCTATAGACCTCCGAATAGTTCCAGAGATGTAGAGGAAAGGATTGCAAAGATGATTCTCGACAGGAGCGAGAGTAACAGGGTAGTTGTTATGGGGGACTTTAACTTTCCAAATATTGACTGGAAATACTATAGTTCGAGTACTATAGATGGGTCAGTTTTTGTGCAGTGTGTGCAGGAGGGTTTTCTGACACAGTATGTAGACAGGCCAACAAGGGCCATTGGATTTGGTACTGGGTAATGAACCCGGCCAGGTGTTAGATTTAGATGTAGGTGAGCACTTTGGTGATAGTGATCACAACTCGGTTATGTTTACTTTAGCAATGGGCAGGGATAGGTATATACCGCAAGGCAAGAATTATAGCTGGGGGAAAGGTAATTATGATGCTATTCGGCAAGATTTAGGATGTATAGGATGGGGAAGGAAACTGCAGGGGATGGGTACAATCGAAATGTGGAGCTTTTTCAAGGAACAGCTACTACGTGTCCTTGATAAGTATGTACCTGTCAGGCAGGGAGGAAGTTGTCGAGCAAGGGAACCGTGGTTTACTAAGGAAGTTGAAGCACTTGTCAAGAGGAAGAAGAAGGCTTATGTTAGGATGAAACATGAAGGCTCAGTTAGGGCACTTGAGAGTTACAAGTTAGCCAGGAAGGACCTAAAGGGAGAGTTAAGAAGAGCGAGGAGAGGACACGAAAAGTCATTGGCGGATAGGATCAAGGAAAACCCTAAGGCTTTCTATAGATATATCAGGAACAAAAGAATGACTAGAGTAAGATTAGGGCCAATCAAGGATAGTAGTGGAAAGTTGTGTGTGGAATCAGAGGAGATAGGGGAAGCGTTAAATGGATATTTTTCGTCAGTGTTTACACTGGAGAAAGACAATGTTGTCGAGGAGAACACTCAGGTTCAGTCGACCAGGCTAGATGGAATTGAGGTTCAAAAGGAGGAGGTGTTAGCAATTTTGGAAAGTGTAAAAATAGATAAGTCCCCTGGGCCAGATGGGATTTATCCTAGGATTCTCTGGGAAGCCAGGGAGGAGATTGCAGAGCCTTTGTCCTTGATCTTGATGTCGTCTTTGTCGACAGGAATAGTGCCGGAAGACTGGAGGATAGCAAATGTTGTCCCCTTGTTCAAGAAGGGGAGTAGAGACAACCCTGGTAATTATAGACCTGTGAGCCTTACTTCGGTTGTGAGTAAAATGTTGGAAAAGGTTATAAGAGATAGGGTTTATAATCATCTTGAAAAGAACAAGTTGATCAGCGATAGTCAACACGATTTTGTGAAGGGTAGGTCATGCCTCACAAACCTTATTGAGTTTTTTGAGAAGGTGACCAAACAGGTGGATCAGGGTAAAGCTGTTGATGTGGTGTATATGGATTTCAGTAAGGCGTTTGATAAGGTTCCCTACGGTAGGCTATTGCAGAAAATAAGGAAGTATGGAATTGAAGGTGATTTAGCGGTTGGCTAGCTGAAAGAAGACAGAGGGTGGTGGTTGATGGCAAATGTTCATCCTGGAGTTCAGTTACTAGTGGTGTACCGCAAGGATCTGTTTTGGGGCCACTGCTGTTTGTCATTTTTATAAATGACCTGGAAGAGGGTGTAGAAGGATGGGTTAGTAAATTTGCAGATGACACGAAGGTCGGTGGAGTTGTGGATAGTGCTGAAGGATGTTATAGGATACAGAGGGACATAGATAAGCTGCAGAGCTGGGCTGAGAGGTGGCAGATGGAGTTTAATGCGGAAAAGTGTGAGGTGGTTCACTTTGGAAGGAGTAACAGGAATGCAGAGTACTGGGCTAATGGCAAGATTCTTGTTAGTGTAGATAAACAGAGAGATCTCGGCATCCAGGTACATAAATCCCTGAAAGTTGCCACCCAGGTTAATAGGGCTGTTAAGAAGGCATATGGTGTGCTAGCCTTTATAAGCAGGGGGATTGAATTTCGGAACCACAAGGTCATGCTGCAGCTGTACATAACTCTGGTGCGGCCGCACCTGGAGTACTGCGTGCAGTTCTGGTCACCACATTATAGGAAGGATGTGGAAGCTTTGGAAAGGGTTCAGAGGAGATTTACTAGGATGTTGCCTGGTATGGAGGGAAGGTCTTACGAGGAAAGGCTCAGGGAATTGAGGTTGTTTTCGTTAGAGGGGAGAAGGCTGAGAGGTGACTTAATAGAGACATATAAGATAGTCAGAGGGTTAGATGGGGTGGACAGTGAGAGTCTTTTTCCTCGGATGGTGATGACCAACACGAGGGGACATAGCTTTAAATTGAGGGGTGATAGATATAGGACAGATATCAGAGGCAGTTTCTTTACTCAGAGAGTAGTAGGGGTGTGGAACGCCCTGCCTGCAACAGTAGTAGACTCGCCAACTTTAAGGGCATTTAAGTGGTCACTGGATAGACATATGGATGAAAATGGAATAGTGTAGGTCAGATCGGCTTCAGATGGTTTCACAGGTCAGCACAACATCGAGGGCCGAAGGGCCTATACTGCGCTGTAGTGTTCTATGTTCTATGTTCCTGTGCTTATGATAACATATCACTATCCGCCCGGGTGATCCCTGCATGAGTGCTGGCAAATCCTTCTCACAGGCCTATATATTTTGGTGGGAGGATGGGGGAATTCCGGGAGATGGTGAATGGTTAGGGGTCACTCACTGGGGTTGCTGCTATACAAGGCAGGCTCACACTGCTGCCCCCGTGCCCTGCCACTTCTTGGTGAGGGTGTCACCATGTGGGACATTCATGCATCATGGGTGTCCTGTCCCACCACAGCCTCCACCGCCTCCCCCATCCCCTCCTCCCCTTACTCCCCCCCATCCCCTCACCCCATCCGCCACCTTTTCCACCCGCCAAATACACAATACCCAGCCCATTCTTCACACATGTCAAACAGAGGTCACACGCATGTCGGACTGGTGGTTCAGTGTTTCACGGTGATGATGTTCAATGGTGAAACATCATTGCCAACTTAAGTCTCATCAATCTTCCTTGATATTGTTTGGCCTACCTCTCCTTCTAGGTGTTACCCCAAACAGCACATTAGAAGTGGAGGCAGTCTTTCGGGTGTCCAAGGTGACGACGTGTCAGCCGATTCTGCTTCTGCCCATGAGATGTGCCAGTGCCGGGTGGAGGGCAGGATTCGGAATGGCTGAGGTGTTCTATAATCTCTCCTGTAGGAGATACCAGCACTGGCATCATCACTTCCTCCTTCCTAGGTGTGTTCGATGACATCTGGGCTACTCCATGGGATGGTGATGAAGCTGAAGTGAGCTCCAGACGCCACCATCACCTTGCACTGCCAGTCCTGGAGGCTCGCCCTAATCTGAACCATAGTCTCGATGTCTACAGCCATGGAGTGCTGAGACTGGGACACATCCCTCAGTGAGTGAGACATGTCCCACACAGCCTCAGACATGTTCCTCTGTGCCTGTGACATGTTCTTCTATGACAGCACTGGCCAATGCTCTCGATACCCTCATCCATGACCCTTTGAGAATGAGCCACACTCTGGAGCGCCGCAGTAATGTCGATGTGGGCCTGGAACATGTCTGTCGCGACTGGAGTCCCCTGTCCTGAGCCTCGGCCATCGACTGCACAGATTGCCCCAAGACTGGACGTCCTAACACATGGCTCTGACATCTTGCCCAGGACTCCACTGCAAACGCCACCCTTTCATTGTTGGCCTGGATGCCACACATTGTCGGCACCATCAAATGCATCTGAAGATGGCTGGACACCGTTGGGCAGTTGTTGACACCCCCACGTACAGCCATCCTTTTGACTGGAAAGACAGCCTATGGTGGGTGGAGCGCTTAAAAGCTGCTTCAGCCTGTCATGCTTTTTAATACAAATCCCGACTCCAGCAAATCATTCACTAGCGAGGCCAAGAATCGATGGGTTGTTTGCGGGCAATGTGCTGGCCTATTTACATCACCTGAATTTTAACTGCACAGTGCTGCCAGGGGGAGCACAAATTCCCCGCGATTCAGATCCAGCAGAATATCATCTCCCAAATGGAGAATCCTGCCTCTTTCTCATTGCTACTGTAATACATTCAACTGAAATTAGGCTGATTTACCTGACGCTACTTTCCAACTTTACACGTTAATTGGATGAGAAAGGTATTGTATAATCTCACTGCACCCCAGAGCATTTTCCAGCCAATTAAATACTTTTGCAATGCGGTTACGCTGTATTGTAGTCAATGTGGAGCGCCTAAAAAGTGTCAAAAGTAGTTTATGTACTACTCACAGTTAGGAAATGTAACAACGAAGCAACACTCCAAGTCCCAGCAGGACCAATCCTGACTTGCGGGCTCCTTCTTGTGTCGACTTTTACCTTGGGAAATTAACGAGCCCGCTGTTGGGGGCCACTGCCCCTCAGCGGGAGCACAAATTGCATGAGCCCCACGGTGAGATCAATTGGGCCATCCCCATGGGTTTTGTGGGGGTTATAACACTTTGAGAATACAGAAAACATACTAGCTATTTAGCATGGCCAATCCACCTAACCTGCACATCTTTGGACAGTTGGAGGAAACTGGAGCACCCGGAGGAAACCCACGCACACACGGGGAGGATGTGCAGACTCCGCACAGACAGTGACACAAGCTGGAATCGAACCTGGGGCCCTGGATCTGTGAAGCAATTGTGCTATCCACAATGCTACCGTGCGGATTATGATCCGGGACACTCTCTGGGAGCTGTTTGGAGGACTACTCCCACCTGTCCAGGTACCAGAACCGCATCTTGAGCATGCATGACCAATCTACGCGTTGATACGCAAGCTTCAATGTAATGAGTCTCAGCGGGTGTTTGGGCCCACCACATTGGTGCCATCGGCTACCTCGAAAATGGCTGAGATCTATGGGCGCTGCAAGATGTAACTATCATTGATGTTCCCGGGAGGACTTCTGGTGGCGGTCTGGAGGAGTAAGTCGCACATTTGGTGGCTCCCGCTCTGGTTGGACTTTTGGACCTTTCCCCCGGACATTTCTTTGGTTTTAATTGGAAGATTTGTAGGCTGCGGCAGCTGGGCACTGTTTCCTCGCATTGGTTTATGGATAAAAGAATCAGAAGTGTGCGAAAGGGCAGAAACAAGAAGCCAGTTGTTGAAGCTGTAACGGGAGACAGTATGGCCAAGGGACGACCCTTGAAGTGGCAGCACAGCGTGCAATGGACCCAGTGATGCAGGCCATTCAGGATGGCATCGTCAGACAGAAGTGGGAATGCCTGGACCCGATCAAGGAGTCAATGGATCGCCTGGAAAGCAGACTGGACGCCCAGGACCGGGCGATTTAGAAGGTGGAGAAGGCGCAGCTGGAATAAGAGAAGCACCAAACAGCTGTGGAGCTTTGAGAACAGCAGAAATGGCTCTTTGAGAAGGTGGAAGACCTTGAGAACCGGTCCCGCCGACACAACCTAAGAATTGTTCGTCTTCCGGAGGGAGCTGATGCTGGAGCATACATGGCAGGTATGTTCAAAACGTTGCTGGGGGAGGGGGATCCCACCGACCGCTGGAGGTGGACAGGGCGTATTGGGCGCTTGCCAGGAAGCCGTGGGTGGGGGATCCTCCGAGGGCGATGCTGGTGAGATTCCACAGGTTCCTGGACAAGGAATGTATTCTACGGTGGGCCAAGTGCACGCGGAGTTGCAAGTGGGAGAATAGCACCTGAGCGTGGAGGTGGCGAGGAAGAGGGCAGGCTTCAACCAAGTCAAGGCGATTTTCTTTAAGAAGCAGGTGAAGTTTGGTCTGCTGTATCCGGTGCGCCTGTGGGTTATGCATGAAGACCAACATAATTATTTTGAGTCGCCCGATGAGGCGTTGGACTATGCAAAAAGAAAAGGACTGGTGGGAGCTTGAGAACTTTTGGATTCTTTGACAATATTTTGGCCTATATTGGGGCCCTTTTTCTCTTTCTGTTTTTCTCTGGGGGGGGGGTTTATTTGTTTATCTTCTCTCCCCCTTGGAAGGTTGGTGGGGTTTCAGTTTTTTTTTAATCTTTCTGTTGTGAAAATTAACTATGTTTTCTCGTATTGCTTGGTATCAGTCTTTTTTTTTGGAGCTCTGTTTAGGGGAAACGGAAGGGGGGAAGAAGCGAATCGATTTTCCATTTCGGTTTTGGTTCATTTTTTCGGGTAGATATTGGTAGCGTTCCTTTAGTGTTTTGCCTTGGGTGTTTACACTGTTGTGTACTTTGGTGGGATGGAGACGGGCCTGTCTGAGTTTCGATGGGTGGTGATTTTTTTCTTTGTGTTTTTGTGCTGCTGGGTGTTTGTTTGGGGATTGTTAAATGAGGGAACTTGTTTACAGGAGTGGGGAGAGGGGAGCAAGGGAACAATGGGTGCGAGACTTCTTGGCGCCGGAGGTCAACAAGCTAGCTGGGTGAGCTAGCTCACGGAACCACAGTGGGGGGTGTGTATATGCTTAGTATATTAGCTGGGTTGGGACATAGAGTAGTTTTGCTAGAGGGGGCGGGGGGGGACTTTGTTGGAAGGTCATTGAGGGGCCGGGGATGGGGGCCGCTCCGTGGCGGGGTGGAGGAGGTGCGGCGCATGGGCTAGAAGCGGGCCCAAGAAAGGTGATGGCTGACCGACGGGGGGCACTTTACCCCCCAACTAGGCTGGTCACCTGGAATGTCCGGGAGCTAAATGGGCCGGTGAAGAGGGCTCGTGTGTTTGCGCACCTGAGGAGACTGAAAGCGGACGTGGTGATGCTGCAGGAGACACATCTTGAAGTAGTGGATCAGGTCAGGTTGAGGAAAGGTTGGGTTAGTCAGGATTTCCACTCGGGGCTGGACTCAAAGACAAGGAGGGCTGCGATTTTGATCAACAAGTGAGTGGCGTTTGAGGCAGGGAGGATAGTCTTGGATGTGGGAGGTAGATTTATCATGGTTAGTGGCAGGCTGCAGGGGATGAAGGTAGTGCTGGTCAACGTATACGGGCCAAATTGGGACGATGGGGATTTTATAAAGAGGGTACTGCGGAAGATTCCAGTCCTGGATTTGCACAGGCTGATTATGGGTGGGGATTTCAACACGGTTATTGATCCAGGCCTGGGCCGGTCATGTTCGAGAACAGACAAGGTGCCACAATGGCAAATGAGCTGAAAGGGTTCATGGAGCAGATTGCAGAGGGGGGTGGATCCGTGGAGATTTTAGAAGCCGAGAGCCAAGGAATTTTCTTTCTTCTCCCACGTTCACAAGATGTATTCCCGGATAGATTTCTTTGTTGTGGGCAGGGCCCTGTTGGTGGGGGTGGTGGACACGGGTTATTCGGCGATTACAATCTCGGACCATGCTCCGCACTGGGTGGACCTGCAGGTCAGTATGGATAGGAAGCAGCGCCTGCAATGGAGATTGGATGTGGGGCTGTTGGTGGATGAAGCGGTCCGCGAGAGGTTGAGGAAGTGCATGCTGAACTACCTGCAGGTAAACGACACGGGGGAGGTCTCAGTAGCGGTGGTCTGGGAAGCGCTGAAGGCAGTGGTGAGAGGAGATCTGATCTCAATCCGGGCTCACAGGGCAGGACGGAAAGGGCAGAAACGGACCGACTGGTAAGAGAGATCCTACGAGTGGATAGGAGATATGCAGAGGCCCCAGAGGCAGGGCTATTGAGGGAACGCCGGAGGCTGCAAGCGGAATTTGGTTTGTTAACTACAGGAAGGGCAGTGGAGCAGCTCAGGAAGGTGAAGGGAGTGATCTACGGGCACAGGGAGAAGGTCAGTAGGATGCTTGCACAGCAGCTCAGAAGGAGGGAGGCAGCTAGGGAAATAGGGAAAGTGGTTGATGCGGATGGGAACTTGGTTGGGGACTCGGAGGGAGTGAGCAAGACCGTTCAGGCCTTTTATAGTAGGCTGTGTAGATCGGAAACCCCTGGGGGGCCGGAGGGGATGAGGCACTTCTTGGATGTGCTGACTTTCCCGAAGGTGGATGGGGAGCTGGTAGAAGGGCTGGGGGGTCCGGTCGGGCTGGAGGAGATAGTGGAGGGCTTGAAGGTCATGCAGTCGGGGAAGGCCCCGGGTCCAGACGGGTACCCAGTTGAGTTCTATAAATAGTTCTCCTGAATATTGGGGCCGGTACTGCTGAAAGTCTTTAATGAGGCCAAGGAAAGAGGGGTTTTACCACAATGTCACAGGCCATGACCTCGCTCATTTTGAAAAGGGACAAGGACCAAGAGCTGTGCGGTTCTTATAGGCCGATATCCTTGTTAAACTTGGATGCCAAAATTCTGGCCTCTAGGATTGAGGACTGTGTACCGGACGTTCTCGGGGAGGACTAGACAGGGTTTGTTCAGGGTAGGCAGCTGGGGACCAATGTAGGAAGATTGCTCAATGTGATTATGATGCCCCCGGAAGGCAGGGAAGCTGAAGTGGTGGTTGTGATGGACGTGGAAAAAGCTTTCAACCGGGTCGAGTGGGATTACTTATGGGAGGTGCTGGAGCAGTTTGGTTTGGGAGGGGCTTTGTTGACTGGGTTAGGTTGCTATACTGGGCTCCGGTAGCTAGTGTACTGACAAATAGGACAACTTTGGAATATTACAGACTACACCGGGGGATGAGACAGAGATGTCCCCTCTCCCCACTGTTGTTTGCGCTGGCTTTAGAACCGCTGGCAATTGCTCTGAGGGCCTCAAGGGGCTGGCAGGGGTTGGTTCTGTGGTTCCGGGGGGGGAGGGGGGGGGGGTAGTGTGGTGGGTGGACCACAGAGTCTTGTTGTATGCGGATGACTTGCTGCTGTATGTTTCAGACCCAATGGAGGGAATGGAGGAAATTATGGGAATCCTGGGGGAATTCGGCCGATTTTCGGGTTACAAGCTTAATATGGGGAAGAGTGAGTTGTTTGTGGTTCAGGCGAGAAGTCAGGAGAGGCGACTGGGGGAACTGACATTCAGAGTGGTGAGGGACAGTTTTAGCTACTTGGGTATTCAGGTGGCGAGGGATTGGGACAGGCTACACAAATTGAACCTGGCCCAGTTGGTAGAGCAGATGAAGGAGGATTTCCGGAGATGGGACGCACTCCCGTTGTCTCTGGCGAGTAGGGTGCAGTCAGTAAAAATGCCGGTCCTCCCGAGGTTTCTTTTTGTTTCCCAGTGCCTCCCCATCTTTATCCCGCAGTCCTTTTTAAAGCGAATTAATAAGATTAATTAATAAGTTTGCACTGGCTGGAGGGAATGATCTCCACTATTTACAGGCACGGGACTTTTTGCAGAGGCAGGTACCAACCTTCCTACTCCTGCCGTTAAGGGGAATTCAGGACAGGGTGGTCTCTAGAGGATGGATAGGGGAGGGGAGGATCTCGGACATATATAAAGAGCTTATGGGTTCAGAGGAGACACAGACCGAGGAGCTGAAGCGAAAGTGGGAGGTGGAGCTTGGGGAGGGGGGGGGGGGGGGGGGGAGAGATAGAGGAGGGCCTTTGGGCGGACGCGTTAGGAAGGGTCAATGCTACCGCAACATGTGCCAGGCTCAGCCTGTTTCAATTTAAGGTTGTTCACCGTGCTCACATGACAGTGGCCCGGATGAGCAGGTTCTTTGGCGTGGAGGACAGATGTGCGAACAAGCGAATCTAGAAAATGAAAAAATGAAATGAAATGAAAATCGCTTATTGTCACGAGTAGGCTTCACTGAAGTTACTGTGAAAAGCCCCTGGTCGCCACATTCCGGCGCCTGTTCGGGGAGGCTGGTACAGGAATTGAACCGTGCTGCTGGCCTGCTGTAAAAGCCAGCTATTTAGCCCAGTGTGCTAAACCAGCCCAGGAGGAGAAAGAGGCAGATGTTCTGGCCTTTGTTTCCCTGGTAGCCCGGAGGCGTATATTGCTGGCGTGGAGGGACTCAAAAGCCCCCAAAATCAGAGACCTGGCTTTCAGACATGGTAGGCTTCAGCTTCCTGGAGAAAATTAAGTTCGCCATGAGAGGGTCTCAGCTGGGGTTCGCCCGGAGGTGGCAACCATTTGTCGACTTCCTCACAGAGAACTAATCATCAGCAGAAGGCGGGGGGGGGGGGGGGGGGGGGGGGCTAGGCTAGGCTAGTGTAGGTTAGGGGGGTAAGTAATGGCAAGACCTGCAGGAGAGGGTGGTGGAATTTGCACTATGTATATATTTCTATTGTTATGTATATTGTTGATTCTGTTGCTGTTAAAATGCAAAACGTTTAAAACGTTTATTGATGTTCCCGGGAAATGAGCATACATTTGCATAACGCGCAATACATAGTCGCAGATGATCGGCACATTGAAGGAGTGGAATCGCTTGAAGTCCATAAATGGCACCCCATTGTACCATGCAGACCGCAGTGACATGTGGGTGCAATCGATGACACCATGCACCTGGGGTAAGGCAGCTATGTGGCCGAAGCCCATAGCCCTGGCATCCTGGCTTGCCTGGTCCCGGTTGAAGTTGATGTACAGGTGAATGCTCACAAAAAGCAGATCTGTCACCTCCCTTATGCACTTGTGTGCTGCAGATTAGGAGATCCCGCACAGGCTGCTGGATGGTCAGAAGTACTGCTAGCTTGACTGCTTCCATGATTCTCTTGAATCAAAAACTGAAAAGAGAACATGAAAGTGAGCGATGAGGAGTCCTGTCAATGGCCTGACCCTCAGCCCTTTCAGTATCTGGGACATCCATCTATGTGAGCATCTTTTAAATGAGCCTCACTCCCTCCCCTCTCACACAATAGCCAATTCTTCATAGTTGCGCCTCAATCTCACCTGATTGAAGCGCTTCAATCCTTGAGAACCTCAGTGGGCTGCACGACTTCTCCAAAGGTGTGAGTGAAGCAAATTAAGTGCATTGAATGGACTTGTGTTCTAACCTCATGGGGGAATGAGACACTGCCACCCATCATGTCCTAAACACGTGACTGATTAACTGCTTCACCTTGCATTAGCCTTGCATTGGGGGGGTCACCTTTCTGTTATGGAGGCGTGAGTATTCACGCAGCCTTGCGTTTAATACGTGGGGGCTAGGTTTCCAATTCAAATTTCACCAAGTATCATTGGGGTGGATTTAAACCTGGAACCCCAGAGCATTGCTCTAAGTTTATGGTTTACAAGCTCAGTGAACTATACTCCTTCCAATTCTCTTCCCGCACCTAGTGGTGCACTAAGTCGACTTTCATCTGTTTCCATCGCTAGTTATTCTTGGAACAGGTTGTTAATCTGTCGCCAGGGGCATAGAGCTCGAGAGGCACTGTTCCACATCAAATATGGCTGACCAGGAGTCTCTTCCACTCTTATCACCAGCCATTGGCGTATTTGAAAAGTTTTGCAGGTTGGCACTGTTTGGTCGAATTAAGAACACATCTTCCTTGGCAAAGAAATTCTAGTGTGGGACTCAAACCCAGAGCTTCTGGCTCAGAGGCATGGACACTCCCACTGGGCCACAAGGCGTCTGCTCCATACCCCTTCCAAAGATTAAATATTGGGCGTCAATCAGTGGTGCACTCATAGATTGCAATACTGATTAATTGACTCGTCTAGGAAGGGTCAGGGACCTGATAAGGCAACTGGTATCTCCCTGTGGCAGCAAGGCACACCTGATGCATGTGAAGACTGCAATTTGCAGTCTCCTTCATTCTTAGAGGGCACCCTCATTTCCCCCAGTTCACATGGGCTGCAAGTTAAATGAGCCCTTCAACTTGTACACTAATCCTTGACAGCTTGGCCTTGAACTTCTAGACAGCTCATCCCTCAGGCTGGAAGGTGCTACCCAAGTGTCGAGGTTCATTCTGACAACATCTGTCCTCGTCCCTGTCTGAGAGTCTTCTACCCTCATGAAGCTTAGTACCACCTCTTGTCAGTCCCACACACTGCCCAGGCAGCCTGGCATCTCACAGGACCCCATACAGGAACCTCACAGTCCCCTTTGCTGATCCTATGGATTCAACTGCTCTCACCTACTTTCCAGCCGCCACTCTGGAAGGGCAATCCCTCAGCGGTGGTATCGGCAGGAACCCGGTAAGAAGGAAGTGCTGCCTGCAAACCAGCCGCCAGACCCTCTTAAACCAAGAGGCTAACAGCCATGAAGGGCCACTAAGGCTTGCGAGCGACCTCACCCCCCAAGATACCAACGTGCCAGCCTCCCCAGACAGGCGCCCGTAATTCCCGTACCAGCCTCCCCGGACAGGCGCCGGAATGTGGCGACTAGGGGCTTTTCACAGTAACTTCATTGAAGCCTACTCGTGACAATAAGCAATTTTCATTTTTCATTTTCACCAAGACTTAACTCCCTCTGGCCCCAAGTTACACTTATCAGGAACACTCCCTGCCCCACCCAACATCCTCTCCAGTGCCCCCTCTCCATTGGACACCCTGGTGGGTAATGATGATCTGAGTGCTTCCCTCCGAAGGGTAAATCGGAAGTGATATCACTAGGTTCTCGTTTTTATACAACTGATATAAATTGCACCGGCAGAATATTCAGTGAGGAGGGAGGGGACGTCTCAGTGGGAAGGCTGGTTAAAACGTTAAATCATGCAAATGAGGTATCCAAATTCCTGGGATGGAACCTCGTTACGTTATCAGAAAGGGGTGTGGAAAATCAGGAATCGTGATCTCACTAGTGAGAATCACGTTTCCGGACTCTCGCGGGATTTTGCACCACCTGGCTGTTCTCGCTGACAGCGAATGGGGGCTCAAAATTCTGCCCAACATTTCAGGTCGATGACGTGCTGCCAAAATTGGGGTTAGAAATGAGCAATGTGGCAGGTTTTAAGTAAGGACAGAGGCAGGGAAAGAGGGTAGGATGACGTCGTGATGCGTGGAAGAGAAGGGAATGATTGTATCGGGTGAAAGACAGGAGATTTAAAAGAATGAAAATTACACAACAAAAGGGATGGTGCAATGAAATTGGGAGTGATAATGGGTTTGGAAAAGGTGTAAATAGGAAAATGGGATAATTAGAAACACCCAAACACAAAACACACAAAAAATGGAGGCAACACAAAAAATGGAGGCAAATGTTATAAACAGAAATGATTGAACTCAATGTTCGAATCCATAGATTGCCAACTGTGCAGAGGATGGCTATTTGGCCATCGAGTCTGCACCGAATCTCTGAAAGAGCACCCTACCTTGGTCCACTCCCCCCTTCCTATCCCCGTAACCTCACCTAACCTACACAACTTTGGACACTAAGGGACAATTCATCATGGCCAACCCACATAAACTGCAAATTTTTGGACTGTAGGAGGAAACTGGAGCACCCGAGGAAACCCACGCAGAGATGGGGAGAACATGCAAACTCCACACAATTGCCCAAAGCCAAAGTTGAACCAGGGTTCCTGGCGCTGTGAGGCAGCAGTGCTAATCACTGTACCACCATTGATAATGGAAGGCGGTAGAGTGCACAGTTATGGTGAGCTACTGGAACGGTGGGGAAAGGACGGGGCATAAAGGACAGGATGGGAGTGCAGAAGGTAAGCAGTAAAATGACAGATGACTGGAAAATTGAGTTCATGGGCTGGATTCTCCGTTAGCCGACACCAAAATCTGGAAAGGCAAGTGGGCAGAGAATAGAGAATAGCTTCCGAAATTGCAGTAGGCGCAGGTTTGATGCCAAATCTGGATTCTCCGGCCCCCCAAACGCGACGTAAACATGGCACCCGCCGCGCAGCCTGGAAGTACAGTAGGCATATCTTTAGTGGGCCTGACGGCCGATGCTCCGGCGCTTCTGATGGTCCGATCTCCCGATTGCGTGTTTCTAATGTGGTTTAAAAATCGTGAACCTGGTGTCCTGGCTGCTGAGCGAAAGAGAGGAGGTAGGAAATGGCATGGAGTGATTGTGGGCAGCCGGCTCGGACACCAGCTGTGCTGGCTGTGCCAGGGGTGAGGGGAAGACAGGCCGAGCAGCCAGGGTCCCCCTCCACAGAACGGGCAGTGCCCAGGCACCAACCGTCATTACGGAGGCCATCTTGCTGACAACCTACCCCAGTCCCTAGTTCTACATAGTGACAAACTGGCCACATGGATGCCCCCACCCGTCCCCTAACACCCCACCCAACGGGCAGCCACCCACAGGGGGACCACCCAGGGCCACCCCGACGGCAGCCCCCAGTGAGGGCAGTGTTTGCGGCAGGGACGGGTGCCAGGACCAATGGGGCCGGGGGGGGGACGGGGACCTGCGTGTGTGGGGCCCGCAGTGCCAAACTGGGACCACCGCGTAGCCCCTGGCACCTGGTTGGGCACGCAAGTATGCACCATGCATGTTTGCCTTTCACCCCTGCAGAGAATAATGGCTTTTGGACATCAACCTACGATGCTGGCAGCCGTGGCGATGGCCACAGCTCTGCATGAAGCCCGTCGACAGCATGAGCGGGGGCCGCTCAGAGAAGGCAGAGGCTGCAGCAGAAGAGCGGTCTGCAGAGGGGCAGTTGTCAGCCGCTCAGTCTGGAGAGTGTACCGCCCAACAGGACGAGGATGAGGAGGTGCTAAGGAAGCGCCGAATGAGCAATCATACTAAGTATGATTGCTCCTTTAGGCACAATAAACTGAATGTCCTCTGCCTGTGTTGTATATTTCTAGGATTTTATCTCATCCATCTTTAGAGTGTTAACCTGTTTATTTCTTTAATCAGGCAGCTGTAAAACTCCGTGGTTTGACTATGATAACCCATCAGGAAATGGGGATTATGAAGATCTACAGACTCTCCGAAAACAATATCCTGGTCAGATCTGTGGTAAACCAACTGCTTGTGAAGTGGAGACAACATCAGGGATTCCAGCCTCAGGCTCTGGAGACAACACCGCTGAGTAAACGATGATTCCTGCCATTGTATTTGGTTATTATCACTTTATTTCTAGAAGTATAAATTGGTTTACTTATTACGTTATCATTTCTTCCCACTGTGTATTAAACAGGTGCAGTATTTCTACTGGATTTGTCTGTGTGAATAATGAGCAAAATGATGGGAACTGTGAAGATTACAGAATACGATTTACCTGTCCTGAATCTTTTTGTAAGTAATAGAAAATTTTAAAAATTGATTTGCATTATCTTCTGTCGTGGTCTCTATGTGCATGGACATGAGGAGTTAATGTGTAATCAGAAGATCACTAGAGGGCAGCACTAACAGGTATATAAGCCAGACGCAGCCTGTTACTCTCCCTCTTAAGGGCTGGTTTAGCTCACCAGGCTAAATCGCTGGCTTTTAAAGCAGACCAAGCAGGCCAGCAGCACGGTTCGATTCCCGTACCAGCCTCCCCGGACAGGCGCCGGAATGTGGCGACTAGGGGCTTTTCACAGTAACTTCATTGAAGCCTACTCGTGACAATAAGCAATTTTCATTTTTCATTTTTCTTAGTGATTAGACTGTGATGAGAGCAGGAGCATAGACTTAGCTCAGAGTGATTAGTGTGGTGAAACATAGCTACTGCATTTAGACCTTGTAACATTTCTACTAGCATTGATCTTAAAGTAAAGAACTCACACAGTTGTGTATTTAGTTACTCAATAAAGATTTCAATACCTCTGGACGACTTTGAGTCTTTTTCATCAAGATACAGACAACCTCTTCAGCAGCTGGATTGAGTAACGCATGTTACGCTCAGTAGTGTAACCAAACACACTATGGTAAAGTAACAAAAGATGGTACCAGGCTGGATTTAAACTAACAATACTAGTTAGATCAGTTTAGACAGAAAGAAAGAAAATAAAGCCCCGATGGTTCGACTGTAGAAGACTTCGCAGCCTTTGGATCCTCGACGACCAAACAATTCGATGGACCACGTTCAAGCTCCATGGCAGCTGAAAACCACCGGTAATTTAAATAATAACTGGAAAATGTGTAAACAACAGTTCCATATATATGGCAGCTAGTGACTTAAACATAGCCTCTGATGAAAGAAAGATAGCATTGCAACTAGCAATGGCTAGTAGAGATCTTTAACTCCTTCAATTATTTAGAAAATGAAGACAAAACTAAATTTAAAGTGATACTCGCAAAATTTGAAGAACACCGTTAAATGCAGTCTAATGAAATCCTGGAAAGATTTAACTTACGCAACAGGTTCCAGAGAAACGGCGAGACAATCTCTAATTTTTTAACAAACCTCAGGTTAATAGCACAAGGCTGTAATTATGCTAATTTAACAGACTCTATCATCAGAGATCAATTAATCTATGGACTATCCGATGAACGTTTAAGGGAATCACTAATTCAACAAAATGATTTAACTCTAAAAACCACCATAGCAAAGTGCACAGCGCAAGAACAAAAGAAACAGCAGTACCTTGAGTCCCTGCAGAGTAAGAACGGAGAAAAAATCCTCCATGAGGTGGAAGTCAAAATGGTGTCTCATCCTCACAGACATCTTCTCGCTGGCACCGGCTCCAATTCAAATCTGTACGCGCATGCGCACATTCAAGAAAGCCCCGAACCAGCAAAATCCCGTTCTGTGCATACGCAGCATTCGATTCGCGCATGCCATCATGAACGTCATGATGTGCTACCGCTGTGGCAACACCCACTTAAAAGGTAAACGTCCTGCACAAAGGAAAAGATGCTTAAAGTATACCAAATTCTATCATTTTGCTTCCCAGTGTAAGTCAACAGCAAAATATCACGCTCTAACACTCAAACATGCAAACTTCATGGTTCGCACTGTTGATACAATGGAGAAACACACACTGAAGAAATTTTTTTCGACCACATAGACTTTAACTCCGGGGAGAACACATTCTTCGTCGGAATAATAGATTCAGCAGAGGAACTTCAAGCGACAACAAAGGATCATCAACAAATTAATGCCACTGACTCAACAGTGAATGGAACACGATGCTGCAAATGAACAACTTTTCAATTATGTTCAAGCTTGCCACTGGAGCATCCGCAAACTCGATGACAAGCAAAGCTCTCGCATCCATCCCTGGAAGACAAGAGATGATACCTGCTGCATGCAAGTTAAAAGACTACAATGGTAATGTAATGGGCCAGGGTTCAGAGAATGCCACAGTGTATCATGGAGTTCACCTGACCCACAACTTTTAATAGACTGTGGCATGGGGAGCTCACAGCCTACTCCACAGGTGTGGTACAGCAGAAATGGAAAAGTATTTTTTAAAGCAAAACAATGTTTATTCTATGAACTCAAGTTAACATTTTTAAAACAAACAGTGAACATCTTAGCAACCATCAATTCAAATATAACCTCCAAAGAATACAACACAAAGTAATGCTTAATAACTTCCCAAACAACATTCAGAAGACAAAATAAACACCTTTTAATAGAGGCACATTAGGTTTACATTCACTATTGAGAACATTTATAATTCTGAATTCACCAAATGATCAAGAGATAGTCTTTTGATGACAGAGAGAACAGAAGTACATCTGCTTGGTCTGGCTTCAGCTCCAACACTGAAAACGAAACTAAAACACATTGATACTGCAGTAAACAGTCTAAAACGAAAGTAAAAAGCTGACAGACAGCCCAGCTCCACCCACACTCTGACATCACAGATAAATACCCATTTCTTAAAAGGTACATTTCTTAAGCACCCATTTCTTAAAGGTACTCTCACATGACAGTAACCAGATCACTTCAAGAGGATCATGCCATTTACGAGTAGTCAATAAGAGGGTCACGAAAGGACTACGGTTCGAGATAGTGGACGACAAAGAAACTTCGCTGTTAGGTGCTCAAGCCTGCAAGGGTGGTCCAGAGAATCTTCATGCACACGAATGACACATCACAACTGGACGAAGACATTCAGCTACTGCTCAGTGAATATCGTAACGTGCTTCGTGGCATGGGTACGTTACCTTACAAATACAAAATTTTGCTCAAGGAAGATGCAAAACCTGTTATTCATCCGCTGAGGAGGGTACCAGCTCCTTTCCATGAAAGGCTAAAATCAGAGTTGCTACGCCTATAATCTCAAGGCATAATCTCAAAAGTCACACAACAGACTGACTGGGTCAGCTCATTGGTGTGTGTCAAGAAACCATCAGGTGATTTCCGAATCTGTACAGATCCCAAAGATCTGAACGAGAACATTCGCAGGGAACACTACTCTATCCCCAAGCGTGAGGAAATAACGTGTGAAATCGCAAACGCTCGCATCTTTACCAAGCTTGATGCTTCTCAAGGTTTCTGGCAGACGCAGCTCGATAATTCCAGTAGATTGCTTTGTACGTTCAACACGCACTTTGGATGATACTGCTATAACTACATGCCTTTCGGGATCGTCTCCGCCTCCAAAATCTTTCACAGAGTCATGGAGCAGATGATGGAGGGTATTGAAGGTGTCAGAGTATATGTCGATGACATTGTCATCTGGTCAACAACAGAAGAAGACCACATTGGTCGACTAAGAAAAGTTTTTAAAAGAATTCACCAGTTTGGATTGAAACTCAACCAATCCAAGTGCACCTTTGCACATTCATCTTTGACCTTCTTGGGTGACTCAATCTCAGCTCAAGGTTTGAGGCCAGATAACGAAAAGATTTCTGCAATCCGGAAAATGCAGCAGCCAAAAGACGAGAAAGCTGTGCTCAGATTTCTTGGATTCATTAACTTCTTAGGCAAGTTTATACCTAACTTATCGACGAGGACGTCAGCACTACGAAACGTGATTTTCGCATTCGCGTCTAGAGCGATGACCGCCACAGAGTGCAGGTATGCACAGATAGAGGAGTACCTGGGGCTGATCACAGGTATAACAAAATTTCACCACTATATGTACAGGCTTCCCATGTTCATCGTAGAGACTGATCATAGACCACTGGTTAGCATAATTGAAAAAAACCTCAATGACCTGACTCCTCGCCTACAACGCATGATGTTGAAGTTGAGAAGGAATGACTTCACACTAGTCTACACTCCTGGAAAAGACCTCATCATAGCCGACACACTATCCAGATCCATTGATACTGACAGCTCACCTCCTGCGTCCATTGACGATGTCGAAGCTCAAGTGCAGTTGGGCAAAGAAACTGTCCCGGCGTCTGACGAGAAGCTTCAGCAAATTCATCTGGTGACACAAAAAGATGCAACCTTGCTCCAGGTAATTCATAACCTTCAGCATGGCTGGCCAAAAGGACGGTGTCCGCAGTTTCAAAATATCCAAACTGAACTGTCAGTAATGGATGGACTAATACTGAGAAATGACAGAATTGTTATTCCGCTAACTCTCAGGTCAGATATGCTCCGCAGGATTCACAAGGTACATCTCGGAATTGAAAAATGCAAAAGAAGAGCACGGTAATCTATGTATTGGCCTGGGATCAATGACGAATTTACAGACATGACACTGATATGTATGTCAGCACTGACAAAAATACTCACCATCTGACTTCTCAAAGCTTGTCCACAAACTACAAGGCGCAAGGTAGGTGTGTGATAGAATACTCGCCACTTCCCTGGAAGAGTGCAACCCGTTAGATTGGTATCCCATCCACCACCTTAAACTGTCAGTCCACCACCGAATCGCAGTGGCACCAGTGAGCAGCATCTATTTCTGTCATTAATGTGTAGGATGTGAGGTTCACGGGCTCGGCAGTCATTTACTGCCCATCCGTAATTGCCTTTGACAAAGTGGTGGTGCTGTCTTGCAATCCCATGTATTGCAGGTACATCAACAGTGCTATTAGGGAGATAGTTCCAGGACAGAGAAGGACGGTGATATATATCCAAGTAAGAATGGTGTGTGAGTTGCAGGGGAATTTTAAATTTGTGGTTACCATGCGCCTGCTCCACCTGTTCTTCTAGGTGGTGGAGGTTGTGGGTTTTAAAGGTACTGTCGAAGGAGCATTGGGCAGAAAGAGTCCCATTGTTGATACTTTCCATTTTTCTATTCTTCATCCATTAAATCAAAATTTTCCATTTCATCTTAACTATGTTACTTACAGTGAGTTTTTTGTTTGTTCCATAATACAGGCAATTGCAGAACTGAGTGGTTTGACCGCGATAACCCATCAGGAAATGGGGATTATGAAAATCTGATGAATCTCCGCAAAGAATACCCTGATCAGATCTGCAATAACCCGATGGCCTGTGAAGTGGAGACAACAACAGGAATTCCCGCCTCTGGCTCAGGGGACAATATCCCTCAGTAAATAATTATTCCTGCTATCTCATTTCGACATAGAATCATAGAATTTACAGTGCAGAAGGAGGCCATTTGGCCCATCGAGTCTGCACAGGCCCTTGGAAAGAGCACACCACTTAAGCCCACCCCATCCCCGTAACCCAGTAACCCCACCTAACTGTTTGGACACTAAGGACAATTTAGCATGACCAATCCACCTCACCTGCACATCTTTGGACTGTGGGAGGAAACCAACGCAGACACGGGAAGAACATGCAGACTCCAAACACAGTGAACCAAGCCGGGAATCGAACCTGGGATCCTAGAGCTGCGAATTAACTGTTCTAACCACTGTGCTGCCTCTGTGTATCTTTATTTTAAAGAATATGATTTGATTCACCTCTTAACTTATCACGCTCTCCCATTCTTTCTTAAACAGGTGCAACATTTCTTATGGTTTTGCTTGTGTGAATGCAGAACAAGAAGATGGGAGCTGTGAAGACTACAAAATACGATTTACCTGTCCTCAATTGTTTTGTAAGTATTGAACATTTTTAAAAGTTGATTTATATAATAACCTTTCACTTTGAGATTCAACACTCGATGCTGAAATTTTCCTGTATGTTTAAATTTCAGTCTCTGGGTAGAAATAAACTATGTTAATGTACAGTGCTTCCCAGGGTAAAAGAAAACTGCAGATCCTTGTGGATCAAGAGGGGATATGCGGGCCGGGATTCTCCAAATTCCCGTCTAAGTGCTGACACCGGCGTCAACCGGCCTCTTGGCCCAGAGGTTCAGTGGCCCACAGGGGGCCAGCAAGGTGCCGGCGAGTCCGCCCATGCACGTGGTGACCGTTTCCGCACCAGAGACACGCAACATAGCATAGCGACACAATTGGATGGCACGGAAGAAGGTAGGCCCCCCCTCCCCCGGATCGCGTCCGTCCGCCGATCGGTAGCCCCCGTTCACGGGCTTGGCCACCGTGGAGGGCCCCGGAGTCTGATCCCCCCGCCCTCCCCACCAGGACGGCCACTGTGGCCGCAGGTCCGAGCTTCTGCCGGGTGGTACCATATGTGAACCACGCCAGCGGATCTTGGCGGGAACTCAAGTCAAAATCAAATCCACAGTAGCCGGGTCGTCGATGCGTATCTCATTAATTAAGTTAACTGGTCCTGTTTGGTCCACTGTTGGATGTGAGAAACATCGCCCAGCAAAGTGATTTGTTCTTCCACACTTGTAACACACCTTTCCAAATACGGGACATTGCCTTGGCAAATGTCGATTGCACAAAATGGTTTATTCAGTCGGCAGCTCATAATGGCCCCCTGCACTGAGACCACGTTTCCTATTCAACTGCGTCACAATGCATATGGCGCTGGCATCTTCTGCCACATTGGCAGAAAAATGTTTCAGATTGAGGGCATTGATCTGCTGTGCAGCTAGTTCGCAGGCATGACAAATATTGATGGCGTTTCCAGTTGAAGCTCATCTTCGGGTACCTTGTCATTTGATATCCCGAACACTAGCTTATTGCAGATCATCGACAACTTTAAAGTACTAAAATTGCACGACTACGCTTTCAACTGCAAGTTGGTTAGAAAACTATCGAAAGATTTGTCCGCCATCTGAGTACGCTTGCAAAAAATATAATGCTTGATTGGTTTATTTTTCTTTGGGGAGCAATGGCGATCAAAGTAATTTATTACTTTATGAAAGCTCTTGCTTTCCACTTTGCTGTCGAATACAAAGGTGTTATGAATGTCTATTGCTTGAGGAATTGCTACCGTGAGCAGTAACACAATAAGCCTCTCGTCAGGCTGTGCCTGCAAGCCAGGGGCTGCAACGTGGAGTCCGAATTGTTGCTTACAAACACACCAATTTTCATCTACATTACCAGTGACTTGAAGCTGATGGGGTGCCTTCAGATCTGCTGTCTCTAACTTCATAGTCTTTATGTGCGTTGAGCTCCAGTTGCCCATAGTTTAACAGGTAGATAGAAAAATTTATTCAAAAGGACTGAATTTGGTTGACTCATTAGGTGCATCATTAATTGCAAACAGTAAAAATGGAATTCCTTTTTCTCAATCCTCTGGATAATCTTGACAATAAGCCCTCAACATTGTCTTTAAAGTCTGATGCCCCCGTTCTATGAAATGAAAATGAAAATGAAAATCGCTTATTGTCACGAGTAGGCTTCAAATGAAGTTACTGTGAAAAGCCCCTAGTCGCCACATTCCGGCGCCTGTTCGGGGAGGCTGTTACAGGAATTGAACCGTAATGCTGGCTTGCCTTGGTCTGCTTTCAAAGCCAGCGATTAGCCCTGTGAGCTAAACAGCCCCTTCTAATGCTCCCTGCGATTCTGGAAGGTTGATGCAGTTGATTTAAATTGTTTTACTCCAAAGCTATCCATAACTGCCTTGATTAACCTTGAGGTAAAGTTTGATCCTTGATCCGATCGTATTTCTGTGGGTAGTCCATATCTGGTAAAGAATTGAAGTAACTGCTCCACAATCGTTTTAGCTTGCGTACTGGATGGCCTCTGGAAACCTAGTAAACATATCCATTATAGTCAAAAGATATTGATTCCCACTTTTCGTTTTAGGAAGCGGTCCCATGCAATCAATTTAGACCCTTGTAGAAGGTTCCTCAAATGCTGAAATGGGTATTCAGGGTGCTGGTTTTATCTCCGCTTGAGGTTTCCCAATCACTTGACATGTGTGACATGATCAACAACATTTTACTACATCTTTATGTAGACCAGGCCAATAAAAATGTATTAGTACTCTAGTTTGAGTTTTCCTTACTCCCAAATGACCTCCTACTGGTACCTCACGTGTTACTCGCAACACCTCCTTTCTATACCCTACCAGCAATACTACTTAATGAACTTCTGCCCACTTTTCATCCACTTGCATATGTAAAGATTTCCATTTTCTCATTAAGACATCATTTTTAAGGTAATAACATTCTGTTATACACTCAGATTCCTCTTCCATGTATGCTTTCAGATACATCCGTTTTATTTCTATATCTTTCTGTTGTAACTCTGCCAATTTTCCTGAACTAAAAATATCCGCCTCATCCTCCACCTGTTCGTGTTCTTTTCCAACCATCTGATCAAAAATTGTTTCTAATAAAGTGAACTTCCACTTTATCTTCACTTTGATTTCTCCTCTTGTCTTAACTGTTGACTTGGTGACCTTGTTACTACACAATCTGGAAAATTCCCAAGATATTCATCCTTCAAAAATTCAGTTGTTTGATTTTCCTCTGACTTATCAACCTCCCACCTCATCACTCCCACCTGCAATCCAGCTATACCATTGCCCAAAATAAACTGTATTCCTGGACAAGATAGTTTCTCTATTACTCCTATTACCAATTCACCACTCTTCACTGCACTTTCCAACCTTACCTTATATAATGGAACACTACTCTTCTCACCCTGACTTCCACATATTACCACCTTTTCTGGCAACATTCCTCCTAAACTACATAACTCCTCATCTCTTACCATCGAAGATTGACTAGCTCCTGGCTCTCTTAAAATTCTGACTTCTTGACCGACTGCTCCTGCTCCAGATGAGTAAATTTTACCCACACAAGTAAATTCTTTAAAGTGATCTGGCACCTTCTTATCAATCATCTCTTGATCATGCTGTACATTATTTTGCATCTCCTTCGCTTCAATTGGGCTTTCCTTTTCCACTTTAACAAACCCCACTGGCTTATCCTGTTTAACCACAACAGCATTCCCTGTGCTTTTCTTCAACTCCCAACACTGTGACTTTACATGGCCTAGTTTATTACAGTAAAAATATTTGAAACTTTTCATTTCTCTTCCACCCTCCAGGATTTCTTTTTTAATCTGAGGTACACTCTCTTTATTATCTCCCATCAGATCCCCTTACCTTTACCACTTGAGTATTTACCACTTGATTTATGAACTAATTCATAATCATCTGCCATTTCTGCTGCTAACCTCGCAGTTTTAACCCTCTGCTCTTCCACATGAGTTCTCACTACATCATGAATTGAATTTTTTAACTATTCTAAGCCCTTTATTTACAAAGCCCTTATCCACCTATCAAAGTTACTCTGTTTGATCATTTCAAACTCCATGTATGTTTGACCAGGTTCTTCCCTTAAATTTCTAAATCTTTGTCTGTCGGCTTCAGACACTAGTTCATGTGCACCTGAGATGGAGTTTTTCACCTTCTCATATGCCCCAGATACCTCCTGATAGTGATGCAAACACCTCACTAGCTCTACCTACCAACTTTGTTTGAATCAGTAATAACCACATGTCCTGCGGCCATTTCATTCATTTACCTACCTTCTCAAATGAAATGAAAAAGGTTTCTCATGAAACCTTGGCAATACTTGGACACATTTAAATAGATCCCCACCAACCTATCGACGATAACACTCTTGCTCACTATCCTCAGACTGTACGTTTCTCTTTACCTCTGCCAATTTTAACTGACTTTCACGTTTCAAGGCCAGTTTCTGAAGTTCAAAGTTTCTCTCTTTTTCTTTTCCCCCTCTTTTTTTTCTTTTTCCTCTCTCCCTTCTTTTTCCCTGATCTGTACCTCCCTTTCTCTCTCGTTTTGTTCTGCCAGGGCAATTCGTTCTCTTTCCCATTCCTCTCTGTTCTTTTTGTCCTGCTATGGCTATTCTTTCTTTTTCATCTCATTTCATATTCAAGTTGCTTTAATTCTTTTTCATGTTCAAGCTGCTTGATCTGTAATTGAATTCTTGACATTTCCAATTATTCTGACTGTATCTTAGGCCATTTTAAATGCTCAGCTACTGCCACAATTACCTCTGCTTTCCGTATTTTGTCAGGCAATGTTAACTGCAATGTTTCTGCCAAATCTAAAAGCCTTTTTTTAGTCTCTGTTTGTAAGATACTGCGTGAGACCTTCTCCACCCCCAAAATCTGCTGAGCCTCTGACAGAGCTATTGTCTACAGCACACTCCCTATTTAAACTGGAATGCAGCACCTGAAAAGCAAACACAAATATGCTCACCCCTCACTGTCTTTAAGTTCACTAAGCCAACCCAATCACGAAAGATAGACGTTTATCCCATGAGCTCTCAATTTGTTACGGGCCAGGGTTTAGAAAACTCCAAATTAAATCATGGAGTTCACCTGACCTACAACTGTTTATTGAATTAGGTTACGATGAGCACAAGAGCCTGCCTTTCAGGTGTTACTCAACAGAGTGCTTCGGCGCTTTTAATCCAAAAACAAGCTTTATTGTTTGAATTTAGTTAACATCTTTAGAAACATACAGTAAGAATTATTATCAACTACAGACATAAAGACCCCACACAGCTACAGTAATCTATGTATAACCTTTAATAAATTTCCACTTTAACTGTTCCAATTTAATAGCAAGATCCCATAAACCAGAAACCCCTTTCAAAGGTGTGCCCCAGGGCATGGCACTCTTACTGTCTTCAAGACCTGGTGTGGATACCTTGTTTCCTTTCCAAAACAGCAGGTTTAAATTCCTTCCAGAAACCAATTGCCTCTTTTAAGTTATCAAGTAATCTGGAAACAGCTTTTAAAATGCAGATCGAGAGACACGTCTTTTCAACCTGTGTAGCACCAAAACCAGATCAAACTCCAAGGGAAAGTTAAACTAACTTCGGAAGCCACAGCCCAGCTCCACACACACAATTACATCACTGAAGCCATGTGATAAGACAAAAATATTTATTAAAGGGACACTACCATGACACCAGGATGTTGATTGTGGGGGATGCAGCGATGGTAATGCTATTGAATGTCAAGTGGCAGTAATGCCATTGAATGTCAAGTGGCAGTAATGCCATTGAATGTCAAGTGGCAGTAGTTAAATCCTCTCTTGTAGGAGATGGTCATTGCCTGGCACTTGGGTGGCACAAATGAACACTACACCCAACCATTTGATGGGCAGAAGGCTGAAAACCCTATTTCATTCACTCCAATACAAACATGACTGAGTAAGCTGCCATGATCAGATGCTCAAAGAGAGGCAGTCCACTTGGTATAATTGCCAATGTAGGGGATGGACACTGCCCACGTTAGCCCCAGGCACAATATCTGGATCAGAGATTATCAGATGTAAGGTGCAGTCATACATCAAACCCAGCAATCACGATCATACCTTGTTGACTTACCAGTCGGAATTATAAGAACAGGACAACCTGGTTCCCTGAGGTACTACTTGGAGCCAATTCTTTCAGCTTCATCATGACAACACTGACAACATAGTCTTGACTGAAAATACATTGAGAAATCCTTCTCAGGTCCAAGAACCAGTTTTACCTCAAGTAGCCCAAATGGGGATATTTGAGTCCAGATCGGGGAGTAGTATCAAAGCACCTGACAAGCTCAACCTATGATCTTCTGACTTTGTGGAGGGAGGGGTGGGGGGGGGGGGGCAGGGGTGTGGGGTAGAGAGATGGAGGGAGTGCAAATAGTTTAACAAAATAACTCTACAGTTTTGAGATTAAACTGGGGGGGGGGAGGATGCAGAGTTAATGGGTTCATTAATTAGTTAATGAAACCATATTAATTGTGTAACATAGGGGTCAGATGACCAAAATGCTCAAAGGGAACTAGGTGCAGAATAGCCTGTCCTGAATACTATGTAATTACAATAATGCCTGGTAAACAGTGTAAATAAATAGTGTTACAATCCCAGCTGATGTTACTACTGGGCAAGTTAGATCCCAGAGTGGAACCCAGCTTGCTAGATCATAACCTTTCATTTTTTGTTTAGAGATGTAAATGAACAGAGTCTTAGGACAGCCAATTAACTTTTAACAAAAGAATAAAACAATTATTAAACAAAAAAAGATTAATTATTATATACTTCTCCTTCACCCCAGCTATACCTTTACAGATATATACAGATTTATATGGGTAACACAAGTTATAAACGTTATCTTATACTCTAATGTGCACAGTCCATGTCAACTAATGGGCAAGATGTAGTCAGACACATCACATTCTAAAACCATTCTGAGCGGAATGGTGGCACAGTGATTAGCACTGCTGTCTCACAACTCCAGGGTCCTAGGTTCAATTCCGGTCTCAGGTGACTGTCTGTGTGGAGTCTGCACTTTCTCCTCGTGTCTGCCGGTTTCCTCCGGCTACTCCGGTTTCCTCCCACAATCCAAAGACGTGCAGGTTAGGTGGATTGGCCTTGCTAAATTGCCCCTTAGTGTCCAAAAGGTTCGGTCGGGTTACTGGGATAAGGTGCAGGTGTGTGCTTAAGTAGGATGCTCTTTCCAAGGGCTGAATGGCCTCCTTCGGCACTGCAAATTCTATGAAGTGACTAATGGCACCCATAGATGTCACAAGAGAGTTTCCAAACTCCATTATCGAAAATCACACAGTAGTAATCCACGGGAGGCAGGAGTTCCGTCACCACACCAATATTTATTTACAATAACGATATTACAGGAGCAGCTACAAACAGTGCTGCTAGCAGTCCAGTCAACTTAAGATTGCTCACAAAGCCTACACAGGTGATTATGTGGGCCCCCTCAATGAGCTATCATTGATGGAGCTCATACTCCAATTGGCCAACCAATAAAGCCAATTGGAGTTCATTACACCCACATTGAAATCCTTTTCCACGCAACCTCTCCTATCACTATTCCTCTGTCCTGGATCAACATGTGCACTCACATAATCTCTCTGGTACTCAGCCGCCCCAACAGAACATCACTGCTGTACAGGCTGTATTAAGGTGTCACCGATCTTAGGATTACTTTAGATACCTGGCTTCTCAGTAGCTGGTGTTTCCAGGCCTGTACCTTATAGCTCTGTCTTTAATTGGGAGCCCCGCTCTACTCCTTTAACTTCAATGAACAGTACTTTGTTCCGAATCTGGTTTCTTTGTCCCTTTGGCTTCAGTATTCCTCAGACTTTGCTCTTTTTCATTCCTGGTTTCAGGAACATTCTGTTCTTTAGCTTATAGGACTTACTTTCTGCCCCTCTGTATTGCCCTGCCTGTACTGGCAGCTTATGTAGAAAGCTTCTTGCTTCTGGGTTACCTGGTTCCAGACTGAAACACAAGTGCTTCTGCTGTTCAGTCTGGGCCTCTATTTGTGAAGCCACAATTTTGATTTTTAAAAAAGCCTGTAATTGCTTTTGTGTCGTAAAGCCTTAATTACAATGCAGGCAAAATTTAAAGTGAAATTAAGACTTACTGACTTGTAGGCATTTGTGTTTATCATGAAGCTAAAATAAGTTTTACCCTTCTTCCTGCAAACAAATACAAAAAGCCCAAATTAAGCTTAAACTTATATCTGATACCCACAATACAATTATAAATTACTTAAACAATCTCTATTTCTGAACAATAGTTTTAGCAAAAAGATACTATATATCAAAAGTCTCTTGTGGACTAAGTCAAACCTTTTGTATATAGAAACTTCATAAGTAGAAACATAGGTCTTGGTTAGAACACCAGGAGCAATCCCCTGCCCTTCTTTAATTAGTGCTTTGTAATGTTTATGATCATCCTTAAGTATTAAAAGTGCGAAACAGAAATTATTACCTACGATAACCTGCTGTTGCTTGTGAAGAAGACAAATCTGTGTTACACAACTGACAGATCTTTCATTACTATTTAATCCATCTGACCTGAGAATATGCGGTACTAAAACGGAGTTCCAGAACTGTAAAAAGATTTTGCAATTGCAAAAAGCAACTGATACTGATTATGATTTGTTTAATTTCTCTGTAGCTGAATCTTTTTCACAAGGAATCTTTTTACTTAGGTTTTTCTCCAGCAATGTTAAATAGTTCAACTCTAAACTCAATAGTATTAACGGTATCATCTGTTTCTTAAACCAGGCAACTGTAAAACCCAATGGTTTGATCGCGATAACCCATCAGGGGATGGGGATTTTGAAGATCTTGCGAATCTCCGAAATGACTATCCTGATCAAATCTGCAATAACCCGACTGCCTGTGAAGTGGAGACAACATCAGGGGTTTCAATCTACTCCACCGGAGACAACATTTCTGAGTAAATAATATTTTTTTCAATTTTTATTTATTTCTGAGAACATGACTTGAAGCAACTGAGGTTTCATAAACTCCTGTTCTGTATTAATCAGCTGCAGCATTTCAACTGGATTTTCTTGTGTCAATAAAGAGCAAGAAGATGGGAGCTGTGAAGATTACAAAATACGATTTACCTGCCCGGAAGCTTTTTGTAAGTCTTCGACATTTGTCAAAGTTGATTCATTGAACTTTAGTTGCCCACTTTGGAAAGAGTGTCATTTTGCTGCGTGTTTAAATAAGAAAAATATGGTTTCAATCTCTGGTTAGAATTGAACTGTGCATGTTAAACATTGAGGGATTTATGAATGTTAACTGCTCTGGGACATCGGTCCACAGTCTCAGCATCAAAATCTAACGATTCCAATTCTTTTATTGCAAGATGCACTGACTTCAGGCTGAATGTTTCCTTTCAGGAATTAAATGAGATTAAATCTCATCCAGCCCTACAGCCCTCAGACTGTTCCCCTAATTATTGATTTTTCAATCACTATTGCTTTCCCAGTCTTTCTCCAGTGCCCCCCCCCCCCCCCCCCCCCAACACCGAAGCCGCACATGGTATAGTGCAGTTGGCTCTGATTGCATTTCCAGAGGAATCATCACTCTCACCAGTGTTCAGAACTGAATTCCAGTTGCAGAATGAGATGTGTACAAAGGACTCCTGCACTATCTGTCCTCTTTGTCTGCCCTCTAGCCACATACCTTTAAGCTCCAGGATGGTCATCTCTATAAACCTGACATCCACAAAACACTCAGCCTCACAGATATTGCATTGCCATGAATTGCTGTTAATGCTCCAAAACTTAGAGCTTGATCTCCTCAAACTGAACATTCTTCCTGCACATGTAGCTGTCCTGAATACGGGAAACATAGAAAATAGGAACAGAAGGAGGACAGTCGGCCCTTTGAGCCTGCTCCACCATTCATTTTGATCATGGCTGATCATCCAACTCAACAGTCTGATCCTGCTCCCCCCCCCCCCCCCCCCCCCGTATCCTTTGATCCCCTTTGTCCCAAATGCTATATCCAACTGCTTCTTGAAAAATGTCCTGGTGTTCCCCCATGGAGCAGGATGCACATTCAATGGCACTGAACTATTCTTCCGTAAGACCATAAGACATAGGAGTAAAATTAGGCCACTCGGCCCATCGAGTCAAAAACTCTCAATGTCACCACTACTTTCTCAAGGAAATGTAAGGATGGGCAATGAAAGAGATGTTTACCAAATATAATGTATATTTTACTTATTTAATTTAAACCAGACAATCCATCTTTAAAAGTATTATTTATACCATGTATTTTCTCCATGAATCAGGCAACTGCCAAACCCAATGGTTTGATCGTGATGATCCATCAGGTAATGGTGACAATGAAGATCTTGTGAATCTCCGAAATGAATATCCTAATCAGATCTGCAGTAACCCAATTGGTTGTGAAGTGGAAACAACATCAGGAATTCCAGGGTCAAGCACTGGAGAAAACATACCTGAGTAAATAATGATTCCTCCCATCTTATTTATGATTTTAGTTTGAAGAGTGTGAGGGAATTTTACATGGAGGCAGTGGCTTTAAACCCCCAGCTTAAACGTTCGGGAGTAGTCTATCTCTGCCTGGTTTCCCAGAAGTGATTTAATGGCTGTTGGGCTGTCAAATGGCTTAGGATAGGGTTTCTGACCACCTATGAAAGCTGTCAGCCAATCAAATGGGAACTCGCTATCCTGTTTAGACTGTGCCACTGAGTGCACTGAAGTGGAACCATGGAGACAGATATAGAGGTGAGTTTGGAGTTTCAGGTGGGGTCAAGCTGGCAGGCCCTGGCTTTGTGGCTCAGGAGTCAGACTCTGCAGGGTAGGGGAGATAACACAAGTGCTGGTGATGAGGGAGCAGACTTTGAATCCATACAGTGCAGAAGGAGCCATTCGGCCCATCAAGTCTGCACCAACCCTCTGAAATAGCACCTTACCTAGGCCAAATCCCCAACCTTATCCCCGTAACCCCACTAAACCTTGGATTGGATTGGATTTTGTTTATTGTCACGTGTACCAAGGTACAGTGAAAAGTATTTTTCTGCGAGCAACTCAACAGCACATTAAGTACATGAAAAGAAAAGAAAATACACAATAGGGCAACACAAGGTACACAACGTAACTACATAACACCAGCATTGGGTGAATCATACAGGGTTTTAGTGTTAATGAGATCAGTCCATAAGAGGGTCGTTTAACAGCGGGGAAGAAACTGTTTCTGAGTCTGTTCGTGCATGTTCTCAGACTTTTGTATCTCCTGCCCGATGGAAGAAGTGGGAAGAGTGAGTAAGCTGGGTGGGAGGGGTCTTTGATTATGCTTTCGCCAGGCAGTGGGAGATGTAGATGGAGTCAAAGGATGGGAGGCAGGTTTGTGTGATGGACTGGGCTATGTTCACGCCTCTCTGAAGTTTCTTGCGGTCTTGGGCCGACCAGTTGCCATACCAGGCTGTGATGCAGCCAGATAAGATACTTTCTATGGTGCATCTGTAAAGGTTGGTAAATGTTAATGTGGACATGCCTAGTTTTCTGAGGAAGTATAGGCGCTGTTATGCTTTCTTGGTGGAAGTATCAATGTGGGTGGACCAGGACAAATTTTTCAAGATGTGTTTCCCTGTGAATTTGAACCTGCTAACCATCTCAACCTCGGCCTCATTGATGCTGACAGGGGTGTGTACAGTACTTTGCCTTCTGAAGTCAATGACCAGCTCTTTAGTTTTGCTGGCATTGAGGGATTGATTGTTGTCTCTGCACCACTCCACTAGGTTCTTAATCTCCCTCCTGTATTCTGACTCGTCGTTATTCAAGATCCGGCCCACTATGGTTGCATCGTCAGCAAACTTGAAACCAAGTTTTACCACGCAGCCGTGTGTGTACAGGGAGTATAGTAGGGGAAAAGTATGCAGCCCTGCCCTGCGTGGCCCCGGTATTGAGACTATTGTGGAGGTGTTGTTGTTTATTCTTACTGATTGTGTTCTGTGGGCAAGAAAGTCGAGGATCTAGTTGCAGAGTAGAGAGCCAAGTCCTAGGTTTTGAAGCTTTGCTGGGATTATGGTGTTGAAGGCGGAGCTGTAGTCAATATATAGGAGTCTGATGTAGGAGTCCTTGCTGTCGAGATGCTCTAGGGATGAGTGTAGTGCCTGGGAGATGGCGTCTGCTGTGGACCGGTTGCGGTGGTATGGGAATTGTCGTGGATCAAGGCGTTTATGGAGGTGATAACGGTTGATAGCCACCCTCTCATAGTACTTCATTACAACTGAAGTCAGGGCCATCGGATGGTAGTCATTGAGGCTGTGGTGAACGTATTGCTACTGTAATTCACCACTGTATTGTACTGTATTATGTTGATGCCACTGTGGGCTCTGCCTGTGGTCCGCCCCCTCGGGGGTGGAATATAAACCTGCAGCCTGTAGGCGGCACTCAGTACAGAGCAGTCGCAGGCAGGCACAGATCTAGCTTTTTAAAACCACTGTTCATTTCTGCTAATCGTCTCGTGTGAATTGATGGTCGCCATCAATTTAATAAGCTAAGATATCGCAATGGAAGCCGCCCTCAAACCTGATCGACTGGAACTCGACACACAGGCAGCTGAGGCCAAAGGAATCTTCTCACATTGGCTCTGCTGCTTTGAGGCCTACCTCGCCTCCTCGTCCTCGCCCGCTGTCACCGAGGCACACAAGTTGAGTCTCCTCCACGCCCAGGTGAGCCACAGAACCTTTTGACTAATCGAGGACGCGACCACGCAGATGCGGTCGCGATCCTGAAAAGACATTACGTGAAGCCGGTGAACAAAGTGTTCGCGCAGCATCTCCTCACCACACGTCGTCAACGCCCCAGAGAATCGCTGGAGGAATATCTACGCGACCTGAGGGTACTCACTCAGAACTGTAACCATAAAGACGTCACGGCCTCGCAGTATATGGAACTCACCACCCGGGACACCTATGTGGCTGGAGTCCGGTCCAACTATGTCAGACAGTGCCTGCTCGAAAAGAGCACCCTTGACCTAGAAGAGATGGTAAAACTATCCACCTCATCAGAGATATCCTTCCAGAGCCTAAATACTGTCCCCTCCGACCACGCGATTTCCTCGTGGGTGCCGGAGGCGCGGCCATCGCCTGACCCAAGGGTGTCCTAGGCCTGTGCCGCGTGGCTGCCCACCCAACCTGGGGGGCCATCTTGCTATTTCTGCGGTCAGAACCAGCACTCAGGCAGCGTTGCCCAGCTTGGAACATAACCTGCAGTGACTGCGGCAGGAAAGGACATTTTCCCAAAGTCTGCTTGGCCCGACACAAAGTTAGAACATAGAACATAGAACAGTACAGCACAGAACAGGCCCTTCGGCCCTCGATGTTGTGCTGAGCAATGATCACCCTACTCAAACCCACGTATCCACCCTATACCCGTAACCCAACAACCCCCCCCCCCCTTAACCTTACTTTTTAGAACACTACGGGCAATTTAGCATGGCCAATCCACCTAACCCGCACACCTTTGGACTGTGGGAGGAAACCGGAGCACCCGGAGGAAACCCACGCACACACGGGAAGGACGTGCAGACTCCACACAGACAGTGACCCAGCCGGTAATCGAACCTGGGACCCTGGATCTGTGAAGCATTTATGCTAACCACCATGCTACCGTGCGGCCCATAAGTTCCAAACTCGCAGGCCCGACTCACAGACTCACAGGCCCGGAGACTCCGCAGCGTGGCTGCCGGTACTGCCCCTTCTGACGCATCATCCGCCTCGTGCTATCCGTGGGGGCTGCCATCTTCAACACGGGCAACTCATGGGGGCCTCCATCTTCAATCCAGCCCACCATGTGCGACTCATGGGGGCCACCATCTTGGCCACCATCTTCAACGCCGCCCAACATGTGCGACCAACGGGGGCCATCATCTTGGGACCACCTCGCTACCACCGACCATGCCGGCTACCCGCAGTTCGGCGCTGTGACTCTCGAACAGTCACGTCCCAAGCACCTCAAGAACTCCATGATGACCGTCTGGGTCAATGGGCACAAAACGCCCTGTCTGTTTGTCTCCGGAAGCACGGAGAGCTTCATCCATCCGGACACAGCAAGGAGCTGCTCCCTCCAGATTTCCCCCGCATCCCAATCTCCCTTGCTTCTGGATTACATTTAGTGCAGATCCGGGGGTACTCTGTCGCGAACCTCGTGATACAGGGTGCCGAGTACGCCGATTTTAAATTCTATTTCCTTCCCCATGTCTGCGCTCCTCTCTTGTTAGGACTGGATTTCCAGTGCAACCTCAGAAGCCTGACTCTGAAGTTCGGCGGACCCTACCCCCTCTCACCATCCCTCCTTCGCTCTCTGTGAACCTCACCTCCAACGGTAAACCCATCGCCCCAGGAGCAGGTGGTACAGTGCCCAGGACAGGTCTTTTATCAAGTCGGAGGTCCAGCGGCTCTTGAGGGAGGGGATCATAGAGGCCAGTAATAGCCCCTGGAGAGCCCAAGTGGTGGTCGTCAGGACCGGGTAAAAAGACCAGATGGTTGGAGACTAAAGCCAGACCATAAATCGGTACACGCAACTCGATGCGTACCTCCTTCCCCGCATAGTGGATAGGGTTAATCAGATTGCACACTACCGGGTTTTCTCCATGGTAGATCTGAAGTCCACACACCACCAGCTTCGATCCGACCGGAAGACCGCCACTACACTGACTTTGAGGCAGACGGCCGCCTCTTTCACTTCCTTGGAGTCCCCTTCGGCGTCACCAATGTGGTCTCGGTCTTCCAAAGAACGATGGACTGAATGGTTGACCAGTACGGGCTGCAGGCCACGTTCCCGTACTTGGATAATGTCACCATCTGCGGCCATGATCAGCAGGACCACGACGCTAACCTTCAGAAGTTCCTCCAAACTGTCCAATCCCTGAATCTCACCTACAAGAAGAAATGCATTTTTCGCACAACCCGACGAGCCATCCTCGGCTATGTCGTGGAAAACGGAGTCCTAGGGCCCGACCCCGACCGCATGCGCCCCCTCCTGCAACTTCCCCTTCTCCACTGCCCCAAGGCCCTGAAAAGATGCATGGGTTTCTGTGGTGAATGTAATTCACACTCTAATATATATACCACATTATTGTAAGCGCAGTTATGTTGCCAGACCACTAGGGGGAGTAGCATTGGGAATGCATAGGAGTTTGTACAGGGCTCCACCCTTGGCTCCTCCCCCTGGACTGCTGTATAAAGATCGATGCCCAGAGCCAGCCGACCAGTTCATCCAGGGTTCATCGTGTTACAGGCTGGCTCTGTTGTAAGAAGATTAAAACCACTGTTCATATCTTAAAGCACGTGTCTCGTGAATTGATGGTCCCATCAATTTAATCTACTTAAGAAACAGTAAGGAACAATCATGGAATCAGCCCTCAAGCCTGAGCGATTGGAACTCGACCCACAGTATGCAGAGGCAAGATAAATCTTTTCGCATTGGCTCCGATGTTTTAAAGCCTATCTGGCTGAAGCAAGCACAGCTGAAACGACGGAGGAGCAGAAACTAAGCCTACTGCACCCGAGGGTAAGCCACAGAATTTCCACTCAACTAAATTGTACCGGCTCATATACTGAAGCCCTAGCGCTACTCGACAAAATGTATGTGAGGCCTGTAAATGAGGTCTACGTGCGACACATGTTTACTACTCGCCGCCAGCGGCCTACGGAATCACTCGACGAATTCCTCAGAGAACTAAAAACTCTATCTCGGGACTGTAACTATCAGGCTGTAACTGCTGCAGAGCATAGAGAACTTGCTGTCCGTGATGTCTTTGTTGCAGGCCTGAGATCAAATTATGTGCGCCAGCGACTGCTGGAAAAGGGGGCCCAAAATCTTGAAGATACTGTTGAACCGTCTACGACTATGGAGGTCTCATTTCGCAGCCTCACCTCATTCCCCGCGGTCCCGTCATGGGCCCCCAACCAGCGACTCCCCCAGGCCTGCGCCACGCGGCCGCCCAGCCACAATGCTGCCCCAGCCTGCCACTTTTGTGGCCAGCCCCAGCACCTGTGGCAGCGCTGCCCGGGCCGCAACGCAACCTGCAGCAGCTGCGGGCGAAAAAGACACTATGCCAGAGTGTGTCTGGCGAAGAAAGCCCCAGCCTCTAACCCTCCCACAGCTCAAAGCACTCGTTCCCCGAATTCACAGGCCCGCAGGCCCCGAAATGCTGCAACCTGTTTACCGACTCCGCCCCCACCCAACATGTGCGACTCAGGGGCGGCCATCTTGGCAATCCTCCTCCATGCGGCCGGCCATGTGCGGCTCATGGGGGTGGCCATCTTGGCAATCCTCCTCCATGCGGCCGGCCATGTGCGATTCATGGGGGCGACCATCTTGGGATCCATCCCCTCCAAACTCTGAAACTTACCTCGACGACTACGAACTCAGAGGGCAGTCTTCACGGGGCCACTCCAGCACAGCTGATCGAGCCGCCGACTACCCGCAACTCAGTGCAGTCACACTGGACCAATCGCGCCCAAAGCACCTCCACAACTCGATGGTGACGGTCCAAATCAAAGGGTACAGCACGCCGTGCCTTTTCGACTCCGGGAGCACTGAGAGTTTCGTACACCCAGATCTGGTAAGACACTGTTCACTCCCCGTTTTCCCTGCGCGGCAAACTATCTCCCTCGCTTCGGGCTCCCACTCTGTTCAGATCCAAGGGCGCACCGCCGCAACTCTCACAATCCAAGGCGCTAGCTATTCTAACTTCCAACTCTACGTCCTGCCCAAACTCTGCGCCCCACTCTTATTGGGACTTGATTTTCAATGTAATCTCTAGAGTCTCACCCTCAGTTTCGGCGGGCTCCTACCCCCACTCACTATCTGCAGCCTAGCCACGTTGCGAATCTCCCCCCCTCCTCTCTTTGCCAACCTCACCCCGGACTGTAAACCCGTAGCCACTCGCAGCAGGCGATACAGCCTGCAGGATAGGGTGTTCATCTGATTGGAGGTCTAAAGGCTCCTCAGTGAGGGGATAATAGAGGCCAGAAACAGCCCCTGGAGGGCTAAGGTAGTGGTCTTCAAGACCGGGGAAAGATTTCGCATGGTTGTAGACTATAGTCAGACCATTAACAGGTTTACGCTCCTCGACGCGTACCCCCTCCCCAAGATTGCAGACATGGTTAACCAGATCGCCCAATATCGGCTATTTTCCACGGTGGATCTGAAGTCTGCTTACCACCAGCTCCCAATCCGCCCGGAGGACCGCCATTACACGGCATTCGAGGCTGATGGCCGCCTCTTCCATTTCCTCTGGGTTCCCTTCGGCGTCACAAATGGGGTTTCGGTGTTCCAACGAGCAATAGACCGAATGGTGGACCAGCACGGGCTGCGGACGACGTTCCCGTACTTGGATAACGTTACCATCTGTGGCTATGACCAGCAGGACCACGACGCCAACCTCTACCGTTTTCTCCAGACGGCTCAGAAACTAAATCTAACATATAACAAGGAGAAATGCGTTTTCTGCATGGCCAGACTAGCCATCCTCGGCTATGTCGTGGAAAACGAAGTCTTGGGCCCCGACCAGGACCGTATGCGCCCCCTCTTAGAACTCCCTCTCCCTCATTGTCCCAAGGCCCTCAAACGGTGCTTGGGATTTTTTTCCTATTACGCCCAGTGGGTCCCTCAATATGCGGACAAAGCCCGCCCACTCTTTAAGGCCACACTATTTCCCCCGTCAGCTGAGGCGCGCCAGGCCTTCAACTGCATCAAGGAGGACATCGCCAAAGCGGCCATGCGGGCGGTGTATGAATCCACCCCCTTTCAGGTTGAGAGCGATGCCTCAGAGGTAGCTCTTGCAGCCACATTAAATCAGGCAGGGAGACCAGTCGCATTTTTCTCCCGAACCCTCTCTGCTTCAGAACTCCGACACTCGGCAGTCGAAAAGGAAGCACAAGCCATTGTGGAGACTATTCATCACTGGAGGCACTACCTCGCAGGTAGGAGGTTCACCCTCATCACCGACCAAAGATCGGTTGCCTTCATGTTCGACAGCTCGCAAAGGGGCAAAATTAAAAACGATAAAATTCTGTGGTGGAGGATCGAACTCTCCACCTATAGCTACGATATTAAGTATCAACCGGGGAAGCTCAACGAGTCCCCAGATGCCCTATCCCGTGGAACGTGCATCAGCGCACAGAGCGATCGCCTAAAAGTCATCCACTACGACCTCTGCCACCCGGGGTCACCCGGTTCGCCCATTACATCAAAGCCCGAAATCGGCCTTTCTCCACTGAGGAGGTCAAAGCTGTCACCAGAGACTGACCGATCTGTGTGGAGTGCAAACCACACTTCTATAGACCAGACAGGGCCTACCTGGTCAAAGCTTCTAGGTCCTTTGAACACCTCGCGATCGATTTCAAAGGGCACTCCCCTCAACTAACAGGAAGGTTTACTTCCTAAACATTATAGACGAGTTCTCCCGCTTCCCCTTTGCTATCCCGTGCCCCGATATGACCTCCCACACAGTCATTAGGGCCCTGCATAGTACCTTCACCCTGTTTGGTTTCCCCAGCTACGTACACAGCGACCGGGGTTTGTCCTTCATGAGCGACGAGCTGCGTCAGTACCTGCTCGACAAGGGCATCGCCTCGAGCAGGACTACCAGCTACAACCCCAGGGGGAACGGGCAGGTGGAGAGGGAGAATGCGACGGTTTGGAAGACCGTCCTACTGACCCTCTGGTCCAGGAATCTCCAGTCTCCCATTGGCAGGATGTCCTCCCAGACGCGCTCCACGCTATTAGGTCCCTCTTATGCACCGCCACCAACCACACCCCTCACGAGCGGCTCTTTAGTTTTTCCAGGGGCACTACCATGGGGGTCTCTCTCCCGGCATGGCTGAAGACACCAGGCCCTGTACACCTCAGGAAGCACGTCAGGGCGCACAGAACTGACCCCCTTGTAGAGAAGATGCGCCTGCTTCACTCAAACCCCCAGTATGCCTTTGTAGAGTTCCCTGACGGCCGTCAGGACAACGTATCCCTCCGGGACCTAGCACCCGCAAGATCCAGCACCCCCACTATCACTGCAGAGGTACCCCTCACTCTACACCCCACTGAGCCGCCCCCTCGCGCTCCTGATCCCACTAGCTCGCTACAATTGTTTCGCACACCCACACCGGCTAGCTCCCAGCTCCCCCAATCCCCAGTCGAACCAGACGGGTATGGAGCTCGGACGCAATCGCCCCCGGAGTCCGCCATCGTACCCCAACCCACAACACCCATCCAGCCACCACAAGAGGCTGCAACCCCGGTGCTCCGCAGATCACAGCGGACGACTCAACCACCGGACAGACTCAATTTGTGAACTACCACCCCCACCGGACTTGATTTTTTTGTAGGGGGTGAATGTGGTGAATGTAATTCACACTGTAATATATATATATTATTGTAAGCGCAGTTGCGTTGCCCGACCACTAGGGGGAGTAGCACTGGAAATGCATAGGAGTTTGTATAGGGCTCCACCCTTGGCTCCTCCCCCTGGACTGCTGTATAAAGATCGATGCCCCGAGCCAGCCGACCAGTTCATCCAGGGTTCATCGTGTTACAGGCTGGCTCTGTTGTAAGTAGATTAAAACCACTGTTCATATCTTAAAGCACGTGTCTCGTGAATTGATGGTCTCATCAGTTTCTTCTCATATTATGCCCAGTGGGTCCCCAACTATGCGGACCAAGGCCGCCCACTTATAAAAGCCACCATCTTTCCCCTGATGACTGAGGCCCATCTGGCCTTCAGCTGCATCAGGACAGACATTACCAAGGCCACGATGCACGGGGTGGACGAGTCCATCCCCTTCCAGATGGAGAGCGATGCGTCAGACATCGCCCTGGCCGCTACCCTTAACCAGGCAGGCAGGCCCATGGCCTTCTTTTCCCGTACCCTCACTGCCTCCGAGACACTGCTCTGTCGAAAAGGAAGCTCAAGCCATTGTGGGAGCTGTGCGGCTTTGGAGGCCGTGCACAGCATCTTCACCCTGTTCGGTTTCACCACTTACGTCACAGTGATTGGGGCTCCTTTTTTATGAGCGATGAGCTGCGTCAGTACCTGCTCGGTAAGGGCATTACCTCGAGCGGGGCTACCAGCTATAACCCCTAGGGAAACGGACAGGTGGAGAGGGAGAACTCGACGGTATGAAAGGCCGTCCTTCTGGCCCTACGATCTGAGGTCTCACGGTTTCCCGCTGGCAGGACGTCCTCCCCGACGCGCTCCACTTCATTCTCCTCTGCACAGCCATGAACGAGACCCCTCACGATCGTCTATTTGTCTTCCCCAGGAAGTGTGGGGTCTCGCTTCCGTCCTGGCTGACATCAGAGCCTGTCCTCCTCTGGAGGCACGTGAGGAGCCATAAGTCCGACCCCCTGGTCGAGAGGGACCAGCTCCTTCATGCCAACTTTCAGTATGCCTACGTGGCTCACTGCAACGGACAGGATACCGTCTCCCTCTAGGATCTGGCTCCTTCCGGTTCCCCACCAATCACCACCATCACCCCCCCCCCCCCCCACACCGCCTATCACCACCAACCAAATCCCTCACGGTGGCCTACTAACAGCCTCTCTGGGGATCCTGAACACCGCCCCCGCGTCTACACCTCTCCCTTCCCCACCACTGACACACCGTGATGAAGCTCCAGATGACACGCTCCCGGAGTCAACGAGTCCAACACCCGTGCCCGCAGCGAAGCTGCAGCTGAGGCGATCACAGAGAACAATTAAGGCTCTGGACACACTCGATATGTGAGCCCACTTCACCCCCTCTGCACTTCAATTTTTAACAGGGAGTGAATGTGGTGAACGTATTGCTCCTGCAATTAACCACTGTATTGTATTGTATTATGTTGATGCCCCTGTGGGCTCCGCCTGTGGCTCCGCCCCCTCGGGGGTTGTATATAAACCTGCAGCCTGTGGGCGGCATTCAGTACAGAGCAGTCACAGGCAGGTACAGATCTAGTTTATTAAAAGCACTGTTCACTTCTACTAATCGTCTCATGTGAATTTATGGTCGCATCAGAGGCACGTTGCCTGGTTTTTCTTTGGCCGGTACCGGTATGATGATGGTCTTCTTGAAGCAGGTGGGGACCTCGGAGCGGAGTAGGGACATGTTAAAGATGTCCGTGAACACATCTGCCAGCTGATCCGCGCAGGCTCTTAGTGCACGACCAGGGATCCCGTCCAGACCCGTCGCCTTCCGAGGGTTCACTTTCGGGAAAGCCGATCTGACTTTGGAAGCTGTGATGGTGAGTATGGGCTACTGGGGCACTTGACAGCGAATCGTTGATTTCCTGCTCGAACCAAGCATAGAATGCATTGAGTTCATTGAGGAGGGGTGCGCTGCTGCTGGAGACACTGCTTGGCTTTGCTTTGTAGCTCGTTATGTTGTTCAGGCCTTGCCACAACCGCCGAGAGTCTGTAGCGCTAGTCTGTGACTCTAAGTTGGTCTGATATTCTCTCTTGGCATATCGGATGGCGTTGCGGAGGTCGTACATGGATCTCTTGTATCGGTCAGGGTCACTTGACTTGAACGCTTCAGACCTGTCCTGCAGTAGGGAGTCAATCTCGTGATTGAGCCACGGTTTCCGGTTGGGGGCGTACGTACTACTTTCTTTGGCATGCAGTCAGCCACACATTTGCTGATCAAGTCTGTGACGGTGGTGGCATACTCATTTAAGTTGGTCGCTGAGTTCTTAAATATGGACGAGTCCACTGTCTCCAGGCAGTCACTAGGAGCTCTTTCTGTTTCCTTGGACCAGACCTGCACAACCTTCTTAGCTGGATTCTCCCGCTTGAGTTTCTGCTTGAATGCTGGAGAAGGAGCATCAAAGTGGGGTTGGGGGATTGAACGATAGGCGCCCTTGATTTTTGAGTAGCAGTGGTCAAGAGTGCTGTCGCCCCTGGTGGGCCAGGAGATGTGCAGGTGGAATTTTGGCAGTACACTCTTGAGATTGGTCTTGTTGAAGTCGTTGGCCACAATGAACAAAGCCTTCGGGTGTTCTGTTTCGTAGTTGTTTATAACTGTGTAGTTCATCCAGCACCTTCTTCATTTCTGCCTGGGGTGGTATGTAGACCGCTGTATTAATGGCTGAAGTGAACTCACGTCGAAGATAGCATGGGCGGCACTTCACGGTCAGGTACTCCAGGTCCGGAGAGTAGTAGGTCGCCAGGGTCACCACATCCAAGCATCAGGAGGAGTTCAGGAGGCAAACCCCTCCATCCTTTGCTTTGCCTGATGATGCCATGTGGACCGCCCGCTGAATTGAGAAGCCTTCAGGTTGTTTGGCACAGTCTGGTGAGGCGGGGGTGAGCCATGTCTCTGTGAGCACAGTAAGAAGTCTTACAACACCAGGTTAAAGTCCAACAGGTTTGTTTCAAACACGAGCTTTCAGAGCACTGCTCCTTCACCTGAGGAAGGAGCAGTGCTCCGAAAGCTCGTGTTTGAAACAAACCTGTTGGACTTTAACCTGGTGTTGCAAGACTTCTTACTTTGCTCACCCCAGTCCAACGCCGGCATCTCCAGATCATGTCTCTGTGAAACAGAGCACACAGCAGTCTCTTACTTCCCTCTGAGCGTTAAGTCTAGCATTAAATTCATCCAGCTTGTTTCCGATCGTTTGTATATTTGGCAGGAGTATGCTGAGGAGAGGAGTCTTGAAACCGCTTTGCTTCAGTCTCACCTGCAGACCGCCGCATTTCCCTAGCTTCCTCGGTCATTTCGGTAAGGGGAATTTAGTTTGTCCAATCCACCTAACCTGCACCTCTTTGGACGGTGAGAGTAAACCGGAGTACTCAAAGGAAACCCACGCAGACACGGGGAGAACGTGTAAAGTCCATACGATCATCAAGGTCAAAGTCGAACCCGGGTCCCTGACACTGTGAGGCAGCAGTGTGAACCATTCTGTCACTACCAGAAAAGGTGGGGGACGGGGGAGGGGGGAGGTTGGAGGGGGTGTAAAGTATCTAAATCATAGGGGGCATGGCCTTGCCACTTTGCCCAGGCACCCATGTGTCGGCTTTTAATTAATCATTAATTGTCCACTTAAGGGACTCAGCTGGCCCACGAGCATTTGGTTGCTCGGACTCGACACCAAGTACCAGTGGCAGCAGGCAGTGCATATAGTGCCTTTTCCGCCCCTTCCCCAAACTCACACTGCCCTACCTGCCAGCTCCAGGAGTCGGGTGGGAAAGGTGGAGAGAGAGGTTGGATGATGTGAATTGTTTCAGCTGAAAACATTATTTCACCCTCCCATTCTGGATTATCAGGTGCAGCATATCTGATGGATTCACTTGTGTAAATGAAGAACAAGATGATGGGCACTGTGAAGATTACAGAATACGATTTACCTGTCCTGAATCCTTTTGTAAGTACTGATCATTTGTAAAAGATGTTTTATCTTGATCTTTGGAAAGAACCATTCCACAATCAGCACTGGAGTTTTGCTGGGTGTTATGTGAGCAATTGATTTCAGTTTGCTGTTCAAATTGAAGGTATTATTGCAGTGTTAAACACCCTGAACCTTCTCCAGGTGCAGATGTACTGCATACTCTGCGACTGCATCATCCAGTGATAGAAATTCAAGACCCAGGGGGTTCATCTTGTTTTAGCATTCCAGGAAGCAGTCAGTATAAACCAAACATTTACAAAATCAAAATATTGCTGATGCTGGAAATCTCAAATAAACTGTATCTTTGGTCGTGTGCAACATTTCTTTTCATTAATGGGTTATCAGTGTCACTAGGGAGGCCAGCATATTTTTTCGATCCTTGATTGACCTTGAGAAGGCGGTGATGGGCCACATTCTACCTGGAGTCCATGTTTTGTAGGTGCAGAGACAGTGCTGTCTGGCAGAGGATTCCAGGGGCATGATTCAACCGGAAAAAAATTTATGTCCGGCTTTGGGTGTGTTTAGTGAGGTGTTTCTCTGTGGCTGCAGCGCAGGGAAATATCCCATTATTCAACGTCAGTTTGCTGGGTTTCTTTGGCCTTGGGCTGTTTCTCTCCGGCGAGGCCGCACTCGCAGTCATTTTCTGCTGACGAACCCATTAGGAATGGCTCCTCGCAAATCAGGATGCCATTTTGTCTGGCTTCCCTCATCTTCCCCTGCCCCTCTCCCATTTTTGATCCACCCTCCTCCCCCAACCCAGGGAGGCCCCCAGAAATAGCCTCTTCCACCTGGTAAGGCCCCAGCCTCCCGGGTCTGATCCCTGACAGTGCCACCCAGATACCCTGGCACTGCCATCCTAGCACCCATATACACTGGCACTGCCACCCCAGAACCCAGATACCCTGGCAGTGGCACCGAGATGCCCTGGCACACAGATACTCTGGCACTGCCACCCTGATATGCTGGCACTGCCACCCTAGCACCCAGATACCCTGGCACTGCCACCCAGACACTCTGGCACTGCCACCCTAGCACCTAGATACCCTGACATCCAGGCACTGCCACCCTAGCACCCAGATACCCTGGCACTGCCACCCTAGCACCCAGATACCCTGGCACCTAGATACTCTGGCACTGCCACCCTAGCACTGATACTCTGGCACTGCCACCCTAGCACCTAGACACCCTGGCACTGCCACCCTAGCATCGAGATACTCTGGCACTGCCACCTGGCAGTGCCCCACCAGGGCGCCCAGCTGGCAGTGGCAAGATGCCCAGGTGCTAGAGTGACACCCTGCCCTGTACCCACCCCCCCCCCCCCATTATATGCCATTACAACTGGTCCACATTTGTGGAAATGAGTACTAAACGGCATCCTGTCGAGTTTCCCAGGCATGGCCGTTAGATCCCGAGCAATGGGAGAATCCCTCGAATGCTTTTGAAATGAGCCTAATGGCAGATTATGCCCAGTGAGGGCATGATCCAGGTCATGACATCTTGTGAGGTTTTTTTAAATCTTGCGGATGTTTTGAGCATTGCAAATTGAGCGAGAGGCCTCTCACGAGATTCAACAGCCTCGTTCCGATACCAAGTCCAAGGTGGGCACACCGAAGCCGTTAAATCGTTCTCCTGGATTTTGATTCAGTGACAATGAAGGAACAACAATATAGTTCCGAGATAGTATGGTACATAAGATAGGAAACAGAAGCAGACCATACGGTCAAAGGAGCCTGCTTCGCATTTAATATGATCATGGCTGACCTTGGGCTTCCCATATTCCTTAAATCCCTGTGACCCCAAAAATCTGTCAATACCAGCTCAAATGTATTCAATGATGGAGCATTGACAACCCTCTCGGGTTGACAATTCAAAAGATTCACAATCCTCTGCGTGAAGAAATTTCTCCTCATCTCAGTCCTGAGACTGTGCCCTCATATTTTAGACTCCCTAACCAGCAGACGCAATCGCTGATAAATAAAGCTAATTGTAAGGCTAATAAGAAAAGGAAGTATGTTATTTGGAGTAAACTTCCAGGTGCTGGAGCTCCCATGTGCTTGTTGCTCTTGTTTTCTAGTTGAAGGGTCATGGGTTTGGAAGGCACTGTCAGGGGAGCTTACGCAAGATGCCAGTGCATCTTGTAGCTGGTACACACTGCTGCGTTGGTGGTGGATGAGGTGCCGATTGAGTGAGCTAACTTGCCCTGGAGAGTGTCAAAGGCCTTTGTAAGTTGTTACAATGCACTCACCCACCAACTTCTCAGTATTGCACTCCTGACTGGGCTTTCGAGAGGCAGGACCTGAGTAACCTGCCACAGAATATCTGGTGTTTTGCCTGCTCATTTAGTCACAAATATTTATATGGCGGGTCCAGTTAAGTATCCGACTACTGGTGATGCCTGGGATGTTGAAAGTGGAGGATTCAGGAATGATAACCCTGTTAATAGCCAAGGGGAGGTAGTTCCATTGTGCCTTGCTGGTGACTGTCATCGCCTGGCACTAGTCTGGTACGAATGTTACTTGCCACTTGTCAGTTTAAGTCTAAATGTTGCCCAGCTCTTGGTGAATGTAGGTATGGTTAAGACTAGGTTAGGAGGGATGGACTGATTTATTTCTTTGTCCCTCTCGTGGGTTGGTTGTAACAGTTTGAATTTTAAAAGGTGATGTCGTTGCTTCAATATATGAATGGATGGGCAGCATGGTAGCATAGTGGTTAGTAATGTAGCTTCACAGCTCCAGGTTCGATTCCTGGTTTGTGTCACTGTCTTTGTGGAATCTGCACGTTCTCCCCGTGTCTGTGTGGGTTTCCTCCGGGTGCTCCCATTTCCTACGACAGTCCAAAACGATGTGCAGGTTACGTTAGGCCATGATAAATTGCCCATAATGTCCAAAACAAAATTAGGTGGAGTTACTGGGATAGGGCGAAGGCGTGGGCTTAAGTGGGGTGCTCTTTCCAAGGGCTGGTGCAGACTCAATGGGCCAAATGGCCTCCTTCTGCACTGTAAATTCTATGATATATATACTCAATGGTGTATAGCTGAGTGTCAGAAATAAGCCAACCAGGTTCCTTAACAAGGTTTTATTGCTAAAACTCGCTCGGGTGAAGCTGCAGGAACTGTTAAAGGTTCAAAATGTACGAATATATCCAACCAACCACTAATGCAAAAACAACACAAATACAGAACATACCTGGCATGCAAACAATAAATAAAACTCTGCTAAATCAGATCTTAAAACCTAGCCAAGTAAACATTAAGGAAATTAATCAGGAAAATTGTCTGGATGTTGATTTAACACTTTGTTTTTTTAATCGGAGATCGGGGTGCCCTTTAAAAACGGCACCCTGATATTGGGATTCCCAGTGTTGCCGGCTTATTCCAGCCCTTGCCCCCAGCGTGTTGGCGTGGGCCACGTCCGCAGATTTGTTTTGCACAGAGTGCTAGATAATCTGGGGAGAAAAGCCAGTGAGCTGCATGCAGGTGTTCTCACAGCAGCCAGCACTCTTAAAAAATAGAAAATTCCACCGTGTCTGTGTTCCCAGTGTTAACATGGTCTTTTTCTGCATCGTAAGTTATGTGAAACAATTCTGTGATAAAGCAGGTTGTGTCTTTTGCAAATGCAACATAGTAACTGCTGTATGTTAAGTGTCCCTTGCTCAGCAAGTGTTCTTTTGGAACATTTTAGTGAATAAATAAGTCCAGCCGACTGAATAAAGTAATTTATTCAATAAATATATCTTCATAGTGGTATGAACTTCTTAAGTATTTGAAGACTCCCGAGTGGCGTTGAACATTATGCCATCATTGACCACACCCACTTCTGTCCTTATGATAGAGGAAAGGTCATTGATGAAGCAGCTGAAGATGGTTAGGCCTAGGACACTACCTTGAGGAACTCTTGCAGTGATGTCCTGAGGCGGAGATGACTGACCTCCAACAACAACCATCTTCCTTTGTGCTCGGCATAACGTCAGTGGAGAGTTTTTCCCCTGATTCCCACTGACTTCATTTTTTGCTAGGGCTCCTTGATACCATACTTGATTAAATGCTAACTTGATGTCAAGGGCTGTCACTCTCGCCTCACCTCTGGAATTCAGCTCTTTGAAATGAAATCTGGAACGGAGTAGCAGAACCCTAACTGAATGTCAGTGAGCATATTCTTGCTAAGTAAGTGCCTGTTGGATTCAACTACGCCAGTTGAAGGATTTTTAAACCATTGAGGTTATCAAATGCACTTTGCGATTACTGGAACTCAGTAGAAATTTAAGTTAAAACTTCTCAGGTGCAAATAAGAATTGTTTTATTTATCTTCTATTGATTATAATTTGAAAGTCATTTAAAAGGCAATTCGTTGACAATTTGAAGCTTTCAAAGAATCATAGAAATTATCTTCTTGCTTAGGCAAACAGCTCGAAAAATAACTTTAAAAGTCAAAGTCTGAAAATGAAATATGAATACAGAGGGACAGTAAATAGTTCAGATCAAAGTATAGATGATTCTAACCTACCAACAAAACCTACCAAAAGCCACCAAAAACTAACTAAAGCTACCTACCTAAAACTAACTGAAGCTACCCTAAAAATGGTGGAACAAAACTCTTCAGTTATACTGTTTCATATCTGTCTTAAATCATCTGATCACACCCCAATATAATCCTAATTGGTTTGGGTTAGACTCAAACACATTTGATTTGACGGCAAGCCGTCCATCTTTAATATGTAACATTACTTCTAATTGTTGCGTATCTGCATACTTGTGCATGTTAAAGAATACGATATTGTGCTTTATCAAAGCCAGCAAAAACTGGTTTTATGCTAGCTTTGCTATTGTAACAATGGAGACTTCATGTTATCTTATCGGGCAATACTGAACAATGACTTGCAAAATGTAAATCAAACTGTCTGTTTTAAAAGAGTAAACTGAATTATGCTGCATCTATGAAATTGTTAAGTTTTGAGAATGTTGGAATCAAATATATTTGATTCAATCTTTTATATACTGTCCATTTTAAAAATCCAGCAACAGTCTAAAATGTTTCCGCCTGTATAAGTTATGGAATGTGGTTCAGGCTGTTATCACGAGTGGCATGAAACGAGAACAATAGAGCCTTTACTCCTGCCACCTTATTGCCATGGATTTAGCCCTTGTCCTTGGAGAAATGTAGTGAAAAGTGTTTTGTCTCATCACACTTCTGTGTTACTTTAAAACTATGTAAATGAATTTGAAGAATATGTGTTTAATCCTTAATTTAAAACTGGGGCTTAATATTTACGCTTAAACAGCTATCTTTTACCTATATTAGGTGCATTAGAAATACCTAGCTTCTACAGTGCAACTTGATAGCACTATCGACAATCCCTTCCATCCCTTTGCTGGTGATTGAGAGTAGATGGATGGGATGATTTACCAGTTTGGATTTGTCCTGCTTTTTGTGTGAAGGACATAACTGGGAAATTTTACACATTGCCAGATAGATGTCAATGTTGTAGCTGAACAAGATCAGCTTGGCTAAGGGAACAGCTAGGTCCGGAGCACAAGTATCATTGCTGGAATATTGTCAGGGCTCATAGTCTTTGCAGTAACAAGAGCTTTTGGCTGTTTTATGACATCACATGGGGTGAATTGAACTAGCTCAAAATTGACATTTATGCTGGATACTTCAGGAAGAAGCTGAGATGGATCATTCACTCGACATTTCTGGCTGAAGATGGCTGCAAATGATTCAGCTTTGTCTTTTGCACTGATGTGCTGAGGATGGACATACCTGTGGAATGTCTTCCCCTGGTTAGTTGTCTAATTTTCCACCAATATTATTTGCAACTGGATGCAGTAGAATTTGCTGGGATCAATTATCTGTGTCAATTGCATGCTGTTTGGCATGGTTGTTACGAGGTTCACGAGGTTAGCACCTCATTTCATGGTGTGCCTGGTGTTGTTTCCAGCATGCTCCTTTGCACTTTTCATTGAACCAATGTTGATCCCCTATCTTGATGGTAGTGAGAGTGGGGGATGTGGTGGCCCATGAAGTTGCAGATGTTATTGAGTACAATTCTGCTGCACATAGACCATCCTACCTCATGAATGTCCTGCACTGAGCTACTAGATCACTTCTGAATCTATCCCATTCAGCATGGTTGTCCTCACAAGGACTGTGCAGTAATCATTCTTACCAAGTGTCATGGAAAGATGCATCTGCAACAGGTAAAATACTGAGTGTGAAGTAAATTGGTATTTGTCCTTGATTTTCTCACTACCTGCCACAAGACTGGCAGCTATTTCCTTCAGAACTATGCCAGATGAGTCAGTAGCTGTGGTACCAAACCACTCTTGATGGATGTTGATGTTCCCCAACCACAGTACATTTTATCTCTCTGCTACCTTTCGTACTTCTTTCAAGTGTTCATAATGGAGGTAGTGATTGATCATTTGAGGGAGGGCTGTACCTGGTAATTAGCAGATTTCCTTGCCCAGGTTTAGTTCGATGCCATGAGACTTAATAAAGTCGAGGATCAATATTGAGTGAGGTCCCCTAAAGCCATTCCTTCAGACTGTATATCACTGAGCTCTCACCTTTGTTGGGTCTGTCCTGCTGATGGGACAAAACATACCCAGGAGTGGTGATGGAAGAGACTGGAACATATGAGTATACGGTTTAAGTCTCTGTAAGGTTAAATTCCTTGACTAGCCTGTTTGATAGTTCTCCTAATTTTGGCCCAAGTCCCCAGATGTTTGTGAGAAGACCTTTGTAGGTTTGATGGTTGGGCAAGATGTGCCTTTGTCACTTCTGGTCCCGAAGTCAATGTTGCAATGTCCATCCAGCTATATTTCTATTAAACGTCTCTGGAGAGGTTTGATACAATTGCTTGGCCATTTCAAAGGGCAGTTACAAGTCAATCACATTACTGTGGATTTGGAGTTGAAGGACTGTACGGGTACGGACGATATATTTCCTTCCCTAAAGGACATTAGTAAACCTGGTGGCTCTTATGACAACCCAAAGGTTTTATAATATTTTCCTTCCAGGTTTATGAATTAACTGAAGTTAAATTTCCCCAGCTGCTGTGGTGCAATTTGACCTAATGGTCAGAATTCAACGTTGATTCCAACCGCCCGATGCAGAAGTGTGGGAAGTGACGGGAGAAGATGTTGGCCGCAAGTCCCAATGTTATCACACACTCACTCAATCCATAGAGTAGAATTCACGGAATCCCTACAGTGCAGATGAAGGCCATTCTCCGACCCTCTGAAAGAGCATTCTACCTAGGTCCATTCTCCCGCCTTAGCCTCGTGCTTTATCCACATACTCCTTGGTTGCAGAAACCTATTTTCCATGCATTTATTTTATTTCTGAAGGGGAAACAGCATTGGATACGTATAATTATTCATTCTTACCTTGCATCTTGGAAATAATTAAAAATACACCAAGTTTTTCCTCTTACTTTACATTTTGCTTTTAATGGGTGTTAACCATTGCAAGGATTTATGTTATAGACCTTGCCTCTGTATCTCAACCTATTCACTTTGGTTCTGGGGATTACCATTTAAAATAAGTTTATTTTTAAAAGGAAAAATATATACTTAGAAAATATACAACCAACTTCCACAACTTCAATAAGGTGAGTAAGCCAGGTAGATGTTTGCATCTTCCTGTGGTTCCAGAACCGACAGCGATTTCTTGAAATCCTGTCCCAGGGAGCATTCAGTATCCTCACCCCTATAGTCAAACTTGCAAGCAATAAACAAGATGGTTCTCGAAACCCACATGTAACTTTTGAATTAGCATTGCATCATCTTCAATCAGGCCTTTTGTAATGAGCCAATTGGTCATTGTTTAGAGAATGTGCAAGTCAAATATATTGTACAGAAGAATTCCAGCCACATGCGGGAATGTACTTAAAACGAGTTTATTCACATGATGTACAATATGCACAAGGTGGGTGACTGAGAATGAACATCTCCCCTAGTTGCCGGTTTTCTGTGAAGTCACAGGAGCATCATTGCCGACATAATTTATTGGCATGTCTATTCCATTAACCCTCAACTCTGTAGTAATTTGTTTATACTGGGTTAACTTTATGGGATTTAGGGCAGCACAGTGGCGCAGTGGGTTAGCCCTGCTGCCTCATGGTGCCAAAGTCCCAGGTTCGATCCCGGGTCTGGGTCACTGTCCGTGTGCAGTTTGCACATTCTCCCTGTGTTTGCGTGGGTTTCGCCTCCACAACCCAAAGATGTGCAGGGTAGGTGGATTGGCCATGCTAAATTGCCCCTTAATTGGAAAAAATTAATTGGGTACTCTAAATTTTTAAAAAAACTTTATGGGATTTAGCCATATATGTACATTGTTCCACTACTTGGAACAATGATATTTCATGATATTTCTCTAATCTGAATTTGTACAAATCTTCATTGATTGATCTGATACTTACTGCAAAAAATCGAGGTCAAATGGGGCCAAGTGGTGTCTGGCTGCTCCCTTACAGCAGCAAATTCATATACAGTATTTGATCCTCCCACCTCCTCCCCCAATGGCGTGTCTTCTCCTGGTGGATGCAGCAGGCCAATAAAATTGGTGTTTATTTTGGCAGGGTTGTAAAATAGCACCAAGTGGGAGTGGCCGTATTTTAAACTATAAACATTAGAATATTACCGAGCCTTAAAAACTACTTAATTAATCATTTACTTTTAATTATATATTGAGGTTTCCTACCTATTTAATCGTGTTTTTCTGGCTGGTTACTAAAAATACAGTAATTTGTTTTTCATAAACATTTTATGGAGGTATTTTAGGCTTTACAACTACAACAAAATAAACAATGTACATGAATTTATAAACAAGAGTGCAAAAGCCTTCTTCCTCCCTTACAGGTCCCACCTTTATTAACCTCCTACACTAAACTAAGCTAACCTTCTGCTGACGATTAATTTTCTGCAAAGTTGACGAACGGTTGCCATCTTCGGGCGAACCCGAACATTGACCCTCTCAAGGCGAACTTGATTTTCTCCAAACAGAGAAAGCTAGCCATGTCAGATAGCCAGGTCTCCGACTTTGGTGGCTTTGAGTCCCTCCAAGCGAATAATATCTGTCTCCGAGCTACCAAGGAAGCAAAGGCCAGAACGTATGCCTCTTTCTCTTCCTGGATACCCGGATCTTCCGAGACTCTGAAAATTGCCAGAACATGTGGACATGGTTCGCTGGTCCTCCCGCACCATCTTCTACACCAAAGAAACTGCTCATTCAGGCCACTGTCATGTGAGCCCGGTGAAAAACCTTAAACTGTTGAGGCGGAGCCTGGCACATGTTGTAGATGCTTGTCTCTACTCAGCGTGTCCGCCCAGAGACCATCCTCTATCTCTCCGCCCAACTCCTCTTTCCATTTGTGCTTCAGCTCCTCCGTCTGCGTCCCCTCTGACCTCATGAGTTCCTTGTAGATGTCGGAGATGTTCCCTTCTCCCACCCACTCTGGAAACTACCCTGTCCTGTATCCCCCTTGGTGGTAGGAGCGGGAAGGTTGAACTCTGCCTACGTAGGAAGTCCCGCACCTGCAGGTCCGTAAACTTGTTTCCCCTCGCCAATCCAAATTTCCCCTCCAACTCCCTCAGGCAAGTAAACTTACCTCTATAAACATATCCCAGCATCCTCTCAATCTCTGCTCTCTGCCATCTCCAAAACCTCCACCCATCCTTCCCGGAGCAAACCGGTGATTATTACAGATTGGAGACCAGACCAATGCTCCCTCCGCTCCCACATATCTCCTCCTCCATTGCCACCAGACTCTCAGGGCCACCACTACCACGAGGCTGGTGGAGTACCGTGCTAGTGGGAATGGCAGTGGCACCGTTATCAACGCCCCCAAGTTGGTGCCTTTGCATGGAGCCGCCTCCATACGCTCCCATGCTGACCCCCCCCCCCCCCCCCCCCCTCCCGCCCCCAACCACCCATTTCCTGATCGTGGCTATATTCGGCGCCCAATAATAATTACTGAAGTTTGGCAGTGCCAACCCGTCCTCCCCCCAGCTCCGCTGAAGCATACCCTTTTTTACTTGCGGGGTATTGCCCACCCATACAAAGCCAGTGATTACTTTGGTAAACCTTTTAAAAAAGGACCGTGGAATAAAGATGGGGAGACACTGAAATACAAATAGGAATCTCGGAAGGACCGTCATCTTCACCATCTGGACCCTCCCAGCTACTGACAAAAGGAGCGCGCCCACCTCCGAAAATCATCCTTCATTTGATCTACTAGTCGGGCCAAAATTAGTTTGTGCAGCCGTTTGCATTCCGCCACTTAGATGCCTAGGTACCGAAAGCTTCCTCCAACTACTCTAAACAGCAGTTCCCCCAGTCGTCTCACCTGTCCCCTTGCCTGAGCCGCAAACATCTCACTTTTGTTGTCTGCGTAGAGCGACACTGTGTTCCACATGCCCCCACCATGCACCAGCCCCTTCTGCTCTCAGAGCAATTGCTAGCAGCTCTGTAGCTAACGCGAACAACAGTGGGGAGAGGGGGCATCCCTGTCTCATTCCAAGATGCAGCCTAAAATAGTCCGACGTTGTCCTATTCATCCGTGCGCCCGCCACAGGATATTCCCATTCTACTCGATGAAAAGCTTTCCCTGCGTCCATTGCAACCACTACCTCCACCTCCCTACTTTCCGGGGGCATCATGATCACGTTTAACAACTTTCTTACATTGACCACCAACTGCGTTCCCTTAACAAACCCTGTCTGGTCCTCGCCAATAATGTCCGCACAGAGTCCTCAATCCTAGAGGACAAAATTTTGGCCAGCAGTTTGGCTTCCACATTCAATAGGGATATCGGCCTGTAGGACTCACACCGCTCTGGGTTCTAGCCCTGCTTCAGGATCAGCGAAATTGTGGCCTGTGACATCGTCAGGGGAGCACCCCATGTTCCCTTGCCTCATTGAATGTCCTCATCAACAGTGGCCCCAATATCCCAGAGAACTTTTTATAGAACTCCACTGGGTACTCCACGGGGATTTACCCGACTGCATGGCCTTCAGACCCTCCGCTATCTCTTCCATCCTGATTGGGGACCCCAGCCCTTCTACCAGCTCCCCGTCCACCTTCGGGAAATTCAGCCCCCCCCAGGAAGTCCCTCATCCCCTCCGGCACAGCTGGGGTTTCCGACCCGTACATTCTACTATGAAAGTCCTTAAATGCCTTATTCACCTCTGCTGAGTCTCCAACCAGGCTATCGTCCCCATACTTTACTCTCCCTATCTTTCTGGCTGCCTCCCTTTCTAAGCTGCTGTGCAAGCATTCTGCTTGCCTTCTTTCCATGCTCATAAATCGCCCCCCTTGCCTTTCTGAGCTGTTCTACCGCCCTCCCTGTGGTTAACAAGCCGAACTCCGACTGCAGTCTCCGCCATTCCCTTAAAAGCCCTGCCTCTGGGGTCTCCACATACATCTTGTCGACCTGTAATATCTCCTTTACCAGTCGGTCCGTCTCTACCCTGTCTGCCTTCTCACTGTGGGCCCGTATCGAGATCAGCTCCCTTCTAACCGCCGCCTTCAATGCCTCCCATACCACTGCTGCCAAACCTTTCCCCATGTCGTTGAATTCCAGGTAGTTCTGAATACATTTCCTCAGCCGCCCGCACATCTCTTCGTCAGCTAAAAGTCCCACGTATAATCTCCAGTGCAGGCGCTGGTTACTGTCTTTACTAACCTGTAGGTTAACCCAGTGCGGGGCATGGTCTGAGATAGTGACTGCCGCGTACCCCGTGTCCACCACCCCTGTCAGTAGAGCCCTGCTCAAAATACAAAAAATCCATTCCGGAGTATACCTTATGCACATGTGAGTACAAGGAGAATTCCTTCACCCTTGCTGCCCAAATCTCCATGGGTCCACCCTCCCATCTGCTCCATGAGTCCTTTTAGTTCCTTTGCCAGTGCTGGCACCCTGCCCGTTTTTGAGCTTGACCGGTCTAAACCAAGGTCAATAACTGTGTTCAAGTCCCCTCCATGACCAACTTGTGCGAATCCAGGTTCGGTATCTTCCCCAGCATCCTCTTTATAAACTCCACATCGTCCCAATTTGGTGCATACACATTTACTAGTACCACCTGCACCCCCTCCAATTTCCCACTGACCATAATGTACCGGCCTCCCACATCCAAAACTATTCTTCCCACCTCAAACACCACTCACTTGTTGAACAGGATCACAACCCCTCTAGTTCCCCCAACAGTGCACATGTAAACTTTAACTCACTCAGCTCTGCAACTGGCCCCAAATCAATACAGAAGGCATTACAAATAACGTCCACAGAACGAAAAATGAGAAACATTTTTAAACATGAACACTGCAGCGAAGTTCAAAGTTCTCAGTCCGCCACCAGTCCTTTCCTTTTCGCGAAGTCCAGCGCTTCGTCAGGCGGCTCAAATTAAAAATCTTGCTCCTCATATGTGACCCAGAGACGGTCCGGATACAGCAGTCCGTACTTCACCTTTTTCTAAAAAAAGGTCAACCGTATCTGTTTGAACGCCGCTCTTCTCCTGGCCACCTCTGCACTCAGGTCCTGAGAGATCCGCAGGTTACTGTTCTCCCATTTACAGCTCTGTGTCTGTTTGGCCCACTGGAAAACACGCTCCTTGTCCAAATACCTGTGGAATCTCACCAACATTGTCCTGGGGGGGGGGGGGGTCTCCCATTCACGGCTTCCTTGTGAGCGCTCTGTGAGCCCTGTCCACCTCCAAGGGTCGGGAGAATGTCCCCTCCCCCAGCAGCTTCTCAAACATGCCCGCTACGTATGTCCCTACATCCGCTCCTTTGGACCCCTCTGGGAGCCCAACGATTCTCAAGTTCTGCCGGCGGGACCTATTCTCTAGTTCCTCCACCTTCTCCTGCAGCCTTTTCTGCTGGTGTCTCAGCAGCCGCACTTCCATCTCCACTGCAGTTTGATGTTCCTCCTGGTCAGCCAGTCCTTCTCTACTTTCTGGATCGCCCAATGTTGGGCATCCAATCTAAGCTTCAGCCACGCAATTGATTCTTTAATCGGGTCAAAGCAGTCCTGCTTCTGTTTGGCGAAGCCCTCCTGGATAACTTGCATTAGCTGCTCCATTGACCGCTGGGTCAACAAGCCAGAGCTCCGGTCATCTGCCACGCTTTATCCCACTACAGCTTCAGCCCGAGCCTTCTCTGTCCGTTTGTTTCTGCCTTTGCAAACACTTCTAGTCCGCCTCTCCATGCACCGAAGCGGGAATCCAGTACACAATTGCCTCTATCGCGATTTTCCAAATCAAGTGCGGTAAAAAATTGGGGGAAAAGGTCCAAAAGTCCGACCCGAGCGGGAGCCATCAAATGTGCGACTTACTCCTTCATAGCTGCCACCAGAAGTCGACAAAAGAAAAAGTAATTCTTGATTAATACATGTGAGTACGTATAAAGTTCGGAATACAAATTGGCTTTTTAGCCCAGTGTTAGTACAAAGTGGCACATTGCTTTGGTTTCCTCCCACAGTCCAAAGATGGGCGGGTTGGGTGGATTGGCCATGTTAAATTGCCCTTTAGTGTCCAAAAGGTAAGGTGAGGTTATGCGGATAGGGTAGGGGCATAGGCCTAGGTGGGGTGCTCTTTTGGAGGTTTGGTACAGACTCGATAGGCAGAATGGCGTCCTGCTGTACTGCAGGTATTCTTTGTGGCATAATGGAACCCTGCTGCACTGTACACCAGAGAAGTGAAACAACAGTGCAAAGTGTTATGGGTAATCAATATTTCACCCCCTTGCTTATCAAGAATCGATCTACCTATGCTGTGAAAGTTTTCAAAGACTGTGCTACGACTGTCCCTTGAGGAAGAGTGTTCCAAAGATTCACGACCCCCTGAGACAAAGGTTCGCTGATGCCGAAATCGGGAAAGACGATTGGGAGGATAATAGGTTCCAAGGCCAAAATTGCAATGGCCTCCAACTTGATGCCAAATCACAATTCTCAGTCACCTCATCAGCCGTCCGGAATGCAGGTGCAGTAGACACCATTTCCATATCATTAGCGGGCCTGACCTGGTATTCTCCAGGGCCTCCGTGATTCTCAGACTCTGGTGGGGCGAGCTCCCGACGGCGCAGTTCACTTGTGCTTTTAAACATCATGAAACAGGCATCATGACTGCAGAGAGGGGGTAAGGAAAGTGTCCGCCATTGCCATAGTTGGCAGACAGTTGTGCCGCTGGCCAGTGGGATTCTGCCAGAGCAAGGGGGAATAGTCGGGGATGACCAGATGTGGGCTGTGGGGTCAGGGTGGAAGGGCAGGGAACATATTGCTGCAGCCGGAAAGGCAGATATGCAGCTGCATATGCCACTGACAGCTCACTGTGAGCTTAGGGCCACGGGTCACATCGGTATTTCCCCCAGGCCACCCTACTAGGTGTCCTCTGGCCCCGCTGACCCATCAGCTGAATAGGCACATTCCAGCGCAATCAGTGCCATCTTGTTGGCTGGGATGAGTGTGTGTGGGGATTGTAATGTGTATCTGCGGCTGCAGCATGTCAGCCTCCCTAGTGTCAATCACAGACCCAGTGAATCCCCCACCGTTTCTCATTGGAATCGATTATGTTCCATGTGGTGCCGATGCTAGCCCTCCACAGTCGCTGAATCAGTCCAGGTTCAGTGCCACTTTTGCTGTTGTGAAAGTCCACGAATCCTGCCCTGGCATTAACACTTTGTCTCAGGAATGGAGAATCCAGTGTCATGTAAGAGTATTTTAAGAAATGGGTGTTTTTATAGAATAACTTTAGTGGGTGTACCTTTAAGAAATGGGTGTTTATTACTGCAGTGATGTCAGAGTGTGGGTGGAGCTGGGCTGTCAGCTTTTAGTTTCACTTTGAGAAAAGCTTGGGCGTGTGTTTTTTTTTGTTTCGTTTCAGTTTTGGAGCTGAAGCAAGGCAAAGCATGTGTACTGTTGTTCTTTCTGCCATGAAAAGACTATCTCTTGATCATTTGGTGAATTCAGAATTATAAATGTTCTCAATAGTTAATTTAAACATGATCTTTGTGTTAAAAGGATATTTTGTCTTCTGAATGTTGTTCAGGAATTTATTAAGGATTACTTAGTGTTGTATTCTTTGGGGCTTGTATTTGAATTAATGGTTGCTAAGATGTTCACTGTATGTTTTATAAAGGTTAACTTGAGTTCATAGAATAAACATTGTTTTTCTTTAAAATATACTTTTCCATTTCTGCAGAAGCACTCCTGTAGAGTAGTCCGTGTGCTCCCCACACCACAATCTATTAAAAGTTGTGGGTCAGGTGAACTCCATGATGCACTTTGGGGTTCTCTAAACCCTGACCCATAACAAATTGGGGGCTCGTCCGGTATAAAAGTTTATCTATTGGATTGGCTTAGTGAACTTAAAGACAGTGAGATGTGAGCATATTGTGGTTGCTTTTCAGGTGTGGTATTTTAGTTTCAGTCGGGAGTGTGTTGTGGACAATGGCTCGTTCAGAGGCTCTGATGTTTTTGTGGGTGGAGACGGTCACATGCAGTACCTTACAGACAGAGACTAAAAGCAGACTGTTAGATTTGGCAAAAACATTGCAGTGAACATTACCTGACAAAATGTGAAAAGATGAGGTAATTATGGCGGTGGCTAAGCATTTAAAGTTGCCTGAGATACAGTTTGACTCATTGGAAATGGCAAAAATTCAGTTACAGATCATGCAACTTGAACATGAGAAAGAATTAAAGCAGCTTGAATACGAAAGTGAGAGAGAGAGGAAAAAGAGAAAGAAAGGAAAAATAAAAATAGAGAGAGATAGAGAGAACAAAGAAAAGGAGAGAGAAGAAAGGAGAAAAGAAAGAATACCCCTAGCAGAACAAAAGGAAAGAGAAAGGGAGATCAGATCAGGGAACAAGATAATAAAGAGTTTGAACTTCAAAAAATGGCAATAAAACATGAGTCAGTTAAAATTGGCAGACATAAAGGGAAATGTACAGTTTGAGGATAGTGAGAAAGAGCATCAAAGTTGAAGGATTGGTGGGAATCTATTTCAATATGTCCAAACATTGCTAAGGTTTGATGAGAAGGAGGTAGAAGCTTTTTTCGTTTCATTTGAGAAGGTAGCTAAACAAATGAAATGGCCACAAGACATGTGGATAATACTGATTCAAACAAAGCTGGTAGGTAGGGCTAGTGAAGTGTTTGCATCACTTTCGGAGGAGGTATCTCGGGCGTATGAGGAGGTGAAAAAATCCGTCTTAGGTGCATATGAACTAGTGCCTGAAGCCTACAGACCAACGTTTAGAAATGTAAGGAAATAATTTGGTCAAACATACATGGAGTTTGAAAGGCTCAAACAGAGTAATTTTGATAGGTGGATAAGGGCTTTGAAAATAGACCAAACATATGAAGCTCTCAGAGAAATTATACTTTTGGAGGAGTTTAAAAATTCAATTCCTGATGTAATGAGAACTCATGAGGAAGAGCAGACGGTCAAACTGCGAGATTAGCAGCAAAAATGGCAGATGATTATGAATTATTTCATAAATCAAAGCTTAGTATCCAACATCAGTTTCAGCCTGTGAGGGAATGAAACTGGGGACATGAGAAATACTCAAGTGGGAAAGGTAAACGTGGTCTGATAGGAGATAATGAGAGTGTACTTCAGATTAAAAAAAGAAATTCAGGAGGGTGGAAAAGAAATGAAAAGTTTCAAATGTTTTCACTGTAATAAATTAGGCCATGTAAAGTCACAGTGTTGGTGGTTGAAGAAACGCACTGGGAAGGCTGATGTGGTAAAACAGGATAAGATAGTGGGGTTTGTTAAAGTGGTAAAGGAAAGCCCAAGTGAAAGGAAGGAGGTACAAAAGATTGTACAGCCTGATCAAGAGGTGATTGATAAGAAGGTGCCAGATTTCTTTAAAGAATTTATTTGTGTGGGTAAAGTTTACCCATGTGTATCAGGAGGAGCAGGTAAAGAAGTCACAATTTGAAGAGATATGGGAGCTAGTCAATCTTTAATGGTAAGAGATGAGGAGTTATGTAGTTTGGGAAGAATATTGCAAGAAAAGGTGGTAATATGTGGAATTCAGGATGAGAGTTGTAGTTTCCATTATATAAGGTAAGGTTGGAAAGTCCAGTGAAGAATGGTGAAGTGGTAGGAAGAGTAAGAGAAACTATCTTGTCCAGAAATACAGTTTATCTTGGGTAATGATATAGCTCGATCACATGTGGGAGCGATGCCTACAGTAGTGGATAAGCCAGTGGAAAATCAGACAACTGAAGTGATGAAGAACGAATATCCTGGGATTTTTCCAGATTGTGTAGCAACAAAGTCACAGGTTAAGACAAGAGGAGAAATCAAAGTGAAGATGAAGTTGAAGTGCAATTATCAGAAAAGATTTTTGATCAGATGGTTGAAAAAGAAAAAGAACAGGTGGAGGATGAGGCGGATAATTTTAGTTCAGGAAAATCAGCGGAGTTGCAACAGAAAGATGTAGAAATAAAACGGATGTATCAGAAAGCATATACGTAAGAGGAATCTGTGTGCATACCAGAGTGTTATTACCATAAAGGTCATGTCTTGATGAGAAAATGCAGACGGATGTAAAAGTGGGCAGAAGTTCATCAAGTAGTATTGCCGATAGGGTATAGAAAGGAGGTGTTGCGAGTTGTACATGAGGTACCAGTGGGAGGTCATTTGGGAATAAAGAAAACTCAAGCTAAAATACAAAAACATTTTATTGGCTTGGACTATATAAAGATGTAGTTACATTTTATCAATCATGTCAAATATGTCAAGTGATAGGGAAACCTCAAGCAGTGATAAAACCAGCGCCCTTAATACCCATTCCAGCATTTGAAGAACCTTTTACAAGGGTCCTAATTGATCGCGTGGGACCGCTTTCTAAAACGAAAAGTGGGAATCAATATCTTTTGACGATAATGGATGTATTTACTAGGTTTCCTGATGCTATTCCAGTACGTAATAAGATAGCTAAAACGATTGTGGCAGAGTTACTTAAATTCTTTTCTAGATATGGACGACCTACTGAAATACAATCGGATCAAGGATCAAATTTGACCTCAAGGTTATTCAAAGAAGTTATGGAAAGCTTAGGAATAAAACAATTTAAATCAACTGCGTACCATCCAGAATCGGAGGAAGTGTTAGAAAGGTGGCATCAGACATTAAAGGCAATGTTGAGGGCTTATTGTCACAATTATCCAGAGGATTGAGATAAAGGAATTCCATTCGTACTGTTTGCAATTCGGGAAGCACCTAATGAGTCAACCAAATTGAGTTCTTTTGAACTAATTTTTGGTCATGAAATAAGATCATCAGTTAAATTGATTGAGGAAAAATTGGTGAGTGAGAAATCGGAAATTACATTATTGGATTAAGTGTCAAATTTTAGGAAGCGATTAAATAGAGCAGGTGAATTGGCGAGACAACATTTAAAAGTTGTACAAAATGTGATGAAATGCGTAACGGACAAGAAATCCAAAGCTCATAGTTTTGCCAGTGGAGATAAAGTTTTAGTATTGTTACCAATGGTAGGTGGACCTTTAAAAACAAGGTTTTGTGGACCTTATCAGATTGAAAGGAAATTAAGTGAGGTGAATTATGGTAAAAACACCAGATCGAAGGAAGACTCACCGAGTGTGTCATGTGAATATGCTTAAAAGGTACTTTGAAAGGGAAGGAGAGAAAAAGGACGAGGGTTTAATGATTCTACTCAAACTGACAAACCAACTCCAGATGACTGTGAATTTGACAGACCTAAACTTAAATTGGAAAATGTGGATGTTCTTAAAAATTGGGATAAATTGTTGAGTTACCTTCCAGAGGAAAAACGGAATGACCTGAAAGAGTTTTGATATCACGTGGGCAAGTTTGTGGAGATAAATTGGGAAGTACTAAAATGGCTATACATGATGTAGATGTGGGAAATGCTGTTCCAATCAAACATCCATACAGATTTAACCCTTTAAAATGGCACAGGTTAACAAAGAAATTGAGAGCATGTTTAAAAATGGCATAATTGAAATGGGTTGCAGCCAATGGAGCTCGCCCATAGTGATGGTACCTAAACCAGACAGTATCCAACCGTTGTGTGTGGGCTATAGAAAAGTTAATGCAGTTACAAGAATGGACTCTTATCCTATCCCACGTTTGGAGGATTGCATTGAGAAAGTGGGACAATCAGCTTTTATTTCCAAACTGGATTTACTCAAAGGTTACTGGCAGATACCTTTATCCGAAAGGGCGAAGGAGAATGGAGCTTTTGTGAAACCAGATGGTACATGCCAATTCAAAGTTATGCCATTTGGCATGAAAAACGCCCCAGCCACATTTCAACAGTTAACTAACGTCTTTTCAGGATTACCCAATTGTGCGGTATACATCGACGATCTGGTAATTTTAAGCCAGATGTGGAAAGAACATTTAAAACATCTGATGGAGTTATTCGTTCGACTTCAGGAGTCGGGTGTGGTGATAAACCTAGCCAAGAATGAATTTGGAAAAGCCCTAGTCACTTTTCTTGGCCAATCGGACAGGGTCGAATGGTCCCACGGGATGTGAAAACAAAAGTAATTGGGGAGTTTGCGATACCGTCAAGACAAAGGGAAATAATCCGATTTCTTGGCATGAGTGGACTTGATCGAACATTTATGCAAATGTTTTGTCGTGTGATTGCTCCACTAATGGACTTGCTGAAGAAACGTTGAAAATTTCCATGGACAGCGGAGTTTGAACAGGCATTTGACTGCTTGAAAGCTGTGATAACCAATGCTCCCGTGTTGGAGAATTACAAGGGACCCTGTGATCAGAGTTAATAGAATAAACACTGTTTTGCTTTAAAAAATACTTTTCCATTTCTGCTGTACCACACCTGGAGAGTGGGCCGTGTGCTCCCCATTCAACAATCTATTAAAAGTTGTGGGTCAGGTGAACTCCATGATACACTTTGGGGTTCTCTAAATCCTGGCCCATAACACCTGCGAACCACCTTTGTGCAATTACCTTTGGTAATGCCTTTAACTTTTTAGATAATCGCAGATGTTCGGTTCTCCCCTTGGAGTTTTACTTTTTTATTGCAATATATGTATTCAACAAAGAACAAAGAAAATTACAGCACAGGAACAAGCCCTTCGGCCCTCCCAGCCTGCGCTGATCCAGATCCTTTATCTAAACCTGTCTCTTATTTTCCAAGGTCTACTTCCCTCTGTTCTCGCCCATTCATATACCTGTCTAGATGCTTCTTAAATGATGCTATCGTGCCCACCTCTACCACCTCCGCTGGTAAAGCGTTCCAGGCACCCACCATCCTCTGCGTAAAAAACTTTCCACGCACATCTCCCTTAAACTTTCCCCCTCGCACCTTGAAATCGTGACACCTTGTAACTGACACCCCCACTCTTGGTAAAAGCTTGTTGCTGTCCACCCTGTCCATTCCTCTCATAATTTTGTAGACCTCAATCAGGTCCCCCCTCAACCTCCGTCTTTCCAACGAAAACAATCCTAATCTACTCAACCTTTCTTTATAGCTAGCACCCTCCATACCAGGCAACATCCTGGCGAACCTCCTCTGCATCCTCTCTAAAGCATCCACATCCTTCTGGTAATGTGGCGACCAGAACTGCACGCAGTATTCCGAATGTGGCCGAACCAAAGTCCTATACAACTGTAACATGACCTGCCAACTCTTGTACTCAATACCCCGTCCGATGAAGGCAAGCATGCTGTATGCCTTCTTGACCACTCTATCAATCTGCGTTGCCACCTTCAGGGTACAATGGACCTGCACTCCCAGATATCTCTGCACATAAATTTTCCCCAAGACCCTTCCATTGACCATATAGTCCGCTCTTAAATTTGATCTTCCAAAATGCATCACCTCGCATTTGCCTGGATTGAACTCCATCTGCCATTTCTCTGCCCAACTCTCCAATCTATCTATATTTTGTTGTATTCTCTGACAGTCCTCCTCGCTATCTGCAACTCCACCAATCTTAGTATCATCAGCAAACTTGCTAATCAGACCACCTATACCTTCCTCCAGGTCATTTATGTAGATCACAAACAACAGTGGTCCGAGCACGGATCCCTGTGGAACACCACTAGTCACCCTTCTCCATTTTGAGACACTCCCTTCCACCACTACTCTCTGTCTCCTGTTGCCCAGCCAGTTCTTTATCCATCTAGCTAGTACACCCTGAACCTCATACGACTTCACTTTTTCCATCAACCTGCCATGGGAAACCTTATCAAACGCCTTAGTAAAGTCCATGTATACGACATCTACAGCCCTTCCCTCATCAATTAACTTTGTCACTTCCTCAAAGAATTCTATTAGGTTTGTAAGACATGACATTCCCTGCACAAAACCATGCTGCTTATCACTGATAAGTCTATTTTCTTCCAGATGTGATTAGATCCTATCCCTCAGTATCTTCTCCAACAGTTTGCCTACCACTGACGTCAAGATCACAGGTCTATAATTCCCTGGATTATCCCTGCTACCCTTCTTAAACAAAGGGACATTAGCAATTCTCCAGTCCTCCGGGACCTCACCCGTGCTCAAGGATGCTGCAAAGATATCTGTTAAGGCCCCAGCTATTTCGACCCTTGTTTCCCTCAGTAACCTGGGATAGATCCCATCCGGTCCTGGGGACTTGTCCACCTTAATGTCTTTTAGAATACCCAAAACTTCCCCCTTCCGTATGACAACTTGACCGAGAGTATTTAAACATCCATCCCTAGCCTCAACATCCATCTTATCCCTCTCCTTTGTGAATACCGATGCAAAGTACTCATTAAGAATTTCACCCATTTCCTCTGAGTCCACGCATAAATTCCCTCTTTTGTCTTTAAGTGGGCCAATCCTTTCTCTAGTTACCCTCTTGCTGCTTACATACGAATAAAAGGCTTTGGGATTTTCCTTAACCCTGTTAGCCAAAGATATTTCATGACCCCTTTTAGCCCTCTTTATTGCGCGTTTTGAGATTCATCCTACTTTCCCGATATTCCTCCAAAGCTTCATCAGTTTTGAGTTGGCTCGATCCTATGTATGCTTCCTTTTTCACCTTAGCTAGTCTCACAATTTCACCCGTCATCCATGGTTCCCTAATCTTGCCATTTCTATCTCTCATTTTCACAGGAACATGTCTGTCCTGCACTCTAATCAACCTTTCCTTAAAAGACTTCCACATTTCAAATGTGGATTTACCCTTAAACAGCTGCTCCCAATCCACATTCCCTAGCTCCTGCCGAATTTTGTTATACTCTGCCTTTCCCCAATTTAGTACTCTTCCTTTTGGACGCCTCTTGTCCTTGTCCATGAGTATTCTAAAACTTACGGAATTGTGATCGCTATTCCCAAAGTAATCACCGACTGAAACATCAACCACCTGGCCGGGATCATTCCCCAATACCAGGTCCAGTATGGCCCCTTCCCGAGTTGGACTATTTACATACTGCTCTAAAAAACTCTCCTGGATGCTCCTTACAAACTCTGCTCCATCTACGCCTCCAACACTACACGAATCCCATTCAATGTTGGGGATGTTAAAATCTCCCATCACAACCACCCTATTGCTCCTACATTTTTCTATAATCTGTCTGCATATTTGTACCTCTACTTCATGCTCGCTTTTGGGAGGCCTGTAGTAAAGTCCCAACAATGTTACTGCACCCTTCCTATTTCTCAGCTCCACCAATATTGCCTCAGTGCTCGAATCCTCCATCATGCCCTCCTTAATCACAGCTGTGATATCATCTCTGACGAGTAATGCTCCTCCACCCCTTCTACCTCCCTCTCTATCCCTCCTGAAGCATCTATACCCTGGGATATTCAGTTGCCAGTCCTGCCCTTCCCTCAACCAAGTCTCAGTAATACCAATAGCATCATATTCCCAGGTACTGATCCAAGCCCTAAGTTCATCTGCCTTACCTGCTACACTTCTCGCATTAAAACAAATGCACCTCAGACCACCTTTGCGTTCATCATCTCTTCCCTGTCTACTCTTCCCCTTAGTCACATTGAGTTTATTGTCTTGTACCTTACTGGCTTTAGTTGCTGCTTCTTTACTGACCTCTAACTTCCTAATCTGGTTCCCATCCCCCTGCCACATTAGTTTAAAACCTCCCCAACAGTGTTAGCAAAAGCACCCCCTAGGACATTGGTTCCAGTCCTGCCCAGGTGTAGACCATCCGGTTTGTAATGGTCCCACCACCCCCAGAACCGGTTCCAATGTCCCAAAGTTCTGAACCCCTCCCTCCTGCACCATCTCTCAAGCCACGTATTCATTCTGACTATTCTTGAATTTCTACTCTGACTGTCACATGGCACTGGTAGCAATCCTGAGATTACTACCTTTGAGGTCCTACTTTTTAACTTATCTCCTAACTCCCTACATTCTGATTGTAGGACCTCATCCCCTTTTTTACCTATATCGTTGGTGCCTATATGCACCATGACAACTGGCTGTTCACCCTTTCCCTTCAGTATGTCCTGCAGCCGATCGGAGACATCCCTGACCCGAGCACCCGGGAGGCAACATACCATTCGGGAGTCTCGTTTGCGACCACAGAAACGCCTGTCTACTCCCCTTACAATTGAATCCCCTATGACTATAGCCCTGCCAGTCTTTTTCCCGCCCTTCTGTGCAGCAGAGCTAGCCACGGTGCCATGAGCCTGGCTACTACTGCCTTCCCCTGGTGAGTCATCTCCCCCAACAGTATCCAAAACAGTATACCTGTTTTGGAGGGAGATGACCGCAGGGGATACCTGCACTGCCTTCCTGCTCTTTCTCTGCCTTTTGGTCACCCATTCCCTGTCTCCGTCACCAATCCTAATCTGCGGTGTGACCAACTCACTGAACATGCTATCTACGACCTCCTCAGCATCGCGGATGCTCCAAAGTGAGTCCATCCGCAGCTCCAGAGCCGTCATGCGGTCTAACAGGAGCTGCAGCTGGACACACTTCCCGCACATGAAGAAGTCAGGGGCATCGGCCGCGTCCCTGAACTCCCACATTGCGCACGAGGAGCATAACACGGGTCTGGGATCTCCTGCCATTTTTACCCTTTACCTTAACTGATTACAAATATAGTATCAAATAATTAATAAGTGATAGGAATAAAGATTTTACTTTCCAATCACAATACTCACCAAGAGTTAAATTTCTCCCAGCAACTGCTAATTGGAGCACTTTCCTTGCCACTTGACAACAGCCCCTTCACAAACCACCTTCAAATTAGGCTGACCGCACTGCACGTATGCAAATCTCCCCGGAACAACCAATCAGTAGCTCCGCTCTGCTGCCCTCTGCTGGATCTGTATTCCTCTGTATTCAATGTCTGCTGCTGAACCTCTATTGACCTATCCCTTAACTTAATTTGCAAGTTCAATTCAGCCAGCTCTACCTCTACTTTCATGCACTCTCTCATTTCTCTGAGTTAAGTTCAAAATACTTTTCTTGGGCCTACTCTTCTCTCCCTCAAACTGAATATAAAATTCAATCATAGCATCTTGGCTTACCTAGGGATCCATTCAATGAGGTTATCAATTAACCCTATCTTGTTGCACAATATCAGATCCAATATAGTTTGCTCTCTGGTTGACTCCAAAATGTGCCTTCGATTAGTACAAAGTATCCAGGTACCTTTCCCTGTCCATGTTATGTCACGGTGTCTGCAACCTGGCTCCCACTCAATGACTGAGCTAAAGTTCCTCAATCAGCAGATACTTACTGAAAACGTGTTAGCCCCGGATCACACTGGTATCCAAGAGCTCCCTTATGCTGAAGTCATGGCACAACACCTGTCCTGTCATCCCTGTGTTTTAAGTAACTACTTAATTATTTTATTCAATTATTTATTCTCTTTTATATAATTTATTAATCTTGCCACAAATTCCTGTACTATTTTAACCTTCGGAAAAGAATAGGCTATAACTATTCACCACAAAATCACCAATCGGTTAGCTTCTTCCCCTGCAGTAGGGCAAGAACTAATTGCTGTCGATGAAAAGTTAGAAAAAGGGAAGGCATAACCCCTTTCCCTTCTTCATCAAACTCCCTCAATTCAGCAAACCTCCGGCACTCCAGGGAGGTCACATTCCTGTTCTAGGCGACACTGAAATGTGTGAATTAATATCTTTGGAAACTAAAGATACCAGCTGAGCCCAGGTACAAAAAACACAGAACATTGTCTATCTAGTTGACGCTCACTTTCTTTTCAGATATGAGATAATGGTTCGCTGAATACTGTTACGCCACCCGGGGCAAGTGCACGGTCAATTCCAGCCCCACGTGCCCCGGAGTCACAACGCAAGTGAATTAACCAATAATTCTTATAAACATTCCCGACGTCTTTGGTCCTTGGCTGCCCAATAATTGCATTCACCAGGTTTGTATGTTGAAACACAATTACTGTTTATTTATACCAAGAACAATAATGAAATATGCATCAAGTACAACTGGATAACAACAAGCTAATACCGACTACCCCCTTTAACTGCCCCACCTTCTACGCACACACACAGAACAGATGAGCAGAGGTGGGTGGAAAGGGGTAAAAATAGTAAGGATGAAGGTCAAATGACAAGGCTTCGCTTTAAATGGTTGTTCTTTGGCATGCTTTCTGATTAAAATCACTGGTTTGCAACCAGTAACGGTTTTCCTTGTAGAGTCAGTTATTCGGGGTCCTTGTAGTTTATAAAGAGAATGCAGTACTCAGAAGCAGCAGGCTTTCTGGAGATTACTTTAGTTCTCATCAAACTGGACCTTCAGCTCGAGGTTCACATTCTGGAGAGACACTTTATTTTGAATCAGACCTTGCTTCCAACTTATGGTTTGACTTCAGGCCTCTGAAGTCTCAATAGAATGGCACCCAGACTGGGTGAAGAGAACATTAGCCCTCACAGTGGGCCTTTCAGGAGAAAGGTTAGCTGGATATTTTGTAAACAGGTTAGTTAGATCCCAACATCAGTTTGCCAGAACCAAACCTGAAACCAATTCTGAAAGCATTCCAGTGGGATCAGGTCCAATCACCATCTGTTTACCGAGCAGAGCACAGCCTTTTGGGTAAATTAATTGGCCACTAGTCAAATCAATCAAACCGAGTCCCAGCAAATCTCTGCCATTAGTGCTGGATAGTCCGTAGCTCTGGATTGAACCAGCACAGACTAACACAGTGGTCTCTCCTTCTGTTGAAATCCTCAGTTTGAATTAAAGACATAAGCCACTGCTTTCTTCTGCTTGAATTAAAAATACAGGCTGACTTAGACACATGTCCACAAATAATCCATGGATCAAAAATGTAACTGCAAAAATAATAGGGAAATAAAGGAATAAATAGGGGATTGTTATGGCCCAGGGCTTAGAAATTCCAAAGTGTATTATGAAGCTCACCTGACCGATAACGTTTACATTGAATTTGGCTAGGATGAGCACAAGAGCCTTCATTTCAGGTGCGATTCATCAGACTTCCTAGGCACTTTTATCAAAACAAAGTTTATTATAAGAATGTAGTTAGTATATAAAACACTTCAGCAAGAATTTGTTATCAATTACAAACATGGAAAAAACACAACAACTCCAGTAATCTATGTATATAACTCTTAATGAATCCCTCTTAGCTGTTCTAATTCAACACAACATCCAATAAAACAAAACCCCTTTCAAGGTGTGGCCTAGCACACTGTAATCTCACTTGAATGGGACTAGCCCTTTCCCCAAGATTCTGATCCCTCCTCCAACCAGCCAATTTAAAACTCCTTCAGGAAAGCAACTCTAGATTTTAAAGTTGGCAAGGCAGTTTGCCATACCCAATATGCTTTCAGTTCACTGGAACAGCTTTAAAATAAAGCAGGGAAAACAGGGAAACATCCTGCAGTCCAAGCGAACAAACCGAAAATGAGACCAAAAAAACTAAGCCCACTCTCACCTGACAGCCACAGCCCAGCTCCATCCACAAATGACATAACTGAAGCCGTGCTGCAAGCCACGTGGTAAAACAAAACCTTTCTAAAGGAAAATTCACATGACAGGATAAACAGGAAGTACCCTTACAATAGTGTTCCCCCAGAAAGGAGTTTGTGAACATTCTGAATTATTTTAATATAAATGTTTTTATTAGGGATTTTCTTTTTATACAATACAAAGATGAAACAAAGAAACTATATACATTGGTTACCATTCACTATATGCAACGGTTACAGTTCATATTTCTCCACAAGTGCCTAGTTTTGGCTTGACCACCTAATCCCAAATCTCTCCGTTGTTCCTAATCCCTCCCACTCTTGCTATCTGGCCTTGTCTTTTCCGTTTGGTGGATGATCCAACCTGGACCTGTTGGGGTAGCATTGCACTATGCATGCTGTTTTGTGTTAGATATGATTGGGTTCTGTGCCTCTTTGCAACTCTCTCCTTTTCGCCCCCTACTGCACCCCACTCTCTTACTGTTTGTGTCTGTGGTTCTTCAGTGGTTCCTCCCTCCCCCTGGCTTATTGGCTGCTGGTTACAAACAGATCTTGGAATAGGTTGGTGAATGGCTCCCACGTTTTGTGGAAGCCCTCTTCCGACCACCGGATGGTGGATTTTATATTTTCCGTTTGGAGAAATTTGGATAGGTCGAACAGCCATCCCGTAGCTTCGGATGGTGCTGCGGATCATCAGCCGAGCAGGATTCTCCGGCAGGCGGCTAGGGTGGCAAATGCAAGGCCGTCTGGCTGATCTGATACCCCGAGACTTCCACTTTCAGGCATGACTTCACCCTCAACCTCATAACCTTGGTCATCGCCATGAAGAAGGCTGTCCAGAACCTGACAAATGTGGGGCATGACCAGAACATATGGGTGTGGTTAGCCGGGCTCCCCTGGCACCGTTCACATTTGTCCTCTGCCTCCTAAAAGAACCTACTCATTCAGCTCCTTGCTAAGAGTGTTTTGTGTACCACTTTCAGTTGCATTAGGCTTAGCCTTGTGCAAGTGGAGGTGGAGTTGACCCTCTGCAGTGCTTCGCTCCAGAATCCCCACCCAATTTCAAAGCCTAGGTTTTCCTCCCTTTTTCTTGCCTCGTCCAGTAGAGTGTGTGCTTTTCCCAGTAGTAACCCATGCACTTCCCCACAGTTTCCCCTCCATAGGTTGTCCACGTCCAATAAGTCCTCTAATGGCGATTGTTACGGTGGCCATGGGTATGTGTTTGTTCCCTCTGTAGGAAGATTTTAACTTCCATGTGTCTTAATTGTTTCTCCGGTCAGTTGGGACTTCTCTATCAATTCCTCTTGGGCTGTCAGTCTGTTGTCTGTGTAGAAGTCCCTAACTGACAATGTCCTGTCTCCACCTTTTGAAGGTAGCGTCCATTTTGGCTGGAGTGAACCTGTGATTGTTGCAGATGGGAGCCTTAACAGACACCTCGGCCATACCGAAGTACAGTCGTAGTTAATTCTACGACCAGAGTGTGGCTATCACCATTGGGCTCGTTGAATGTCCAGTCGGAGGGGCAGGTAGCAGATTTTGTTTTGGGCCTGTTTAAATGGCAGTTCCTCGAGATCTGCCCCCCTCCCTTGCAGGTTCACCAGGAAGATCTCACTTTTGCTCAGGTTGAGTTTGTTGCCCGATAGGGCGGCACAGTGTTTGGCACTGCTGCTTTACAGCTCGGGACAGATTCAATTCTAGCCTTGGGTGACTGTCTGTGTGGAGTTTGCACTTTCTCCCCGTGTCTGTGTGGATTTCTTCCAGGTGCTCCAGTTTCATGGATTCATAGAATTTACAGTGCAGAATGAGGCCATTCGACCCATTTCCTCCCACAGTCCAAAGATGTACAGGGATAGGGCAGAGGAATGGGCTTAGGTGGGGTGCTCTTTCAGAGGATTAGTGCAGACTCGATAGGCTAAATGGCCTCCTTCTGCACTGTAGGGATTCTTTGGATTCTAAGGTTCCAAACTCTTTCAAGGGCTCCATGATTCCCTCCATGATGCTTTGTGGGTCTGCAACGTGAAGGAGCAGATAATCCATGTAGAGCGAGACTCTGTGCTCTCTGTCTCCTCTCTTGATCCACTTCCAATTCTTTACCGCTCTAAGCGCGATCGCTAATGACTTGATTGCTCGGGCGAACACCAGCGGGGACAGCTGACATCCCTGCCTTGTGCCGCTGTGAAGTTGCAAGTACTTAGAACTAGTGGTGTTCGTCCCAAGCTTGCCATGGGAACGCTGTTCACCCAGGCAGTGAACCCTGTTCCAAGCCCAAACCGTTGCAGTCCCTCTATGATGTACTTCCATTCAACGCTGTCAGTAGCCTTTTCTGTGTCCAGGGAGATGATCACCTTTGGTGTTCTCTCCCCAGATAGTGTCATTATCACAGTCAACAAGCACTTGATTTTGATGTTGCTTTTCTACCCTTAACAAAGCCCGTCTGGTCTTCTGTCACCATCCTGGTACGCAGTTCTCCAAGGATATTGGCTAGGATTTTGGCCAGTATTTTCATGTCAACATTGAGCAACGAAATGGGTCTGTAAGACCCGCATTCTGTTGGGTCTTTGTCCTTTTTGGTTAACAGCCAGATTGAGGCGTGTGCTAGCGTAGGTGGCAAGGTGCCCCTCGCTAGCGAGTCTGTGAACATCTCCTGCAAGTGCGGGGCCAGTGCCATCATGAATATTTTATAGATATTCGCCAGGAATCCGTCTGGTTTCACTTTAACCAGGGGCCACCCCACATGACCGGCAACTATATGTACGTTATGTGGATGCGCCTCTGCACTGCGGGGCTTACCGTTATCTGGGGACCCTCCAAAATGTTTGCTTGCAGTGCCTTTGTGTTCCAAGTCGCCACGTGTGGCCTGTTGAAGCCAGCCTCGAGCCCTTCCCATTCTTCTCCCTATGTGCCCCCTATGCTTCTGCCTCCCCGCTCGCCCCACCCCCGTTCTCTCCCCCCCACTCTCTTGTTACTGGCCTCCTTCTTACTCCCCTACCCCTGGCTTTCCGCACCCCCCCCCCCCCCCCCCCCCCAAATTGGTGTAAGAGTGGTGCCCCCCCCCCCTTCCTGGGTCGACTATGGGTCTACTCTCTGCTCGCTATGTGGTTTCCTCTCCTGCCATCCTCTTCACCCTCTCCTGTGCTCCGCTGCCCTCACCCCTTGCTTCCTACATTTTATTTCCCGTATTCAGAGGGAGGCAGTGCGGTCCCGCACATAGTGTCTCTCAGGTTGATACAGTCCCTTCGGAACTGATGTGCGACTACTTGGCAAATCCCGTCACCCGAAGTCCCACTCTGAATTATTATATGGAAACCCATATCCAATCATCAAATTTTAATAAGATCCAAGTTACAATGGCAATACACACTTGTATGGTGTATAAATTGTCAACAGGCACTTCAGAAGTGTGATATCAAACAAACTTTAACTCCAAAGCACACAAAGAGATATTGGGCCAGATAACAAAAAGCTCAGTCAATGCAAGAGACATTAAGGAAGATTTAAAGGAGAAAAGAGAGTTAGAGCAGCGGATAGGCTTTGGAAGGAAATTCCAGAATTTCAGCCCTTGGCATTTGAAAGCTTGATGGTCAATGCTGCAGTGATTAAATAGGGGGTACACAAAAGACCAGATTGGGTCTGAGCAGGAATCCTGGACATCTTACGAGGCTAGAAGAGGCATCTGAAAATATAGGTAGAAGTTTTAAACCTGAGGCATTGCTGAACTGAGAATTGACTGAGTTGGTCAATGAAAGGGGAACAAACTTGGCATGAGATAGTTTATGGACAGAGTTTTAAATTAGCTCAAGTTATTGGAGGATGGAAAATGTGAGGACAGCAGGAAAGCAAATGAATAGGCACATCCAGAGGTAACAGAGGCAGAGACGAAGATTTCAATGACATATCAGCCGAGACAGTGACTGAGTCAGGTTATGTTACAGTAAGTACACAGTCTTGATGATTACACAGTTTATATCAGGATCAACTGCAACACCAAGATTGAGAAGATTCCAGTTCAGCCTCAGATACCTGCCAAGGAGAGGAATGGAGCAGGTCACTAGGGAGTTACATTTGTGGTGGGGACCAAAGACAGTAGCCGGCAGTCTCCATTGCGAGTCCGTCCCGCTACCGAGGAAGGAGAATGAGATGCACTGTTCATTGGCATGGGATTCTCTACTCCCACCTCTGTCAATGGGATTTCACATTGAAGCCATCCGACGCCACCGGGAAATCCGGGGTGTGCTGCTGGCGGGAACAGAAAATCCTGCTACCAGCGAACGGCCAGAGAATTCAGGCTTCTGTCTTCCCAATGTTTAATTGGATTAAATTTCTGCTCATCCATGTCTGGAAGACAGACCAGCAAGAGTGGAGAGAACATGTGAGGTCAGGATGGGAGACGTCAACATACATGGGGAATCTAATTTTTTTTTTGTAAGTTGTACTGAAGAGCAGCATGTCGATGCAAACATAAGCTCAGGGACTTTAGGAAAAATGAGCTGGAGAGTGAGAAGTCATGTAATTTGTTCCTTTCACTCCCATATATATGTCATTACCAATAATCTGCACGCTATTGTTTGGGCTCGCATTTCTGTCATCAAATCTATCTGTATCTATGTATACATTTCACTAGGAAAGTAGTTTGCAATTTAGTTTCGAGCAGTCATTAACCTCGGGTGTTGTTTTAATCTAAAATATCAGATGGAAGAATACCTTCTTCCATGACTGCTGTAAAGTTTCTAATTGAAACATGTTGACAGCTGTAAGAAGCCGCAAATTTACTGAAAAATGTACACTAATATATGTTACAATACTATAATGGTAGCCATTCATCTTATAAACCGACTTGTGATGGCCAGCCCAGGCGTGGCTCAGAAGCCCCACTTTTACCTGACGTTTGTTGCAGAGACAGTGGGCTGAGAACGTGCATGAGATGCTGTCCTTCTTTCTCTGACTTCTCTCCTTGACCAGTTGAGCTTTTTGTTTCTGCTCGCCTCTTCCAATATCCCTCCAAAAGTTCAGCCTCCAGAGGTCAAGCTCATCAGTGACCATCTCCCTGTTGTCAGTGTCAATACCTTCTTTATATCTCACTTTCAAGTAGCCTTGTAATGGAGGAATGGACATCCAGGAGGCCATGGCCTGTGGGCCGGTTCACCACACAGAGGGTCTTTGGAAGATCGTCTATTGATGAATATGGTCAAGCCAGCGCAGATTTTGTTGGTTTAGCAATGAGTATATGCTGATGGAATTAGCACAATTCAGGACCTTGTACTGCCAAGAGATGCCACGTTACATCTGAGACAGAGAGGTGGAAACTTGTTTGGCTTTCTCTCTGGCTTCGGATATGTTGCCCAGGTCTCAACCCTGGGGAGGAGTGAGCTGAGAACACAGGCTTGGTAGATCACAGTTCAATGTTCTCAGTCAGGTTGTTGTTGTTCCACACTCTCACTCAGCTTGAACAGAACAGCTGCAGCTATTGCAATGTGTGTTGATTTCAGTATCAGTGACAGATTGCTGGTGATTGTGGAGCTGAGATATATGAAGCAATCAACAAACTCCAGGGTCATGTTGTCAATGCTGGTCCCTGGTGGTACGGCAACATCCTGGATTGTGACATTTATCTACCTGATGCTGATGATCAAACTAAACACTCTGCAGCTGTGATAAAGTATGTCCATTTGCCACTAAAACTATTCCTCAGTATGGAATGCTCGTGCAGCATCAAAAGCAACTGATAAGGACTTGGTGTACCTTTATCTTAGATCACAGGACAGTAGGGTTGAACAGCTTTTCATCAGTTGTGGTACGTAAGTAGACACTGTAGAAAACCTGAAGAAATGTGGCAGCAGCAAAAAGACTGGGGGGGGGGGGGGGGGGGGGGGGGGGGCGGCGGCGATCTTGCAGCCTCGTCACACTCGCACTCAAGTGTAACGAGGCCGGTGAAAAGCGGGAGAAGCACAAAACGGGAACCGCATCAGGCGGCAAACAATTTGCAATACAACCTGCCTGCTCCCATAGGCAAATTCGGAATCTCGCCGTAGCCTATGCGAAACCAATCATCATCCAACGTCCTGCCATTCACCAGTCTCCCCAGCAAGTGCTTATGCTGGCACCGATTTTAAAACGTGAACCTGATGGAAATACTTCAGTGGGGAGCCGAGGAGGTGAGCAGCCATCTTTGCTCACAGGCAAACAGCACGGGGCGTTGGGCTTGCTGCTCCTGTGCTAGGTGGGGGATCCTCCGCAGGGGTGGGCTGCAATGGGAGGGTGGAGGAAGGCGCTGGGGGGGGGGGGGCATCACTCGAGGCACCACCAAGCCAACTCTTGGACCCCAACCCCATCTCAGGGGCAACCCCTATCCCTGCCCATCTTCCCCACCGATCACCCATAACTCCCACCGATGCTGAAGCCTGTGGCTATGCAGCTGAAGGCAATCGCTAATGAGGAATTGTGGTTAAGTGAGCACTTGCCAAGTCGGTTACCTGAGGAAACAGGCAAAGGTCCGGGGGTCAGAAGTAACAAAGGCATCATGATGTTTGTGCAAAGAGTTGTTTAATGTGCTGTACAATTCCCCATTTTCGATCTTGCTCCCCTCCCCAACCCCATCACCTCCCCCCTAACCAAGTGCCCTCAGTGATGCTCAACGTACCTGGCCCCCCACCAGCTCTACCGCTATGTCTCGGTGTTTCCCCAAGATGCACACCTGAGGCGGAGGCAGCTGCCTACCTAGTCCCGTGGCCTTTGATGACCGGGGCAGGGGTCCTCTGGTAACTCTGGGGGGGGGCCTCACTGGGACAAGCTCCACACGCATCAGCCATTCCCATCTGAGAGCGGAACATGTCCCTCAGAATCTCATGAAGGTCAGCCCGGTACTGGTTAACATCCCCCAGTGAGGCAGACGTACTGCCGAGACCCTCAGCCAAGGCCGTCACCGAGACACGATACCTTGGACGCCTTCACTCGTGGTGCTGACGTTGTGCACTAGGCTCTCCACTGCGGCTGCTACCCTAGCTGTGTTGGCCTTGGCGCCACTCATTGCCATCTACTGCATCCGTAGCCTCTGGGCTTCCTCCAATCGGCAATGGATCTGCTAGAGTGGCGCTGACATCTCCTGAACGTTCAGGTTGGTCCCCATCAGCCCCGGGTCATTCTTCCAGAGGCTCAATATCAGGCTGGGACCCAGCTGGATCCAGGGACCCAACAAACATCCAACTGCTGTCTCATCAGGGGGTTCCTGCCTCCACCAAATGTACATCAGCAACAGTGTGGGTGCTCATCACATTGTGACCCAGAAGCTTGACCAATAACAATTCCCACCGAGGTGTGTTTATCAGTGCTAGTGGAGGGTGGGGATGAAAATGAAAAAAATGAAAATGAAAATCGCTTATTGTCACAAGTAGGCTTCAAATGACGTTACTGTGAAAAGCCCCTAGTCGCCACATTCCGGCACCTGTTCGGGGAGGCTGATGCGGGAATCAAACTGTGCTGCTGACCTGCCTTGGTCTGCTTTCAAAGCCAGCGATTTAGCCCTGTACTAAACAGCCCCTGAGAAGAGGGTTGATAGTTGTGCCATGACTGTAGCAGTTGCATCCTCAGAACTCTCCTCAGAGGTGTTCTCCCCAAAGTCAGGACATGGTGCCGCCCGGGATGGGGCGGACCCGTCGGTTGCTGGACGTGCGAGAAAATGGACTTGTGCTCAGTGGGAGGAATGGGTCAGTCAGTAAGGCATTCACTACTCACGTTTGACAGATGCTCCGATAGGAGCCTGGTGGTCCCTCATCTCTGCGGTGTCCGGCCAGCCTCCACGTTGGAGACGTCCTTGTCCTTGGCCACACAAGACACCTCCAGGGCCCACTCCTCGAAGGTGGTGAAGATTCTCAGGTCTGACACCCCACTGTCAGTTTGGGCCCTCTCCCGCCAATTATGGGAGAGCTTTTCCTGAGGGGAGAAGATGGGGCATTGTTAGCCACACACGCGGTCCAAAATTGTGGGGGTGTGTGAAGGAAGGGTTGGCGGGAGGGGGGGGGGGGTTGAAGGCCAAGTGGAGGGAGTGCTGAAGAGGGAGAGGGTTGGAAGTATGGTTGGGGGTTGCCGGGGGGTATGCTCCCTTGGGTGGGGGGAACAAGGAACAACGAACAATACAGCACAGGGTCACACCCTTCAGCCCTCCAAGCCTGCGCTGACCATGGTACCTGCCTAAACTAAAACTGTCTGCACTTACGGAGTCCGTATCTTTCCATTCCCACCCTATTCATTCATTTGTCTAGGTGTCCCTTAAATGCCACTATCGTACCAGCTCCCACCACCTCCCCAGGCAGCGGATTCCATAAAACTTGCCTTTCAGTGATCAGTGGACCTGCATCCCCAGATTTCTCTAGAATTCGCAAGAGTTCTACCATTTATTGTGTAATTTCCACATGCATTGGACCTTCCAAAGTGCATTACCTTACATTTGTCTGAGTTAAACTCCATCTGCTATTTCTCCACCCAAGATTCCAACCAATTTATATCCTGCTGTATTGTCTGACAAATCCTCTTCACTATCTGCAACTCCACCAATTTTTGTGTCGTCTGCAAACTTATTAATCAGACCAGCTACATTTTCTTCCAAATCATTTATGTACACCACAAACAACAAAGACCCCACAACTGATCCCTGTGGAACGCCGCTAGTACTAGCCTTCCATTTGGAGAAGAACCCTTCTACTGCTACCCTCTGTCTTCACTAATGTGACATTAGTGAAGCAGATCGGTGGAGGTATAATAAACTGGTTTTGCAGTGTGTGTCGGATGAGGCACCTTGACCAGAATGATTGTGAACTTGGGTTCTGGTCATTGTGAGGGAGTCACAGTGCACACAGGGGAGGTCTTGCTGGATTTGGAATGCTGCTTGTCTTAATTATAACTCAATAAATGCTTAACTAATGGACTTAATAATCAGGAACAAACCTAAGGAATGCCGCGAGTCACAGCCTTCCATTCGGAGAAGCGCCCTTCTACTGCTACCCTCTGTCCTCACTAATGTGAGATTAGTGAAGCAGATGGGGTCATCAGTGTCTACTCACTCGTGTTGCCCGTTGATCTTCTTCCGACTCTGGAGGCCAGTCCTCCTGGTTACACTGCCCGAGCTGACTGCTGCTGTCATTTCGTCCCAGGCAGTGCTGGCTGCCTTGAGGCTCACCCTTCAGGACCCTCAGGGAAACAGGACAACCTTCCTGGCCACTGTGTCCAGGAGCCTCCCCAGGTCAGCATCCTTGAATCTTGGGGCTGGTCTCTTCAGCGCCATAGTTGCAGATGTGGTTGACTGAGCAAATGCAGTTTAAGTGCTCCTCGACGCTGTTAGTGGCGGGCTGCTGAGCGCGGTCCCAGCAAATCAGCTGGCAAGCCAGCATCAGGGCAGGAAGCTCATGAAGCCTCGTTAAGTGGACCAATTAATGTTGAATAGCGTTGTCAGCATCGCTGGGCCGAGCGCCAGGAAACCCATGGAAATTCCCACTTGCCACAGCACTCAGAGAATCACGCCAGAACCTTGATTGTCTCCTTTGTAGATATCAAAGGATTCTGATGTTGCCCCATCATAGCTGACCATTTTTTAACAATCCCTACAGTGCTGAAGGAGGGCATTCTGCACATCAAGTCTGCACCAGCCCTTGCTCTGATAGAGCACCCTACCTAAGCCCAATACCCCACTCCTAGCCTCTTAACCCCGCCTAATGTTTGGGAAATTTTAGAATGGGCAATTCACCTAACCTGCACATCTTTGATCTGTGGGAGGAAACCGGAGTACCCAGAGGAAACTCACGCAGATATGGGGAGAACGTGCAAACTCCACACAGTCACCTGAGGTCAGAATCGAACCTGGGACACTGGCACTGTGAGGCAACATTGCTAACCATGTGCCACCGTGATGCAGTGGAGTGAAAAGCTAGGATCTTCCAAAAAATCATCTGTTTCTGTGACTGCTCCAATCTTTTGGGATATGGGCATTGCTAACATGTGTTGACCATCCCTAGGTGCCTTTGAGTTGAGTGGCTTGCTTGGCCATTTCAACATTGTTGTGGGTCTTGAGTCACAAGTAGGCCAGGCCAGGTAAGGACGGCAGATCACATTCCCTAAAGGACATTAGTGAAGCAGATGGGTTTTTACAACAATCACCATTTGATTTTCACTTTCAAATTTTTATTGAATTCAAATTCTGCTGCGGTGGGATTCAAACCCTGGTCCCCACAGCATTACCCTGGGTCTCTGGATTATTAGTCTAATGTTAAAAGCACTACGCCACCAATCTTCTGTCTGGAAAGAGCCAACCAAGATCTATAAGTTCCTTCAGCGGATGATCACTGACATTTTTAGTGCTTCTTATTTCCAGCACTGTCTCATTAACATAATAATTAACATAACCGTTACTCGTCCAGGGCTTTCTGAGGAAGAATTATTGTATCAAATCAACAATTATTTTTTTCCAACGACAATCCTACAATGGAACACAAACTGCCAATGGAAATAGTACCACCACTTGAAATATTCAAGACCCATCTGTAGATTTTGTTTCTACTAAAAAAATTCATTATTCGGACTACCATCTAAGCAGTTCATGCTAGGTTTGGATAGCTCTGCCCATAGAAATGTTGGCAGAATACGATTATTAGCCTGTGATGTTGACTCAACTAAAACAGAAGAGGAGATCACATCCAGCAGCTTCAGTCAATAGCCAACATTCTCCAGACCACCACTGCTCACATGCCTTTGTGAGACTGATGAAGGTAGAATCATAGAATTTACAATGCAGAAGGAGGCCATTTGGCCCATCGGGTCTGCACTGACTCTTGGAAAAACCACCCTTCTTAAGCCCTCACCTCCACCCTATCCCCGTAAACCAGTAACCCCACCTAACCTAAGGGCAATTTAACATGGCCAATCCACCTAACCGGCACATCTTTGGACTGTGGGAGGAAACCGGAGCACCCGGTGGAAACCCACGCAGACACAGGGAGAAGGTGCAGATTCCACACAGTGATCCAAGCCGGAATCAAACCTGGGACCCTGGAACTGTGAAACAATTATGCTAACCACTGTGCTACAGTGCTGCCCAGTAAATATAAAATGGTCTCCTTTATTCAGATTTCCCTTGCCGCTACACTTGGTTTCAGGGTAGATGCATAACTTTAATTCGGTCATCACCAGAAAGGGTCCCGTTGTTAAAATCTTTCTGTTTCTTCTCCACACCTATTGCACGAAACCCTTCAATTTTACCTTTAAAATGTTTCTCCTAATGTCCTTTTTGTTTTTTTGCCAGGTGACTGTCAAACCCAGTGGTTTGACCGAGATAACCCATCAGGCTATGGTGATTATGAAGATCTTGTGAATCTTCGGAAAGAATATCCTCAACAGATCTGCAGTAATCCAATTCTCTGTGAAGTGGAGACAACATCAGGAATTCCAGCATCAAGCATTGGAGACAACATCCCTGAGTAAATAATAATTCCTGCCATCCTATTTTAATACTATGTCTTTATTTCAAAGAATAATAATTATTTTAGCAAAGACATTGTCATATCCTCCCATTCTGTATTAAACAGGTGCAACATTACTACTGGATTTATTTGTGTGAATGCAGAGCAAGGTGATGGGAGCTGTGAAGATTACAGAATTCGATTTACTTGTCCTGAATCTTTTTGTAAGTGTTAACCTATGTAAAGGTTGTGTTATTTACCTTCCACTTTAGAAACATAGAAACAATTGCTGCACAACCAGTGATGCTGTTTAGCTGTATGTTTAAGTAAAATAATTTCAGTACATTGTTAAAACTGAATACTGTTATTGCATTATTATACACCGAGAACCCGCTAGGTTTACAGCGTAACGAGTAGTTACTGACTGCCTGCCAGTGATAGGGACGCAATATCTAGAGGGCCTAATTAAGATCATGTTATTGTAAGTGGTGGAAAAGCAGGACAAATATTTACATTCAGGGATGATAGCTGATTGGCTGCCAGTGTTACCATTAAGGGCACATTTATCATTTTTCAAAGCTCACTGAAAAGGTGACAGAATTATCTGTCATTTTCACACCTTACTTTTTTTAATATACTAGAGTTGAAATATTAGTCATTTGTTGACCTTCATTTTCTCCAGTACCATTAAAAAAATTATAGTATATCCAGTTCCTATTTTTAGTTTCCCTTTTATCCCCGGTATCTTGTCCACTTTTGCTCTACTTCAAAAATAGATACAAAGTATTCATTTATCAATTTTCCCCTTCTCTTATTATTCATTATAATCTCAGTTTTGCTTAAATTGAAAGATTGATCAGGCTCAGCATTTTCAGCATCAAGAAATTCGGAGGATTACCACAGATTATCATTAGTCCCACAGATTTATGCACCACATAATCCTCCACTTTCTAGGGGCCTCAACCGAACCTCGCGAGATGTCGCAATCTGGATCTCGCCTGCGCTTAAATTCTTAATTTCTAAAGATAATCGTTTCTATTTCTCCTACCAATATTGAAATTCATTTGTGTTTGACACACCCATGCTGCAAGTTTATTAACATCATTTATTTTGTCACAGTCTTCCTTTAATATTAACCTCCTGTAATTTGGCAATGTATTTCCAATTCCAGAATCTCAAATACTTATGTAAAGGGCATAACTGTGGGTAACAATGGTCCCAGAACTGACCACTGTGGCATACCACTTCCTACTTTTTGCTATTTGAGTAACTACCTTTAATTTCTACTCTCTGTTGTCAGTTTGATAGCCATCCTTCTGCTGATTCCAAATACATTGACCTTAATCATGAGTCTATTTCAGGAAGCCCATGTAAAATTCACAGACAGCATAACATTACTACTTTTGCTGCTACTTCTTCAAACAAAGTAATAAATTGATCATGTATCACCTCTTTATTGGTTTTTATTATATTTTCAGTTTCTGGATGCTACTTTTTGAGTAAAGATTCCAAAACATTCCTACCATCAATTTTAAGCTAATGGTTCCTTGGATTTGTTATGTGCCTCAAGGGGCCAGTTGGCGGGATAGCTAGTGTGTGATTCAGATTATTGTCAACAGTGCAAGTTTCATTCCCGTGTTGGCTGAGGTAGACTTGGGATCTGCCTCTGTGCCCTGGCCAAGAATGGATGGCAGGAGCAAACCCACCACTGACAATAATGCTCCCAAGAAAAGCAGCTCAGGGTGAAGCATCAGACAATGACTTGCCTTCCTTGAAGGACATGCCTTAATGGATGCAATCCATTCTGATTCAAAGTTCCATCTTCTCTAAGTTGGACTAGTTTATCAGTTCACTCTCACCATTTCATCTTAAACATTTTGATGTTCTTTTCAATTTCTTCTTCTAATGTCCTATCAACCTTGGTGAAAACGAACAAAATTGACTATCCAATATTTCTGTCGATTTTCTTTTGTTGCATGTGAATTTATCTTGTGTATCTCTTATTGACTATCTTATTTTGTTCAGACTATTGTCAGTAGAATGCCTTGCTATTTCTTTCCATATTCTTTGATAATTTCATTTTATAATTTTATAATTCAATTTTTCACTTTCTATTCTGCACCCATTGAACCAATGACTTCAATTCCATCTTTAAAAGTATTGCTCACAATATCTTTTTTGTTTGTTGCATAATCAGGCAACTGTAAAACTCAGTGGTTTGATCGCGATAACCCATCAGAAAATGGGGATTATGAAGATCTCGTGAATCTCCGAAAACAATATCCCGATCTGATTTGCAGCAACCCGACCGCCTGTGAAGTGGAGACAACATCTGGGATTCCAGCATCAAGTACTGGAGACAACATCCCTGAGTAAATAATTATTCTTGCCATCTTATTCCTCAACCCAACCTCTCTGAAACCCTCCCTTGCTGATCGACCAATACCCAGTATTGGAGGAGGAGAAATATAATGGCTCTGGACCCTGTTACGAATTCTGTTCCTTAGCCACCTTAGACTGAAGCTTAACCAGTCATTTTGCACCGCTGGAGCACTGACGTTTCCAACTCCAAATCCTCTTTAACATTAAGACTAACTACTTCCATATCTGTAATGTCTGACACCTCCAGTCCTGCCTGAGCTCTGTAGATAAAATCCGCAAGGTTGACCATTTCTACGCTTTCCTGGGCAACTTTCCATCTTCTGCCCTCTGTAAACTTCAATTTTTGGCACCCCATCTGACAACACCTCAATTTTAAAATTTTCATCCTCCTTTAAAAACCCTCAATGGCCTTGCCTTTCTTAGTATCCACCTTGAGCCCACAATCCACTGACATAACTGCTTTGCTTTAATTCTAGCATCCTGTACATCTCCAATTTCCATTGCTCCATCAAATGGTTTTCCCATGCTCTGAAATTTTCCCATCTATACTTCTCATCCTGCATCTCTCAGACACCCCCTAAAATTTACCTTTGTGTCCCAATATGCCTTGGTGTCAAATTTTGTTGAGTAATTCTCCTGTAAAAGCACTGTGAGCTATTTCACTATATTAATGGTGTGGTATAAATGCAAGTTGTCCGTGATGTTGCATTGTGTCTTTGTTTCAAAAAGTAGGTATTAATTTGATAACTACATTATCACACTCTCCTGCTTTGTGTTTAACAGGTGCAACATTTTTTCTGGATTTGTATGTGTGAATAAAGAGCAACAAGATGGAAGTTGTGAAGATTACAGGATACGATTTAACTGCCCTGAAATATTTTGTAAGTATTAGACATTTGTAAGGGCTGATTTATTGAATGTTACATTCAACTTTGGAAACAATGGCCCTGAAATTTACCAGGGCGTGGGAAGGGCGTGCAAAAGGCAGTAAATGACTGAAGGTCCCAGCAAGACCGGGATTGTGAATGTGCAGCCGAACTCGATGCAACAAGCTCATTATTTCATAGTTCAGTTTCTAGTCCAGCTGTTGGTGAGATAGACAGCCTGACCTGAGGCCAGGAGAGACAACTGATGATAGGTAACCACATCCAGGAAGCTTTGTGTCCAGACCCCACAATAGAGGAGGTCAACCTTTGCTTGGAAGAAGGGGGACACAGTAGAGAGAGAGATTGGAAATCAGAATTGAAGTGGGGAGAGGTCTTCTGGTTAGTGACCCTAACAGGGGTTTGAGAGAGTCTGCAATCAGTTAACATGATGCTGGGGGCTTCCTTGAAGGACTGGGAATTGTTCCTGCTCTTCCTGGCCCACAAAGAAACAGGTACTTATGAATATGAAGGCAACAGTTTCTGCCTCTCTTTCAGGGGAGAGTTTGACTCCTGAGAAAGCTGTGTACGATTCAACGAATTATAAATTACAAACCAGTGGGGTTAACAACAAGGCTAATTAAGTTAGTGCTGTCGTGTTTCTGTATGTTTGAATACAATAATTATTTGAGTTTGGTGTTAGAATTGAATGCAGTACCGGGTTCGATTCTGGCCCCGGGTCACTGTCCCTGTGGAGTTTGCATATTCTCCCCGTGTGCGTGGGTCTCACCACCATAATGTACAGATTTGCAGGGTAGGTGGATTGGTCACACTAAATTGCCCCCTAATTGGAACAATTCTAAAATAATAATTGTATGCTGTATATTGAATACTTGCTGATTGCAGCACGATGATACAGTGGTTAGCACTGCTGTCTCACAGCGGCATGGGCCTGGGTTCAATTCCAGTGTGGAGTTTGCACGTTTTTCCCATGTTGCATGCATTTTCTCTGGGTGCTCCAGTTTAGGTGGATTGGCCATGCTAAAATTACCCCTTAATGTCCAAAGATGTGCGTTTTAGGTAGGATTATGGTGTTCCAGGGATAGGTAGGCAAGTGGGCCAGACAGGGTGCTCTTATAATAATAATCTTTATTAGTATCACAAGTAGGCTTACATTACACTGCAATTAAGTTACTGTGAAAATCCCCGAGTCGCCACACTCAGCGACTGAGGGAGATTTCAGAATGTCCAAATCAGCGAACAAGCATGTCTTTCGGGACTTGTGGGAGGAAACCAGAGCACCCGGAGGAAACCACATAGACACGGAGTGAACGTGCAGACTCTGCATAGACAGTGGCCCAAGCAGGGTATCGAACCCAGGTCTCTGCCACTATGAAACCACACAGTGCTAACCACTGGACTGATGCAATCTCAATGAAACGAATGGCTCCTTCTGCATGCAAGATTTTCTATGGATTCTAGTGGGGGAATCTGACACTGAATATGTTATATTTGGATTATCGCAGCTGGTGAACGAAACTGTCCAAACACTTGCTTTCAATGGTCTTTCTTCTCAAACGCCCTTAATTACCATAGGTTGAGACCAAATATTATCTGCATAATCACATATCAACTTGCTCATTATCGGGCATCTGAATGTTAAAACTTGTGACTTTCTATTCTGCACAAAATGGAATAGAAATAAACTCTCCAATACCATCTTTAAAAGTATTGTTCACAATGCTCTTATTTGTTTGTTGCATTTATTAGGTAATTGCAAAACCGAGTGGTTTGACAGCGATAACCCATCAGGGAAAGGGGATTATGAAGATCTTGTGAATCTCCGCAAAGAATATCCTGGTCAGATCTGCAGCAACCCGACTGCTTGTGAAATCGAGACAACATCAGGACTTTCCGCCTCAAACACCGCAGACAACATTCCTCAGTAAATAATGAGGGGGACAATGAGCGGGACATGGAGCCCAGTCAGGCACGGGAGGCCGGACAACACTATCACCAGGGCCAGTGCGCAAGGAATGCATTCATCGAGACACATTTCAACTGGGGGGGGGCCTTGCTAGCCAGGGGCATGGACGCAACCATCTCAGACCCACACCACTAAACCTCCTCACCTCCCACACCACCAAACCACCCGCATGCACACCTCCTCCGTTATACATACCTGCGGCGCTACGAGCTGGGGACACTGGGTTGGCAGGGACAGCGGTTCTGGTCCATGGGATGGAGGATGATGCCAACTCACTGTGTCATGAGCTCCGTGCTCCACATCATTTGACAATGTCTCCTGGGGCGACCCGGCCTGGATGAGCCCAGCTGCTGCTCAGGCATCCCGGGTGGCGTGGTGCCATCCTGTTCTTCCCGCCTGATGCACGAGGGACAGGAGGGGGGGAGGGTGGGGTGGGGGTGGGTGGAGAGACAGTCCAAGGTTCTGCGGTGTTCTGACACCTCCCCTGCGGGAGTCATCGGCATAGGCCCCGTAACCTCCTCCTCCCTCAGGGTGCCCGATGGTCCCCGAGCTACTCCACGGGATGGGGGTGCGAGCGGAGCCATCCCCTGAGGACCCCCGCCACCTGGCGCTGCCAGTTCTGGAGGCCCGCTCTGGTCTCGACAAGGGTCTGCACGTTCGCGGACATGAAGCACAGGAGTGGCCCATCTCCGTCTGGGACTGCACCACAGCACGCTGCGACTGTGCCCCTAACAGATTGAACTTGACAACCCACTTCACCTAACTAAGTTGCTCTCATGGAGCTTAAAGCACCAAGGTTAAATGTGGAAGTTGACAAGTTTGAGGAAACTTTCTAACATCCTGCCAATTTCACCAGTATTAATCAGGTCCCCTGTTGTCCTTGGTTCTAAACCGCCCACTGCTGTGCTAGTCCAGCTCAATTTAGTTATGAATTTCTTTAGAAAACAATAATATAAAACACTGCCTTTCTGTATTAAACAGGTGCAACATTTCTTCAGGCTTTGCTTGTGTTAATGAAGAGCAAAATGATGGGAACTGTGAGGATTACAGAATACGATTCATCTGCCCTGAATCTTTCTGTAAGTATTAGACATTTATAAAAGTTGATTAATTGATTGTTACCCTCCAACTTAGAAATATTTTCTCTTTCAAATGGCCAAACATTATTTGATATTTATAATAATAGATTTATTAATTATTACCTATGCTTTGGTAATTATGTCAAATTTTGTCAAATGGCTGCAAATTTACTTTGCATTTTAACATCAGCTGGAGGGCTTAATTGTTTGATATACAACTTTATTGACAGTAACATCTTGTGCCACATTGTAGAGTGGAACACAACTGTACTGTAGCTGAGAGGGGTGGGACCCCAAGATCCTGTTATATAGACAACGTGATAAAGTAGTGTGCTAATTAATTCTGAAGTCAGGTGGTGAAGTGGGAAAGCAGACATCACACCTTCATTTGATATTAGTTATTTACAGCAGCACGGTGGTAATGCAAATGTAATGCATAGTCCCAGATGACCATAGGCTGCTTTCCCCTTTGAGAGGGAGAGCTGACTGGTGGTGATTTAACCTGAGGATCACCATCCCTCAAGCGAGTGGTAAGGTTGAGAAGGCGGGGTGGGAATTGAACCCACACTGCTGGTCCCACGCTGCTGGTCTTATTCTGCATCACAAGCCAGCTAACTAGCCAACAGAGCTAAACAGGTCCCCAAAAAGTGGTTAGTATTGCTGCCCCACAGCGCCAGGGACCCGGATCCAGTTCCGGCTGTGGTTGACTGTGTGGATTTTGCACATTCTCCCCGTGTCTGCGTGGGTTTCCTCCAGCTACTCCAGTTTCCTCCCACAGTCCAAAGGTTAGGGTGGATTGGCAATGCTAAATTGCCCCTTGGTGTCCAAAGATGTGCAGGCTGAGTGGGGTTATGGGGATATGATGGGGGAAGTGGGCCTGAGTGGGGTGCTGATTTAGAGGGTTGGTGCAGACCCGATGGGCCAAATGGCCTCCTTCTATACTGTAGGAATTCCGTGGATCTATCGATAAGTAACTATTCTGTAGTAAGTTGCTTGTGAAAATTCGGAATTATACTGTGTGAAACCCATAACCAATCATCCAATATTAATTAGATATATGATACAGATTTCCTGTCATTCTATTACATAAATTACTTTCTACTTCAGGGTTTATGTTCTTTGGAGTTTAGGAGAATGATTGATTGATAGTTATTGTCACATGTACCAAAGTACAGTGAAAAGTATTTTTCTGCGGCCAAGGGAACTTACACAGTACGTACATAGTAGACAAACGAATAATCAACAGAGTACATTGACAAATGGTACATCAACAACTAGCGATTGGTTACAGTATGGAACAAGGGGCCAAACAAATACATGAGCAAGAGTAGCATAGGGTGTCGTGAATAGTGTTCTATGGGGAAAGTCATTGAGGAGTCTCGTAGCTGTAGGGAAGCTGTTTCTATGCCTGGATATGCGGGTCTTCAGACTTCTGTATCTTCTGCCTGATAAAAGGGTCTGAAAGAAGGCAAAGCCTGGGTGTGAGGGGTGTCTGACAATGCTGTTTGCCTTCCTGAAGTAGTGGGAGGTGTAAACAGAATCAATGGGAAGGTGGCAAGATTGTGTGATGCGTTGGGCTGAGTTCATAACACTCTGCAGTTTCTTGCGACCTTGGGCCGAGCAGATGCGATATCAAGCTGTGATGCAGCCGGATAGGAGTCTCTCTATGGAACATCTGTAGAAGTTTGTGAGAGTCGATGCAGGCATACCAAATCTCTTTAGCTTCCGTAGGAAGTAGAGATGTTGTTGAGCTTTCTTGATGCATTAATGTGAGTGGACCATGACAGACTGTTAGTGATGGTGTCATGGTCATACTGAATAGGGGAGCAGGCTTAATTGGTCTACATGTGTTCTTAAGTTCTGCTGGAAGGATCTGAATAGAGATATAGGTCTGAATTTAGTGTGCCTCTGCGGCAGGTTTAAAGGTGGGTTTGGGGGAGCACGTAAAATCCAGTGAACACCAAACCTGACTTCCCCCACCCTGCTGAAATTTTATAAGTGGTAGGGAAGGAGTCGAGTAATCTGTCTGAACTGCCACTGGAATTTAATTGGCATTGGGAGAGGCCCAAAAGAAACACTTGCTGGGCTACTACTCCAGCCTTCAACTAACCCTCTGGACCCATCAGAAGGCCCCCAGGTTTAACCCTTTCTAGAATTCTCTCCTCTTGTTATCCTTTTATCCTAACCTCTCAACCACAACACTGCATTATCAGGGTCAGCAATTCTTTTTTTTTGAGTGTCGTTGATTAGACCAACATCTATTGGCCATTCATAATTACCCTTGAGAAGTTTAGTTCTTGAACCACTGATGTCCCCGAGCTGTATGTACACCCATAGTGCTGTTAAGGAAGGAGTTCCAGGATTTTGATCCAGCGGCAGTGCAGGAACAATGATATCTTTCTGGCATAACCCCCACAGGGACCCCGGGTCAACCAGAATTGATCTTCTCGTGGAGTACGGGCTTCCCAGATAGGGAGCGGAAGCCAGCCGCCTGAGGCTCGTTATGTACTGATACAAAAGCTGCCCCAAGGCCTTGACAGACTCATCCTCCCAACAAGGATTGTACTGGGAGTGAGATGCTGCTTACGCACAACTTTGTGTATAGTTAAATAATAATAATAATGGCTTGTCACGAGTAGGCTTCAATGAAGTTACTGTGAAAAGCCCCTGGTCACCACATTCTGGCGCCTGTTTGGGGAGGGCAGTACGGGAAATAAATTAATGTTCAATTTTTGCCTGCTTCCTCAAGTTAACAAAATTTCCAAGTTAGGATAGTGAGTGAAATGGATGAGAACTTCCAAGTGATGCTGTTCCCAGGTATCTGCTTTCCTCGTCCTGAAAGATGGCAGTGGTTGATGTCTAAGAGCATTGGTGAGTTCCTGCAGTTCATCTTATAGGTGGTCCATGCTGCTGCTGTTTATCAGTGGTGGAGAGACTGAATGACATTTCCCTTGGGTTCCTTGTCCATAGAATCCTTACAGTGTAGAAGGAGACCACTCAGCCCATTGAGTCTGCACCAACCCTCCAAAAGAGCACCTTACTAAGGCCCACTCCCCCCAATCACTGTAACCTCACTTAAGGGGCAATTTAGCATGGCCAATTAACCTAACCTGCACATCTTTGGGCTGTTCGTGTAAGCAGTAGCAATCAAGCAAGCTTCTTTGCCCTGGGTGGTGTCAAACTTCTTGAATGTTGTTGGAGCTGCACTCATCCAAGCAAGTGTAGAGTATTCCATTACATGCCCAATCTGTGCCTTGTAGATGGTGGACAGGTTTTGTGGGGGGCGGCGGCGCGGAGCTCAGGCAGTGAGTTACTTATCACGAGATTCCTAGCCTTTGACCTGCTCTTTTAGCCACATTTACATGGATAATCCAGTCTTGACTTGCACCAGTCCTCTGCAGAGGGCAGCAAAGTGGAGCTGCTGATTGGCTGTTGCGGGGGAAATTTGCATCACTGCATTGTGGTCACTGTATCCATAAGGCGGTTTGGGGAGGAGCTGTTGTCAAGTGACAGTTAAACCCCAAACACTCCTTCAGTGTTTCCCTCCCTACCTCCTCCTCTAATAAAAAAAAACAATCACTGTAAGGATCCCAGCCGAGTAAAGATCAAGAGGGAGACTCGAGGGCAGGTAGAAGTAGAAAGAAGTTGAACCGTGCCGTCGCAGCCAGCAGGTAAGTGATTGGTTGGTGACTGGTAAGTAGTTTTTCTTTTCCCTGAGGTGTGTTGATAAGGTAAGGATTTTCTATTTCTATTTTTTTCCTTTTTCATTTATCTATTATTTGATATTATAGTTGGACTAAGTTAAGTTTAAGTTTAAAAATGGCAGGAGATCTCAGACCCGTGTTATGCTCCTCTTGCTCAACGTGGGAGCTCAGGGACGTGCAGGAAGTGTATCCAGCTGCAGCTTTTGTTAGACCGCATGACGGCTCTGGAGCTGCAGATGGACTCACTTTGGATCATCCGCGATGCTGAGGAGGTCGTGGATAGCACGTTTAGCGAATTGGTCACACCACAGATAGGATTGCTGAAGGAGAAAGGGAATGGGTGACCAAAAGGCAGAGAAAAAGCAAGACGGCAATGCAGGTGTCCCCTGCGGTCATCTCCCTCCAAAACAGGTATACCGTTTTGGATACTGCTGGGGTAGGTGGCTCACCAGGGGAAGGCGGCAGTAGCCAGGTTCATGGCACCGTGGCTGGCTCTGTTGTACAGAAGGGCGGGAAAAAGATTGGAAGGGCTATAGTCAGGGGATTCAATTGTAAGGGGAGTAGATGGGCGGTTCTGTGGTCGAAAACGAGACTCCCGAACGGTATGTTGCCTCCCAGGTGCACGGGTCAGGGATGTCTCAGATTGGCTGCTGAACATTCTGAAGGGGGAGGGTGAACAGCCAGTTGTTGTGGTGCATATAGGCACCAATGATATAGGTAAAAAACGGGATTAGCCCAATTGGAAGAAATTGGTCTTATCAGTGATAGGCAACATGGTTTTGTGCAGGGAAGGTCATGTCTTACCAACTTAATAGAATTATTTGAGGAAGTGACAAAGTTGATTAATGAGGGAAGGACTGTAGATGTCATAAACATGGACTTCAGTAAGGCATTTGATAAGGTTCCCCATGGTAAGCTGATGGAGAAAGTGAAGTCTCATGGGGTCCAGGGTGTACTAGCTAGATGGATGAAGAGCTGGCTGGGAAACAGGAGACAGAGAGTAGTAGTGGAAGCGAGTTTCTCAAAATGGACAACTGCGATCACTGGTGTTCCACAGGGATCGGTGCTGGGACCACTGTTATTTGTGATATACATAAATGATCTGGAGGAAGGTATAGGTGGTCTGATTAGCAAGTTTGCAGATTACACTAAGATTGGTGGAGTAGCAGATAGTGAAGGAGACTGTCAGAGAATACAGCAGAATATAGATAGGTTGGAGAGTTGGGCAGAGAGAGTTCAATCCGGACAAATGCGAGGTGATGCACTTTGGATGATCCAATTCAAGAGCGAACTATACGGTAAATGAAAAAGTCCTAGGGAAAAGTGTACAGAGAGATCTGGGTGTTCAGGTCCATCGTACCCTGAAAGTGGCTGTGCAGGTCAATAGAGTGGTCAAGAAGGCATGGAGCATGCTTGCCTTCATCAGGCGGGGCATTGAGTACAAGAGTTGGCAGATCATGTTACAGTTGTATAAGATTTTGGTTCAGCCACATTTGGAATACTGCGTACAGTTCTGGTCGCCACATTACCAAAAGGATGTGGATGCTTTGGAGGAGGTGCAGAGGAGGTTCACCAGGATGTTTCCTGTAATGGAGGGCACTAGCTATGAAGAGAGGTTGAGTAGATTAGGATTATTTTCATTCGAAAGATGGAGGTTGAGGGGGGACCTCATAGAGGTCTACAAAATCATGAAAGGTATAGACAGGGTGGATAGCAAGAAGCTTTTTCCCAGAGTGGGGGACTCAATTAGTAGGGGTCATGATTCAAGGTGAGAGGGGAAAAGGTTTAAGGGAGATATATGTGGAAAGTTCTTTATGCAGAGGGGGGTGGGTGCCTGGAACGCATGGCTGGTGGAGGTGGTAGAGGCGGGCACGATAGCGTCATTTATGATGTATCTAGACAGATACATGAATGGGCAGGGAGCAGAGGGATACAGATCGTCAGAGAATAGGCGACAGTTTTAGATAGAGGATCTGCATTGGCGCAGGCTTGCGACGCAGGCTTGGAGAGCCAAAGGACCTGTTCCTGTGCTGTAATTTTTCTTTGTTCTTGTTCAAATCACCAGTGAGGCCACCCGTACAGCATCCCTTTGAGAGGCCTTGCAGAAAAAACGCAAGTGGTCACTATTCTGGCTGCACTTATCAGAAATGGAGAAATGGAAGACTTAGATTGGACAGAACCTCTCCTGTTGTTCAGGGCCTGAGGTCCTGTCTAAAGCCAAATTATTGCCAATCAGCCGTAAAATGGTTGCTGGGCAACCACTTCGGCAGTGGTGATTATTATGTTCCTTTTATTGTTCTCCAAGATAGCCAAAGTCGTAGTGTTTACAAAGAACAGAAAGCTATATTTAAACCAAAGCTAATTTATTTTACACTACTTGAAATGGTTCGCACACTCTCCTGAGTAACAGCAAACAAAATAGTACTGACTCTATGTTTCAGTAATTAATTATCTCTCACTAATACAATCTACACTCTAACTCAACCTCACACTATCCTTCATCAACTTCTCTCACAGCTTCTCCCAGAATGCTTAGAGACGCAGCCTTTCCTAAGATGGCAGTGATGCCATCTAATGTCTAATGCCAAAAATTAACATTCTGTTAACCATCCTGTGGTTGGTTTAGCACAGGGCTAAAGAGCTGGCTTTTAAAGCAGACCAAGGCAGGCCAGCAACATGGTTCAGTTCCCGTACCAGCCTCCCCGAGCAGGTGCCGGAATGTGGCGACTAGGGGCTTTTCACAGTAATTTCATTTGAAGCCTACTTGGGACAATAAGCGATTTTCATTAACAAGTGAGTCAAAATGTGTCAGTTCATTTGTTGTTCTTTACAAATTCAGCCTGGCAGGTTTCTTTCTGATTCTGGATGATCTCCTCATTCCAGTCAATTGAGTAGTAGATTTGTCCATGGTTTCTGGAAGTTATCTTGGTACTTATGTTATCAAACTGAAGACATGGAAATAACATACGAGAAGATTTGAATTTCAGAAGAGCACGTCGATCTCTTCAAAGAACAGAACCATCAGTCGCTTTAACAATTTTTGAATGAGGAGCTGCTTGGAGTATGACCTTAGCTAGATCAGACCATCCTCCAGTGGGAATCTGAATTCTCACTAGATCATCTGGATTAAGTGGTTCCAATGATTTTGCATGTTCATTATAGTATTTCTCTGCAGATGCTTTTGATGTTGCGATTTCTCTATGACTTGCTGAAGATCAGGATCAGCTAGTTGTAGACAGAGCAGGAGATAAACCAGTTGAGAGAGGAGTAGCTCTATAATTCAACAAAGCTAAGAACATGTCTGAGTCAGTCAAGTGCTTTCTTGAAAAGTTGTTTCACATGTAAATGCCTTTTTCAACCCTGCCATTAGATTGCGGATAAAGAGAACTAGGCGTCATATGACTGAAATTATAGTTACAAGCAAATTCTGTCCAATCATTACTATCAAAGCAAGATCCATTGTCTGTCATGACTCTGTAAAGTATCCCATAGAATTTCATAGAATTTACAGTGCAGAAGGAGGCCATTCGGCCCATCGAGTCTGCACCGGCTCCTGGAAAGAGCACCCTACCCAAGGTTAACACCTCCACCCTATCCCCATAACCCAGTAACCCCACCCAACACTAAGGGCAATTTTGGACACTAAGGGCAATTTATCATGTCCAATCCACCTAACTTGCACATCTTTGGACTGTGGGAGGAAACCGGAGCACCCGGAGGAAATCCACGCACACACGGGGAGGATGTGCAGACTCCGCACAGACAGTGACCCAAGCCGGAATCGAACCTGGGACCCTGGAGCTGTGAAGCGATTGTGCTGACCACCATGCTCCATGACGAGCAAATATTTCTTTAGTCACTTTGATCACGGATTTCGAAGTAGAATCTGAAAATTTCATTACATCCAGCTAGTTTGAAAAATAGTTGATGATCAGGACATAATCACGATCATGAAAATGAAAAAGATCAATACCAACTTTCGACCACGGAGTCTTCTCGAGATCGTGAGTTTCTCTTTACTCTGTGTCGATTGATTTTGCTGGAATGTCTCACATTCTAGCACAAAATTGGCTATGCCAGTATTTATTCCAGGCTAATCTACTGCCTGTCTCGCTTGGCGTTTACACTTTTCTATTCCTAAGTGACCTACATGAACCTTCTGGAGGATTATGTGCCTTAGTGTTGTAGGAATAACAAGATGATCGAGACAAAGTAGAAATCCATCTACAACAGATCAGATTGAATATTTCTGAAATTCGAACAGTGTCCTTTCAGCCAACCATTTTTCATATGGCTGATTACTCATTGTAGTATTACATCTTTTTCAGTCTCCGCTCTGATAAGCTTGAGATTTTCATCAGAAACAGGAAGAGTTTAAGCTAGAAGTTCCACTTGAGCTTCTATTAGTTGAACAATCTCAAGTTGTTGTTCATCTGTTTCTGCAACACGAGATAATGTGTCTGCAATTATAAGATCTTTACCTGGAGTGTGGACCAGTTGAAAGTCGTAGCTTCTTAGTTTCACGATTATTCATTGCAGGCTTGGAGTCATATCATTCAGATCTTTCTTTATGATATGAACTAATGGTCATTGATCTGGTTCAACTGTGAACATCGGAAGTCCATATACGTAGTCATGGAATTTCTGTATTCCCATAAGCATGCCAAAACATTCAATCTCGATCTGAGCATACCATTGCTCTGTGGTAGTCATAGATCTGGATGCATACACAATGCGTCTCCGAAAAGCATCATCATTCTTTTGAAGGAGGACTGCCCCAATCCCATTTTGACTCGCATCTGTGGAAATCTTTGTTTCTCACCCAGGGTCAAATAAGGAAAGGACAGGTGCTATAGCCAATGCTGACTTGAGATCTAACCATTCTTTTATGTGATCTGCAGTCCACATGAAGAATGTGTTCTTCTTAATGAGGTTACGCAAGGCAGTTGGGGATGAATTTTCCTAAGAAATTCACTACATCAAGGAATTTCAGAACTGCTTTTTTGGCTTCTGGGATTGATATCTTCTGAATGACAGCAATCTTATCATTATCTGGTTGCACACCATGTTCAGAGATTTGGTCACCCAGAAATGTTAAAGTCGAGATACTAAAGTTGCACTTAGCTCGATTGGGCTTCAATCCGTATTTGTGTATTCCCTGTAACACTTGCAGGAGTCTTGCATTGCATTCTTCACAAGTAGATGAACATGTTATAATGTCATCAACATACACACAAACTCCACCTATTCCTTCTGTCATCTGTTCCATGGCACGATGGAATATCTCAGATGCTGAGATTATGCCAAATGGCATTCTGTTAAAACAGTAACGACCAAACGGTGTGTTGAATGTACACAATTTGTTGTTTGTGTCATCCAATTGCATTTGCCAAAAACTTCTGGAAGCATCTAATTTAGAGAATATCTTGGCATTAGCCATCTCACTCGTTATTTCTTCATGTTTCAGTATTGGATAGTGTTCACGTCTGAAGTTCATATTCAGATCCTTTGGGTCAATACAAATCCTGAGGTCACCATTGGGTTTTTTAACGCACACCATTGGGCTGACCCAATCTGTCGGTTCTGTGACCCTGGAAATGATTCCAAGGTGCTGCATTCATTCCAGTTCTTGCTTGGAATGGTCGTGTAATGGAGCAGGAACTTATCTTGGAGAGTGTACCACTAATTTAGCATTCGCTTGTAGTTGAATTTTGTATTGGAAAGGAAGAATACCCATATCGTCAAATACCTGAGGAAATTTACTGTGGATGCCTACAATATCCTCCTGCACAGGTGGAAGAGGTTTGCTTGTGCTGTAGATTCGTTTCACAAGGTGTAAGTCGTCACAGGCTTGTGCACCTAATAGTGAAGATCGTTTGGCTTCAACAATCTCGAAACGCAAGGGTATTACAGTGTCGTTGTTTGTCACTAAGAGATGGCATGACCCCAAAGAAGTAATCGTGTTACCACTGAAGTCACGTAATTGGCAGTCAGTTTTCTGAATCTTAGGACTATGACAAAGGTGTGATAAATCATGAGTATTTATTAAATTTGCAGATGCTCCAGTGTCCAATTTGAACACAATCATGGAACCACTGACTTGTAATGGAGTGTTCCATTCCGATTCCGTGTTAATCGATTGTACGAGATGCAGTATCTGTGGATAGGACGTGTTCTTTACAGTTGTCTGGAACTTCTCTACAATTCCCACAAAGAAAGAATCTTCATGACAATAAGCATCTATATTAACATTAGGGTTATCCATTTTGGAGGTGTCTGCACTTGTATTAACACTCTGAACATTCATATGTTTGTTCATTAAATTTGAAGTTTTAAAGTGTGTCCCTACCCTATTAATGCAGTTCTGCATTGAACAGCAAAGCGATTCAGTTTGCCACATTTGGAGCAGATTTTTCCATGTGCTAGGCATTTTTTATGTGGGTGGACGTGTTAACACGTCATGATGTTGCTTTCATCATGCGCAAATTGGTTGTACGCATTCGCGGAATGGTCTTCATCCAAAAGATGCTTTTTTCTCAACTGTGCTACAGATCCAACACAGTCAGCCCCGAGATGCGTTTCTGCGCCCTTTTCCTCAATCAGTATTTCTGAATACTGATTTTTGGATATTTAATTCGCTCTACACATTTCAATTGCATCTTCCAATTTTAATTCTTTTTGCCTTCATAAACATTCTGAGTTTCTCATCTTTGATGCCAAAAACAATTTCATCCCTGATCATTCAGTCTGACAAAATTGTGAAATTACAGGTTTGTGACTTAAATCTTAAATCAGTAATGAAACAATCTATGGATTCTCCATCTTATTGAACTCTCATTTTAAAGACAAACCGTTCATACCTTTCATTAATTTGAGGTTTACAATGAATATCAAATTCTTCAATAACTATATCAAATTTATTTTTATCATCTTCCGTGGAGAATTGGAAAGAATTCTATAGGGTGAAGAGCAACCTAGTGGGCACAGGAGTAAGATCAGCTGTGGCAGGGGAGTCACCACACTAGCAGGGAAAGCTAACGCAGGAAGTAGGGGAGGGTAAATACAAGGATAAGAAAGAGTTGATTTTCAGGTTGGCTTCAGCAGGAAAAGTGCAAGTTGTGGGAACAAAATGGCGCCGCAGGCACCCACTTTGTAGAATCCCTAAACAAAGGGAAACCCATCAGTGTACACACAGTTGGGGGCCATGTTGGGTGCCCCCTGGACAAAGGGAAACCCCAGAGCACAGCGGCCTAGTCTCATGGTGAGCGCGGCCAAATACACGATCCCCTAACAAAGGGAAACCTCAGAGGGCAGGGCACGTCCATCAGGTAAGCATGGTTGATCAGGCGGAAACAGGGGGTGGGGACAAAATTCCCCCACTAGGATTATCACCTGGAATGTGAGGGGACTTAATGGCCCAGTGAAAAGATGCAGAGTGTTCACCCATTTGAGAAGTGTGTCATCCCACATGGTCTTCCTTCAATAGACGCACCTAAGGGAGAAGGACCGACTGCGGGTTAAGGAAGTGCTGGGGAGAGACATACCACTCATGTTATGCAACAAGGCTGCGGGGAGGGGGGGAGCTAACTGTCCTGATTAACAATTGGATGGTGTTTACGGTGGCAAGGACAGTTACGGACCCAGGGCAATGGTCAATGGTGTCCTAGACGGGGTAAAAGACAGGCACGGCTAGGGAATTGGGAGCATTCATGGAACAGATGGGGGCTTCGGACCCATGATAGTTCCCGCAACCCAGTGAGAAGGAATTCTTGATCTTTTCACCAGTGCACAAGATATATACCCAAATCAACTTATTTGCAGTGGGGTAAAATCAGTGCTTCCAGAAATGGTCAGAGCGGAATACTCTGCGATAGTCATCTCCAACCAGGCTCCACATTACATGGATGAGAGGTTGGAGACAGGCCATACCCAACGCCCCGCATGGAGGTTGGACACAGACCTCCTGGCCCACAAGGTCTTCTGCCAGAAAACATCAGAGCCATAGAAGTGTACATCACTAACAACCAGAACGGAGATGTCTCACCTTCCACGTTCTGGGAGGCACTTAAGATGGTGATCAGGGGAGAGAATATAGTCTACAAGGCATGTAGAGATAGGGAAGAGGGTAAACAGGCAGCAACTGATAGACTCCATCCTGGAGGTCGACAGCAAATACTCAGAGGACCTGACCATAGACCTTCTGGCGGAAAGGAAAAAGCTACAAATGGACTATCCACCAGGAAGGCAGTGCACAAACTCTGCCAGACACGGGGGACGGGAGGGGGGGACCATTTATGAACACTGAGAGACGGCAAGCCATCTGTTGGCTCACCAGCTGAGAAAGCATACAGCCACGAGAAAGATAGTACAGGTGACAGATAGGAGAGTTGGATTGGTAGCCAAACCAAAAATGATCAACCAAGCATTTGAAGCCTCCTACTCAGGGACTGCACACCTTTGAGCACACCCCCCCCCCCCCCCCCCCCCCCCCCCCAAACAGGTCCTTGATGGACTGGACATGCCAGTCGTGGAGGACGATATACGGAGGGAGCTGGAAGCAACAATAGAACTGAGAGAGGTCATGGAGAGCTCCATGCAGGCGGAGAAGATGCCAGGACCCGATGGGTTCCCTGCGGACCATAAAAAATTCGCTCCAACCCTGGCCCTGCACCTACAGATTCGCCAGCGAGGAGCACCCTGCCTACAACACTAATACAAGCCACTGTTATCCATGAAAGACAAAGACCCAACGGAATGCGGATCATATGGGCACATTTCGCTGCTCAACATAGATGTGAAAATACTCACAAATGTCCTGGCCAAGAGACTGGAGAACCGCGTAACAAAGGTGGTCACAGAGGGCCAGACGGGCTTTGTCAAGGGTAGACAGCTAACGGCAAACATCAGAGGGCTGCTGAATGTGAAACTGACTCCATCCGGGCAGAGACACCTTGATTGATTGATATTGATTGATTGATATGATCACCTGAGGTGATCACATACCTGGGCATAGAAAAGGCCTTCGACAGAGTCAAATGGAAGTACCTCAGAGGTACTGAACTGGTTTGGGCTGGGGACAGGGTTCACCTTATGAGTGAAACTCTTGTACAACACGCCCAAGGTGAGCGTTCAGACCAGCACCACCAGGTCTAAATACTTTCAGCTGCATAGAGACACCAAGCAGGGATGCCCACTATCCCCACTCCTGTTCGCCCGAGCAATCAAACCCCTGATGATCACTCTGCAGAACGCAGGATGCTAGAAGGGCATTCGAAGAGGGAGCAGGGAGCATAGAGTCTCACTCTATGCGGATGAACTGCTCCTCTACATCTCGGACACGCAGAACAGCAGGAAAGTAATCATGAAGCTCCTGGAAGAACGTGGGGACATCCCGGGCTACAAAACCAACTTTGGCAAGAGCGAGGCATTTCCGGTGAACCCGAATGGGGCGGGGACAGAACCGAGGGTCTACCTTTGCATCTAGCCCAAAGCGAATTCCACTATCTAGGGATCCAGATAGCTCCACGACTGGACATAGATCCACAAGTGGAATCTGACCAACCAGTCTGGCGGAGAAAGTCAAAGAGGACCTACAGACATGGGATGCACTCCCGCTCTCCCTGGTGGGGTGGATGCAGATGAACAAGATGAATGTACTGTCAAGCTTCCTATTCCTGTTTAGATCCATACCAATCTTCATCTCTAAGGACTTTTTACAAGGAATAAACAAAATGATCAAGGTGTTTGTGTATGTGTGTGGGGTAGGGTGGGAATGGGAATGAATCCAAGAATTCCCAAGATTACACTGCAGAAGAGAAGAAAAATGGGCAGCCTGGCCCTTCTGGACATGCAATACTTCCACTGGTGTAATGGGAGTGTCCCTTTAAGAAATGTTTTTGTCTTATCACATGGATTCAGTGATGTCATTGTGTAGGTGGAGCTGGACTGTGGCTCTATGAGATTTTACTATTGTTTTGGGTTAGGACTGGTTTTCAATTGCATAGGTTGAAAGAAATGTTTTTCTCTATCTTCATTTTAAAAGCTGTTTCCAGACAGCTTGGTAACTTGAAAGTGATCATTGCTTTCTGGAAGGAATTTAAATCTGTTGTTTGAAAAGGAGAACAGAGTATCAATAACAAGTCTTAGAACAGTGAGAATGCTATGTGCTGAGCCACACCTTTAAAAAGGGGTTTCCGGTTTAACTTGGATTTTGTTATTAAATTAGAACAGTTATGGGGGAATTCATTAAGGGTTATGCAGAGATTACTGTAGCGGTTTGTATTTGCAATTGATAAAAGCTCTTGCTATGTGTGTTTATACAAATGTTAACTAAGTTCTTAGAATAAAGCTTGTTATTTTGATTAAAAGGACCTAAAAAGTCTGTTGAATAACACCTGAAAGGCTGGCTCGTGCTCAACATAGCCAAAATCTCAGTTGCAGGTCCGGTGAACTCCATAATATACTTTTGGATTTTTCTGAATCCTAGCCCATAACCCTGGGCAGCCACAGCCGAAAGAGTGAGGGGATGGGTAAGGGAACTGAATACGAAATGGGTGAGGCTGGAGGAGTCCTCCTGTAAGGGAACCTCTGAGCCCTCCTCAAAGCAGTGCTCTAATCACCACCAGCAAAATACACGTCCAGCCCAGTGCTGGTAGCCATATTGAAAACATGGAACCAGATTAAATATTTCAGCTTAACCAAGATGTCTACCATGCCCCAATCCGCGGTAACCACAAATTCCCACCAGCCATGCTAGACCCCACTTTTAAGACGTGGAGACAGGATGGGGGGGGGGGGGGGGGGGGGGAAGAGAGTGGTCGGGACATTTACATGGGGGACAGACTTGAAACCCTAGAACGAACGGAAAGACTGGAACTTCTGAACGGCAGGAACTCCGACACTTACAAATCAAAAACCTCTCCACAAGGAGACGACGAGGAACCCTCAGTCCCCGAGAGGCACATTGTGGGAGGAACAGTTGGATGTGGACAGTAAGGAGAAGGGGAACTGTGGGGATATGTATGGCCGACTGCTGGAAAGGGCAAGAACATCATTAGATGGGGCAAGACAGAAATGGGAGGACGAAGCTGGGATAAAGTTGGGTGGGGACTCTGGAGTGAAGCACTAAGTAGGGCCAACTCCACCTTCTCCTGCACAAGGCAAAGCCTCATGCAGTTTAAAATGCTGCACAGAGCGCACTTAACCAGAATGAACAGGTTCTTCCCGGAGGCAGAGGATAAACATGAACGGTGTCAGGGAGGCCTGGCCAACCACACCCACATGTTTGGCCTGTCCCAGACTTGGAACATAGAATGTACAGTGCAGAAGGAGGTCATTCGGCCCATCGAGTCTGCACCGACCCACTTAAGCCCTCACCTATCCCCCGTAACCCAATAACCCCTCCAAACCTTGTTGGTCACAAAGGGCAATTTATCATGGCTAATCCACCTAACCTGCATGTCTTTGGGCTATGGGAGGAATCAGAGCAACCAGAGAAAACCCACGCAGACACGGGGAGAATGTGCAGACTCCGCACCGACAGTGACCCAGCGGTGAATTGAACCTGGGACCCTGCCGCTGTGAAGCCACAGTGCTATCCACTTGTGCTACCCACTTGTTGGGTTATAGATAGTCTTCTTTGAGGCGATGTCCAAGGTTGTGCGGGTGAGAGTGGAGCCGTGCCCTAAAGTGGCAGTCTTTGGGGTGTCGGACCAGCCAGAATATATAAGGGGAGAGGGCCGATGTCCTTGCTTTTGTTTCATTAATCGCACGCCAGTGAATTCTGCTCAACTGGCTATCAGCAGCACCACCTACAGCTGCCGACTGGCTGGTAGACTATCGGAATTACTCCACCTGGGCCATCCGAGGGTCGGACAAGAGCTTCCACAAAGCATGGAAGCTATTCATCAGCCTGTTCCAAGACCTGTTCGAAACCAATAGTGATTAGGAAGAAAGGAGGGGAGACAAGATCGCACAGAGCAGAGAACAGGGGGAGGGCAAGGAGGGAACCAGCTAAGTAACTGGAAGGGAAATGGGAAAAGAGCCATGTGGGGGAGGGGACAGAGAGAGCTCTCTCCTCTTGCCCCACCCCCCGGCGAAGCCACAGAACAGCAGAATCACAAAATGAAAGAATCAAGCGGAAGATGGAGCCCAGGATGGAACCCGACCTTCAACGGGGGAGGGGGAGCAAGGAAAGGGGGAGGGCCGATAAAGGAGTACATGCACAATTGTACATGGAATATGTTTTGCACGTCTAATTGTTAATCAAACTCTTCATCACCATCTTTAAAACTCTAGCTCACACTGTTTTTCCTTTGTTGCATTTATCAGGTAATTGCAAAACTGAGTGGTTTGACCGCGATAACCCATCAGGGAAAGGGGATTATGAAGATCTTTTCAATCTCCGCAAAGAATATCCTAGTCAGATCTGCAGCATACCAACTGCCTGTGAAGTGGAGACCACATCAGGAATTCCCGCCTCAAACACCGGAGACAACATTCCTCAGTAAATAATGATTCCTTTCAGCTTCTTTGATATTTTGGGCTTGATTTTAAGTTCCCGACATGCTGGGAGCGGAGAGGTTGCGCAAAGAGGGGTGGGGATGGGAATCAGGGCAGGGAAAACCTAGAAGTAAGTTCAGTATTTGTGTTAGTGGCTACTGCATTACTGTAGAGTTTCTGACCGCATTATTAGGAACAGGGTGGTGATGAGGCAACTTCAATTTTCATATTTAAAGGAAGATTCCAAAGCTGCAGTATGATTGCAGTATGCAGTATTGCCCCACTGATCTGCAGCTAAGTACTCTCCAGCTTATTGATCACAATAAAGTAGAACTGGGCCTAGAAAGGGCTAGTGAAAATGGATGTAAAAGTGGGATCTTGACTCATCGGATTTCCACCACTCCCTTGTTTTCCTCGGCCCTATCAGTCTGTGGCCCAAATGCTGTCTCGTTTCCTGTTGGTTAATTCTCCCCTGCACAGGTGTAGGAAGACCAGTCATTGCTTTGACTCTGGCGAGCGTCAAAAATCAGAGGATGTCAACCAAGAGCATCTCAGCAGTTGGGAGGGGATCTGAGCAATCGTCCCCTACTTGTGTTCATATTACAGGAGTTTCGTCGCATGGAACATCCAGGACAGCGGTGGGCAACCTGTCGCCTGGGGGTCATATGTGGTCCATTAAGATTCTGAGTGCATCCTACAAGACATTTTGTTCATCATTGCCCTGCTGGGACAGGACTTGCTGGAACAGGACCAGTTGAGAGGAGTGATGCTGTGAAAGCATGTTCAAGTACAGCCCCACTGGAGGCCGGAGTTGCAACACAAGTGAAATCAGATGGTATTTAAAAATACCTGATGTCCTCAGCTGAGGCCAATGAACTGCATTCACCAGGGTTGCCACATTCTGTTGATTTCCACATGCGTAGCTTTTTTCCGACCGGTGTGACTGAATTCATACGTATGGAAAGCAAGAACAAGTGAAGTGAGATGCCTGCGGATTGCTCATAACATTGACAGTGTGAGCCATGTGCTCCCTCTGTGTCCAATCAAGCTTGACTACTCCTTTTGCTTTTACCACTTGAAGTTGAAGACAATCCTATTAATATATGAATGATTAAGTATCTTCTATAACTAGTTATGAAATATTTGGTGTGTATTAAATGTATTTAATCTTATTCAAGGTCATAAAGTATTGAGCAAGCCCGGTTTCAATCTTGCAGCCCACGGAGATGAAGGAGGGCCACTCTTGTGGGCTCACTCACTTGCCTAGGTCATCCATCATTGTTCTGAAGAGGATAAAAAGAGATTTGTAGTTGTACTTTGCTGTGTTACACAATGTTAAATTAATTTGTTCCATTTTACTTTTGAGCCACTAATTATTATTTCTTACCATCAGTTTCCTGTCTGCTCATTTTTAGTTCCTGGATGACAAGTGGGCTTTTCACTTGTGATGATTGAGCAGATATGAATTGATTGTGAAAAATGGTGGTGCTCTGAAAGACAGCTTTGTGTTGGGGGGAATGGTCACAGAGGTGGCTGGAGGGGAGAGGAGGCAATGTTTCAATGTTGTTAGAGCCATTCCTTTTGATTTCCCTTTGTTCCCATTTCTTTGTTTTAGTATATTATTTTTGGTTCATGGACTCATCGGAGTGTATCTTTAAGCAGTAGACTTAAGCTGAGGCAGCATGCTAGTCAGGACAGTGTTGCTGGATATATGTTTTTGGGAAGGAGAATACAGACTCGTCAGCACACCTTGAAGGGAATAAGAGCTCTCTCTCTCTCTCTCTCTCTCTCTGCTGACGTGAAAACCGCTTTCTGCTAAAATTGGTGAGTGCTTGGCACACCTTTATGATGATCTTTACTTTACTTAAGATGATCTTGGAAAAAGTAGACATCCAATGGAGGGTGGGAGGGAGGGATTGCTGGAGTGGGGCAACTTGGAAAGGGGGTTGGATTCCGTAAGGGGCATGAGGTAGGCAGTTACATTTTTGTCAGTTTAATTATATTACTTTCAAAAAATAAAAGGTTATTTGTTTTACATTTTACAAACCTGATGACTTCAGTTTATTACGCTCTGCCACGGTCCACACGTATTTTAAAATAGCATCTAATTTCACTTGTGTTGCAACTTCAGCCTCAAATGGGGCTGCAATTGACTGTGCACTAACCCAGGGGCCGTGACGATGTGTTTTTCACATTGGCGGACTAGTGAAAGCAAAATAAACCTTGCAGGTCGCAGTGGCATTGAGGTAGTAATGACTGTTCATGGATTAGCCCTATTGCATTGTGTCACCCTCTTCCAAATTGTCTGACAAGGCTTGATGCTCTGTACTTTGTTCGTCTGCAAGTCCAAATCCTGATGCTGTCTAGTATTATGGACTGTGCAGGTTACCGTGACCATTCTGAAGATCCTGGCTGGTGCTTACTCAGGTCACCTTCCAAAATGCATACCCTCACACTTTTCAACATTGCATTCCATCTGCCACTTCTTTGCCCACTCTCCCAGCCTGTTCAAGTCCTTCTGCAGCCCACCTGCTTCCTCAATACTACCTGTCCCTCTACAGATCTTTGTATCACCTACAAACATAGCAACAGTGCCTTCAGTTCCTTGTTCCAGATCATTAAAGGTTGTGGTCCCAGCACTGACCCCTGAGGCACACCACCAGTCTCCGGCTGCCATCCTGAAAAAGACCCTTGCATCAGAACAGCATCATCAGCATGCTGCTGGTTCGTTCAATGTTGCATCAGATTGGCATAAAGACCGCCGCGAGAAGGGATCAAGGCAAAGTTGGGAGAGGGTATGGAGGAGGGGTTTTGGTGTGAAGTACTCCGGAGGGTGAATGCCTCCACCTCTTGTGCGAGGTTGGGCTGATAACAGCTGAAGGTGGTGTATAGAGCGCACCTTACAAGGGCGAGGATGAGCCAGCTCTTTTGAGGGGTAGAAGATGTATGTGAACGTTGTGTGTGTGTGGGGGGGCCACAAACCACATTCATATGTTTTGGTCCTGTCCAAAGCTTGAGGATTACTGGAATGAGGTGTTTATGGTCATCTCTAAAGTGGTGCATGTGAAACTGGACCCGAGCCCTCAGGAGGCCATATTTGGGTGTCGGACCAGCAGGGTTGGAAATAGGCGCAGAAGCAGATGTTGTAGCCTTTACCTCGTTGATCGCCCGAAGGCGGATTCTGTTAGGGTGGAGATCAACTTCTCCATCATGTGCCCTGACATGGCGGGGAGACCTGTTGAAATTCCTGAGGCTTGAAACGGTCAAATTTGAACCAAGGGGAAGGCTGGAGGGATTCTACAATTCATGGGCGTTATTCAATATGCGCTTTCGAGAATTGGATCACATCGAACATTACGGGGGTTGGGGGGACTGTATGTGTTAATGGTGACTCTGGGTGATTCCTGATTCCTCTTTGTCATTTGTTTCTGTTAACATGCGGGCTAATGTTTGGGGGTTTGGTGGGAGGATGGAATTATTGTATTGATATGGGGATTGACATTACATTTGTTACTGATTATTGTTTATTGTTGGGTGTAAATGTGGGAGAAAATGTGAAAAAGGAGAATAAAAAAATATTTTAAAAAAAGATTGGCATATAGACCATAAGACAGAGTAGCGGAATTAGGGGCCACTCGGCCCATCAAGTCTGTTCTGCCATTCAATCATGGCTGGTATTTTTCTCATCACCATTCTCCTGCCTTTTCCTCATAACCCCTGATCCCCTTATTAATCAGGAACCAATCTATCTCCTTCTTCCAGATCATTAATGTATATGTGAAAAGTTGTGGTCCCAGCACCGACCCCAACGGCACACCACTAGTTTCCGGCTGCCATCCTGAAAAAGACCCCTTTTATCCCCACACTCTGCCTTCTGCCAGTCAGCCAATCCTCTATCCATGCCAGGATCTTACCCTCAACACTATGGGCTCTTTACTTATTTAACAGTCTCCTATGCAGCACCTTGTCAAAGGCCTTCTGGAAATCTAAATATATCATGTCCACTGGTTTTCCTTTGTCTAACTTCATTGTTACCTCCTCAAAGAACTCTAACAGATTTGTCAAGACATGACATCCCCGTGACGAAGCCGTGCTGACTCAGTCCTATTTTAACATGCACTTCCAAGTACTCCGCGATCTCATCTTTAGTAATGGACTCTAAAATCTTACCAATGACCGAATCAGGTTAACTGACCTATAATTTCCTGTCTTCTGCCTCCCTCCCTTCTTAAACAGTGGTGTTATATTAGCCATTTTCCAGTCCTCTGGGACCCTTCCTACCTCCAGTGATTCCTGAAAGATCACCACCAATGGCTCCATAATTTGTTCAGCTATCTCTTTTAGAACCCTGGGGTGTAGTCAAAGGACACAGGAGCAGAATTAGGCCACTTGGCCCACTGAGTCTGCTCCGCCATTCAATCATGGTCCAGGTGATTTATCCAACTTCAGACCTTTCAGTTTCCCCAGAACCTTCCCCTTAGTGATGGCCACTACACTCGCCTCTGCCCCCTGGTTCTCTGGAGCTCTGGCATCCCACTGGTGTCTTCCACCGTGAAGACTAATGCAAAGTAACTATTCAGTTTCTCTGCCATTCCTTTGTTTCCTATTATTACTTCTCCAGCCACATTTTCCAGTCGTTCAATGTCTATTTTTGCCTCTCTCACCTTTTATATATTGAAAAAAAATCTTCGTATCTTCTTTTATATGACTAGCTAGCTTGCACTCATATTTGATCTTCTTCCCCCCTTATTGCTTTTTTAGTTGTCATCTGCTCACTTTTAAAGGCTTCCCAATCCACTGGCTTCTCACAAATCCTCACCATTTTGTATGCTTTTTCTTTTGCTTTTATGCTTTCATTGCATCACTCCTCTCAGCAGGTCCTGTTGCAGCAGGTCACAAATGTCTGCTGCAAACTGACATGATGAAATGCCCATCAGCCATGATTGAATGGCGGAGTGGACCCGATGGGCCGAATGGCCTTACTTCCACTCCTATGTCTTATGGTCTTATGGATGTGAGTCTCCTGAGTCACTGTTTTAGTAAAAAAAATATTATTGCATCCTCTATTTTATATTCAACAGGTGCAGCATAGTTTCTGGATTTATTTGTGTGAATGAAGAACAAGAAGATGGGGCATGTGAAGATTACAGAGTACGATTTACCTGCCCTGCATCTTTTTGTAAGTATTATGTTTAAGATGATTTACTGATTCTTACCTTCCACTTTGGAAATAATTACTTTTTGAAGTAGGCAAACAACACTCGATATTTTGCCAGATTGTTTTTACTATTTGGACCATGAACCTAGTGGTTGGATTTCTGTCTTATTGATTTTCAATGGTCTAGCACCAAACCACTCGATGACCCGCACAGCTATTGCTCCATCATCCTGCTTTCAATATCATCTAAGTTCCTGGTAACAATTAGTAAATCAACTATTATCAACATCAATAATTATTATTTTGTAAAACTGCAGAAGCAGTTATAGTTTGATATTAAGATTAACAATCCACTCAATGGTATCCTGCTGAAGAGACTGCCTCCCAATTAGAAAAATCCCATTAGCAATGCGTCCACCACATTCTCCAGATATAATAGGTAGACTGTTGAACAAGTGGCAAACCTTCTTGAAGTCAGCTCCACAAGCATTCTGTTGTTAAGGAAAACAGTCCCAACTTCTCTAATGTATTTGCATAATTGACATTCCTCATCCCTGAAACCATTTCGTGAATCTTTTCTGCATTCTCTCCATATCTTTCCTGAAGTACGACAACCAGAATTGAACACAATACTTCAGCTGAGGCTGAACTAATGTCTTATAAAAGTTCCACATAATCTCCTTGCTCTTGCACTCTTGTGCCCCAATAATAAAGGATACTGTATGTTTTATTGATCAATCTGTCCTACTTTCAGTGATTTATGCACATATACACCGTTACCACCACGTCCAGAGAGATGAACAAATTCCTCTCTCTTTCACCCTTGAAATTTCCTATATTTTTTTTCGAAGAGGTGACCAGGTGTGTAGATGAGGGACATTCATTTGACATAGTCTACTTGGGCTTCAGCAAGACTTTTGGTAAGGTCCCACATGGGGGACTGATAGCTAAGTGCCCATGGGATCCAAATAAATTTTACAGATTGGATCCAGAATTGGTTGAGTGACAAGAAACAGAGGATGATGGTAGAGGGGCGTTTTTCTGACTGGACGACGTCTGTGTCCAGTAGGGTTCCACAGGGATCAGTTTTGTGGCCCTGTTTTTGGTTTACATAAACGATTTAGACTTGAATGTAAGTGGGTTGATCAGTAAGTTCAGAGATAATACGAAAATTGGTGAGGTGGAACTAGTGAGGAGGATAGCCTTAGATTACAGGAAGATATAGGCAAGCTGGTCAGATGGGCTGATCATGAGCAAATGGAATTCAATTTGGTTAAGTGTGCTTGGGCAGGATAAAATAAGTAAGGGAATAAATGATAAACGGCAGGACCGTGGAAATCACCGAGGATCAGGGGGACCTTGGTGTGCATGTACACACACCCCTCAAGTTAGCAGGACATGGGGATAAACTGGCGAAGAAGGCATATGGTATACTTGCTTTTATTAGACGAGGCTTAGCAGGGAGGTTATGCCAAGTACACTTGAAAGTGTCTCAAATCCCTTGACAGCCTTTGAAATGCAAAACTCCCATTCAATTTTATTTTGAAAAAAATTTCCCTCCCAAGTGATTGACAATTTTATTAGTCCAGAGACAGGTGCTTGGTGGACTGTTGATCTATTGTTTCCTTCAGGCTTGAATAATTCTCAAGTAACCTGCTGCGATGTTAATCACAATTTTTATAAACATTTTGACTACCAGTTCCTCACCACGTCAAAAAGAGCTAAGTGGTTTCACTTCTTAATCACAGCAGAAAGAACTTGGCTCCTTTCATGTGGTAAGGTGTTGTCAATCATAGCAAGAGTGATCATAAAACATTGTTGCTAGCATCAAAGTAGTGTGCTTCTGATGCATTCAAGTGTGAAGGAAAAGATAAACAATCATAAAATTCATAGAATCATAGGATTCCGATAGTGCAGAAAGGGGGCATTCGGCCTATCAATTCAGCCCTGATCCTCTGAAAGAACACCCAGCCTAGGTCCACTACCCCACTCTATCCCACTAACTCCACCGAACCTACACATCTTTGTACTGTGGGAAGAAATCAGAGCACCCAGAGGAAACCCACACAGACACAGGGGGAAAGTGCAAACTCCTTAGTTTATGGGCCACACAGTCATTCAATGTCAGAATTGAACCTGGGTCCTGGCACTATGAGGCAGCAGTGCTAACCACTGTCACCGTGCCTTCTGACTAAGCACCTGTCTCTGGACTAACAAAACTGCCAGCTCGTGAAATGCATTCCTATGTGAAATTGAATAGAAGTTTAGCATTTCAAAGGCTGTCAAGGAATTTAAAGATCTTTGAAGTGTACTTTGCTTTTGAGGAAGCTTCTGACACTGGTAGCAGTTGATGCTTTAAAAACCTTTGGTTGAGGCAACAGATGTTTTGAACGATACGTGAAATGCAGTGGTCTTTCACTGTACTGCCTGGACTGCTCTTCAGTTTTCAGGGGGGGGTTAATGGGACTCTAATGGATGTGACGGATGGATATTATGATGAGGGAGACTGATTAGGCCAGCGGGGCAGGGGTGATCTTGGGCAACGGGAGAGGGTCACACTGAAGAGTTATGCACCATGTTATGGGCCAGGGTTTAGAGAACCACAAAGTGTATCATGGAGTTCACGTGACCCACAATTTTTAATAGATTGTGGTATGGGGAGCACACGGCCCACTCTACAGGTGTGGTACAGCAGAATTAGGAACGTATTTTTTAAAGCAAAACAACGTTTATTCTATGAACGTAAATTAAACTTTTTAAAACAAACAGTGAACATCTAAGCAACCATTAATTCAAATATGACCCCTGTAATGAACTGAAAATTGGCTTTATTGGTTGGCCAATTGGAGTATGAGCTCCCTCAATGATAGCTCATTGAGGGGGCCCATATAATCACCTGTGTAGGCTTTGTGAGCCAGTCTTAAGTTGACTGGACTGCAAGCAGTACTGTTTGTAGCTGCTCCTGTAATATCGTTATTGTAAATAAATATTGGTGTGGTGACGGAACTCCTGCCTCCCGTAGATTGCTAGTGGCGACAAGGTAAACTAAGAATTTTGCGGAGACCAGCTGCCGCACTCGGAGGGTAAGCCTTGCCATTTTAAAAATGCCGTTTTTTGGAAGGTTAGAGGCATTCGACCCGGCTATTGAGGACTGATCCCATTATGTGGAGAGAATGCGTTACTTCTTCCGGGCAAATGATATACTGACGGAGGAAAGGAGACAGCTTATCCTGCTGTCGGCGTGCGGACACTCAGCTTTTGTCATTATACGTAGTCTGACTTATCCCGATGCGCCGGACACGAAAACTTTCCAAGAAGTAACGGAATTAGTGAAAGAACACTATGACCCAAAACCACCCCTCATTTTGCATAGGTACAGATTCTACACAGCGAAGCGGGAAGACAGGGAGTTAGTCATGAATTTCTTGACCCGCCTGAGAAGGCTAGCGGAAAAATGTGAGTTCGGCCCGACGCTAAATTAAATGCTTCGGGACCGGTTAGTGTGTGGTATAAACGACCTCACAATACAGAAACGCCTGTTGGCAGAAACGGAGCTAGACTGCAGGCAGGCGTTACAGCTCTCACTGTCCCTAGAAAAGGCAGCAAGTGGGGCGCAGGAACTACAGGGCACGCCAATGGAGGTAGATACCTGTGAAAGGGACTACCACAACGGGTCCTGCTGCCAGATAGCCGCCCTCAGGAAAAACCTGAGGAATAGAGGGAAAAAAGAAAACCCCAGAACTGCCCCCAAGTCTGCCAGGACTAACTGGAGACAGAGAGAAGTACCGGCTGAGGCTCCCCCAACAGAGAAGAAGCGTTTCTGGCACCAGACAGAGTGGGGTAACAACGACAGAAACCCTAGAAGGAGGTGGCAAAAGAGGAATAGCAGGTGGGGACGCAGTGAAGTACACAACCTAGACGCCCCATCCTCCTCCGAAGAGGAACATTTATATAATATTGCAACGAAGAAAGCAGAACCCATTAGGATTACCCCACGGGTGAACGGGCCGACAATAATGGAAATAGACACGGGTGCGGCCGTATCAGTAATGGGAGTGGCAGCATTTAGAAAAATCAAAGATGGACTCCAGCCACTAACCCTAACAAAAACATTGACGAAACTTAAAACCTACATGGGAGAACTGCTGGAAGTTCTAGGCACGACTCATGTACCCGTGGAATATGAGAAACAATTGCTCAGATTACCGTTCACTATAGTAGAGGGCTCCAGACCGAGCTTAATTGGACGGAACTGGCTGAAAGACCTAAAATTAGATTGGATGAAAGTTTTCCAGAGTGGAAGCAGGCAGTTGAGTGGAGTACTCCAAAAATACCCGGAGGTCTTCCAGGAAGGTTTGGGGGAAATCATAGGCGCCAAAGCAACGTTGCACGTGGACCCAGAAGCCCTTCCAAAATTTTGTAAGGCCAGGCCGGTACCTTTTGCATTAAGGAAGAAAATAGAGGTCGAAATAGAAAGGTTACGGCGCGACAGCATTATCAGACCAGTACAGTTCTCGGAATGGGCAGCGCCGGTGGTACCAATTTTGAAGCCAGACGGCTCGATACGTCTCTGTGGAGATTTCAAACAGACGGTAAACAAATACGCACTGCTAGACAAATACCCAATCCCGAAAATCGACGACCGATATGCCAAATTGGCAGGTGGGCTTTTGTTCCCGAAACTGGACATGAGCCACGCCTACCTGCAGTTAAAACTGGACAAGGGCTCCCAGATGTTTGCTACGATCAACACCCTTTAGGGTCTTTTTCGTTATACTAGGCTACCTTTCGGAGTGTCATCAGCCTGCGCTATATTCCAGCGTACGATGAAAAATATTCTGCAGGGACTACCGCAGGTGGTGATTTATTTCAACAATGTCTTAATCACGGGTAGGACAAACAGGGAACACTTAAGGAACCTGGAGGAAGTGCTCAGGCATTTCGCAAAGGCAGGCGTACAGCTAAAAAGGGAAAAATGTGTTTTTCTGGCCCCACAAGTGACGTACCTGGGATATAAAGTAGAGTCAGGCTTACATTCATTAGAAGACAGAGTAAGGGCAATAAAAGAAGCCCCAGCTCCCACCACGGACCAGGAGTTACGATCATTTCTAGGGTTGGTAACCTATTATATGGAAAATGTATTGAAAATAGGGCGTCCATCCTAGAACCCCTCCACCAGCTACTAAAGGGGCAAGAATGGAAATGGTCCACCCGCCAAAACCGAGCATTTAGGGACATTAAGGAACAGCTGTCATCTGAAAATGTCCTAGAGCATTATGAACCAAGGAAAGAGTTGGTGGTCATTTGTGATGCATCTCCCTACGGGGTAGGAGCCGTCTTAGCCCATAGGGGAAGGAATGGGGAAGAAAGGCCAATAGCCTATGCTTCGAGGACCTTGGCGATGGCTGAGAGGAAGTACGTCCAAATCGAGAAGGAAGGACTGCCGGTGATATTCGCAGTAAAAAAATTTCACCAGTATCTGTACGGGAGGAAATTCACCATAGTGACGGGCCATAAGCCATTATTAGGGTTATTAAAAGAAGACAAGTCAATACCCCCGATTGCATCAGCTAGAATCCAATGCTGGGTATTGCCACTGGCGGCATATAGATATGGTCTGGAGCACCGACCGGGAACGCGAGTAGCACATGCAGATGCTTTGAGGAGACTTCCCCTCCCGGACACTCTGCCGCAAATACCAAAAGTAGAGGAGACAGTAATGACTCTAAATATTTTGGATACCCTACCAGTAGACGCACAACATATTTGGTTGTGGACGCAAAAAGACCCAGTTTTAGCGAAGATGAAGCATTTACTGCTAACAGGGGAACTGGAAAGACCAGTGGAGCCCCAGATGCACCCATACTGGCGCAGAAGGGACCAAATAACCGTAGAAGACGGTATCCTATTATTGGGAGCCCGGGTAATCGTCCCAGCTCAGGGCCGTCAGGCAATCTTAACTGGAGTTACATCACGGACACCCAGGGGTGTCTAAAATGAAGATGCTAGCTCGAAGCTACGTTTGGTGGCCAGGTTTGGACACAGACATAGCAGCCTTGGTACGTCGTTGCCAGAAGTGCTAACAGGGGCAAAGAGTGCCACCAGCGGCGCCATTGCACCCGTAGGAATGGCCAGGCAGCCCGTGGACCCGCCTGCATATTGACCATGCCGGCCCTTTCATGGGCTCAATGTTTTTGGTGATAGTGGACGCCCACTCCAAATGGTTGGACGTCCACCGGGTAAACACAGCAAGCACAGCATCGACAATTGAAAAGCTCAGGGCCTCGTTTGCAACACATGGACTTCCGGGGGTATTGATGTCGGACAACGGAACGGCATTCACAAGTGGGGAATTTGGAAAATTCCTGAAGGAAAACGGAGTCCGTCACATCAAAACGGCCCCTTACCATCCAGTGACCAACGGCCTGGCAGAGAGAGCGGTCCAGACACTTAAAGCGGGCCTCAAGAAGCAGCCGGCAGCGTCAATAGACACAAAGCTCTCCCGCTGGCTGATTGATTATAGGACCACACCGCATTCCACAACGGGCATACTGCCAGCTGAACTCTTAATGGGAAGGCGGCTGCGAACGAGGCTGAGTCTCCTTTTCCCCAATTTAACGGGGAAAGTGGAGAAACAACAGGAGGCCCAACGCAGGGGGCATGATAATAGTTGGCAGCAGAGACATTTCCAGGTGGGGGCACCGGTTTGGGTCAAGAATTATGGGAATGGACCAACGTGGGTCAAAGGCACGGTAGAGTCCCAAACAGGGCCCATATCCTATCAGGTTTCAATAGGAGGTAAGATGCTGAAGAAACACCTAGACCAAATAAGGGCAGCGGAACCACACCTGGAGGCAGGCAAAGCAGGACCGCCTCCAGCTGGGATAGCCCAGACGGAAATGATACCCACACCCCAGCCCCGAGCAATTTCTCCAGACCCCGTCATCCAGTCATCAGAGTCGGAGATGGACACACTCGACGAGGCTGCCGCGACACCTCTCCCCGAGGAGGAGGAAGAACAACTTCCAAGGAGGTCGTCAAGGAAAAGACGGGCACCTATAAGGTAAACCCCGCCCACTTCGGAGAACGATCCGGCGGACGACACAGAAGTGACAGACCTAGACATGAGGAGCAGGAAGAAGCTCAGAGGAATGCCAGCTGGTAGGAATTCCTTGGACCTTGGGGGGAGGGGTGTAATAAACTCCAATTGGCTTTATTGGTTGGCCAATTGGAGTATGAGCTCCCTCAATGATAGCTCATTGAGGGGGCCCATATAATCACCTGTGTGGGCTTTGTGAGCCAGTCTTAAGTTGACTGGACTGCTAGCAGCACTGTTTGTAGCTGCTCCTGTAATATCGTTATTGTAAATAAATATTGGTGTGGTGATGGAACTCCTGCCTCCCGTGGATTACTACAACCCCAAAGACTACAACGCCAAGTAACCCCGTAAGCTGTCCTTTTAACATCCAAAAGACTTAACAAACCTTCAAACAGGAGCACATTAGGTTTTACATTCAATACTGAGACCTTTTACAATTCTGGGTTCACCAAATGATCCATAGATAGTCTTTGGATGGCAGAGAACAGCAGTACAGCTGCTTTGTCTAACTCCAGATGCAGCTCACTGAAAAACACACACACCCAAGCTTTTTCTCAAACTGAAACTAAAAAGCAGTAGTAGAGCTCAGCTCCACCCGCACTCTGACATCACTCCAGTAACATGAGCAGCTCCATTTCTTTAAGGTACATTTATAAAAGGTACTCTCACATGACACCTCCACCCAAGGAAAAAAAATAAACCATCACTTCAAGATGGTTTCATTTTTCAACTTTGCACTATCCTTTAAGAAATGCACACAGTAAATATACGTGTTTGTTCAAAAAACAGCAGGCACAAACAGGTATAATAATATAGTTCATTTTTTTCTGTTCTTTTTCCTCCAACTGAAATCCTTTCCTATTGACAGTCTCTTTGAACAAGAAGGTCTCTGCACGATCCGTCCATTTCTCTATGCCTCGGCATTTCTCTTGAAAGTCAGGTTCTTTAGTTCAATCTGATCACAGAGTCCCTTACAATTCTCCAACAAATGCGCATTGGTTATCACAGCTTTCAGGCAGTTAAATGCCTGTTGAAACTCCGCTGTCCATTGAAATTTTCGACGTTTCTTCAGCAAGTCCATCAGTGAAGCAATCATACTCCAAAACCTTTGCACAAATATTCGATCAAATCCACTCATGCCAAGAAAATGCATTATTTCCCTTTGTCTTGAGGATATCGACACCTCCTCAAGGAAAGTGACTTGGGCTTTTCTAAATTCACATTTGGCTATGTGTATCACCAAACCTGCCTCCTGAAGTTGATCGAATAATTCCATCAGATGTTTCAAATGTTCTGTCCAAATCTGGCTGAAAATTACCAGATCGTCGATGTATACAGCACAATCGGGTACTCCTGAAACCGTTGAAATGTGGCTGGGGCGTTTTTCATGCCAAGTGGCATGACTTTGGATTATTATATACCATCTGGAGTTACAAAAGCTGAAATCTCCTTCGCCCATTTCGGATAAAGGTACCTGCCAGTAACCTTTAAGTAAATCCAGTTTGGAAATAAAAACTGATTGTCCCACTTTCTCAATGCAATCCTCTAAATGTGGGATAGGATAAGAGTCCACTCTTGTAACTGCATTAACCTTTCTATAGTCCACACACAACTGTTGGGTATCGTCTGGTTTAGGCACCATCACTATGGGTGAACTCCATTGGCTGCAACCCACTTCAATTGTGCCATTTTTAAGCATACTTCCAATCTCTTTATTAACCAGTGCCAATTTAAAAGGGTTAAGTCTATATGGATGTTGTTTGATTGGAACAGCATTTCCCACATCTACATCATGTATAGCCATTTTAGTACATCCCAATTTATATCTACAAACTTGCCCATGTGATATCAATAACTCTTTCAGGTCAGTACATTTTTCCTCTGGAAGGTAACTTAACAATTTATCCCAATTTTTAAGAAAATCCTCGTTTTACAATTTACTTTGAGGTATGTCAAATTCAGTCATCGGGATTAGGTTCGTCACTTTGAGTTAGAATCATTAAACCAACCTCCTTTTTCTCTCCTTCCCTTTCAAAGTACCTTTAAAGCATATTTACATGACACACTCGGTGAGTCTTCCTTCTATCTGGTGTTTTTAACCACATAACTCATCTCGCTTAATTTCCTTTCAATCTGATAAGGTCCACAAACCTAGCTGTTAAAGGCTCACCTACCACTGGTAACAACACTAAAACTTTATCTCCACTGGCAAAACTACGAACTTTGGATTTCTTGTCCGCTACCTGTTTCATCACATGTTGTGCAACTTTTAAATGTTGTCTAGCCAATTCACCTGCTCCATTTAACTGTTTCTTAAAATTTGACACGTAATCCAACAATGTAATTTACGATTTCTCACCCACCAATTTTTCCTTAATCAACTTATGTCGTCCTCTTACCTCATGACCAAAAATTAGTTCAAAAGGACTAAATTTGGTTGATTCATTAGGAGCATCCCTGATTGCAAACAGTACGAATGGGATTCCTTTATCCCAATCCTCTGGATAATCTTGACAATAAACCCTCAATATTGTCTTCGATGTCCGATTCTAATGCTTCCTGTGATTCTGAATGGTACGCAGTTGATTTAAATTGTCTTATTCCTAAGCTATCCATTACTTCTTTGAATAACTGTTGACGTAAAATTTGATCCTTGATCCGATTGTATTTCTGTGGGTAGTTCATATCTTGTAAAGAATTTAAGTAACTCCTCCACAATCTTTTTAGCTGTAATACTACGTACTGGAATGGTCTCTGGAAACCTAGTAGACACAAAACTCTGCCAATTTTCCTGAACTAAAACTATTCGCCTCATCCTCCACCTGTTCTTTTTCTTCTTCAACCATCTGATCAAAATCTTTTCTGATAATTGTACTTCAACTTTGTCTTCACTCTCTGATTTCTCCTCGTCTTAACTTGTGACTTTGCGACCTTGTTAGTGCACCATCAGGAAAAATCCCAGGATAATCGTCCTTCAACACTTCAGTTGTTTGATTTTCCATGGCTTATCAACCACAGTAGCATCACTCCCACTTGCGATCCAGCTATATCATTACCTAAGATAAACTGTATTCCTGGACAAGATAGTTTCTCTATTACTCCTACTACCACTTCACCACTCTTTCCTGTACTTTCCAACCTTACCTGATATAATGGAACCCTACTCCTATCACTCTGAATTCCACATATTACCACCATTTCTGGTCACATTCTTCCCAAACTACATAACTCTTCATCTCTTACCATTAATGACTGACTAGCTCCCGTATCTGTTAAAATTGTGACTTCTTTATCTGCGCCTCCTGATACACATGAGTAAACTTTACCCACACAAGTAAATTCTTTAAAGAGATCTGGCACATTCTTATCAATCACCTCTTGATCAGGCTGTACAGTCTTTTGCACCTCCTTCGCTTGCCTTGTACTTTCCTTCCCAGTGCTTTTCTTCAATCACCAACACTGACTTTACATGGCCTAGTTTATGACAGTGAAAACATTTGAAACTTTTCATTTCTTTTCTACCCTCCTGGATTTCTTTTTTAATCTGAAGTACTCTCTTTATTATCTCCTATCAGATCACCTTTCCCACTTGAGTATTTCTCATGTCACCAGTTTCGATCCTTCACAGACTGAAATTGATGTCGGAAACCAAGCTTTGATGAAATGAAAAACAAAAATGAAAATCGCTTATTGTCACGAGTAGGCTTCAATGAAGTTACTGTGAAAAGCCCCTAGTCGCCACATTCCAGCGCCTGTCCGGGGAGGCTGTTACGGGAATCGAACCGTGCTGCTGGCCTGCTTGGTCTGCTTTAAAAGCCAGCGATTTAGCTGAGCGAGCCAGATTTATGAACTAATTCATAATCATCTGCCATTTCTGCTGCTAACCTCGCAGTTTTAACCCTCTGCTCTTCCACATGCGTTCTCACTACATCAGGAATTGAATTTGTAAACTCATCCAAAGTACAATTTCTCTGAGAGCTTCATACGTTTGGTCTATTTTCAAAGCCCTTATCCACCTATCAAAATTACTGTTTGAGCCTTTCAAACTCCATGTGTGTTTGATCAAATTCTTTCCTTAAATTTCTAAACCTTTGTCCGTAAACTTCAGGCACTCGTTGATATGCATCTAAGATGGATTTTTTCACCTCCCCATACGTCTCAGATACCTCCTCCGGTAGTGATGCAAACACTTCACTAGCCCTACCTACCAGCTTTGTTTGAATCAGTAATACCCAATGTCCTGTGGACATTTCATTTGTTTAGCTACTTTCTCAAATGAAGTGAGAAAGGTTTCTACCTCCTTCTCGTTAAACCTTGGCAATGCTTGAACATATTTATATAGATCCCCAACACGCCTTAGACTATGACGCTCTTTCTCACTCTCCTCATCACCATCATCCAACTGTACGTTTCCCTTTACGTCTGCCAATTTTAGCTGACTTATATTTCATAGCCATTTTCTGAAGTTTAAACTCTCTCTTTTCCTCTTTCCTCTCTATCTCTTTCTTTTTGTTCTGCAAGGGCTATTTTTTCTTTCTTCTCTCTTCTTTTTTTCCTCCAATCTGTATCTCCCTCTCTCTTTTTCTCTCATTGCATATTCAAGCTGCTTTAATTCTTTTTCATGTTCAAGTTGCTTAATCTGCAACTGGATCTTTGCCATTTCTAATGAGTCTGAATGTATCTCAGGCAAATTTAAATGCTTAGCCACCGCCATAATTACCTCATCTTTTCCCAGTTTGTCAGGTTGTGTTAACTGCAATGTTTCTGCCAAATCTAAAAGTCTGTTTTTAGTCTCTGTACGTAAGGTACTGCGTGTGACCGTCTCCTCCCCCAAAAACCCCTGACCTCTGAAAGAGCCATTGTCCACAACACATTCCCCACTTAAACTAAAATACCACACCTGAAAAGCAACCACAACATGCTCACCCCTCACTTAAGCCAATACTATAGATAGACTTTTATTCCCCTTGAGCCCCCAATTGTTATGGGTCAGGGTTTAGAGAACCCCAAAGTGTATCATGGAGTTCACCTGACCCACAATTTTTAATAGATTGTGGTGTGGGGAGTACATGGCCCACTCTACAAGTGTGGTACAGCAGAAATGGAAAAGTATTTTTTAAAGCAAAACAATGTATATTCTATGAACACAAGTTAACCTTTTTAAAACAGTGAACATCTAAGCAACCATTAATTCAAATACGACCCCAAAGACTATAACCCTAAGTAACCCTGTAAGCTGTCCTGTTAACATCCAAAAAACTTAACAAACCTTGAAACAGGAGCACATTAGGCTTTACATTCAATACTGAGACCTTTTACAATTCTGGGTTCACCAAATGACCCACAGATAGTCTTTGAATGGCAGAGATCAACAGTACAGCTGCTTTGTCTAACTCCAGATGCAGCTCACTGAAAAACACACACACCCAAGCTTTTTTTCAAACTGAAACTAAAAAGCAGAAGTAGAGCTCAGCTCCACCCACACACTGTCATCACTCCAGCAACATGAGCAGCTCCATTTCTTAAAGGTATATTTCTTAAATACCCATTTCTTAAAGGTACTCTCACATGACAACCGACACCCCTTGACCCACCTCGGGGTCCACCACATCAATGCCACACTTGGGCAAACGTGCATCGAAGCTCGCCTGGTGGATTTCCCTGTGTGGGTCGGTGCATAACGAGAAAGGGGGGAGGTTGAATCGGGCTGAAAGTCTGTTGAATATATTGAAATAGATGCAAATCACTGAATTGCATTTCTATTTTGTTGAAGGGCACTGGAGCTGCTGCCCCAATGCTCGGGGAGATCCCTCAGGTGGGCTTTGTCGGGGGTTGCTGAATCCTTTTAGGTCGGGGGCTGCCCTGGGCCGGGGGGTCCTTCAAGCCACCTTTAAATATTGTGGAGACCTTTAACACAGACAACTACAGCTGGTTCGGTGCTGAACATCACTTTAACTCCCTTTGACTGTCTACTGCCTCCAGCTTTACAGCTGAAGGCTATTGCTAGTAAGGATTTGGCCTTGTTAGTTGTGAGAGTACTTCACAGCTCCAGATTGTTTTCTGCTTGCTCCTACTAGTGGCTGCAGATACCTGGAGGCTGCTGTTGCCGTTTCCTTCTTTTTCTATAGCTAGAAAGGAGAATTTTTTGAAAGATGTCTGGGTCCTGGAACACTGGGCTCAGAGGGATGTATGAGTCAAGGAAGGCAATCCGGTTTGAAGCAAGAAGCCGGTGCAGGACCAGGTGCACAGCATTATTCCAAATGGGCCACCTGCTAACGCCATTGAAGAAATGCTTTTGCAGATTGCTGATGCTTTTTTTGTTGGTGTGGCGAGTGCTGCATGTAACTGGCACGTCACCGGAGGTTAAATACGCTGAAAGTCAAGGATTTTCAACTGTACCTTGAGCGCCAGTAGAATATGTCGCCCTTTCCTGCTTATTATGGGTTATCTTCTCCTGTAGGGACAAAGGAGAGCATTGTGAGCCACCAGCTTGCTGACTAAGAAGGGTCTGTAGCCTGGACATAAAGGACTTGTGCTAGTGGGTGCCAGTGGGTTTTGCGGAGCGAGCACGAAGATCAGATGTGGGGATGGTGGGAGGTGGACGAAGGAGCTGCACTCACCTGATGAAGAAGCTGCGCTCTGCAAGCTAGTAATTCCATTTAAACCTGTTAGACTTTAAAGCAGGCAGCCAGCAGAGAAATTGCGCAAATCAGAGATACCAGAGGCACGTTGGAAACAGAACCAGAGAGGATTAACAAAACCTTCAAGGCCTTCTACCAAGAGCTGTACACCTCAGAGCCCCCAACGGGGAAGGCTGGGATGAACCGGTTTCTTGACGGACTGGACATACCAGTTGTGGGAGAGGGCAGAAAACGGGATCTGGAAGCACCACTAGCACTGGGAGAGATCATGGAGAGCATTAGCTCCATGCAGGCGGGGAAGGCGCCGGGACCGGACGGATTCCCGGCGGACTTCTACAAAAAATTTGCGACAGCGCTGGCCCCGCACCTGCGGGAGATGTTCACAGACTCGCTAGCTAGGGGCACGTTGCCACCCACGTTAGCACAGGCCTCAATCTCGCTGATACCTAAGAAAGACAAAGACCCAACGGAATGTGGGTCATACAGACCCATATCTCTGCTGAATGCAGACGCCAAAATACTGGCCAAAATCCTAGCCAAAAGGCTAGAAGACTGTGTACCTGAGGTGGTCACAGAGGACCAGACGGGCTTTGTCAAAGGTAGACAGCTTACCGCGAACATCAGGCGCCTGCTGAACGTGATAATGACCCCCTCCGGGGAGAGAACACAAGAGGTGATCGTCTCCCTGGACGCAGAAAAGGCCTTCGACAGAGTCGAGTGGAAATACCTCATAGAGGTACTGGAGCGGTTCGGGCTTGGAACAGGGTTCACCGCTTGGGTAAAGCTCCTGTACAACGCTCCCATGGCGAGTGTACAGACCAACAATACCAACTCCCAATACTTCCAGCTGCACAGGGGCACCAGACAAGGATGCCCACTGTCCCCGCTGCTGTTCGCACTAGCAATTGAACCGCTAGCAATCGCGCTCAGGGCAGCAAAAAATTGGAGGGGGATCCGAAGGGGAGGTAGAGAGCACAGAGTCTCACTCTATGCGGATGATCTGCTCCTCTATATCTCGGACCCACAAAGCAGCATGGACGGAATCATCGCGCTCCTGAAAGAGTTTGGAGCCTTCTCGGGCTACAAACTCAACATGAGCAAAAGTGAGATCTTCCCAGTACACCCGCAAGGGGGGGGGGGCAGCACTAAAGGGGCTGCCGTTCAAACAAGCCCGACATAAATTCCGCTACCTGGGGATCCAAATAGCCCATGACTGGAAAGGGATCCACAAATGGAACCTCACCAGCCTGACGGAGGAAGTTAAAAAGGACCTGCAAAGATGGAACACACTCCCGCTCTCCCTCGCGGGGAGAGTTCAGATGATCAAAATGAACGTACTGCCCAGGTTCCTCTTCCTGTTTAGATCCATTCCGATCTACATCCCCAAGGCCTTTTTCAAAGCGCTGGACAAACTCATCATGGCGTTCGTATGGGGGGGTAAAAATGCTAGGATCCCAAAGAAGGTCTTACAAAAAACAAAAACCAGGGGAGGGTTAGCCCTCCCAAATCTACAATTCTACCACTGGGCAGCAACAGCCGAGCGAGTAAGGGGATGGATCCAGAAGCCAGAAGCTGAGTGGGTGCGTGCGGAGGAGGCCTCCTGCATGGGAACCTCCCTCCGGGCCCTCGCCACGGCAGCACTCCCATCCCCACCCAAAAAACACTCCAGCAGCCCAGTGGTGACAGCCACCCTCCAATCCTGGAACCAACTGCGGCAGCAACTTGGCCTGACCAAAATGTCGAACAGGGCTCCCATCTGCAACAACCATAGGTTCAAACCAGCACTGACCGACGCCACCTTCAAAAGGTGGAGGCAGGACGGGGGGACACTGACAGTCAGGGACCTATACACGGACGACAGGATCGCAACACTGGACGAACTGACAGAGAAATTTCAGCTAGCTGGGGGGAACGAGCTACGGTACCTGCAGCTCAAAAACTTCCTACGAAAGGAGACAAGGACGTACCCACAACCGCCACGACAGACACTACTGGAAGACCTACTGGACGCAAGTATCCTAGAGAAAGGGAACTGTAGTGACATGTATGACCGACTGGTAGATAGGGACGACACCGTACTGGACGCAACAAGGAGGAAATGGGAGGACGACCTGGGGATGGAGATAGGGTGGGGACTCTGGAGCGAAGCACTGCATAGGGTCAACTCCACCTCCACGTGCGCAAGGCTCAGCCTGACGCAACTAAAAGTGGTACATAGAGCCCACTTAACAAGAACCCGTATGAGTAGGTTCTTCCCGGAGGTGGAAGACAGATGTGAACGGTGCCAAAGAGGCCCGGCCAACCACGCCCACATGTTCTGGTCTTGCCCCAGACTCGTGGAGTACTGGACAGCCTTCTTCGAGGTTATGTCCAAAGTGGTGGGAGTGAGGGTGGAGCCATGCCCGATAGTGGCGGTCTTCGGGGTTTCAGAACAGCCAGATCTATTCCTGGGGAGGAGGGCGGACGCCCTTGCCTTTGCCTCCCTGATCGCCCGCCGTAGAATCCTGTTTGGCTGGCGGTCAGCAGCACCGCCCAGAGCTGCGGACTGGCTGTCCGACCTCTCGGAATCTCTCCAAATGGAGAAAATCAAATTTGCCATCCGAGGGTCGGACGACGGCTTCCACAGAACGTGGGAGCCATTCATGCAACTGTTCCGGGACCTATTTGTGGCCAATGTACAAGAGGAAGAATAGTCGGGGGAAGGTAGCGGGAGGGGGGGGGGCTACAGGTTCGTTACGGGGGTTCGATGGCTAGCTAAGGCCCAAAACCAAACTAAATAAACATGTTGAGGGGGGGGGGGGGGGCGCAGTTACTACTACGAAGATGCTTACCTGTAAATATGTATGTTAATTTTTGCGTGTTTGTTTTTTTTTCTCTCCTAACAATTTGTAATTTGTTCAATATAAAATATGAAAACTGAATAAAAACATTTATAAAAAAAAAACCTGTTAGACTTTAACCTGGTGTTGTAAGACTTCTTACTCTCTCTCCAATCCACGATTAAAACTTGAATTGTTAAAATATTTCTCTTTCTACCTGCCATCTATTATACCAAACCCTTCAATTCTACCTTAAAATGTTATATGTTTGTCCTTTTAATCAGGTAATTGTAAAACCAAATGGTTTGATCGTGATAACCCATCAGGAAATGGAGATTATGAAGATCTCATGAGTCTCCAGAAAGACTATCCTGGTGAAATTTGCAGTGATCCTATTGCCTGTGAAGTGGAGACAACATCAGGAATTCCAGCTTCAAGCTCTGGAGACAACATCGCACCGTAAAAACCTGTTCTGATATTTCATGCTCGTTTTGAAACATTATTATTGTATAAATTGATCTAGAAAATAGAAAATCACAGTTTTGTATCTTTGTATTAATCAGGTGCACCATTTCCTCTGGATTTGTTTGTGCAAACCAAGACCAAAAGGACAGGAGCTGTGAAGATTACAAAATACGATTTATCTGCCCTGAAGCATTTTGTGAGTATTGGTCACTTGTAAACTTTGATTTTTTATCTTCTACTTTAGAAATAATAGCTCTACATACAGTTGATGCACCATCAATTGGACTCGAGACTCGATGAAGTTCCAAATGTTAGGCTTTAATCGACTAGTTTTGTGCCCGGTGGTCGACTACAGAGAAAGGCCAACCGCCTCATCCATTGGGTTCTTATACCCCGCCTCATAGGCGGGGCTACTTGCCTCTCGACCAATCGGTGAGGGGGGGGGCAGGAGTAAGAGGCGAGAGGGGGGCTGTCGGACTGGTGGAATGACTGGAGAGAACGAGACGACCGAGGTGAATGGCGGCTGCCCACTGGCTCGTGACGACTGTCCAAATACCGTAAACAATGATGGCAAAATCGAATAATGAACAATAATGACAAAGATGAAGAAAACAAAATTGTGCAACTTGTGCATTAGAACTCCAGATAACGTGAGGAGTCCGATAAAATTCCAGTGGAGCATCAGATTGACTCGATCAGTCTGTCGGGCGCCCTTGATGTTCTGTTGGACCGTCGCAGTGGTGCCGGTGATGTAGGGCCGGTGACCGTCCTTGACTCCGGGAGCATCGGTCATGATCCCGTGTCCATACCCCGGGTCAGAGCTAGATACGCTTTGGTCGTGGAAGGGGGTTCCTGTGCGCTGGGTTGCGGGGGCTCCGAGGGGGGATTGGAACTGGAAGGAGGGTGTTGATATGGGGGGGAAAGGCCACACGCCGACGGGTGCCAGGTCTCGAAAGGAGGCCGTGTCCTGCCGATCGTCAGGATACTCCACGTACGCGTACTGCGGGTTGGCGTGGAGTAACTGGACTCGTTCAACCAATGGGTCGGACTTGTGCACCCGCACATGCTTCCGGAGCAAGATGGGCCTGGGGGTGGCCAGCCAGGTCGGGAGCGGGGATCCTGAGGACAACTTCCTAGGGAAAACAAGACGACGTTCATGAGGCGTTTGGTTTGTGGCAGGGCAGAGGAGAGACCGAATTGAATGGAGGGCGTCGGGGATGACCTCTTGCCAGGGGGAGATAGGGAGATCTCTGGACCGTAGGGCCAGTAGGACGGTCTTCCAGACTGTGCCATTCTCCCGCCTGACCTGCCCGTTACCCCGGGGGTTATAACTGGTCGTCCTGCTAGAGGCGATGCTCCTGCTGAGCAGGAATTGATGCAGTTCGTCGCTCATAAAAGGAGGGCCCCCGGTCGCTGTGGATGTACGCTGGATAACCGAACAGGGAGAAAATGGAGAGGAGGGCCTTGATGAAGGTTGTCGTGGTCATGTGGGATGGCGAAAGGGAAGCGGGAGTACTCGTCAATAACACTTAAGAAGTAGGTGTTGCGGTTGTTGGAGGGGAGGGGACCCTTGAAGTCTATACTAAGACGTTCGAAAGGGCGGGACGCCTTTACTAAATGCGCTTGCTCGGGGCGGTAGAAGTGCGGTTTGCACTCAGCACAAATGTGGCAGTCCCTGGTCATGGTCCTGACTTCCTCAATGGAGTAGGGCAGGTTGCGGGTCTTGATAAAGTGGTAGAAGCGGGTTCCCCTTGGATGGCAGAGGTCCGCGTGGAGGGTGCGGAGGCTGTCGATTTGCGTGCTGGCGCAGGTACCGCGGGTCAGGGCATCAGGAGGCTCATTGAGCTGGATCCGTGTCGTCGTCGTGGCGAGCGTGCGTGGTCGCGACTGGTCGAGGGTGATTGCAGCGAGTCGTGGCGGGAGGTGCGGGTCTTCTTCGTTTGTGGAGTAGTCGCTGGTGGGGTCCTCTGTGCTGGTCCAAAATGGCGGCACCCGTCGGCCGCACGTGGAGTCGGGGCCCCAAGATGGCGGCGCCCAGGACCCACACGTGGAGTCAGGGCCCCAAGATGGAGGCGCCCGGGATCCACACATGGCGTCTGGAACCCAAAATTGCGGCACCCGTAGGTCCCTCGTGGTGGCTGGGGGCAGGGGCAAAGGGGTCCATGTGTCGCTCGTGGTGGCTGGGGGCAGGAGGGTCTGTGGGTCGTTCGTGGTGGCCGAGAGCGGGGGCAGCGAGGCCCGTGTGCCGCATGGCGCCCTGGGGGAGCGCGCGACGACGATCTGACTTTGATTGGCAGGCCACAGCATAGTGACTCTTCTTACCGCAGCTCTTACACACTGCGGAGCGGGCCGGACAGCACGGGCGGGGGTGCTTGGCCAGGCCGCAAAAGTAACAGCGGGGCCCTGTGAACTTATCGGGGCGTCCCGCAGCGCAGGCCTGGGAGGGGTTGGAGTTGGCGGAGGACGGGGGTGGGGGAGGGGGGGTTATTGCATGTCACGATGCCCAGGGGGCTGCCGCGTGGCTGGGGGCGTATGCGTGGGCGTTTCGGTCGGCAACCTCCAGAGAGGATTCGAGGGTCCGTGCCTCAGCAAGGCTTAGAGTGTCTCTTTCCAATAACCGCTGGCGTATCGAAGATGACTGCATGCCTGCAACGCAGGCATCCCGGATCAACAGTTCCATATGTTCTGCAGCAGTAACTTGTGGTCAGGCGCAATTTCTCCCTCGGGCCACGAGGGCCCGGTAAAACTCGTCGAGGGACTCACCGGGGAACTGTTGCCGTGCATAGACTTGGTTAACGAGTCGGAGAAAGTGTCCTTTCAAGAGGTCCATAGCCGCGTCATAGTCTTGCTCGTCCTCTATCATCAAATAGACGGCGGTGCCCACGCACGAGTGGAGGATGTGGAATTTTTGCTCCATGGTGAGTTCGCTGTCTGCGGTGGTGAGGTAGCTGTTAAAACACGCCAGCCAATGTTTAAAGGTTGCTGACGCGTTTGTAGCATGCGGGCTTATGTGGAGGCAGTCAGGTTTGATTCGAAGCTCCATTCAAAATTCTAGTCAATTAAATTGATGCACCGTCAATTGGACTCGAGACTCGATGAAGTTCCAAATGTTAGGCTTTAATCGACTAGTTGTGTGCCTGGCGGTCGACTACAGAGAAAGGCCGACCGCCGAGTCCTTCGGGTTCTTATACCCCGACTCGTAGGCGGGGCTACTTGTCTCTCGGCCAGTCGGTGAGCAGTCATATGACTAGTCTCAACCAATCAGCCGAGAGGCACATGACCGGCCTGAGCCAATGGGCAGCGAGTGCTCTGCACCAATGGCAGAAAGGTACCTTAAAGCTCCTAGTCATACCACCACAACAGTGATGTAATTTTCAGAGAGTTTCTTAAATCCACTTTCTTAAAGTCTGCTCTAATGATTCATCCTCCCACGGCTGTGCCAGGAAATTAATTTCTGGAATCAGGAGGAGGCTGCAGGATGTGCCTCTTAGAAGGAAGGCTTTCTCCCTCCTATATCCAACTGTGGCAGTTTGTAAACCCAAACAGCTTTACTCTCTACTGACCAGAAAGCACAGCTACCTGTTTGCGATTAACTCATTTTTAGAGGAGTCAGTAACCCAATATCAAAAATGGGTCCCTTCCACAGAGCAACATGAAATACTTCAGACTTGTATCGAGGTGAAAACACTAATTAGTTATCCCTGACATCAACTTTCATCTTAGAAGTAAAGGAACAACTCACAGTACAACTGTTTACAATAACTACAACACCTTTCTGGACTTTGGGAATTCAAGAGTCTACTCATTGGGTGGAATTTTTTCTGAAAAAATTACAAAGTATCCTATTTGGTGAGAAAATCAGTGCAATTTCATCTGGACTGCAGTTTTCAGGCACTTAGAAGGATGTTTTATTCCCCACATGAAAAACGCTGTGCATGAGATGCAAAATGTCTGATTTGCCTGCCCTGGGGGAGTGGGCGAGGGAGGGGATCATCTAAGCACTTCAATAAAGCTGCATTTAAACAGCTCCACAGCACTTGCTGTCTTTCAAGCCAGGTGGATAGCAGTAAGGAAACCAGCTCCTTGATTCGCATAGGGTGCCTAATCCATATGCTGGATGCCATGGAGAAGAAGCAGGCCACAATATACCATTGGGTTGGCAGGAGATCCTCTAGCAGGGTGTCAAATCGTGCCTGGGGCACAGGTCACTGCCAGCAGCCTGACCAAGAGATTGGGTGTACAATGCAGAAAAAGATGAATGCAGAAAGTGACCAGGGGCTAGGCTGGCCGCGTATCAGTCAGCTTAAGTGCTCCCTCTCTCAACTTTGCAATAAAGAAGAGGGCCTACGCTGAGAATGACGTGGGCCAGTGAGAGAAAAGATGAGCCACTCCATTTTCATCCAGATGACCAATGTCAAATGGATTCTGTGTAGTACAAACCCTCGGCAAGGACATATACTAATACCATGTTCCTTGCCTGGAAAGAACATTACCCAAAGAGCTAGGCCAATCCACCAGCAGTTCCACTGCCCACCCTCGACACCACCTCGGAGGAGGACACAGAGGTCATAGCTATTACCCGCACCATCCACTTTCGCAGAGACACACACCTCGGTGAGATATTGCAAAGCCGTGGACAAGTCCATGGTCAATTCCAGCCTCATTTGAGACGGGGTCGCAACACATCTGAATTAACCAATAATTCTTAGAAAAATAGCCAATGGGCGCGATTCTCCGATGCCGCGCCGAGCGGGCCGCGCCAGTTTTTCACGCAACGCCGTTCCGACGCGCTCCCGCTATTGTCCCAAACGGCCAAATGTGTTCCATCGTGTTTCGCGCGCAAAAACACGGAGAATCACCCGATGCACCCAAAATGCCGATTCTCCGGCACCCCCGCTATTCTCCGGCCCGAAGTCCCGACGGCGTGACATCAGGTCACGCCGTCGCCGTCCACACCTACTTTTTAAAGTCGACAGCCAGTCGTGATGGCTGACGAGCAGTGAGGAGGTGAGCGGACCGTCCCGGAGTCTCCGCAAACTGAAGAAGGCATCCCCGAGAACGCAGCGGCCAGTGGGGGGCAAGAGAGTGTGTAGTGGGAGGATGTGGGGAGAGGGAGAAGTGGGGGGGGGGGGGGAAAGAGAGGGAGAAGTGGGAGGGGGGGGAGAGGGAGAAGTGGGTGCGGGAGGGAAGAGAGGGAGGAGTGGAGGGGGAGGGAAGAGAGGGAGTAGTGGAGGGGGGAGAGTGAGTAGTGGAGGGGGGGAGGGGAGAGAAGGAGTAGTGGAGGGGGGAGAGTGAGTAGTGGGAAGCAGGGGGGAGAGTGAGTGAGTGGAGGAGGGACGGGGAGAGGGAGTGGAGGTGGGACGGGGGGGAAGAGGGATTGAGTGGAGTGGGTCATCCACCCCTGGCTGCCACATCTCAGCCGCCCTGTCATGGCAGGACGGTGACGAGCACACGGCCACTGGTTGCCCTGTGGCTGATGGGCACATTCCACTGACGCACCGGTGAGGAGGATGTGTTGTTAACTGCCCGTTGGATGCAGAAAGTGACCAGGGGCTAGGCTGGCCGCGTATCAGCAGCGCGACCAGGCCACCGGGACAAATAGGTATCCCGTGGCACGCGGCTGCCGAGTTGTCGAATAACCTCCATCTAACATGTCGTTTCTCTGCCCCCCACCACCCTTCTGTAGGTGACCATAATGTATTCGAACCGAACGGCTATGTTCAGCGCAGTGGTTGGGGCCGCTGCACTGCAGTTGGACATCCAGCAGCGCCCCACAGTGGATGCAGGGGCAGCTGCCGCGGAGTGGCCCATCGTCGAGCAGCATGGGGGGGGGGGGGGGGGGGGGGGGGGGGAGGAGGAGGAGGAGGAGGATGAGACATTGATGGTGGAGCCAGGGCGCCAGAGACGACGATCGAGGCCTAGGGTGTACCGTGCCCAGATCTCTTTCGAGACACTGCCGGACATCACCTGGAAGAGGAGACTCCGGTTGAGCATAGAGACGGTCGCACATATCTGTCACCTCATGGCGCACCTCGCCCCACGTGGAACGGGAGGAGGACACGCGATCCCGGTTGCCGTCAAGGTGACGGTGGCACTTAGCTTTTACGCTACCGGCTCTTTCCAGTCTCCGAGCGGGGACCTGTCCGGGATATCGCAGGCATCGGTGCACAGGTGCATCCGGGATGTGACCGACGTCCTGTTTGCTATCGCCGACCGCTACATCACCTTTCCCGAGGACCGAGCAAACCTGCTCTGTCCGCTGCTCACCCAATGCACCAGGAATGGGACGGGGGGAGGCGGAGCATTCAGGGGCATCCCGTGATGGAGTTAATGGGACGGTCCCCAGAACCTCCTTCTTCCTCGGGGAGCCCAGTGGCCCCCGGGCCTCACTGTGGGACGGAGGTGCGAGCGGGGAGTTGCCCCGCCGCCCCGCCGACACCTGGCGCTGCCAGTCCTGGAGGCCTGCAACGGTATCAACCAGGGTCTGAAGGTTCGCTGAGACAGAGTCCAGGGAGTGAGACATTCCCATCAGGGACTGTGCGACCTCAACCTGTGATTGTGCGACGCCATCCAGCACGTGCGTCAGGCGGTCGATGCTCTCTGCGACTGACTGCTGGGACTGTGCCATGGCCTGCTGGGACTGGGCCATGACCTGGTGAGACTCGGCCAGGGCCCATAACGCGCCGGCAATGTCATGTTGGCTCTGGCACATTGCTGCCTGTGAGAGGGCAACCCTCTCCAGGGCCATGGATGACGCGTGCACATTAAGCCCAACGCCTTGCATAACCTGACCCATGGCCAAAACTGTTTCACCCATTGCCTCGACCGCGGACGCCACCCGTGCGGTGTCGGCCTGGGTGGCTGCCATGAGCGGCACCACTCCCTGCTCCTGGACGCGGTTGGACCCCTCTAACTGTGTCTGCAGCTGCTGGAAGACGGCCCTCATCCCGTAATTGTGTCCCTGGGTTTCAAAATGCATCGACTGTGCAGGTGGGTCGAGTAAATCCAGGAACCCGGTAAACGTCTGGCCGCCAGCTGGATGCTGGGCCTGGGCTGCCCTCCGACCGTCCAGCCCCTTGGCTGCTCCGACCTCCACCTGCTGTACCGGCTCAGCTGTGTGGTGCACACCAGACCGTGACCCAGGAGCCTAATCACTTAATTGCCTAACCGAGGTGAGTGCCTCTGGGATGGTGGATGGTGTAGGAGACAGCAGTGCCGCAAGCTCTAGGTCCTCGTCTGTCAAAAAATCGGGAGTGTCCTGGTCCTAGTCATATCCCAGCGCAGGGCGCGCGCGGCCCATGTCTGGTTCTGCGTCAGGTGAGTCTGTTGACTGCGTCGCTGTCCTCTGTGCGTTCTGCTCGAGAGTCCCGGATTTGCAGAATGGCACTCCTGGCTGACCTCCTGCCACCCTCTGGCATGCGGCCCTGGGTGCAGTGGTCGTCGTGGATGTTCACCTGTGTGTGTCACCAGACGGCCCTGGACGTTCGTCAGCATGCCCTAGGGAACAGAATAATACAGGGTTAGTTAGACACGCTCGGCCGGGCGTAGGATGGTCCAGTGGGTAGAGTCTGAGGGCACAGAGGATGGGGGTCCAGTGGGTAGAGTGTGAGGGGACAGTGGATGGGGGGTCCAGTGGGTAGAGTGTGAGGGGACAGAGGATGCGCTGGGGGGAGGGGGGGGGGAGGGTTATCATGCAGTGTTGTCTCACTTGGTTCTGCACCTCCAACCTTGCATTGCGTGACCTCCCGGGTGGCAGATTCCCCCAGCAAGGTCCAGTGCCCTCTGCTCGAACACTGTCAGGGGGTGCATAATGGGTGAACCCCCTCCAGTTCCGTTGCACTCCCAGCTGTTGTAAGCAGTCTTGTTCTGTTGGGGGGGTGGGGGGGGGGGGCATAGATAGCTCATCACAATTCGGCAGGTATAATCAGGGCGTTCAGATATTGGCTCAGGTTGGGAGGAAAGTTGCAGCTACACCATGGCATCTCTCCAGGGGGTCACAGCGCTCATGTGGGTCTGTGACAACTTTGTTAACCACCCTCCTCTCACTCTCGCCCCACCCACCCCCTCCCCCTCGTGCCAGGGGGGAGGTGGGTGATGGGGGAGGTGGGTGATGAGGGACATGGGGGGGATGGTTGTGATCCGGGGGCACTCTCGTGGCACTTACCCTGGCACTTACTCTGGCAGCCGTGGTGAGGTCGTGGAGCTTCTTGCGGCACTGCTCCCCAGACCGAGGGGTCTGCCCCACAGCACTGACTGCCGTGCCCACCTCACGCCAGGCCCGTCGCATAACCCTGGAAGGGTGGCGATGCCCTCGTCTTGGGCAGATGATGCCCCTGCGCTGCTCCACCTCATCGAGGAGAGTCTCGAGGTCTGTATCACGGAACCTCGGGGCGGCCCTCCATGGCTCCGACATTTTCACCCCCTCCCTTGTTGTTGTCGCTCGTGCCCTTTCACGACGCGGAGCGGCGTCATTCGGGCGTCGCGGGCTTCAGACGTCCCGTCCCGTTCCCCCCCCCCCCCCCCCCCGTTTCCCATGGCTCCTATCCTAGCCCATTTCCGGGGCCAGAATTGATCGCGAGCGGGGCCGTTTCGCACCGTCGTGGAACTCGGCCGAGTTCACGACGACCTTCCCAATACGGCATTGGAGAATCGCGCCTAATGTCTTTGGGTCCTGACAGCCCAATAATTAGTCACCAAGTTTCTTAATGTAAACTCAATTACTGTTTATCAATTATAATGTAATGTGCAGCAAATGCAACTTGTTAACTATTATCTAATTCCCCACTTTGATTTGCCCCCACCCTGTATACACACACACACACACAAAACATAGGCAAAGAGGAGGAGGCGGTGAAAATCATAAATAAACGTTGGTGGTTTTGAGCATCTTTTTCCGCTTCAAAATTTGCTTTCAGTCTGGAGGTTTTTACTGTAGATTCATTCAAGACTCTGTAGATTCAGAAATACAGCACTTACAGCCCTTTGGAGAGAGAGAGGGCAGGTCCTTGTCTTTTTTGCCGCCTGTTTTGGTCACCCTGTAGATTCATTAATTCAGGTTCTCTGCAGCTCCAGACATACTGCACCCAGCCTTTCGGAGAGAGAGTGAGATTGAGAGAAAGCAGGTCCTGGTCTGTGTATCTAGGACTCAACTGCTCCCCGACGTCTCCGAGAACCACCCCACTGGGATAAGATCCAATAGTTACCAGGCAGAGTAAGAATTTTTTGGCCAATTCATTAGCCACCAGTTAATCTATGGAACCAAGTCACACCCCATCTCTCTCTCTCTCGTGCCGCAAAGTCTCCTGTTCAAAGTAGCAAGTGTTCTCTCCTGTAACTTCTGAATTCCTCACTTGTATCTTTATGTCCATTAATCATCCATGGATCAAAATTGATAATGGCAAAAGAAAGGGGAAATTAGGGAATAAACAGGAAGAACTTTACAGGGCGAACTCAGCAGGCAGGAATCTGGGTCACTTTCTGGTGAGTACCACACTGCTTCTGATGCACATCAGGTGGAGGTAGGAACGTCCCAGTGATCAGACACTCTTGGATCCCAAACTCAGCTGTGCCCAAGTCAGGTGCCGGGCCTCTGGACTCATCTCTCAGCTGCTGAAAATGCAAAGGTAGAGCCAGGAATATCAGGAAGGGGTGTCAGTCACACTCGTGTGACTGCAAAGCCGAATGGAGAAGTCCCTAAGCCTTCTGCTGCAGGAGATGTTGCTGGCAATGCACCCAGGCCAAACTGCAAGGGTGGCACAGCAGTGGAATGCCTTGGGCAAGTTGTCAGATCCATGATGGGAGAACTCCAAAGTATGGCTCAGCCTAAGGAACATGTCTGAGGCCTTCAGCCGTATGGCCCGGACAATGATAGGCCTCCAGTACCAGCAGCTTTTGGAGCTCAATGATGTTACCCCTCACTCTCATGGAGTAACCCAGGGGCCCTCGAGCACCATGAAGGAGGAGGATCCTTTTGAGTACATCGCTGGGCATTCCACCCAAGAGACCCTGGATAGGACCAGCCAATCTGAATTCCCACCCCACTTTCTGAGACCGGCACAACTCAGAGGCAGCAGGCAGAACAGGTGTGGCAGTGCCACCCGAAAGTAGGCCAAGGCCATCTGAGTCCCAGCCCAGGAGGATGTTCACCAAGAGCATTTCAGGAAACTGGGCCTGGAAGGGAACAAGTCGCCTCCACCTCTGATATGCTTCCTGGAAACATACCCAGAGATAGTGGGAGGGTAGGAAAGTCAAAGGAATTTTAGGGGCACACATGGGCAAGGGTGAAGTAAGGCAGTGTTAGTTGAGGGCAATTCTCACTTGTAAAATCTACATGTCACTGACTTAAACATTACTGTTCGTCACTTAACGCCCCAGTCTTCAGCCCTCCTCTTCGTGTCATAGTGCTTCTCACCATCCGGACATAGCTGTTCTCACTGGCCCTCCATGCCCACCAGACAGCTAGTGGGGCTAATGTTTAATTCACAGTGATAGGGCTCAAGCATGATTCAGTGAACCCTAGACCCTTTCCCCTAATCCCCCTCTCGAGGAAAGGGACAAAGGAATGTAGGGCAGAACCTCACTCAGATGGGGAGTCAGCGTGCCGGCAGCAGATAGACAGGAGTCGAACATAATCAGTAGCTGGGGAGTATCACAGACCATTTGTCACTGCGCGTCGTCATCACCCTCCTGCATCAACTGGGCATCAGGCACTCAGGGACTCCCCAACCCCAGCACCCTGATGATAAAGATCTCTGTAACCTTCATCGCCTGGTCGCAGAAGGGTCACGACGCCCTGGGAGGTGGGGGAAGATGTCAGATAATAGGTTGGTCCTACTCCATAAAGCAGGAGATGACAAGGGTGTCTCTTGCCCTCCTGCCCAAGCACATGCTCATCGCTGCCTGGCCTCCATACTCCAGACCCTCACTGTCTTCTGCATCGATTTCCTCCTGAACATCCTCCTCATCCAAGGGAACATGCCCGCTTGAGGTCTTCCTCCAGAAGCTCATCGTTCCTCTCTAAAGCAAGGTTATGTAGGAAACAGCAGACCAGTAAAATGCAGGAGGTCATCTGGTGGCTGTGTTGGAGGACCTAAGCAGCCTATCGAGGCAGCAGAAATGCATTTTTAGGAGGCTGATGTACCGTTCTATCATAGATCTGGTGCTACTGCGAGATTTCCCCTGCTCTTGGTGAGTTGCTGAAAGTACATTTAACTGTCTTTGACTGTGAGCTGCCTTTCACTTCACAGCTGGAGACTATTGATAATGAGGAATTGGCCTTCTTAGTTGTGAGAGCACTTCACAGCTTCAGGTTGTGTTTGTTGCTTGATCCTGTTGGTGGCTGCAGGTGCCTGGAGGCTGCTGTTGCTATTTCTTCCTTTTTTATGTAGCCAGAAAAAAGGTTAATTCTTTCTAAGGTACAGATGTCCTTGAACACCAGGCTCAGGGGGACGTACGAGTCCAGAAGGCAATCCGGTTTGAAGCAAGAAACCGCTGCGGGACCTGGTGTGCAATATTTTTCCAAATAAGCAACCTGTTGACTGTGGTGGTATGAATGTGAGCACTGCAGAGCATGGGTTTCCCATTGGCTCTGGCTGGTCATGTGCCTCTCGCCCGATTGGCTGGGACTAGTCATGTGACTGCTCTCCAATTGGTCGAGAGGAAAGTAGACCCAGCCTCTACCCACAATTCACGGCAGTCGGCCTTTCTCTGTAGTCGACCACCGGGCTAACAACTAGCTGATTAAAGCCACAGTTTGGATCTTCATCGTGTCTCGAGTCCAATTGATGGTACATCAATTTAATCAGCTAGAATTTTGGAATGGAGCTACGCATCAAGCCTGACTGCCTCCGCACCAGCCCGCATGCTTCAAATGCGTCTGCAATCTTTAAACACTGGCAAGCGTGTTTTAACAGTTATCTGACAACTGCAGCTGGCAAGCCCACCAAGGAGCAGAACCTCCATGTCCTCCACTCATGCGTGGGCACGGCGGTATACTCAATGATTGAGGACAAAAGTGATTATGATGCGGCCATGGAGATTCTCAAAGGACACTTTCTCTGGCCGGTCAACGAAGTATACGCACGGCATCTCCTGACGACTAGACAACAGTTCCCTGGTGAGTCACTCGACGAGTTTTACCAGGTCCTCACAGCTCTAGGGAGAACGTGCGCATGTCTCCATGTTTCGGCGACTGAGCACATGGAACTTTTAATTAGAGACGCTTACGTTGCTGGCATGCAGTTCCCTTCTATCCGCCAACGAATGCTGGAGTAGAACGCCCTCAGCCTAGCTGAGGCAGGGACCCTTGCAACCTCCCTGGAGGTTGCTGACCTGAACGCCCGCGCATACACCCCCGGCCGCGCGGCAACCCCCTGGACTTTATGGCACGCGCCACCCCCATCCTCCGTGGACCGCGACCCCCCCCCCCCCCCCCCCCCCAAGCCTGCGCTGTGGGTCGCTCCGACAAACTAGCGGGGCCCCGTTGCTATTTCTGTGGCCTCTCCAAGCACCCCCACCCGCACTGCCCGGCCCACTCCGCTCTGTGTAAGAGCTGCGGGACGAAGGGCCACTACGCAGTGGTCTGCCAGACCAAGTCGGTCGCTGCTGTTACGCGCAGCGACCGCGGATCGCCCCCCCAGGGCCCAGCGTTGCGCACCAACCTCTTCGGCCCGCCTCCCAGCCCCCGCAACGGCCCCAAGGTCCTCCCGACCCTCGCTCCCAGCTGCCCTGACCGGCCCGCAGACACCGCTGACACGGCCCCCAGCCGCCACGAGGTTCCCACGGGCGCCTCCATCTTGGGCCCCGGACGCCATGTGTGGGCCATGGGCGCCGCCACCTTGGGGCCCCGGCTCCACGTGCGGGTCCTGGGCGCCGCCACCTTGGGACCCCGATTCCACGTGCGGGTCCTGGACGCTGCCATCTTGGGCCAACACGGAAGGCCCTGCCAGCGATTACTCTGCCACCAAGGAGGATCTGGAACTCTCACCATAACTTGCTTCCATCACACTTGACCAGTCGCGACCACGCACGCTCGCCAAGACTACGACAACGATCCAGCTCAACAGACACAAACAGAGATGCCTGCTGGATTCCGGGAGCACGGAAAGTTTTGTCCACCCTGACACGTTAAGACGCTGCGCGCTCCCCATCCATCCAGTTAAGCATAGGATTGAATTGGCCTCGGGTTCGCACTCCGTCCAAATCACCGGGTGCTGCATAGCAGACCTCACGGTCCAGGGGAGGGTTTTCAAAAACTTCAAACTCATCCTCCCCCGTCTACGCGCTCCGGCACTCTTGGGCCTCGATTTCCAGTGCAACCTGCAGAGCTTGACCTTTCAATTCGGCGGCCCTATTCCTCATCTTACTGTTTGCAGCCTCGCGTCCCTCAAAGTGGACCCCCCTTCCTTGTTTGCTAATCTCACCCTAAATTGTAAACCTGTCGCCACTAGGAGCAGACGATACAGTGCCCAGGACCGGACCTTCATCGGGGCCGAGGTCCAGAGGCTCCTTAAGGAAGGAGTTATTGAGGCCAGCAACAGTCCCTGGCGAGCCCAAGTGCTGGTAGTTCGAACTGGGGAGATTACAGTCAGACCATCAACAGGTTTACACAGCTGGACACCTATCCTTTCCCCCGTATTTCCGACCTGGTTAACAGGATCGCGAAATACAAAGTCTTTTCCACGGTGGACCTCACGTCCGCCTACCACCAGCTCCCCATCCGCGCGAGTGACCGAATGTACACCATGTTTGAGGCAGATGGGCGCCTCTACCACTTCCTCAGGGTTCCATTCGGTGTCACAAATGGGGTCTCGGTCTTACAACGGGAGATGGACAGAATGGTCGACAATCACAGTTTACGGGCCACCTTCCCGTATCTCGATAACGTTACCATCTGCGGCCACGACCAGCAGGACCACGACATCAACCTCCAAAAATTCCTCCGAACCGCAAAACTCCTTAATTTAACTTACAATAAGGATAAGTGCGTGTTTAGCACTGATCGTCTAGTCATCCGTGGCTACGTAGTGCGTAACGGAGTAATAGGCCCCGATCCCGAACGCATGCGCCCCCTGATGGAACTCCCCCTCCCCAACTCCCTGAAATTCCTCAAACGCTGCCTGGGCTTCTTCTCATATTATGCCCAGTGGGTCCCCAACTACGCCGACAAAGCCCGCCCTCTCATCCAGTCCACCTCCTTTCCCCTGTCGATGGAGGCCCGCCAGGCCTTTAGCCGCATCAAAGCGATATCACAAAGGCCATGATGCATGCTATCGACGAGTCCCTCCCATTCCAAGTCGAGAGCGACGCGTCTGACGTAGCTCTGGCGGCCACCCTGAACCAAGCGGGCAGACCCGTGGCCTTCTTTTCACGAACTCTCCACGCTTCCGAAATCCGCCATTCCTCGGTGGAAAAGGAGGCACAGGCCATAGTCGAAGCTGTGCGATATTGGAGGCACTATCTGGCCGGCAGGACGTTTACCCTCCTCTCAAACCTAGTCAGTAGCTTTCAAGTTCGATAATGCACAAAGGGGCAAGATCAAGAACGACAAGATCTTGCGGTGGCGGATCGAGTTGTCCACGAACAACTACGATACCTTGTATCGTCCTGGGAAGCTCAACGAGCCTCCCGATGCCCTATCCCGCAGTACCTGCGCCAGCGCGCAGATCGACCGCCTCCGCTCCCTCCACACGGACCTCTGCCATCCAGGGGTCTCCCATTTTTACCATTTTATTAAGACCCGCAACCTGCCCTACTCCGTTGAGGATGTCAGGACCGTCACCAGGGACTGCCACGTCTGCGCCGAGTGCAAACCGCACTTCTACCGCCCCGAATGAGCGCATCTGATCAAGGCATCCTGCCCCTTTGAACGTCTCAGTACAGACTTCAAGGGTCCCCTCCCCTCCAACAACCGAAACATATTTCTTGAGTGTTATCGACGAATACTCCCGCTTCCCTTTCGCCATTCCCTGTCCCGACATGACCACAACAACCGTCATAAAGGCCCTCCTATCCATCTTCTCCCGGTTCGGTTACCCCGCGTACATCCACAGCGACCGGGGGTCCTCCTTTATGAGTGACAAACTGCGTCAATTCCTGCTCAGCAGGGGCATAGCCTCTAGCAGGACGACCAGTTGTAACCCCCGGGGTAACAGTCAGGTCGAGCAGGAGAATGGCACCATTTGGAAGACCATCCTGCTGGCCCTACGGTCCAGAGATCTCCCTATCCCCCGTTGGCAAGAGGTCATCCCCGACGCCCTCCATTCAATCCGGTCTCTCCTCTGTACTACCACTAATCAAACACCTCATGAACGTCTTCTTGTTTTCCCCAGGAAGTCGTCCTCAGGATCCCCTCTCCTCACCTGGCTGGCTACCCCCGGGCCCGGGTGCACAAGTCCAACCTGTTGGTTGAGCGAGTCCAGTTACTCCACGCCAACCCGCAGTATGCGTACGTGGAGTATCCCAACAGTCGGCAGGATACGGTCTCGCTTCGGGACCAGGCACCCGCCGGCGTGCTGCCCCCTCTCCCCCGATTACACCGTCTCCACCACCGGTCTGGGGTATGGAGACACATCTACGACCGACGCTCCCAGAGGCAAGGACGACCATCGGCCCGACGTCACCGGCTCCACTGCAACGGTCCTCTAGAACACCACAGGCACCCAACAGGCTGATCGTGTCCATCTGATGCGACCATGGGACATTGTTGTTATTCTGTTGCACCTTAAGTAGTAGTAGTATTGTTTGCCACGAGCCAGTGGGCAGCCCACCTTTCTCGATTTTTGCTGCTCATACCACCAGTCCTCGGAACCCCCCTCCCCCTCTTCCACTTACACCCCCCCCCTTCTTTCTCCACAAGGTGTGAATGTGGTGATATGAATGTGAGCAGTGCCATTGGTGCAGAGCATGGGTTTCCCATTGGCTCTGGCTGGTCATGCGCCTCTCGCCTGATTGGCTGGGAATAGTCGTGTGACTGCTCACCAATTGGTCGAGAGGCAAGTAGATCCAGCCTCTACCCACCCGAGGCGGGGTATAAGTACCCACAGTTCCCGGCAGTCGGCCTTTCTCTGTAGTCGACCACCGGGCTAACAACTAGCTGATTAAAGCCACAGTTTGGATCTTCATCGTGTCTTGAGTCCAATTGATGGTACATCACTGACGCCATTGAATTCATAGAATTTACAGTGCAGGAGGCCATTCAGCCCATCGAGTCTGCACCGGCTCTTGGAAAGAGCACCCTACCCAAGGTCAACAACTCCACCCTATCCCCATAACCAAGTAACCCCACCCAACACTAAGGGCAATTTTGGACACTAAGGGCAATTTATCATGGCCAATACACCTAACCTGCACATCTTTGGACTGTGGGAGGAAACCCGAGCACCCGGAGGAAACCCACGCACACACGGGGAGGATGTGCAGACTCCGCACAGACAGTGACCCAAGCCAGAATCAAACCTGGGACCCTGGAGCTGTGAAGCGATTGTGCTATCCGCAATGCTACCGTGCTGCCCAGAAATGCTTTCGCAGTTTGCTGATGTGGGGAGTGCAGCATGTAAGTGGAACATCACCATCAGTAGCCACGCTGGAAGTCAAGGATCTTCAATTGTACTATGAACGCCAATGGAATATATGTGGATGCCAGGATTTGGTTCCCGTGAGATTGGACCCCTGCACAGCGATGGCTCTTGGACAGAGAATGGCACTGGATGCGCAATAAGTCACACATTGATGGACAGATCATTTCAACAACAAAGTTCTGGACATGATAACACATTCTCAGAATTATCCTCAATTTCTGTTGAGGAACCTGCGAGGAGGTGATACCGTGTTTATGTTTCTTTTGTGAACATGAACCATGTATTGGTACCAATATGGAATGGTGATGCTTCCTTGTTTAATGGTTAGTGTGATATGTGAAATGTTACGTAGTTGATTTTAGAATCTTTGTTACTGTTAACTGTTTAATAAACAAAATAGGACAGCACGGTGGCGCAGTGGGTTAGCCCTGCAACCTCACGGCACTGAGGTCCCAGGTTCGATCCCGGCTCTGAGTCACTGTCTGTGTGGAGTTTGTACATTCTCCCTGTGTTTGCATGGGCTTCGTCCCCTACAACCCAAAGATATGCAGGCTAGGTGGATTGGCCACATTAAATTGCCCCTTTTTTGGAAAAAATTAATTGGATACACTAAACTTATTTTTAAAAATTAACAAAATATTCTCAAGCGGCTTCTCGTAGGCCCACATGCCAAGTCTGAGAGAATGATTATTACATTGCATTTCAATTAAACTTTGAAGCCTGAACAGTTTACCTGACCCCTAGAAGTGTCAGCATCATGGAGGCAGCAGCCAATCAAACATCAGCACTGGGAATTTCCTTGCAAACAAAAGGGGTGTGTATGAATCAGGGGGGTCACCTGTGAACTGCCTCCCTAATGTTCCCGGCAGGGGTCTGTGTCTAGGGTCTCCTGATGTGACCCAGGGTGAGTGTACAGAGCGAGGTTCTTCAGCACAATTGGCTCGCTGGATGGCATTCAGAAGGCAGGACACGCAAGGGTGGGGCTGGATAGGGGGATTGGAGGATCCCAGGAATCAAACGCCTCCGATGAAAGATGCGCCAACGCGGCCATCGAGAAGTACCCTGTCAATTGCATCCAAAATAACACTTAGAAATTATTCCGTTAAATCGCACCCCTTATTGCTGTCAGGCCTCTACACTCATGGATAGCTATTCCAGAGATTTTAATCAACAGACAGCAGACTAACACAGCCCGAAGAGAACCTTTAGACAACATACTTCAGGATCACCCAGACCAACAGTGTCCCCCATCCAGGAAACTCCCAATCCCACCCCTTGCTCTCCAGAGAAAACTAGCTGGCTCTGTTCCTTGGACTCCCTGGTGCTAGCTGGAGACAGTGATACTCACCTCCCTCTTGAACTAATGCACTCCATGGGGTTTAGGTACAACCACAGTGTCTTTTGGGAGAGAGTTCCAGGATTTTGACCCAGTGACAGTGAAAGAACAACAATATATTTCCAAGTCAGGATGGTGAATGACTTGGAGGGTGTAACCATCTGAGATGGCCACTTTCAGCATGTAAAATGGACACTCGCAGAGCATACAGCGAAAAATGGACAATGCAAAGTAACAAGCAGGCACAGAGCCTGAATGTGTATTTAGAAGACAGACTGCAGACAGAACCAAAACTCTTGGCCGATTTGCACATTGATGGCCCATCTCTGATGAACAAAAGACTAGTGTTCAGGTAGCCCATTCCGTCCCAGACATTCTGGCGCCACTACCTCAGCAAGAAGATACACACAAAGCAAGGCCAACGGCCACTTAGGACACGCCCAGCCATCAAGGCACCCGCCCCTTTATTGGCTCAGATCGATGGCAGTGATCGAGAAGCTGCCCAATTAATTGGGACCAAGTTTAAGGCCCGCCTAAAAGCGCGCAAAGCCCCCCCGAGTATAAGAATGAACCCTCGCCATGTGTTTGCTCTCTTGGAATCGGCTCTCAGCTGGAGAGACCCCTCCACCTGCACCACCAGAAGCAAGTAAATTCAAGTTCAACACTTGCTACCAGACAGACGACCATAACTATACTCCTGCTACTTCTTCGACCCCAACAGCCTCAGGTCCGTACAACAGCCACCATTCCTCTGACTTAAGTGGGCATCCGAAGTTAAGTATAGGTGTTAGTGATAGACGTAGTTTAGCCTGTAGTGTTATTGTACATGAGTAAATCATACTGTGTGTAAATAAAGTAGTATTGACTTTGAACAAACTAACTGGTGTATTGGCTCTTTGATCCACACGAACTTTGAACAAACTAACTGGTGTATTGGCTCTTTGATCAGTATTCGGTTGAACCTTGTGGCGGTTTTAAGAGATACCTGACGACTCTGAAAGCATATTCATAATGAAAATTAAGAAAGGCGACCTTATTAATCGCTATATTTATAGCCATTAAAAGATAGCAGCAAGGGGAACAGCAGAAACCTGGGAACACTACCACTGGATGTTCCCCTTGCTGCACCATAACCGGAAGTGTGCCATCTACAAGATGCACTGCGGGAACTCACCAAGGCTTTTTAAGCAGCACTTTCCAAACCCATAATGACTACCATCTAGATCAGGGGTGGGCAAACTTTTCCGTGCAAGGGCCACATTCAGAAATTCACTATTTTAAAGGGCCGCATAGTATATTAAGTAAAATAATTACTTCACCCGGTTATGATTCTGGGCGCCTCATATAGAACATAGAACAGTATAGCACAGAACAGGCCCTTCAGCCCTCGATGTTGTGCCGAGCAATGATCACCCTACTCAAGTCAACGTATCCACCCTATACCAGTAAGTAACCCAACAGCCCCCCCCCCCCCCCCCCCCCCCCATTAACCTAAAAAAAAAATCTTTTTTTTATGACTTGATCTTGGTGGGCCGCATAAACGGCCCACGGGCCGTAGTTTGCCCGCCACTGATCTAGATGGTAGTCATTATGGGTTTGGAAAGTGCTGCTTAAAAAGCTTTGGTGAGTTCCTGCAGTGCATCTTGTAGATGGCACACTTCCGTTTATGGTGCATTGGTGTGGAAGGAGTAATGTTTGTGGATGGGGTACCAATCAAGTGGGTTGCTTTGTCCTAGATAAGTGTTATTGGAGCTGTACTCATCCAGCTATATAGTGAGTATTCCACCACATCCTGACTTGTGCCTTGCAGGTGGATGTCAGGCTTCGGGGAAACAGGTGGCGAGTTACTTGCCACTGGATTCCTAGCTTCTTACCTGCTCTTGAAGCCATACCATATTATTTATAACCCCCCAGGATGTAATAGTGGGTGATTCAGTGAAGGTAATGCTATTGAATGTCAAGGGCGATGGTTAGATTATTTCTTATTAGGGATGGTAATTGTCTGGCACTTGTGTAACTTGTACCTTGTACTTTCGTCCCAGTAAATCAATCTAAACTTTCCTTTTCTATCCAACAAGCAAACCACCCAGGATTACTGTCAGGCAGACTGTAGAACAGGTCAAATGATCCCTTTCATTTACCATAACTTTAAAGGTATAGTCCTACAGCATAACAATCTTATAAATCTCACACTTGTAACAGTACTTTTTATGTATCCATTTAACCAGGCAACTGTAAAACCCGATGGTTTGATAGAGATGACCCATCAGGCAGTGGGGATTATGAAGACCTTGTGAATCTCCAAAAAGAAAATCCTGGTCAGATCTGCCATAACCCAATTTCCTGTGAAGTGGCAACAACATCAGAAACTATAGCATTAGACTCTGGAGACAACATCCCTGAGTAAATAATAATTCCTCCCATCTTATTTAGATATTGTGATTATATTTTAAAGAGTACGGGTTGGAGACTATATTCTGCTGGAGCTGAGTTGCTTCTGGTTTGCGGTGGCACTGGCAGATGCCCCCAGAAGAGATTCAATGTGTCCAGCCATGTAAATATATGCATGGCGGGGATCGTGAGGGATTCCATCACGAATCATGCTATTGGGCCGCCATTTTGAACGGGCGGCTTGATAGCGAAGTCCGGTGGCTTGCCCTCCTTCTGCTGTAACGTAAATCCTGCACCGCCCCACCAGAGATCGCTCCCACCAGAGAGCCCCTCATCAGAGAACCCTTCCTTATAGCAGAAACCTCCCCCCGGCCTGGAAAGTAAAGAGTAGTCCAGGGAGAATGACTATTTTCTCACTCACCTGTGCGTTACACCTGCTACTTCAGCAGACGTCTAGAAAGCAGCAGCTGTTACTTAATAGAAAGCCAAAACCACATCACAACACATTAATCCTTCAGATAGTTTGATCTGCAAGGCTTCTATTCAACAAAGAGAAATTGCTTTTAGTAGCCTGTAATTGACTGCTTCCAGACAGCCAGGTGCCTGGATTGTTCATTTCCATCTGCCTTCATGCTTGAATGCATTTCAAGTATTTGAGCTGCTTTGAGCCTAACCTCAATGTTTATAATAGCTAGCTCTGATTGACAGATCAACACCACAACAAAAGCAGTTAAGTGCTTTCTGCTAAGAAAACTAGGAAGTGAAATCACTTAACTCCTAATTCCCTGTTATGGGGGGGGGTCTTTTGTGGGGATGGGTAGGATGTGCATTGTGAGGGGAGAAGGGGGCCCTCTGATGAACTAAGGGGGCACATACCTTTTTTTAAAAATTTCGATTACCCAATTAATTTGTTCCAAGGGGCAATTTAGCATGGCCAATCCACCTACCCTGCACAACCTTGAGTTATGGGGGCGAAACCCACACAAACACGGGGTGAATGTGCAAACTCCATACATAGAACAGTAGAGCACAGAACAGGCCCTTCGGCCCTCGATGTTGTGCCGAGCAATGATCACCCCACTCAAACCCACGTATCCACCCTATACCCGTAACCCAACAACCCCCCCTTAACCTTACTTTTTAGGACACTACGGGCAATTTAGCATGGCCAATCCACCTAACCCGCACATCTTTGGACTGTGGGAGGAAACCGGAGCACCCGGAGGAAACCCACGCACACACGGGGAGGACGTGCAGACTCCGCACAGACAGTGACCCAGAGCCAGGATCAAACCTGGGACCTTGGTGCCGTGAGGCTCCAGGGCTAACCCACTGCGCCACCGTGCTGCCCTTGGGGGCACATACCTTAAATACTTACTCTCTTGGGCCACCGCAAGGTCGATACCGGCAAATACTTGCACCAATTGACGCCCACGTGAATCCCAGCCCAGAGAACCGGAACATCACGGAGGTGTGGAGAATCCGGTGCCCAGCCATTTGGTGCCAATCTCATTTGTTCCCCCCCATGGGATCTCTGTCACATCGGGAACACCACTACTCAGGTGGGTGGAAGAACCCTATTCATTGTTTTACCCATTATACTTACACACCCTCCTTTTCTCTATTAAATAGGTGCAGTGTTTCTACCGGTTTTACTTGTGTGAATGCACAGCAGGAAGATGGGAGCTGTGAAGATTACAAAATACAATTCACCTGCCCTCAAACCTTTTGTGAGTACCGGTCTTTTTAAACATTAATCTTCCACTTCAAAAAATCTATATTTATCCCTTCCGGTCGCAGAGTTCTGTCATGGCAGGATTAATCAATTTTGCCCCAAAACTGATCTGTTTGCTTGGGTGGAAGACCATTTTCAAAGCATAGCAATCACCCAGAGTTGAGCCCACAAATGGAAAACGGAGAATTGCAATGGTATTAAAGCTGGGACACTACTGAGAGATAATGAGGGATCTTAAAGTGGAATAACATCCAGAAGTTGATATTAAGGATCCAACTGAAACGCCTGAGAAAAACAAAAGCCTTCAATACTTTCGGTCTAAAAGTGAATATTGTTCTTTACAATTTTTATACTCAATGAAGGTCTTATACAGACTGACCCTTGATGTCTTTAGAGCTATCGGTCAGAATTCTCTAGCCATTTTTGTTCACTTTTGCCGCTGGCAGTGCACACCGGCCCAAGGGTTTCCGATGGAATGGGGTGGCTTCAATGGGAAAGCCCATTGTCAAGCAGTGGTAAGAGAGAACCCTGCCACCAATGAATGGCGCGCCACCAAGAAACACAGCTGGGCGACTGGAGAATCCAGCCCAATTTCTGAGGTCTACCATTATCTTTCATATGATGGTTCTGGTGTGTGGGTACGCAGGCTTTGTCTTCTCTGAACATCGGTAAGCTCAGCAGCAGCAGAAAATTCAGTCTGGGCATTGAAATGTTCAAAATTTTCCAAGTCCTCCATCTGATCTGAAATGTTATTGCAGATATGCGTCGAGGGGAATATTTCTATTGTCAGTGTTTTAGATCCTCTGTCTGATGGAATAATTCGGCAATTTGCTTTTGGGGGTAGGATTAAAATATAGTACTAGGGCAGTATAGTGTCACAGTGATTAGCACTGCTGCCTCACATGCCAGGGACCCAGGTTCCATTCCAGCTTTGGGCGACTGTGTGGAGTTTGCACTTTAGCCCCATCTCTGCTTGAGTTCCCTCCCGGTGCACCGGTTTCCTCCCACAGTCCAAAGAAATGCAGGTTAGGTGGATTAGCCATGCTAAATTTCCCACTAGTGTTTAAAGATGTGCAAGTTAGGTGGGGTTAAGGAGACGGGGTGGGGGTGTGGACCTCGGTGGGGTGCGCTTTTGGAGTGTTGGTGCTGATCCGATAGGCTGATTGGCCTCCTTCTGCACTGTAGGGGTTCTATGTTAATACAATGATATATTGTATACTGGAACGCTGAATTGTCAGGGTGAATTACTTTGCTGTTCTCAACATATTAACGATGAATAAATGTTGTGTGAAATTCCAAGGCAGGAGAAGACAGTGGACTTCATTTTTGCTGCTGCTATGAGCCTATAGCATGTTCCTTTAGGTGCCTTTGCATCAATGGCCTCAGTTGCATCTGTCAGGAAGGTAGAGCAACCACACATTTTCTGGGTTTACATGAGTAATTCATGGTGTGAAAGTTGGACTGAGATAAATGTGGTTCGGCAAGATCATTTAATTAAGGCAGCAGAGAGGAGCTTTTGAGCCAGAAAAGGCTGGAGAATTTTTACAAATGATTTATCATGTGCACTTAATCTAATTTAGCAAACTTATGAAGCATTTTTTTTTACACCAACACTCTATCCGAGCTTCCCAACAGGACGTCTGGCATGTTCTATTGGCTAGTCATGAAGGTGGGGTTAGGAACATTATTTTACTTCAAAAAGTACTTGAGTGGCACAAACCTGGGGTGTGATTCTCCCAGAGGCCCGACGCCGTCGTGAAACCTGGAGAGGTTCACGACAGCGTCGGAAGCCTCTCCCGGCCCCCTATTCTCCCATCCCTGGGTGGATAGGCGGGCCCTGTCGGGAAACTCGGCTGCGGAGCCTTGTCACTGGCGTCAAGGTCCAGCGCACCGAAAATTACACGGCTGACGCGCCTAATGACGTCGGCCGCACATGCGCAGGTTGGACAGCGCCAACCCGCGCATGCGCATTTGCCTTCTTTCCCCTCAGCCGCCCCGCAAGACGTGGCGGCTTGATCTTGCGGGGCGGCGGAGGGGAAATAGTGCATCCCATTGAGATGCCGGCCCGACGATCGGTGGGCACCGATCGCGGGCCTGTCCCTTCCCGAGCACAGTCGTGGTGCTCATTCCCTTGTAGGCCCCCTACAAGCCCCAAACGGGCATATCACGCCCGTTTCACGACGGCAGTGACCAGGTGTGTTTACCGCCGTCGTGAAACGTTCGCGAACGGCAGGCCACTCAGCCCATAGGGGCCGGAAAATAACGGGGGGCCGGATAATCGGCATTTTGGGTGTATCGGGGGATTTGCCGAGTTTTTTAGCGGGAAACCCGAAGCGAAAAATTTGCACGTTTGGGAGAATAGCAGGACCACGTCGCGTGAAAAACCAGCGCGGCCCGCTATTCTCCAAACCGGCGTGGGGTCAGAGAATCGCGCCCCTGATGTTTTCCTTTCCTCCACACTCACTAAAGGTTCGAGGATACCCAGATCTGTAATGTCATCCTAAAATATTCTAAAAACGTCCATCCTCAACACCTTAGCCCAGTGCTTGTGTATATATTTTATAAGAATGAGTGGGGGCTAAGTTTGGAGATAGGCCTTTAAGCATATTCTGCCTTTGTGGTTTGTCATAGTCATGTGGCCACCGCGTCACCTTGGATGAAACAAAGGGAGTGATAGCAAGGCCACATTGCGATTTTGTGAGACATTGCACTGTAAATCCCTCCCATTGTGGGCGGGATCACCTTTCGGCAAATCAGCGTATTAGAGCAAGACTGCTAGCCTCCGAGACGTTGGATGAGCGCCGTTCAGTAATGGTCTCCACAAATAGGGACCAGACAGAAAAGCCCTTGTGGGGGTCTCCCAGGGAATCAGAGGTGCATGCCCTTTGGGCAGGATGGTATCCTGGAACTGGTAACACCCTGGCAGTGCCAGCCAGGAACTGCCATGATGGCACTCAGTTGGCAGGGCACTGCCAGCATACCAGGTTGGCACTGCCAAAGTGTGAAACTGGCATTTTATACGCAGTGGCAATTGGGCTGGGGGGGGGGGGGGGGGGGGGGGGGGCTGTTGAGGGGCGGGGCCCGGATGGTGCCCAGAGACCCCCTCATAGTGAGTTGGGGCTTGGGAGGAGGGGGTTGGTGGTCAGGGATCGCGTTGTAGGCTCCAGAGCTCGGGACGCTATTTTTAAATGGTGTCCCGATCTCTCGCTGCATCGAGGAGTTCCAGCAAGTAGTGTAGAAAATGTGGTGCCTCGGCTGGCCGTTCCCCGCTGAGGCCCCCATCTAACCTCAATGCCGTTCGATAGCATTATGTTACTCGGCACTGCGAGCGCCAGGAAACATGTGGCTAAATATGCTCGTTATGGGACTTTGTTCCGATTTAATTAATTTGTACCCAAAGCCTTTGCAAAGAAGCCATTTTACCAGCGACATGAAATAGTCTACACACGCAGAGTGCAAATAACCAAGAAAGCATCTTGGTGAGCTGTTGCAAGAAGACCTCAGGCCACCTGCGAACACTTCTTTCTCATTAGCTTAAAAAACTCTCAGTTTCTGCAGTTATGGGTCAATTCATGCAGCCACAGGGGATATGAGCAGCAGCAGATAAGGTACTGTACAAGCATAGAATCACTCCCATCAATTCATAAACTTTGAAACTGCATCAAAATAGCAGAAAGATAGCATCATGATGTGGTTTCTGGTTTCGAGGGTGTCATCAATGGTACCCACATTGCTTTGAAGGAGCCCACAGAATGCCATCAATGCTATGTCCAGGAAGGTTTTGTACTCCCTCACTGCCCACATAGTGTGAGACAACAATCATAAGGTTGTTTGTGATAACCCCAACGAGTCATCTCCCCGTGGGGTTCATGAAGTACAAGTTTCCCTGATAATTGGCAGAGGCCTGCCCAGCTAGGACTCATTAACTTACCGCTGAACCATCAATTGAACGCGAGACGAGTTGCTGTACAAATGTTAGGCTTTAATAAGCTAGAAGTTAGCCCTGCAGTCGACTACAGTAAATGGACGACCGCCGGGTGTTCTGGGTATTTATACCTCGCTCTGGCGGCGGGGTTAACTCAGCATCTCGACCAATCGGGGAGCCGTCACATGACTGGTCTCAACCAATCAGTCAAGAGGCACATGACTGACCAGGGCCAATGGTAAGCCAGTGTTCTGCACCAATGGCAGACAGCTATGCAAATCATACCACCACACTCACCTTTTGAATGCAGGCCTGAAACTAGGCTGGCAGCTCTGGTAGCCTTGGACTGGGCTCTATTGTTGTAACTTTCAGGCTGTCTCTCCTAGATTACTACAGTTCTCCATGTCAACCTCCAATACACAAGAAGTTGTCAAAATGTCTCTATTCATTTTAGTTTTTTCTAAATATATTTTGAGTGTAATGTACTTAGGAAACTTACCTACATTGCATCACTTTGCAGTGGATTCTATTCAAAGAATAGAACAGATGTAAAATACTACGCTTCAGAGAGCAGAGAGTCAATCAGATCAGCATTGCACCAAAGCCCAAATGCATAATGACAGTCACAACATGTGAAATCAAAGAGCAACAGAAGTTCACTGAAGGGGACGATTCAGAACATCACAGGTGGGATTCTCCGGTCCTCCACCTGTGTGTCGCTCAGCGGCATGCTATTCGCTGGTGCCGGGATTCTCTGCTCTTGCCACTTTGTCAATTGGATTTTCGATTGAAGCCACCACACGCCGCCAGGTAACCCATGCTGCCGGCAAGAATAGAGAATCCCAACAGCCAGAGAATTCCGGCCTTTGTCTATAACAACTCTTACTTTAAGCAATCCAAACTAATCCTGCTATTCCCACCCTTGTGCTATGTTTAGCTCAGTGGGCTAGACAGCTGATTTGTGATGCAGAACAAGACCTGCAGCGCATGTTCAATTCCCGTACCAATTTACCCAATCAGGCGCCGGAATGTGGCGACTGGGGGCTTTTCACATTAACTTCATACTTGTGACAATAAAAGGTTATTATTATTAACCAGCCTTCTATAAAAGCCAAAAGATGTAATGCTCTCTGTTTTACAACAATCATGAATGAAGAATATAATCTTAAACTCTTTGTTGATTCTTAGTGAAAAGCTAAACTGATAAATGGAATTGATTGCCCAACCACAGGACTTTCTTTATTCATTTGCAAATCTCTTCATAACTTTAAAACTTCTAATAATAATGTCCTCCTGTCTTGGCTGCTGACATGGGAAATAGTCCTAGAATGGTAGGTATGCCCTTATCTGGAATGAACTGCGTGAAAGAGAGGTGGCAGCAGGTTCAATTATAACTCTCAGAAGGGAATTAGATAAATAAGTGGACAAATGTATAGGGCTATGGTGAAAGAGCAGGGGAGTGGCAAGAATTTCATTGCTATTTCAAAGAATTGCCTTGTATCTGTATCATTCTGAGATTGAAAAGCCTGGTATCATAGAATTCCTACAGTGCGGGAGCTCATTCAGCCCATCATATCTGCACCGACCCCATGAAAGAGCACTCCACTCAAGCCCACTCCCACACCCCATCTCAATGAGCCCCTAACCTAAACTAAGGGGTAATTTGGCATGGCAAGTTCCCTGGTGCTGTGAGGTAGCAGTGCTAACAACAGTGCCCCATGCGCGCATTTGAATTTATGTTGTATTCTCTCTGTAGGTGCCGTGTTCTTTGCATAACCTGCGTACAACCTACGACTTAAATTTGCTATATTAATTTGTACATTTCTCTTTACATTTGTCCCCTCTGGCCTTGTTCATAACACCCAAAAAGATGCTTTAAAATGGTTCTATCCACCTGTCCTCGCAGCTTAAGGATGGCACACATATAAATCCCCAAGACTTGTTCATGAACTTTAGCATCTTTCTATTAAATGTACACTTCCATTCCATGTTATTCCTTCCAAGATATGTTACCTCACACCTATGTACATTACAATGTATCCCCCAGTTCTTTAGCTGTGTATGTCTTTCATATCCACCTAACTTTGTGCCCAACCTCAACTTTTAAAATGTCCAAATCCAAACTGACTACATACCCAGAACAAAGTAGGCCCCATGCTCATCTCCATGGCACCAAACTTTAAACTCACCTTAAGTCTGAACAATCCTGACTCTTTGTTTCCTGTCTGTCAACCAACTCATCAAACTTTCAAAATTCTTGCCCTCTTGACAGCTTTGATTTTAAATTCCTGCATGTGGTCATGATGACCTCTGACTGCCTCCTAACTTTCCATCAATCTGAAGAGCTGCTCAACAAACTTGCCCACCTTAAAATAGAATCCTCCCCCCGTTGCAGACAATAAATGCTATGTTCAGCTAAGATCACATGCTCTGTGCTCAATGAGAAGAGGCCATCCAAAGTATATTCTCTGTAAGAATTATTAGAATGTGTTAATATGCCCCACTGTCTTAATAATGAGGTATGCAAGAAATGTCACTCTTGTTAGACAGTGCAGGTTTAATATGCACATGATGATGGAAGCCAGGATGGGGCATTGGTGAAGAGGATGGCATTAATGGGCAATAAATGCATAACATCGGTCATGTGGAAATGTTTGAATATATCAGGGATGGGTCATTGTCATTTTACTTCTGCGTTTTGCATTCCCACTTTGTGAACTCGCATGATGCAGATCTGCATGATGTGTTTTTTGCTCCTCTGTTATGCTCTGCGTCAGTGTGACTTTCTGGTGTATTGCCCCACCTCCCAGCGATTTTTCGATTGATGCAAGTCTACTGCTGGGAGCAGCTGAAAGGAGAGAGATCGGCGGGTTGATTCAGATGCTGGTGACTTCGTTGTGACTTCATTGTACTGTTGACTGTTTAATGTTTAACCAATTTAGAGTATCCAATTAGTTTTTTCCCAATTAAGGGGCAATTTAGCATGGCCAATCCATCTAACCTGCACATCTTTGGGTTGTGGGAGCGAAACCCATGCAAACACGGGGAGAATGTGCAAACTCCACATGGACGGTGACCCAGAGCCGGGATCGAACATGGGACCTCGGCACCGTGATGCAGCAATACTAACAAACTGCGCCACCGTATTGCCCTCTGCACGATGTGTTTTAACCATGAATATTTAAATGGTCAATTTACAAATGCAATGGGCGGAATTCTCCGCTCCCCACGCGGCGTGGGAGAATCACGGGAGGGCCCCCCGACATTTTTCTCCTCCCCCCCCCCGGCTCGGAAGAATCGCCACTTGCCGTTTTTCACGGCGAACGGCGATTCTCCGACCCCGATGGGCCGAGCGGCCTGCCGTTCGCGACCGTTTCACGATTGTGGCAAACACACCTGGTCGCTGCCGTCGTGAAACGGGCGCCAGATGCCCATTTGGGCCTTCTAGGGGGCCGTTTGGGGCAAGAGCACCACGACTGTGCTCGGGAAGGGACAGGCCCACCGATCGTCGGACCAGCGTCCAAATCGGACACACTATTTCCCCTTCGCCGACCCGCAAGATCAAGCCGCCACGTCTTGCGGGGCGGCTGAGGGGAAAGACGGCCACCGCGCATGCGCGGGTTCGTGCCGTCTGCGTGATGACGTCATCCGCGCATGCGCGGTTTGGAGCCGGCCAACCTGCGCATGCGCGGCTGACGTTATATAAGCGCCGGCCGCGCGTCATACTCGGCGCGGCGCCGAGAAGTACGGAGCCCCCCCGGGTGGGGGTGAATTCGGTGCCGGGAGCAGGCTCCGAGGCCGTCGTTAAAGACGGCTGCTTTCACGTTGGCCTTCGCGATTCTCGAGTTTGGCCATTTGTCTGTTGTCTTAAGCGGAGTAGAAGTCAGATTAATGGAAGGAATAATTGAAAAAGCGGGACTGAATTCTAATGAAGTATCCCTGGATACCAAACTGCTGGATGAAGTAGAGACAAGGAAGGAGGTTCTGTTTCAAAGCAATGGTAAAAATACAACAAGGAAATGGCCTAAGAGGCTGCAGCAGAAATGTCACCATGTGGCTCTGGATGCAATGCAAAAAGCATTTTATAGATCTGACCAATCGAGCAATGTTTTGGATTCACCTATATCAGGTATTGCATCACCTCACTCAACCTCGTCAGTATACTCCATTTACATCACTCTCCAAAGCCACTGAACTACAAGCAGATCCCACTGTTTCATCTCCGCACCTCCTTCTCCCACTACCACTCACCCAAAACCTCTCATAATCTGACACCACTTCAGTTAACTCTGAGGATTCTCAGCATATCTTCAAAAGGATCATCGAGACATTCTTCAAATGAACTACTAGTACCACTCCTCTTGGATCTACCCATCACCTTCATCAAATGTATTTCATTCAGCCAATACACACACCTTAAAGCGACTCATAGGTTTGCTGAGTCACGTTGCACAATAACACAGAATTCCAGGAAGAAAGCAAGGACTGGAGATGGACCTCCATAAACTGTGTTATCACCACAGCAGAAGAGGAGTTGGAGATAAACAGCATTTCTACCGGATGGTAGGTCTGTTTGTGCATTGTTGCAGGGTGACAACTCACAGACCCACATCTACAAGAAAATTTATCTGGACTTGCCCACAAATGAAATATTATTTCAATCGCATGCAGTTTAACACCTGTAGATTCATGACTAAATCATATTCATCTGTCCTCTCCTCCAGACCATCATTTGAAAAACAACAATCCCTGCCAATTAATGGAATTTGCTCCTCAGAGGAGTTCATGTGGGTGCACCGATCACAGGCCATATGCATAGCAGTCACCAGCACAGATACAAGCACTTTTGGTGGGTCCCCTTGAAGATTTAGGTTGGTTCTCAACACACGAAATACACTTCAGAAATGATCGCAGGTAGAATGTTATGGTTGGGACAAAAATGGAGTATCCATAAGAGGAGAAACACAGAATTCTCAGTTTTTGAGACTAAGAGCAGTGGCCGGCAGTTCAGGCAGAGCTTATCCCACTGACCAGAATTGAGGGATTCGATAATGGATACTGTGCTTGGAACCTAATTAATTCTGCAGAGGCAGGTTCACCTCTGAATCACCTGGTTGCTGGTAAGTGAATGTTTGCCCACTATCAACTGGCAAGTTCAACGGTCTGATGCCATATTTGAACACTCATATCACCCTCTTTACCAGACTATGTAGGATGTCAGCTATCACCCTCTTCACCAGACCATGGAGGATGTCACCAATCCAGAAAGAAAAGTCCAGCAGCCTCAAGAAGTCTGTTCCTCCCCTTTAGCCCATCAACTGCAAAAGTACCCATGCCCCAGTTGGACCTCTATCCACCCAAATTAACAGTGGTGTTTTGATCATATGACAGATTGTTGATTGATGAAGCATCCATCAGTCTGTTAGTAGTTTTGTGTTCTGCTTTTTTTGCTGTCTGTTGAGGATAGCAAAAACTAATTGGCAACGGCTGGTGCATTTAGACATGTCAAACATCAGTCATTTCATGTTGGAAAGTTTGTTGACTATTCTGCCTACATTTGTACCAGCTCTTCAGCCTCCAGATTCCATATTCCACCATGGATGAAGCTCTCTGTGAAATGATGAAACAGCTTCAGTCCTTCGTCTATTCCTCCTGACCAGATCAGAGCATTGTCACTTTCTGTGTCACCTTATGATAGGGACTTGAAACTCCCCAGTTCCCGAAATTTCTTTTGCTACCCTCTGCTATTTTGTGAATGGCTAGCTCTCTTGTTGGGGTTGTTGATGCTCCTCTTCGATCTCAAACAGATGATTGCTGGTATGCTGGAGTTCATGTGCACTGATACTGGATCTCAGCTTTATTCCGAATCTGCCCTTCCAGGCTATTTCTCTTTTCCGTGTAATCATCATTGAGGCCTCCTGTTGGATGAAGTCCCTATGCCAGCTGCTTAACGTTCAGTTCTCCATTCACTCTGTTGAGGTGTTTTGCTTTGCATTCACGTACATAAACCATAGCGTTTGCACCTGTGCTGCTATTAGCGGATTGAACTTGCATTGGTGTTGTTTCATGGGAACAGCATTTTTGACAGCTACATCTTACTCAATTACTTTTGTGTATCCCCCAGTTATCTCCCCATGCAGCTCCATGTGACTGTAATGACTCTTTCAAGTTATTTTGATTTTCCTCTAGAAGGCAACTCAATGAATTATCTCAATTTGTGAATGTTTGGGGCAGCAGGGTAGCATGGTGGTTAGCATAAATGCTTCACAGCTCCAGGGTCCCAGGTTCGATTCCCGGCTGGGTCACTGTCTGTGTGGAGTCTGCACGTCCTCCCCCTGTGTGCGTGGGTTTCCTCCGGGTGCTCCGGTTTCCTCCCACAGTCCAAAGATGTGCGGGTTAGGTGGATTGGCCATGCTAAATTGCCCGTAGTGTCCTAATAAAAGTAAGGTTAAGGGGGGGTTGTTGGGTTACGGTTATAGGGTGGATACGTGGGTTTGAGTAGCGTGATCATGGCTCGGCACAACATTGAGGGCCGAAGGCCTGTTCTGTGCTGTACTGTTCTATGTTCTATGTTTCTTCATTGTCCAATTGAATTTATGGAAGTTCAAATTCAGAATTGTCTGGATTTCTCTGTCGTCCCTGAAATACAATGACTCCTTCTTTCTTTCACTCCCTGACCCATTCTATGCTTCCTCCTTCTGTCTGGCATTCTTATCAAATGATTTGCCTCACTCAATTTCCTTTCAATCTAATCTTGCTTTTAATGGTTCCTTGAAGGCGGGAATGGACATTAAAGGTGCTGGTTTGATTACTACTCAAAGTTCCCCTATTACCTGACATGTGAGACATATATGGCAACATTTAACTGCATCCTTATGCAGTCCAGGGCATTAAACATTTCTTGGTATTTTTGCTTGGATCTTCCTTGCGCTTAAATGACCCCCTATTGGAACCTCAAGCGCTACCTGGAAAACCTCCTTTCTATAACTCACCAGTAATACCTCTTGATGAACTTCTGCCCCTTTCTCATTTGCTTGAATATTTAACGGTCTCTATTTTCTCATTACCACACACTATCTCTAATGTAATAACATTCCAGTACACATTCAAATTCCATTTCTGGATATTTTTTCCGGTATAACTTCTTTAGCTCTGAATCATTTTGTTGTAATCCAACCAACCTGCTTTAATTACAGACATCCACTTCATTCCCTACTTGCTCTGGCACTGTCCTAACCGTTTGATCAAAATTGGTTCCTGACAATTCATTCACTAACTGTTCTTTGTCTTGGCTAACTATCTGATCAAACAGGGTTCCTGATAATTCAAACTCAGCTTCCCTATTGGAACTCCTCAGGTTCTCTTCTTCCTGTCTCAACCAGTGGCTTTGTGATCAGGTTATCCCACTTCCAGATATACTTCTTGCAACATCATGGTTTGACTTTCCACTGGCTGTTCGACTACAGTATGTCCTTTAGGAAAATAAATCTGCCACCCTTACCTGGTCTGGCCTACATATGACTCCAGACACACAGCAATGTGGTTGACTCTTGTGCCCCTCAAGGGCACTTAGGGATAGGCAATAAATGCCTGCAACACCCACATCCTATGAACGAATAAAAAAAAGAAATGCTGCACACCCACCTGTGGTCCAGTTATATCTTTACCAGGATAAATTATGCCCCGTAAAACGGTATATGTTCTATTATCCTTTCTCCACCACTTCTCCCTGACGCTGTGAGGCAACATTGCTCACCACAAAATTGGTTCAGGCACTTGATGTGCACACTTTCCAGGAAGCATGCATGACAGCTACATCCTTGGGAAATTACAAATGCCTGGGATTTGAGGGTCACCTCAGGCTGCAGTGATGGCCCATTGAGGATAAAGGTTATCCGCTAACGTCTTGGCTGATGACGTCAACGTGGAAGCCCGAGACTGAAGCAGAGGCCCGATACAATGAGGCTCAGTGTTACCCGGCCTCTGGCTTGCTCAGCATGCGCTCCTGCTGCCTCGACAAGTCAGATGGAGCCCTGCAGTAGAGTCCCCAAGGGTCTCTGTAACGTGGTGATCTGCTGTGCCCTACAAAACGTGGTTCAGCAGTGGGCCTTACTGATGAAGACCCAGAGGAGCGTAACATCTTGTTGGAGAAAGTCCAGGAGAGTAGAGGAAGAGGCCAAGGAGGAGTCAGAGGATGACTCTATGATTCCTGAAGGCCCCATAAAATCCCCCATGGAGCGCAGTATATAAGGTTAGGGTATATGAATTGGGGTACATCAGGTGGAAAAGGTTGCAGGCACAGATAGACATATGGGAATATGATCTTGTGGTGATAATGGAGACCCGGCTCAATAAAGATCAGGAATGAGTAAATATTCCTGAGTACAAGTTGTTGAGAAGAGATGGGGAGAAAAAGAAAGGAGGAAGGGTGACAATATTGATTAAGGCAAGTATTACAATGCTGGAGAGTGGGGACAGAGTCTCCTCGGTTTACAGCTATGCCACCAGGTACATGATATCGGCCCCCAACTAGTGGGAAGTTGCAGAGGAACAAATTTTCAAGGAAATTAGAAATGCAAAAACTATAGAATACTTATAATAGGGGAATTTGAATTACCTCAAAATAGAGCGCTACAACAATAGTATATAGGAAGAAGTCTTACAACACTAGGTTAAAGTCCAACAGGTTTGTTTCAAATCACTAGCTTTCGGAGCACTGCTCCTTCCTCAGGTGAATGAACAGCTGGGTTCCAAAAACACATATATATATGTATATATAGACAAAGTCAAAGATGCAAGACAATATTTTGAATGCGTGCATTTGCAGATAATTAAGTCTTTACAGATCCAGAGAGAGGGGTAAACCCAAGTTAAAGAGGTGTGAATTCTATCAAGCCAAGACAGTGGTAGGATTTTGCAAGCCCATGCCAGATGGTGGGGGCTGAATGTAATGGGACATAAATCCAAGGTCCCGGTTGAGGCCGTACTCATGTGTGCGGAACTTGGCTATAAGATTCTGCTCGGCGATTCTGTTGCGCGTCCTGAAGGCTGCCTTGGAGAACACTTACCCGAAGATCAGAGGCTGAATGCCCTTGACTGCTGAAGTGTTGCCCGACTGGAAGAGAACATTCCTGCCTGGCGATTGCCACGCATGTCCGCTCATCCGTTGTCGCAGCGTCTGCATGGTCTCGCCAATGTACCACACTTCGGGACATCTTTTCCTGCAGCGTATGAGGTAGACAACGTTGGCAGAGTCACACGAGTGTGTACCATGTACCTGGTGGGTGGTGTTTTCACGTGTAATGGTGATACCCATGTCGATGATCTGGCACGTCTTGCAGAGATTACCATGGCAGGGTGTGTGGTTTCGTGGTCGCTGTTCTGAAGGCTGGGTAGTTTGCTGCAAACAATGGTTTGTTTGAGGTTGCGCGTTTGTTTGAAGGCAAGTATTGGGGATGTGGGGATGAACCCAACAAGATGTTAGTCTTCATTAATGACGTGTTGAAGGCTGCGAAGAAGATGGCATAGTTTCTCCGCTCCGGGGAAGTACTGGACGGTGAAGGGTACTCTGTTGGTTATGTCCCGTGTTTGTCTTCTGAGGAGGTCGGTGCCTTTTTTTGCTGTGGCACGTTGGAACTGTTGATCGATGAGTCGAGCGCCATATCCCGTTCGTACGAGGGTATCATTCAGAATCTGTAGATATCTGTTATGCTCAATATGCCAACATCTTCATGCATAGGTTTGAACAAGACCTCCTCACCGCACAGGATCTTCAACTGATGTAGCAAACTATCCAGCCTTCAGAACAGCAACCACGACACCACACAACCCTGCCATGGCAATCTCTGCAAGACGTGCCAGATCATTGACATGGGTACCACCATTACACGCAAGAACACGATCCACCAGGAACGTGATATATATGCGTGTAACTCGGCCAACGTGGTCTACCTCATATGCTGCAGGAAAGGAAGTCCCGAAGCGTGGTATATTGGCGAGACCATGCAGACGCTGCGACAACGGATGAACAGACATCGCGTGACAATCGCCAGGCAGGAATGTTCTCTTCCCGTCAGGGACCGCTTAAGCGGTCTCCAAGGCAGCCTTTAGGACGCGCGACAACGCAGAATCGCCGAGCAGAAACTTATAGCCAAGTTCTGCACACATGAGTACGGCCTCAACCGGGACCTTGGATTTATGTCCCATTACATTCAGCCCCCACCATCTGGCATGGGCTTGCAAAATCCAACCACTGTCTTGGCTTGATATAATTCACACCTCTTTACCCCTCTCTCTGGATCTGTAAAGACGTAATTACCTGCAATTGCACACAGTCAAAGTATCGTCTTGAATCTTTGACTTTGTGTATATATATATGTTTCTGAACCTCCCTCTTCATTCACCCGAGGAAGGAGCAGTGAAGGAGCACTAGCTCTGAAAGCTAGTGATTTGAAACAAACCTGTTGGACTTTAACCTAATGTTGGAAGACTTCTTACTGTGCTCACCCCAATCCAATGCCGGCATCTCCATATCAATAGTATATAGGACAGGGAGGAACAAGAGTTTGTGAAGTATATTCAGGAGAATTTTCTCAATCAGTATTTGTCCATTTCAATGAGGAAGGAGGCATTGTTGGATCTGCTCCTGGCTAATGAGCTAGGCCAAGTCGGTTAAGTATCAGTGGAGAACACTTAGGTTAAGTCTAAGGATGAAGAAAAATCCAAAGTAAAATTAATTAATCGGTGGAAAGCCAATTTCAGTGGGATCCAAATGGATCTGGTCCAGCTAAATTGGATGTAAATTTGTCAGATCAGCCATGATTAAATTGCAGAGGAGGTTTAAGGGGCTGAATGAGCTATTTCTGTTCTTTGTTTGTATGTTTGTGTGTTCGTACACTGGCAGATAATATTGTCAAGGAACAATGAGCTGGCGTTTTCAGTCTGGAAATAAAAACATTTCAAAGTTCCTGAAGATTGCGATCCGGACTGCGTCGCAGGGCCTGTGGGAATCACACCGATTTTCTCACTGAAAATAACACTCTCTCATCGTTTGGGAAAATTCCACCCAATGTCTCTCGTGGCCAGATTTCTTCTTTAGAAATGCACAGAAGTTTGTATCTCCAGGAAGTGGCATTTATGTATTTTAAAGCTAACGAGACTTTGTTGGTTTGTCTGAAGGTTAGAAATACCTCCAGTAAGAGTCATGGCTAGCTTTGTCCATTGTTAAAAAGAAATAATTTTACTGAGTAGTCCAGTGGACATCGACACATATCTATATTTTCCTTCCCATTTCATCTGGGACACAGTCGTTAAGTTATGATTTATTATTCTGATTTTGATCACATCGACCTAGGAGCACCATCATTCATGAGGTCATTCATCAACACTACCTCATTGATCAATATCAGGTCTAGTACAGCCCGCTCCCGGGTTGGATCCAAAATGTGCTAATGCAAGAGGTTATCCAGAACATATTCCATTAATTCTTCATCACGTTACTTTTGCCCATCCAATTTTTCCAGTCTCTATGTAGATTAAAATCCCTATGATATTTGGCGTACGTTTCTGATAAGCTCCCACTATTTCTTCTTTGATACCCCATCCCAGTGTGTGATTACCATGGGGCCTGTACACCACTTCCACAACTGACTTTATCATTCCTTGTCTCTACCCAAGTTGTTGGATGTCCACACTCACCCAGGCAATTTTCCACCATGCCAAGTAGATGTCAATGTTGTAGCTGGCAAGTATTGCAATGAGTGTACATTAAGTGCTATGTTAAATCTTGAAACTATGGAGGTAGAAACACAAAAGACAGGAGCAGGAGAAAGCCAGTAGGCCTTTCGAGCCAGCTTCGCCATGTATTATGATCATGGCTGATCATCCAACTTAACAGCCTACTCCTGCCTTTCCCACCAAATCCTTTGATCCCTTTCACCCCAAGTGCTATATCTAACTCCTTGAAAACATACAAGGTTTTATCCCAACTGTTTTCTGTTGGAGTGAATTCCACAGGCACACCACTCTCTGGGTGAAGGAATTTCTCCTCACTTCAGTCCTAAATGTCTACCCTGTATCCTCAGATTGTGACACCCTGTCTCAAACTTCCTGCCTAGTCTAGTCCTGCTAGAATTTTGTGACTCCCCCTCATTCTTCTGAACTCCAACAAATATAATCCTAACTGACTCAATCACTCCTCATGTATCAATCCCGCCATCCAAGAAATCAATCTGGTAAACGTCGTTAGCTGCACTCCCTCTCGGATAAGGGGGCCAAAACTGCTCACACCACAGGTATGGTCTTGCCAAGGCCCTGTATAATTGCTGCAAGACATACCTCCTCCTGTACTCAAATCCTCTCGCTATGAATGCCAACAAACTATTTGCCTCTATACCGCCTGCTGCACTTGCACGCTTACCTTCAGCAAGTGGTGGTCGAGAACACCCAGGTTTTGCTGCACATTGGCTATTAATGCCCATTAATGCTCTCTCTCAAGTTACAGCCATTCAGATAAAAATCAGATTTTTGGTACCAAAGTGGATAACCTCACTTGTGTCCACAATATACTGCATCTGTCCATCCACTCAACTTGTCCAAATCACACTGAAGCATCTCTGCATTCTCCTCATAGCTCACCCTCCCACCCAGCTTTGTGTCATCAGTAAATTAGGAGACATTACATTTAGTTCCCTCATCTAAATCATTGATATATTTTGGGAATAGATGGGCTGCCAGCACCAATCCCTGCGGCACCTCACTCGTCGCTGCTTGCCAATTGGAAAAAGACCCATTTATTCCTACTCTTTTATTTCCTGTATGCCAACCAGTGTTCTATTTATCTCAGCACATTACTCCTAAGCTTATGTGCTTTAATTTTACACACCAGTCTCTTATGTGGGATTTTGTTGAAAGCCTCTGAAAGTGCAAATAAATCACATCCACTGGCTCCCCCTGAAAGTGCAAATAAATCACATCCACTGGCTCCCCTTCATCAACTCTACTAGTTACATCCTCAAAGAATATCAGTAAATTTGGCAAACACTATAACTCTTTCATAAATCCATGCTGATTCTGTCCGACTCCACATGTTTTCCAAGTGCTCTGCTTTTAAATCTTTTACAATGGACTCCAACATTTTCCCCACTACTGGGGCAAAATTCTCTGACCCCCAGCAGGGTCGGAGAAACGCCCTGGACCGCCGAAAATCCAGCCCCCGCCGTGGCAGAAATTCTCCGCCACCCGGGAATTGGCGGGGGTGGGAAACGCGTCGCACCGAGCCCCCTGTGGCAATTTTCCGGCCCGCGATGGGCCCAAGTCCCGCCGCTGGGAGGCCTCACCCGCCACCGAGGTTTGAACCACCTCTGGTGGCGGCGGGTGCCGCTGACGTCACCACCGGCGCATGCGCGAACCGACGAAGGCCATTCGGCCAGCCCCGGCAGCGGCCGTCAAAGGCCGCTGGTGCCGGTTTTGGCGCCAGTCGGTGTGGTGCCAACTGCTCCGGCACAGACCTAGCCCCTCAATGTGAGAGCTTGGCCCCCAAAGGTGCGGAGAATTCCGCAACTTTGGGGAGGCCCGGCGCCAGAGTGGTTGGCGCCACTCCGCTACGCCGGGACCCCCCCCCCCCCCCGCCGAGTTGGGGAGAATCCCGCCCCAGATGTCAGGCTGAATGGTCTATAATTCCCTGTTTTCTCTCAACCTCCCTTCTGTTTTCTTGATGTATGCTCTGACAAAGGAAGGTTCAGACTTGGAGATAGCAGTTAACAATTCTCCTACTTGAGTTCAACTCTCCTGTTAATCTTGCTATCGTAACTAACTAACCAGTCTGCTCTAAGCCATGCGGTGGGTGTGATGCTTCTGATCTGCCCTTGTGCTTCTCTCGGAGTGTCACCTTTAGAAAGAGAAAGTGTGCCCTGTCCTTTTATATGGGTTGCCCCCTTGTGGTAGTGTTACCTCTGGGTGACTTGACTGTTCATTGGTCGTGTCCTATTCTATGTGTTCATTAGCCGTATGTCTGCATCTCATGACGTCTCTGGTGCTCCCTCTAGTGTTTACTTAGTCTTAGTGTATTTACATTAACCCCTTGTGTATTTACAGTGATGCATATCACAACATCCCCCCTTTTTTCGTGTTACATATTTTCTGGACAGTGTTACAGAAAATTTAACAAAATAGGTAGATAAGTGATGACATGTACAAATCACGATGGCAATGATAATTATACATACCAAATAAGATGTATCAGTCCAAAGTTTATGAATTAATATGGTCGAGTGGCTTTCTTGTTTTGTTATTGAAGTGTCGACGGCGATGTTGTCATTTCCTTGTGAACGCCGTCAGTGTCCCTGTGCTTAAGGAACCAAAAAGTCATCAGGAGGTGCGCAAATCACTTCGTTGTCTGATTTTGACTCTTTTTTTTTCTATGCTTGTGGTAGCAATGCAGTATATCATCTGTGTTGTTCGACCTGTTTCTTGTGATTGCGATATTGATGCATTATGTCAGCTGCCTTGAAAGCTGGTCTGCGTGTTTGTAGTGGAGCAAACTTGAATCGGTGAGATTTGCTGCCATGCCATGGTATGGCTGTACTCTTGCCAGTGTTAGGAGCTATGCTGTTACATTGTCCTGCATTGGCAGAGTTGCACCATGTCGTACCAGTCGTTGTTCCTGTGTTATTGTTTTTGTCGTGCTTGTTGTTGACATTGGTGCCTTTGGTACGCTTGTTGTTGTTGTTGTTGTGTTTGTTGCGCTCAATGACCACACCGAGTGGAGAATTCGAGTTACTTGTGTCAGTGTCCTTTGTGGCATCTGCTGTTTCATTGAGCGTGTCGTCTCCGATTCCTCAGCACTCCCCGTCTGGAGTCATGTCCGGTTCACTGGAATCATCTTCGGCTTGTCGATGCTCCCTGTCTGGAGTCCTTTCTGGTTCACCTGAATCAGCTTTGGTTTCGCGACACTCCCCGTCCGGGGTCATTTCAGGTTCACTTGAATCATCTGAGGTGTCTTGATGCTCCCCATCCGGAGTCAAAACATTCAGGAATGCATTTTCTTGTAGAGAGGCTCGGGTGGATGAGGTTTGAATTAACGTGGTGGTCACTGGAGTCACTAGTAACCTCACTTTGATTGTCGAGTGCCTCTGTACATACTAGCTGAGGTCTGTCTTTCTCGCTGAGATGTCGCACATCTTGTATGGGAATTGTGAAGCCTTTGTCACTTGTCACACATAGTGGGTAGACCTTCAGTGTCTTGTCAGTTAGATGAGCTGGGTAGACAGTCAGTCTTCTTCTGGTGGCTCAAATAATCTGGGTAGACTGTCATAGTCTTTTTGTTGTTCACGTGAGCGTGGTAGACTATCATAGTCGTCTTGCTGTGCACTTGAGCATGGCAGACTTGCATCGTCTGCTGCTGGTTGCTTAAATAAGGTTGCTAGACCTTCATGGTCTCGTTCATGAAAGGACTGCGCTCTGGAGTCTTGCGTTGCTTCCATCGTGGAGTCCATCAACGAGCTCGCTGTGGAGGATGGTGTCGCTCTCTCTGTGGTGTCTGGCATCGCTGTGGAGTCTTTGTGTTCTCTGTGTGGAGACGTGCAGTAGTCTCACTGTGGCATCTGTCATCGCTTTCTGTGCAGAGTCAGGGACTCTTCCGAGGTGCATGGAGCATTGTCCGTGGTGTGTGGACCACTGGCGTGGTGTCAGGTCGTTCTCTGTGGGTTTGTATCTCTCTCAGTCTCTTAGCGTCAGGCCGCTCTCTGTGGGTTCATACCATTCTCTGTCTCCTGGCATCAGGCCGCAGCAGAATCCTGTACTTCTGGGTTTGGATGTCGTCTGTGCTGGGCTGAGGATCCTCAATTTGTCCATGTCTGTGTCGGATTCTTCACTGTACAACACATCTCGTTGCGGTTTGGATTTGGTACTGACGTTGCCATGTCCAATGATGAAATCATCGTCTGAGTCGTAGTCTTCAAGGACCAAATCATTTCTTTGGGCGGTGCTAACTGCTTGTTGCAGGGTTCAGCGGAGGTTACTTTCAGCTACTGGTCGAGGTTCAGGCATTGTGCTGTCGTTCCAGGTGAAAGAATTGTGTTTTACGGCTTTAAATTTGTTTTTCCTTATTTTCGGGCATCTCCACTTTAAGTGGCCGTGGTCCAGGGCCTCTGACATCATGACGCTTGTGACGTAGAGCGTAGGAAGGGATTTTGCATGCACAGATCGCTTTTTCTTTACTTTGCGCCTTTTTCGCAACTGCGCATGCGCAGCTTCTCGCGCATGTGGAGAACACAGTTCTGCCGTTTAGCATCTTTTGGGGAACTGCGCATGTCCGGCTCCTTTCGCAAGATGGCCGCCAATCAAAATCGCTGTTTGCTGCTGTTGCAGGCCTACCTTCGCCTCACAGTTAGTATAGGCACCTCTTTTACCGATCTCTTTTGTGTTTTCCTCGCAGTATTTTTCAAACTTGTCCAGGTCTGTCGGGAACTCTCTCTGGTCTTGCCCTTGGAGTACTTGAAGGTCTTGAAAATTTCTGCTGCACTTTCACCTGAAATGGTGAGCAGAAGCTTTATTTTCACTGCATCCGCCAAGCCATCTAGGTCGGACGCTACCAGGTAAATCTCAAATCTCTGCCTGAATGCACTGAGATTGCTGTGGTACCTGAGCTGCTGTGGAACCGTAATCTCGATCATCTTGCCTGGCTGCTGTTGTTGGTTGTCACGGATATGCTGAGTTTAACTATATAGATTCAACAGGCACTCCTGGAGCCATGTTGTGTTATGCTTCTTCATGTCGCATAAGCTGCTTCCTTGACAAAGGAAGGTTCAGACTTGGACATAGTTTAACACGTTTATTGAACAGTTAACAATTCTCCTACTTGAGTTCGACTCTCCTGTTAATTGTGCTGTAGTAACTCAGTCTAACTAACCAGTCTGCTCTAAGCCATGCGGTGGTTGTGATGCTTCCGATCTGCCCCTCTGCTTCTCTCTGAGTGTCGCCTGTGGAAAGAGAAAGAGCATGTGTACCCTGTCCTTTTATATGGGTTGCCCCTTGTGGTAGTGTCACGTCTGGGTGTCTTGACTGCCCTTTGGTCGTGTCCTATTCTATGTGTTCATTAGCTGTATGTCATGATGTCTCTGGTGCTCCCTCTAGTGTTTACTTAGTCTTTGTGTATTTACATTAACCCTTTGTGTATTTACAGTGATGCATATCACACCTTCTAAAATACTGGGGTTTCATCAGTTACCCTCCAGCACGGTAGCATAGAGGTTAGCACAATTGCTTCAAAGCTCCAGGGTCCCAGGTTCGATTCGCGGCTTGGGTAACTGTCTGTGCGGAGTCTGCACATTCTCCCCATGTGTGCGTTGGTTTCCTCTGGGTGCTCCGGTTTCCTCCCAGTCCAAAGATGTGCAGGTTAGGTGGATTGGCCATGCTAAACTGCCCAGTGTCCAAAATTGCCCTTAGTGTTGGGTGGGGTTGCTGGGTTATGGGGCTAGGATGGAGATGTGGACTTGGGTAGGGTGCTCTTTCCAAGAGCTGTTGCTGGGCTGAATGGCCTCCTTCTCCACTGTAAATTCTATGAAAATCTGCAGAAACTGTTCCAGAGTCTATAGAATCTTGGAAGATGACTACCAATACATCCACTTTTTCTAGGCCCACTTCCTGAAGTACTCCAGAATAGAGATTAGCGGGCCCTGGGGATTTATCGACCTTCAATCCCTTCAATTCCCCCTACACCATTTCCCTACTCATATCCTTCAGTTCCTCCCTCTCACTAAACCCCATGTTCCCCAACATTTCTCGTATGTTATTTGTCTCTTCCTTTGTGAAGGCAGAACCAAAGTATGTATTTGAATTGGTCAGCCATTTTTTTGTTCCCAATTATAAATTCCCCTGTTTCTGACTGTAAGGGACCTACATTTATCTTCACCAATCTTTTTCTCTTCACATATCTACAGAAACGTTTACAATCAGGGCAGCATAGGTGGTGCAGTGGGTAGCACTGCTGCCTCACGGAGCCGAGGTCCCAGGTTCGATCCTGGCTCTGGGTCACTGTACGTGTGGAGTTTGCACATTCTCCCCATGTTTGCATGAGTTTCGCCCCACAACCCAAAGATGTGCAGGGTGGGTGGATTGGCGACGCTAAATTGTCCCTTAATTGGAAGAAATGAATCGGGTACTCAAATTTATTTTTTTTAAATTAAAAAAAAAACCTTTACAGTCAAGTTTACTCGCGTACTTTATTTCCCCATTCTTAATCAATCCCTATTGTCTTGTTTTGCTGAATTTTGAACTGCTCCCAATCCTCAGGTCTGTTGTTTTGCCTGGCTAATTTGTATTCATTTTCCTTGGATCTAATGCGATTTCTAATTTCCATTGTAAGCCATCTTTCCTGTTTTACTTTTGCACAGACAGGAACAAACAATTGTTAGAGTGTTCAATATTTGCCATTGCCTATCCGCCGTCATTCCTTTTGGTAACATTTTCCAATCGATCATAGCCAACACACACCTCATACCATCGTAGATTCCTTTATTTAGATTCAGGACCCTAGACGCAAAATTAACTACGTCACTCTCCAGCTTGATGAAAAATTCTTCAATATTATAGTTGCTTATCCCCAAGGGGTCTCTCAACTAGATTGCCAATTATTTATTTCTCATTACGTAATACCCAGTCTAGGATGGCTTGTTCTCTAATGGATTCCTCAAAGTGTTGGTGCAGAAAACCATTCCATAAAAACTCCAGGAATTCCTCCTCTACAGGATTGTTACTCATTTATATGCAGATTAAAGTCACCCATAAGTAAGATCCTTTATTACATGTGTCTCAAATTTCCTGTTAAATGCCATTCCCAACATCACCTATATACAACCCACACTAACATTTTTCGCGCTTTGGTGTATCTCAGTTCTGCCCATAGATTCCACAGCATTGGAGCTAATATCCTTCCTCACTGTTAATTTACTCTTTAACCAGCAATGCAACTCCACCACCACCTTTTCCTTTTTGTCTATCCTTCCTAAATACTGAATACCCCGGATATTTAATTCCCACCCATTATCTCCCTGCAGCCATGTCTCCACAGTCCCGACTATACCCGTTTACACTCTTTGCGCAATTAATTCATCCACTTTATTGTGAATGTTCTGTGCATTAAGGCACAAAGCCTTCTACTGACTGTTTTAACATTCCTTGTCCCATTCCCATTATTTTATCTGTGGGTCTGCTTGATTCTGGCCCTTGATTCCTTTGCCTATCACTTTTGTTATTTCTCTTTTGGTCTTTCAGAAACATAGGAATTAGGAGCAGAAGTAGTCAATTCAGCCTTTTGAGTGTGCTCTGCCATTCAATCAGATCATGGCTGATCTCAAATCCACCTCCTCATCTTTTGCACATATCCCTTTAAGCCGTTTATCATCAGAAATGTATCTATCTCCTTCTTGAAACCATTTAATGATTCAGGTTCCACCACACTATGGGGCAGTGAGTTCCACTAATTCACCACCCTCTACGAGTAGTTTCTCTTCATCTCAGTTTTAAATCTACTACCTCTCAATTTATATCCCTGACCGCTTGTTCTAGATTGCCCCACAAGGGGGAACATTTGGTTTACAATTTCTTTATAAATCCTTTTTAGTATTTTTTTACACCTCAATCAGATCCCCTCTCCTTCTAAACTCCAGCAAGTACAAGCCTAATCTGTTTAACCTCGCCTCATACATCAACTTTTCATCCCCGGAATCAATCTGGTGAACCTCCTCTGAACTGCCTCCAATGCCACCACACCCTTCCTCAAATAAGGAGACAAAAACTGGACACAATATTCCAGATGTGATCTCACCAACACCCTATAAAATGGCAAAAAAGCTTCTCGACTTTTACACTTCAGCCCTTTTGCAATAAACGCTAAGATTTGATTTGCCTTTTTGTTCTTGTCTTTGATTTCTCCCTCTTGTCAGAGGTTTACAACATGAAAACAGGCCCTTTGGCCCAACTTGTCCCTGCTGCCCAGTTTTTACAAATGCCCGCATTTGGCCCATAACTCTCAATACCCAGCTTTCCCATATAACTGTCTAAATGCTTTTTAAAACACAAAATTGTACCCGCCTCTACTACAGCTCGTTCCAGACACCTGTGAAAAAATTGGCCATCTCCCCCCCCCCTTACCTTAAACCTATGCTCTCTAGTTTTAGACTTTCCTACTTTTGGGAAAAGATGTTGACTATTTACCATATCTATGATCCTCATTATTTTATAAATCTCTAAATTCACCCCTAAGCCTCCTACACTCCAGGGGAAAAAAGTCCCAGTCTATCCAGCCTCTCCTTATAACTCAAACCATCAAGTCCCAGTAGCATCCTAGTAAATCTTTTCTGCACTCTTTCTAGTTTAACAATATCCTTCCTATAATAGGGTGACCAGAACTGTACACAGTATTCCAAGTGTGGCATTACTAATGTCTTGTAGAACTTCAGCAAGACATCCCAACTCCTGTATTCAATGTTCTGACCAATGAAACCAAGCATGTCGAATGCCTTTTTCAACACCCTGTCTACCTGACTCCACTTTCAAGGAACTATGAACCTGTACTCCTAGGTTTCTTAGTTCTACAACTCTCCCCAACACCCCACCATTAACTGAATAGGTCCTTCCCCAATTTGATCTCCCAAAATGCATCACCTCACATTTATCTAAATTAAACTCCATCTACCATTCATCAGCCCACTGGCCTAGTTGATCAAGATCCTGTTGCAATCCTAGATAACCTTCTTCACTGTCCACTATGTCACCAATCTTGGTGTCATCTGTAAACTTACATGCCTCCTAAATTCTCATCCAAATAATTAATATAAATAACAAATAACAGTGGACCCAGCACTGATCCCTGAGGCATACCACTAGTCACAGGCCTCCAGTTTGAAAATCTACCCTCTACAACCACCCTTTGTCTTTTGTCGTCAAGCTAATTTTGTATCCTCACCATGGATCTTATGAGATTTAACCTTATGCAATAACCTACCATGTGGTACCTTGTCAAAAGCCTTGCTAAAGTCCATGTAGACAACGTTGAATGTATTGCCCTCACAACTACCTTCTTGGTTGCACCTTCAAAAAACTCCTTCCATAATTTCCATTCCCTTTTCTTACTTGGGATGAATTATCACTGGAGTTCCATGCTGTTTTTTCCGAAAATTTGGAGTGTTTTATGAAGCTTTAATGGACCAGCAATAGAACACCTTCTTGCATTGAATGTTTTTTTTTAATAAAGTTCTTGTTTTTTTAAATGTATCAATGAATTAAGTATTTTCTTCCAACGATTTGGGTTAGAATAATTATCCAACTCTGCCTCAGTTTTTGTCTAGAAGTCTCCCTTCCAAGATGCTTTAGTGTACCTTAATTGAAAATAATGTAATCAGTTTTTGCATGGATTCAAGCAGTCCTCATGAAACTGCAACCTCTTCATAATCATCGAAGTAGAAAGGGAAAAATAAGACTGCGTAACAAACCTTCCTACTATTCTGTGTACACCGACTACTTACGAAAGGAAGCTTTTCCACTTCAGTCTCTTCAGAAATGAGTGGCTCGTTTGATTTTTCTTTCCTCTTCGGTTGATCTCTCTCTCTCGGTGGCCTTCCTCTCAGGTGTAGTTTTTTTGCTCTAAGTGGGGACTCTTCGTTGCCCTTTTCCTCGTCGCGCCCTCCGCGCTTCTCACTTCGCGTCCTTATGGGGGAAAGTCTCTATGTTCGCTGCGTGATTACCATTTGTTCCTCCCGCCAGGTAACTGCCGAACCCAGTGGTTTGACCGAGACGACCCAACAGGGAGCGGGGATTTCGAGGGTCTGGCGAACCTCCAGAAAGAGCATCCCCGTCTGGTCTGCAGCAACCCGACTGCCTGCGAAGTGGAGACGACGTCTGGGACCCCCGCCTCCGACTCGGGAGACAACGTTGCCCCGTAAATATAAAGCACAATTCCTGACCTTTGATGCTGCCATTTCATTCCACACGGCGTGAATTATTTTACATTAACTGCCGCGCTCCCTTTTTTCCCCCCCTTAAATCTTTGCGAAACAGGTGCAGCCCCTCCACTGGGTTCATTTGCGTGAACAAAGATCAAGACGACGAGACCTGCGAGGATTACAGAATCCGATTCGTCTGCCCCCAGTCTTTCTGTAAGTGTTGAATATCCGCGGGAGGCGGTGATTTTGAATTGTGAGGAGGGAGGGTGAATCTGGGCCCGGATTCTCGGCGCCTCGTGCCGGCCGGCGGCAGTTGAACAAAATGGCGGCGATGGCGGCACGCGCGCGAGGAGAATTCCCGCCCTTGAGTGAGAGCGCGCGCTCCTGACCATATGGCAGCTGGAGCTCGGGCCTACCCGGCTTGACCATACTCCGAACCACAGGGCAGCGGGAGCTCCAGCCTACCCGGCTGGGCCACACTCCGAACAACAGGGCAGCGGCTCCGGCCTACCCGGACTGGCGCCACCCCTAACCACAGGGCAGAGGGGGATCAGCCCACCCGGATTGGTCACACCCCTAACCACAGGGCAGAGGGAGATCAGCCCACCCGGATTGGTCACACCCCTAACCACAGGGCAGAGAGAGCTCGGCCTGCCCGGATTGGTCGCACCCCTAACCACAGGGCAGAGAGAGCTCGGCCTGCCCGGATTGGTCGCACCCCTAACCACAGGGCAGTGGGAGCTCGGCCTGCCCGGATTGGTCGCACCCCTAACCACAGGGCAGAGAGAGCTCGGCCTGCCCGGATTGGTCACACCCCTAACCACAGGGCAGAGGGGGATCAGCCCGCCCGGATTGGTCACACCCCAAACCACAGGGCAGAGGGGGATCAGCCCACCCGGATTGGTCACACCCCTAACCCCAGGGCAGAGGGAACTTGGGCTCACTCAGATTGGCCACGCTCCTAACCACAGGGCAGAGGGAACTTGGGCTCACCCGGATTGGCCACGCTCCTAACCACAGGGCAGGGGGAGCTCGGCCCTTCCCGTATTGATCACACTCCCAACCACAGGGCAGAGGGAGCTCAGGCCTGCCAAGTTTGGCCACACTCCTAACCACAAGGTAGAGGGAGCTCGGACCCACCCGGTTTGGCAACACTCCTAACCACAGAGTAGCTGGGGCCTGGGCAGATTGGCTGCACTCCTAACTACAGGTGATTGGGAGCTAGGGCCCATCCGGATTTGCCACGCTCCTAACCTCAGTGCAGCGGGAGCTAGGGCCCGCCCGGTTTGACCACACTCCTAATCACCGGTCTTTGGGAGCTCGGACCTGGCCGGATTATCTACATTCCTAACCACAAGGCAGTGGGAGCTCTGGCCTCTCAATCTGGCCACACTCCTTTTTTTTTATAAATTTAGATTACCCAATTATTTTTTCCAATTAAGGGGCAATTTAGCGTGGCCAATCCACCTACTCTGCACATTTTTGGGTTGTGGGGGTGAAACCCACGCAGACACGGGGAGAATGTGCAAACTCCACACGGACAGTGACCCAGAGCCGGGATCGAACCTGGGACCTCAGCGCCGTGAGGCGGTTGTGCTAACCACTAGGCCACCGTGCTGCCCTTTGGCCACACTCCTAACCACATGGCAGCGGGAGTTCGGGCCTCCCAGCTTGGCCACACTCCTAACCACAGAGAAGCTCAAACAGGAAAGACCTTGTTTAAAACACCTCTGTGACAATCTCCTGCACCTCCCTGTATGAGTCAGACCAGCTGCAGACAGGCAAAGGCTACGCTGATGGCGAGTCATACAAGCCAGAAATGTTTTATAAAAGGTAAGTATTCATGCTTTTCAAAAATTAAATGCTTCACCCCTTTGAAGGAAACGTTGTAGCAGCCACCCACCGCAGGTCAGGGGAGATGTCAGCATTAAGAACATTTCCAGTTCAGCGTGTTGTCTCCTTCCTGGCATTATTAGGGCATCGGATGTGTGGACAAGGCTGTTTGGCCCCAGCTGAATACCACAGGAAGGGTGCAGCTGGAAATAGGTGCTGCACCCTCAGAAATCAAGGCTCTTGGGGATGAGGAACAGCAGCCTGCATTAGAAGAGCAGAGCCCTGGGCATCAGGAGGCCATAGGAGAGGGACGAGGGCCACAAAGGAGCTGGCGACACTGCCCTAAGCACAGGATTTACAGGCAGAAGCAAAACTACCTGCACATGAATGAGAACCAATGCCGAAGGATATTTCAACCATGTGGACAGCTGGTCACAGACCTGTGTCTTCATCAGTGCAGAATTCTGCAGCATCTCACACCAGACTCAACCAGGTAGATTTAGATAAGAAATGATAGGAGGAGGAGGCTCAAGTGGAGCGTAAACACCAGCATGGACTGATTGGGTTGGGTGACCTGTTTCTTTGCTCTACTGTGTTAATTAACATGATCCAGTGGGAGAATCTTTGTGGAATTTAATACCCAATGTTTTAAAGTAAATCATCATTTTGCTGTGTAATTGCTGAGTAGTAGATTTATATTTGCATTAGTGTGATAGTAAGCATTGTGTGTGTGTTGCAGTAGTGCAGTACAGTGCAATACAGAGTGGCACTGTGACACAGTGGTTAGCACTGCTGCCTCACAGAGTCAGCGACCCAGATTCATTTCCAGCCTTAGGTGACTGTGTGGAGTTTGCACTTCTGGTGCCTGAGTGTGTTTCCTCCAGGTGCTCCGTTTCCTCTCACAGTCCAAAGATGTGCAGGTTAGATGGATCAGCCATGATCAATGTATGGGGTTAGGGGGATAGAGCGAGGGAGTGGACCTTGGTAGAGTGCTCTTTCGGAGGGTTGGTGCTGACTCAATGGGCTGAATGGCCTCATTCTGCCCTGCAGGGATTCTACGGATGGATAAGATGCTGTATTTAGGGGGAGAAAGGGGCATAATGGTAATGTCACTGGAGGTGTAACCCAGAGGCTCAGGCTCATGCTCTGGGGGAGACAAGAATTCAAATCCCACCACGGCAGCAGGTGGAATTCAAAGTCAAAGAATAAAATCTGGAATTCAATAATGGTGGCCCTGAAACTGTCATTAAAAACCCATCTTGTTCATTATTGCCTTTTAGGGAAGGAAATCTGCCCCACTTACCTGGTCTGACCCACATGTGAATCCAGATCCACAGCAATGTGGTTGGCTTTTAACTGCCCTCTGAAATGGCCCAGGTAATCAGTCTGTTCAGGGGCAATTAAGGATGGATGCCAAATGCTGTCCCAGCCAGCGAGGACAATTCCCATGAAAGAAAAAGAGTAATTGATGAGCTTGCCTCCATATGGTGTAGCCACCTAAGATGGACACTGGGCTACAAAATGGAGAACTGCTAAGGCTGCAGGGAGAAAACAGTCTTAGCAAGGACAAGCAGTTTGCAGAAGACTAATTAGCATTCTGCACGTACAGAAACCAGTTTGTGGCCAGGTGCAGAGTGTCAGCCAAAGGTGTAAATGGCAACAACGATCTACATAGTAATGAGGTGATCCAGATCCAGGCCCGCACAATAGAAACATTTAGGTATGAATGGATACTTTTGAGTAGACGCCCAGACGGAACGGCACCATAGTATCCATCACAAAGAACCATAGAGACCGCCCCACCCATCGAGAAGCGACCCTCAGATTGGGGGGTTTGGAAAATATCGATTGGGAGAAGGCCCAATCGATACACGGCAGGTAGAGAACCGCCCCGAAGAGGCACGGACTTTGGGGGACCTATAAAAGTAGACCCCGCACATGGTTCGGTCTGTTTTTTGGCTCCGGCTCTCTGCTGTTTTCATCGCTTTGCTGATACATCGCATCCTGACTCCAGTTCCATCACCAGCCGTTGAGCCACCAGCCATCGAACTGTAAGTGTCACCACAACGATCGCTACGTGATCCAGACTTTGCTAGACCCTGACGATTTTAAGACCCTGAGAGTTGCAGACCAAGAACGGGACGAAGGCCTCGCTCCCTGACCTTGCCTGTTCCTGTCTAGATAAGTATTTTAGTCGTTTAGTTTAGAAGTAACTTAGTCTCTTTAGCGTATGCATGTGTATTTATTATATTTGTTATAATAAATATCAATCGTTTGAACTTACTAATTGGTGTACAGATTTATTACTTTGAACCTGACCTTGATGTACTTGTGAGGTATATAAATACGGCACCTGGCGACTCCTGAGCAGAATTACATACACAGAGTCGTATAGTGTTAAGCACACGGCCTTTAACCGGAGGCGTGTTAATACACTCCAATAAAACGCGTAACACTCAAGTAAAAACGGCAACAATGGCCAGGAAGCCCCAGCTAATCCTGCCACTGGTATAATATCAATTGAGGTAGACAACAGGGGCGGGATTCTCCGATAATCGGCATGATGGCCGGAACCCGGCACCAAAAACGGCGCGGATCACTCCGGCGTCGGGGCCCCCCCCCCCCCTGAAACGACGCAAGTTCTCCGGCCCAGAGTGGGCTAGCATCAGCGTGACACCATTCACTACGGCATTACCGACGTCACATCCACCCGCCCCCCACAGGAGAAGCGTGCACACAACAACCGGGAGCGTGAGAGGACCGGAGGGGGTCCAGCTGATGTGCGACCACTCACCGTTCATGAGGGGAAGGCCCTGGAACTCGCAGCACAAAAGACCCCCCCCCCTCAAAATGGTCGCCCGCCACACAGTGCTGAGGTTCCAGGAGCGGGTCATTGAGGCACTCCTGGACACAGTGGAGCAGAGGAGGGAGGCCCTGTACCCCAGACACAGCCGCAGGGTCGCTCCGCGCCTCAGCCAGCACCTGTGGAGGGAGGTGGCAGAGGCCGTCAGCGGCGTGGCTGTAACACCAAGGACAGGCGCCCAGTGCCACATGAAGGTCAATGACCTAGTCAGGGAAGCCAGGGTGAGTACCCCCCACCCACCTCCGAAGTGTTGCACAGCCCTAGGTGCAACTGACATGACTGCACCCACCCATGCGGCCTGCAGTGGCAGGATGGGTTGTGCACGTCTGCCAAAATACACACAACTGCAAGCCTGCATGTATATCTCTGCCTAACACTGTTGCCCTTTATCTCTGCCACCCACCCGCCCCCCACAACAACCGGAGAAGCGCGCATACAACAACTGGGAGCGTGAGAGGACGGGAGGGGGTCCAGCTGATGTGCGACCACTCACCGTTCATGAACAGAGGACCCTGGTACTTGCAGGCAGACCCAAGGACCGGGAGGTTGCAGATGCAGCGGTCGGGGCGCACCACCAAGTGAGACCCCCCACGGCTTGCCACTCTTTTCCCCTTCCCCCGTTTCCCCCATATCCCCTTCCCTCATATCCCCCTTCCCCTATATCCCCCTTCCCCCATATCCCCCTTCCCCCATATCCCCTTCCCCATATCACCCTTCCCTCACAACCCCGTTTCCCCCATATCCCCCTTCCCTCATATCCCCCTTCCCCCATGTCCCCCTCCCCCCATATCCCCCTTCCCCCATATTCCCCATAACCCTCTTTCCCCCTTCCCCATATCCCCTTCCCTCACAACCCCATTTCCCCCATATCCACCTTTCCCCATATCCATCTTCCCCCATATTCCCTTCCCCATATCCCCCTTCCCTCATAACCCCCTGTCCACATATCCCCCTTTCCCCATATTCCCCATATCCCCCTTCCCCATATCCCCTTCCCCATATCCCCCTTCCCTCATAACCCCCTTCCCTCATAACCCCCTTCCCTCATAACCCCCTTCCCTCATATTCCCCCTTCCCTCATATCCCCCTTCCCCATATCCCTCTTCCCCCCCATATCCCACACCCCCATATCCCCCTTATCCCCTGTCCCCCATATCCCCCTTGCCACCGATCCCCGCGGATGCCGACCGCCCCAGGATGATCCAGGGCGGCCACAAGACAGGGACAGACCCGGGGCGCCGGGGAGACGACGCCCGCATCTCGTGCGAGTGCGGCGACGCCGGCGGGCCACACCCAGCGACACGGGGGGCAGCCACAGGCCCCCGTCGCAGCCGAGCCAGGACGCCCCTACCCAGGACACTGACACACAGGGGACGGGTGGACAAAAGCCACCACTCCAGGGGACCATGGACCTTGGGTCGGATGAGGAGCACAACACTACACCATTGCTATCTCCTACACCCTCCACCATCGCAGAGACACTCACCTCGGTTGGGCACTTCAGCGATGAGGCTTCTGGTCCACTGACTGGTGCGCACAACACAGCCGTCCCGATACTGCAGGTGGAGGCAGGAGCAGCCGAGGGGCTGGGAGGTTGGAGGGCATCCTGGCACGAGCAACCATTGCCGCCCGGACGAGTCCCAGGTTCCTTGAGTTACCACACCACCCATAGACCCGATGCAGTCACGGACCAAGGAACGACCAAAGGGGGTGACGGCCGGCTTACGGCAGCTGCAGACGAAGGTGGAGGAGTCCCCCCGCGTCCAGGAGCAGGTAGTGGTGCCGGTCATACGTGCCACCCAGGCCGAAACCACACGGGTGGCATCCGAGGTGGAGGCAATGGGGGTGACAGTGTCAGACATGGGAAGCAGTATGCAAGGCCTGGTGATTTCCATGCAGGTGGCGTCTGTGGCCCAGGACATGGCTGCCCTCTCACAGGCAGCCATGGGCCAGAGCCAGCAGAGATCGTAGAGGTGCTATAGGCAGTGGCCCAGTCTCAACAGGCAATCGCTGAGGGCATCGGCGCCATTGCCCAGGCGCTGGCTGGTGTCGCCCAGACACAGACAGGGATGGCCAACTCCCTGAGCTCCATGGCTGCAAACTTGCAGACTCTTGTTGATATAGGACTGGCAGCGCCAGGTGGCGGGGGGGGGGGGGGGGGGGGTGTTGGATGGTCGGTCGTTCGCATCCCCAACCCATTCAGAGGCCCGGGGACCATCGGGCATCCCGAGGGGCAGGAGGTGCTGAGGCCCATTCCGGATCCCCCTGTATGGGAGGTCCCGGAACACCGTAGCTCCCCCCCCCCCCCCCCCCCCCCCCACCCTTTCCATCCCAGGTGCATCTGGTGGGCAACAGGCATGACAGGCTGGCAGCTCGTCATCCCAGTTGCCCGAGCAGCAGCCTGGCCCATCTAGGCCGGGCTGCCCTAGGAAACAGCCGCCAAAGGGATCCCGATTCACAAGGCAGGAATCACAGGAGTCCACCTCCATTTCTGCTATACCGTCTGGGGAACCACCTAGACGTAGTCAAAGGGTCCGTAAGGCCAAACAATTAGACACTGAGTACGTTGGCACGGGTGTCGGGCACAGATGAGCTGTAGCGGTTAGGGCACGTGTATGAACTGATATTAAAATCACTTTCACACCTACAGAAGCTGCCCTTGTGCTCTGTCCGATGCTTGTGGGGGTGTGCTGTGAGGTGAGCGCTAGTGTGTGTATTGCAGGGGTGATAGAACTTCCGCCTCAGGTGAGTGTGCCCCCCCAGTCTGGTCGGCTGGTGCTGTGGTGTGCAGTCTGTGCCCATGCTCGACGATTCCCACACCCCTCTAGTCAGTGAACCGGGCAGCTATCAGCCTCCCATCAATGTCCAGCCCGTCTGTTCTGACCATTGCCCCCATCCTCCTCATCTGGGGAGGTTTGCGCCTCGTCTTGCTGCTCCTCCCCATCCCCCTCCTCTGCCTGCAGCACATCGCCCCTATGCTGGGCTATGTTGTGCAGGGCGCAGCAGACCGCAACGATGCGGCCGACCCTAACTGGCGGGTACTGGAGGGCCCCTCCAGACCGGTCCAGGCACCTGAAACGCATCTTCAGCAACCCAGAGCACCTCTCTATCACACCCCTGGTGGGCATCATTGTAGCGGTTCTCCGCGTCAGTCTGTGGCCTCCGTATAGGCGCATCAGCCACGACCGCAACGGGTAACCCCTGTCGCCCAGCAACCAGCCCCTCAGCCGGGGGGGGGCGTCCCTCAAACATGCCGGGGATGAAAGATTGCGCCAATACGAATGAGTCATGTACACTGCCGGATACCGGGCGCAGACGTGCAGGATCATCATGGTCACAGACCACCTGAATGTTCATGGAATAGGTCCCCTTCCTATTGGTGAACACGGCCCTGTTATCTGCAGGGGCTGGTTTAGCTCACTGGGCTAAATCGCTGGCTTTTAAAGCAGGCCAGCAGCACGGTTCAATTCCAGTACCAGCCTCCCCGGGCAGGCGCCGGAATGTGGCGACTAGGGGCTTTTCACAGTAACTTCATTGAAGCCTACTCGTGACAATAAGCGATTTTCATTTTCATTTCAGGTGGCATTTCACCAGCCAGCCAGGTGCCATGGGCTGCATGGTCGTAACTGTTGGAGGCTGGCACCTGGCCAGGCGGACAATCTCCCCAACCCCCCCCTCTCCCCGGCACTCCCTCTCCCCCCTCCCCGGCACTCCCCTCCCCGGCACTCCCCCCTCTCCTCTCCACACCCCCCCCCCACTCCACACCCCCCTACTCCACACCCCCCTACTCCACACCCCCCTACTCCACACCCCCCTACTCCACACCACCCCTACTCCACACCACCCCTACTCCACACCCCCCTACTCCACACCCCCCCACTCCACACACCCCTCCACTCCACACACAAACCCCCCCCCCCACTCCACACAAACACACACACACCTAATCCACACACACACACCCCCACTCCACACACACACAAACACACACACTCCCTACGACTCCACACACACACACCCCCACTCCACACACACACACACCCCTCCCCACCAACTGCGGCTGCGCCGTCACTGCTGCTGCGGCCACCCCACGCCGAGACCTTCCTCCGCGCTGGCCGGCGTCAATCATCACAACTGGTTGGCGCCGTTAAATAGGTGGTTTAATTTACGCCGACGGCTTCGGCCTATCCGGCCGGGAGAATTTGGGCAGCCCCGGGGCCCATAGCATCGCGCCGGTCCCCGCCATTCTCCGAGGCGGGCGGCGCGATTCACGCCGGGGCGCTTTTTGGGGGGCCGGAGAATTCAGAGGACGGCGGGGGCGGGATTCACGCCGACCCCCAGCGATTCTCCAACCCCGCCGGGGGGGGGTGGGGGGGGGATCGGAGAATCTCTCCCCAGGAATGGAACCCTAATAGTTTTCTGCATCCCTGCCTGCCAGCCTGCTCTCAGGGGGTGCAGGGTTGGAGTGGGAGTAACATTCTGAATGTAACATGCATTGTCTCACAGGTCTGGGATCAGTTGGGGCAGAAGCCATTACAACAATTTGCATTGATATAGGGCCTATAATGTAGAAGATTCTCCGTCCAGCAAAGAAAATTAATGGAGGTTTAAAATGTCTTTTAATCTTGGTAAGGTAGACAGAGAGAAGCTATTTCCACTACTGGTTATTGAACTAGGATTTAAAATAAAGCATTTCCCATGAGGAACATGAGATTTTATTTACACAACACAACGCCTTGTCGCAAAGGGTGATGGGAACAGCTTTGATAGTAAATTTCAAAAGAGAAGTGGATATATAATTGAAATGGAAAATTGTGTAGGGCTATGGGGACACATCAGGGAAGTGGGACAGTCATGAAAATGTGGCACATACACAATGAGACTCTTGGCCTTCTGCACTGTATGATTGAATAATCAATCACTCAGCGATCACAAATTGAACCGTGCCATTATTCTGCAACCACAAAGCCATGATTTACCTTTTCAAATTTAGAAGTGTTTTACACAGCGTGCTTTGGTTTGTTCATTTTGATTAGGCAGTTGCGTGACCCAGTGGTTTGACCATGATGACCCATCAGGAACTGGGGATTTTGAAGTTCTCCGGAATCTCCGCAATGACTATCCTGATAAGATCTGCAATCATCCAACTGGCTGTGAAGTGGAGACAATATCAGGAATTCCAGCTTCAAGCTCTGAAGACGACATTCAACAGTAACTATTCCTATTAATTTATTTGAAACCAACAACATAGAGAGGACAGGCATTGAGGTCCCATGATCAGATTTTCAGGAGGCACCTAGGGAGGCAGTTAAAAAGTAGGATTTCAAAGGTAGTAATCGCAGCATTAATCCCCGCATTACTATTAGCAAAAGTAGAAATCGAAAGATAGGGATGATAAAGGTGTGGTTTAAGACATGTTGCAGGAGGGAGGGCTTCAGATTCTTGGGACAGTGAGAGGACATAACTATTCAAAAGGGATGTGTTGCGTGTGACTGAACCAATATCCTCAAGGGGAGGTTCAGAAGTGTAGTTGGACATGTTGAGACTAAATTGGCAGGGGGTTTAGCATCAGCACTAAGCAGCAGGAAAGAGGAATAAAGTGGAAAAGGAGTTTTGGATAATACCAGAAAATAAAGAACCATATTAAAAAGGAGCAGACTAAGAAGGAATACAAGGAATACAAAGACAAATTTATAAACATACAATGTGTGGTGAATAAGATTAGGGACCTACGAACACAAATAGCCAGATGGGAATATGATCTTGTGACAATAATGGAAATGGGGCTTATAAATGGCAAGGACTGAGTGCTTAATATTCAAGAATACAGAGTGTGCAGAGAATAGAGGGATAGAAAAATGGGAGCTAAGACATTGTAATGTCGGGAAGAGGTAATGTCCCTGTGCGGGAAAGAGCAGAATCCATTCGGTTAGAGTTGGGAAGCAAAAGTTTGGGAAGTTGATCACGCTACTGTGGGCATTCTATCGGTCTCCAAATAGTGAGAAAAGAAATGGGGGGGGAACAAATCTGCAGGGACACCCCGAAGATTGATATTGTTGGACTTAAATTACCAAATAATAACAGGGAGAATGTTCAAGTAAAGGAGAAGGAAAGTTATGAATTTCTGAAATGTATTCAGAAGAACTCCTTGGCCAGTCGGTCCAATTAGGAAGGAGGCATTTCTGGGTCTGGTTCTAAGGAATGAGGTGGGCCAATTACACCCATGTGTCAGTGGAAAGAGTGAGAGCAATACTCGCATCATAACGTTTAGATTAATAAAGAAGAAGAATTAGAAACAATTTCATGCAGAACTTCTAAATTAGAATGGGGCTAAAAGTGTAGGGTAAAATGGAGCCAAGGTTTGTCAAGCTAAATTATTACAGAAAAATGGATGATTTAGGGAAGAAATGTTTAAGTTCCAGGCTAGGTACTTGTGCTGATTGTCCCTTTAAGGGTCACATGGCCTGTGCGACCAATTGAGACTCAAGAATCCATGGTGATAGAGGCATCTAGGCAGTGACATTTTGGGAGCTAGCTGTAAGCTGCTGTACAATTCTTATTAATATATACATTTTATGTTCACTAATGAAATCTGTGAAAATGCATCTTTACATCTGGCGATGAGGCTAAATGATCCTGACACTTCCTCTGACCTACGTCTGTAAATATCCTGTTTTAATCGAGACACAGTGCCTCTCTGTGGACGAATAGACCCATTTGCCTCCACAGAGGACTGGACACAATACGTCAAGCGCCATGGATGTCGTTTCCAAGCAAACAAAATAGGGAAGGAAGTGAAATGCAAAGAAATTCTCCTATGTCTTTGTGGGACTCAGACCTATAACCTTATTCGTAGTCTTACAGCCCCAACTCCAAATCATTCATTGAGCTTGTGGATTTAGTGAAGGCTCAATTGCAACCTCAACCATCAGTCGTACTCCAGAGCAATGGTTTTCAACCTGTGTACGGCAAAGATTTGTAGCTTTCTCTGAACCCCTGCTGTGGTAATGCTAGGTTTGGAGGCTGTGGCTCTGCAGACTTTGAGCCCCGAATTTAGAAAGGGTTGTGTTCGAGACGCCTATCCCTGAATCTTCCGTGATTCAGATTGAGGGGAGTGTCCAGTCATGAGCGAATAAAATTCATAATAATGAGGGTTTCTTTCTGTGTCTGTGGACTCGGAGGTTGGTAAGAGTAAGGGGGGGATGATGTCCAGTCCAGTTAGCGGGAAGGGAATCAACCAATGACAATGCAATGATTCAAATTATGGGACCTGGTGACATCGGACAAGGTGGAGGAAGTCAATCCCCATAACTACAAACTGTTTCAATTTCTCCACTGCATTCCATGGGCAACACGGTAGCACAAGTGGATAGCACTGTGGCTTCAGAGCACCAGGGTCCCAGGTTCGATTCTCCGCTGTGTGGAGTCTGCACGTTCGCCCCGTGTCTGCGTAGGTTTCCTCCGGGTGCTCCGGTTTCCTCCCACAGTCCAAAGACGTGCAGGTTAGGTGGATTGGCCAGGCTAAATTGCCCTTAGTGACCAAGGTTGGGGGGGGGGGGGGGGGTTATTGGGTTACAGGGATAGGGTGGAAGTGAGGGCTTAAGTAGGTCGGTGCAGACTCGATGGGCTGAATGGCCTCCTGCACTGTATGTTCAATGTTCGATCACAGATTGTTGGTGTCTTTATGTTGGGTTTGGGGTCTAATGGGAAAGCCCCCAGAAAGCATTTTTAACAAGTTTAATCAGAGTTTTCCAGCCGTAGTAAGATATTTATAATGCCTGCGAGGATATGCTGTTCGTTCCCTGCCCTTATATTTGAACAATAGTGGGAATGTTGATTTCATGGTTGAAGTTCTTTGAAAGAATCTGAGCAAATCAAAAACAAGCCATCTGTTGAACCCAAACATGAATTACAAACATGATCAGTGACAGAGCACTAACTGAGCTGAATAGAAAACGTTTAAGCGCCTGTTGAACAACCAAGCTATTCAACATAAATTGCTTGCAGAGGTCAACATAAATTTTAAATGAGCAATGGAAATAGTGCTGGCCATGGAAATCACTGAAAAAGGTCCACAGGAGCCGCTGAGTGCACAAAAGACAATATTCCAAAGGACAATAGAGGGTCTGCTGCAGGGGCAGGGGTTTCTACACAGCTCGGTTAACTTGGTTAGTAGGGCATGGGACTCTTAATCCTAGGTTTGAGCACCTTGTTGTGCGACTGATTTTTTTCTTAAAAGTATTGGCCGGAATTCGCCGGCCGTTGTGATTCTCTTTTCCCTCCAGCTGCACACTCCTGCCTGCGGATTTCCCGACTGCGTGGAGTGGCTTCAATGGGAGATCCCATTGACAAGCGACGGGAAGATAGAATCTCGCCACCAGTGAACAGCGCACCAGCGAGAAACACTTGGCTGGGGGAACGGAGAACCCAGCCTAGTTTATTCAAAATTTATGTCTATTCATTCTTACCAATTAATTAAAATAATTATAATGCAAAGGTGGGAGAAATATGCACAAGGACGAAAGCTGATCTGTGAATGGGATGACTGAAATTATCCTAGTGGATGTGAATACCAGTGACTTTTTAAGCAGCAATGGAGAATTCTCACAGGTAGCCAGCCACTGTGCGCATGGATCTAAGAGCAGTGTGGCTGGGGTAGAATTCAGGAATGGGCTTATGGGGATCAGGGCATAGGAAGATCAGAAATGAGTGAAGACGGATTTGAGATAGCAGGGACATAGGCATTGGGACGTACAGAAGTCAGGAACCATTGGAGCGTGACTGTATCACAGAAAAAACATGACAATGTGGCAGATACTGGAAATGTGAAATAAACCTGATCATGTTTGACTAATCTGATAGAATTTTTTGGTGAACTAATGGAAAAGGTTGATGAAGGAAATGCATCACCATGAGTAAAGCCAGAGAACATTGGGTTGTCAAATGTGTTATATCCCTGTATCTCAGCACACTGGGCTAAATCGCTGGCTTTGAAAGCAGACCAAGGCAGGCCAGCAGCACGGTTCGATTCCCGTAACAGGCGCCGGAATGTGGCGACTAGGGGCGTTTCACAGTAAATTCATTGAAGCCTACTCGTGACAATAAGCGATTTTCATTTCATTCATTTTCATTTCATCAGAAATTGGCTTTGTCGTTTAGACAATAGTCCTTGCTCATGAGTTACCTTCAGTGAATGCTTCATTGTCTGAACAAATCTTTCAGCCCATCCATTTGTGGTAGGATGAGAAGGAGCTGATCTGATGTGTTGGATAATCTGCAAATTCTGAAAAATGAACTGTGGCTCATTGTCTCTAACGAGTTGTTCAGGGTAACCAAATCTCACCTAGTCTTCCGATTGTTCTCGCCAAGGACATAGTCTTCATAATGGCAACTTCAGGCCATTTCGAGTACACGTCTCCCATAATGAAAAAGACTCGTCCTAAAGAATGGTCCGGCATAATCTACATGAACTCTTTGCCATGGCCCTCCTGGCCTTTCCATGGGTCAAATGGCGCTAGTGGCGATCGGTTTCAAATCTCTGCACAAGCCGAACACAAGCCTGCCTTCTCCCCGATTTCACTATTGAGCCCTGTCCACCAGAAATAGCTACTGCCGATCTTCTTCATCCTTACTATCCCACAATAACCTTCATGAAGTTGGTTTAGGACACATTTCCTCACAAATGGCGGAATGCTGACCCTCGGTCAGGAAAAACGAGGGAATCCAGCTCGCAGGCCACCATTTTGAGCAGATGGCCCAATAGTGAAGTCCCAGCCAACCCCACCCCCCATGCTGCAAAGCAGGCTTCCACTCTGGATTGCCTGAGTGATCCCCTTCCCCCTTGTTCAGGAATGACCCAACCCGTTCTTCACCCCCCCCCTCCACAGGGACCCCTTAATAGGGAGGCCACCCCCATGGACCCCATGAATAGGGAGACCCCCAGGACACCCTATCTAAAGGGACCATCCCCACAGAGATCTCCTAACTAAAGGAACACCTTGACTGGGGCAGCAGCTAAACAGAGAGCGAGGCTCGGGGCCTTCACTCACTTTCTGGGAGTGAAACCTCAACTGGGGCAGCAACTAAATAGAGAGTGAGGCTCGGAGCTTACACTCATCTTCTGGGAGTGGAGACAGCCAGACTTGTGAGCGACACCTCTACTGGGGCAGCGGCTAAACAGAGAATGAGCCTCGGGGCGTACATTGACCTCTGGGAGCGGAGACATCCGGGCCTGTAAGCGACACGTCAATTGGGCAGAGGACTGAGTAAAAAAACCATCCAAGAGTGACATCACAGGAAAACGCTAAATTGAATGGTTGGTGAGAAGCTGTTATTAGGAATTGTATTAAATGGATTCAATATTTATAAAGAAGAAGCTCCTTGAATTTCAGTGAGCAACACTAGCAATAGGAAAGTAAACAATGAAATTAAAGTGAAATGAGATAATTGAGTAAATAAGATGAGGTTAGCGAGCAGAGCCATAAGGATAAAGAAGCAGGAGGAAGAGCAAGACTTAGCGCGGAGGCAGAAGGTTAAAGGAGTGCGAGAAAAAGTTAAATTGGAAATGGAGCTGAGAGGATAAAAGGGGAGGATAAAAGAGCACAAGAAAGAATGAGATTGGGAGTGGAGCCGGGAGGATAAAAGAGTGCGAGAAAGATCGAGACTGAGCTTGGCATGCTAGCTTGGGGTTTGGAGACCCTGAAGTAACACTTCAAAAGTGACTGAGGACAAGTGGAAGCAGCTGACTGGATTAGTACGGTCAGGTAAGTATTTACTACTTTTATCGCGTGTAGTTTGTAAGGTCTATATTTTGTGGTCTATAGTTTGTAAGGGATATGTTCTATAGTAATGAGGACCCGAGATGAAGGGCCCTTGATTTTAAGTATCTCCCAAAAGGTTTGATTTAAAAGGGAAAGTCAAAGCACGGTGGTGCAGATGTTAGCATTGCTGCCTCACGGTTCTGAGGTCACCCCCAAAATCCAAAGATGTGCAGGGTAGCTGGTTCGTCCATGCTAAATTGCCCTTTAATTGGAAGAAATAAATTGGGTACTCGAAATTTATTTTTTCAAAAAGGGGAAAAACATGGCAGGAAATCTCAAAGCTGCGGTGTGTTTGTCCTGCTTTATGTGGGAACATTTCCAATGCCCAGGGCCAGCATGTGTGCAGGAAGTGTCTCCAACTGCAGTTCCTGGAAGCCCGAGTTTCGGAGCTGGAGCAGCAGCTGTGAACTCTTTGGAGCATCCGTGAGGCGGAGAGTATCTTGAATAGCATATATAGTCACACCGCAGGCCCAGACTCCACAGCCAGGAAGGGAATGGGTGACCCCCAGGCAGAGCAAGAGGGCTTAGGCAGGCAGTGCAGGAATCTCCTGTGGCCATTTTCCTACAAAATAGATATACCGCTTTAGATACTGTTGAGGGAAATGTCCTTTTAAGTGAAAGCAGCAACTACCAAATTAGTTGTACCACAGTTGACTCTGTTGCAAAGGGAAGGATTAAGAAGTGTAGGGCTGCAGTAGTTTTGGAGGATTCAATTGTAAGGGGAATAGACAGGTGTTTATGTGGCCACAGATGAGACTCCAGGATAGTATGTTGGTGCTTGGATCAAGGATGTCTCGGAGCAGTTACAGGACATTGTGGAGAGGGAGGGTGAACAGCCAGTGATCGTGATACACATTGGTACTAACGATATAGGCAAAAAGGGTATTTGTTCAAAAAAGCAGGGAGTTAGGAAGAAAGTTGAGAAGTCGGACCTCAAAATAGTGATCTCAGGATTACTACCAATGCCACATGCTAGTCACAGTAGAAAAAGCATAATATATCATATGACTATGTGGCTGAAAGGATGGCACAAGGGGAGGGTTTCAGATGCCTGGGACTTTATGTCCAGTTCTGGGGGAGGTGGAACGGTGCAAACTGGATGGATTACACCTAGATAGGACTAGGACTGATGTCTTTGGGGTAGTATTTGCTAGAGTGGCTGGGGAGGGTTTAACTAAAATGGCAGAGGGATGGGAACCTATATGACATAACCTCCATGAGGACCACGGGGCAACGTTCATTGATCTCCCCGTGAAACTTGTGGAGTACGAACTCCCCAGGTAGGGGGGCGGAGGCCAACCAACCACCTGGCGATCGTTAATCGAAAGGTTAAAAGCAGGCCCAAATCTAGGCCTGGTGAGATAAGGCCTCCCAGCTAGGATTGCACTGGGCGTGAGATGCTGTGTTATGCAGACCATTGTAAATACTTATAAATTCATATTACGTTTACCGTCAGTCTTTTCTGCGTCATTATACTAGAAGGAGTCAGAGGATGGGGAACAATGACAAAACAGGAAGGAGAATAAAAAAAGTTATATGAAAGAAACCAAGGATCAGATTCAAAAAGGGACACAGATAATTTTTTAAAAATAAATTTAGAGTACCCACGCAGACACGGGGAGAAAGTGCAAACTCAACACCGACAGTGACCCGGGGCCGGAATTGAACCCGGGTCCTCAGCGCCACAGGCAGCAGTGCTCACCACTGGGCCACCGTGCTGCTCTGGGACACAGATAAAATAACAGAAACGGGACAAGGAATTTTAATAAGTCAAGCCTTCTGGCTTTGTGCCTTAATGAGCGGAGCAGTCACAATAAAGTGGATGAATTGATCACGCAAATAGATGTAAAAGGGTATAATATAGTCGAGGTTACAGAGACTTGCTGCAGGGTGACCAGGGATGGGAATTGAACATCAGGGGTATTCAGTATTTAGAAAGGACAGACAAAAAGGAAAAGGGACTGGTGTTACATTGCTGGCGAAAGAGGAAATTAACACAATAGTGAGGAAGGATATCAGCTCCAATAATGTAGAATCTGTAATAGCAGAGCTAAGAAACACCAAGGGCAAAAAACATAGTGGGAGTTGTATATAGACCCCCAAATGGTAGTGGTGATGTTGGGAATGGCATTAAACAGGGAATTAGAGAAGCATGCGATAAAGGAACAGTACATCTATCGACTGTGGGAGGAAACCAGACCCTCCAAAGGAAACCCACGCAGACATGGGGAGAACGTGCAAACTCACACAGTCACCAAAGCTGGCACTTAGAGACAACAGTGCCAACCCAAATTGCTGGAATTGAAGGCCGATAAATCCCGAGAGCCTGATAATCAATATCCCTGAGTACTTGAGGAAGTAGCCCTAGAAATAGTGGATGCATCAGTGGTCATCTTCCAAGATTTTATAGACTCTGAAACAAGATGCTACAGATTGGAGGGCAGCTAATGTAACCCCACTATTTAAAAAGGGAGATAGAGAGCAAAAAGAGAATTGTAGACCAGTCAGCCTGACATCGGTAGTGGGAAAATGCTCAAGTCCATTAGAAAAGATTTTATAGCCGAGCACTTAGAAAACAATGGCAGCATCGGACGGAGTTAGCATGGATTTACGAAAGGAAAATAATGCTTGACAAATCGACTACAATTCTTCCAGGGCATGTAACTAATAGAGTTGACCACGGATGTGGTTTATTTGGATTTTCAAAAGGTTTTGAACCATGTCTTGACACAAGAGAATAACGTGTAAAATTAAAGTGCGTGGGATTGGGGTTAGTGTATTGAGATGGATAGAAAATTGGTTGGCAGATAGGAATCAAAGAGTGGGAATAAACAAGTCGCTTTCCGAATGGCAGGCAGTGAATAATGGGGTACCTTGGGGATCGGTGCTGGTATTCCAGCTATGCACAATATATATTCATGATTTGAATGAGGGAACTACATGTAATATCTCCAAATTTGAAGATGACTAATAGTTGGGTGGGAGGGTAAGCTATGAAGAGGACACAGAGATCCTTCAGTGTGATTTGGCGAAGTTGAATAAGTGGACAGATGAATGGCAGACGCAGTATAATTTCGCTAAATTCGCTAAAAATTTCGTTTTGGTAGCTAAAACAGGAAGTAGATTATTTTCTGAAAGACCATAAATTAGGAGAGGGGAATGTGCAGTGAGACCTGGGTGTCCTCCTCCAACAGTCACTGAAAGTAAGAATGAAGGTGCAGCAGCTGATATAGTAGGCAAATGATATGTTGGCCTTCATAGCGAGAGGATTCGAGTACAGGAACAGGGATATCTTGCTGCAATTATATAGGGCCTTGGTGGGGCCACACCTCGAATATCGTATGCATTTATGGGCCAGGATTTTCATTTCCGAGTTTGCCCCAGTTCCCCTTTGTAATAATCCACAGGAGGCAGGAGTCCCGTCACCACACCAATATTCATTGCCAATAATTATATACAAGAGCAGCTACAAACAGTGCTGCTAGCATTCCAGTCAACTTAAGACTGCATCACAAAGCCTACACAGGTGCTTATATGGGCCCCCTCAATGAGCTATCACTGAGGGAGCTCATACTCCAATTGGACAACCTATAATGCTAATTGGAAGTGATTACACCCCCCCCCCCCCCCCCCCCCCAAGGTCCGAGGAATTCCTGCCAGCTGACATTCCTCTGAGCTTCTTCCTGCTCCTCATGTCCGGGTCTGTTACCTCTGTGTCGTCCGCCGGGTCGTTCTCCGACGTGGGCGGGGTGTACCTTTATAGGTGCCCGTCTTTTTCTTGACGACCTCCTTGGAAGTTGTTCTTCCTCCTCCTCGGGGAGAGGTGTCGCGGCGGCCTCGTCGAACGTGTCCATCTCCGACTCTGACGACTGGGTCTGGAGAAATTGTTCGGGGCTGGGGATCTTTTCTGTCTGGGCTATCCCAGCTTGAGGTGGTCCTGCTTCGCCTGCCTCCAGGTGTGGTTCCGCTGCCATTATTTGGTCTAGGTGTTTCTTCAGCACCTTACCTCCTATCGAAACCTCATAGGATATGGGTCCTGTTTGGGACTCTACCGTGCCTTTGACCCACGTTGGTCCATTCCCATAATTCTTGACCCAAACCGGTGCCCCCACCTGGAAATGTCTCTGCTGCTGACTATTATCATGTCCCCTGCGTTGGGCCTCCTGTTGTTTCTCCACTTTCCCCGTTAAATTTAGGAAAAGGAGACTCAGCCTCGTTCACAGCCGCCTTCCCATTAAGAGTTCAGCTGGCGGTATGCCCGTTGTGGAATGCGGTGTGGTCCTGTAATCAAACAGCCAGCGGGAGAGCTTTGTGTCCATTGACACTGCCGGCTGCTTCTTGAGTCCGCTTTTAGTGTCTGGACCACTCTCTCTGCCAGGCCGTTGTGCGTCCACTGGTAGGGTGCGCAAAAAAATTAGAGTCATTACTGTCTCCTCTACTTTCGGTATTAGCGGCGGGGTGTCCGGGAAGGGAAGTCTGCTCAAAGCATCTGCATTTGCTAATCGCGTTCCCGGTCTGTGCTCCAGAACGTATCTATACGCCGCCAGTAGCAATGCCCAGCATTGTATTCTAGCTGATGCAATCGGGGGTATTGACTTGTCTTCTTTTAATAACCCTAATAACGGCTTATGGTCTGTCACTATGGTGAATTTACGCCTCTACAGATACTGGCGAATTTTTTTTACTGCACCGCCAGTCCTTCCTTCTAGATTTGGGCGTACTTCCTCTCAGCCATCGCCACGATCCTCGAGGCATAGGCTATTGGCCATTCTTCCCCATTCCTTCCTCTATGGGCTAAGACGGCTCCTACCCCGTAGGGGGATGCATCAAAGTGACCACCAACTCCTTCCTTGGGTCATAATGCTCTAGGACATTTTCGGATGACAGCTGTTCCTTAATGTCCCTAAATGCTCGGTTTTGGCGGGCGGACCATTTCCATTCTTGCCCCTTTTTTAGTAGCTGGTGGAGGGGTTCTAGGATGGACGCCCGATTTTCAATAAATTTTCCATAATAGGTTACCAACCCTAGAAATGATCGTAACTCCTGGACCGTGGTGAGAGCTGGGGCTTCTTTTATTGCCTTTTCTCTGTCTTCTAATGGGTGTAAGCCTGACTCGTTTACTTTATAGCCCAGGTACGTCACTTGTGGGGCCAGAGAAACAAATCTTTCCCTTTTTAGCCATACGCCTGCCTTTGCGAAACGCCTGAGCACTTCCTCCAGGTTCCTCAAGTGTTCCCTGTTTGTCCTACCCGTGATTAAGACATCGTCCAAATAAATCGCAACCTGCAGTAGTCCCTGCAGAATATTTTCCATCGTACGCTGGAATATAGCGCAGGCTGATGACACTCCGAAAGGTAGCCTAGTATAACGAAAAAGGCCCTTCAGGGTGTTGATTGTAGCGAACCTCTGGGAGTCCTTGTCCAGTTTTAACTGCAGGTAGGCGTGGCTCATGTCCAGTTTCGTGAACAAAAGCCCACCTGCCAATTTGGCATATAGGTCGTCTATTTTCGGGATCGGGTATTTGTCCAGCAGTGCGTATTTGTTTACCGTCTGTTTGAAATCTCCACAGAGACGTATCGAGCCGTCTGGCTTCAAAATTGGTACCACCGGCGCTGCCCATTCCGAGAACTGTACTGGTCTGATAATGCTGTCGCGCCGTAACCTTTCTATTTCGACCTCTACTTTCTTCCTTAACGCGAAAGATACCGCCCTGGCCTTACAAACTTTCGGAAGGGCTTCTGGGTCCACATACAAAGTTGCTTTGGCGCCTACGATTTCCCCCAAACCTTCTTGGAAGACCTCCGGGTATTTTTGGAGTACTCCACTCAACTGCCCGCTTCCACTCTGGAAAATTTTCATCCAATCTAATTTTAGGTCTTTCAGCCAGTTCCGTCCAATTAAGCTCGGTCCGGAGCCCTCTACTATCGTCAACGGTAATCTGAGCAATTGTTTCTCATATTCCACGGTTACATGAGTCATGCCTAGAACTTCCAGGGGTTCCCCCGTGTAGGTTTTAAGTTTCGTCGATGTTTTTGTTAGGGTTAGTGGCTGGAGTCCATCATTGATTTTTCTAAATTCTGCCACTCCCATTACTGATACGGCCGCACCCGTGTCTATTTCCATTATTGTCGGCCGCCCGTTCACCCGTGGGGTAATCTTAATGGGTTCTGTTTTCTTCGTTGCAATATTATATAATTGTTCCCCTTCGGAGGAGGATGGGGCGTCTAGGTTGTGTACTTTCCTGCGTCCCCACCTGCTATTCCTCTTTTGCCACCTCCTTCTAGGGTTTCTGTCGCTGTTACCCCACTCTGTCTGGTGCCAGAAACGGTCCTTCTCTGTTGGGGGAGCCTCAGCCGGTACTTCCCTCTGTCTCCAGTTAGTCCTGGCAGGCTTGGGTGCAGTTCTGGGGTTTTCCTTTTTCCCTCTATTCCTCAGGCTTTTCCTGAGAGCGGCTATCTGGTAGCAGGACCCGTTGTGGTAGTCCCTCTCACAGGTATCTACCTCCATTGGCGTGCCCTGTAGTTCCTGTGCCCCACTTGCTGCCTTTTCTAGGGACAGTGCGAGCTGTAACGCCTGCCTGCAGTCTAGCTCCGTTTCCGCCAACAGGCGTTTCTGTATTGTGAGGTCGTTTATACCACACACTAACCGGTCCCGAAGCATTTCATTTAGCGTTGGGCCGACCTCACATTTTTCCGCCAGCCTTCTCAGGCGGGTCAAAAGATTCGTGACTGACTCCGTCTTCCCGCTTCGCTGTGTAGAATCTGTACCTACACAAAATGAGGGGTGCTCTAACGATATATAACGATATTGCAGGAGCAGCTACAAACAGTGCTGCTAGCAGTCCAGTCAACTTAAGACTGGCTCACAAAGCCTACACAGGTGCTTATATGGGCCCCCTCAATGAGCTATCATTGAGGGAGCTGATACTCCAATTGGCCAACCAATAATGCTAATTGGAGGTCATTACACCCTGCTTGCAAGGCGGAGAATTTGGCCACGGCACTCACTGTTGCCACTTCTCTACTGCCACTTGTCAATAGGATTTCCATTTGAAACCACCCCACGCCATATGGAAACCTGCAGGCGGGGTGGAGGGTGGGGGGAACTGAAGGCAGGATCAGACAATCTCATCGCCAGCTAACGGCTAGAAAATTCCAGCCTTGTCTCCTTATCTGAGGAAGGATATTGTTGCAATGAAGTCTTACCAGACTGATTCCTGGGATGGCAGGACTGACGTATGAGGAGCTACTGAGAGGTTTAGGATTATTTTCGCTGAATGTTAGAAGAATGAGGGCAGATCTCATAGGAACCTATAAAATTCTAACAAGACTAGACAGGGTAGAAGCAGGAAGGATGTTCCCAAAAGTGGGAGTGTCCAGAACTACATGTAACAGTCTAAGGGCACAGGGTACACAATGTAGGACAGAGATGAGAAATTTCTTCACCCAGAGAATGGTGAGCCTGTGGAATTTGCTACCACAGAAAGCAGTTGTATGTTTTTAAGAAGCAGTTAGATATAGGACTTGAGGGGAAGGTGATCAGAGAATAATGGAGGGGCAACGGGAACAAGTTACTGAGCTGGATGATCAGCCATGATCATAATGAATGGTGGAGCAGGCTCAAAGAGCCAAATATCGTACTCCTCCTATTTTCTACATTTCTCTGTTTCTGTAATTTATTTTCATAATTGAAGATCCTCTTCCCTGGAACTGACCTCATTATTCTTTTCAGCAATCTCTCTATTGCCTTCACATCCTTCCACAAGTACTGTGTCGAGGACTGGATGCAGTACAGTAGCTGAGATCAAACTAGTGATTTATACAAAATCAACACAACCTCCTTATTCTTGTACTCAGTGCTGCTATTAATAAACCCATGGTTATTGAATGCGTTATTACTGTCCACTCAACCTGTGCCACCACCTCCAAAGGCTTATGCGCAGATACCTCCAAGTCCCCTTGTTCCTGCACACTCTTTTGAGTTGTAAATTTTATTTTACAGTGTCGCTCCATGTACCTCCTGAAAAAATTAATCACTTCACATTTCTTTGAACTTGAACCGCCACTGTCCACCCATCCCATCAACATCTGTATCCTTTTGAAGTTTTACACAATCTCATCACAGCAAAGATTGAAATTTTGCCCAGTACACCAAGGTCGAGATCATTGATGTGTATCAGGAAAAGCAAGGCTCCCAACACTGACCCCTGGGAACATCCACTATAAACATTCCTGCAGCCTGAAAACATCCACCAATTATCACTCTCTGTTGCATGTCATTCTGCCAAATTCACATCCATGTTGTTGCTGTCTCTTATTCCTTGAGTCATAATTTTACACACAAGCCTTTTATGCACCACTGTATCAATAGCTTTGAAAATGTATGTACGTCACATCAAATCAACCCTCTGTGATACCTCTTCAAATAAAATCCAGTAGATTAGTTAAAGATTATTTTTTTCCCTTAAGAAATCAGTGCTGGTTTTCCTTAATTAACCACGTTTGTTCATGGGACTATTAATTTTGTCCGGAATTATTGCATCTGAAGGTTTCCCCACCTTCAGAATCCCTACAGTGCAGAAGGACGCCATTTGGCCCATCGGGTCTGCACCAAACCTCTGAAAGAGCACCCTACCCTGGCCGCCTCCCTACACTATCCCTGTAACCCTATGTATTGATCATTTCCAACCCACCTAATCTGCACAGCTTTGCACCATGGGAGGAAACCGGAGGAAATGGGGAGAAAGTGCATCTCCACAGAAACAGTCACACAGGGCCAGAATCGAACCCGGATCCCTGACGCTGTGAGGCAACAGTGCTAACCACTGTGCCACCGTGCAGGGTTTCTGGACTTACCTTTACATCTTTATTTGAACAAGAGTGTAATGTTTACAATTCTTCAGACCTTTAGGACTACCCCTGAGTTTCAGGAAGAATGAAAAGTTATGGCCTGTGCCTCTGAAATTTCCACTCTCGCTTCCCTCACTCTCCTAGGCTGCATCTCATTCAGTCCAGGTGACTTATCATAAGTACAGACAGCCTATTCAATACCTCTTTTATCCATTTTATGTTGGCTGAAAGTCTCTTTTCATATTCCCTTCATGCTCCTCTTATTAGTTTCTTCACCTTTTTGTCGAGCCCTGTAAGAAGAGTAACTCCATGCCCTCTAAATAAATATGTTGTCCAGTTCTTGCAAGGCAGATATTGCTGACCAGCGATATCAGTGCTCTGCCGCTGATTCTCGGAGGGTGTTAGATACAACAAATTTCAAGGCCACAGTGACTTTGACGGCCACTGGCAGGGCACAACGACTAGTGTGTGAACTAGTAGATCTTAGGCATTGAGGGCAAAGTTGTCTTTAACCATCTGGCTGGACAGAGACAGTCTCCTGAGGCTCTGCCATTTCTGGGTAGTTTTGCCTTCAGCAGTAGATCCGTCTCCTGAGGCTCTGCCATTTCCAGGTAGCTTCGCCTTCAGCAGTAGATCCTGCGTTGAGGATTTAACCTCCGTCTATGATATTTGTGGGCACCATCCCCATCAACACACACAGGTTCCCCCACCCCCTCCCCGCAATTCCGTTCCTGCCTTCTGGAGGCTTCAGAAAATTCAGCCCAGTGAAAGTAACATGAATAGTTTAAGGAACTCTCTTAACTCACCATTCCATTCTACATTAAACAGGTGCAGCATTTCGACTGGATTCACTTGTATCAATGCAGAGCAGAGAAATGGAAGCTGTGAAGATTACAGAGTACGTTTTATCTGCCCTGAATCTTTCTGTAAGTACTGGATGTTTGTAAATGTTGTTTTGTGTACCAGATTGAACTTGACAAATACTGTATCTGTATTGCTCTGCTGCAGCTTCACTGTCCGTTTACTTAAGAATTAGGCAGCAGAAATTTTTGTCTCGAAAATATTATCTTAAATAGAATACAATACTGTGAAAACTATCATCTGGATAGGTGAAGGTACCAACGGCCTGCTCCACTTTTTTCCACTAATTTCTTTGCATGTTTGATGGACCGCACAGTAGCGCAGTAGTTAGCACTGTTGCTTCACAATGCCAGGGACCCGGGTTCGATTTCCAGCTTGGCTCGCTGTCTGTGCGGAGCTTGCACTTTCTTCCCGTGGGTTTCCTCCGGGTGCTCTGGTTTCCTGCCACAGTCCAAAGATGTGCAGGTTAGGTGGATTGGTCACGCAAAATTGCCCCGTAGTGTCCAAAATTTAGGTGGGGTTTCTGTGTTCCAAGGATAGGGTGGAGGTGTGGGATTAGGTAGGGTGCTCTTTCCGGGACCCGTGTAGACTCGATGGGCCGAATGGCCTCCTTCTGTACTGTAAATTCTATGATTCTATGATCTAGCATGTCTGACTGCTCCAAGGTGCTTCTACCTATTAATCTCCATGAGTACACAAACCAATGACATATTAATGGCAGTTTGACAGCATGTGATCACATCTCCATTACCTCTGTCTCAGTTGCTCACAAGTCAGTGTTTGCCTGTTTTAAGAAAGTGTGCTCACTTGATATCATCAGCTGTTAAATGTGACCATTGTTTAAAGAGACAATCCTTCTTGTGGTACTTTTGCTTGTTACAGCTACCTTTAAGGATCCATTTGCAAGTTATTTCTTTGAGGATACTTAATTTAACGTCACTCTGGAGACTAATGTGCCTTTTCTACAATAAAACTGGAAAGACAGCATCCTTTGTTCCTCCAGGATCACCAGTTTGATCTATTTGAAGGAGGTAACTGAAGAATGAAGCAAGTTCAGTAGCACCCTTCATAATCTCAGGATGTCTAAAACCTTTTCCACTGAAGTATCTCTTTTTAAAAAAATAATTTTTATTCAAATTTTCACAAAAAATAAATCAATAACAGAAAATTCTAAGAACAGAAAAAAACAGACCCCCCCCCCCCCCCCCCCCCCCGCCGTAAATACAAAAGAGAAACAATAAATTAACGGCCATCATTGGCAAAAAACAGATATTCAACCCAAAACAAAGAGACAACCCCCCCCCCCCCCCCCGCCCACCCCCACTGAAGTATCTCTGACATGCAGTCACTACTGTAATGTGGCAATTAAGGGTATAATGCTCCTATTTTGAAAGGCTCCAGCGGCGGAGGGCTCCAGTGTCGTTTGTCCTGCTGACCAGAAAGGTGGGACTCTGCGACAGATTCTGCATTTGGAATCTCATTAATTATGTACGGGCAATTCCCCTCCAAATCTCCTCTCGGACCAGCAGCTGATTCACCCGCCCATGCTCAGCTGATGGGTTTGAAAGTCCCGAGAGCATTTTTAAGACTGGTCCAGCACATTTATATCACTCTCCCCAGCCCACCTGTCTTCACAAAACCATGCAGGATGTAGCAACCCAGAGGTAAAAGGTGAACAGCTCAAGAAGAAGTCTGTTCCTCAATTTAACCACCCTCCCCCCGAAATCATCACCTACAGGGTCATGTCCCACTTGGATCTCTGGCAACCGCATCTGGAGTCTTTATGCATCATCTTCCAGTAAATGATAGTTGAGCACTTTTTTGTTAACTTTTCATGCAACCTACTCAGGGTCCAACTTTCCTCCCCTTGGTCCTCCCTCTGCCTTCCATTGTTTGTCTTCTTCATCCACCTCTTTGCCTCTCTACCTGTCCACAACCTGCATAACCCTCCTTCTCCATTGGCCAACTTCTCTTTGTCAGGCCACCTTACACGTCAGCAACCACCCCCTACAACCGCCCTCGGTCAAACTTCAGACCTTTGGTGCAGTGGCTGCATGAGTCCCGTAGCATAGAGCTGTCCAGATAGGCATTGCTGTGTGGCTCCAGGGGCAAAGAGGTTGCTGCAACTCCCAGCCCAGCACAGCACTGATTCGAGTCGATGACACAGGAGGCTCCATGGGTCCAGCAGCATGGTGCTGTCAGTGAAGACCAGCTTGGCATGGAGATGGAGGCAGGAACTGTTTGTCCTGCATCAGAAGCAGCATAGCACTGTGGCAGTGCCACACTCACAACATCTAGTGAACTGACGGTTACTTTGTGCCACTCTTTATCAATTGGGTTTGACGCCGTTGTGATTTCCCACTGACATGATTCATGATTGGAAAGCCTAATAGGATTCACTAATTTTATGGTGTAATTTTTTTTTTATGTTTCCAATTAAAGGGCAATTTAGCATGGCCAAACCACCTACCCTGCACATCTTTGGGTTGTGAGGGTGACACCCACACAGACACGGGGAGAATGTGCAAACTCCACATGGACAGAATCCCGAAGCTGGGATCGAAGCAGATCCTCGTCACCGTGAGGCAGCAGTGCTAATCACTGCGCCACCACGCTGCTCATTTTATGGTGTTAATGCTGTAATTTTGCTGGTTTCAAACATTTTCCAATTGACTGCCCAGAGCAGTGGAAGATCAGCAGGAACCTAGGCTGGGATTCTCCGACCCTGCGCCAGGTCGGAGAACCCCTGGGGGAGGCGCAAATCCCACCTCACCGCCCCGACACCTACTTCCCTATTCTCCAGTGCCGTTTTTCAGGCGCCAGTGGGATTCCTGCCGTGCCTGTCGGGAGCCGTTGACAGCGGCCCCCGGCGATTCTCCTGGCCTCGATGGGCCGAGTGGCCGACGAGTTTGGCCCAGTCCCGCCACCATGAATTACTCACCTCACAGAAGGCGGGACCTGAAAGGAAAGTTTGCGGTGGCCGTCCTGGGAGGGGAAGGGGTGCGGGATCCGACCCCGGGGCAGGGGACCGGGGCCCACGGTGGCCTGGCCCGCGATCGGGGGCTACCAATCGGCGGATGGCTGGTTCCGTGGGGGCCTACTTTACACCTAGCCGGACCCCTGTAGGGCTCTGCCATGTTGCCCGGGGCCGGCACGGAGCAGGGAATCCCCGTGCATGCGCGGAAATACACCGGCCTTTCTGCGCACGTGTGGAAATATGGCAGCCGTTCCGCACAAGCGTGAACTGGCGCTGGCTGGAGCTACGGGAACCACTCCGGCGTCAACCTCGCCCCCTAGAAAGGGGAAATTCCTCACTTTCAGGGACCGTTGATACCAGAGTGGTTGACGCCGGTTTTCAAGCCAGCGTGGGGATATAGCCCCATTGGAGAATCCCACCCCTAATTTCCCATTGAAGCCATGGGCCAGGATTCTCCGGTATCCGGCGGGCGGACCTCACAAAGAGTGGCATGAACCACGGGAATCCTCCGCACTTTCGGGGGCAAGGCCAGTGCTGGAATGGTTGGCGCCACGCCAACCGGCGCCGAAGGGCCTCCGTCGGCTGGCGCGAGTTGGCGCATGCGCAGGTGCGCCAGTGAGTTCCCAGAACTGCTGCCATAATTCCTGTGCATGCGCAGGGGGTTTCTTCTCCGTGCCGGCCATGGTGGAGCTTTACACAGGCCGGCGCGGAGGGAAAGAGTGCCCCATGGTACAGGCCACCCGCAGATCGATGGGCCCCAACGCAGGTCAGGCCCGTGCCCCCCGAGGATTCCGCAGGCCGCCTCAGAGCCAGGTGCCGCTGATACGGACCTGGTCTAATCCACGCCGGCAGGACTGGTCGAAAACAGGCGGCCGCTCAGCCCATCAGGGACCGGTGAATCGCCGGGAGGGGGGGTTGGCACTGCTAACGGCCCCTGACAGGCGTGGCGCAATTCCCGCCCCTCCCAAAAAACTGGCGCCGGAGAATTTGCAGTCGGAGTGGCGGGGTGGGATTCACGCCGCCCCATGGCGATTCTCCGACCCGGCGGGGGGTTGAAGCATCCCGCCCATGGTTTTTGAACTCAATACCTCCGAAGAGAACTGCTGCCATGTTTGTTTGAAGTGCTTTATTCCTTGAGATAAAACTGTTTTTCAGCATTGGGGAACTAGTGGGGGGTTCTGATAATAAAACCTGTCCCATTGTCTTCAGCCCAATATTTGTTTTTAGGCTACAATTCGAAAAACATATGAATACGGAACAGGAGTAGGCCACTCTGCCCCCCCCCAAAAAAGCCTGAAAAACATCAAGGCCAGTGCTGTTGCTGGTTTTGGATCAAAATCAAAGTGAATTTTGTCAATCTGAGATTCTGGAAGATGCAAATGCACCACAAACAGTATCCAAACAATGTTTCAAGTCACCTGGCATCCAACGGTAATTGTTAAAAAGTCTCTATATCTCAGAAAAGTTACATAAACAGCAAATCAAAAAGGCAATAATAAAGACTGGAACATGGGGAAAATATTGCCCAGTCTGCAGTGGTTTACCTTCTGAAACTGGCAAATCTGAAGCATGAAGCAGTAGAATCCCTTATTTCTAAATGCACCTGCGACAGGTGACCTGGAACTGTTTGATATTCAAACTGGATGTAAAATGTCTCAATAACTATTTCCCATTCTCCCCAGTCGTCAGCACAGAATTCATCTGATGTAATTGACTGGATCCTTTGCTTTTTTTTTGTTAACTAATTTCTCACAACCGCTTCCTATTGAACTCAATTATTATTTCATTTTGTTTTCTTAAATCAGGGCCAGGATTCTCCCCTACCCTGCGGGGCAGGGGATCCCGGCGTAACGCCAACCACTCCGGCGTCGGGATTCTCCACACCTTTAGGGGCCAGGCCCGCGTCTGAGTGGTTGGCGCCACGCTAACTGGCGCCAAAACCGGCGGCAACGGCCTTTGACACCCGCCGCCCGGCATCGGGGCTGGCCGAAAGGACTTCGCCAGTTCGCACATGCAGCGGTGCGTCAGCGGCAGCTGATGTCACCACCGGCGCATGCGCGGTGGGGGGTCTCTTCCGCCTCCGCCATGGTGGAGGCCGTGGCGGCGGTGGAAGAAAAAGAGTGCCCCCACGGCACTGGCCCGCCCGCCGATCGGTGGGCCCCGATCTTGAGCCAGGCCACCGTGGGGGCACCCCCCGGGGTCTGATCGCCCTGCGCCCCCCCCCCCAGGACCCTGGAGGCCCGCTCACGCCGCCAATCCCGCCAGCACCAGAGGTGCTGCAATTCCCGCCGGCGGGAAAGGCCTGTCAGCAGCGGGACATCGGCCTATCGCGGGCCGGAGAATCGCTGCGAGTGGCCCGCCGATCAGCGCGGGGGGCACGCCGATCGGCGGGGCGTGATTCCCGCTCCCGCCAATTCCCGGGTGTCGGAGAATTCCGGCCTCGGCGGGGGCGGGATTTACACCGGCCCTGGGCGATTCCCCGACCCTGCGGGGGGTCGAAGAATTCCGCCCCAGGTCTCCATTAGCAGTCTAATTTCTCCCGCTTACTCTTTCTATTTTGAATCTACTGAGGCCCACCTTAATATTCTAAATGTAGAAATGTTACTGACAATACAGTTTTTCCTTTCCTTTAAAACAGGCAGCTGCAAAACCCAGTGGTTTGATCGTGATGACCCATCCGGAAATGGGGATTATGAAGATCTCTTGAGTCTCCAGAAAGAATATGCTGATCAAATCTGCAGTAGCCCAATTGCCTGTGAAGTGGAGACAATATCAGGGGTGCCGATCTCTAACTCTGGGGACATTGTCTCTGAGTAAGTGATGATTCCTGTCATCTGATGTGGATATCCAGAAGGCATTCAATAAGTTTCCGCATTATAATCCTGTTACCAAATTGAAAGTGCATGAAATTGGAAGCAACCTTTCGACACACTGACACAGTGGTTAGCACCGCTGCCTCAAACCTAAAAGCTCACGTGGAAGATGAGGGGGCTGAATGGGCCAGTCAAACGGTCACGTGTGTTCGCTTACCTGAGGAGTCTGAAGGTGGATGTGGCTTTTTTGCGGAGAATACTCTGGTGTCGGCCTTGAGGATGTGGGGGCAGTGGAGGCAGCATTTGCGACTGGAGGATGCCTCGGTGTGGGCAGCAACCTGTGATAATCATAGGTTTGCACCGAGGAGGGCTGGATGCGGGGTTCCGGGGGTGGCAGCAGGCAGGGATTGAGCGATTTGGGGACATGTTTGTCGGGGGCAGTTTTGCAAAATTAGAGGGCTTGGAGAAAGAATATGAGCAGCCCAAGGGGAATGGTTTTAGCTACCTGCAGGTTTGGGATTTTGTGAAGAGAGAGGTGCCGTCCTTTCCCAGGTTGCCGCCCTTGGGGTTGCATGACAAGGTGCTGAAAGAGGTGATAGGGGTCCGAGGTCTACAAGGGGCTGATGGATTGGGAGGGGGCCCCAGTGGGGGATATAAAGCAGAAGTGGGAGGAGGAGCTGGGGGAGGGGGGGGGGGGGGGGGGGGTGTTGAATACGTCCTCGTCGTGTGCAAGGCTAAGTCTTATTCAGTTTAATGTATTTCACAGGGGACATATGATGGCTGCGCGGATGAGTCGTTTAGGTGTGGGTGGTGTGCGGGCAGGCCCGCAGATTACATGTTTTGGGCATGTCCGAAGCTAAAGAGGATCTGGCAGGGGTTTGCGGATGTAATGTCAGAGGTGTTGGGCATAAAGGTGGCCCCTAGTAGTGATATTTGGGGTGTCGGAAGATCCGGGAGTCCAGGCCGACATTTTAGCTTTTGCCTCTCTGATAGCCCGGAGACGGATCTTACTTGAATGGAGGGACTCGGAGCTGCCGAATGCAGGGGTGTGGGTGTGTGGCCTGGCAGAATTCCCGAGGCTGAAGTAGGTCAAGTTCGTCCTGAGGGGATTGGTTGATGGGTTTGCTTGGAGGTGGAAGCCATTCATTGACTTCTTTAAGGAGGATTGAGGAGTCAGCAAAAGGGGAAAGAGGAGGGAGGTAAGGGGGTTAAAATGGGGATGGGAGGAGGGGGCATGATTGAGGACCGGGAGGGAGGGGGTGTCGATTATTTATAATGTTGTATAATTTTACTTCTGCTTTGGTTTGTTTTTTTTATGAAAATGCCCGACTAAAATATTTTTGAAAAAAGATATGATGGTTATCTACTCTAATTGGCAGAAAGTGATTAGTGATGTCCCCCAGTTATCCGCATTGGGCCTGAGCATTTCAATGTATTTATCAGTGATTTGAATGAAGCAATGTTGAGCATTATATCCAAGTTTGCTGACGACACCAGGTTGTGTGGCACAATACATAAGCGTAGAAAGGTGCAAAAGGGCAAAACTATGAAAGCTGGACTTCAAGATGGGAAAGCATGAAATAATCCAATTCATTTTTATTCATTGATGCAATGTGGGCATTACTGGTTAAGTCAGCATAGATTGAGACAAGATATTTCCTCTGGTAAGGAGTCCAGAAGTGTCCAGAATAAAATTAAATGAGAGCCAGTTAAGGGAAGATGTCAGGAAGAACCTCTACACAACAAAAAGAGTATAAATCTGGAATTCTATCTGCTGAAAAACTGCTGAAGGATAGATCAATTAAAAATGTCAAAACTTAGGTTGATAAATTTTTGTTAGGTTATGATATGGATTATGAAACCAAGGTGGGTAAATGGAGCTAGGCACAGATTAGCCATGATGGAGTTGAGAAGAGGGACCGGGCAACCTACTCCTGTTCCTATGCCATTTGATGTTGTGACACTATTTCAAAGTGTGTGAATAAAGTAACCAAATCCTCCTCTTCTGTATTAAATAGATGCAGTATTTCAACAGGATTTTCCTGTGTAAATGCAGAGCAAAAAGATCAGAGCTGTCAAGATTACAGAATACGATTTACCTGCCCTCACTCTTTTTGTAAGTTGTTGGATATTTTATTTGTTGAATCTACTCTTCCACTGTGATAAACACTACGCTACATTTAACGCTGCATACTTAGCCGAAACCCATGGGGCTGAAATTCCTCTCCCATGGACAAATACTGCAGGTAAATGCCAAATGCAGGAAACCAAGGTCAATGGTCGATTCCACTTTGGAATGAATCTGATGAGTGAAAGTTTGCTGCAGGATTCCAGGCAATCAACCTGTTGCTGTAACTTTCCTATCCAACCTGGATTTAGAAACATTGACAATAGAAACAGGAGGCCATTCGGCCCTTTGAGCCTGCTCCACCATTCATTATAGTCATGGCTGATCATCAAGTGCGATACCCTGATCCCGCCATCCCCCATATCCCTTGATCTCTTTAGCTCAATATTTTTGACACTTTTTTGCCCCGCATCCATTTTTACCAACCAGCCATCCTTCAGGATCCAGGCGGCCCGACCTTCATGAACCCACGCCGCCCGACCTTCGCGACCCACCATTTTCTCTTACCATTAATGCGAGAGGTGAGCCTAGGATCATATTCTGCAGTCTAGAGTCACAAAAAATGAGAAATGACCTCGTTGCAACAGGCATTATTCTCTCAGGACTCTACAGTGCAGATGCAGAATGTAAGTTTTCCTCAGATGAGTGGTTTACAGCCTGTGGATATAGTCTGCAAATTACAATGCAACGATTTTAAACATAGATGAGGAGGAATTACTTAACACAAGGTATTGTGAATCTTTGTAATCTCAAAGTTCTGCAGCCTTAGCCATTGAGCATATTCAAGACAGATGCAGGAAGATTGAATTGGGTTTTTAAAAAAATCTTCTGGGTCAGTGAGCTGATGTCAAGAGGAGGCAGTGTTTCTCTCTCGGCTCCGGGCATGCGCACTGATGAGCGGGCATGCATAAATTATTCAAATAATAATCTGTTTTCCTATTTTTGCTACCGAAGCAGATAACCTCACATTTATCCACATTATACTGCATCTGCCATGCATGTGCCCACTCACTCAGCATGTCCAGATCCCACTGAAGCATCTCTGCATCCTCCTCACAGCTCACTCGCTCTCCCAACTTTGCATCATTTGCAAATTTGAAGATAATACATTTATTTCCCTCGTCTAAATCCTTAATATATAATTGAGAAGTTGGGATCCTAGCACATATCCCTGAGCACCCCACTAGTCGCTGCCTGCCAATCAGACAAAGACCCATTTATTTCAACGTTTTGCTTCCTGTCTGCTAACCAGCTTTCTATTCATCTCAAAACACTACGCATACTCCCATGTACTTTAACGTTACATATTAATCTGCTGTGTGAGACCTTGTCGAAAGCCTTCTGAAAGTCTAAATAAACCACATCCACCAGCTCTCTCTGGCCAACTCTACCAGTTACATCTTCAAAAAATTGCAGTAGATTTGTCAAGCATGCATTTTCCTTTCGTAAATCCATATTGACTTTGTCTGATTACATCACTGCTTTCCAAATACAACAATCCCATCCTCCCACCAAACCCCAAACATTAGCCCGCATGTTAACGTGAACAAATGACAAAAAGGAATCAAGAATCACCCATAGTTATCATTAACACATACAGTCCCCCTCCCCCCAACTCTCCCAGCCCAACCCCCCACCCCCCCCCCCCCCCCAATGTTCGATGTAATCCAATTCTCGAAACTGCATAATGAACAACGCCCATGAATTGTTGAACCCCTCCATTCTTCCCCTCAGTTCAAATTTGACCTTTTCAAGCATCAAGAATTCCAACAGGTCCCCCCGCCACACTAGGGCACAGGGTGGAGAGGTTGATCTCCACCCTAACAGGATCCGCCTTTGGGCGATCAACAAGGCGAAGGCTTACAACATCTGCCTCCACACCCGCTTCCAACCCCGGCTGGCCGACACCCCAATATGGCCTCCCGAGGGCCAGGTTCCAGTTTCATGTGCACGACTTTAGAGATTACCCTAAAAACCGCTTTCCAGTAATCCCACAGCTTTGGACAGGACCAAAACATATCAATGTGATTCGCAGGACCCCCCCGCAACATTCAAACACATCTTCTACACCTTCAAAGAGTGGGCTCGGCCTCGCCCTTGTAAGGTGTGCTCCATACACCACCTTCAGCTGCATCAGCCCCAACCTCGCACACGAGGTGGAGGCGTTCACCCTCCGGAGCACCTCACACCAGTACCCCTCCGCCATACCCTCTCCCAACTCTTCCTCTCACTTTTCCATGATCCCTTCCAGCGGCGCCTTCTCCTCCTCCAAAATAGCCCGTAAACCGCCCATACTACTCCCTTCTCCAGTCTCCCTGTCGTCAGCACCTCCTCCAGGAATGTGGAAGACGACTCTACTGGGAAGCTCTGTATCTCCTTTCTGGCAAATTCCCGAAACTGTATGCATCTAAATATTTCCCCCTGCCACAGCCCATACTTCGCTCCCAGCTCCTTCAATCCCGCAAACCGACCCCGAAGAAACAAATCTTTTAGTGTCCTAATTCACGGTAATGCACGGTAGCATTGTGGATAGCACAAAAAAAAAGTAAGGTTAAGGGGGGGTTACGGGTATAGGGTGGATACGTGGGTTTGAGTAGGGTGATTATTGCTCGGCACAACATCGAGGGCCGAAGGGCCTGTTCTGTGCTGTACTGTTCTATGTTCTATGCTCTATGTTCTAATTGCTTCACAGCTCCAGGGTCCCAGGTTCGATTCCGGCTTGGGTCACTGTCTGTGCGGAGTCTGCACATCCTCCCCGTGTGTGCGTGGGTTTCCTCCGGGTGCTCCAGTTTCCTCCCACAGTCCAAAGATGTGCAGGTTAGGTGGATTGGCCATGGTAAATTGCCCTTAGTGTCCAAAATTGCCCTTAGTGTTGGGTGGGGTTACTGGGTTACGGGGATAGGGTGGATGTGTTGACCTTGGGTAGGGTGCTCTTTCCAAGAGCCGGTGCAGACCCGATGGGCCGAATGGCCTCCTTCTGCACTGTAAATTCTATGGTAATTCCTTTCTCCTCCCATCTTCGAAAATTTCCATCCCACTTACCTGGCTCAAATCTATGGTTCCCGCGAATCAGCATTTCCCTTGCCCCCAACCCAAAGTGTTGTCAAAACAGCCTCCAAATTCTCAGCAAAGCTGTTACAAATAGACTCCCTGAGTATCTCCCAGGGGCTGTCGAGAGCGGCGCTGTCGCTAGCGCTTTCAATCCCGACCCCCTACACAAACTGTCCTCTGTTCTGACCCATTGGGAGTCAACTCCTCTGACCCAGCTCCGTACCTTCTCCACATTCGCCGCCCAGTAATAATACATCAGGTACGGAAGACCCAAACCCCCTGCCTACCTTTCTAATTCTGGCCACCTTCCCTCCCCATATGAACGAGGTAATCATTCCTTAAATCTCTCTAAAAAATGCCTTTGGCAGGAAAATCGGCAGGCATTGGAAAATAAACATCCCACCTTGCCAGATCAGCTTTCACCCTCCCCACCAAATTAGAAATGTTGTACCTACGAAGCCCCCCCTAATCCTCAGCAACCTGCAGCCCCAGGTATCTAAAAGTGAGTCCCTGCTGTACGGAATGGCAGCCCCCCAACCCCTGCCCCCACCCCTAGTGGAGACAGCACAAAATATTCACTCTTGTCCAGATTTAATTTGTACCCTGAGAAAGACCCAAACACCCGAAGCAGCTCCAGTATTCCCCCTATTGACACACTTGGTTCCGACACGTATAATAACAAGTCATCGGCATATAAGGACACCCTATGCTCTACCCCTTTCCATACCCCCGAACCTCTTAATGCGATGGCCAATGGCTCAATCACGAGTGCAAACAGCAGGGGGGACATAGGACATCCCTGCCTAGTCCCACGGTGGAGAGGAAAGTATTCTGAGCTGCTGTTATTTGTGCGGACACACCCTCGGCTCCTTATATAGTAGCTTTACCCAGTCCACAAATCTGGGTCCAATTCCAAACCGCTCTAGAACTGCCGTCAAGTACCCCCGTTATACCCGGTCTAACGCTTTCTCGGCGTCCAATGCCACAACCACCTTCCCCTCCGCCGGTACCATAACCACGTTCAATCCCCTCCTAATGTTCGAAAAGAGCTGCCTCCCTCTCAGCTATCACCTTTGGGAAGCACTCCTCTAGCCAACCTGCCAGTACTTTCGTCAATATCTTTGCGTCCACGTTTAAAACTGATATGGGCCTACACGACCCACACTCCGTCGGATCCTTATCTTTCTTAAGTAACAGGGAAATCGATGTCTGCCCCAAAGTTTGTGGTAACACCCACTTCCCTATCGCCTCCTCAAACATCCCCACCATCAGCGGTACCAACTTATTTTTGAATTTTTTATAATATTCCACCGGAAACTGATCCGGCCTTGCCACCTTCCCCGACTAAATCCTCCCAATCGCATATTTTATCTCCTGCTCCACTATCGCCCCCCCCCCCCTCTAATGTAGCCCTGTCCCCCTCCCCTAACCTTGAGTACTCCAGCCCATCTAGAAATCCCTGCATCTCATGGCCTCCCCCAGGTGGCTCTGACTTGTACAACCTCTCATAGAATTCCTTAAAGACCTTGTTAATCTGATCTGGAGCTATCACCAACTTCCCTGCCCTGTCCCGCACCTGGACAATTGCCCTTGCCGCAGCCTCCCTACGGAGCTGACCCGCCTTCTCTCCATGTTGATGAACTGCCCCCCTTGCTCGCCTCAATTGGCATACTGCCTTCCTGGTAGATAGTCAGTCAAAGCTCGCCTGGAGTTCCTTCTTCTTTTCCAACTTCGCTGGGTCCCTATCTTCTGCATAACTCCTGTCTACCTCCAGCATCTCATCTATTATCCTCTGACGTTCCAACCCCTCCTCTTTGTCTAGCCTAGCCTTGAACGAGATCCCCTCACCCCTTACCACAACCTTCAAAGCCTCCAAGACAACCGCCTTCGACACCTCACCTGTGTGGTTAAAACCTACATATTCCTCGATTACTTTTTGAATCAACAGAACCCTCGGTCCCCCAATAGTCCCACATCTAACTTCCACCCTAGTCTCTGTACCACCCCCTTCTCCAGTACTATAACCACCCAGGGCAGAGCATGATCTGATATTGCAATTGCCGAGTACTCCGACCCTTTAACCCCAGCCAGCAGCGCCTTCCCCACCTTGAAAAAGTCAATCCGCGAGTACACCTTATGGATCGCTGAGTACTCTCGCTCCCTTGGGTGCAGAAACCTCCAACGGTCCACCCCTCCCATTTCCACCATAAGCCCAGCCACCACCTTGCCCCCCCCCCACCCCACCCCCCCCCCACCCGACGGGACCAGCGCGCGCAGCCGTGATCTATCCAATCTTGGCTCCTGCACGAAGTTCCAGTCTCCCCCCGCCCCACTATCAGTTTGAGTGTGTCCAAGTCGGGGATAGTCCACATACCTTCTTCGCAAATCCGACATCGCCCCAAATAGGACCATATACACTTACCAGCGCCACTAGCCTCCCCTCTTGCGCCCCTGTCACAATCACATACCTAACCCCCTGATCTACAACCACCTTCTCCATCTGGAACCGTACCCTTTTGCTGACCATTACTGCTACCCCTTGAGCCCTTCTATGAAATCCAGAGTGAAACGCCTGACTAAACTAGCCCTTTTCAAGTCTCACTTGATCCTTCACCCTCGGGTGAGTCTCCTGCAGCATTGCTACATCGGCCTTCAAACTTTTATGATGCGCAAGCACCCTTGACCTCTTGACTGGGCCTCCCAGCCCCCTCACGTTCCACGTGACTATCCTAACTGGGGGTCTCTCACCCACCCCTTCTTATCCACCATCATCATACCATCGGGTCCTGCCCCATGAGCCTGACCCATCCCTTTCCATTGTTAACATCGAACCCCTCCCCCCCTCCCAGGATCCCCCCCCCCCTGCACTTCCCCTCAAAATAATCTCACCTAGTATCGATCCTCTCCTCTCCACTTGCTCACCTTGTCGGCCCATCGAAACCTGCTAACCAGGCTCCAATGTCCGCATCCCTCCTCTCACCTCACCTCCGTTCATTAGCCGACTGTAGTTAGTTGGTGCGGGTGGTGAGCGCGGGTGGTTCACCCCCCCCCCCCCCCCCTCCCCAAAAGACATACTGTCCCCTCCAACCCAGTCCCAGAAGAAAAAGAAAAAAAATCTAACCCATGCAATTCAATAAAAAAACATAACCGTTGCAACAAAAAGAAAGGAACAAAAATGCCAATCAAACCAAACAAAAACTTAAACTCTGTAACAGTGTGAAGTCAAGTAAGTTACAATGCAGGTCAGTGAAAAGAATGTTATAACATTTATACATTTTTCAGCTCCCCAATCACAGTCCACGATCTCTGTTCCAGCTCCACTCCTCACTTCTGTCCCAAGCCTTCATGAACGCCTCAGCCACCTCCACCGTTTCAAAATAAAAATCTTTGGCGTTGTACGACAGCCTCAGTTTTGCTGGGTATACCACACCAAATCACAGTCCCTTGTTGTGCAGTGCCGCCTTCAGTCGGCTGAATGCCACTCGCCTCTTTGCCAACTCCACCGTCAAGTCCTGGTAAATCCGAACTCTAGCACCATCCCACTGCATCTTCCGCTTCTGCTTCACCCAGTTTAACACTTTCTCTTCATGTGGTATTTCTGGAAGCAGATAATTACTGCCCTCGGCTGCTCATTCACTTTGGGTTTCGGCCTTAACGACCAAAGAGCTCGGTCCAGTTCATACGAGGAGGGGTCATCACCCTCCCCCATCAACTCCGCCAGCATCTTAGCAAAGTACTGTACTCAGTTGGCCTTGAGCTCTCTGCCCCTTCAGACAAGCCCACAATTATCAGGTTGTACCACTTCAAACGGTTCTCCAAGTCCTCGGGCTTTGCCCAGAGTTCTCTGTTGACCTCTACCACCCTCTGCTGTTCGTCCTCCATCAAAGTGAGCTGGTCGCTGTGCTGCGACACGGCCTCCTCCACTTCCTTAATCTTTTCACCTTGTTCTCTCACTTCGGCCGATGTCTTTGCCACATCCACCCTCACCGGGGTGATTGCTTCCTCCACCAATGATTTTAGTGCAACTGCCTCCTTGTGCCTCGCAAATTGCTTCACCAGCTCCACAGCCATCACCTCAGTCACCTTTTACACTGTAAGTAGTGCGGCCCCACCACGCGGTCTGGCATCCACCATCTTGTCAGCACTTTTACTGGCCCTCTCCTTTGGCGGCAAACCCCCTTTTCCTCCCTTCTTCACAGCTGTTTTTGGCATCCCCTAACCATTTAGTATTTTTCTCCTTCTTTCTTCAATCGAGAAAAATAAATAATTAAAAAAACAATTAAAAAAATGTAAAATATAAAATAAGTTTTAAAAATTCAAAGTTCAAAAATCTCTTTCCTTGGGTCTGGACTTCAAACATCCCAGACATGCATTTTCAGCGGGGTCCACCCGGTGTGCGCTGCTTCCCCTCTACATATGTGCTGGATTCAGGCCTCGCCTTAGGCCAAGCTCCTCCCCCGCCACTTGCTTCGGGCTTGATGCCCCTGCTCCTCCGGCCACGGGGCTCCCCACTGGCCCCAAAGTGGCCTGACCCCGGTGCCCATCCCTCAGGCCCCAACGGCCGAAGAAATCTCGACCGGCGAAACAACGGGGAAACCCCCGGAAAATACCGAAATGCCGCGGACCGGCGGGAGCCCCTCTCCAGCGCAACCGCTCGGCTCGCACGTGCCACCAGAAGCTCACTGGTCTATAGTCCCCTGTTTTCTCTCTACCACCCTTTTTAAATAGTGGGTTTACATTCACTATCCTCTAATCTGCAGAAACCATTCCAGAGTCCAAAGAATTTTGGAAAATGACTATGAATGGAACTACTATTCCTAGGGACACTTCCTTAACCACTCTCTAGACTTGTAAAGTTGTAAGATGCTTTATACATAAATGTTCTGGATCTTCTGATGGTGTGAAATGTATGAAATTAATTCTTTCTTTGCTTTTGGAAATTATAAAGAAGTCTGCTCAGCAATAGTATTAGTACGTAGCTGGTGAAGGGGAAAGTCTATATCAATGAGTCCAATTGTTACTGTTTTTCTCTCTTTACATGGCAGCCAGGGTGGTCTTGTGGCACACTGACTAATGCCACTGAACCAGGACCCCCGGGTTTGGGAGCCACCCGAGGACTTGATGGTCAAGGAATGTGCGTTCATAGAGTGGCAAATGAGGTTGATAATCAAGCACTAAATCTTTCCAAGTGCCTATGGCTCATGGTAAGAGAGGGCGCACTTCCTGGTCAGCCATCTGCAGAAAGCAATGTCAAATCACTATAGGACCAAGTATAACACAGAGGTCCATGGTCACCAACACCCTTCCAGGATATGATACATTGAAGAGCGACAAAGACAGTGTGCCTGAAAAACCACACCCTTCAGTTCTATCTTCAAAGACGTTGGGCACGATTCTCCGATGCCGCGCAGGTTGGGAGAATCGCGGGCCGCGCTAGTTTTTCATGCAACGCCGGTCCGACGCGCTCCCGCGATTCTCGGTGCGAAATCAGGCGAAATCGGGCCCGTCGGGTTCCGCGCGACGCATGCCGGAGAATTGCCCAAGGCACCCAAAATGGCGATTCTCCGGTACCCCCGCTATGCTTCGGCCTGCTGAGCGCTGAGGAGGTGAGTGGACTGTCCCGGAGTCTCCGCAGACTGGGGAAGGCTTCCCCCGAGAACGCTGCGGCCAACAAGGGGAGGGGTGGGAATGGGGGCGAGGGAGTGAGGTGGGAGGGGGGAAGGGAAGGGGGATGGAGTGGAGGTGGGAGGGGGGGGAAGAATGGAGTGGAGGTGGGAGGGGGAAAGGGAAGGGGGATGGAGTGGAGGTGGGAGGGGGGGAGGAATGGAGTGGAGGTGGGAGGGGGAGAAGGATGGAGTGGAGGGGGGAGAGTGATGGAGTGAAGGGGAGAGGGATGGAGTGGAGGGGGGAGAGGGATGGAGTGGAGGGGGGAGAGGGATGGAGTGGAGGTGGGAGAGGGATGGAGTGGAGGTGGGAGGGGGAGAGGGATGGAGTGGAGGTGGGAGGGGGGAGAGGGAGGGAATGGATGGGGGAGAGGGATGGAGTGGAGGTGGGAGTGGGGGAGGAATGGAGTGGAGGTGGGAGGGGGAGAAGGATGGAGTGGAGGGGGGAGAGTGATGGAGTGGAGGTGGGAGAGGGGAGAGGGAGGGAATGGAGGGGGAGAGGGATGGAGTGGAGGTGGGAGGGCGGAGAGGGATGGAGTGGAGGGGGGAGAGGGGAGAGAGAGGGAATGGAGGGGGGAGAGGGAGGGAGTGGAGGTGGAAGGGGGGAAAGGGAGGAGTGGAGGGGGTCATCCATCCGCGGATGCCACATGTCAGCCACCCTGCAATGGCAGGACGGTGACGAGGACACGCCAGCAGGTTATCATGTGGCTGATGGGCAGAGCCCACTGACGCACCGGTGAGGAGGACATTGTTAACTGATCGTTGGACTCAGACAGTGACCAGGGGTTAGGCTGGCCGCGTGTCAGCAGCGCGACCAGGCCACCGGAGCACACAGGTATCCCATGGCAGCCGGCTGCGAGGTGTCGAAGAACCTCCGTGTAACATGTCGTTTCTCTGTCCCCCACCACCCTTCTGTAGGTCACCATGTATGCTAACCAGATAGCGATGTTCACGGCAGTGGTTGGAGCCGCTGCACTGCAGTTAGCCATCCAGCAGGGTCGACTGTGACAGCCCACAGTGGATGCAGATGCAGGGGCTGGTCGCAGAGTGGCCCGTTGTCTCCGCGCAGGCCGCAGGCGCTCATGGCCGGTATGTTCAAGGGGTTGCCGAGGGGAACATTGACCCCCAAACGGTGAGGAAGGTACAGGATGCGGGCACTGACATCGAAGTGGATGGGGGGGGGGGGGAGAAGCCACTGATGGTGGTGCCAGGGCGCCATAGGCGGCCATGTGGTGCCCGGGCGCCACAGGCGGCCATCAAAGCCTAGGGTGTACCGTGACCAAATGTCATTCGAAGCCCTACCGGACCTCACATGCAGGAGGAGACTACAGTTCAGCAGGGAGACGGTCACACATATCTGCCACCTCGTGGTGCACCTTGCCCCACGTGGAACGGGAGGTGGACACGCGATACCGGTATCCGTCAAGGTGACGGTGGCCCTAAACGTCTATGCTACCAGTTCCTTCTAGGCTCCGAGCGGGGACCTATCCGGGATATCACAGGCATCGGTCCATAGGTGCATCCGGGACGTGACCGAAGCTCTGTTCGCCATCGTGGACCGTTACATTACATTCCCCGAGGACCGAGCACATCAGGAAGCACGAGCCCGTGGATTCGCCACGGTGGCCGGGATACCGATGGTCCAGGGAGTGATCGATGGTGTTCACGTCCCTATGCGTCCACCTGCAGGCAACAGGGAAGTGTTCACCAACAGGAGGGGCACACACTCCATGAACATTCAGGTGGTCTGCGACCCCCAAATGCGTATCATGCACGTGTGCGCAAGGTTCCCAGGGAGTGTGCATGACGCCTACATTCATGCACAGTCGTTCATCCCCGCAATGTTCGAGGGCCCCCCCCCCCCCGGCTGAGGGGCTGGTTGCTGGGCGACGAGTTATCCGTTGAGGTCATGGCTGATGACGCCGATACAGAGGCCTCAGACCAATGCGGAGACCCTATACAATGAGGCCTATGCAGCAACCAGGGGTGTGGTGGAGCGGTGCTTCGGCCTGCTGAAGATGCGATTCAGATGCCTGGACCGCTCCGGAGGGGCCCTGCAGTACCGGCCCGACAGGGTCGGTCGCATAGTTGAGGTATGCTGTGCGCAGCAAAACATTGCTATGCAGAAGGGAGATGCCCTGGTGGAGGAGTCAGAGGGAGCAGCCGATAGCAGCGGTGCTAACGCTAACGAAGAGGAGGATGAGGAGGAGTAGATGGAGGAGGATGGCGTGCAGCAGGGTGGGGCGTGGGACGCAGAACACAGACACGACCCGGGTGCTGGTAATGTCCAGGAGGTTGCACGATGGCACCGGCGAGGACAGCGGGCACGCGACGCGTTGGTGTCCGCAAGTATCACGCATCGCGTGGGATGGGATCGCTGAACACTTGCATCGTCAGTCGTGCACACTGACAGCACACCATCCCCCCCCCCCTCCCGCCCCACGTGCACTGCTCCAGTTCGACATCACCTTACCACTGCGGCACTACGGCATAGCACTACATTGATGACAGTGTCAGCGGGTGTGATCAGTGCCATGTTGAATGATGACAGCCCGATCTGCGATGAGCTGTGAGCTCAGAACAGTTAGACAAAGTCTGACTCATGGCAATAGCTGAACCATCCATCTCGGTGGTCGCTGCGTTCGTCAGGGACACTCCTTCACGTGCCCATGTGGGGTAGCTGGCGTCAGAGTGCCGAGGACTAAGGTGTCCGACTGTGGGAGCGGGGTGGGGAAAAGGGACTGCACACCCGGCACCGAAGTATAACTGCTCATCAACCCCAGCGACACTCGGTCACCATCAGGAGCCCCGTGGCACCGGACATAGCACAGAGTCTTACAAGTTAGGTGCAACAGTGAGTTTACTAGTGAATGTTATATACGGATGCCCTAGCCCCTACAACTAAATTGTGCCCTGCACCCGTGCCAACTTACTATGTGTCCAACCTCCTTACAGGCACTACCACTACGTCTAGGTGAATCCCCAGATGGTACAGGGGGGGAGTGGAGGCGGACTGCTGAGAATCACGCCCCGCGACATGGCTCCCCGTCGGCACGCGTTTCCTGGGGCGACCCGGCCTTGATGGGCCAGGCTGCTCGGCGGGCGTGCTGGTTGACGTGGTGCCACCCTGCTCTGCCCGCTGCCCACCGGATGCACCAGGGACGGGACAGGGGGAGGCCGAGTGTTCAGGGACGCCCCGTGATGGAGTTAATGAAATGGGCCCCAGAACCTCCTCCTCCCTCGGGGAGCCCGGTGGCCCCCGGGCCGCACTGTGGGACGGAGGTGCGTTCGGGGAGGTGCCCCGTCGCCCCACCGACACCTGGCGCTGCCAGTCCTGGAGGCCTACAACGGTATCGACCAGGGTCCGAATGTTCGCAGAGACAGAGTCCAGGGAGTAAGGCATTCCCGCCAGGGACTGTGCGACCTCAACCTGTGAGTGCACGATGCCATCCAGCACGTGCGTCAGGCGGTCGATGTTCTCCGCGACTGACTGCTGGGACTGTGCCATGGCGTGCTGGGACTGTGCCATGGCGTGCTGTGACTGGGCCATGACCTGTTGAGACTCGGCCAGGGTCCCAGAGCGCGGCGGCAATGTCGTTTTGGCTCTGGCGCATTGCTGCCTGTGAGAGGGCAGCCCTCTCCTGGGCCATGGATGACGCGTGCACATGAAGCCCAACGCCTTGCAGAACCTCACCCATGGCCGAAACCGTATCACTCATTGCCTCGACGCGGACGCCACCCATGCGGTGTCGGCCTGGGTGGCTGCGATGAGCGGCACCACTCCCTGCTCCTGGTCGCGGACTCCTCCAACTGCGTCTGCAGCTGCTGGAAGATGGCCCTAGTCCCGTCATTGTGTCCCCGGGTTTCAAAATGCATCGGCTGTCCGGGTGGGTCGAGTAAATCCAGAAAACCAGGAACCGTCTGGGCGGCAGCTGGATGCTGGGCCTGGGCTGCCCTCCAACCGTTCAGCCCCTCAGCTGCTCTGAACTCCACCTGCTGTACCGGTTCGGCTGTGTGGTGCACACCAGACCGTGACCCAGGAGCCTCATCACTTAATTGCCCAACCGAGGAGAGTGTCTCTGGGATGGTGGATGGTGTGGGAGACAGCAGTGCCGCAAGCTCTAGGTCCTCGTCCGTCGGTACGTCCGTTGTGTCCTCAAGGCCTGAGTGCAGGGCGCACGCGGCCTATGTACAGTTCCACAGCGGGTGAGTCCGTTGACTGCGTCACTGTCCTCTGTGCATCTGGGTCCACAGACCCCGTCCTGTCCTGTCTCACGGCCCGACCTTCGGGCCACGCACAGCCATGATAGTCTTCGCTGTCCATCCTCTGTACATCCCCCTCCAGAGTCACGGATTTAGTGGATGGCCCTCCTAGCCAACCTCCTGCCACCCTCTGGCGTGCGACCCTAGGTGCGGGTGTCGTTCGGGATGGTCGGCTCTGTGTGGCACAAGATGACCCTGGACGTTCGTCGGCTGGCCCTGGGGAACAGAATGATACGGGGTTAGTTAGACACACTCAGCCGGGTGTAGGGTGGTCCAGTGGGCAGAGTGTGAGAGGAGAGGGGCCGGATATGGACGGGAGGCTGCACGACGCCACCGGCTTGGCCAGCGAGCACGGGAGGCGTTGATCGCCGCACGTTTCACCAACTAGTGGTAGGGGCTCACTGAGCACGGGCACTGACCCCACTGTATGGCACCACCTCACCACCCCGCACGCCCACCTCCCACAACACCCATGAGGCGCACAACCCAAGTCCCTTCGCTCCCACACAACTTCATGCACAATACCCCTTCATTATACATCCATCTGCAGCACAACAGGCTGGACTCACACGGTTGCCTATGGGAGCGGGTGTGGTCCATGCTATGGAGGATGATGACAACCCACTCTGCGATGAGCAGTTAGCTCCAAATCGTTAGGCAATGTCTGACTCATGGCCACAGTTACACCCTCCACCTGGGTGGTCCCTGTATGAGTGCTGGACCATCACATAGCCCTGTCAAATCGCTGGGGGCGGGGTGGTGTGGACGTCCTGGGGGGGGGGGGGGGGGGGGGGGGCACATTACACACACCAGGGCGGCTCAACATTCCTTCACCCCTCGACTACAGTGGCACTCAGTCCCCTACCCAACCCCGCAAGCATCGGACATATCACAGAGTCAGCTTGCATTGGTGTAACAGTGAGTTTAATTAGAAAGGTTATATACACGTGCCCTAGCCCCTATAACTAAACTGTGCCCTGGACCCATGTCAACTTACTAGGTGTCTAACTTCCTTGCCTTGCGGGCCCTACCACTACATCTCTGTGCTTCTCCAGACAGCAGGAGTGGAGGCGGACTGCTGAGACTTCTGCCCTGCTGACTTGGCTCCCCGTCAGCGCTCGTTTCCTGGGGCGGCCCAGTTTGGATGCGCCAGGCTGCTCCTCAGGCGTACTTGATGGTGTGGTGCCACCCTGTTGTGCCTGCTGCCACCAGATGCACCAAGGACGGAACGGGGGGAGTCAGAGATGCTGTGGTGTTCCGGGACCTGCCCTGCAGGAGTCACCGGCACGGGCCCCAGCCCTTGCCCTTCCCTCGTGGTGCCCAGTGGCCCCCGTGCCTCTCTATGGGATGGGGGTGCGAGCGGACTCAAGCCCCGAGGCACCACCAACACCTGGCGCTGCCAGTCCTGGAGACCCTCTGTGGTATTGACCAGGGTCCTTACGTCAGCAGCGATGGAGCTCAGGGAGTGGGCCATCCCTGTCTGGGACGCGTCACCGCCCTCTGGGCTTGTGCGACGCCATCCAGCATCTGGGCCAGGCTATCAGTGATGGCCTGCTGAGACTCGGCCAGACTGCAGAGTGTTCCTGAAATGTCCAGCTGGCTCTGGCACATGGCTGCCTGTGAGAGGGCAGCCCTGTCCTGGGCCACGGATGAATCGTGCACATGAAGCCCCATACCTTGCATAACCTCACCCGTGGCCAACACCGTTGCCCCCATTACCTCCACCGCGGACGCTACCCGTGCGGTGTCGGCCTGGGTGGCAGCCATGACCGCCACACTCCCTGCTCCTGGACGCAGATGGACCCCTCCACCTGAGGCTGCAGCTGCTGGAAGCTGGTCGTCATCACATTGCCTAGTCCCTGGGTGTCTGACTGCATTGGGTCTAGGGGTGAGTCTGGTAAGTCCAGGAACCGGGAACAGTCTGGGCGGCAGCTGGTTGCTGGGGCTGGGCTGCCCTCCGACTGTCCGGCCCCTCGGCTGCTCCTACCTCCACAACCAGTACGGCTGTGTGGTGCGCACCTGTCGGTGTCCAAGTAGTCTCATCACTAAAGTGCCCAACTGAGTGAGAGGCTCTGTGATAGTGAAGGGTGTAGGAGACAAGCAGTGCCGAGAAGTCAAGGTCGTCGTCGGAGCCCAGGTCCAGGGTCTCCTGCGTCGACCCCTGGCCTGATAATCCTTGAGTCGCACCCGTCTGAGTGTCTGTCCGGTCTGTCAGTCCTCTGGGTTACCATGCTCTGTGTGTCAGTCCTCTGTGAATCAGTGTCCTGGGTGTCGGTCCTCTGTGCCTCAGTGTCCTCGGTATCGTGTGTATCTGGGTCCTAGTTGTTCGTGTTCTGACTTTCGGTGTCCTGGGTGTCCGTTCTCTGGGTTTCAGTGTCCGAGGTCTCTGTGTCAGTGGAAGGGCTTCCATGGTGTCTGGCCTCCCCACCAAGTCCTGCGTCCCTGGGGGCCACAGGGCCTGGCACTGGTCCTGGGCATGCCAGATGGGCCGAGACCACCGGCGGCTGGTCCTGTAAGACACAAGACAGCACGTATCATTACACAGGCGAATGGTGGTGAGGGGGTGCAGTGGGCATGGGGTGAGGGGGGTGCAGTGGGCCATGGAGTGAGGGGGGTGCAGTGGGGAATGGGGTGAGGGAGATGCATGGGCCATGGGGTGAGGGGGTTGCAGTGGGTCATGGCGTGAGGGGGGGTGCAGTGGGCATGGGGTGAGGGGGGGTGCAGTGGGCTATGGGTTGAGGGGGTGCAGTGGGGCATGGGCTGGGGTGGTGGAGTCAGGCGGCGGGAGTCTTACTTGCTGGTTCGCCTCCGACCTGACAGCCGGCAACATTCCAGTCCTCCGCTCCGCCTACGAGGTCCAATGCCCTCTGCTCATGGAAGGTGAGCGGGTGCAGTACGGGTGTGCCATCTCTGGTTCTCTCCCGCTTCCTGTGATTTTGCAGTCTTATCCTGGGGGGGTGGGGGGGGAGAACATCAGTGTTGGGCGGTCCGATGCAGGCAGATGTTGGGTAAATGATGGCATGGCATCACAGGGCACCCAACCAAAGCACCTGACATGGGTGGGTGCAGCCCATGTGGGTCAGGTAGGGGGTTGCTCCGTCCCCCTGGGGGGGCGCCTTTCACATGTGTGGGTGGTATGCGGGGGTGGTGCCAGGGGCACGTTACTGTGTTCTCACCCTGGCTGCCCTCGTATGGTTGTGCATCTTCTTGCGGCACTGTTCGCCGGTACGTGGGGGTATGCCCCACAGCGCTGACGGCATTGCTCATCTCCCTCCACAAACGGCGGACAGTGCTGCGCGGGTGTTGGTGTCCATGTCTGGGGCACAGGACTGCCCTCCTCTCCTCCACCACATCTAACAGCATGTCTAGGTCGTGGTCGCTGATCCTCAGGGCGGCACAGCAGGCGGCAGTCATCTTGCAGGTCTCGGGACTGAGCGCGGCTCGCGCACCTTAAGTGATGCAACATCATTGACGCGTCGTGCCTATCCGACGCCGGTGTGGGGCCGCTACCGCACCCTTTTCGTGGCACCCGTGCCAGCCCCTTTTGCGAGCCTACAGACGGCTGCCCGTTCTCACTGTCGTAAAACGCTCCGGTTTTTACGATGGCCACAACACTTAGCCGCTGGATCGGAGAATCCCGCCCAAGCTTTATTCTACGAATTTAGTTAACATTTTTATAAACACACACAGTAAGAATTTTTATCAACTACAAACATAAAGACCCTACACTGCTGCAGTAATCTATGTATAACCCTTAATAGATTTCCCCATAACTGTTCCAATTCGATAACAAAATCTAAGTAAAACCAGAAACCCCTTTTCAAAGGTGTGGCCCAGCACACGCCACTCTTACTGGTATAAGACTTGGTAGTGATACTCTGTTGCCCTGTTCAAACAGCAGGTTTGAATTCCTTCCTGAAAGCTTTTATCTCTTTTAAATTATCAAGTTGTCTGGAAACAGCTTTTAAAATGAAGATAGAGAGACACTCTTTTCGACCTGTGCAGTTTAAAACCAGTCCAAACTCAAAGCGAACGTAAAACCTCCAGAGCCACAAACCAGCTCCAAACTCAAAAGAAAAGCAAAAACTAACTCCCAGAGCCACAGCCCAGCTCCACCCACACAATGACATCACTGAAGCCACGTGATAAGACAAAAATATTTCTTAAAGGGACACCCCCATGACAAAAGCTTGACAAAATTGAGGGCACCGAAGGTATCCTGTGGTGCAATGGCTATCCTGATTAGATAATTGTTCACTGTGTATCACACTTGCAAATGGGCCAAGGACTACCACCTGAAAATTACCACCTGGAAAGGCAAGGTATCTCAAAAATTTGACAACCTACCACACAATTGAGAAAGTTTGTCTATGGATTTCAGTGCCAGTGTGATGGCAAGCATGTGGACCCTACTGCCCAGCAATTGACTGATTGTATCAAACAGCATGTTCCTTTGGTGTTTGTAATAGGCAGAGGGCAGACCATGCTCGATCAGCCCACACTTGCATAACCCAACACAAACATTCTGGCGTAGATTGGGCAGCACTTACTGAACAATCCTGAGTGCACTAATGTTCAAATCTTACACCCTTTTTAAATTATCCAGACTTAAGGAACCTATTGTTCCTCATTACTTTCTCCAAGGCAATGCCATGGCCAATAAGGATCTCACATGCCAACCAATCAATACCCTTTTCTCTTATACTATAACTTTTTGTGATAATTTGAAATTTGTCATTCTTGTGTTTTTCCTGATGAGTGAAAGATGAAAAGCTTCGGCAACATGTCTCTCTTTTCAACATTAGTCATTGAATCATAGAAGATCATAGAATCCCTACACTGCAGAAGGAGGCCACTCAGTCTATCAGGTCTGCAGCAACCCTCTGAAAGAGCATCCTACCTAGGCCCACTCCCACACTCTATCCCCGTAACCCAGAACCCCACTTAATCGGCACACCTTTGGACACTAAGGGCAATTTAGCATGGCCAATCCACCTAAACTGCACATCTTTGGACTATGGAAGGAAACCGGAGGAAACCCACACAGACACGGGGAGAAAATGCAAGCTTTACACAGTCACTCGCCCAAGGTCGAAATCCGTGTCCCTGGTGCTGTGAGGCAGCAGTGCTAAACACTGTGCCACCATGCCGCCCACTGTTACATTAATATGATGTGAAAAGGAGGGTCAGAGAATATAAATAAGAAACCTGGGGCTGGATTCTCCGCCCCGCCGTGCCACATTTCTGTTTCACCCCGCCGGCGGGATGCTCCATTACGCCGTCTGGTCAATGGGGTTTCCCATTGTGGGGCAGCCGCACGCTGTCAGGAAAACCCAAGATGCCATCAAAACGGAGCATCCCACCGGCGGAAATTCCAGCCCCAGGTATTTGTTCTGATATCTCGTGTTACATGGGGCCAGTTTCAGTCGCCCAGATTTTAAAGTATATGTTGGGTGCAGGTAATGATGCCGAAGTTGATGCTTTGCACAATACTTTATTGAACTACTTTGACATCACAGGTTCCACTTGACCATGTAACACCAATGTTCAAATGGTGGTTACTTGGGCAAAGGCTGGAGAGTTCACCAATGTTATGCAAATTTGCTGAGATCAAAACATCCATGGATTCAGCATGTCTATGGTGGGAGGATATCCTCCCATTCCAGAAAATATATCCCTATTCTCGAATCCATCAGCAGATATCTTCCCTTCTCTTAGACTCTTCTCTCCCATCAGGCACTTTCAACTCTATCCCACGTTACGTGACCAACAATGGGTTCAATCGATCACTACCAGAAGGGGTCCAATTATTATTGCTTTGCACTTCAATTCTGCAGCAGTAAAGAACCTTCAATTCCATCTTATTTGTTCCTTTATCCAGGCACTAAGAGAACTCCATGGTTTGATCGTGATGACCCATCAGGAACTGGGGATTTTGAGGATCTTGAGAATCTTCGGAAAGAATATCCTACTCAGATCTGCAGTAACCCAATTGGCTGTGAAGTAGAGACAGTGTCTGGACAGCTACCCTCAAGCACTGGAGACATTGTTACTGAGTAAATAGCTATTCCTGTCATCGTAGTTTGATTTCATTTTAAAGAGCATGAATTGTTTTCCCAATCACATTATCACTCCTTTCCGATTTGTATTAATAGGTGCAGTACTTTGACTGGATTTGTCTGCATGAATGAGGAGCAAACAACTAAGCTCTGTAACGATTACAGAATTCGATTTATTTGCCCTTAAACTTTATGTAAGTATTGGATATTTGGAAAAGTTGATTTCTGGGGCGGGATTCTCTGACCCCCCCCCCCTCCGGGTCGGAGAATCGCCGGGGGGGAGCGTGAATCCCGTCGTCCACCAAATTCTCTGGCACTGGAGATTCGGCGGGGGCGGGTATCGCGTCGGTCGGTGGCCGCTCGCAGCGGGCCCCCCCCCCCCCCCGGCGATTCTCCAACCCGCGATGGGCCGAAGTCCCGTTGGTTCTTTGCCAGTCCCGCCGGCGTAGATTAGACTAGGTCCCTTACCGGCGGGACCTGGTGGCGCGGGCGGGCTCTGGGGGGGGGGGGGCGCGGGGATATGGCCGCGGGGGGTGCCTGGCCCGCGATCGGGGCCCACTGATCCGCGGGCGGGCCTGTGCCGTGTGAGAATTCTTTTCCTATGCGCAGCCGTGTCAGCCTCCGCGATGGCCAACGTGTTGGTGAACACTCCCCCCCCCCCCCCCCCCCCCGCGCATGCGCCGGGGTTGTCGTCAGCCGCCGCTGACGCTCCCACACACTCGCGCAGGCCGGCGGAGTGCCTTCGGCCCTGGCTGGCGTGGCGCCTTAGTTCTATGCCAGCCAGCGGGACGCAAACCACTCCGGCACCGGCCTAGCCCCTGGAGATGCGGAGGATTCCACACCTTTGGGGCGGGCCGACGCCGCAGTGGTTCACGCCACTCCGTCCTGCCTGGACCTCCCGCCCCGTCGGGTACGGGAGAATCCCGCCCATAGAGTGTTACTTCCCACTTTGAAAATAATAACTAGGATTTCTCGCGTACTCCTATCAGTGGATCTGGGCAGGAGAGACCTGAAAAATGCTTGAGTGCATCCTCCATCATGTCCCTCTCCCTCACCCATTTCTGGGATCCAGGTTCCCATGGCACTGAATGCAGCTGACAGAATATTTACAGTGCAGAAGGAGGCCATTCGGCCCATCGGGTTTGCACTGGCTCACTGAAAGAGCATTCTACCTCATCCCATTCCCCTACCTTATCCCTGTAACCTTGCACATTATTTATCTTTAAATAGGAATCTCATTCCCTTTTGAATACCTCGATCGAACCTGTCTCCACCACCCTCTCAGGAAGGTCGTTCCAGACTCCAACCACCCTCTGGGTGAAAAACATTTCCTCAGATCACTTTTACTCCTTTTTCCAATAATTTTGTGCCCTCAAACACTTGATGCTGTCTTGAGAGGGAACAGTTTCTCATTATTTACCCTGTCATTACTCCTCAGGATCTTCAATTACTCTCTCAAATCTTCCTGAGCCTTCCTTTCACCAAGGAAAACAGACCCAACCTTTCCAATTTCATTCTTGTGTATTTCCTCTGTGCTCTCTCCAATGCCTCACATCCTTCCTCAAGTATGCTGCCCAGAACTGGACACTGTCTCCAGATGAGACCTAACTATGCAAGTTTAACATGACCTCCTTCTGCCCTCAATGCCTATGATATTGTGGGCGCGATTCTCTGGCCTCGTTATGCTCTCGCTCAAGCGTAATGAGGCCGGTGAATAGTGGGAGATGCCAAAAACGAGATCCGTGCCAGATGTCAAACAGTTTGTGATGCAACTGGCCATTCCCGGAGGCGAGATCAGAAGTAATTATCACCACTTCAGCCTCATTTCCATCAATTAACGAGAGCGACTCCATATCTAACAGCCTCCCATCATTCAGCGGCCTTCCCAGCATTTGTTCACGCTTGCGCCAATTAGTACTCCTTTTTAAAAACGTGAACCTGGCGGAAGGGCTTCTGTGGGGAGCTGAGGAGGTGATTAGCCATCTTTTCTCACAGGCGAAGAGCCCAAGGACGCTGGGCTTGCCCTCCCAGTGCTTGGTGGGGTGGCAGGCCCTGCTGGGGGGGGGGGGGGGGGGGGGGGTCTGCGCTGGGGAGATGGGCAAAGGGTACGGGGGTCAGCCCGCATTGCAGAAGAAAGTGACAGAGGCATCTAGCGAAGAGGATAAATAGGGTGGTCAGTAGGACTTTAAACTTCTGAGTTGGGGGGAAGGGAAAGTGAAAGCGACAGGGAGCATGGAGTTAAATGGCAAGATACGCAGGAGGATAACATGTAGGCAGGTTGATTTAAGCTTGAGGCAGACTAGGAATTCAACAAAAAGGAAGGATAACTTTGGGCATCTTAGGACTTCCAATATCTGTAATGATAAGAAAGTTAGCATTAAGGCACTTTACCTGAATGCTCGTAGCATTTGTAACAAAGTAGACGAACTAATGGCACAGATCATCGTGAATGATTATGATGTGGTAGGCATCACAGAGACATGACTGCAGGGGGTTCAGGACTGGCAGTTAAACATCCAAGGATATACAACCTATCGAAAAGACAGGGAGGTGGGCCGAGGGGTTGCCTTGTTAGTTAAGAACAAAATTAAATCTATGGCACTAAACGACATAGGGTCGGATGATGTGGAGTCTGTGTGGGTAGAATTGAGGAACCACAAAGGCAAAAAAACCATAATGGGAGTTATGTACAGACCTCCTAACAGTGGTTAGGACCAGGGGCGCAACATGTACCGGGAAATAGAAAAGGCATGTCAGAAAGGCAAGGTCACGGTGATCATGGGGGACTTTAATATGCAGGTGGATTGGGTAAATAACGTAGCCAGTGGATCCAAAGAAAAGGAATTCATGGAATGCTTACAAGATGGCTTTTTGGAACAGCTTGTCATGGAGCCCACAAGGGAGCAGGCTATTCTGGACCTAGTGCTATGTAATGAACCAGGCTTTATAAAAAATCTTAAAGTAAGGGAACACTTAGGAAGCAGCGATCATAATATGGTTGAGTTCAGTCTGCAGTTTGAAAGAGAGAAGGCAAAATCGGATGTAATGGTGTTACAGTTAAATAAAGGTAATTACGAGGGCATGAGAGAGGAACTGGCGAAAATCGACTGGAAGCAGACCCTAGTGGGGAAGACAGCAGAGCAAAAATGGCAGGAGTTTGTATGCATAATTGAGGACACTGTACAGAGGTTCATCCCCAAGAAAAGAAAGATTATCCGGGGAGGGATTAGACAGCCATGGCTGACAAAGGAGGTCAGGAAATGTATCAAAGAAAAAGAGAGATCCTATAAAGTGGCCAAAAGCACTGGGAAATCAGAAGATTGGGAAGGCTACAAAAACAAACAGAGGTTAACAAAGAGACAAATAAGGAAGGAGAGGATCAAATGTGAAGGCAGGCTAGCCAGTAATATAAGAAATGATAGTAAAAGTTTCTTTCAATACATAAGTAAACAAACGACAGGCCAAAGTAGACATTGGGCCAATTCAAACTGATTCCGGAAGGCTAGTGATGGGAGACGAGGAAATGGCTGGAGAACTTAATAAGTACTTTGCGTCTGTCTTCACAGTGGAAGACATGAGTAATATCCCAAAAATTATAGAGGGTCAGGGGGCTGAGTTGAGTATGGTTGCCATTACAAAAGAGATGGTGCTAAAAAAGCTAAAAGGTCTTAAAATTGACAAATCTCCTGGCCCCGATGGGCTACACCCTAGAGTTCTGAGGGAGGTGGCTGAAGAAATAGCGGAAGCGTTGGTTGAGATCTTTCAAAAATCACTGGAGTCAGGGAAAGTCCCGGACGATTGGAAGATCGCTGTTGTAACCCCCTTGTTCAAGAAAGGATCAAGACAAAAGATGGAAAATTATAGGCCAATTAGCCTAACCTCGGTTGTTGGTAAAATTCTAGAATCGATCGTTAAGGATGATATTTCTAAATTCTTGGAAGAGCAGGGTCGGATTAGAACAAGTCAACATGGATTTAGTAAGGGGAGGTCGTGCCTGACGAACCTGTTAGAATTCTTTGATGAGGTGACAAGTAGGTTAGACCAGGGAAACCCAGTGGATGTGGTCTATCTGGATTTCCAAAATGCCTTTGATAAGGTGCCACACAGGAGGCTGCTGAGTAAGGTGAGGGCCCATGGTGTTCGAGGTGAGCTACTGGCATGGGTTGAGGATTGGCTGTCTGACAGAAGGCAGAGAGTTGGGATAAAAGGTTCTTTTTCGGAATGGCAGCCGGTGACCAGCGGTGTCCCACAGGGTTCAGTGTTGGGGCCGCAGCTGTTCACCATATATATTAATGATCTGGATGAAGGGACTGGGGGCATTCTAGCGAAGTTTGCCGATGATACAAAGTTAGGTGGTCAGGCAGGTAGTGCTGAGGAAGTGGGGAGGCTGCAGAAGGATCTAGACAGTTTGGGAGAGTGGTGCAGGAAATGGCTGATGCAATTCAACGTGAGAAAATGTGAGGTCTTGCACTTTGGAAAAAAGAATCCAAGCATAGACTACTTTCTAAACGGTGAGAAAATTCATAATGCCAAAGTACAAAGGGATCTGGGAGTGCTAGTCGAGGATTCCCTAAAGGTAAACATGCAGGTTGAATCTGTGATTAAGAAAGCGAATGCAATGTTGTCATTTATCTCAAGAGGGTTGGAATATAAAAGCAGCGATGTGCTACTGAGCCTTTATAAGGCTCTGGTTAGGCCCCATTTGGAGTACTGTGTCCAGTTTTGGGCCCCCCATCTCAGGAAGGACATACTGGCACTGGAGCGTGTCCAGCGGAGATTCACACGGATGATCCCTGGAATGGCAGGTCTAACATATGATGAACGGCTGAGGATCCTGGGATTGTATTCATTGGAGTTTAGAAGGTTAAGGGGCGATCTAATAGAAACTTACAAGATAATACATGGCTTAGAAAGGGTGGACGCAAAGAAACTGTTTCCGTTAGGCGAGGAGACGAGGACCCGTGGGCACAGCCTTAGAATTAGAGGGGGTAAATTCAGAACAGAAATGCGGAGACATTTCTTCAGCCAGAGAGTGGTGGGCCTGTGGAATTCATTGCCGCGGAGTGCAGTGGAGGCCGGGACGCTAAATGGCTTCAAGGCAGAGATAGATAAATTCTTGATGTCGCGAGGAATTAAGGGCTACGGGGAGAATGCTGGTAGGTGGAGTTGAAATGCCCATCAGCCATGATTGAATGGCGGTGTGGACTCGATGGGTCGAATGGCCTTACTTCCACTCCTATGTCTTATGGTCTTATGATGGTTTTGCAAAAAGGTGTTTCATGTGTTGTACAAACCCTACTCCCAATGGTGTCGCCCTCCACCTCCTACCTGTCCGCCCCACCCCGGCTTTGGTGTCCTCAGTGGTCCTCGATGTGCTTGGCCCTTCAACTCTACCACTGCTTCTTGGTGTTTCCCAGCATGCACATCAGAGGTGAAGGCAGCCTACCTCATCCCATGGCCTTCGATGCCCCTGGCAGGGGTCCTCTGAGAGCTCCAGCTCACTTGTCGGCGAAACATTTAGAGCCATGCTGGTCTGTCCTGTCTGCTGACTGCTAGATGCGACCTCATCAGATGGGTGGAACCCGGGGCAACTGGTGCCTAACATCACCACTCCATGGAACAAGTCTGGCTTGGCACCCGGCATCCCCTCTTTCCGATCGGTGCCCTTATTATGTTGCTGGGGTCCACCTTGGGACAGAGGGGCACTGATTCGAGCCCCGGCTGCCCCGATATCATCTGCCTCTGCCAGCCCTGGAGGTTTCCCCATGGTCTGCATCCCTCAGCGACTGGCCATCACCGACAGCGCGACGCCTTTGGACACCTTCACTCATGGTGCCGATGTCGTGCACCAGGCTCTCCACTGCAGTCACCACCCTAGGAGCGCCATGCATTGCCGGTGACATCTCCTGCGCCCATAGCCTCTGGAACTCCTCCAGTCGGCTATGGGTCTGCTGGAGTGAAGCTGACATCTCCCCCTGAACACCCAGGTTGCTCCCTATCATCTCCATCGGCTCCGGATAACTCTGTACCACAGGCTCAGCATCAGGCTGGGACCCACCCGGGTCCTGGGATCCAGCAGACCTCCAACTGCTCTTTAGCCTGGCGGTTCTTGCCTCCACCAGATGTGCATCATCAGCAGTGTAATGCTCACCAGATTGTGCCTCAGATGCCTGTCCACTAACATGTCCCACCGAGGTGTGTGTATCTGCGTTGGTGGGGGGTGGGGATGACAGCTGTGCCATGACCACAATCTCCATGAGGTGTTCTCGGAGTCAGGAGAGAGTGTCGCCCGGGATGAGCCAGCTCCGTCTGCTGGAGGACCTGCAGGAGAATGGACATGTGGTTAGTGGGAGTGATGGGTCAGTTAGTAAGGCAATAACAACTCATGTTTGACAGGTCCTCCCGGTGGAGTCCGGTGGTTCCTCACCTCTGCGGCATCGGCCAGCCTCTGCATGGGTGACTGATCAGTCCTCGGCCACCCCAGTCATCTCCAGGCCTGCTCCTCGAAGGAGGTGAGCATTCTTATGCCTGGCACCCCTCCGCCGGTCTGGACACTCTCCAGGCGATTATGGGAGAGCTTTTCCTAAGGAGACACAGAAAGGGCATCGTTAGCCGCAGCGTGGTTCACAGTGGCGGGAGAGGGGGTATGAAGGTGGGGCTGGGGGGGGGGGGGGGGGGGGGGGGGGGGGTGGAGGGCTTGAGAAGGAAGGGAGAGGGAGGGCTGGGGGTAGCATAGGGAGTTGGGAAGGTGGGTGCTTCCTTGGGTGGGGGGGTTGATGAGGGGCTGGTGCATACTCACTTGTGCTGCCCAGTGTACATGGTTGACCTTCTTCCTGCACTGCAGACCAGTCCTCCTGGTCGTACTTCTTGAGCTGACAGCTGCCGCCACCTCATCCCAGGCAGCACTGGCTGCCTTGTGGCTCACCCACTGGGGCGCTCGGGGGGAACAGCTCTCCTGGTCTCCACCTCGTCCAGGAGCCGCCCCAGGTCAACAGCCTGAATCTTGGGGCCGGTCTCCTCGACATCATTGTTGTGGACTTGTCTGACCAAATGCAGCTTAAGTGCTGCTCGAACTTGTTAGCGGGAGGCTAGCGAGTGTTGTCCCAGCGAATCAGCTGACGAGCCTTCATTTGCGGTGAGAAGCTCATGAGGCCTCGTTAAGTGGGCCAATTAGTGTTGAATTACGATGCCACCATTGGTGCGCCTAGCGCCGGGAAGCTTGTGGTAATTCCCACTCGCTACCACACCTCAAGATTTTTCTGAGGTTTGCTCCATATGTGTTTCAACTGTTCTTACCCTGCCATTTTCAATTATTTATGTACACCTACACTGAGGTCCCACTGTTCCTGCACCATCTTTCGAGTTTCTCCCTTTGCTTTATTTTGTATCTCTACATTCATCCTACCAAAATGAATTACCTCACAATTCTGTGCATCGAACTTCATCTGACACTTTAGAAGGGGCTGTGAACTAGGGGCTGTTCACAGTAATTTCATTGCAGTGTGAATGTAAGCCTACTTGTGACAATAATAATGATTATATAAGTCACCCCCAGCCTTCTGTTTCAAGGAAAATAACCCCAACCTATCCAATCTCTTCTCATAGCTACACTTTTCTAGCCCTGGCAACATTCTTGTAAACCTCTTCTGCACTCTCTCCAGAGCAATAACTTCCTTCCTGTGGTGACCAGAACTGCACACAATATTCCGGTTGTGGCCTCACCAGTATTGTATACAATTCTGACATTATTTTATACAATTCTTACTTTTATGTTCTAAACCTCTGCCGATGAAGGAGAGTATTCCATAAGCTTTCTTTACAATCTTGTCGACTTGAACTGCTGCCTTTAGGGACCTGTGTACTTGTATGCCAAGATCTCTCATTCACCGACCCCTATTCGTATCTTCCTATTTATTGTGTATTTCCTATTGTTTGACCTCCCTAATTGCATGACCTCACACGTCTCTGTGTTAAATTCCATCTGCCATTTTATCAGCCACTCTACCTATATCATTTTGGAGATTATAGCTACTCTCTACACTGTCTACCTCTCAGCCAATCTTTGTGTTGTCTGCAAATTTCCCAACCATGCCCCCCAGGTTCATGTCCAAATGGTTAATATATAACATAGTAAGGGTCCCAACACCGAGCCCTTGGAACACGACTTGAAGCAACTTTCCATTTGCAAGGGCAGCCATCAATTATTGTCCTTTGCTTCCTGTTACTAAGTTAATTTTTTATTGAGTTTGGCACATTTCCCTGTATCCCCTGGGCTTTTACTTTTTTGACCAATCTGCCATGTGGGACGTTGTTAAGTGCTTTGCTAAAATCCACTGCACTACCTTCATCAACCCTTCTTGTCACTTCCTCAAAGAATTCAATCAAATTTGTGAGGCAAGACTTTCCTTTAACAAATCCATGCTGACTACCCCTGACTAGTCCAAGCCTTTCTATGTGACGGTGTCCTATTTCCGGGACTGATTCTACAAATTTGCCCACTGCCAACATAAGACTCACTGACCTATAATTGTTTGGCATTTCCTTCCATCCCTTTTTAAACAATGGGACCACATTTGCATTTCTCCAGTCCTCTAGTACCTCCCCTGTATCTAGTCAGGATTGTAAAATCATCCTCAGAGCATCTACTATCTCCCCCCTGACCTTATCATAGAATTTACAGTGCAGAAGGAGGCCATTCGGCCCATCTAATCTGCACCGCCTCTTGGAAAGAGCACACTACCCAAGGTCAACACCTCCCCCTATCCCAATAACCCAGTAATCCCACCCAACACTACGGGCAATTTTGGACACTAAGGGCAATTTATCATGGCCAATCCACCTAACCTGCACATCTTTGGACTGTGGGAGGAAACCGGAGCACCCGGAGGAAACCCACGCACACACGGGGAGGATGTGCAGACTCCGCACAGACAGTGACCCAAGCCGGAATTGAACCTGGGACCCTGGAGCTGTGAAGCCATTGTGCTATCCACAATGCTACCGTGCTGACCTCATTCAGTAGCCTCAGAAAAAAATCCATCTGGCCTGAGTTACATATCAACTTTCAATGATTCCAAACCTTCGAATACTTCCTCGCTCTTTATGAATATTCCATCCAATATCTCACAGTGTCAGCCCAATCCACCAATGTCGATATTCTTTTGAAGTTCAAGACTATCCTAATTACAGTTGACAATCTCCATATCATCTGCAAATTTCGAAATCATGCCTTGAACACCACAATCTAGGTCATTAATATATATCAGGAAGAGCAAGGGTCCCAACACTGAGCCCTGCGGAACTTCACTAACAAACCTTTGTCAAATCCGATCTTCTCCAGTTGGAGAAATTCCGACAGGTCTGCCAGCCAGTCTGCAGATGTGGGTGGTGCTGCTGATTGCCAGCCGATTAAGGAAGCAAAAGTCAGGGCTTCAGCCTGCTTTCCCATATGTAGTTTTGGCTGGTCCGAAACCTCAAAGACTGCCATTCTCGGGCACAGCTCCAGCCTCATCTCCACAACCTTGGACATTGCCTCGAAGACAGCTGTCCAGAACCCGACAAGTCTGAGGCAGACCCAGAACATGTGGCCATGGTTCGCCAGGCCTATTTGGATCCGTTCACATTTATCATCCACGTCCAGGAAGAACCTGTTCATTCGGATTCTGGTTAGGTGAGCTCATTGCACCACTTTAAACTGCATGAGGCTTAGCCTTGTGCAGGAGAAGGTGAAGTTGGCTCTACTTCATTCCAGAGTCCCCAAACCGCTTCTGTCCCGAGTTCATCCTCCCATTTGGGCCTAGCTCCGTCCAATGTGTTCTTGCTCTTTCCAGCAGTCGTATGTAGATGTCCCCACAGTTCCCCCTCTCCTTCCTGTCCGTGCCCAGTAGTTCCTCCAGTAAAGTGTCTCTCAGGGCCCTAGGATATTGGATTGTCTCCTTGCGGAGAAAGTGTTTGATTTGTAGGTGTTGGAGCTCCTGTCCCTCCAGTCCTTCTATTAGTTCGTCTAGGATTGCAGATCTGTCCCCCATGTAAAAGTCCCTGACCGTTGGGTCCCCCCGTCCTGTCTCCACTTTTTAAAAGTGGCATCCAGCGTGTCTGGCAGGAATTTGTGGTGACCACTGATGGGGGCATGGTGGACATCTTGGTTAAGCCAAAGTGTTGCCTCATCTGGCTCCATGTTTTCAATGTGACTACCACCACTGGGCGGGGCGTGTATTTTGCCGGTGGGGGATCGGATCACTGCCGTGGCGAGGGCTCGGAGGGTCATTCTCTTGTAGGCGTACTCCTCCCCCATCACACATTCCGTGCTCGATTTTACTATCCATTCCCTCACTCTCCCAACTGTGGCTGCCAGTGGTAGTATTGTAGGTTCGGAAGAGCCAGGCCGCCCATGTTTTTCCTCCTTTGCAGTGTAGATTTGGGGATCCTTGCGTTTTCTCCCCACACACAAATGCCAAGCATCCTTTTGTCTGTCCCTGGGAAAAAGGCCTTGGGGATGAAGATCAGTATGGTCAGGTTCCATTTATGGATTTGTGTCCAGTCATGGGTTATCTGGATCCCCAGGTAGCAGAATTCATTTTGGACTAGTTTGAATGATAGCCCCCCCCCCCCCCCCCCCCACCCTCCCCCCCCCCCCCCCCAGAGCTGTCCCTCCCACATTCGGGTTCACCGGGAACGCCTCGCTCTTACCCAGGTTGGGTTTGTAGCCCGAGAAGGCCCCAAACTCTTCCAGCAGCTTCATGATTACTTTCAGGCCGTTCTGTAGGTCCGAGATGTAAAGGAGCAGGTCATCTGCATAGACTGAGACTCTGCTCTCTGCCTCCTCTTCGGATATCCTTCCACTCTTTCATGTCTCAGATCGGTCACCAGGGGTTTGATTGCCAGTGCGAACAAGAACGGGGACAGTGGGCATCCCAGCCTTGTGCCTCTGTGCAGCAGGAATTATTCAGAGCTGGTGGTGTTGGTCCGAAAGCTCGCCTTGGATTCTCCTTTTCCTTATCTGCCAAAGCAATCTCATGTCCCCTTTTTGCCCTCCTGATTTCTCTCTTAACTCTACTCCGACAACCTCTGTACTCTTCAAGGGATCCAATTGATCCCAGCTGCTTATGAATGCCATATGCCTCCTTCTACTTTTTGACCACGGCCTCAATATTCTGCTTCATCGAGGTTTCCCTACTTCTACCGGCCTTGCCTTTCACTCTAAAAGGAATGTGCTTATCCTGAACCCTGATCAACACACTTTTGAAAGCCTTCCACTTACCAACCATCCCTATTCCTGCCAACAGACTCCCCCAATCAACTTTTGAAAGTTCCTGTCGAATACCATCAAAATTGGCCTTGCCCAAATTTACAAGTTTAACTATTGAGCCAGACCTATCATTCTCCATAGCTATCTTAAAACTAATGGAATTATGGTCACCGGTCCCAAAGTGATCCCTCACTAACACTTCTGTCACCTTCCATTCCATATTTCCCAAAAGGAGGTCAAGGTTTTCCCCCTCTCTAGTCGGGCCACCCACATACAGAATGCAAAATTCCTCCTGAAGACACCCAACAAATTTCTCTCCATCCAAGCCCCAAATGCTATGACTGTCCCAGTGAATGTTGGGAAAGCTAGAGTCCCGAACTATTACCTCCCTTTTTCCCTTGTATCTATCTGTAATCTCCTCAATTTCCCGCTGACTATTTGGTGACCTGTAGGACAATCCTATCAAAGTGATCTCTCCCTTATTTTTCAGTTCCACCCATATAGACTCGGATAGATCCGCTCTCAGTACTGCTGTGATATTCTCCCTAATCAAAATGCGCAACTCCCCCTCCTCTCTTACCTCCTGTTCTTTCTTTCCAGTAGCATCAGTCCCCCAGAACATTGAGTTGCCAGGCCTGCCCTGAGTTCATCTCCCTTTCCCGTCAGGCCTCTTGCATTGAAATAAATGCAGTTTAATCTAGACTTCTCTTGCTCTCTGCCCTGCTTTCTCAGACCATCTATCCGGTCATGTTTTGTACACTCTCCCTGTGTTTTATTTCTCTTAGCCTTACTGGATCCATTCACAGAATTCTCTACAGTCACAGTACTGCGGCGTTTTTTGACTTTGGTTTCTCCCCCTTTCACTTTTCCCCTTACTGGCTTTTGTTTCTGTCCCTACCTTACTTCCCTCCGACTTCCTGCATCGGTTCCCATCCCCCTGCCACTTTAGTTTAAACCCTCCTATAAGCACTAGCAAACATTCCACCTGAGACATTGGTTCCAGTCCTGTCCAGGTGCAGACCATCTGGTTTGTACTGATCCCACCTCCCCCAGATCCAGTTCCAATGTCCCAGGAATTTGAATCCCTCCCTCTTGCACCATCTCTCAAGCCATGCATTCATCTTATTTATCTTCACATTCCTACTCTGAAAGTACTACCTTTGAGGTCCTACTTTTTAGTTTAACTCCTAACTCCCTAAATTCAGTTTGTAGGATCTCATCACTTTTTTTACCTATATTGTTGGTGCCTATATGCACAACGACAGCTGGCTGTTCACTCTCCCCCTCCAGAATGTCCTGCAGTCGCTCCGAGACATCCTTGACCCTTGCTCTAGGAAGGCAACGTACCATCCTGGAGTCTCATTTGCATCCAGAGAAATGCCTGTCTATTCCCCTTACCTTTGAGTACCCTATGCCAGACCTGCTGAGGTTTTCCAGCATTTTCTGTTTGTATTTCTTTAAAAAATTGAATCCTATTAGCTATTTGTAAAAATGTTGAACAAACAAGGTAAACACTCTCCTCCACAACTGTGTCAACAATTCCCACTGAGCTGGCAGCACGGTGGCTCAGTGGGTAGCACTGCAGTCTCACGGCGCCGAGGTCCCAGGTTCGATCCCGGCTCTGGGTCACTGTCCGTGTGGAGTTTACACATTCTTCCCGTGTTTGTGTGGGTTTCGCCCCCACAACCCAAAGATGTGCAGGGTAGGTGGATTGGCAACACTAAATTGCCCCTTAATTGGAAAAAATTAATTGGGTACTCTAAATTAAGAAAAAAACAATTCCCACTGAGCTAAATCCATTTTGGGGGCTTGGAACTCAGCAGTGCAATCTAAATGATGTGACATTGCACAACCAGATAAACAAATCCTATAGAGCTCAATAAAATGGAGTATTTGAAGTTAGCTGACCAACTAGCCGCTGCTTTTTCCCCAAGGCTCAATGTCATTGCAGTCAGAGAAGTCTGGCAGCTGTTCAGTTTCTCCCAAATTCTCCACAGATCTTGGAACTTTAAATCAATATAAAACTCAAAGCACAATGTTCAGGTGATGATTTTAAATCAGATTTTCAATTCTACTGAATATGGAAGAGCACTTTATTCACTGGATGAAGTACTCTAATGCATGTGAACACTTGCACAATTAAATGGTCACTTACCTTTTAAGGACATAACCCTAAGATAAATCACTACTTTGAAAATATACTTAAATCATCATGCCGCATTATGCCATTCCAATTTCAGAGCAGACTTTCCCCAAAGTTCACAGACTGACTTACCTGTGATGATCCCCACTGCCTTCAGGAGCCCATCTGCCTCACACTACAAAATAAATTGCATTTGCAGCAAACATTCAAATGTTGGCGCTGTCAATTTATGTGAGCAACATGTCAAAACCCATGTTTGCTGCCCATGGAAAGTTGATTGTTAGTATGAAACTGTGGTTACCCACGCCTCCAATTTGGGGCTCTGGACGGGATCTGCTCAGGTTTGAGAGGAAGATCTGGCCCTTTAGTTTGAAAGAAGTTTGCTAAGTAAATTTCCATTTAGCCAGCATCCCCTGAAATACATTATTACATCTTTGAAGCAGTAAAGTTTTTTTGCAATTGTGTGAAAATTCACTCATAAAGGAAACATTCAACCCAGTGTACCTAGTTCAGAGTCTTTCATCTCCAACCTTCTGCAAAACTCCCTACAGAATACAAGTTTCGAGATCATTTCACCATGATTTGATGCCCAAAGCATTTGTGAAGTTGCGTTTTTTAAATAACTTCTTGATATATACTGAACTTAACCCAACTTCTATTCATTTCAGCTGCTCATTTCCTGTGTGTAAATATTAAAAGTTAATTATTTGGAAGCCTAACATGTGTAAGCATGTGTGCAGTGCTCTTCCTAGTGGTCAGAATGTGATTTACAACTGGGGACAAGTAATCTGTTTCGTCGGCCTGTGCTTCTCACTCTTCAGCTACCAGCAGGGCACTGTGGCAACTGCGTTATTACTCAAGCATCGACCCTAGATTGTAAAAAGATGGAAAGGTCCGAATCACGTGTTACACTTTTTTTTCCAGGAACAAGCAAGTGGAAAAGCAGTCACAGGACCTGGGTGTGGAGCTAGCCAGACATGCTTTTGGAACTTGGTTGTTGAATTGGCAGAGTTGCTGTACATATCACATTTATCGAATGGATTTGGGTTACAACAATACACAATTACTTGGGGGAAACCTTGGATCTGGGTACAACAATACACAATGACTTGGGGGTAACCTATCACATAGACTTGCAGTCGCTGACTAATCACGTTGAACTGTACAACCTGCATAATTGTATAGAAATTCAATATTCAGTAAAATATATATCATTTTGAAAAATGTTGGTAATTGATAACTATTAGGGAGCAGAACTCTTGGAGCTGAATGCATTTAGTTACTAATTATTATAATTATCAAATTGTTGCATGTGAGAAAAGTCAATAAAATATTAATAAAGTTTGCTATCTAACTATTGTGAGAAAGTAATTCTTAGAATATTCCATGGACCCGATCTCTGTAAATATTCGTATCATTTCCGAACAGAAGCTTTCACAGTCCAGTTATGGAGTAAAGGGGATTAATCATATTCACAACAGCAGGAACATGGAGCGGAATTCTTCGCAAGGCCCGACACCGTCGTGAAACCTGGAGAGGTTCACGACGGCGTCGGAAGCCTCTCCCGGCCCCCTATTCTCCCCTACCCGGGGAGGATAGGCAGGCCGTACCGGGAAACTCGGTGGCCGGGCCTTGTCCCTGGCTTCAAGGCCCGGCGCGCCAAGAATGACGCCGCGGCGGAGCCTAATGACGTCAGCCGCGCATGCGCGGGTTGGACAGCTCAAACCTGCGCATGCGCGGTTGCCGTCTTTCCCCTCAGCCGCCCCGCAAGACGTAGCGGCTTGATCTTGCGGGGCGGCGGAGGGGAAAGAGTGCGTCCCCTTGAGACGCCGGCCAGACGATAGGTGGGCACCGATCGCGGGCCAGTCCCCTCCCGAGCACGGTCGTGGTGCTCGATCCCCGATCCGCCCCCCCTAGGCCTCACACTTACCTGGCGCGCCATGTTCACGACGGCAGCGACCAGGTGCGGTTACCGCCGTCGTGAACAGGTCGGGAACGGCAGGCTGCTTGGCCCATCCGGGCCGGAGAATTGCGGGCCGCCGTGAAAAACGGCGTGCCGCGTTTCTCTGAGCGGCGTGTCGGAAAACCGGACACGCCATTTTGGGGGGGGAGGGTGGGAGAATAGCGGGAGGTCCGCTCCCGCACCTCCCGCTATTCTCCCACCCATCGTGGTTGCGGAGAATCGCGCCCATGGTATAACAGTGCCACCATTCAGTACTGCCACACAATTACTCATTCTTCAACCTTAGACATGACAACAGCTCTCGCCCCCCCCCCCCCCCTCCCCCACCAACAATATTGTTACCCTTGCCCCAGAAAAGCAGCAATGGCAGGAACAATTATTTTAATATACATTCACGGGATGTGGGTTTCGCTGGCGAGTCCAGAACTTATTGGCCATTCCTATTTATGCTCTAGAAGGTGGTGGTGAGTACCTTCTTGAACCACCGCAGAGCCTGCGGTGCAGGTACACCCACAGTTTTGTTCAGGACAGAGTTCCAGGATTTTTGCTTTGACCCAGCGACAGTTAAGGAACAGTGATGCAGTTCCAAGTTACTTTCCCTACAGGAAAACACATAAGTGCTGGTTTTCTCAGGCATCTAATTCCCTTGCTCCTCTAGGTGTAAGGAGTCACATTTTTGGACGGTTCACTTGAAGGAACAGTGAATCTTGTAGGTAACACATGTTGCTGCCACTGTGCGGTGGCGGAGGGAGTGATGTTTGGGTGGCTTTGTCCTGAGTGGTGTTGAGCTTCTTGAGCATCACTGGAGCTGCACTCATAGAGTCGAGGTCATTATGATGTGGAGATGCCGGCGTTGGACTGGGGTGGGCACAGTAAGAGGTCTTGCAACACCAGGTTAAAGTCCAACAGGTTTATTTGGAATCACTAGCTTTTGGGGCACAGCTCCTTCATCAGTTGAGTGACTCACCTGATGAAAGAGCTGCACTCCGAATGCTAGTGATTCCAAATGAACCTGTTGGACATTTAACCTGGTGTTGTAAGACTTCTTACAGAGTCATTATGGCACAGAAAAAGGCCATTTCACCCGTTGAGTCCATGTTGACTCTGCAGAGCATTGCAGTGAGTGTCAAACCCCTGGTCTCTCCCCATGCCTTGAATGTTAAGTTCCATCAAATTTTCTGTCCCAGTTGAGACAGAAAGGAAAATATAAATACATATTTACATCAACTGGGCTACTCTGTAAAACTATCACTTTTATTTTTAACAATGTACGAAGCTACCCTGACGAGCCAGGAATTTCTAAACTTCAGCCAAACCAGCAGAGTCTTGTTATCTTTAAATGGCATTAATGCCCCTTCCTGGAGCTGCACTAAGCTTCTGTGCTTAAAGAAGAATTCTGGACACCAGGGACGCGAGCTGGAATTTGCTGTTCCCCGCCATTAAGACCAATAATACCGAAGAATCCCCCGGGAGGGTGGGGCAAAAATCAGGATTCGCGCTGGGCGACAAACCTGTTGCAAGTCTCTGTGCCCGCTCGCTGGCCATAGCGGGTTTCACGAAGGGTCCAGTCAGCCTTCCCTGAAAGAGCACTCTAGCTAGGTCCACACCCCTGCCCTATCCTCATAACCTCACCTAACCTGCACATCTTTGGACACTAAGGGGCAATTTTAGTGTCACCAATCCATGTAACCAGCACATCTTTTACCTTATCTGATCTTGAGTTTGCTGTGTGTGATATGTGTCGAGGATTGGAACACTCCAAATATAAGTGTGGGGAAAATACACTCAAAGGAGGGAAATCAGAAATACCTTTCTGTTTACAATGGGTAGTGGGCGGAGAAATCAGGGTGGTTTTAAATTAAACGTCCGCTTGTCAGGAAAATACCTTTTAAAATCGTCTCTACTAAGCCTTGTCGGCAGCACATTACGCACTCATCAAGTCAAGGGGAGAGTATGCCATCATACTTTTGACAGGGTTCAGGAGTGAGGGGTTGAGTTCCTCACCTCAGAACACCCAGAGTTGTGGTAGCCACAGTATTTATGTGGCTGGTCCAGTCAAGTTGATACAGGGTTGAGCTGTTAATTGAACATTTTGGGGAAAATGATTGGATTTTTAGAGATGGTCATGTGAGAAAAAAAATCGTATAAGTCAATAAAATATTAATAAAGTTACCACTGAAACCCCAGCAGGACTAGACCATAGATTGAGATATTTAAACACCTCAGAGACTTTTTACCATCACTCAGAGGAGAATGTTGTTTGCGTATCTTCCATTATAGTTTCAGCAATTAGACTACTTAGCCTCTGCTATTTTTCCTCTATTCTTTACCAATGCAACACTAATGCAGTGTTCTTCAAACTTTTTTTCCAGGGACCCATTATTAAGAAACGGCCAACCTTCCCGACCCAACCCGGCTGACCTTCGCGACCCACGCCAGCTGACCTTCGCGACCCACGCCGCCTGACCTTCGCGACCCACACCTGCCGACCTGCGCGACCCACCATTTTCTCTTACCTTGTTTGCTGCTGACAAAAAGGGTCCCTTTGGCCCTAGTACACGTTCCTCCAGTGGAACCTGTTGGATAAAGGTGAAGCCTTCCGGTGTTGGAAAGTATGGAGTCTCCATCTGTCCAAAGTGCTGCATTTTTTTCCTGTAAAATTTTATCAAATAAACCACCCTCCCGAACTTGTAAAAAAATAAAGTAAAATAAAATAAGTAAAATAAATGGAAAAAATGGATATAAACCCCCCCCCCCCCCCCCACCACACCGAACTTGTAAAAAGAAATTAGTGAAAAAAATTAAAATTAAATGAATAAAAACCACTACAGAACTTGTAAAATAAAAAGTTGCAACCATTTTTAAAAATAGCGGCCGCACTGCACATGTGTGCCCGATTATCATGCACAATGTGGCCGAATTTTTTTTTAACATGTTCGCAGAATACACATGCGCGCCGATCATCGAGTGCTCATGCGTAATGCAGCCAATTTTTTTTTAATATGTTCCCGGACGCTTGCAGCCGGCGTTATGAAAAGCCGGCTGCTGCGCGGGGATTTGAGCGTTCGGGAACGCCGCAGACAACGGCTCCGCGACCCTACCGACACCCGCCCATGGGTCGCATCCCTGACTTTGAAGAACACTGCTCTAATGTCACTCCCTTTTTTTGTTTGCATTCCACACATTGTCTAGTTTCACGGGAGCATCTTTCTCTAACTAAACTATAAAAAAAATTGAAAAAGCTTGAAAGTGTAATTGATGACAAATTACTTTCATTGGTTGCTGAATTGATGTCAAGGAGAATACATTGAGGATGTGTATGTTTTGAAAGGCCCTCCTTGGTGCTCTGATCTCCATGAGCCTCTCAACAACACCACCTGTGCGCCATGTTCCAACCATTGGAATGCTTTCCCTTTGACCTCCATTGGTGATGGATTTGCTAAGGCTCTATGGTTCAATCTCAGACAAACTCTAGCTTCATGTTGAGGATAGCTACTCTCCCTGACATACAGCTTTTTCTTCCATGTCCAGATCAAGGGAATGAGGGCTATGTTTCTGACACAACCTGAATTGAACACTTGTGAGCAGAGTGCCACTGGGCCGCTTAAGTGCTTCTCTCGAGAGATGCCTCCAGTTGGTGCTCAGCATGTCAAGAGCACAGAGTCAGCAAGTACCGATCAACAGGAGGTTACCCTGACCTTGCGTGAGGACTCTGGGAAATCCCTCCATCGCCTCTTCCTGCTAATTAACAAAACTAATTTAAGTACTATGACTGACTGATTATAAATTAAAGAATTAATTAGTTGTTACATGAGAATGCTGACACAGAATTATCTTTTAAATCCTTATCCTACATTTTGGGTGTAGTAATCCACGGGAGGCAGGAGTTCTGTCACCACACCAATATTTATTTACAATAACGATATTACAGGAGCAGCTACAAACAGTGCTGCTAGCAGTCCAGTCAACTTAAGACTGGCTCACAAAGCCTACATAGGTGATTATATGGGCCCCCTCAATGAGCTATCATTGAGGGAGCTCATACTCCAATTGGCCAACCAATAAAGCCAATTGGAGTTCATTACACTGGGTAGGACAGAATGATAACGAGCTGACGTGATGAGAAACTGGTTTTCGGTTTCATGTTTCATTGGCGCAGAAGGTGTAAAGGGAACTAAATGGTTAAAAATAAAACTTCATCAGAATCCTGAAGCCCCGCGTGCCAGTTAGTAAAGGTTTCACTGTAATATTAAATGAGACATGAGTACGAATTTGACAATTATGGGTATAATATTGACTGAGGACTCTGTTAAAATTACACCACATCAAACTTCCTCCTTGAAATAGTTTTATTTCCTGCAGAAAGACAACATTAACACGATCTTGAAATTGGTAGCCTAGTTAACAACTCACATTGCTGGGACATTGGATTTCATAGTTCAGTTCGGACACTCTGACCGTAGTTCTTTTGGTAATGGTAGTTTAGCTCATAAAACAAAAAGATTCAGAAACAAAACTTAAAACATTGAACCAAAATGTGACTGAGGGGCGGGATTCTCCAATCCCTCGGCAGAGCATCCATGCCAACGTAAATGCCGTCACGTTTTACGATGGCGTGAACAGCCCGCTCCCACGTCTAATTCTGGCCCCTTCAGGGGGCCAGCACGGCACTGGAGCAGTTTGCGCTGCTCCAGCTGCAGATCCCGGCACAAACTCTGTGCCACGGGATCCGCGCATGCGCAGTTACGCCGGCGCCAATGAGGGCATGTGCAGTGGTACTGGCGCCAACGCGCGCATGCACAGTGGTCTCCTTCAATGCACCGGCCCCGACGCAACATAGCGCAGGGCTACAGGGGTCAACGCATAGGAAAAGAGGCCCCCAGCCACAGAGACTGATTGGTGGGTGCCAATCGTGGGCAAGGCCACACCAGAGGCCCCTCCCACCCCCGGGGTCGTACACCCCCTCCCCTCCCAAAGGCCACCATCCAACCCTTACACGCTGAGGTCCCACCGGCCCAGAGCCGGTTAGACGCCGCCAGCGGGACTCGGCTCTTTTCCTACGGCCGCTCGGCCTATCCAGGCCAGAGAATCGGTGGGACCGCCATGTAGAGCGGACCGCAACCGGCGCCGCGCCAACGACGCCGACGCCAATGGTGCCGATGAGTGCGGAGAATCGCGTGCCAGCATCGGGGCGGCGTGGCCCGTTCGCGGGGATTCTCCGGCCTAGCGCAGGGCTGGGAGAATCCCACCCAGGGAGTCAATAAGGCACCTCAGCCCCTCAATTGGCCTAACTGGCTTGCCGGCAATGGGTCAAGGTTCGGATTAGGGAACTGGCTTCGCCCGGTGGCAAGTGAGGCACACCTGGTTCATGTCAAGCCTGCAATTTACAGTCAGTTTCATCCTTCAATTTCAATCTCCTTACCTCAGCTTTCACGGGTTGTGGATCAAATGAGCTTCTAATCTTGAATAGCCAATGACCCATGATTACATCCCTGATAGCCTGGCCTCCATAACCAGTACATTTCACATACACACAGTACATGCCCTGAGGCTGCACTTTTCAGTCTGAGGGTAGGGTTCATTCTGACTGCACTCATCGTCCCCCAAGTGTGAGGATCATTTTGGCCTTGTGCAAGTTTGATGTTGTATAATCTTAATGGAGTCCTCAGGCAGAAAGTCAATATTATATCCATGGTGGCAAATGGTTAACACTGCTGACTCACAGCGCCAGGGACCTGGGTTTGATTCACGGCTTGGGTCACTGTCTATGCAGAGTCTGCACATTCTCCCCGTGTCTGAGTGGGTTTCCTCCGGGTGCTCCAGTTTCCTCCCACAAGTCCCGAAAAACATGCTTGTTAGGTGAATTGGACATTCCGAATTCTCTCTCGGTGCACCCAAACAGGAGCCAGAGTGTGGCGATTAGGGCATTTTCACAGTAACTTCATTGCAGTGTTAATGTAAGCCCACTGTGACACCAGTAAAGATAATTATTAAATTTCTAAACTTCTGTCAGTAGGCTTCTGGCACTAGTTCATAAGCACTTAATTTTGTTTTTCTCACCTCATCGTAATCCCTAGATATATCTTCTGATACTGATGTAAACACTTCACCAGCTCCGTCTGCCAACTTTGTTTGAACCGACAATAGACACATGGTCTTTGGCCAACTCAATTGTTTGGCCACTTTCTCAAATGCGAAAAAAGGCTTCCACATCTTTCTCATCAAACCTTGGCAGTGCTTGCATATATTTCAACATATCCCACAAGGCTTTTGACTAGGAGGGGTTCTCCTTCCTCTAGACATTCCTCAACATCTGCCTTTAATTCCAATATTTTAAGTTGATATTCCCTTTTGTTGAAATTCTCTCTTTACTCTTTTCTCCTGCCATTGTCTTTCCCTATTTCCTTTTCTTCTATCATTGCCTTTCTATCTCTTTTTCTTCTATCATTGCCTTTCTATCTCTTTTTCTTCTATCATTGCCTTTCTCTCTCTTTCTTTTACTTCTAATTCTGATTGTTTCATTTGTTATTGAAATTTAGCCATTTCCATTTAGCTTCAGACTGTGTCTCTGGCAAATTTAAATGCTGAGCTATCCCTTGTATTATGTTCATCTTCCTCACCCTTTCAGGTACAGGCAACTGCAGCCTGTCCACCAAACCCAAAAGTTTTGTTTCAGTCACCCTTTGTAAACAACATCCAAGAAAGATTTTAAACTCAAAGAGCCATTTCCAGTCACTCCCTATTTAAACTGTACCACCTGAAAGAAACCACTTAATCCACACATATTCACTGTCTTTAAATTCAATAATCCTAAACCAAACAAGGATAAATACTTATACTTTTAAATCCCAGTGAAGAGCCTCCAAATTTATTACAACCCGGACGAGCCCTCAATTTTATTACGATCCTGGACCAGATCCCAACAGTTGCTGGCATACCAGACAGGAAGCCCAATATTTTATTTTAATTTGTCAGACTGTGAAGAAAGGATGTTTCACTCCAGAAGTGATTTCTCCCACAAACAGGGATATGGTGTATTAAAAGAAACGTTATTATTTACACAAAATTATTAACTTTAACATCTTAAATACAATACCTTTCAATGACTACTTAAACTGGTCATTCAATGGCTAGTTAAACTAGCTTATCGATACAATGAAATGATAACCCTTAACTGCTATCTTTATCTCCACTCAAAAAAAACCTCATCTAAGGTCAAAATCCACTTTTAAATACAGTTAGCAGACTCAGGAATACTTGTTGTAAACAGATGTCTTGGTTAAACTACTTTGAGAAAGTGAGGTCATTCAGGAATCAGCTGGAGATTCTTGTCTGTATCAAACTATTGTTGAAACTGCCAGCCTGAGACACTGGTCCTATTCTGTACACAGGGAAATCTTTAACTCAATGTCTTGAGAACAGCTGTTTGTCTGCTCTTGTCCCAGTCAAATCTTTAACTGAACTATTTTCCCCAGGAACTGCTAGAATACCCACAGACAGATATAAACCCACTGTACTGAGATCAATTTTTTCTCTGGTCATACCCCATCTAAAACCGAGTTTCTTAAATTGCAACCTGAATACTTGACTGCTTCAGCCCTGGATCCTCCCATTAACAACTTAATCTTACTAAAACTAAACACAATGGGCGAGATTCTTCATTTTGGGAGACTATGTTCTCCCCCTGAGAATTGTAACTGATTTACGTTACGTCTGGCAGCGCAAATCAGGAAGCAATTCTGTATTTATGCATGGCAAGGAATACAAGGGATTCCTGAGGGGATACCTCTTTGGGCTGCCATGCAGTGCAGGTGGCCTGATAGTGAAGAATCGCAGCTGGCCAACTTCCCCACTGCAAGCTCGAGTGATTGAAATGCACTTACCTCTCTTTGAAGTAGTTGATGTTTGTAAACATGGGAGTTCAAGCACTTAGAGTCACTTATCCATGAAGGGAGATGAATGAATCAAGGCTGTAGCTGTTTCGTGGAAGATGTCAATCACAGCCCACTACTACAAAGGAATAAATGGCTTGCAGCTAATAGACCTGAGGTGTTGAAACACAGGTCACAGATGCTCTCCTTCCAGAAACTTCCAGGTAAGTTGTACTGCCCTGCCTGTACTGCTCTCTAGCTTCCAGGCAGGTGTCTCTTTTCTTGGGTGGGGTGTCTGGGGTGTCCCTTTAATCAGGGGATCGATGTGGGGGTGTTCCTTTTGTTCAGGGTCCCTGTGGGGGTGAGGTTCCTTTAGTTAGGGGGTCCCTGTGGGGGTCCCTCTATTTATGGGGTCCCTGGTGGGGGTTCCCTACTCAGGGGTCTCTGGGGGATCTCACTATTCAGGAGGTCACTTGGGGCGTTCCTGTGGCGTCTCTACTCAGAGGGTTCCTGGGAGTCTCTATATTCAGGAATCCTTGACAGGGGTCTCTCCTATTACGGGGGTCATGGTGGCTGGTCTCCCTATTAAGGGGATCTCTTGGGGGGGTTCTCCCATTTTGGGGTTTCTGTGGGTTGAGGCATGGGAGGAGTCTGGTAGAGGAGGGGTGGAAGGTAGTGTTTTGTGGGGGGAGGATGGCCTCCAGATGGACTTTGGGGGCAACTCCCTTAGCCCACCGCAAGGACCACCACACCAGGCTTACATTTGGTGAAATCTGTAGTAATCCCTGCCCACGTGATTTCAAGCCCGGGGGGGGGGGGGGGGGCAGCCAATCACGGAGGGCCGGAGATTAGGGTACCGCACCCTCTGAATGGATGAAAATGTGTCAATAAGAACATTTGCATTCATTTACATCCTCCCACTGATACCCAGTGCCAATCCCGATTTTTTGATTCTCCGTCCCATCAGCAAACGTAATTCAGGCATCCCGGGACAGAGAATTCACCCCAATGTCTCTAAAAATCTATTCCCCAGGGAACCCTCTTAAGATAAAAAAAAATTCCATCAGCCCAAACTTCAGCAAACAATATCCATAGCTGGAATTAATTATGATCTTATTTTTATGATGCTTTAATTGCACCTCTGTCTCCAAAAAATTGAGCTGCCTTTCACACCAGGATTTTAAAAAGCATGACTGCAGCAGTCACATACTAACCCAGGCTTTGAACTCTCACTGCACCAAATACATACAATACAATACATCTGAAACTCCTACATTTATCACAATATGGTACAGGTCTTGCCATAAGGAATCAGGGAGTCGCATCAGTATGCGGGGTGGCATGGTGGCACAGTGCTGCCTCATAGTGTCGGTGACCTACATTTGAAACCGACCTTGGATTCCTGTCTGTGCACAGTTTGCACATTCTCCCCTTGTCTGCATGGATTTCCTCTGGGTGCTCCGGTTTCCTCCCACAATCCAAAGATGTGCAGGTTAGTGTTGGATTGGTCATGCTAAATTGCCTCTTGGTGGCCAAAGGTTATGTGGGCTTATGGGGCGGGGTATGTGCCTAGGTAGGGTGCTCTTTCAGAAGGTCAGTGCAGACTTGATGGGCCAAATGGCCTTCTCCTGAACAGTAGGAATTCTGTGAAATAAAAGGGTTTTGCCCAAAGCATCACAGAACATGCTCTTGTATTTCCTTATCAGTTTGGGCAGTCACCCTTCATGCACTTGAAAAATCTCAGCTCTATTCAACTTGATTTCTTTCAGCCAATTATGGCTGAGAAGGGTTGGTCCTTCACCCATTACTATTATCATGGGGAGCTTGAGCTAGTACAAGAAGTGGAAGCGGTTGGGTCAATGCAATAACGCTTTCGTCCAAATCAATGAAGCTTTACCTAAATCTGACGTTCTCATGCACTTTGATCCTACGTTATCCTTACAGTTAGCATGCAATGCATTTCCTTATGGTGTAGGAGTGGGGGTCCTTGACATCTTAAACCAGTAACCCAACAACCCCCCCCCCCTTATTTTTTAGGACACTAAGGGCAATTTAGCATAGCCAATCCACCTAACCCACACATCTTTGGACTGTGGGAGGAAACCGGAGCACCCGGAGGAAACCCACACAGACACGGGGAGGACGTGCAGACTCCGCACAGACAATGACCCAGCCGGGAATCGAACCTGGGACCCTGGAGCTGTGAAACATTTATGCTAACCACTATGCTACCGTGCTGCCCCCTTTCAAAGCCAGTGATTTAGCCAAGTGTGCTAAACCAGCCCCTCTGATGAGGAAACACATTTGGCATTATCCGATACTCTCAGAACTGATGGGTATGGTATTCGAGGGAAGATTCCGGAACCAGCACCTAACCTGAAACCCGGCTACTCCAGGAGATTGGAGCTGTCAGTACAGTATAGGCTTAGAGTGATAATTTTACCACCATTGAGGAAACGGGTGTTATTGAGAAGCCACATGAGGGCCATTGTGGAGTCATACACATGAAGGAAGTAGCGAGACGTTATTTCTGGTGAACTGGCCTGGATGTGGAAATTGAAGAGAAAGCTAGAACATGTTCTTCCTGCGAGAAGGTAAGAAACCTGCCACCCTTGGCACTCCTGTATCCATGGGAATGGCCTGAAGAGGCCTGGCAAAGCATGCATGTGGATTTTACAGGACCTTTTTAAGGACATACATTCTTGGTAAAGGCAGATGGTCACACCAAGGGGCAAACGGTCACTGTGATGAAATCCACCTCATCGGAGAAGACAATTGAGAAGCTAGGAGAAGGGATTATTTGTTTTGGATTCTCTGAACAACTAGTGAGCGACAATAGACCTCAATTTGTCTCACAAGAATTTGAAAGTTTCTACCCAGAGAATGGTATTCAGCGTATTAAGTCCGCACTGTACCACCCTGTACGAATGAGCAGAACGTTTTATCCAACGCCATGAAAAATACCTTGGGAGTAACCAGTGAACAATGTTCACTGTCAAACATCTTAACAAATTTCTACTGCCATATAGGAATTCCACACATTCCAGGACCAAGACTTCTCCTGCATTACTAATGATGAAAGGACAATTACATTTTGCATTCGATCTGTCGAAACCTCTGAAAACTAAAGAGCCCAGACAACAGCCACAGCAGTTACAAATCGAACGGTGGGAGAGGAGGGAAAAGCATAGAGTTTTCTACCAAGGACACCAAGGGAGGAAGGGATGAACCAGGAAACTACAGGCTAGTCAGTCAGGCTACATACAGGGCAGTCAGTGTAACCTCTGTGGTGGGGCAACTATTGGAAGCAAGTCTGAGAAGCATTTGGAGAGGCTTGGATTAATCAAAAATAGTCAGCACGGTTTTGTGAAGGGGAGGTCATGTCTGATCAACTTGATTGAATTTTTTGAAGAGGCGACCAGTTGTGTTGATGAGGAAAATGCATTTGACCTAGTTTACTTGGACTTCAGCAAGACTTTTGATAAGGTTCCACATGGAGACTGATAGCGAAGGTAAGAGCCCATGGGATCTAAAGAAATTTCTCAAATTGGATCCAAAATTGGCTGAGTGATAGGAAGTAGAGGGTGATGGTCGAGGGATGTTTTTCTGACTGGAAACCTGTGTCCATGTGTCCATGGGCAGCACGGTAGCATGGTGGTTAGCATAAATGCTTCACAGCTCCAGGGTCCCAGGTCCGATTCCCGGCTGGGTCACTGTCTGTGTGGAGTCTGCACGTCCTCCCCGTGTGTGCGTGGGTTTCCTCCGGGTGCTCCGGTTTCCTCCCACAGTCCAAAGATGTGCGGGTTAGGCGGATTGGCCATGCTAAATTGCCCATAGTGTCCTAAATAAGTAAGCTTAAGGGGGGGGGGGCGTTGTTGGGTTACGGGTTTAGGGTGGATACGTGGGTTTGAGTAGGGTGATCATTGCTCGGCACAACATCGAGGGCCGAAGGGCCTGTTCTGTGCTGTACTGTTCTATGTTCTATGTGGTCCCGCAGGGATCAGTGTGGAGCCCTTGCTGTTTGTGGCTTATATAAATGATTTAGATAGTAATGTAAGAGGGTTCATCAGTAAGTTCGCAGATGATATGAAAGTTGGTAGGGTGGTAAATGGTGAGTAGGATAGCCTTCGATTGCAGAAGAATATAGACGGGCTAGTCAGATGACTGATCAGTGGCAAATGGAATTCAATCCAGATACGTTTGAGGTGATCCACTTGGGCAGGACAAACAAGGAAAGGGAATACATGATAAATGGCAGGACCCTGGGAAGCACCGAGGATCAGAGGGATCTGGGTGTGCACGTACACCTGTCCCTTAAGATAGCAGAGCAGGTGGATACAGTGGTGGATACAGGGGCTGGTTTAGCACAGGGCTAAATAGCTGGATTTTAAAACAGACCAAGGCAGGCCAGCAGCATGGTTCAATTCCCGTACCAGCCTCCCTGAACAGGTGCTGGAATGTGGCGACTAGGGGCTTTTGACAGGAACATCATTTGAAGCCTACTTGTCACAATAAGCGATTTTCATTTCGTTTTCATTTCAGCAGTTAAGAAGGCATATGGTATTCTTGCCTTTAATAGCAGAGGCATAGAGTTTAAGAGCAGAGAGGCTGAAACTGTATAAAATGTTGGTTCAGCCACAGCTAGAGTATTGTGTGCAGTTCTGGAATCCACATTATAAGAGCGATGTGTTAGCATAGAACATAGAACATAGAATAGTACAGCACAGAACAGGCCCTTCGGCCCTCAATGTTGTGCCGAGCCATGATCACCCTACTCAAACCCACATATCCACCCTATACCCGTAACCCAACCACCCCCCCCTTAACCTTACGTTTATTAGGACACTACGGGCAATTTAGCATGGCCAATCCACCTAACCCACACATCTTTGGACTGTGGGAGGAAACCGGAGCACCCGGAGGAAACCCACGCACACACGGGGAAGACGTGCAGACTCCACACAGACAGTAACCCAGCCGGGAATCGGACCTGGGACCCTGGAGCTGTGAAGTGAAAAGGTAAATTGTTAAAATCAACAATTAACTCACCTTTTATAAAACCATAATTACAGCTTTAGTAGACACACTACCTGAATGTATTTTAAACCACGGATTTTACTAACATTATGCCCAAAACATGAAATATAATATATAACAATTTCTATATTTATCAAACAATTTAAGGGGGCGAGGAAATGTTAGATATTTGCATTAATTCATATTCCATAGAATCCATACAGTGCAAAAGGAGACCATTCAGCCCATCAAGTCTGCACTGACCCTTCAAAGGAGCACTCTACTCAGGCCTACTCCCCTGCTCTATCCCTGTTACCCCACGCATTGATCACGGCCAATCCATCTAACCTGCACATCTTTGGACTGTGCAGAGGAAACCGGAGCACCCGGAGGAAACTCACACAGACATTGGGAGGAAGTGCAAACTCCACACAGTCACCCAATGCCAGAACTGAATGGGAGTCCCTTGCGCGGTGAGGTAGCAGTGCTAACCACTGGGCCATTGTACTGTGGGAGTAGCTCTAGTGAAGCTCTGTTGTATTAATCTATTCACCGGAAGTGAGGAAAACAGAGAGAGAAGAACAGCCATGTAAATAAATTGTAAATAAAGCTCCATTGTTTTAAACCTCTGCTCCCGAGTAACACACCTCCAAATCACCATACCTGGCAGAAAGGAGATAGTTTTGGTGGTTGGAGGTCAATCATCTCAGCTCCAGGACATCACTGCAGGAGCTCCTCAGGGCCTTTGGCCCAACCATCTTCGGCTGCTTCATCAATGACCTCCCTTACATCATAAGGTCAGAAGTGGGATGGTTCCCTGATGATTGCACAATGTTCAGCACCATTCACGATTCTTCAGCAGTCCTTGTCCAATTTAAGCAAGACATGGACCATATCTAGGCTTGGACTGACAAGTGGCAAGTTATATTTGCGCCACACAAGTCCGTGGCAATGACTATCTCCAACAAGAGAGAACCTAACTATTGCCCTTTGACATTCAATGACATTACCATTGCTGAATCCCCCATCATCAACATCCTGGGCGTTACCATTGGCCAGAAGCTAAACTAGGCTAGCCATATAAATACTGTGGCTACAAGAATAGTCAGAGGCTAGGAACCTTACGTTGAGTAACTCACCTCCTGACTCCCCAAAGCCTGTCCACATTCTACAAGGCACAAGTCAGGAGTCTGATGGAATACTCTCCATTTGCCTGGATGAGTGCAGCTCCAACTACAGCGAAGAAGCTCAAAACCATCCAGGACAAAACAGCCCACTTGATTGGCCTAACCCTAACCCTACCCTTCCACAGACATTCACTCCCTCCATCACTGACACACAGTGACAACCAGGTGTATCATCTACAAATGCACTGCAGGAACTCATCAGGGCTTCTAAACCCACAACTCCGACCATCGAAGCACAAGAGCAGCAGATACCTGGGAACCCCATAACCTGGAAGTTTCCCTCCAAGTCACTCACCATCCTGACTTGGAAATATATCGCCATTCCTTCACTGGGTAAAAACCTTGGAACTCCCTCCTTAACAGCACTGTAGGTGTACCTATATCTCAGGGACTGCAGCGGTTCAAGAAGACAGATCACCACCACCTTCTCAAGGGAAATTAGGGATGGGCAATAAATTTTGGCCTAGCCAGCGATGGCCACATCGCTTGAATGGATGAACAAATGCTCAGCTCTAATGACCCTTAACCATGCATTACATGATATGATCTGTGGACATTGGAGGGTTTAACAGATTAGCCTGGTGTCGCTAGGAATATTGTCATTCAAATCTGCAACAAACACAGGCATTCCTCAGCAAACCTCAAGAGGGCAGAATAAGCTAAAGTAAAAAATTCTCCAGCTCAATAATGTGAGGAAACCTTTGTTGTCAGGTGCTTGCTGATTTAGGCAGGACATGGCTACTTCAGTCTGAGTGGGATTTGGGGTGTGATCAACAGTTTGTGCTGATCTAATTTGGGCATGTCCTGCTCAACAGCATCTATCACGGTTCATTAAGTACTCAATGTGAATCATGGCAAAGATATAATTTGAGCCTCCAGAAGCACACAGCCTGAATATTTTGGTGTGGATTGTAAAGTCTGATGCACAAAATGACTCAAGTGAATGTGTGAAAACAATGAGATCATGTAGGTTCATTTGCTTTGGGATTCTGGCAAGTTAACAACACCAATTTCTTCCGTTTTATTGACAAAGTTCCCAGTAATCTATCACTGCAGAGACAGCTTCAAGACAACTCAGTGTCTGGGGTGTATTATAGAATCATAAAATCCCTGCAGTGCAGTTTCGAAAGAGCACTCCACCAAGGCCCACGCCCACACCCTATTCCCATAACCCCGTAACCCCACCTAACCTTTTGCGCACTAAGGGGCAATTTTTGGGGCATGGCCAATCCACCTATCCTGTGTATCTTTGGACTGTGGGAGGAACCCCACGGAGACACGGGGAGAACTTGCAAACTCCACACAGACAATCACCCAAGGCTGGAATTAAACCCGGGTTCCTAGCGCTGTGAGGCAGCAGGGCCACCGTTGCCGTATCACCACGTCAGACTCAAACTTCACAACTTCAAACTCTCTTTCTGGCTCACTTGGGAAGTGTTTCATATTAGCAAGATCCCATTCAATCTGCAGGTTTATACTGACCTGAGGCACAATATTCAGCCTGCAGAAAGAAAGATCCCACTTCTGTTTATTATCCAAAGGCTTATTCTGGAAAATGGATCCGATTATAGATGAGACATAAATAAAGGGTTTTCTCAGAGTCCCTCAAATATTTTCCCTTTGGGCATTTGGCAGTTCCATTTTCAAAGTTACCTCCTTCCATTGCCCTTTCAAGTAATTTACTCCAGATCATAACTTAATGTGTGGAAAACCTTCTCTCACTTCTGGTTCTTTCACAAATTACCATTAAATCTGTCTCCTTGGTTGCCTCTCATGTGTGGATGTGTGGAAAACCGATTATCTTCATTTACTCCATGATCTTAAATGTCTCCATCACCTTCTCTTCTCTGAAGAGAAATCCGGCTGCTCTTCTGCTGGATTCTCCGGTTCCCCAGCCGCCTGTTTCTCGGTGTTGCGCCGTTCGCCGGCGGCGGGATTCTACACTCCCACCGCTCGTCAAGGGGATTTCTCATTGAAGCCACCCCCCGGGTGCTGGGAAACCCATGGGTGGAGTGGCGCTGCCAGTGGGAAAAATGAATAGCAACAGCTGGAGAATTCCGTCCCTCGTCTCTCTGCATTGCTGGGGTTTTTACACCCCTAATACTATTCTAATAAATCTCCTTTCCATCCTCTCTAACACCTTGAAATCCTTCCTAAAGGGACTGAACACAGTGTTCCAGTTGAGGACTAACCTTTGTTTTCAGAGTCACACAATGGTTACAGCATTAATAATTATAATAAGCTTTATTATTGTCACAGGTAGGCTTACACTAACATTGTAATGAAGTTACTGTGAAAATCCCCTTGCCGCCACATTCCGGCACCTGTTCGGGTACACAGAGAGAGAATTCAGAATGTCCAATTCCCCTAACAACGCATCTTTCGGGACTTGTGGGAGGAAACAGGAGCACCCGGAGGAAACCCACGCAAACACGGGGAGATCATACAGCCTCGGTACAGACAGTGACTCAAGCCGGGAATCGAACCTGGGACCCTGGTGCTGTGAAGCCACAGTGCTAACCACTGTGCTACCGCTACCGGTGGTGGTTTGTGGAAATGCTAAGGAGACTTCCAATAGAAGCAAACAAGAGCTTATTAACAACAAGTAATGGTAAACTGCACACAGGCACAGAGTCACTAAGCAGGTCTTTACTCTCTGACTCCAGGGTCCGCTCTGCTAGGGACCCCGCTTCCAGGGCCCTGCGCTTTTCCTCCATTGGTCAGGGTTTGGGCACCATAAATGTTCGCCACTTAACAGGGCCGTGTTACCACAAAAACAAGGCTATTCAGCTTGTCAGGACTGGCCTGGTTCTCTATAAGAATAAGGTAGATTATTCCACTGTGCCCCCTTTTTTCCCCCTATAGTTGTGAAAATATTCTCCCTCCAGGTGCTGATCTTATTTTGAACATCACTGATAACATTTTGGAACATCCTTGCTTTTGTTGTCTATTAATAAAGCCAAGTAATCCATATACTTTAGCAGCTTTCTCAACTTGTCCAACAGACTTGTGAATGTATTCTCCTGTTCCTGCACCCCATTTACTATTGTACCAATTAGTTTATATTGTCACTCTTCATTCTTTTACTAAGTGATCACTTCACAATTCAGTGTGTTAAATTTAACATATATTGTTTCTTTCCATATCAGAAGTTGAAGTCCTCCTGAAATCTATTACTATCCTCCTCACTGTTCAGTATATTTCCAAGTTTTTTAGACATTATAAACTTTGATATGGGGCCCTGTATAAATATTTGGTCCTCTTGCCAATCCCTGTGGGTCAGACTCTGCTTCCCATCAATACTACTCTGTGATTTCTGTCTCTCGGTGAACTTTATATCCATTCTGCCTTTACTGTTGATGACAATTCCATGATGCAGTGCTTTTCCGGATGCCTTTTTAAAAGTCTCAATACACAACATTATGGATGAGGAATGGAACAGACTGGATTACGCTGCAGAGACCCAGCATGGAATCAATGGGCCAAATGGCCTCATTCTGAGCCATGATGGCTCTACGGCCAGAATTTTCCAGCCCCCCCCCCCCCCACCCCATGAAGGGTTTCCCAGCGGCGGAGGTGACCTGCCATTGGCTGCTGGCAAAATCTTCCAGTCAGCTGAAACCTGTGGCGTTTTCGCTGGATCACCCGTCCCACTGCCAGGAAACCCATAGCGGGTATCGGCCTCGGAGGGAGTGAAAGATCTCGTCAGTGGAAAAGGCTGGAAAACCCCACCCATTATAACTCTGTGACTACTTTAGTTGGGCATTGACGCTGCAGCAGTCAATCTCCCGCTGATGCTCACTCTCTGGGTAACATGTGAAACATGGTCACCTGTGTAAGGTGTGGGAGCAAACTCCAGTTTGTTGTCACACCTTCGGGAGGAGCTGGAATTGGACAGGGCAGACAGCGAGGTTAATACTCAGGCCATTTCATTCAGCTGGACTGGCTCTCACTGTGCATTCACACTCAACACACCAGCATAGAGTCGGAGTGGGAAGGTGGCATACACATTTTTACAGTAAAGAATTCATATGATATAAATCGGATTTAGCAGCTCCATTGACTCGGAGGCTGTATTTGAATTCAGAAATTCTGATGCCATTTAGACATCCATTGGATCAGTGTGAAAGACTCATTACAGATAGAGATAGTGGGCGGGATTCTCTGATCCTGAGGCTAAGTGTTAACGCCGTCGTAAAAGGGGGCCAGCACGATGCTGGATCGACCCACGACGGTCCAGCTGCTGATCCCGGTGCCAGATGGGCACCGCGGGTCTGTGCAAGTACAATCGGATCGGTGCCAATGTGTGCATGCGCAGTGGGACCAGTGCAATTGCGCGCATGCGCAGTGGATCCCTTCTCTGCGCCGGCCCCGACGCATCATAGCGTAGAGCTATAGGAGCTGGCGTGGAACAAAAGATGCCCCCAGACCGAGAGGCCGGCCCACCGATCAGTAGGCCCTGATCATGGGTCACACCACAGCGGAGGCCTCCCCCGGGGTCCGAACTCCCTCCCCTCCCACCAGGCCGCCCTCGGATGCACGCACATCGAGGTCCCGCCGGGTAAGGCCACACGTGGACGGCGCCGGCGGGACTCGGGTTTTCTGCACGGCCGCCCGGCCCATCCTGGGCGGAGAATCGGCGGGGGGCCGCGTAGAGCGGCCTCCAACCGGCACTGCGCCGACCGCGCCATCATCAATGGTGCCGATTGTCCGCTCTCTGGAGAATCGGCAGACTAGCGCCGCGCGATTTGTCCCCGTCCTGGCGATTTTCCGGCTTGGGCTGGGAGAATCCCGCCCAGTATTCCACACTGAGGAAGGTCAAGAAAAGAAACTTTGAATCATCTTCTTTTCAGAGGCTCTGTTTGGATTTATTTATCATATTTAAATTACATATAAAGAATTTGATTTGTCCCTTAATTCCAGGAGAAGCATTCGTTCCAACATTTTATTATTTTCCCGCAGGAAAAGGCTAAAAATCATGAATTTAACTAACATCCTGGCAGCAGACTTGGCAGCCAGAGAACCACTCGATCCTGGCTCAGCTCCGATTGGTAATCTGGACAAAGTTACACAGCCAAAGGAAAAGTTCCCTCCTCCTCTCCCTTGTGGAGACACATTCCCAGAAGTGAACAGTTTGTTCTGTGAAACAGACTGTTCCTTTACTGTGAGGACTACTTTCTAAGGTAAGTTATACTTTCGAAACAATGTCCATTCTATTTAATATGTTTAGAAAGTGCAGATCTGTGTGCAGAAACATTCTTAAGTCATGTCTCCCTACGTTCCGGGGATCTTTTGCTGTGTTTTAATTGATTCAGCCTCAGCCAGCCACTTTCAAAATGTAGCAGATAACCAAACGTTTCAATGGATTTCACTCAACCTCATTCTGCTGTAACTTGTACTGCTCTCTATTCCTCATAGCCCTTTGCTTACCTGCCAAAATTATATTATTAAGAAGTGATAAGTCGATATAGGATGAAACCAATTTCATTCAATTTGTATATAAACACTATTAATGAAGTAACCATTAATAATTTAAGGTCATGCTATCTTTTTACTCATGCTTGGAAACAACTCCAGTTTTCTGAAGCACTCCCGGAGCCAGTCAGTGAAAGTAATCTTGTGAGTAATTTAACCCCTTACTTTAAACTGTTGGAATATGTGCAAAGGCTGGAAGAGCAGTCAGAATAAAGTGATTGGATTCTCTGTGTAAATAAAATATTTGTGGATAGAAGTTTGTCTTTGGTCGCAGCATAGCACAGGGTGAGGTTGTGTGGCCACAGGTTACCTGCCCAATGTGACATTCAATGGAGATAAATATTGGGTGGGCATGTAACAGGAGATGCAACATTGCATATCTCCCACAACTACTCAAGCCAAATTAACTCTACAGATGTAAACCTTCACCGTCGGTAGGTCAGAAGTAGGGATGTTGGTGAGGTGGTGGCATAGTGGTATTGTCACTGGATTAGTAATCCAGAGACCCAGGGTAATGCTCTGGGGACCTGGGTTTCGAATCCCGTCATGGCAGATGGTGAAATTTCATTTCAATAAAAATCTGTACTTAAAAGTCCAATGATGACTATGAAATCATTGCTGATTGTCATAAAACCCCATCTGGTTCACTAATGTCCTTCAGGGAAGGAAATCTGCCGTCCTTACCTGGTCTGGCCTACATGTGACTCCAGACCACACAGCAATGTGATTGGCTCTTAACAACCCCTATTGGAGTGGCCCAGCAAGCCACTCAGTTCAAGGCCAATTAGGGATGGGCAACAGCAATGCCCACATCCCAAGAATACTTTAAAAAAAAATATTCGTTAATGACTGCAGTGTTCAGTTTCATTCACATTTCCTCGGGAAAGGAAGCAATTTGTGTCCATATGCAGCAAGATCTGGACAATATCCAGGCTTAGGCTGACAAGTGGCAAGTAACATCCATGCCAAACAATTAAGTGCCATACAATGACTATTTCCACCAAGAGAAAATATAATAATCTTCTCGACATATTCAATGGCGTTATCATCTCTGAATCCCCATCATCTACATCCTGGTGTTCACTATTGGCCAGAAACTCAATTGGACCAGTCATGTAAATGCTATAGTTTCTGGACACTGGGAATTCTATTGTTAGAGGTTTGCTTCCTGACTCCCCAAAACCTGTCCACCACTACAAGTCAGGAGTGTGATGGAATACTCTCCATTACTTGGATGAGTGCAGCTCCAACAACAACCAAGATGCTCGACAATATCCAGGACAGAGCAATGGCCTTGATCAACAACCCATCCACTACCTAAAACATTAATTCGCTCCACCTCCAGTTAACAGTGGCAGCAATGCGCACTGTAAACAAGGTGCACTGAAGAAATCCCCAAAATTCCTTCCCAAATCACTGTCACCTAAAAAGCACATGACAACAAAATAGGAGCATCACCACCTGCGTGTTCCTCTCCAAGTCGCAAATCATCATGGCTTTGCCTTTCTTTGCCATTCCTTAATTGTGACTGGATCAAAATCCTGGAAATCCTACTAAGCAATATTAAGGGTTGACATTAACCATATGGACTGTAGCAGTTCAGGAAGCAGGTTCACAACCACCTTCTCAAAGGCAATAAGGGACATGCAACATCTCATGGCGGAATCTTGAAGAAAAATAAATCAGTAAAAAACGAAGAATCTCCAATTCCACAAGGTAAGAATTTAATAACAATGTTATTTTATTCAGGAAACATATGTCATAAAATTTTCATAGAATTTACAGTGCAGAAGGAGGCCATTCGGCCCATCGGGTCTGCACCAGCCCATGGAAAGAGCACTCCACTGAAGCACACATTTCCTCCACCCCATCCCCTTAACCCAGTAACCACAATTTACCTTTTCTTTGGACACTAAGGGCAATTTAGCATGGCCAATCCACCTAACCTACACATCTTTGGACTGTGGGACGAAACTGCAGAACCCGGAGGAAACCCCAACGCACACACAGGGATAATGTGCAGACTCCACACAGACAGTGACCCAAGCTGGGAATAGAACCTGGGACCCTGGAGCTGTGAAGCAACTGTGCTATCCACTATGCTACCGTGCTGCCCTAAACGTATTTGCTGGGTGACTGCATACATAATCTAAATAATCAATGTTCCACACCCTTCACAACTCCACAGAGATCTCTCTCCCAGCTACCTCATGGATTTCCAACTTGTCATGGCACCACCCCTCCGCTCTCACCGCCACCCTCCCACACTCCCCACAGGAGACAATTTTTTCCTCACGTCTCCACTCCCACTCATGTCCCACACAACATGCCAGCCTTCATCACCAACCCGACCCGGCAGGACTTCTGCCAACACTCTCCCCATCTGCCTCTTTTCAGTATAAACTCAAGCACAACCGGCGTGAGTGGGCACAGGCTGCCACAGTCATGCCTGCACTGAGATGCCTACCATCCTATGGGGAGAGACCCCTTGAGTGGCAGGTGAGGAGCAGGACTGCCCCTGTGTAGAGGGCGAGCTGCGGGCACCAGACAAAAGTGAGAATCTTCAACACATCCAACTATAGTGCAAGTCTCACCATGAGTTAACTTTATTTTTTCAGTCATTCTCCCATCCCAGCCCAGTTCTCCCTTCCCACAGCACCCTCATCCATGGAAGGCTAACCCCCCCTCCCCTCCTCCTCCCCAACATCAACACTCAAGCCTCTCATGTCTGCCAGACTTCTCTAGTGGAGAGGATGCCAAGGGCTGAAAACGTGTTGAGTGTCTGTCCACCTCGTATGTAATGGAGAGCAACGCCAGGATCCTTTGCCTTGGAGGAGGCTGTAGCAGCTGAGATTTGTCATCCAGTATCTTTGGCCCCATTATAATCCCGTTCATTGGCAGGACATGATCAGCTCTCTGTCAGGCAGAGGTTAAACATATCACCGAGATTGAGAGGAGCATCACTTGTCCTCACTGCAAGTCATCATCATTCTCCTGCAGTGTCTGGCCAATCATTCTAGTGCCCTGCCCACAAACGATGCGACCATCACCATGACATCCTGCAGGCACCACTGAAGTGAAGGGATGGCAGACCCCTGGTGAGAGAGGCCTTTACGTCCTAGCCCAAACCAAGAATCAATGAGGATGTCCTTAGCCCTGCTCCCCATTCGGACCCTGGCCATTGCCCAAGGTCCTTCCTCTTCAAAGGTTATCCCTCGCTGCCCTTCTTGACATCTGCCTCATTTGAGGAAATGTGGCGTTTCGCCACCTCCTCCTGCTTCAGCTGATCTCCCCTCTGCAGTGCCAAGTTGTGCAGAGTGCAGCAGGCCACTATGATGCAGGCTCTCTGGGGGCTGTACTGCAGGGCTCCTTCCAACTGGAGCAGTCCAGTCGCTTGTTCAACCAATACATTGACATATCAGTCTCACTGTAGCGAGTTTCAGCGGGATGTGTGGCCTTCGCACTGGCATCATCAACCACCTCCGGAGTGGATACCCTTTGACCCTGAGGAGCCATTCCTCTAGCAACTGTTCTTCCTCAAAGACGGATGGGATCTGTGAGCCTCCCAAGATGTAATTGTCATGGATGCTCCCTGAGAAATGGGTACACACCTGTACGGTGCGTGTCGCGAGGTCACAGATGAGCTGGACATTGAAGGAGCGATATCCCTTGTGGTTCAGATGGTGCCCCATGCTGCCATGAAGACCACAGGGCCACGTGGGTGCAGTCGATGACAACTTACATCTGGGTCAGGCCTGCTATGCGTCAAAGCCCATGGCCTTGGCATCTTGGTTTAACTGGCCGCGATCCAAATTGATGTACATATGGATCCTCTGACTGCGAGATCCTGCAGACATTACCTGTGCAGCCCTGAAATGAGGCGCTGGCATAGAAGTTCAGAGTGTCACGGACATTCAAGACCACAGGCAATGGGTGACCTCCCAGTCCATGTGATGCCAACTCTTGCATCACCTGGCACAGGTGGTCCATCATCCCCTGGGACAGCCGCAATCTTCTCTGGAACTGGACCCCTGACACCAGGAGGCAGGAAGTTCAATGCCAGAATACCCATGGCCGATGGTGTCTTTTCTGAGACTCTGTCATCTGTGAACCTGCTTCGGGAAGAGCACACCCTCCCCCTCCTCTGCAGGGTGCTGGTCCTAGCCACATGCAGTGGCATGTGAATGCTGCTGCAACTGGTCAATCGCAATCAAAAGAATTGGCAGCTCGACTGGCCCCACAATTCTCCAGAATCATAAACAGAAAGGAAGAGAATATCATAGTGAACAATGCAGATTCCTGACTGTGCCCTGACCCTCAGACCCCAAAATGGCTGTACCTAACCCCAAGCCCCCACCCCCGGGCCCGAGGTGATCCCATCTGTGTCCACTGCATCCTCGCCAGCGATTCTACTCCGTTGAACTTATGGTGAATGATGATGACCTAAGCGTTCACCTCCATATCCCCTTCAGAGGTGAGGTTGCTAGGTTCTTGTTTTTGTAGAGCTGTTGGAAACCACACTGACCTTACGTTAAGCTGGTGACCGATGAATATTCAGTGAGTGGGTTAGTCCTGGAGGGGAAGCTCATTAACAGAATTATAATGTATTATACTCCTGGCCTTCCACGGTGGCAATGTCATCACCCTGCTGACAAGGGCCCTAGAAAATCAGAAATCGCAATCTTGCCGGAGAGAATTGTGTTTTCCAATTCTCGCCGAATTCACTGCCCGCGTCGCTGTTCTCATTGACGGCTAATGCGGGCTCAAAATCACCCCAGTGTTTCAGGGCGATGATCAGAACTGGAAATTTTTAGAGGTTATCAACAAGCTCAGAGGGTGGAATTTTACCACTTTTCTAGTGTCAGGCTCTGACTGAAACCCAGTGAGTAGCTCTTCAGCTGCACAGCCCAGTGTTTAGACCAGATTTTGAGCCTCACTGAAAACAATTTCAGAGAGTGTGTTTTATGTCATTGCTATGGCGGTGCGGGACCTCATATAGCCAACGAGGCCGGCTCAACAGAGATCCGGGCACCCTATAAGACTGATGTTCCAATCAGCCCAGAAAATAAGCCCACCCCAGTCCCCCCCCCCTCCCTCCCACGCTAACATGGGGACACACCCCTCCCTCACAGCATCAGGGGCTCCCCCCCCCACCACAAGCATCAGCATTGGGCCTCCCCCCTCAACAAACAAAACCCGGAACCCTGCCCCCGTTGGGGGTCTCCAGGAGATCCGGCCTGGCCCTACTAACCTGGCACTGCAAAACTGTGCCAGGAGCAGGCATTTACCTCTCCCCCCATGGTCTATACTTACCTTTCCCCCCGGAGGAAATCCACTCACCTGATTCCTGTTTTTCCAAACCTGTTGTACAACCACACTAAGCGAGCTCTGAATCCTCAGTGGCGGGGCTGGGGGTGAGTGGTGGGGAGGTCATGTGGCATGTCGGCTCGGTAATGAGATTAAAATGTATGTAAATTTATGAAAATGAGCTTCTCACCCTTTGTCGGTGTAAACATCGTTAAGTCACTGGCGACAGGCATGGAAAATTGGGAAACAAGACCTTGCCGGCGGGAATATCATATCCGATTCTCGAGAGACTTTTGCACCCATGTCGTTGTTTTCGCTGATGGGATAAAATAAGGTGGCAATGGGTCAAGTAAAATTTTTAAAAATATGTCTAGCAGAGGTTTAAATTAGCTAGAACCATTACCAACAGCTGCAGTCTGAGGAAGTCAGGGCAAAGATTTTGGCCGGGATTCTCTGACCCCCCGCCGGGTCAGAGAATCGCCAGGGGGCGAATCCCGTCCCCATCAGCTGTCGAATACTCCAGCGCCGGGGCTTTGGTGGGAAGCGCGTCGCGCCGGTCAGCGGCCACTAGCATCGGCCCTCCTGGCGATTATCCGGCCCACGATGGGCCGAGTGGCTGCCGTTTTCGGCATGCCCCGCTGGTGTAAATCACAACAGGTCCTTACCGGCAGGACCTGGCCCCATGGGCGGCCTGCAGAGTCCTCGGGAGTGGGACTGGGGCTGAGAATAGTGCCTAAGTCTGAGGAACAGTGTAGGAGGCTGAGGACATGGAGGTCAGAGGGGGAGTGGGTCTGAGAATAGTACTGGAGGCAGAGGACTGGTGTAGGAGGCTGATGACAGGGAGGAAAGAGTGGGAGTGGAGCTGAGAATAGTGCTGGAGGCAAAGGACTAGTGTAGGAGGCTGAGGATAGGGATGTAAATGTGAGAGTGGGGCTGAGAATAGTGCTGGAGGCAGAGGATTGGTATAGAAGGCCATGGACAAAGAGGTCAGAGTGGGAGTGGGGCCGAGGATTAGAATTGTTGTCCTTCATGTAAAGGTGTTGTAGGAAATGGAGGGGTTATTGGGGTTGATTGAAGAGCAGACCAGGTTGTTGCAGATGGAATGTGCTCTATAATCATTCGATACACTATTTAACATTCAAGTTCTGTCTTTTCTTTTTTTGCACTGTCTCTGCGTTCTCTATGGTTGAAATGGTGCTGTGATAGGAGTTGATTATGAAGGAATAAAGTTGTACTAAAGTTTGTCCCGTGGCTTATCTACAGCCATGTCCAAAACTGGCTCAGTTCTTAATTTCTTCAATAACTTCAGGAACAAATTAGCAAAAGGAAATGAAACAGACACTATGGACATGATTTACCGTCCTCGTTGCAGTTGACATGACGAGGCCATTGAATTTTGCGAGAGGCCTTGAACAGAATTTCTTGTGAGGTCACGAATATTTAAGTGAGCCACTAGGCTCATTTAAATATGTCTGCGCTGGATTCTTCCGGCGCCTTGGAACCCTCACCAGGGTGCCGTTCAGCACCGGTCCAAACAAATGTGGACACGGCGTAATGGCACCTGGGGAGGTTTCCCAGGCCATTAGAACCGGGTGGTGGGGCTCTGAGTAGGGTGTTAACCTTACACTTCCGCTGACACCTGGGCACATTGGCACTGTCACCCTGGCACGTTGGCACTGCCACCTGGGCACTGTGGCACTGTCACCCCGGCATTGCCAGTGTGTCCAGGTGTCACTGGCAGGGCACTGCCAAGGTACCAGGTTGGCAGTATCAAGGTGCCCGGATGCCAGGTTACCATGCCAGGATGTCTTGCCCAGTTGAAGTGGGATGAGAGTGGGACTCAAGGACCCTGTAAGAGTAAAGTTTGGCGTAGTGGTGGGGGCTGCGGTTCTAGGGTAGATTACTGAGGGGGTGGGGGAGCGGGATGAAAGATCAGGGTGGCCTTTAAAAATGCCGACCTGATCGGCGAATGCTCTTCCAGAACTGGCGAGCCCAGCTCGTCGGTGCAGGAAATGATGTAACTGCGGTCTCGACGGGCTGCTGCAGGCGGCAAGAAACACCCCATTAATCCCGCCCAAACTGGTCTCTTTTTGTCCTGCTGAATCACACCTCATATAAACTTTCTTGATTATTTATTTGGGGATTTCCGGAGTGCTGAAAATGACAATCAAATTGTGGATTCTGTTTTTCAATGGGTTTGGTCATTTCATTGGTTGGACTTGGGCAAGTTCTGAAATTTTAAGGAGCAGAAAAATGGTGCACGGCTGAATGATTTATAAATTGGCTTCATGTTAAATTATATAATCATAGCAAAATAATTTCTATAAATATCCTTGTTGGTTGTTTTACTGCAGCTGCCCCCTAGCTCATTATCCCTAAGACAGAGAAAGCTCAGGCGAACACTTGGGCCATAGGTTTTGCTCATGTAGTCAGATACAGAAAAAAATATAGAATATTACAGGAATACGTGCAGTGAGACATCAGGAACATTAACAGGAAACTATTGAAAGAACACTTAGAATGATTCACATTTTTACAAGTCGTTAGCTGTGCATACCGGATGTAAGTTCCCCGCTATATTATGAGCTAAACCCCCAGATTTTCTTTCATGAAGGGGTTAATTTTGGATGATTGATAATCCGAGAGACATGATATGGCTTCATCACCCAACTGGCAGGAGATTCTCTCCAGTGAATTGGACAAGTGTATTATCCTGTTCATTAGTAAATTGATTCAATGATTGAGCTAAAGTTGCTAGGGGCATCAGAGAGAAATTTCTAAAGGTTGTTGTTGCATTGCCTGCTACAGACCTCTGCTTCTGCCCAGCGTGGATGGCCCTGTCCTAAATCTCAGGAGTGGGATCATTGATGGGTGGGTGTCCATACTTACTCCGCTGTCTCAACACAGCCTCAGACCAGTTCCCTTGTCACTCTGAGTTGAGGATTGAGGGTCCTGGATTGTAGTATGGGGAGCACATGGCCCACTCTACATGTATGGTGCAGCAGAACTCTAAAAGTATTTTTAAAGTAAAAGAATGTTGATTCTATGAACTCAGTTCACCTTTTTAAAACATACACTGAACATCTTAGCAACCATCAATTCAAATATAACCCCCAAAGAATACTGTTATGGGAGAGGTGTTTTCAGAATCCCAAAATGTATCATGGAGTCCAACCAATTCCCCCCCCCCCCCCCCCCCCCGGCTTTAATGTATTGTTGCTCTTGAAGCACACGGCTTGTTCCCTAGGTGTGGTATTACTATTATGGCCACATGGTTTTTGAAACAAAACAATGTTTATTCCATGAACTCAACTTAACCTTTTAAAATAAACATTGGATCTCTTAACACCCCTTGCTTCAAAGATAACCAGAAAAATAATACAACACTATCCAATCCTGCAAAGTGTTCTTTTAAACCTCCAAAAGACTTCAACCCTTCAAAAATAGGAGCTCAACAGGTTACATTCAATATATTTACAGCCTTCAGATTTGCAGAAATCACCAGACCAGCTCTTTTCCTTCCTGCAGCTCTCAGCAAACCAGCCAGGCACTTTTCAGCTGCTCTCTCAAAACTGAAACTAAAAACTTCAAAATGGCTGAACTAAAAGCACAGCTCCACCCACACTCTGACATCACTGCATTCTTAGAGGTACATTGCTTAAATATCCATTTCTTAAAGGCACTCTCACATGTCAATACAACACTGTAAGTAATCCTTAAACTTTCCTTTTAATATCCATAAGACAAAACAAACCCTTGTAGCTCCAACACTAAAACAAAACTGAAAAACACAGACACACCCAAGCTTTTCCTCAAAGCGAAACTAAAAAGCGGAGGCCAGAGCTCAGCTCCACACACACTCTGACATCACTGCAGTCACTTGAGCAGGCAATCATTTCTTAAAGTGACATTCACAACAGATATTTTTATAAACACCCTTTCTTAAAGATACTCTCACATGACAAGAAGGATTGTTCAGACTCGAAACATTCACTGTTTCTCTCTCCATAGATGCTGTCAGACCTGCTGAGTTTATCCAGCATTTTCCATTTCTATTTCAAATTTTCAGCATCTGCAGTATTTTGCATTTATTAAATAGCGGCTGATAATTTCAAAGCTTCCCCACTGCAAGGTTCAGTCCCAATGGTTAGAGCCGTAAGTCCTGGCATCAGTTGTTTCTCTACTCCACAGACGTTGGACCCATTGGCTATATCAGGAAGGTATCCATTGTGATTCCCAGGATAATTCAGAACCATCCCCTCCATCTAGCCACCCCCGAGAATTCCTGCTGGGATTATGGGGTTTGAAGAAGTGCCACCCCAGATATGAACTCCTGCTTAACTTTTAATTGGATAGAAATCTGCTGGACCTAAGACCTGTGCCAAATTCAGAGCTTTGCCCCCATGACTCCGGCAGAGTTGCATGCAATTTCCGGATGGGAATTCTCAGCCTCTCGTGCTAGGCTGCTGATTTATTTCAGGAAGCACTTCTTCTGCTGCAATACGATGCATAATCAGGTGAAGCAGTCAATATGGGTGCACTGTCTGTTTATAGCTCTGTGAAGAATGATGAATATTAACACTTGGCAGTGTCACGTTACTGTTCATGCCTACTTGTTCTGTACAGACACAATGATGCGTGTGGGGCTGGTGCTGTTTGTTCTGATAACACGGGCTGCTGCAGGTACAAGTGTATGTCGAGCACCAAATGGCCAGGACGGATTGCCTGGTGCACCAGGAGCACCAGGAAGAGATGGGAGGCATGGAGAGAATGGTGACACAGGCGACCAAGGTAATACATAGTAGTTTGGTTATCACGGACCTCTAAGTGCACGGCCCTGATAAATTAATAAAAGATTTAATGAATAGAACCGGATGAGGGAAAAAATATAAATCCAGGTCCATGAACATAAATGACGTAACATTGCCTAGCTGAGGAAATGTGGAATGTATTGTCTGAACTTGCATTGGCTCCACAATGGGGTAGGAGGGAACGTGACGTCTCTTCAACAGGAGCCCTTCCAAGAGCTGAAGGCAAAAAGACCAGGAGCAAGAGACGGCCGCTCAACGCCATGACCCTGCCCCAGCATTCAATAAAATCATGGCGAATGTCACAGACAGTTTTTAAAAATTAATTTAAGGAATGTGGCCGTCGCCATTTAGGCCAGCATTTATTGCCCACCCTGGTTGTCCTTTAGAAGGTGGTGGTGAGTTGCCTTCTTGAACCGCTGCAGTCTCTGAGTTGTAGGTACACCCACTGTGCCATCAGGGAGGGAGTCCCAAGGATTTGACCCAGTGGCATTGAAGGAAAGGCCGATGTATTTCCAAGTCAGGACGGTGAGTGATTTGGAGGAGAACCTCCAGGTGGTGACCTGCCCTTCTAAAGGGTAGTGGTCATGGGTTTGGAAGCTGCTGTCTAAAGAACCTTGGCGAGTTTCTGCAGTACATCTTGTAGATGGGACACACGGCTGTCACTGTTCGTCGGTGGTGAAGGGATTGAATGTTTGTGGAAGGGGGAGCAATCAAGCGGGCTGCTTTGTCCTGGATGGTGTCGAACTCCTTGAGTGCTGTTGGAGCTGCACTCATCCACGCAAGTGGGGTGTATTCCACTCCTGATTTGTACCTTGTAGGTGGTGGAAAGGCTTTGGGGGTGAGGAGGTGAGGTACTCGCCATAGGACTCCTCGCTTTTGACCTGCTCTGGTAGCCACAGTATTAATATGGCTAGTCCAATTTTGTTTCTGATCAATGGTAACCCCCCCAAGCTTTTGTTGTGGGGGATTCAGTGAAGGTAATGCCTTTGAAAGTCAAAGGCAGTGGTTCGATCCTCTCTAGTATGTGATGGTCTTTGCCTGGCACTTGTGTGGCACAAATGTAACTTACTACTTGTCAGCCCAAGCCTGGATAGTGTCCAGGTCTTGCTGCATTTGCACATGGACTGCTTCATTATCTGAGGAGTCGCAAATGGTGCTGAACATTGTGCAGTCATCTGCGAACATCCCCACTTCTGACCTTATGATGGAAGGGAGGTCATTGATGAAGCAGCTTAAGATGGTTGGGCCTAAGACACTATCCTGAGGAACCCCTGCAGTGCTGCCCTGGAGCTGAGATGATTGATCTCCAACCACCACAATCATCTTCCTTTGTGCCAGGTGTGACTCCAACCAGCAGAGACTTTCCCCACTGATTCCCATTGACTCCAGTTCTTTGATGCCATACACGGTCAAATGCTGCCTTGATGTCAAGGGCAGTCACTCTCACCTCACCTCTAGGATTCAGCTCTTTTGTCCATGTTTGAATCAAAGCTGGAATGAGATCAGGAGTTGAGTGACCCTGGCGGAACCCAAACTGAGAGTCTGTGAGCAGGTTATTGTTGAGTAAATGCGTGATAGCACTGTTGATGACTCCTTCTATCACTTTGCTGATGATGGAGAGTAGACTGATAGGTTGGTAATTGGATTGGTTGGGTTTGTCCTGTTTCTTGTGAAACAGGACACACATGGGCAATTTTCCAGATCTCCGGGTGGATGCCAGTGTTGTACCTGTACTGGAACAGCTTGTTTAGAGGTGCGGCATGTTCTAGAGCACAAGTCTTCAGTACCATTGCCAGAATATTGTCAGGGCCCATAGCCTATGCAGTATCCAGTCCCTCAGCTGTTTCTTGATATCGTGTGGAGTGAATCGTATTGGCTGAAGACTGACATCTGTGATGCTGGGGATTACTGGCAGAGACTGAGATGGATCATCCACTCAGCATTTCTTGCTGAAGAGTATTGTGAACGCTTCAGCCGTGTCTCTTGACTCAGACATGTTAGGTTCCTCCATGATTGAGGATGGGGATATTTGTGAAGCCCCCTCCTCCAATGAGTTGTTTAATAGTCCACCACCGTTCATGGCTGGATGTGGCAGGACTGCAAAACCAGGGTTGATATACTGGCTTAGAAGTAATGGTAGGATGGGGGAAATGCCAGGCCATGAGTTTGCAGATTGTGGTTGAGTACAATTCTGCTGCTACTGATGGTCCACAGTGCCTCATGGATGCCCAGAGTGAGCTGTTAGAACATAGAATATAGAACATACAGTGCAAAAGGAGGCTATTCGGCCCATCAAGTCTGCACCGACCCATTTAAGTCCTCATTCCACCCTATCCCCATAAACCAATAACCCCATCTAACCTTTTTGGTCACTAAGGGCAATTTATCATGGCCAATCCACCTAACCTTCACATCTTTGGACTGTAGGAGGAAACCGGAGCACCCGGAGGAAACCCACGCACACACGGGGAAAACATGCAGACTCCGCACAGACAGTGACCCAGCAGGGAATCGAACCTGGTATCCTGGCGCTGTGAAGCCTCAGTGCTAATCACTTGTGCTACCGTGCTGCCCATTCGAAGCTGGTGGCCTTCGCTCTATTTGTTCGAAATCTATCTCATTCCACACAGTAGTAGTGCCACACAACACGATGGAGAGTATCCTCAATGTGAAGCCAAGACTTCATCTTCACAAGGACTGTGCGGTGGTTGTGCGTACTGATAATGTCATGGTCAGATGCCCCCAGACAAATATCCAACACTATTCCTTCTGAAGCAGGCTCTTCCACACTCCAAGTCTCTATTTTGCTGAAAGTAAATAATTCCTGATTCCAAACACGACCGGGGGAATTCTCTGTTTTAGGAACTAAGTGTTGACATCGGCACTAAATCTGTAGACTTCTACGACAGCAAAATTGGAGCCTTTCCCAGAGCAATTCATCAACCGTTAATGTGCGCCACTTGATTCCAATGAAAAATGGTGTCTGATTCGCTGGAGTCGGGATTGATACCTGAGAGGCTGACATGCTGCAGCCACTTATACACAGCCCACTCCCCGCGCACACCATCCCAGCCAACGAGATGGCAGTAAGCAAAGCGGCACCACGCTTCACCAATGTGGAACTGGAGACCCTACTGGACTCAGTGCAAGAGAGGCTGGTCACCCTGTACCCTGGGGTGGGGAGGTGGTTGCCACCCGCCGCCATGCACCGCATCTGGGCACAGGTGGCACCATGGTCAACACAGCCAGGACCGGCCAGCAGTGCCGTAAAAAACTGCACAACCGCCTCAGGACGGCCAGGGTGAGTAGGCAGCATTGTGCCCCTGGCACCAAACCCCCGATCCTCACCTTAGTAACCTCCTACCCGCCTACTCGGAGGGCATCCAAACCCCAACCCTGCACCATCTGCCAGCACGCATACCAGCCACCATGGCAACGAAGACCACCAGCTGCCCACCCCCTGTGTCCGACTGTCTAACACTGTGCGTATTCTACATCCCCACCCCCTCCCCCGAGGAGACGTCAGCCCACAACCTCCATGGCAGGGAGAAAAGTGGATCTGTGGCACCTCACCGCAGCTGAGCAGCGGGCACTGAAACTGATTGGTGGGCCCGGGGAGAGGGCAGTCACTGAGGCGGAGGTCGGTATTGGATGAGCAAGAGAGACCCTGCTGAGTTGCGGTTTCCCATGGCATGTATGTTACCACCCCCAACTGCACACCCACCACCACCCGTCCAACCCACCCACACACCACCCCCACACCACCATTCGGCTGGGGCAGGGGCTGTTGGGATATGGGGGTGGGATAGGTTGTCCATGCCCCTGGCCAGTCCTCCTAGTCGGTAAACCAGGAGGCGATCAGAGTGTCCCATGCACGTTGGCCCTAGCGCACACATTCTGCGACCTCCCAAGCCTGCCCAGGCCCCATGTCCTGCCCATCCTCATCCTGCCCTGCATCCTCCTCATCAGATGAGGCCTGACATTCCTCCTCCTCCAGCATGTCGCCCTTTAGGTGCACAATGCAGCAGGCCACCACAATGTGGGAAACTCTCCCAAGCTTCCAGAGCGTCCAGACACCAGAAACACATCTTCAGGGTGCCGAAGTATCGGTCGATCATCCTGCATGGGCATTATTGTAGCGGGTGTCTGTGTTGGTCTGTGGCCTCCGGATAGGCATCATCATCCACGGCTGGAGCAGATAACCCCGTTGCCCAGAGCCAACCATCCAGCCAGTGGGGATGCCTCAAAGAGATCAGGAACTGTCTTGTGTGCCAGGATGAATCTGTCTTGCACACTGCCCGGGTATCGGGCGCAGGCATGCATGATGTACATCTCATGGTCACCCACTGCTGCATGTTTGTTGAGTGGAATCCCTTTTGGTTTGTGAAGACCAGTCTGTCATGGGCCGGTGCTCATAGGGCAACATCAATCATGCTGTGAACCAAGAGCATCCCAACGATGACACCGAACCTCGCTGCCCGGACATTCTGGTGGGCTCGGTCCACATTGCAATTTATATATTGTGCCGACTGGTCATATAGGGCCTCCGCGATGGTGTGGATGCACCTATGCACCGAAGTCTGTGAGATTCCGGGCATGTCCCCACGCCTGGAAAGACCCATGGTGTAAATGTTCAGGACGATTGTCACCTTGATGGTCACCAGGTGCGGGTGTCCTCTAAAATACCTTAGAGGTAGCAGGTGCGCCATGATCTGGCAGATATGTCGCTCTGTCCCCTGCTCAGTCTTCAACAGAATCCTCTATCCGGCAGGTCCTCGAATGACAGCTGCTGTCAATACACACAGGGCTTCATGCGGTGCCTCCTTCCCAACTCCTCCACCTCGACCTGTTGGGCGGCCGGCTCCCTATGCTCAGCGGCTGCCTCATGTTCCTCTGGGGCAGGCTCTGCTGCTGCAGCTTCTGCCTCCTCGAGCAGCTCCAGCTCGTACAGACTCAGTGCATCCCCCAGGGCTGTGGCGACTAGGATGAAGGCCACCATTGCTGCTTGAATTCTGAAGTCCAATGTCTGCAGGGGGTAAAATCATAGAATTTACAGTGCAGAAGGAGGTCATTCGGCCCATCAAGTCTGCACCGTCTCTTGGAATGCCAATCCACCTAACCTGTACATCTTTGGACTGTGGGAGGAAACCGGAGCACCCGGTGGAATCCCACGCAGACATGGGAAGAACGTGCAGACTCCGCACAGACAGTGACCCAAGCCGGAATTGAACCTGGGACCCTGGAGCTGTGAATCAATTGTGCTAACCACTACACTGCCATCCTCCCCTCCGCCCCCATTCCCACACCGATCCCGGCCATTCCGCTGGCACTCTGCCCTTTGCACCAGTGGCCCATCGGTGCACGGCACTGCAGGGGCCTGGGACCCTGCCACCCGTCCCTGCTGCCAGGGATACCGGTGGCTGGCCCTATCTATGCAGGCGGTATGCTCCATGGCCCCCATCAGGTTCGCTCCTGCAGGGGCTATGTGAACGTTGCCCTGGGGGTGGAGGAGAGTTGGTGGGGTGGAGGGTGTGGCATGGAGTAGTGGGGAGGAGAGTGGGAGCTGGGGTGCAGGGGCTGGGGTGCAGGGGTGGAATGTGGGGGTGGTGGAGTGGGGTACCAATATTGACTGTATCACTCTGCACAACCAGGGGCCACGGTGGGCGATCAGTGGAGTGCACAGCAAGATGGCTACCTTGCAGTCTCCAGCATTGGTGGTCGGTGCCTGGACACTACAGTCACCCCAACCCCAAGGCCCATTCCCTACTCACCCCTCGCTGCCCCCCACTCCCATTAACTCTCAAATAAACCTGCATTTCTTACTAAATAGTCCGCTGTCAGGAACCGTCTAAATACTGATATATGCCATTCAGAATGTATGGGAGATTAATGGGAGAAAATAATGAACAGAGGCATTTCTGAGTCATTCTCACTCATCTCTCCTTCTTCTTCACAGGCGTGCACACTGGTACCTTTGAAGACACAGGAATAAAAGGACAGCGAGGGAATCCAGGACAGTCGGGGAAACCTGGGCCCAGAGGATATATTGGTCCAACAGGGCCAAGAGGTCAAGATGGGCTACCTGGACCAATAGGACAAAAGGGCCATTCAGGGCAAGGGGGTGGTCTCCAGGGAACGGACAGACCAGCTTTCTCTGTTGTCAAAGTCACCAGTAATGACCCTATCCCTGGAAGCCCAGTGAGGTTTGACAAGGCTATCACCAATGAAGGAGATTGCTTTCATGTTTCAAATGGAAAATTTGTCGCTTGCAAAGCTGGTTGGTATTACTTTACATACAACATGGTGTCAGAAGGGAAACTATGTATAAACATAATGAAAAACAACAAGAAAGTAGCTGGATTCTGTGACACTCTAGGTAGCAAACATTCATGGCAAAAATATCAGATGAATTCAGGTGGGACAGTACTGAAGCTGGGTAAAAATGATGCGGTATGGCTTCAAACCACACAGGGACACAGCATGGTTTTTGGCTCAGATGACCTCAACAGTGTCTTTTCTGGGTTCCTTCTGTTTCCCGCTGAATAATGTTCTGATCAGAGATCCAAGAACCTTCAGTTTATATGATCCAGTTAGAGGGGATGTGTTCATTCACCAGTAATTACCACCCTGCCCCTTCCTCCTCTCTAATCTTTTGGTTTTCACGTTGTCCGTGAAAATAAAAACATGAGAAAGCGTCAGACTAGTTAAAAACAAAAACATTATCCATCAGGTTGATCCCCCTCAATCCCTCTCTCCCTCGAATATCCATCCTTTCCCACACTTTCTTCTCCATTATTTCCCAAAGTCCTTTAATTCCAGCCTATTGATCGCCAGTTACACATTGGCACTGGGTATTGACACACCCCAGTACAAACTTGCTGCTTGCTTCAATCTCACAGCTGATATCTAATCATTGGGCCAACTCTAATCTCCCAGTTACCTGACCTAGGTCTTTTTCATCTCGTTAGCAGGACTATTTTGGGAGAAATGAAGGAGAATGCAGTGAAGAACCTGGATGTACTTATTTTATTCAGCAAACAATGACATTCGCTCAAAAAGCTCATATACCAGCCAGTGAGCGAGTGCCAGCCTGGCGAATATGATAGAACGCTCGCGTCTGTGTCACCAAATTGCAGCTTCCAGTCCCATGCCACAGATTTGGCCTTTGTATAGTCTGAATCTTCAGTGTAGTTCTGAGGGATTACTGCTGCATCAGAAGTGCCATCTTTGGAATTTCCAGCTTGTTCTGTATATTCATTGCTAATCACTGCTGTTATTATGGATTGTTACCTTGTTACTCACAATGACCTATAGGTAGTTATCCTCACCATCACCTTCAATTCACTGATGCTCTGGTCCCCCTCCCCTTGGGGCCCCATCCCCCTCTCCCTCCGAGACTCTGTTCCACTCTCTCACCGAGACACCGTTCCTCTCTCCTCCCAGTCATAGAGACCCTGTTTCCCTCTCCGCCAGTCACAGAGATTCTGGGCTGGATTCTCTGATTCTGAGGTTATGATGGTGGTGTTTTACGACAGAAAAAATGCTGTAAAATTACCACTGATCCTCCGTTTGGCTGGGGGCTAGCATGCCGGCAGCGTAGAGCACCTGGGTCTAGCTGCCGATATAGCCCGGAGAATTGCCGGGTCCGTGGCCACGCATGCGCATGGCGGTGGACTGCAGTGGCTGCGCCGTGCTACATGGCGGTGGCCTCTCATGGAGTCGGCCCACAAAATAGTGCCCCCCCTTTGGTCGGCTTGTGCGCCCCTGACCACCCCCCAACAGTGCCCCCAGCCCCTGATAAAGTCCCTCCTGCCTGTGGATTGGCCTTCCCCGACTGTGGCAGCGCTTGACTGAGTCCGCAGCCGCCACGCCTAGTTCCCGACGGAATGGACCACACGCGACCAACGCCGTCGGGAACTCGGCCGGTTGGGGTGGAGTATCGGGGGGGTGGGCCTCAGGCAATATCCTGAGACCATTGATACATTGCAGAGGGAGAGTACGCCACTTTGGAGGGGGCGGGTCATTGCAGAAACGGCGCCATCTTCGATTTGGTCGGAACTGTGTTTCTCCGGTCGACTGCCAAACGCGATTTCGGCGACCGGAGAATCCAACCCTTTGTTCCCCTCTCTCCAGTCACAGAGACCCCATTGTCCTCTGCCCCAGTCACTGAGACCCCATTCTCTGCCCCAGTCACACAGACCCCATTCTCCTCTGCCCCAGTCACACAGACCCCATTCTCTGCCCCAGTCACTGAGACTCCATTCCCCTCTCCCCCATTAACAATATTCTTCTCCTTCCTTCCCCCTCTTCCTTCAGGGAAACATTACTTAGTAATTCACAAAACATCATTCACATTGTTTATCCTATCTCTTTATTGAACACCAATTTACACACAGGTCAAAACGCTGGTGAACTCTCCTCACTGTGGTCTCAACTGTCTAATAAATAAAAAAACATATTTTAGTATGCAAGTGTTTCAGAAAACAGAATCATCAATGTAAAGAAACACACTTTGATTTCACTCTATCCCCCAAGCTGTAAATTTCTAGATCAATGTTTCAAAGAGGTTGCAGAGCCAGAATCAAAAATTGTAGTATGTGCAGATACGATGGGCCAAATTGCCTCTTCCTGTTCTGTAACAATTCCGTGTTCTGTATGTTTGAATTTTCCATGAGCAATCTGTGTTTATGATACTTGCTGTAAATCGACTGATATAACCATTCACTAACATTTCCTGATCATTCTCCAAAATGCTAAATTGCTGGACTAACCCTTCACTGTTTAGAAAACAAACACCCGAACCTCTTGTGTTTGGAAATTTCCGTTCGGAACATTGTGCTATGTTTGTATAACATGTTTTATTCACAACTTTAATGGAAGCAGAAAGCCATTGAAATAAATGGGCATTGCCCCATCAAATAGCAGCCAGAGATCTCCTTCCATCACAAGGACCAAACACAAATCCTCGCTTTATGTCTTTACATTAAAATGTCAAACATATAGCACTGCTGCAAGCAATAAGGATTAACAGTACAGGGACTAATTCAGCCAGAAACAATAAGGTCAGATTTAATCTCCACCCAGATAAAAATCATTTATTATTTTTGCAGACCCTGGAGAAACAACACAGGGTTAGACAGCAATAGGAATATGCAGACCCAGGAATATACAGACCCCAAAATATGTAGGTCGGAACTCTCCAGCTGCGCCTGCCTGGTTGCCGGAGAATTTCACCCGAGGTCAATGGACTTTTCCATTTCCGGACCTCACCTGTCGAGATCTTCCTGCGGGCGGGGTGGAAGAATCCAGCCCATAAAGCCAGGAATGTGCAGACCCAGGAATATGCTGGCCCAGAAATATGCAGGCCCAGGAAAATGCAGAACCAAAACTACGCAGACCCAGGAATATGCAGAACCAGGGTTTGACAGAAACAAAAACAATTCAGATGCAGAAGTATGTAGACCAGGGTTATGCAGAAATAGGAATATGCCGACCCAGGAATATGCCAACCAGGGTCATACAGAAATAGCAATATGCAGACCCAGGGATATGCAGACACAGAAATATGCAGAACCAGGAATATGCAGACTCTGAAATATGCAGAACCAGGAATATGCAGACCCAGGAATATGCAAACCCCTGAATATGCAGACCCAGGGTTATACAGAAACAGAAACATCCAGAACCAGAAATATGCAGACACGGAAATATGCAGATCCAGGAATATGCATAGAATGCTGTTTTGGTATTCAGAGTGAAGGTATTTGCATCTTGATAATGGAAAGAACTCTGGAAAGTTCTGGATGGGGTTTATTTGGAGTCAGAATGCTGTTAGGAGGGCGGGGAAGGGGGGTTGGGTGAGAGGCTTATAGAATTTATTCTCATGTTTACCACCTTCACACACAGGGATATTTCCAGCTTCCTTAGCTGCCCTGAGTGCTTCATGTATTACAGGATGAATATTTGAACATCCATGATTGATTTGGAAACTGAGAGAGAATCACCCCGAAAGTAACAATGCAGCCTAGTAATCTCTGGAAAAAATTCCAATACTGCTAATTTCATTCCATTAAATAAGATGTTTCAATAGGACGTGGGTGCGATCTTTCCAAAAGTGGGAACAAAGTGCCCATGGAGGCGGGTATAACACATGGGGCTGGATTTTCCGATTCAGAGGCTATATCCTCATGTCGGCGTGGTAATGGTGGCGTTTATGGCAGAAACAATATGGTTACACGGCCACCGATTCCCCATATAGCCGGAGGCTAGCATGCCGGTAGCGTAGAGCAACCGGCTCGAGCTGCCGATACCCCCCAGTGAATTCCGGGTCCGTGACCCCTCATGCGCACGGCGGTGGCCTGCTACATGGCGGAGGCCCGTGAAATAGTGTCCCAACATTGGCTGGCTCGAGCACCACAGACCACCCCCCCACAGTGCCCCACCCAGCCCCTAATGCGGTCCCCCCCCCCCCCCCCCCCCCGCCCGCGGGGATCGGCCCTCCCCCGACTGCGGCGGCGCTGGACTGAGTCCATGAGAGACCCACGCCGTCGGGAACTTGGCTGGTCAGGGGTGGAGCATCGGGGGACAGGCCTCAGGCAATGTCTTGAGGCCGTCAATACGTGGCGCGGCGTACTCCTAGACTACGCCGCTTTGGAGGGGGCGGAGCATCGCAAGAGCAGCGCCACCCTCGATTTGGTCGGAAACTTGTATTCTCCGGCTGATCACCGAATGCGATTTGGGTGTCGGCGACAGGAGAATCCAGCCCATGGCTATTCAACACAACTCATGTTGCCAAGGCCACATATAACTCCATATTTTTGCAATGGGGAGCTCCGCTCGCTGGAACTCCCCGTTATAGTGAGGGATCAGGATGCCATTTTTAAATGGCACCCCGATCTCTGAGACCTGCAAAAGAATCCCTGACCTCCGCCCCCCCCCCCCCTCCCCCCCCGAAGCCTGGATGCAATTTGGGAGGTTCCGGTACAGCGTGGCTGGAGGATCGCACCCTCACAGTCTGCAAGTTGGAAAATACAGGGCGAAATTCAACCAAAGTAGTTCAGTGTCATTTTGGGTGATCTTGGTGGGGAGTTTCCCGCCAGCTTTTGGGTGAGATCCACATTGCTACGCACAAACCTTTTTTGGGGCCTTGGGGAGCTTCTCCCAGGCCCAGCTCACAAAACGTTTTTTATCATTGGGGAGCTGAACTCGCCGGTGTGATGGCTGCTCAGGGAACGGATCACCATTTTGAAAGAGTATCCCAATCTCTAAGTGAGTTTGAAGGTCCCCCTAACTATTGGCAATGTTACCCCCACATACACATGGGCATACCCTACAGCCCCCCCTAATTGAGGACACCCACTATGGGGTCGCTGACGGTCCCGCCTTTCAGTCCTATCCACCTCCCCCTTTGGACCTGACCTCGCCTTTCAGGACCTCCACCCTTTATACTCCCCTTATTCACCTTTCAGGCCCTGACCCTTAGCAATAACACCCTGGCACCCGGGCATACCAGCACTGCCAGCCTGAGAAAGTCCCTAGTGCTACCCAAGGACCCTGGCAATGCCAAAGTGACAGAATGGTAGTGCCATGGTTCGCAGGTGCCAGACCGAGATCCAGGGTGCCACCTTGCCCTATCTTCAACCACCCAGGGGTCTCCAAAGGCCTGCGTGTACCCCCACCCCCCTCCCGAAGTGCCGTTAAACTTAGTCCACATTTGTGTGGTCCGGAACTAAACAGTGCCCAGTCGCGATCTCTCTGGGGAAGCCGTCTGTTCCTGGGGACCGGGAGAATCCATATGGATATTTAAATTAGCCTAATGACTCATTTAACTATGTTGATCTGGATCTCGCCCAGTCTTGAGCATTGCGAATCTCGTGAGACGCCTCTCACGAGCTTCAGTGGTCTTGTAGCCACACCATGTCGTAGCGATGAGGCTGGTAAATCACGCCTGCAATGTCTGTGACAGAGTTAGCAACTCTGAAACTAACACAAGGAAGAAAATGATGAACACTTATCTGATACAGTCAGTCCGTGGGCTGGCAACATAACTGGTTTCTGGAAATCACCTCATGAATCGAAAGGTCATAAGTTGGAACCGATTTCCCCAGAGGAACACTGTAAAAAACGAGGAATTAATTCTGTTGTTTTTACCTGCAAATTGCAACCTAATCTCTTACGGGTTTTAGACAGTCATTCCAGTCCATTCGGGTTTCTGCCAGGGGACCACAGTGACCATTCTCTACAGCTGACCGAGCTGTCATTAAGGGTCATTAATTCGTTGTGTTAGAGGAATTTTACAGGAGTTTTGAATGTTGCAAACAGCACAGGGACATCACATGATTCAAAGTCTCATCCGGTAAATTGAGGCAGCAAGCTAGAGAGAGTTCAAAAACAAGAACAGAGGATGCTGGAAAAACTCAGCAGGTCTGGAGCATCTGTAGGGAGAAAAAATGTTTCAATTCTGTTTGGCTCTTCGTCAATGAGAGTTCAGTGCTGGCTATTCAGTTGCCATCATGAGAGGCAGTGGGCATTTCAGGTAGGGTAGAAACATGGAGGAACTGGCAAACAAAGGCAAGAGTGGGGCAAAAGGTTACAAGCAGTGTGGCACCAGCTGGGCCCAACTGGGCACTGATACTTGAGCACAAGACATTATGGGTATTTGGTGGTTCTTGGGAGTGGGCTGCTTTGCATAATATATCTGGTACTCAGAGAGGTTTCCTGTCATGGGTCTCATTCTGCTAGGCCTTGGTCCTTCACTGAGGAAGAGGAGCAGCAAAAGGGAGGTTGGAGATCCCACAGCAGGCAGTGGGATAGTATCAACCTCAGGGCCAACAGCAGAACCTGCCTTGGGATGGAGGGGTGCAGCCGTACGGGGCACCACAGAAGAGGTTACTCTCCAGAGAAGGTCCACTGTCCAAGGCATAGTTACCTTCAAATTTCCAAATTGGATTACCATTGAAATTGGGTTTGAGGGGAGGGGGTGACATAGTGGTGTTGTCACTGGACAACTAATCCAGAGACCCAGGACGCTGGTGACCTGGGTTTAAATCCCTCAACTGCAGATAGCAAAATTTGAATTCAATAAAAGAAATCTGGATTTGATGTTGAGCTGAATCTGGATATCTGCCGTCCTTCCCTGGTCTGGCCTACATGTGCTCCCAGACCTACAGCAATGCGGTTGACTCTTAAAAAACATGCTCTCTCAGCAGATCAAGGGAAATTAGGGATGGGTAACAAATGCTGGCCCAACTAGCGATTCCCATATCCATTGAAAGAATGAAGAAAACATGCATTGGTCCTCAGTATGCCCAGCAAGTGTAGTATGCTCTGCTGAAGAGGAGAGAGGTGTTGAACAATGAGGATATCATCAATTAAGATTCTTCCTCCATTGATGAGGTTGTCGAGCAGGTTCTAGACCAGGCAATGAATGATGAAGGTCCACAGGCAACAAAGTTTGTGATGTGGCAATACAAAGATAGCTCAGATGGCTCGTCAACTATCAATAGTTGGATCTATACTTTCCTGTATTTCCTTCGTCTTCTAATCTATCATCCTGCACCCAGTTTCACATCTCAAAGATGAGGCATTGACTGGAAACAACATGGTACCTCACAGACAGCTCCTCGAAGGAAGCGGGATATAATTGCAATCTGCTGAGATCTCAACATATTGGAGACAACTTGACCGGGATTCTCCATTTGGGAAAATGTGGGCTAAATTCTCCGATTTTTAGGCTATGTCCGGAGGAAGTGCCTAGTTTTACGATGAAAAGGTCGGCCACCGGTGCTCCACCCAGTTGGGGCTAGCAGCCGTGCCATGTAAACCCCCCGGCTCCAGACAGAAATGGCTTTAATTGCTGGGTCTATGGCCATGCAGCGACGTACAATAAGGCGGCAGCCGCGCGGGACCTGGCCTTCCAGGTGGTGCCCCACTGTAACCCCCCTCGCCACCCCCGGACCACCCCCCACCAGTCCCCCAACCCCTGCTGAAGCCTCCCCAGCCAGCGGAATGGCTCCCCCCCCTCCCCCGACTGTGGCGGCGCTGGACACAGTTCAGGTTGGTGAGGGTGACGAAAACTCAGAGTACACGTGTCCTACGCCGTCGGGAACATAGAACATAGAACAGTACAGCACAGAACAGGCCCTTCGGCCCTCAATGTTGTGCCGAGCCATGATCACCCTACTCAAACCCACATATCCACCCTATACCCGTAACCCAACAACCGCCCCCCCTTAACCTTACATTTATTAGGACACTATGGGCAATTTAGCATGGCCAATCCACCTAACCCGCACATCTTTGGACTGTGAGAGGAAACCGGAGCACCCGGAGGAAACCCACGCACACAGGGGGAGGACGTGCAGACTCCACACAGACAGTGACCCAGCCGGGAATCGAACCTGGGACCCTGGAGCTGTGAAGCATTTATGCTAACCACCATGCTACCCTGCTGCCCCTATTGCGGGGAGGTACAACCACCAGACTTTGGGAAGTCGGTGCATCGGGGGTGGAGCATCGGGGGGAGGGCCTTCAGGCAACATCCTGAGGCCGTCCCAATGGTGTGCGGTGTACTCGCCGGTGGTGTCATTTGGAGGAGGCGGAGCATCGGAAAACAGGCACCACCCCCGATTTTGGCATCAAAAGAGGTTCTCCGCCCGATTGCCAATACGATTTTGCCGTAGGCCAGCGGAGAATCCTGCCCTATGTTCTCCTGCCGGAGCAGAATTGCACCTGATTTGTGCAGATGCTGGGGGAGAAAATCAGGAAATGATTCCCAATCCTCAGCCATGCAAATTTATGCATGGTGAGGATTACGAGGAATTTCCTGGGGAATCCTGCTGCCATTTTGAGCGGGTGCAACGATAGCAAAGTCTGGTGGTTGTACCTCCCCGCAATACAATTTGGCACCCTCCACCCGCTCACAATGCAATTCACCCCTCCCCCAATTTTCTGGATCATCCCACTCCCACCCACGGTACGGGGATGACCAAACCCCCACCCACCCACCAGAGACTCCTAATTAAAGAGACCCCACATGAGAGAGACCCCTGCCTGGAAGCCACCCAGAAACAAGACCCCTGTCTAGAAGCAAGAGAGCAGTCCAGACAAAAGCAGTGAAAGAAAAGTCACTGCTTCAAAACTCACTTGGGCAATACACCTACTGAATCAGACACACAAAGCAGTGCCTGCCTGTCAATTCCTGGAAAGAGAAAACAGTTAGCTCGGTTCAAACCCCCTCATATCTTTGCTCTGCAAGCCTTTCATTAATTTCTCTGTGAAATTGATTTTACTAGGCTGTGATTGACAGTTTCCACACACTCCCAGCTATCTGCATTGTTTCATTCATCTCCCTTCACGCTTGAGTGACTTTGAAATAGTCAGCTGTAAAACTAGCCACAATGTTTATAAACATCAAGCTGTGATTGACAGCTCCTGTACCACATCAAAGGGAGTTAAGAGCTTTCTGTTAGCTTTGTATTGTGGGGAGGAGGCTTGCCCTCTGATGGATTTTGGGGGCAGCTCCCTTCAAGAGTTACCCCGTTAAGCCCATTGCGAGGTCCACCACATCAGGGCCACGCTTGTCAAGAGCTGCCCCAATTCTCACGCACGTGAATCCTGGCCCAATGGTCATAGTTTCAGAATAAAGCATCTCCATTTATGGTGAAGGTGAGGAATATGTTTTTCTCTCAGAAGGTGGTTATCTTTGAAATCCCTCTCCTACAGGGAATAGTGGAGGTTGGTTCATTGAATCTATTCAAGGCTGAGTTATGTAGTACTTTAATCAACAAGAGAGTTAATGATTGTGTGGAAGAAGCAGGCAAATGACATTGAGGCCATAATCAGATTAGCCATGAACTTATTGAATGGTGATGTAGACTCATGGTATCCAGTGTCCTACTCCTGCTCCTAATTCTTATGGTTCTACGCATGCTCCTAGGTGGTTCTCTCTGGCACTTCCAGTGTGAGGGAGGCAGGCTGTCCTAGGGATGACTTTGGTGGCTGTCCTCTAGTTGACTGAGGCCTTGTTGGCCCTGACATGCTGAGGGGTTCCTTCACTGTTGCTACGGCTACCTGTCGCATTGGTGTCACTGGAAGAGAGGTTGAGGGGATGCTGACCACATCAGAGCATCCCAAGAAAAAACCCCAGATCCAGAAAGAGAAGCACACTCAAATCTACCTGTTCTCCTGAGGGCTCCAGATGTTATGACCACATCTCGCCTGGCCACTGCAGCAAAGACATCGTGGGCAAAGCAATCTGTGTCGGTATACAGAAGATGGTCAGTTTGATCTACTGCTCCACAAGGATCACCAATCTCTTGATGGAGGAGGCAAAATATGCAAGAGACATGGCGACACTCAGAGCCTGGATGGATGTTTGTGCCAGGGTGTACATCTCTCTTGTAAGTCCCCCAGATGTTCCCTCATCTCTATCAGCTGCTTGGTCCTGCCTATGCTGTGATCATTGTGTCTCTGAACCTGAGCAGAAATGGGTGCTCACTGATGTGAGATTGTCTGCACTGGCAAAGGATGTGAGATTACAATGGACGCTCTGAGGCTCCCTTTGACACCTCGGGCAGCCCCCCCCCCCCCCCCTCCCCCCACCCCCCACTCCCTATACCCCCCAGTGGTGTTTTTTCTAGCAACAAGGGTTTTCCACCACAGGCCAGTGGCAGGATATTTTGGTCCCGCTGATGACTGCGGGACTTTGCATGACCCACACCCTCCACCGCCGGGGAATGGGCCGCAGGGGTCACCATCAGTGGGAGCAGAAGATACCGCCAATGGGAAGGGCCAGAATATTTCACCCCCAATGTGTAGTTCCTGTGTACAACGGTTGACACGTGAACACTCTGACTCATGTCTGTCAGAGGTTCCCATGTTCCTCTGCACATGCCCAAAGGCGCTCCTGTCCTGCAGCCTCTCTGAGATATCCTTGAGCCTGGCACAAAAGAGGCAACATAACATCCTGGAGTCAGATCAATGGCCACAGAAATGCTCGTCTGTTCTTCTAACTAATGTGTGCCCCATCGCTATTGCTTTTCCTGTTTTTCGTCCTCGTATTCTGTGCAGCCAAGCCACTCATAGTGCCTCAATCTTGGCTCTGACCACATTCCTCTGAGGAACCAATGTCTTCAGCAGCTTCCAAAGCAGAAAACCGATGTATGAGAGCAGGACTCAGGGCGAGTGCTGCACTACCTGCCTGGTTCTCTTCGGCTGCCTGTTTGTTACCAATTTTCTTTCTGCATCCAGGTTTCTTAGCTGTGACATAATGAGCTCTCCAAATGTGCTGTCCACATAGCTTTCAGCTTCACGGATGTCCCTCAGTTATTACAGGTGCAGCTTGAGATCTGAAACCCAGCGCTCATGTTTCTACAACTGGCAGAATCTTCTGAAAATATGGTCGCCCAGGACATAGGTTGCATTCATAAGTTCCCACATACTGCAGGACACATATCACACTTGATTGTCATGCCTTAACTTCATTTCTCTTACATTAACCTGATTTTACTTTGAATTACTTACATTATTATATTGTACTGGCCCTGACTTTCCCTTCTTCTTGGTCATTCTGGTGGAGTTGGAAACAATTAAGAATTAAACAGGCTTGAGGTGGATCCTTTGAGTGAAGACCCAGGGTAATAAAAATTAAAGTGACTCCTCAGAGGGAATCTTACAGCCTGGGGATTTTGACTGAATGTTCCTACCAGAAGATCCTCGTTAGCAATCAAACCAGTGGTTTCAGACACCCCGCGTTCGGGGAGGACAGCCCACTACAACAACCTCAACATCTCTCTCTTTTAATTTTAATACCTCTTTATTACCCTTTCCCCTCTGTCTGTGTGTCTCTCCTGTGTGTGTTTGGGTAGAGGGTGGGATGGTAAAAGAGTAGTAGATTAACTGGCGATTATTCTGTTAGAATTATTGCATGTTTCAACTCTATTTCTGTTATAAATAAACAGTTGTTGTGTTTAACTTACAAATCCTGTGCCTGGAAGTCACTGAAGCAGTCAAGAGCCAAATATCTCAGAAATGTGATACAAATTATTGCTTAATTCACTTGTGTTGAGACACCGGGGCCTGTGGGGCTGGAATCAACCGCGCATTCATCCAACATAACTCAATATACTTCCATCTGTGCAATATTCCTTCAAAGCAATAAGAGAAGATGAAGGTGAGATTTCTTAGAGGTGTGCAAAATCACGTGGGGTGTGGAAAGAATAGATCAGGAGAAACTGTTCCTATTGGCAGAAGGATCAAGATGACACCAGATGACACCAATTTAAGGTGCTTGGCAAAAGAAGCAAAGGTGAAATGAGGAAAAATGTTTTTACACAGCAAGTGACTGGGATCTGAAATGCACTGGCTGAGTGTGCGGTGGAAGCAGTTCAATCAAGGCCCACAGCAACTATACCTAGATAAGAGTAAACAGGGTAACAGACAGAGGAATGTACAAAGGTTTATCAATCTCAAATTTAGAATCAGCAATTAATCTAAGGTCAATTTCTTCACTCCATCCCAGGAGTAGTAAAGTTCTAGGTCAGCCTTCCCACCCAGATGCCAATTCATAGAATCCTGACAGTGCAGAAGGAGGCCATTCGGTCCATCGAGTCTGCACCGACCCTCTAAGAGAACCCTACCTAGGTCTACTACCCCGCAACCCTACCAAACCGTTGGACACCAAGAGGCAATTTAGCATGGCCAATCCACTTATCCTGCACATCTTTGGACTGTGGGAGGAAACCGGAGCACCCGGAGGAAACCCATGCAGACACGGGGAGAACGTACAAACTCCACACAGTCACCCAATCCTGGCGCTGTGATGCAGCAATGCTAACCACTGTGCCACCATGCTCCCCAATTGAGGCCCTTTAGTGGCCACTGAACGGCTACATAAGTACTTTATCCTGCTGCCTCTAGTATGTGCCATCAGCGAGGAGGCCATACTCCAGATGGTGAAGCTGGCTATCTCCCTGTCAGCTTGGGTAGAAGAGGTAATCTTTGATTGGAAACCCAGTGGTTGACACTTGGGAAGACACCAATGGTAAGGGGCATTCTTTCTGACAGAACATCATTTACTCTCCTGACTGACTGACTGTCCAACTGGCCCTGAGAATATAGAAAACCTACCTGTGTTCTGGGTCACGGCCATGGTCACTGCTTTGAGGTCTGTTAGAGAGAGAGAAGTGTTATTGGATAGGCACATGGAACATGTCAGAATGACAGGGAGTGGGATAGCTTGATCTTGGTTTCGGTCAATGCTCGGCACAACATCGAGGGCCGAAGGGCCTGTTCTGTGCTGTATTGTTCTATGTTCTATGTTCTATAACTTGGGGGTCACCATTGCACATCGAGCATGGCTGACCAGGAATCTCTCTCCCTCTCACTTATTAACCTGTTTGCCTGTACCATGAGCTTTCCTTGCACAGCCAGCAAGTCCTGGAGTAGGGCTTGAACCTGGCTCAGAGGCAGGGCATAGGATTCCCTGCAGCACCTACACCATGATCCAAATAAACACAACATAATCAATCAATCATTCAAGTTCCAGCTTACCAGATATTGGAATTCAAACTAAAAGAGAATCAAATGAAATTCTGTTGTGCAGACCGTGTTTGATTGAAACTGAAATCCTGCTTTCGCTTGTACTGGATTGCTAACTCATTAAGAATGAGAGAGATGAGCAGCCTGCCCAGCTCACTGACTGCTGCTTTAGGGCCTCTGCTGTCAGATTCTTTATGGTTCAGCTTGTCCCACAGAGCGAGGCTCACTGATTTTCACATTTGTAGCTGGGAGACAAATAGATGGCAGAGGTTTGAGAAGACAAGCTGGATAAATATACACGGTTAAAGGAGATACTCGAGATTGCCTCAAACACAGTGCAGTCCCCATCCTTTTATTCTGTTTACTGCCACCCCAGGTATAGATGGTATGAGCCTCGATTCAATCTGCTTCCGCCACACACTCAGGCACTGCATTCCAGGTCCTTAGCACTCGCTGGGTAAAAGCAGAACACCTCATCTCTCCAGTGCTTCTTTTGCCAATCAGCTTAAATCCGTGCCCTCTATCCTTCCAGTATTGGGAACAAACTCTCCCTGTCTATTCTGTCCACACCCCTCATGACCGTGTACACCTTTGATAAATCGCCTCTTAATCTTACCTTCTGCAAGGAAAAGAACTCCTGCTTTTCCAATCCATCCGTAACACAAGTTTCTCATCCCTGGAATCATTCCTGGGAATCTTTTCTGCACTCTTTCTTTATCCTCTTCCTAAAGTGGAGCGATCAGAACTGGACACAAGATGCCAGTTGAGGCTGTACCAGCATTTTACACCAGTTATCAGAGCTCCTTTGCCTCTGTCTGGAGGTCAAACACAGAACCACATGGAGGCATTAGCATCTTTTGGATTATGTCATTGTTGGCCTCACAACATTCCTGGTGAAATAAGCTTTTGAAATGACCCAGAAGATTTTTTTGATAAATATAAAGTACCCCAATTCATTTTTCTTTCCAATTAAGGGGCAATTTAGCGTGGCCAATCCACCTACCATGCACATCTTTGGGTTGTGGGGGTGAGACCCATGCAGATTCGGGGAGAATGTGCAAACTCCACACGGACAGTAACCTGGCGCCGGGATCGAACCCGGGTTCTTGATGTCGTGAAGCAGCAGTGCTAACCACTGCGCCATCGTGCCGCCTCCCCTGACCCAGAGGTGATCTGCTGGATGTAAAACAGTGGGAGAAATGGTTTGCTGGACATGGGAGGGGAAGGTAAAAGTGGTAATGTCTCCACTCTACTATTAACTTGTTTGAGTGAATTTGACAATGGGGTAAGTCAAGACCACCAACCAGGTGAGCCCAGCAGTTTTAGCCACTCATGGGGATGAACGTGTGTGTTCCTCGTGTCTTAATAAAGCTCGTAGTCTCAAAGGTGGAGAAGATGCTTTATTGTGAATTTGTTCTCTCTTCAGAGCTTAACTTACGGCTACCTCAAATGCTGCCTGCCTGTGTGTGTGTCCTGCTACGAGTTCTGCCTTCCGTGAAGTGTGTCGTCACTTCCTGTGCCTGTGTATATATAGCTCTCCCATACTCCCTCTAGTGCTTGCTCAGTTGTATTGCATCTACTCAGATCTACAATCACCACATCCCCCCTTTTTTCTTTACATATTTTCTGTACATCGTTAAAGAAAATTGTACAAAACAGTTACTTATGATATGTGTATCTATACAAGTGATGGTGCTATTGCATATTTTACAAAGCCAATTTATATTTATGAGTCCACTCTTAATAAAAACATTTATGAGTCCAAACTTGATGAATTTGTTCACTGAGTTTTTTTCTTTTGTTGTTGTTGACGTGGTGAATGTTGTCGGTGTTCTTGTTATTTTAAGTATCCAATGCGTCATCCCATGGTGTTTGCATGGTCGAATCACTGATGTTGACTGAGATGGACTTTTTTCTGTGCTTGTGGTATCGATTTAGTATTTCATCTGCCTTGAAAGCTGGTGTGCTTGCTTGTTCTGGAGCAGATGTGAGTTTGTGCGATTCGTTGTCATCCCATGGCATGTTTGTAGTCTTGTCATTGTTTTGCAGTGTGCTGTGGCATTGTCCTTCATGTGCAGAGTTGTACCATTTTGTACAAGTCGTTGTTTCATTGCTGTTGCTTCTGTCGTTCCTGTCTGTTGTTTTGTTGCCGTTCTTGTTGCTGTTTTTGTCGTTTCTGTCTTTGTTGGTGTCACTATCTTTGTTATGCTTCTTGTTGGTTTTGTTGTTCTTCTTGTAGTTTTGTCGTTGTGCTTGTAGTTTTTGTTGGTGCTGTTGTTGTTCTTGTTTCTGCAGTGCTTCTTGCGATTTTTGTTGTTCTTGTCGCGCTTCATGTTGCTTTTGTTCTTGCTGTTGTTGTTCTCGTTTCTGCTGTGCTTCTTTTGGCTTTTGTTTTTATTGTTATGCTCAATGAGTGTCCCGTGTAGATAATTTGATTCATTGTCACAGTGATTGGTGCGAGTGTCCTTTGTGGAATCTGTTGCATTGAACGTTTTGTCTCGAGAATGGTGAGACTGATCTGATGTTGCATTGATGCTGGTGACATCAGTCATTTGTGGTGGATTTGATTCCTCGTCTTTGCTTCCTTTGTGCTCCTCTTCTGTAGTCAAATTCTTCACGATTTCATTTGACGCGGTCTCTCTGGACTCTTGGTGCTCCTCTTCCGGAGTCAAAATCTTCATGATTTCAATTGACGTGGTCTCTCTGGACTCTTGGCGCTCCTCTTCTGGAGTCAAAATCTGCATGGTTTCTGTTGGTGTGGTCTCACTGGACTCTTGGTGCTCCTCTTCTGGAGTCAAAATCTGGATGGTTTCTATTGGCGTGGTCTCTCTGGACTCTTGGGTGGCCCTACTCTGTGCTTCTGTACAGACAAGCTGAGAACTGTCAGTCTCACTGTGATCCTGTACCTCCTGTATGTCGAGTGTGCTCACCTTGTCACTGTTTTCGCATGCAGTGGGTAGATGTACATTGTTTTCTTCTTGTTTATGTGAGCTTGGTAGACTTTCATAGTCTGCTTGCGGTTGCTCAGATACGGCAGGTTGACCTTCATGGTCTTGTTCATGCATGGTGTTCGCCAGAGAGTGTTTGCTTGCTTCCCTTTTGGAGTCTTTCATCACTCTCACTGTGGAGCCTGTCATCGCTCTTTCTGTGCTCTCTGTGTGGCATCGTCTTCGTCTTGGGTATTGCTGTCATCCAATGTATCGACGATCTGCCGTGGCACCATGGTGTTGGATTCATCTACCACGAGTAGATTTGTGTTGAGCTTTGCGACCGTGTCGCTGATGCTGTGATCAGCATATCCAAATAACAGCCATGTCTGAGTAGTATTCTTCGAAAACCAAATCATCTTGGTTGGATTCATCTACCACGAGTAGATTTGTGTTGAGCTTTGCGACCGTGTTGCTGATGCTGTGATCAGCATATCCGAATAACTCAGCGATGTCTGAGTAGTAATCTTCGAAAAAAAATCATCTTTTTTTGTTTTGGATTTATTTTTGTTCTCTTCACTTTGGGTGGTGCAGACTGCTTTTCCCAGGGTGTTGTGAGAGTTATTTTCAACTGCTGGTTTAAGTTCAGGTGTTTTTCTGTGTTCTGAGGCAAGAAAATTTGGTTTTACAGCTTTAAGTATTTTGTTTTCAATTTTCGGGCATTTCCCTTTTAAGTAGGCGTGGTCCGGATGCTCAGACGTCATGACGCTCGTGACGGCATGCGTAGGAATCAATTGCGCATGCGCAAATCGGCCTTACTTTACTTTGCGGTTTTGTGTCCATTGCGCATGCGCAGCTTGCGCATGCGCATAACGATCCGCGACCAAAACATTTTGAGACTGCGCATGCACGGCTTGCGCATGCGCATAACGATCAGCACCAAGAACTTTTTTAAACTGCGCATGCGCGGCTTCTGTTTCCTGCACATGCGCAGACGCAGTTTTTAGTTCTTTGTATCCCCGAGACTGTAAAATGTGCTCCGACGCCATTTTATCGCGGATTTCAGCGTTTTTTCTTTCTGAAAGTTGTAAGTTACCTTTTCCTTTCGATCTGTACTGGATTTCAGCATTTTTGCTTTGTGAATAATTCAAGTTATTTCATCTTTTTGATCTGTACTTTTCACTCGCGATTTCTTGACTGAAGCCTTTCTGTTTGTAGAGTTTTGCATCACTCAGTCTCTGCGCAGTTTGGCCTCTGAGCATACCGTGCTGTTCAAATTCCTTACAGTACTCTTCAAATTTGTTTAGTATTGTTTGTAAGTTGTTTCTGTCTTCACCTTTTGGAGTATTTAAATCCATTATATACTTTCCTAGCTTCATGTCCTGCGATGAGCATTGCTATTTTAATTTCATCTGAGGCTGCTGCTACATCATTAGCTATGATATAAAAATCGAACATTTGTTTAAATATTTTCCAGACATTTCTTACATTGCCGGTCGTGTCCAGCTGAGGTGGGGTTCCAAGCTACATTCTTGAATAAGCGATGTCTTCCCAAGTCCAATGTCCAGTAGGAGATTTCCATGCCATTTTGTTCTTCCTGTGTCTGCAGCTGAGTTGTCCTGTAGTAAGCGCCTGAAGCCACTCTTGGTACCATGTGTTGTTCTTCGTGTCTTAATAAAGCTCATAGTCTCAAAGGTGGAGAAGATGCTTTTTTGTGAATTTGTTCTCTCTTCAGAGCTTAACTTACGGCTACCTCAAATGCTGCCTGCCTGTGTGTCTGTGTCCTGCTACGAGTTCTGCCTTCCGTGAAGTGTGTCGTCACTTCCTGTCCCTGTGTATATATAGCTCTCCCGTGCTCCCTCTAGTGCTTGCTCAGTTGTATTGCATCTACTCAGATCTACAATCACCACAACGTGTAATGGTGAAAAACAGTCAATGGTGAATGGACATAAATAAATGTCAGACTAAATATAAAACAGGCTACCCAGAGCTTTTCACAATGTTCCAGGTTTAGTTCAATCAGGTCTTTTTAACAGCTGACTTCTACCACCTTATATATACCAGTCCTCCAGATATAATGACCAGCATTGCGTTAGCCGTACTGAGTGTTTTCTGTGCATGTTCATGACATTTTATTCATCCAAGATGTTGGAGTGCCAAGTAGCTTCAGTATGGAACTAAACAGGAAGAGGAACCTCGGCAGTACGTTCATTTTGATCGTCTGTACTCTGCCCGCCAGGGAAAGCGGAAGTGCAACCCAGCTCTAGAGGTCCATTTGAACATCCTCCGTCAGACTGGTGAGATTTCACTTGGGGATCCGTCTTCAATCATCGACTATCTGGATACCCAGGTAGTGGAATTTGTTTTGGGCTAGTTTCAATGGTAGTCCCTCCAGCTCAAATCCCTCCTGCGCTCGGGTTCACCGAGAATGCCTCGCTTTTGCCAGGTTGGGTTTGTAGCCCGAGAAAGCCCCAAACTCTTCCAGGAGCTTCATGATTACTTTCAGGCTGCTCTGTGGGTCCGAGATGTAGAGGAGGAGGTCATCTGCATCGAGTGAGACCCTGTGCTCCCTGCCCCCTCTTCGGCTGCCCTTCCAGCTTTTCGCACCTCGCAGGGCGATTCCCAGGGGTTCAATTGCCAGGGAAAACAGGAGCGGGGATAGTGGGCATCCCTGCCGTGTGGCTCTATGCAGCTGGAAGTATTCAGAGCTGGTGGTGTTGGTCCTCACGCTCACCTTTGGGCCGTTGTACTGGAGTTTCACCCATGGGGTAAACTTCATCCCTAGCCCAAATCGCTCCAGTACCTCGAAGGAGGTATTTCCATTCTACTCTATCGAAGGCCTTTTCTGTACCCAGGGACACGATCACCTCTGGTGTTCTCTCCCTGGTGGGGTCAGTATTACATTTAGCAGCCACCTGATATTCGCAGTTAGCTGTATACCCTGGACAAAGCCCGTCTGGTCCTCTGTCCTCTGTTACGCAGTTCTCCGGCCTGGACTTTTGCGAGTATTTTCACGTCGATGTTGAGCTGCGAAGTGGGTCTGTATGATCCATATTCCGTCGGATCTTTGTCTTTTTTGGGTTTCAGTGATATAGTGGCCTGTGTTGGCAGTGGAGGCAGGCCATGAAAGTAATCAGTTAATCTGTGAAGGTCTGGTGTGATTTTCTTTTTACAGAAGTCCACCGGGAACCCATCAGATACCAGTGCCTTCCCCATCTGCACAGAGCTCTCCATGATTTCTCCCAGTTCTCTTGGTGCTTCCAGTTCCCCCCCGCCTATCATCCCCCATGACTGGCATGTCTAGTCCATCGAGGAACCGTTTAATCTCCGCATCCCCGTCGGGGGATTCGGAGGTGTACAGCCCTCAGTAGTTCTCTTTTGGTTCGGCTACCAGTTTGCTTCTGCTTTTTTACCTGAGCTATCTCCCTTGTGGCTGTCTGCTTTCTCAGCTGGTGAGCCAGTAGATGGCCAGCCTTTTCTCCGTGTTCATAGAGGTCACCCCCGTGTTTGGTGGAGTTGGTCCAATGCTTTCCTGGTGGACAGCAGATTAAAGACCATTTGTAGCTTTTTTCTCTCTGCCAGAAGCCCTACAGTCAGGGCCTCAGAATACTTTCTGTTGACCTCCAGAATAGAGTTGATCAGTTGTTGCCTGGCCTCCCTCTCTTTCCAGTCTCTATGCGTCTTGTAGGCTGTAATCTCTCCCCTAATCACAGACTTCAGTGCCTCCCAGAACATGGAAGGTGGGACTTCCCCGTTCTAGTTATTAGTAATGTACTCACCTACGTGGACAGTAAGGAGGGGGGGGGGGGGGGGGGGGGGGGGGGGGGGGGAACTGTGGGGACATATACGGACGATTGCTGGATAGGGCAAGACTACTACTGGACGAAGCCAGATGAAAACGGGAGGACGAATTGGTGGTGGAAGTGGGTTGGGGACTCTGGAGCGAAGCACTAAGCAGGTCCAACTCCATCTCCTCCTGTGCTAAGCTAAGCCTCATGCAGTTGAAAGTGGTACACATAGCTCACTGAACCAGAACCCGAATGAGCAGATTTTTCCTGGAGGTGAAGGCAGGCCCTGCCAACCATGCCCACATGTTCTGTGCCTGCCCCAGACTTGTCTGGTTCTGAAAAGCCTTCTTTGAGCTGATGTCCAAGGTTGTGGGGGTGAAGGTGGAGCCGTGCCTGAGAGTGGCAGTATTCGGGATGTCAGACCAGCCAGAACTACATGTGCGGAAAAGGGCCAAAACCCTGGCCTTTGCTTCCTTAATTGCACGCCTGAAAATCCTGCCCGACTGGAGATCAGCAGCACCTCCTGCAGCTGCAGACTGGCTGGAAGACCTATCGGAACTTCTCCACCTGGAGAAGATGAAATACACCATCTCAGGGTCGGACGAGGGCTTCCACAAAGCATGAGGCTAATTTATCAGCCTGTTTCAAGATCTGTTCGAGGTCAATAGCGACTAGGAAGAGAAAGGAAGAGGGAGGGAGGAAAAACAAAGGATGACACACACAATAGAAAGAAGCAGAGGGGGAAGGAGAGGGGAGGGAACCCAAAGTGTCAGAATATACACCAGTATATCATGGTGCAGACACATACTGATGGACATACACTAGGACCAATCAACATGCACAAACACCGCAGCCAATCACCAGTTAGAACACACGCACTATAAAGGCAGAGGGCATCACTTTTCCCGCTCATTCTGGATGCTGCCTCTCGGAAGCACAACAGCTCATCAAGTTTAGTACAGACTCACACCACGTGCTGAGAGATTCAACTGGTTCGGACAGGCACAGGTCTCTAGTTAAACTAGCATTGTTTAAACCCACAGTTATAGTATGTCTATCATTTTCTAAGAGTTAATAAAATAGCGTTGAACCTTCTTCAGTGTTGGTGGCATCTATCTGCTTCACAAGTCCACAGTGCCCAACACTTCACAAGGAAACCACAAAATGAAACATGGGGAAAAAGGGAGGAGGGAAGGGTCCCTGTAGCACCCCGACGATGACAACTAAAAACCGCAACAGAAAGAATTGGAACTCAGTATGTGACGCCAAGGCAGGAGTCAATACTAAGAGGGAAACTAAGATACCAGCATAGGAAAGAGTGGGGGGAGGGCCGAAGGGAGGGAAGGCAGCCGGGGGGGGGGGGGGGGGGGGGGGCACACATGTACAAATCTCTGTACATAAGACTTTATTTGCAAATACCAGGTACAGTTGTGCTGTTACTCTGTTAAAAACTGGAAAATACCAATAAGTGTACAGCAAAGAAAAATCTATACAGCTTACAATGTTGCCTTTCTGTGGACATATATATAAATATACAAATTAGCAGCAGGAGTAGACCAACCGGCCCCTCGCTCCTTCTCCGTCATTTGATCTGATTGTGGCCTTAACTCCATTTTCCTGTCTACCTCTAATTGTGGCCTGATGCCTTGTTCACAAAGACCACCAGGTGCCCACCCCCTGTGCAGCACGTGTATGATTGCCTACCACTGTGTTTTTTCTGTCTCCCTTTCCCCCCCTCCCCCAGGAGAAGGTGGCACACAACCCCAGGGAGAGAGAAGATTGGAGCCGACCCGCCGGACCTCTGGCCTCGCACCATTGTGAAGTGGAAGGCACTGGACCTCGTCAGTGGGCAGTGGGGAGTGGGATGTCGCCGAGGCGGGGGTTGGCATTGGGGAACCAACTGGGCCCCCTCTGAGGTGTTGTGTCCCTAAGGCATAATCTCCACACCACCCCATCACCCTACCACCCCTACACCATCCCACCTCCCTCGCACTGCCCACCACACCACATCACCCCACCATCCAACTCCCCCACACCACCCCAGGCCCAGTACTCCACCACCTCCACATGACCACACCTATCCACCTCCTCCACAATGTCAGCCGAACCCATGATACAACCATGTATCATGTCTTACAGGATCACCTGCCGATGAGGCATGCCCTTCTGGTGTCCCCCACACCTGACCACAGCCCCAGGACACATCGAGTGATGAGGTGGCACCTGACAGCATGCGAGCCCCCAAATGCCAGCCCATGACACCCTGGAGCATCAGTCCGGGGGCGACACCGACTTTCCATCACAGCTGTCCCCAAGACCCTCCGCCATCCCAGAGACACTCACCTCAGTTGGGCACTATAGTGAAGAGGTATCTGGGACACTATCTGGTGCGCAGCACACACATGCAGCAGTATGTGAGGTACAGGTAGGAACCCCCAAGGGGGCGGACGGTCGGATGTGACCCAGCCCCAGGGACTAGCTGTTGTCCAGATGGGTCTTGGGCTTCTGGAAAGGGCCGTCCCACTGATGCATGAGGGGTCAGCAACCATCTAGCGCTTGCAGGTGCAGTGGAAGAGTCCAACCGCCTGTAGCAGCAGGAGGCGGTGCCAGCCATGCATGCTACCCAGGCCAACACCACTCATGTGGCATCTGTCTTGGAGGCCATGGTTCAGGATGTCCAAGGCCTGGGGCACTCAGTGCGGTTGGTGTCAGTGGCAATGGACAGGGCTGCCTGGCAGCTATGCACCAGGGCCTCCTGGACAATGCTCCAGAGCTTGGTCCAGTCACAATGTGTCATGGCTGTGGGCAATGAAGACATTGCCCAGGTGCTGGCTGACCTGAGCTGGTCACAGAGAGTCGTGGCATAGTCCCAGAGGGACATTGCCTAGTCCCTGTCCTCCATGGCCACGAACATTGAGACCCTGGTTGTGATGAGAGTGAACCTCCAGGACTGCCAGCGTCAGGTGACGGGGCTCCCCTGAGCACGCCCCGGCCGCACCCCTGTCCAAGGAGAAGCCCGGGGGTCCATCGGACACCCTGAGGGAGAAGGAGGTGATGACAACTGCAGGGTACGTGCCGAAACATCACAGCACCTTGGAACACCCTCCCCCCGCTGTCCCTGGTGCATCCCAATGGGCAGCAGGCAGAACAGGTTGGCATCACACCACCTGGGACACCCGAGAGACTGCCGGGCCACCCAGGCCCAGGCTCCCCAGATGATGGCAGTCTAAGGGAACCCAGGTCACAGGAGGGGAATCAAGGCAGGCCGTGTCCACCCCTGATGTACCACCTGGGGATCCACCTATGCATAGCGTTAGGGTCCGTTTGGCTAGAAAGTTAGACACCAGTTAAGTTGGCATGGATGCAGCACACAGGACAGCATTAGAGGCTAGGACTGAAACCTATAGAAACATGTTCACCATTTCAGAATAAAGCCACAAGTGAATCGCACCATCGGTAATTCCTCCTGGTGGAGGCGGAGCATAGCGGGAGACCCAGAGAATACCAGGACAGGCTCTTTAAGGATATGTCAATGTCATTTACTGTACGTGTGACGCAGCATCCACGCCCGTCGAGGCACCAGAACATTGCATTCCATTGACTCTCTGTCTCAACTGGAGAACCCTTATTTGTAAACTGTGCCCACCTCACTCTAGTTTATCTCAAGAGAAGAAACATCCTTTCAGCTTCCACCCTGTCAAGTCCCCTCAGGATGTTTATGTTTCAATAAGATTACCTCTCATTGTTCTGAACACCAATGGATGCAGGTCCAACCTCTCCAACCTTTCCTCATAAGGTAATCCTCCCCATCCCAGGAATGAGTCAAATGAAACTTCTCTTAGCTGCTGATACCCAAAGAACATTAGAAACATTACAGCACAGAAAGAGGTCATTCAGCCCATTGTGCTTACATGACCCAAAATGAAAAGAAACTATTTGCTCAGTCTTATCCCACGTTCCAGCACCTGGTCTGTAGCCCAGCAGGTCACAGCACTCCAGATCCAGATCCAGCCACCTCTTACATAAGTTGAGGGTTTCTGCCTCCATCACCAAACCAGGCAGCCAATTCCAAACACACCACCCTCTGGGTGAAGAAATTATTCTTCATGTCCCGTCTAATCCTTCTACTAATCACCTTAAATCTGTGCCCCTTGGTAATTGATCATCCCTTTCGGGGAAACAGGGCATCCCCGCCTACTCTATCACAGTCCCTTATAATCAGATAATCCCTCAGCCTCGGCACAGATGCTTGCTGTGCACCACCAATCCTCTCAATAGATACCCCATAACTATGGACCTTAGTCGAGCAGGTTTTCATCTTGAACCTTTCTTAAATATCCACAATTTTTCGATCTAAATGTGTAATTTCTGAAATGAGACAGCTTTGTGAGATTATATAACATACCCACTGGTTATACACCACACACATTACACACCCACCTGTTACATACTTCACCATTACACCCAGTCAAATGCTATCTTTTCCAGGAACAAGGGTCCTTGCACTTGCTCTTTAAGGGACAGTATGGTTTAAAAACCTAAATTCTTCCAGAATGTTCTTAGTCGTTAATGATGAACCATTTCTTGTAGTTAAAGCATTTATGAAAGTCTTCCAATTCTTTTCAGGTGCAAGCTGACATCTTTAAGGTGGATTTTTGCATTTGTTCATGAACATTTAATGATTTCTGTACAGTGTACATGGACACAGAAACCTCTTCGCTACTGAAGGGAATCAGCTATTTCTGACAGGTAAAAGGCCATTTTAATGTAAATATTATAGCCCAGTCTTTAATACCCATTTTAAAATAAGGATTTCAGTATTCATAACCTTAGGTCATGACAAAACACATAACTTAAACAGAGGTACAAAACTGGACACATCCACAAACTAGTTGAAGATAAAGGCAACATTTTTAGCTCACTGAGCTAAATCACTGCCTTTTAAAGCAGACCAAGAAGGCCAACAGCATGGTTCGATTCCTGTACCAGCCTCCCCAGACAGGCATCGGAATGTGGTGACTAGGGGCTTTTCACAGTAACTTCATTGAAGCCTACTCGTGACAATAAGCCATTTTCATTTCATTTGTTCAGAATATGGATAAAATGAAAGTCAGCAGAAAATCAGTAAGAACCAGACTCGATTACAGCACAAAATCACATTCCATAGCACACACAAAAATTCAAACATGAAACAATTTGAATCTTATGTTTCACTTTAAGGATTGACAGTTAACTATCCAATCAAATGTATTTGAAACTCACCCAAACCAATCAGGACGACATAGAGGTAGGGACAGATGGACTCAGACTGAAAATATTTTCCTTACGAATGAGAGTCCACTTTCTATCCGGATGAATCTATACTTTTATTTGACTATTCGCTATCCTTATTTTCATATATTCCCTTCCAAAACTCTTGAAGTCTGCGCAAGCTGTCTTTGCCTTAAGCAAGAAACCATTCTGTATTTTTGACAGTTTGTATTATAAATTACTTCTCTTTAAGTCTTTTGCTAGCAAGGCTTTATTGAGAATAGATTTAAGTTTCTCTCACTAATCAGGAGAAGCAATAAAAGATTCTGACTTTGCATCCGAGAAGTGTAACTCACATTTCTACCGAGTTTTAAAGTATATGCGAGACTGCACTTGCAAAGTAGATTTCTACATTGTTCAGAATATGGACTCCAGTTTCTAGTTAATGCTCATTAGGAAGATATTCCCATTTGTCTCCTTGAACATAAAATGGATGACTTCACACTTCTACAGATTACCCTCCATCTGACATGTACTCGCTTACTAAATCTGTCTATACCAGTCTGAAAAGCATTCTTTATTCTTATCTGGACAACTTAGTCTGTCTCTTAATTTAGTGTCATTTACAACTTCAGTTGTACAACTCTTTTTTTAAAATGAATTTGAAGTGCCCAATTATTTTTTCCAATTAAGGGGCAATTTAGCATGGCCAATCCACCTACCAGCGCATCTTTGGGTTGTGGGGGTGACACCCATGCAGACACAGGAAGAATGTGAAAACTCTACACGGGGCTGGGATCAAACCCAGGTCCTCGGCATCATGAGGCAGCAATGCTAACCACTGCGCCACCATGCCGCCCAAGTGTGCAACTCTTTGTTCCTTTCTTCCTTGTCATGAATCTATACATACGGGCTGGTTTGGCTTAGTTGGCTGGACAGATGGTTTGTGAAGCAGAGCGAGGCCAACAGCGTCGGCTGAGGCAATCCATGAAGGCTCCCATTTCTCAACCTTGCCCCTCGTCTGAGGTGTGGTGACCCCCAGGTTAAATCACCACCAGCCAGTTCCCCAAGAGGAAAGCAGCCGATGGTCATCTGGGATTCTGGCGACTTTACCTTACCTTTACATGCTGAAAAGCTAAGGCCGTTGTACAGATCCCTGGGGAACCCTAGTTCTCACATCTCATCAATCAAGGTATTTGCTCTCTATCCCTGCTCTCTGTCTCTTAGCTTCCAATCAATTTGTAAGCAGAAGTTGATGATCCTCTGTATGTAAGCCCAGATGAAATTTCTAACAGTCCTTTGGCATTTGAAATGGATTCTAAGAGAGATACAGTCCTGCAAGTGGAAAATGTCGAATATATAATAATGTATTAAATCAGTGGTGTATTTTCAGACTTATGGGTGGTGTAACATCTGACTCTATTTTGTGCTATTTTAAGTTATCTACTCAGTTGAGCTTGAATGAAAGTGAATTTATATTCGGGCTATCGTTGGCTTTCGGTTCCTAACTTTAAAAATAATTTGATTGAATGAGCTTCTGTTGGCTCCTTGTTGGCATTGGTACTGGTGACCTTTCCTACTTTTCTGATATTTGAGAAAATCTAAAGGTTATGTGAAGCACAGGACCATAGCTCTATGGAAGAAATCCGGTCACTTTTGTCACTCAGGGATGCATAAGAGGGTTTTTCAAGCTACAACTATGTAACCCTTGATGTATGTGTTAAATATGTTGCAAGAGAAAAGTCTAACATAAATAACCTATTGTAAAAATGATGAGTTGAATGTCAGTACGTCTCTAAACTAAATATGAATAAATTAGTACTGAGACCAATCTGAAACAATTCATAGAATCTTAGAATCCCTACAGTGCAGAAGGAGGCCCATCAAGTCTGCACCAGCCTCCTTGCGAGAGCACCCTACCTAGGCCCACTCCCCCAACCTATCCCCCTAACCCCGACCTAATCTGCACATGTTTGGACTGTGGGAGGAAACTGAAGCTTCTGGTGGAAACCCACGCAGACATGGGGAGAACATGCAAACGCCACACAGACGGCCACCCAATGGTGGAATTTAACTCGGGTTCCTGGCACTGTGAGGCAGCAGTGCTAGCCACTGTGCCACCGTGCTGCCTCTTTTAATTTGTTGTATGTTAATTGCAGGATGCATTAATAATTTTCAACCCTATGATTTAACTTAGCTCCTGATAGAATCCCGAGACTTGGAAATTGCTCTGCTTGAAAATGAAATGAAATGAAAATCGCTTATTGTCACATGTAGGCTTCAAATTAAGTTACTGTGAAAACAGTTGCCACATTCCGGCGCCTGTTCGGGGAGGCTGGTACGGAAATTGAATCCGAACTGCTGGCCTGCCTTGGTCTGCTTTAAAAACCAGCTATTAAGCCCTGAGCTAAACCAGCCCCTTATTTTTGCTCTCTCCTCACATAATAAACTTGCAGATCTCCTTTTTCCTTTGTATTCTCATTCCTGGGAGAAATTATGCTTGCTCTCGATCACAGGCTTAATAGTTTTCAACTATCTTTCTTTCACTGATATTGTTCATGTGTGTGTGCATGCTTCCAGGTTGATCCCGGCAATCGGAATGAAGTTAAAATCCAACATCATGTTTCACTGGCCTCACTCCCATGTCTCTGGCTGTGTGCTCATTCACGTGTTTCACAATTCTAGCAAAAATATGATAATAAAATATAATCTTTCTGTTTATGGCAGCAGAGTTTATACATTATTGGTATTGCGGAGGAATTCTAACAAAATTAAAAATATATATTTTTTTGTTCAGTTAAATTCCAGGTGAGAAAGATTCTTATACAAGTCACCTAGCAACCAAGTAACACTCTCAATCTAAGGAGCAATCCTGTTCAATTGAACACTTTGAAGATACATTTTTTAATAATATGCTGGGCAATTTTGCTTATTCTTTTTCGGGTTGGTCCAATGTACAAACTCATGGGAAGCAGGAAAGAGATTTGGATGGAAGGACAGATATTATCTCAACGTCTAAAACATGATGTTACTCAGTCGCTGAAATGTTCTGCACAAACAAGCCAATTGGCTTAACCATTCATCGTTATTGGGAAATCTGGATTTCAGGCCAGAGATTTACTGTAAAAAACTCCTCTATTGTTTACATCTTATGGTTTAAAACATTGGTTCTGGCAGCGCAGGACATCCTCTTGGGGTGTGAAAGGCAGAAAACAAGAAGAAACATTGCTTCACTGAACTGCATGGGCTGGTCATGAGCAACAGTGGCCAGAAATAAACAGCAAACATCTGCTCTCAGATCAACAGTGGGTTTCTTCATCAACCGAAACATCCATGCTCCCCAGGGGATAGCATTCGTCACCTTGAGGAGGTGCAAACTGGGAACTACCAGGACCGATGATAAATGGAACTGATATTGAAAATCTCTCTCCTCGGGCTGGGATTTCCCACTTGGTTTGCAATCCTGCCCTCCGGCTCAATTCTGGATCAGGAACCCAGAAGTGGCCCGTGATCTTCCTGGGGGTGACCAATTGAGAGGCTGCCTACCGGAGTCACATCCAATTCACAAGGTTGGGTGGACTTTGTGAAGCAGGAGATCCAGTCAGAGATTTGGGCAAGGTGGGTGCCTTTGAGCAAGGAAGGAGACCGTGAGGATCCCTCAAAATGGGAAGGCATCGGTCGGCAAAACGATGCCCAATATTCTGAACATGTTCCAACTCCTGCCTCCTAATCCCCAACCCCCACCTCTCAGCACTGTGGGAGTCAGAACATTCAGCCTCCTATTTCTGAATGTTGGCCAAAGCGACCTATTGCTGCTGCCATAGGTCAGAACATTCTGATATGTTCCATATCCCGAGGTCTTGATGGTGAATGATGGAAAAACCACATTGCTGAGCTGTTCCCTACTTTCCATAACTTCTTAATTATCTAATTCAAACAGCTTTGGCCCGCTGTACAAGGATTGGAACCTGTTGGAATGGGCCAACTTCTTTAGTTAATTTCTGGCTTGGCATGTGGCCGAATGGACTGTTCTACTTTCCATCAACAAAAAGTATTAGAGCTTGTAGAAAAGGCAATGTAATAATTATCAGGGGCTTTAATCGTCATAGAGACTGGACCAATTACATTAGCAAGAGTGGTCAAGCAGATGGGTTTGTAGAATGTTCTGGTGACAATTTCCTAGTGCAATACATTGTGGACTGGAGATAAAGCTATTTTTCAAATCTAGTATTGAGTAATGAAGTAGGGTTAAGTAATTATCTCATAGTAGAAGATCTATTGGGGAATAGTGATCATAATACAATTGAATTGGAGGGCGGCATGCTGAGCAATGGTTAGCACTGCGGCCTTGAGGACCCGAGTTCGAACCCTGGCTCTGGGTAACTGTCAGTGTGGAGTTTGCACATTCTCCCCATGTCTGCGTGGGTTTCACCCCCACAACCCAAAGATGTGCTGGTGAGGTGAATTGGCCACATTAAATTGTCCCTTATTTGGAAAAAAAATAATTGGCTACTCAAAATTTATTTAAAAAAATAATACAATTGAATTCAATTCATCTGAAGGTAATATACTCCAATCACAAATCAGAATCTCAAACTTAAACAAAGAAAAATATATCAATTATTTTGTGCCTGTCATCACAGTAGAAGACATAAGTTACAATCATAGAATTTACAGTGCAGAAGCAGGCCTTTTGGCCCATCGGGTCTGCACCGGTCCTTGGAAAGAGCACCCTACTTAAGCCTACGCCTTCACCCCAACCCTGTAGCCCCACCTAACCTTTTGGATAATAAGGGGCAATTTAGCATGGCCAATCCACCAAATCTGCACATCTTTGGACAGTGGGAGGAAACCCATGAAGACATGGGGAGAAAGTGCAAATTCAACACAGTCACCCGAGGCCGGAATTGAGCCCAGGTCCCTGGTGCTGTGAGGCATCAGTGCTAACCACTGTGCCACTGTGCCATTGTGTGCCCCAAGTTACATACAAAAATTGAGGTTACCTAAGTGCTAAAGAGTAAGGAAATTAAGCGAATTAATATCAGGAGCGAAAAGTACCGGAGAAACTTAATGGGCTAAAATCCGATAACTTAAGTCTCTAAAATAAACAGCTATAGGGATAGCTCACTTGGCTAGACAGCTGGGTCCCTGATGCAGAGCAGGACCAGAGCATGGGTTCAATTTTCATACCAGCTGGGGTTATTCTCGAAGGTTCCGCCTTCTCACCCTCACCCCTTGACTGAGATGTGGTGACCCCTAGGTTAAATCACCACCAGTCAACTGTCCCGCTCAAAGGGGAAAGCAGCCTCTGGTCATCTGGGATTGTGGCAACTTCACCTTTTAATGTATCTGTTTGTTGATGATACAATAGATACAATATAAACTGTGGAAATATAAGCTGTGGGGAGGACAGAGAGGCTCACAAGAGATATAGATTGACTAACTGAGTGGGCAACAAGATGGCACCCAGAGTACAATGTGGGGAAATATGATCATAAGAATGGAAAAGCAGAATATTTTTTAAAAGGCGTGAAATTTGTAAATGTTGATGCGTAAATAAACTTGGGCATGTTAGTACAAGGAACTCAGAAAGTTAACATGCAGGTACAACAAACAACTAGGAAAGGAAAATAGCATGTTGGTTTTTATCATGAGGGGATTGGAATACAGTTTTGGAAGGCATATTAGAGACAGTACATTGTAGTCACTGCAGCAAAGATTCACTGGATTGGCCCCTGTGATGAATTGTCATATACTGAGAGGCTGAGTATTTGGATCTGTATTCTGTGGAGTTTAGAAGATTGAGAGGTTATCTCATTGAAAGCTGTTAGATTCCGTATGGGCTAATCAGACTGGAAGCCGAGAGATGGTTTCTACTGATCGGGCGATCTAGAACACAGGGACACAGACTCATGTGTAGGGGCTAATCATTTAGGACTGAAATGAGCAGACATTTCTTCACCTAAGGGGTTTATAATCTTTAAATTCTCAATTGTTTTTTCAATGTTTTCTCGACTGGTTTAGTTGCGTTGATTTCCTTTTGAAATCCAGGTCATGGATATGATGGAAAATTCCAAAGACTTTTTTATGCCTGGTGTGTGGTGCAAATATCTGAAACAGAGGAAAGATAAATGCGGTTATGTATAATTCTCCTTCTCGCGATCTCTTCCCAAAGGCAGGCCCGACCCACAGTATCATGATCTCCACGCCAGGCATGGGCAAGGAGGTAGGTGCCAATCCGCCCCAGCCACAGAGGGGATCAAACCCCTTGTCATTCACACCAACATGATCCACAACAGGTGTCCCCTTCGCCCCTGACAAAAGGAGTCCAAGTTGCTTTGGCAATGCACACTTTTACACAAATATTACAACCTGGAGCTATGGGTAGTAATGGCAGAGGCTTCACTTTGTTTCCACCACTAATCTGACCAAGAATCTCTCCCACTCTTACTGCCTGCCATTGGCATGTGTCAGAAGGATTTTGCAGGTTGATAATCAACCTGATTGGCCATGTAATTGGCTGACAAGTTCAGGAGTGATATTCAAACCCAGAAACTTGTCTCAGAGACAGGGACATGACCAACTGCATCAAAGGATCTTCAGCTGCAGCATAATTATCAGTGCAACTTTCTGCATATAAATTATTTGCTCAGTTCTGACAATTCTTTAAACCAGAAAGGGAAACTTGACTGCTCAGAGATGGTACACTAATTTATTGAAGTGTTTGTTGCCTTCTTTGAATCACTGAGTTAGTAAGGAAATGCAATGGAATCAGGATACCTCACAGAGAAGCACACCATTGATTGGTTGAACATGTTGGAGTGAATTGTTCATATAAATTTGTCACAATTTTACCTCAGAATGAAAACATAATGAAATGGTTCATTGTTAAGTTTTAGAGGTCTTTGGGTAGGGAATAAGGAAGAATGTGACTGACACAGTGACAAATGGCACTTATATATTAATAATAACAATAATCTTTACTGGTGTCACAAGCAGGTTTACATTAACACTGCAATGAAGTTACTGTGAAAATCCCCTAGTCGCCACACTCTGGCGCCTGTTCAGGTACAGAGGGAAAATTCAGAATGTCCAATTCACCTAATAAACACGTCTTTTGGGACTTGTGGGAGGAAACCGGAGCACCCGGAGAAAATCCACTCAGACACGGTGAGAATGTGCAGGCACAGTGCCCGCTCAGGGGTGGACCTGCTCACCTTAGCCAGCTACGAGCTGCTACAGTTTGATGAATTTGATGGTCATGTTGGATCTCATTTTTCGTACATCAACTTTATTCTAAATTTTAAAAGGGAACATTTATTCTAAAGATAAATGTCACGAGTTTATATTTGAGATTCTGTGCTGCAACTGTGCAGCCAACCAAATTTTAAAAAGATTGCGTCCCGTTTTCACTTTGTGAAAATCCTCACAATAAAATCAAAAAATAAATTCAGTTGGAAGCTGTTTTACCCAGATTTATGTTCTAGAAAAGCTGTGGAGCTTTAGCCATTTTTGTCGATAACCAATTATGGCAGTTGCTGCCATTTTTGCATGAGTGCAGTAAAATATTAATCTGGGGAGCTGTTAAAAACAGAAACAAGGGGCAGGGGCAGCACGGTGGCACAGTGGTTAGCACAGCTGCCTCACAGTGCCGAGGACCGGGTTCGATCCCGACCCTGTCCATGTGGAGTTTGCTCGTTCTCCCCGTGTCTGCGTAGATCTCACCCCTACAATCTAAAGGTGTGCAGCGTAGGTGAATTGCTAAATTGTCCCTTAATTGGAAATAAATAATTGGGCACTTTAAATTTGTAAATAAAAAAAAAAAACTAAAACAAGTCACCCTCAGAACCCCACTGGTGCCAAGGCGATAACTACAAAAAGGATTAAAAGAACATATTATCCCTCAACCTGTCAGCGTGAGGAGCTGAGCAACCCTCTTGAAGGAACAGGAAGAAGCAGATCCTGAAGCGGCATAGCTCAGAGGTTGCTGATGCCAAGATGCTACAAAGTAGTGAATAGAAGATCACTTTTAGATCACTTTTAATCAAGCACAATGATGTTGAATGTCACATGACCACCCAGTAGCCTCCATAAAAATTAAGTTTCAAAATATTTAATTTCCTGTTTGGAGAAACGTACCTCAGTGTGTATCCTAGCTTTTAAAAAAAATAAAATCCAAATAACGGGCAATTTAGCATGGCCAAGCCACCTACCCTGCACATCTTTGAGTTGTGAGGGTGAGACTGATGCAGGCATGGGCAGAATGTGCAAACTCCACACGGACAGTGACCCAGGGGTGGGATCGAACCCGAGTCCTCGCCGCCGCGAGGCAACAGTGCTAACCACTGTGCACTGTGCCGCCCATGTTTATCCTAGTTGATGATGTATTAATTTCTTCATCATATTGGACAATCTGACTTTTTAAGAAACAGAACATAACACAAAAAACCTCCATTAAAAAAGCCAAAGAATTAGGAATTGAAACTGAATGCTTTGATGGAAGATTTTTGAATTTTTACTTGATGGCATAGTGTTGACAAAAAGAAATCTTTAAGATATATAGGCTTATTATACTGTCAGTTTAGATCAGGTGATCTAAGTAAAGTACTGTTTAAATGGGACAAATTTTACATTGCTCTTGTTTTATCAAACAATTTCTCCATCAAATTTCTCTTTAAATTTATAAAGAGCATAAGCCTAAATTTTCTGGTCGCACTCTCTGCAGGAATCGTCATGAACGGGACCAAAAATTCAACGGGTCATCAACGGGTCCATTGAATTTGGGTGGAAAGCTCCAGGTTCACAATGGACAGATGCGGAAATACCCGCCAATTATTTTAATTCCCTTTGATCCTTTCTACGTCAAATTATTGGAAGGCTGGAACCTTTCCAATTGACTCCCAATGCAAATTATGTTTGTCGTTCATGGTTTTGTCATTCACAAGGTTTCACAGGATTTTAACCCCCTGCGAACAGCGAGTCTTTACTAAACTTTTGATATACCTTTCTTGACGACAACGTCAATGTCATTGTTCATTCTTGTCCGATACACTGCCACTCTTGTGAGTCCTCTTGTCCAATGTGCCCATGTGTGAGTGATGAACTTGTTGAAGAATATCAGGTGGCAAAGATTCCAGTATGATGACATACCTGCCTTTACAAATGACCCCCAGGAGATGCCTAGCTCAGCTCAGTGAGGCCAAAATGGTCTCATGTTTGTAGGCATGCTGAATTAAATCAGGGTGGTTTTCCACAGTTTCTATAGTGTGGAATCATTCATTGTTCCCTCTTGTTGCTGCTGGCATTTGGGTTGTGCAGAATGTACCGGATCAATTGACAGACTTGCAATCTTCTGCAAGTGTAATGCTGCAGTTCCCTGGAAACTGCCAATTTTGTTGAAACATTCTAGATATTTCAATATTAGGTCATTGAGGTTGATCTGGTGTGCAATGTCTGACTGATTCCATGGATAGCGTGATGTCACAGCATGCCTCGAGACCTGCGATTGCTAGGCCTCTAATGTCTTTGACGTAGAACATCTGTGACACCCAGGACTATGGACCTGCATGTGGAATTAGGGAGCTATTCTATGCTGAGAGTTTCACAACAGTAGGTTCCACCAAGGCCTTCTGTGGACACCTATATTTGAATTTGCAGAGGTAGTGTGTTGACACTTGCCATTGTGTCAATCTTGGTCAAAAGCAAATAGTTGTCAATTTGTTTTAAGGCAGATAATATGAATCTTGACAAACACCTTGGATGGTGAGATGGCTTCTATGTTTTCCATGAGGTTGCTGACGTGAAATTTGTGTTCACTGCAGATCATCATCAGTTTCTAGTTTATCAGTCACCTCATGCGTATATTCCTGATGGGGTACCGGATTGTCTTTTTTGTTGTTTAAAGGTACCCATTGTATACGGTCTATTTGGGTCAGTGCATGGCTCTTTGTAGCTGCACCAGCCTTTGCTTGAGTGTACTGCCGCTAGCAATGGCTCGCTCTGCCACATACTTTACAGAATTGATGGAAAGCTGGGCATTTCTTTGGTGCATGTGGAAAGTCACATCTCCTACGTACATGCTTGTTCGGTTTGGGTACACTAATTAGTGCATCAATATTTGGAATTAGCTCTGCGATTCTTTTTGATGGTCTATCAGATCTTTCTCAAATTTTTCCATGGGAGGAAATGCGATTACCAACTCAACAATTCTGTCTGCATCCTTTTCTCAGCATTTGGGAACAATGGATTCTATAGGCTGTTGTCAAAATGAAATGAACTCTAGTCAATGAATATGGACGATTAACCTAACTCTGAACCGCTCTTCCAATGGAAGATGCTACCCAGGCGCTGATTCCAGACAAGGAAACTCTGTCCCTTGAAGGGTTCACATTGATAAGGAGGAAGAGTTGAATAGACAGTCAGTATTAAAGTTGACAAGGCACAGGGATTAGATGAGATGCATTTGAGAGTGGAAATTTCAGGGGCTTGGCCACAATTTTCCAGTCTTCTCTCAAATCAGTGGAGATGTCAGAGGACAGGAGAATTGCAAACTTAACGCCCTTGTTCAAAAAAGGTTTTAAGGATAACCCCATTGCAATTCCAGACCAGACAGTTTAACTTCAGTGGTGGGGAATCTTCCAGAAACAATTATTTGGAATAGCATTAATAGTCACATGGAAAAATGTGGTTTTATTAGGTAGAATGACCATGGATTTCTAAAGGGGAAATTGTGTTTAACTACACATTAATGGATCTAGATCTTGGTGTGATGGGGAGTATTTGAATGTTTGCAGATGATGCAAAACTTGGAAACATTGTAAACTGTGAGGAATCCGTGTAGAACTTCAAAAGGGCATAGACAAGTTTGTGGAGTGGGCAGATAGGTGGCGGATGAAGTTCGATGTGGATAAGTGTGAGGTGATGCAGCTAATGAAGCATAAAATAATAATAATAATAATAGCTTATTGTCACAAGCATGCTTAAATGAAGTTACTGTGGAAAGTCCCTCATTGCCACATTCCGCGCCCGTTCGGGAGGCCGGTACGGGAATTGAACCCACGCTGCTGCCTTGTTCTGCATTACAAATCAGCTATTTAGCCCACTGTGCTAAACTAGTATTCTGGGCTTTATTAATAGGGGACATAGAGGACTAGAGCAAGGAGGTTATGCTGAACTTATACAAGACACGAGATAGATAGCAGCTGGAATATTGAGTACAGTTCTGAGTGTCACACTATAGGAAGGATGTGAACACATTGGAGAGAGTGCAGGAGAGGTTTGCAAGAATAGTTCCAGGGATAAGAAACTTCAGTTATGAGAGTAGATTGGAGAAGTTGGGACTGTTCTTCTAGGAAAGAAGAAGGCTAAAAGGAGATTTGATACAGATGGTCATCTTCTATTGTAGTTTTCAAAGTTGCTCTCTTTCAGATGTTCAAAATCATGAGGGGGGCGGACAGAGTAGATAGGGAGAAACTGTTCCCACTCGTAAAAAGATCAAAACTGAGAAGGCATAGATTTGAACAGATTTTCAAAGGAAACCAATGTGATGTGAGAAAAAAGCCTTTTCACAGCAAGTGGTTGTGGTTTGGAATGCGCTGACTGGAAGTGTATGGAGGTTGGTTCAATCGAAGCTTCCAAGAGGGTATTGGATAATTATTTGAATAGAATCAGGGGTACAGGAAATAACAGGGAAATGGCTGGCACCACGTCATAATGCTCATTTGGCAAGCCAGTGCAGACAGGATGGGCCGAATGGCCTCCTTCTGCATCGTGACCACTCTGTGATTCCTTGAATGGAGCCCATATCATATTCAGATACTTTAGCTCCTCTGGTATTAATCCTGATATATTCACTCGGTGTTGACCTTCATTCCCAATTGCTAGGCAATTTTTTATGGCCTGCTTGTCTGGTCCGGATGCAACTGGATCAAGAAACCATAGCTAATTTTGAATTCAGATAGTAGACCAGCTGCATCCCAATCTAGAATAGGAAATTTTGTGGAATTCTTTGTGGAATTTTGTGACATTCCTTCTCCTGTAGTACCCAGGGTGAGTGTTGCTGCAGCCACTTTTGCATGCTTTTCTGAAGTTCCGCCCGTAAGAATCACAACGTTCTCTCTCCTGATTTTTATGATGGGTTTTTTGTTTTTGTTTACTTGCTATCGATCCTGCCTGCATCCTAATCACTTGGCTTTCCAGTCTGAGATAACCTGGTGCTGGTCTTCTCAATGCGCCATCTAACTGTCCAGCTCTTTATTTGAGCACTGTGTCCACAAAGCTTTTCTGAACAGTCAGATTACTGCATTCTCTGATCTCTCTGATGCTGCAGCTTCATTACAGTCTGCTGCAAATGTCGAAGGTCGTCACATGTCATGTAGCATGGTATAAGACTGTCAACCCTGTCATACGTGTTCTGAATCCTGGAGACGGTCTGAGCACCATAATGCTGCACACCATGGCACAGTGGTTAGTACTGTTCCTTCACAGCTCTAGGGTTCCAGGATTGATTTCCGGCTAGGGTCACTGCCTGTGTGTTCTCCCCAGGTCTGTGTGGGTTTCCTCGGGGGGCTCTGGTTTCCTTCCACACGTCCTGAAAGACGTGCTGTTAGGTAATTCGGACATTCTGAATTCTCCCTCTGTGTACCCGAACAGGCGCAGGAATTTGACGACTAGGGGCTTTTCACAGTAACTTCATTGCAGTGGTAATGTTAGCCTACTTGTGACAATAAAGGTTATTTATAAACTTTTTTTATAATGATATAAAGGCATCAATTGCTTATTATGAATTGTACAAACATACCATGGTTTCACTTATTGAGACCAGGCCCAGTAGAACATTTATACAGAGGCATTAAGCTCGAAGACGCCAACGGCAGTGCTCTGTGTATTTGCTCTACTTAAAAAACAAATCAAATCTGAAACAGGATCAAGTGACATACTTTCTTTTGAGGGATGTCATGCTGCAATCTTTTAAAGTTTTATCACAACAGAGGTGACTGCTTACTGTCGACTTGGTAAAATGTATTCAAAATAAATAAGGCACTTAAGTTTTAACATGGCTTTCCTCTCTGAACGTATTTTGTCTTGGCGGTCCTTGTCATAGGAATGATAAATCTTAGTTTTTGTTTTCATCTTTTCTCTACACACGTTTGAAGTTTGAGGTTGGGGCCTGGGTGGTGGCAGGAAAGAGATTTCTTCAGAATGGGCAGCATGGTAGCATGGTGGTTAGCTTAAATGCTTCACAGCTCCAGGGTCCCAGGTTCGATTCCCGGCTGGGTCACTGTCTGTGTGGAGTCTGCACGTCCTCCCCGTGTGTGCGTGGGTTTCCTCCGGGTGCTCCGGTTTCCTCCCACAGTCCAAAGATGTGCGGGTTAGGTGGATTGGCCATGCTAAATTGCCCGTAGTGTCCTAATAGTAAGGTTAAGGGGGTGAGTTGTTGGGTTACGGGTATAGGGTGGATACGTGGGTTTGAGTGGGGTGATCATTGCTCGGCACAACATCGAGGGCCGAAGGGCCTGTTCTGTGCTGTACTGTTCTATGTTCTATGTTCTAATAACTCGAAACTGAGAGAGGGAATGAGATTTGTGTGCGACTAAGTGTGAGGTGGGATCTGGGTTGATTTTACTGAAATGCTGTTTGCTTCTTTCTCTGATAGTTTTAAATATTTCAAGATTTTAGATCCACTACAGATTCTCAGCTCCTACTGAAAACTGAGGCAGTTTTCCCAGGATGTTCTCCAGGGCAGTTTCTGGGCTTTCAAAGTTTCTCAAACGAATTAAAAGCAGATAGCAGTTTTCAAAGTTTGTACAAGTGTTCGAAGTTGATAAAAGGTTGTTTAAAATTTTTCTAAAGTGTTTCAAAGTATTAACCATTGTAATAAAATGCTTGTCTCTCTTCGCAAAGCCTTGCATATCTTTTGCCAATGGACCATCCTTCAGCAAGAATTTGGAACTCTCATTGCAGCCAACCAGATAAGTTTGCATTTCTGAATACAGTCAGGAAACGTCACAAAATCTGGGCCACTGCATTCTGTGTTTAACATTCTATCTCATTGAACATAAGCAGGAATACCGCAAGAGCGAGGGGAAAATTAAGCACAGCACATCCCTACCTCCCATTACAATCTGCTTGCTATAACGCAGTCATTCACAGTATGTTCACTGATGTCTGCCACACACACACTGCTTTGAAATGATGGTTGCATCACATTGTGGAATATGTGCTTTAACTCTTCTTATCTGGGAAAATCATTCACGAACTTCCAGAAAAGATCATCCATTAGAAGGTTTGTGGAGATTGTACCCAACGGTCACCTTCCGCTCTTTCTACTCTGCCTGTTCATAAGTTTTCTGTCCATCTCCTTATTAGGATTCCCTTCGAGGAAATGAGAGTTTCACGTCTGTCTCGGGAGGACCAAGGGTGATCTCTGCTGTTATCGACAGACACAAACACTTCCTTAGTACCCTGGCTCTTTAAGCAGCTGTAGCTGTTTAAGTCCTTGGCACAGACAGCTATGGGGGCAGAGTCTTTCTGTATATTTAAGGTAGAGATAGATCAATTTTTGATCAATAAGGGAATCAAAGGTAATGGGGAAAGGGCAGGGAAGTGGACGTGAGGAATGTCGGATCATTTTTAGAATTGTAGAAGAACCATAGAATCCCTACAATGCAGAAGGAGGCCATCTGGCCCATTGTTTTTGCACCAAACCTCTGAGAGAGCACCCTACCCATGCCCATTCCCCCACCCTGTCCCAATAACCTCACCTAACCTGCACATCCCTGGACACTAAGTGACAATTTTATCAGGGCCAATCCATCTTGTCTGCACATTCTAGGATTGTGGTTTAATGGTCTTAAGTCCAATCCCTTTCTCACAATCATAGGATATTATAGCTAGTCACAAGAAGTGTAACTATGATATGAGGTTATGCAATATAGAGTTCTATATTTAATGTTATTTCATATATTTAACCTAATGTTAGCTCATCATAATTACTTTCATTGGCAATCGTTGACCCAATGACTATTTAACACTAGGTGTTGAACTGCGCAGTGACTTGGCATCACTCAGTATCACCATCATTATAAACAGCGTCATTTTCACAACTGGGTGAAAGGGGGTGGCTGAAGTTTTGTGAGAAGTGTGTACGTTGGTTAAAAACTGTTTTGATAATTTAGTGAAACATTTTTCTGCTTTTCGAACGGGAGTTGTGTAACTTCAATAAAATCATAGTTGTCTTCTCAACCTGGACAGGGATTCTCCAAGCTTCCACCCCAAAATGGGGAATGAATGGCCCCCTGCAGGTCATGAGGTCTGGCCATGGCTGGGTGGACGAGAACAGATCAAGGCGAGTGCACACGGCCACAGCATTGAGGCATTGATGGACGTCAGTGTGGTGAACCGTGACAAAGGCTGCAGACCTTTGGCACAGTCACATTTGATGGTATTTGTACCCTTGGTAAGAATTATTTGGTGCTGTGAAAGAGGCGGAATAACAAGGCAAGGTGCAGGCACTAAATGTCACCTGATGCTTTGGCGGTATCTGCAATCTGTGCAAAGCATTGTGTTCATTGTGTCTGCTTGTCTTCGAGGGAATGAGATAAGTTGTCTCTCTGTATTGTGAGCCTTAGTAATCTCCCTTATACAGCAACGGACTGCAAACTGCAAAGTGCTGCCTACATCTCTAGCAACAGCCTGGAAGGAGTTAGCTGCATAAATGTTCAGAGCCATTGTGATCTGTGTACAATGTTGTTCCTTGCCCTGCTTTAAAGAATCGGTTGTGGCTGCAGCAATTGGTCAGTTTCAATCACAACCACTTTCGTGAAGTGAGGACATTTCAAGTATATAGTGTGATGATTGGTGAGGAAACTGCACCATAAATGTAACGGGCAATTTAAAGGTTAAAAGCCTGGGGCTGATAAGGTCAGTGATGGGAGGGGTCTGAGAGAGACAGAGCCATTTTATGACATGCCGTGAAGAGAGGCAGGGGCTACTCTCACAGTAGGGTAGGCTTTTGGAAATTAGGTCTGATCTCTGATCCAGCAACCCTTGTTTCTCTTGAGACTGCAAGTAAAGGCAGAGAGACACTGAGTTTGGGGAAGCTTTGAGAGAAAGAGAAACTGAGTTCCCATCTACACCACTCTGAGTGCACAATTCTTGTAAGATAGGTTACAAAGTGATGATATTTTAAAAACGGAGCAGCCTTGTCTGAAGACAAGGGAAAGACTGGAACAAATCAAGTGAAGAAGCCATTTGAAGGCTTTCAGATAGATTAAGAAGGGATTCTCATACGAGCCAAGATTTTCTTTGTAAGGGACATATCACTGTAGGGTCTTGCTTGTTTTAGCTGGATTGAGAGCTGTATGTGTATTTTCTTGTTGTTTAATGGGAAATTGAATTGTAGTTTTAAGGTGTCTGGGTCCGCTGTTTTTTTCGGGTTTGAAGTAAAAAAGGTTTAATATTGTTTTTCATAATAAATTTTGTTTTAAAAATAACCAAACCCTCATTGTATGAGGCGGCTGACCTGCGCGACCCACCATCTTCTCTTACTTGTTTGCTGCTGACATAAATGGAGGAAATGGTCTTGGGTCCCTTCGGCCCTCGTACACGCTCCTCCAATGGAACATGTTGGATGAAGGTGAAGCGTTCCTGTGTCGGAAAGTATGGAGTCTCCAACTGTCCAAAGTCCTGCATTTTTTTCCTGTAAAATTTTATCAAATAAAACCCCCCTGAACTTGTAAAAAGAAGTAAAAATAAAATGAATAAAATAAATGAAAAAAAGAAAAATAAAATGAATAAAATAAATGAATAAAATAAAATGAATAAAACCACCCCGCACGTGTAACAAAAAGCTGCGACCGTTTAAAAAAAAAAGCAGCCGCATTGCACAAGCGTGCCTGATCATCTGCCTGCATGTGCATAGTTTTTGCCGCATTTTTTTTACATGTTCGCTGCCATTTTGAAGGCCGCTTGCAGCCGGCGTTATTAACAGCCGGCTGCTGCGGCTGTTGCGCGTGGATTTGCGACAGAAGGCTCCGCGACCCTCCCGACATCCGCCAGCGACCCACCCGCGGGTCGCACTCCCGATTTGACAATGCCTGCTTCAGATTGTTCAATGCTGTGTTCAGCTGTGAAAGGTGCAGCCAGCGTATAGGTTAGAGTTTCGATTTGAAAACACCAGAATCTGCCTGTTCTGCTGACCACTGGCAGTTGTTACAATACCCTGGGCCAGTGCATGGTCAATTCCAGCCCCACTTGACTTGGAGTCACAACATAATTGAAATTAACAACTAATTCTTCGAAAACACGCAAAGTCTTTGGTCTCTGGCTGGCCAATATTTACAGTCACCAGGTTTGTATATTTAAACACAATTAATTTTTATTAATAACAATACTATGAATAAATAGGCAGCAAATACAACTGGTTAACTATTATCAAGTTCCTAAACCCCCCTCTTTAACTTGCCCCTCCTTCTACATATACACAAGCCAGACAAACACAGAGGGGAAAGAGAGGGAAGAAAACATAATATGAAAAGTAAAAAGGATAAAAGTCTTTGTTTCAGATGGATGTCTTCCAGTACAGATTTCTGCAGTCAGTTGGAGGTTTTTGCTCTCAGTCTGTAATAGTTTTCACTGTAGATTCATCCAGTTTCTCAAAACCTCTCCGCATGTTCAGAAAACAGCAGATTGGCAATACTTATGGACAAAGAGAAAGAGAGAGAGAGGAGAGAGAGAGAAGAGAAAACTACTCACAGCTTCTTCTCTCAGTATCCAGGACCCGACTGTCCTTCCTGGGTTCTCTGAAAACCATCCACACAGGCCTATCGACGCCTGTCACTGAGCACAATTCGGCCTTTGACCAATTCATTGGCACCAGCCATTTGAACAAAATCCTTTTGATCTCTCAGGTGCCAGAAAGGCTGAGATTTGCTGTTCAAAATCTAAATCTGCAGTAGCACAGAGTGCTATTTTGCAACCTCCCTTGCTTGACTTAGATCAAAATGATAATGAAAAAGTAAAATAAATGGGAAATAAGGGAACAATAATAATTTTTATTGCCACAAGTAGACTTATATTAACATTGCAATGAAGTTACTGTGAAAAGCCCCTAGTCGCCACATTCCAGCACCTATTCGGGTAAACAGAGGGAGAATTCAGAATGTCCAAATTACCTAACAGCATGTCTTTTGGGATTTGTGGGAGGAAACCGGACCACCTGGAGGAAGCCCACGCAGACAGGCACAGGCAGTGACCCAAGCCGGGAATCAAACCTGGGACCCTGGTGCTATGAAGCAACAGTACTAACCACTGTACTACCATGCCGCCCAACAGGAAGGGTCCTTACATACCTCCCTCCCTAAAAGGAATGAAATGTCAGGACACGGCATTTCATTATGAGGTATACAAGACATGCATTTAAAGTTTTCTGGAGCAAGAATGAAAATGTGAGCAGGCAAATATGCCAGGTCCAAAACCTTCCAGGCTGGAGATGAGGTAATAGGATTGTTGCCGTAGCAGGGTGAACCTGTGAAAGTGAGAGTCAGTGGTCCCTATATGATAGTTAGGAGGGTGAGTAAGATGAATTACCTAATAGATGCTTCCAAACAGAGGAAGAAGGGCCAATTGTGCCACATAAATATGTTAAAGAAGTACCACCGTAGGGAAGAGGATACGATGGAACAAATGTGTCAGGTGGTAGAAGACAGAGATAGGAAGAGTGAGGTAGGAGAAGAGGTTGAGAGTTCACAGAACAACCTGCCTATGGTACAACTAACAAATACAGATGTCCTTGTACAATTAGAGGCACAGATTGCCCGTTTAAAAGAACAGTGGAAATATCTGACGAAGATACTGAAAGAATATAGGCAGATCTGTAGGACACACCAGGGTGCACTATGTTAACTAATCATGATAGAACATAGAACACCACAGCGCAGTACAGGCCTTTCGGCCCTAGATGTTGCGCCGACCTGTGAAATCCCTCTGAAGCCCATCTACACTTATCGTCATATGCCTATCCAATGACCATTTGAATGCGATAGAACATAGAACACCACAGTGTTCTATGTAGGCATAATAAACTCTGAACCAATAAAGCAATATCCGTCTCAACTAAACCCATGGAGACTGGTTAAGTTAGAGGCTGAAATTTGATGCATGTTGGATATGTTGTCTAAACGAGCAAAAATGGTGTGGTCCACAGAATGCCAAGTAGAGTTTGGAAGATTGAGGGCCATGTTGGTGGGCAAACCAGTGCTTGCCACCCCAGATTTTTCCAGACCTTTAAAATGGTCAAAGATGAGAGCGACTTGGAGGTCAGAGCAGTGCTACAACAAGTCAATTATGCAGGAAGGGCGATTACACAGTTATTGGGTGCACATGCAGACGACCCCTTTATCAAGTTGGAATTTGGAATTCTTCTTGCTGATTGTGCTTCTTATTGTTAATCAAGTAAACTAAATCAACAAACTATGGGATCACTTAAACATGCTGTTCCTTAATGGGACACTGCATCAAAGCAAGCACAATTTCAAAGGAAACTAAAAACATCAAAACAAAATGTGTTTGAAGGGGTCAGCAATGTAGTCCAGTCCCCGCGGTGCCTGCCGAGCACGGGAGGCCTCAGTAATGCCTGTGGACACCATGTATTTCCTTTCCAGGGACACTCGGCAGGGAACCTAGCCACGGAATTCTTATTGGCTGTGTATGTACATATCTCTGAATCCATTCACAAGGGTGTTGTATAACATCTAGCAAATGTGAACTTCAGAGCCCTATTTCACACCTTATACAGTTGGCACTTTGTGCCTTAAAGGCACAGTGAGGTTTGGCATTAAAGCTAATGTGACTATGTCTCTGCAGCAATTCTTTTTCAAAATTAGCAAATGAAAATCTATTTTATCATTTCTTTAATTGTTCAATTCGCAGATTATTTATATTTAACTGTTCACATTTATGGTAGAAATATGAAGTTATTTCAAAGTTTCCAATTGACTGGACAGGAGAGGATATTCAATCGAACGTCCACTGTGAAGCCAAAAGGCTATTTCTGGAACATTCCGTTTCTATTTGAGTCTGATTGTGGTTTTCACTTTGCATTAAGAATGCAATACAAAATTCCCTCCCTGAGAAATTTCTGCTTTCAAGAATGAAGACGGGTTGACCCCATCTTCATGCTTTGCTGATGTCTGCCTCATCTCATTTTGTTCAACCAGCTCCTAGGGCCATTTCATCAGCAGGCACATTAAACTGTAATGACAACAGAATATTCTCATGTCCATTGCTTTTTACGTTAAGATAATTCCAAAAGCACATTGGGTGCCCAGAAATATTCTAAATTATTCACAACAGACATTTCTCAGGTTCGAGAATATCTTATCTGACTTAACTTCATAAGAGAATTTACTTTAAAAATTGAAAATTGCGGGTGATATGTTTTCCATGTGCAAGAGTTGAGCTATATATCTCTGTATAATCACCTTGTTAATGAGCACTGTAAAGCAGGAGGAACATTTTCCCAAAATACTGAAATACATAGATGCCCTAAGAGCTGCCTGCCATCTCTCTGACCTGTTCGCTGTGGGAAAGCCAGCAGTGCAGGGGATGCTTCGACCTTTTGTCACCACGATTATAAGTGGCTTTTTAACCTGACCACTGTGTTTGCATCTGATTTTCGGGTTTCACAATCAATTGGAGTGAACGTGAGTAACAACGGCGGAACAGTGGTTAGCATTGCTGCCTCACAACGCCAGGGACCCGGGATCAATTCTGGTCTTGGTGGCTGTGTGGAGTTTGCACTTTCTCCCCTTGTCTGCGTGGGTTTCCTCCGAGTGCTCTGGTTTCCTCCCACAGTCTCAAGATATGCAGGTCAGATAGATTTCTAAATTGCCCGTAAGTGTCCAAAGATGTGCAGGTTAGGTGGATTAGCCATGCTAAATTGCCTCTTGATGTCAAAAGATTTGCAGGTTAGTGTGGGGTTACAGGGATAGGGCGGGGTATTGGCCTAGGTAGGGTGTGCTTTCAGAGGGTCAGTGCAGACTGAGTGGGCTGAATGGCCTCCTTCTGCACTGTCGGGATTCTATAACCCGCAGCAGTCTATTTCAGGTAAATCTTCTAGGTAAGATATGAGGAGCCGAGTTGAAGCAAGGCAGAGTTAAACTAAGTCAGAAACTGAAGAAATGGAGACACCAGGGCTGGGATTCTGCCCTACCCGGCGGAGCGGGGGGTCCCGGTATTTTGGAGTGGTGTGAACCACTCCGGCGTCGGGCCGCCCCAAAGGTGCGGAATTCTCCACACCTTTAGGGGCCAAGCCCTCACATTGTGGGGCTAGGCCCGCACCGGAGTGATTCCCACTCCGCCGGGTGGCGTAAACGGCCTTTGGCTCCAAGCCAGCCGGGGCCAAAAGGACGTCGCCTCATACCGGCTCATGCACAGGGGTGGGGGTCTCTTCCGCCTCCGCTATGGTGAAGGCAGAAGAAAAAGAGTGCCCCCACGGCACAGGCCCGCCTGCTGATCGGTGGGCCCTGATCGTGGGCCAAGCCACCGTGGGGGCACCCCCCGGGGTCAGATCGCCCCGCGCCCCCCCAGGACCCCGGAGCCCACCCGCGCCGCCCGCGCCGCCAATCTAGCCGGTCAGGTAGGTGGTTTAATCCACGCCGGCAGGAGAGGCCTGTCAGCGGCGGGACTTTGGCCCATCGCGGGCCGGAGATCGCCGCGGGGGGCCCGCCGACCGGCGCGGGGGGCCTGCCGACCGGCGCGGCGCGATTCCCGCCCGCGCCGAGTCTCGGGGGCAGAGAATTCGGGACACGGCGGGGGTGGGATTGACGCCGGCCCCGGGCGATTCTCCGACCTCCCAGGGGGTCGGAGAATCCCGCCCCAGGTTTCAACAATCTCATCTGTGGGCATGCAGCAAACTGTGAGGTGTTATGGGCCAGGATTTAGAAGTGTATCATGAAGTTCACCTGACCCACAACTTTTAATAAATTGTGGTATGGGGAGCACACGGCCCACTCGACAGGTATGATGCAGCAGAAATTGAAAAGTATTTTTTAAAGCAAAACAAAGTTTATTCTATGAACTCATGTTAACCTTTTTAAAACATACAGTGAACATCTTAGCAACCATTAATTCAAATACAACCCCCAAAGAATACAACACCAAGTAATCCTTTAAGCTTGCCTTTTAACATCCAGAAGACTTAAGAAACACCTTTTACCAAAAGCACAAAGGGTTTAACACACTACTGTTATTAGTTTTAAATCACCAGGATCGATTCACAGCCTTTGGATTACAGAGAGAGATTCATACACCTTCTGGCTGCAGCTATCCAGCTCTGAAAAGGAAACTAAAACACACCCTGCAGCAAACAGCCTAAAACGAAAGTAAAAAGCTGTCAGAGAGCCCAGCTCCACCCACTCTCTGACATCACTGCCGTTGTAAACGCCCATTTCTTAAAGGTACTCTCACATGACACAGGTTTCACAAAGAGATTCCTTCCCTGTGGGTGACAGAAGGAAACTTCCTAAAAACAAGGAGGTACAAGATGTTGGCAGAGTGGAGGGCCTCACTCCAGGATGTTCTGTCACAAGATAGCCAGTACCCTAATCAGGGTAGAAAAGGTGAATGACATTTCACATTCATGGGCAAACCCCCTTCACAAAATCTTTCTTCCATCTTGTTCTGATACCAACAGTATGGGTTGTGCCAGGGTCTCTCAGCTCCTCACTTCATTACAGCCTTGATTCTTCCTCGGACAAAACTGCTGAATATCAGAGGTGAGGTGAGAGCGACTGCGCTTGGCAGCATTTCATTGAGTGTGGCATCGAGGAGCCATAGCTCAACTGCAGTCGATGGGTATCAAGGGGGAAACTCTCCGCTGGTTGGTCATACCTGGCACAAAGGACGATGGTTGTGGTGGTTGGAGGTGAATCATCTCAGCTGCAGGGCACCATTGCAGGAGTTCATCAGGGTAGTCTCCAGGCCCAACCATCTTCAGCTGTTTTATCAATGACCTTCCTTTCATCATAAGGCCAGAGGTGGGGATGTTCAGTGATAATTTTACATGCACAATGTTCAGTGCCATTCGCGACTCCTCAGATACTGAATCAGTCCATGAAAAAATGCAACGAGACATGGACAATATCCACGGACTGACAAGTGACAAGTAACATTTATGCTAGGTAATGACAATTTCCAACAAACCATCTCCCCTTGATGTTCATTGGCATAATCATTGCTAAATCTCCCATTATTAACATCCTGGGGGTTGCCATTGACCAGAAACTGAACTGAATGAGCCATATAAAGACTGTGGCTACAAGAGCAGGTAAGAGACTAGGAATCCTGCAGTGTGTAACTCACCTCCTGACGCTTGAAAGCCCGCCTACAATCTACAAGGTACAAGTTGGCGTGCGATGGTATATTCCCACTTGCCTGGGTGAGTGCAGCTACAACAACACTCAAGAAGCTCGACATCATCTAGGATAGAGCAGCCCGCTGGATTGGCACCACATCCACAAACATTCACTTGCTTTACCACCGACAAACAGTGTCAGCCGTATGTACCACCTACAAGATGGACTGCAGGAACTCATCAAGACTCCTTCAACAGCACCTTCCAAACCCACAATTGAGAAGTACAAGGACAGCAGGTGCATGGGTCACCACCACCTGGAGGTTGCCCTTTAAGTTACAGAGTCTCTACAGTGCAGAAGGAGGCCTTTCAGCCCATCTGGTCTGCACTGGCTCCCTCATCCTGACTAGGAAATATATCTCTGTTCCTTCACTATCACTGAGTCGAAATCCTGGAACTCCCTCCCTAACAGCACTGTGGGTTTTGATCTCCACAGGCAATAGTGGGCCTTTTTAATCCCTTTCGGGATAGGCCAGGGCTGCTGATCAGCCACCCAACTGAGGCCACTGAGGCCACCCAGGCTGCAGCCGTGGTGCAGGCCAAACAACGACTCACATTGTTGAGGAGTGTCTGCTGAATAGATTTGAAGATGGGATCAAAGAACGTCATCGAGACGCTGACAATGATGTTGAATGGCCCTTTGACTATGCTCAGTAAATAAACAAATAACCCTCCACCAATATTGTCCATCCATTCTTCCAAAGCCTCCCATTCCTCACATTCTTGGATCCATCTATCTGTCTCTCCATGTGGAAGAAGAGATCTCAGACCATCTGGAAGAGGCAGAGAAGTGGAATCATCCTTAACGCATCACGACCTTGAGAGTTACAGAGGAGGAAGGGCTGAAAAGAATCAAAATATAGTCATTGCTGATGTGATTCGCACCTAACTAATAACAAAATTAGATACCACACAGACATTTAGCTTCTAACATTTGAACAATGAAGGTGTCTGATAACTGTGCTGAGATCCACAAACTGGAAGTTGTGCTTCGGTACAACCAATTTGTTGAGGTGGATGGTCAACATCGCAGTGGCTCATTGGAAAAGGAAGTATGTGTTCATAATCACTGTCTTAGAAATATCCGGGTCTGCTTGCTATCAGTGTTGTAAGTTCCAGTTTCTGTTGTCATCTATCATTGGTACAGGGCGGCAATGTGGCACGGTGATTAGCACTGTTGCCTCACAGCGCTGAGGGTTTGATGTCGGTACTGAGCAACTCTTTGATCTCCAGACAGAAATGACGCACATTTGTGAGCACAATATGCTTGATGGAAATCCAGTCTCCCACCTCAAATCAGGGTTCCCTTGTGAAAGTAGACTTTAACTTTAAATCATTGCTTTGCAATTTACTCTGCTCTCACTATGACACTATGATAATAAAAGATTGGTCAGTGACATGCAAAAGTTATCATCTGTCATACGTTCAGCTGGCACCCCCCCAGTCAGAGTGTGGAGTGGATTGATGGGTGCAAGGTAAGATACACATTGTTTGTTTGAATGTTTACCCCTCTGACATGCTAGCTCAGACTATCCTTAATAGCTCTGTTATATTGTTCAACACAACCATTTGATTGCGAGTAATGTAACAAATGCCAGATGGTGATAAGTTCGGCAGCTTGCTCGGAACTCAGTGAACTGACCGGAAACAAACTTCAGTCTTTTGTCTGTAATGATTGTCTCAGCAAATCTATTTTGTAAACAACTTGTTGAGAATGTCAATGACTGAAGTGGTGGTTATGGAACTCGTTATAGTGATTTCCAGCCGCGGGTGCGTCACCTGGTGAAGAAAGGAAAAGCGCAGGAGTTGGGCCAGGGTTTAGAAAGCTCCAAAGTATATTATGGAGTTCATCTGACCTATAACTGTTTATTGATTTTGGTTATGATGAGCACAAGAGCCTGCCTTTCAGGTGTTATTCCTCAGAGTTCTTAGGCGCTTTTAATCAAAAAACAAGCTTTATTCTATGAATTTAGTTAACATTTGTATAATGAAATGAAAATTGCTTATTGTCACAAGTAGGCTTCAAATGAAGTTACTGTGAAAAGCCCTAGTCGCCACATTCCGGCGCTTGTTCGGGGAGGCTGGTATGGGAATTGAACCCACGCTGCTGGCTGCCTTGGTCTGCTTTCAAAGCCAGCGATTTAGCTCTGTGCTAAACCAGCCCCTATTAACACACACAATACAAACACACATAATAAGAATTTTTATCAACTACAAACATAAAAACCTTACACAGCTACAGTAATCTATGTATAACCCTTAATGAATTCCCCCATAACTGTTCCAATTCAATAACAATCTCCAAGTAAGGCCAGAAACCCCTTTTCAAAGGTGTGGTCCAGCACAAGACCTTCTTACTGGTATAAGACATGTTAGTGACACTCTGTTCCCCTTTTCAAACAGCAGGTTTGAATTTATTCCAGAAAGCAATTATTTCTTTTAAGTTATCAAGTAGTCTGGAAACAGCTTTTAAAATGAAAATAGAGAGACGCTTATTTCAACCTGTACAGTTCAGAACCAGTCCAAACTCAAAGCAAAAGTAAAAATTCAAAGCAAAAGTAAAACCTCACAGAGCCACAGCCCAGCTCCACCCACATAAAATGACATCACTGAAACCATGTGATAAAACAAAAACCTTTCTTAAAGGGACACTCCCATGACAGTAAATTCAAATCTTTTTCCAGCATCCTCATTGTACTTTGTTATGTATTAGTTCATATCCTCACATCTATGCAGGGATGGCACTCTTTATTTGCGTGTAACATGTTTCATCCGCAGTTCCTTGAAATGTCTACTCCACGCTTCAAGCCTGATTTCCAGCTTTTTTCACACCTTTGTTTAGTTTACCCTGAGTCCACAACAGGCGTAACTAATCAAGCACAGTGAGCACCAATAATAAACAGACTCACCTAACTGAACACAGAACAATTGGACACTGCACCCTTCACCACTCATTCCCTCCATCCCATGCTCAGCTTCTACAGTCTCATCTTTTGGACTTTTATATAGTTCAACCCAACTTCTTCCCACTTTAAAGTACCGTACCACTCTCCTCTTTAATTCTGTGTTTGATTCCCATTCAACCTGCTTTGTTCCTCTCTTGTTTGCCCATCATTGCTGCTTGTTGTGCCCAGTTTCCTTATTTTTTGGTGTATGCTTTCACGTTTAGAGTGCAAGTTGTCCAAGCCACGATGTCAGCAGGGGTGTCATTATTTATTATCTATGTGGCCTATCCTGATTGGCAGCATGCACCAGAACATTCACTCCTGGCTAAATAAGCGCCTAAGTTCGCACCCTCCAAACACACGACCAGTACCACCAAAAATAGAACAGATATTGGTTCTCCAACACTTGTCATGTCATGAGCTTAACACGGTGGCAGCATATTTCTTGAAGAATTCTCTCAGAAGTATACAAGTCTCAACTTCCCACATCCAGCAGAAGAACTGATGTGAGAGTGAAACAACAATAAATTATTAACTCAACGTGTGCAAGTGATTCTGCAGCTCTGCATAGACCTCACACACTGTACCTTCATGCCGGAACATCATCGCACCTCACTCCAGCTAGCAGGCAACAAATCCCAGTAAGCCTATTCACAGTTTAGAAAGCTTAAGTAGTATAAGACTAACTGTTTAAAGTAGTATAAAACTATCTGTTTAATGAGGAAGAGAAATTGAATAGCAGATTCTGGGTAGTCTCATTTTGAGATGAATTCCACAGGAATCCATTTCAGCTGCTCATTGTCCCGGGGAAGGTCGGGTGGAACGTTAAACACTGCAGACTAGGCTGGGAAGAAGAATCCAGCCAGTGACAGCTCCTGATGGTTAGAAAGTATTTTTTTCACTGTTTAAACATACTTTTGAAGTCTGCAGTACAAATTCAGATCTAAAATCACTGCTTTGTGGGGAGAGCTTCAGTACACCCTTATGGGTGGCTCATTAATCGACCGTGCAAACACAATGGGCCAAGTGCTATAAACTTTCTACGATTCTATAAACCAGAAAGAGCTCAACCCTGCCCCCCCCCCCCCCCCCCCCCCCCATTGCAGTCAAGCAGTTACCCATAATAAAAGCAAATTAGTGAGGCTGCTGGAGTCTGAAACAAAGGTCGCTCGCAACTTTCATTTCCTGCAGTGAGGAGCTAAGATTGCCAGTGTGGGATGCGATTGGGGCGCCATTTAAAAAAGGCGATCCAATCTCTTAACCCTCCCCCAAAGCCCGACTGATTACTTTGAGGGTCCATGAGCCCTCCTCACCCCACCTCATAAGGGCAGGGCACCCTGGGACTGAAGCCTGGCATGAGCAAGATGCCACCTGGGCACCTTGGCACTGGCAGCCTGGCAGTGCCTCTGTTATCCTGGCAATGCCTCCCAGGTGACACTGCCAGGATGTCCAGGTGGCACTGCCAAGGTAGAAGTGCCAAGTTGCTCAGGTGGCATCAGCAATGCCAGGGTACCACCCTGCCCAGAGGCCGACCACCTGGGGACCTTCGACCCCTGGGAGACCCCCACATGAAATGCTATTCCGCTGGTCCATGCTTGTGCAGTCCAGTGCGAAATAGCACCCGGCCAGGGTCTCACAGGTGAGGGGATTCGATCCTGGGCACTGGCTAGATTGGCGTAAACATATTCACGTGAGGCTAACTATTCACTTGACCATGCAAATCAGGATCCCACCCACTGTAGGCGGGAACCAGATCATGATGTCTCTCCAGATCCCGATAGACATCGCGAGGCATTACGAGCCAGGTAAATCTCGCGAAAGGCCTCTCGCGAGATACACCCGCTGCTTCGTGTCCCGAATCAGGTGCGGCGTAGACATTAAATCATGGCCAACATTTTAAGCCTTGATGACTCTTCATCAGAGCAAAGACAAAGAATCATCCAGACTTGAAACGTTAGCTCCCTTCTCTCTCCACAGATGCTGTCTGACCTGCTGAGATTGTTCAGCATATTCCGCTTTTGTTGTTGAAGAAGTTACTGATGACCAGCTAAGGCAGTGGCCACTACAGGCTGATTACTCCTCAGAGCGAAATTAACTTTAGAAGAGCTGTCAAAATAGCCGGAATAGCTGTGTACTGTTCCAGATAACGTTAAAAATCCTTCTGTAAACCCCTGCAGAATTTCCAGCATTCAATTGAAAGGCAGCAGACATGCTATCTGAGTTTATTTTGACCTGACAATGTGTTGTCTGGGCCTTATTTCTGAACCAGATAAACAAGTCATTAAGATTAAAATTGCCACAGGGAATGAAGGCATGCACAGATGGGACACATCAGAGCTGCCTGACCACCATCTTTACAATCCAGATAAAATATGCTCAAAACTCAAAGGTCAATTATGAATGAAGCCCAACTTCCAAGTACATGGCCTGGGATTAATGTCCCAGAGGCAGTAAACAACAGACATCATTGATCAATTTATAAGTAGATGCCAAAACAAGGGCATGATTGCAACAGTACAGCACCAGAGCGAGCTGCCAGAATAATTCAGATTCTGATAGCATTGAGTCCAATGGAAGCATTTCAGAAAGACTCTGGACTAACCCAAATGTTAGAGCATGGAAGCACTGTGACAAAGCATATGCAAACATATACTCCAGGGCAGACAATGTCTACAGACTCTGCATAATGAATGTACCATTGACACAGCAGCCAATACAGCCAAGCATAATAAGCAATGCGGGAGGTTTGGCTTCATACATGCACCCAGAACATGCCCAGATTTTAATGCTGCTTGCAAGACATGTAGCACCAGTGGACGCGAGAAGCACCAATGTAGAAATCAAAGGCCAAACGAAAGGTTTGGCATAGCGTGATGCCGTGAGGCTAGACAGGTACGGCATTTTGACCAACCAAGACCACCTATCAAACAGCGTCAAGATAAGATCCACGAAATGTTCAGCCAAGTTATACAGTCGGATGATGAGGATGACCAGACCATTAGCACACAAACTGAACAGACATTTGGCCCGGTGAACATCAAAGTATATTATTGGTACAGTGGTACCAATGGGAGCCTTCACCATCATCCTGGTTACATGTTTACAGATCCATGGACAGCAGAACCAATATGAAAAACGACACTGGCGCAGGTGCAGACATCCTTCCACTTTGCACACTCAAATGTTTATACCCTCAGAAATGGCAACTGAGCCCACCAATGTCAAATTCACTGCGTACAATGGCTCCGAGATTCTATTCCTAGGATCTATTACTCTCAAATCTGTCAAGATCCCCCCAGGCTAGTGCGTGGTCAATTCCAGCCTCCTTTGACCTGGAGTCAAGGTGAAATTAGATTTTATTTTAAATACCAGAAGTCCTTGTTCAACCCAAAAAATTGCAGTCATCAGGTTTGTAACTATAAAACAAATAACCTTTCATTATGTACCGTATTAGAATTAAACTGACAGAAAATGTAACAGACTATCTAATAACCCTTTCCCAACGCCCCTTCCTAACCACCCCCACTTTCTACACACCCACACAAACAACAGAGAGGTGAAAAGGTGGTGGAAAGGGAAAGAAAATATTAATAAAAATAAAAGGATGCACTGGGATGGTTCCTAGTTAACATCTTTCTGAGGTTCAGTTTTTGTTTTGATACTTCTTCCTTCTAGGTTTGAGATGCTTTTCTCTGGCAAGGTTGTCTATCTTCGCTGCCGACCCAGCATCATTTCAGTTTCACAACAAAGGATGTGCCAGGCACTCACTGCTTTAAGAACAATAGAGCAGTTCTTTCATTTCAGCAAGCACGAGAGAAAGAGAGAGAAAAAGAGTTAATTTCACTTTGAAGGTCTTAACTCTTCCGCTCGTTCCCCTCAGAAAGCATCATGCAGGAACCAATCACTGACCTTCGTCAGGCAGAACACTATCCCTGACAAACCCAGCAATTGCCAGCCAACCAATCGACCCGACTCCTTCCAAATCTGATTTCTGTGATCCACTATTGCCGAGGAGTCTGGCTAAAAACAAAATCTGGGAACACAGGGTCCTGACAAGCCACCTGCTTCAATTTTGAATCGGCACATTAAAGGCACATTCCAATTATGAGTCTGTGGACCAAAATAATAAAATGCGTAATGGAAATAGGAACAAAGGAAATAACCAGGAAGGACACTAACAAGTGTCACAACAACAACTTAGCTAGTTTCCTAGGATATTTGATATAGTGGACCAACGGACCAGTGATCGCAGGCTTGCAAGGACCTCTCCTTGACTACTGTAATATCTTGGAAGGAGTGCCGAGCACCAAGCAGAGTAACTATTGAACTGTTTATTAACAGAAAAACTATGTATAGAGAATGATAATGATGTTACCGATGACTTGCTTCATTTGTCTGAAGGACAAAAATAATACATTACAGGTGTCAATATCGTGGACAAATTTGAGATAAACCTTCCATTAAAATTTACCATTCTGTGATAACCCTCATGAGGCCCACAGGGACACACTGATGGATCTCTCCATGGGACTCATAGAATAGGAGCATCCTCGTTAGTGGATGGAGATCTGCCCAGCTGGGGCTCGTTACTTAGCCCTTTAATTACCAGCCCAAACTGGGACCAGCACTCTCGCTAGTCCCTCGCTGAGATCCTATCATTGTGTGCCGCTGTATCAGCATTCGCCTTCTTTTTCAGGCCTCCAAGATTATATTCTGGCGACGAGGAAAAAGAACAAAAAAGTGATTGTGAAAAACTTTGACGTAACTGAATAATCTGGCAAGAAAACGAAACCAAAGGAGATATGAAGATGCCGCTATTCGGGAAGTAAATTCATTGAGTTTCCTCATCCGTGCCGCCAGTAACAGAACTTGGCTGTGGACTCAGTCTCTGGGGAACTGGTCCAGTAGAACGGATGATTCACTTCATGTAGAGTCATAGAATCGTAGCACAGAAAAGACCCTTCAGCCCATCGCAACTGCCTCGGTCAAAAATAACCACCAACTATTCTAATCCCATTTTCCAGCACTTGGTCCATGGCTTCATACGCCTTGGAATTGCAAGAGCACCTCTAAATACTTCTTAAATGCTATGAGGGTCTCTGCCTCCACCACCCTTTCAGGAAGTGAGTTCCAAACTCCCAGCACTGTCTGGGTGAAAAGATTTTCCTCACAGCCCCTCCAAACCTCCTGCCCCTTACCTTAAATCTATGCCCCTGATCATTGATCGCTCCATCAAGGGGGAAAGTTTCTTCCTGTCTACTCTATTTATGCCGCACATAATTTTATACATCTCAATCATGTCCCCCCTCAGTCTCCTCTGCTCCAAGGAAAACAACCCAAGCCTATCCAATCTCTCTTCATAACTAACACTCTCCAGCCCAGGCAACATCCTGCTAAATCTCCTCTGCACCCTTTCCAGTGCAATCACATCCCTCCTGTAATGTGGATTCCAGAACTGCACACAATACTCTAGCTGTGACTCATCCAAAATTTTATACAGTTCCAGCATAACCTCCCTGCTCTTAAATTATATGCCTCGGCTAATAAAGGTAAGTGTACCGAATGCCTTCTTAACCACTGTATCCACCTGCTCTGCTACCTTAAGGGTCTGGTGTACATGCACACCCAGGTCCCTCTGATCCTTGGTGTTTACCAGGGTTTATCATGTATTTCCTTGTCTTGTTTGTCCTGCCCAAGTCCATCACCTCACACTTGTCCGGATTGAATTCCATTTGCCACTAATCAGCCCATCTGACCAGCCCATCTATGTCCTCCTGTAATCAAAGGCTACCCTCCTCACTATTTACCACCCCACCAGTTTTGCTATGATCCGAGAAATTACTGATCAACCCTCCTACATTCATATCTAAAGCATTTATATAAACCACAACAACAAGGGCCCCAAACTGATCACTGCAGGACCCTTCCAGTCAGAAAATGTCCCTCAACCATCACATTCTGCTTCCTGCAACTCTGCCAATTTTGGATCCAATTTGCCAAATTTCCCTTGGATCCCATGGGCTCTTACCATCACTATCAGCCTACCATGTGGAACCTTATGAAAAGCCTTGCTGAAGTCCAAGTAGATTACATCAAACGGACTTCCCTCATCTACACACCTGTCACCACTTCGAACAATTAAAACAAGTTGATCAAACATGACCTCCCCTGAACAAAACCATGCAGACTGTTCTTAATTAATCCGTGCCTCTCCAAATACAGATTAATTCTGACAACAGGTTCCCCACCACTGAGGTTAGACTGGCTGCCCTGTAATTTTCTGGTTTACCCCTTCCTCCCTTCTTGAATAATGGTACCGCATTGGCTATCCTCCAGTCCTCCGGCAACTCTCCTGTGGACAGAGAGGAATTGAAAATTATTATTCACAGCGCCCCTGCTATTTCCCCCCTTGCTTCACTCATGGGTTATATTTCATTTGGCCCTGGAGATTTGTCTACCTGTAGGCCTGCCAGACCACTCAGAACCTCCTCTCTGTCTATCATAATCTCTTTAATTTCATTACAGTTCTTCTCCCTGATTTCTGTACCCCATTGTCCCTCTCACGAGTGAATACTGACACAAAGTATTAATTTAGAACCCAACTACGTCCTCCGGCTAAACACACAAATTACCTCTGTGGTCCTTAATGGGCCCTACTCCTTCCCTAGTTGTCCTTTTACCCTTAATGTTCTTGTTAAACTCCCAGTTTCCTTTTTAAATTCACTCTTGCGCATTCTATGCGCCTCAGGGCTTCTGCGGTTTTGTGCCCTTGATATCTGCTATAAGTTTCCCTTTTTCTCCTTATCCAGTGCTGTATATCCCTCAATAGCCAGAGTACACTAGATTTGTTGATCCCACCCTTTTCATTTGTTGGCCCTGTACTCTCCCTATTTCCTTTTTGAATGAGTCACATTGTAGAATCATAGAATCATAGTGGAGAAGGAGGCCATTCGACCATCGAGTCTGCACCGACCCTCCGGTGAGGGAGTACAGGGGCTGGCGCGGAAGAAAATAGGCCCGGGGAGCGAGAAGCCGGCCCGCCAATTGGTGGGCCCCGATTGAGTGCCAGGCCCCATCTAAGGCTCCCCCCGGGGTTGGAGCCCCCCTCCACCCCCCCACCCCACCCCCCCAGAGGCCGCCCGCCCCGACCCTGCGCTCAGAGTTCCCACCGGCTACGTCCAGGTGTGGATGGCATCGGCAGGACTCTGCCTTTTTAGAGCGGCCGCTCGGCCCATCCGGGCCGGAGAATTGGCAGTCTGGCCACGTACGGCTGCCCGCGACCCGCGCCGTGCCAAGCGCTCCACGGAGAATCGCGTGCCGGCGCCGGGGTGGCGTGGCCAGTTGCAGGGATTCTCCGGCCCATTCCCAGGCTGGGAGAATCCTACCCATTATCCCTGCAGGCTGCAAAAGATCATTAACTCTCCAGGGACCTCCCCAGCGAAACCACAGTCCATTAGCCTAGATTGAAAAATAAATTTGTTTGTCAATTTCATGTTCTGCTTCCTGGAAGCAAAACAAAATCCCTTTTAAAGCACGCTATATCCCCAGCCCTTAAATTGCCAATACAGAGAATCCAAAATTCTTAAATTCTTCCAGTTGTCACATGTGTGTGTGTGTGTGTGTGTGTGTGATGCTGGTGTGTGTGTGTGTTGTGTGTGTGTGTGATGCTGGTGTGTGTGTGTGATGCTGGTGTGTGTGTGTGAGTGTGATGCTGGTGTGTGTGTGAGTGTGATGCTGGTGTGTGTGTGTGAGTGTGATGCTGGTGTGTGTGATGCCGGTGTGTGTGTGTGATGCTGGTGGGTGTGTGTGAGTGTGATGCCGGTGTGTGTGTGTGAGTGTGATGCTGGTGGTGTGTGTGAGTGTGATGCTGGTGTGTGTGTGTGAGTGTGATGCTGGGGTGTGTGTGAGTGTGATGCTGGTGTGTGTGTGTGAGTGTGATGCTGGGGTGTGTGTGGGTGTGTGTGATGCTGGTGTGTGTGTGATGCTGGTGTGTGTGTGTGTGAGTGTGATGCTGGGGTGTGTGTGGGTGTGTATGATGCTGGTGTGTGTGTGGTGTGATGCTGGGGTGTGTGTGAGTGTGGTGCTGGTGTGTGTGTGTGAGTGTGATGCTGGGTGTGTGTGGGTGTGTGATGCTGGGGTGTGTGTGTGATGCTGGTGTGTGTGGTGGTGTGTGTGATGCTGTGTGTGTTGTGCTGTGGTGTGTGTGCGTGTGATGCTGGTGTGTGTGTGACGCTGTTGTGTGTGTGTGTGCCGGTGTGTGTGTGATGCTGGTGTGTGTGTGTGTGTGTGATGCTGGTGTGTGTGTGTGTGATGCTGGTGTGTGTGTGTGTGATGCTGGTGT